>NC_092335.1:146885000-149285000 GCF_046630445.1 Rutidosis leptorrhynchoides | reverse complement strand
TAATATTATATAAGTTAAAACATAATATTATGTAATATTAGTATATTTATGTAATAAATATATTTTTATATAAATATCTCCTGTTTGCCAAAAATTAATAATTGTAATAATACCAGGTTAGGGATAATAATAATAATGATAGTAGTAATAATAATAAAATGTTAATTTT
The DNA here is from genome assembly GCF_046630445.1 of Rutidosis leptorrhynchoides. Lineage (NCBI taxonomy): Eukaryota > Viridiplantae > Streptophyta > Magnoliopsida > Asterales > Asteraceae > Rutidosis > Rutidosis leptorrhynchoides. Next base: position 149,284,831 of record NC_092335.1, on the reverse strand, counting down.
AATGATAAATACTAATTTTAATAAAAATGTTAGATTTAAAAGTAATGATACTTTTAGTAATAATGATAATAATTTTTATAATAACAATACTAATAATGATAATCATATTAATCACGTTAATACTAATTATAATAATATTAATAATAGTTATAATAATAATGATATTAATAATTATATAATGATATTAATACTATTATTAATGATAATAATAGTTTGCATTTATGATAGTAATAATAATAATTATCATATCAATAATAACAATACCTAATAATACTAATAACAATAATAACAATAACAATAACAATAATAATAATAATAATAATAATAATAATAATAATAATAATAATAATAATAATAATAATAATAATAATAATAATAATAATAAGAATAATAATAATAATAATAATAATAATAATAATAATAATAATAATTATAATAATAATAATATCAATAATAATAATAAGATAATAATAATAATAATAATAATTATAGTAATAATAATAATAATAATAATAATAATAATAATAATAATAATAATAATAATAATAATAATAATAATAATAATAATAATAATAATAATAATAATAATAATAATAATAATAAAAATAAGATACAACCTTTGAAGACAAGCTTAAAAAGAATACGCCACTGCTCGGGCTCGAACCCGAGACCTCTCGCTAACCCACAACACACCATAACCATCCCTCCATTCGTTCTTTTCTGATTTATAACATAACCCATTTATATTTATCCTATTATGTTTTATGTTTCCTCATCTTCTTCCCAAATCAATTCAACCATGAAACCTTCAAGAATCTAAATAACGACTTTGTGATATCATTTAGGACTTGTAAACAAACATGGACTAGAATGGGTGTTATTGATTAACAAAGAAAAATGAATAAAAATAATTTAGAGTGCTCCTGCTGCTGTCGCTGTTTAAAGAGGAAAAAATGATTTCACTTTTGAGAACGTATTGGACAAAGATTATAACACGAAATACATTGAAAATCAATCCTAAAAACTATTAAAATCGTTAATTTAAATTAAATCATCACAGAAAATTCGAATTTGATTGATGAACAATTGTTGACTTTTTGTTTCAAAAACTTTGACTCGAAAATTCGAAATCGATATAATGAATTGGGATTTGATATTTTGCAGAAAGTTTACGTGAAGGATTCCTAACAACTCTACATTTTTAGATTTTGAAGTTTCTTTCGAATTTGGGTTTTGGTAAAAAAAATAAAAATTAAGAACAGAGGTATGGAACTGGGTTCTTTATATTTTGAGTTTTTAATTCTACAATTTACAAGTGGTATTATATATAATGTGATTGATTACATGTTGTAACATGTAAATTCAATCACAAATTGTTTTGTAGTATGGATTTGTCGACATGAATTCAATCAGGAGAAGAAAAAAAAAACTAAAATACAAAGAATGGTGATCTGTAATTGATTCTTGTTGTACTATGAATTGAAATCGATTGATACAACTTGCAGATAGAAACAAAGATCAATTACAGGGTGAAAATGATAGAAAACTGAATATGTAAATTATCTGTATTTATATAACTATATATCGACTATATATATTTATATATTAAATATATAAAGAAACATAATAATATTAATTATACAAATATTAATATTAAATATTAATTTTAATAATAATAATGAAACTAATAATAATAATAATATTAATAATAATAATAATAATAATAACGATAATAATATTAATAATAATACTTGTACATATTAAATTTTATATATTTATATATATTTATATATTTTATATTAAAAATAATAATATTAATAATACAAATATTAATATTAATAATATAACATTTATATTTTAACTTGCACCTAAATTTAATATATTAATATTTTATGTTATTATTTATGTTAATTACATAATATATTCTATAATAACATATCTTGAATATTTGTTACGATATATATATATATATATATATATATATATATATATATATATATATATATATATATATATTTTATTAGAAACTTAATTATTTTATATATTAGTTTAAATTTTCAAATCAGATTAAATGATTAATTTGTATTATATTAATTTAAATTAATATATACCCTTATAATTATATATATATATATATATATATATATATATATATATATTGTAGTGACCCAAACTTTTCCATGTTTATATATATTAAATAAAATTGATATTTACATGATTAAATGTTTCCAACATGTTAAGCAATCAAACTTTTTAAGACTTGATTATTTGAAATGAGTGTCATGTAGACAATATACCACCCAAGTTGACCGGCGATTCACGAATATTAAAACTTATAAAAACTATATGATGATATATTTATGGATATATATATATATATATAGATATATATATATATATATATATATATATATATATATATATATATATATATATATATATATATATATATATATATATATATATATATATATATATATATATATATATATATATATATATATATAACATGATATTTTGATAAGTAATTATATCACTAGGTATATTAACAATGAGTTATATACATAAAAATGAGACTACTAAGTTAAGAAACTCGTAACGATATATATAACGATTATTGTTATAACAACGTCTTAGTAAATACATATGTATCATATTAAGATATTGTTATACTATATTTAACATGATAAAATGATAATTATATATATCATTAAGTATATTAACAACGAACTACATATGTAAAACAAGACTACTAACTTAAGAATTTCGAAAAAATATATATACGTAACGATTATCGTTGTAATAGTATTTTAACATATATATATGATGTTAAGATATATTCATACACCATGTTATCATGTTAACATAACAATTTAACATCTCATTTAAGTATAATGACAATGAATTAATTACATTTAACAAGATCGTTAACTTAAAGGTTTCAAAACAACACTTACATGTAACGATTAACGATGACTTAACGACTCAATTAAAATGTATATACATGTAGTGTATTTAGATGTATTAGTACACTTTTGAAAGACTTCAAGACACATATCTAAGTACTTCTACTTAACAAAAATGCTTACAATTGCATCCTCATTCATTTTCATCAACAATTCTTCTCGTATGCACCCGTATTCATACTCGTACAATACACAACTTCTAGATGTATATACTCTTGGTATATACACTTTAATGATCAGCTCCTTAGCAGCCCATGTGAGTCATTAAACATGTGGGAACCATCATTTGGCAACTAGCATGAAATACCTCACAAAATTACAAAAAATATTATAAATCATTCATCAATTATTTACATGAAAACAAACTTACACATCCTTTATATCTAATCCATATACCAATGACCAAAAACACCTACAAACACTTTCATTCTTCAATTTTCTTTTTCTAATTAATCTCTCTCAAGTTCTATCTTCAAGTTCTAAGTGTTCTTCATATATTCTATAAGTTCTAGTTTCATAAAACCGAGAACACTTTCAAGTTTGCAAGATTACTTCCAAGCTTTCTAATCCATTCCAAGTAATCATCCAAGATCAAGAAAACTTTGTTACTAATAGTAGGTTATCTCTATAATTCAAGGTAATACTCATATTTAAACTTTGATTCAATTTTTATAACTATAACAATCTTAATTCGAGCAGAAATCTTACTTGAACTTGTTTTCGTGTTATGATTCTACTTCAAGAACTTTCATGTCATCCAAGAATCTTTTGAAGCTAGATAATTTCTTGTCACTTCCAGTAGGTTTACCTACTAAACTTAAGGTAATAATAATGTTCATAACATCATTCGATTCATATATATAAAGCTATCTTATTCGAAGATTTAAACTTGTAATCACTAGAACATAGTTTAGTTAATTCTAAACTTGTTCGCAAATAAAGTTAATACTTCTAACTTGACATTTAAAATCAACTAAACACAAGTTCTATATCTATATGATATGCTAACTTAATGATTTAAAACCTGGAAACACGAAGAACACCGTAAAACCGGACATACGCCGTCGTAGTGAAATCGGGGGCTGTTTTGGGTTAAAAAAAATAGAAAGTATCTTAATCTTTGAATTGAAAGTTTGTTTTCTGGAAAAATGATATTACATATGAACATGATACTATATCTAAAAATCATGGTTAAACACAAAGTGGAAGTATGTTTTTCAAAATGGTCATCAAGATGTCATTTTTTCGACGGAAATGACTACCTCTTTAAAAAATGACTTGTAACCTGTATTTCTGACTATAAACTTATACTTTTTCTGTTTAGTTTCATAAATTTTAGTTCATTATGAAACCATAGTAACTTGAATCACTCAAAACGGATTTGAAACGAAGAAATGACGGGTAAAACAAAATTGGATAAACTTGCTAGTTTTAGCTACGAAAATTTTATAACAAATCTAGACTAAACATATCCTAATTAATTTATATTATATTATACATATTATGTAATCTTGGCATACCATAGACACGTATACAATGTTTTGACATATCATATCGAACCATCTATATATATTATTTGGAACAACCATAGACACTCTATATGCAGTAATGTTTGAGTTAGCTATACAGGGTTGAGGTTGATTCCAAAAATATATATACTTTGAGTTGTGATCTAGCCTAAGACATATATACACTGGGTCATGGATTGATTCAAGATATTATATATTGATTTATTTCTATACATCTAACTGTGGACAACTAGTTGTAGGTTACTAACAAGGACTGCCAACTTAACAAAGGACTGCTAACTTAACAAACTTAAATCATAAAAATATAATAAAAAATGTTGTGAATATATTTCGATCATACTTTGATATATATGTACACACTTGTTATAGGTTCGTGAATCGACCAGTGGCCAAGTCTTACTTCCCGACGAAGTAAAAATCTGTGAAAGTGAGTTATAGTCCCACTTTTAAAATCTGATATTTTTGGGATGAGAATACATGCAGTTTTATAAATGTTTTACGAAATAGACACAAGTAATTGAAACTACATTCTATGGTTGAAATATTAAACCGAATATGCCCCTTTTAGCTTGGTAGCCTAAGAATTAGGGAACTGGCCCCTAATTGACGCGAATCCTAAAAGTAGATCTACGGGAACTAACAACCCCCATTCTGGAATTTGGAATGCTTTAGTACTTCGAGTTTATCATGTCCGATGGGTGTCCCGGAATGATGGGGATATTCTATATGCATCTTGTTAATGTCGGTTACCAGGTGTTCACCATATGAATGATTTTTATCTCTATGCAGTTTGCGAAATGCCTGATATGAGATGTGTTATAAAAATGTAATCTTGTGGTCTATTATTATGATTTGATAATATGTAGGGTTAAACCTATATCTCACCAACATTTTTGTTGACGTTTTAAGCATGTTTATTCTCAGGTGATTATTAAGAGCTTCCGCTGTCGCATACTAAAATAAGGACATGATTTGGAGTCCATGCTTGTATGATATTGTGTAAAAACTGCATTCAAGAAACTTATTTCGATGTAATATATTTTTATTGTAAACCATTATGTAATTGTCGTGTGTAAATGGTATATTTTATATTATCATTATTTGATAATCTACGTAATTTTTTTAAACTTTTATCGATAAAATAGAAGTTATGGTTGTTTTAAAAATGAATGCAGTCTTTGAAAAACGTCTCATATAGAGGTCAAAACATCGCGGCGAAATCAATTAATATGGAACGTTTATAATCTATATGAACGGGACATTTCAGTTGGTATCCGAGTGTTGGTCTTACAGAACCAGAAATTTGCATTAGTGTGTCTTATCGAGTTCGTTAGGATAAATTAGTGAGTCTGGACTTCGACCGTATTTACTTGAAAAACGATTGCTTAACATTTTTGTTGGAAACTATATATTGTTAACATGTAAATATTATGTGATATATTAATCTCTTAACGTATTTGATATTGTGTGTTAGATGTCTACCTCTAGTACAAATCCCATCGACTCACCTAACAATAATGAAGAGTCGAATATAGTTTGGGAAGATTCACAAATTCCCGAAGAGGAACCGGAAGAGGAGGAACCGGAAGAGGAGGAACCGGAAGAAGAGGAACCGGAAGAAGAGGTTCCGGAGGAGGAAATATTAGGAACCAAAGAAAAACAGATAAATAAAAGAAAATCCTCAACCAATGGACCCAAGTAAATAATGGTCAATGGTGTTTCCGCCGAGGAAACAAAATATTGGGAAGATTACCAATTTTTCGATGAATCGGATCCCGATGATGTTATAGAAATTACCTCGACCCAATTTGAAAAAGCAAAAGAAAATAATAAGGGAAAGGGCATCAAAATAGAGAAACCTGATTCCAACCCCGATGAACTTTATATGTATCGTCAACACCCCTATTTCTTAAGTTGTAACAATAACCCGGGAACCTCTAAGCCACCAGGTTTTTCTAAACCATTTGTGAAAACAATAGCTCGTATTAGAGGAACATCATATATCCCCAGAAAATTAGAAAAACGAAACAGGTCCGAAGAGGAAGAAACTAGTGAGTCAGAATAAAGAGTTGTAATCATGAGGTGTAATATATGTAAAATAAGTGTGCTTATACTTTTCTTGTTGTATGTGAAAATTTCTTGTATTATTTGATAATTATCTTTTACGAATCTAACCCTCGTCTATTTTTACAGTATTAAAACAAAAAAATGGATGTTAAGGATAGACAACCAAAAATTTTAGAAGACCTATTCGGGGACATGATTGATGAAATCTTGTCTAAAGTCGGTCAGAATTCGTCGGCACAATTATTTACGACAAAATTAGTTTGTAGAACATTTGAAGAACGTTCCAGGCATGCCTTAGCTTATAAAAGGCTTTCATTTGAAAGATGGGGTATATCACATTGGGGACACCGTAAGTTACGCCGTGTTTTCTTTAAAGCGTTAAATGCGGGGAACCCAAATGCAATTTTACGCTACGGGTTAAGAACCTATTTTGACTCAACATATCCCGTAGGACTTCGTGAGTTAGAAAGAGCTTCTAACATTCAACATAAAGAAGCATTTTATGCTTACATGTTAGTGATGTTCGCTTCTCACCAAAGTGAGAAAAAGAACATCGGATTACAACTTTTAAATAAAACCTTTCCACAAGTGACGGATTTAGTAGTTGAGGTGAGAAACAAGGTTTTTAGATTATTACGGGGCTGTTGGGCATTACAAAACCCTCGTACCTTTGACGACGTTACAACATGCTGTCTTGTCAACGGCCACAACGGTTATGTTCCACAAGACCAAGGACGGGAAGTAGTATTAGTAAAACCAGAATGCATGACTTGTTTCTGGACTTATGAATTACTTGTTTTTATTGCCTTTGCTGAATGACTTACGTATTAACTAGGAATGTTGTCACAACTATTTTGTATCAAAGTGATTGTGTGCTATATTTCATGCTTTATGTATAATAGCAGTATTGTAAGTTTGTAAATTTTTGTATAAATGTTTGAACGCGAAATATTATTATAATCAGTTTTTTCACATAGAATTGTAGTAGTTGAATGGTATATTAGCTACTAAGTATGAACTTAACGGGTAGGTACTACCCGAATTAAAACTATAAAACGCTAATATGATGAAAAAGTTTTTATAAATGAGTTCATATTATGCTACGAAATACTATTTGAAAGGACCCGTTCATATACATTATAAATGATTCACAATAGTTGATTTCATTGCGAGGTACTTGACCTCTATATGATACATTTTACAAACATTGCATTCGTTTTTAAAAGAAAAACTTTCATTTACATCGAAAGTTGACGGCATGCATATCCTTTCATAATATATCCATCTATAATTGACTTAATAATAATCTTGATGAACTCGACGACTCGAATGCAACGTCTTTTGAAATATGTCATGAATGACTCCAAGTAATGTCTCTAATATGAGCTAATGCACAACTGAAGATTTCTTTCATACCTGAGAATAAACATGCTTTCAAGTGTCAACCAAAAGGTTGGTGAGTTCATAGGTTTATCATAAAATAATAAAATTCATCATTTTGATAGACCACAAGATTTAAATGCTGCATGGTACAAATGGGCCCGAATCCTATACCCACCTGTAATGTACATGCGATATCTTTTAAATACAGTACACCTTTCTCGTGTATGAAATCATTTTTCATAAAATCTTAGTAACCCTATACATATCTCATGCACAAAAAATAACATACACATAATCTGTGTATAAAATCATTCTCTCGATACATAACATTCAGTTTTCATTACTTTCATAGCTTGGCTTGGTAACCGACCTTAACATATAATGCGCATAATAATATCCCCAAAAACAGAACATCTCGTCTGTATAATATATAAACCTCGAAGTACTAAACACCACGCCCACTAGCCCTTCCGTCTAGTGAACATTCTGGGTGGGTGTGTTAAACCCGGTAGCTACCTTTAGGATTTGCGTCAATTAGGCGTGCACTAATTCTCAAAATTAGTGATATTCCCTAATTCTTAGGTTACCAAGCAATAATAATCAGGGAAAAAATATTCATATCAATTATGGCAATTATCACGTCCACATAATTCAATGGTGGCAATTATCACATCCACATAATTCATTCGAGGAATGTTTTGCTTGTGTCTATCTCATCAAACATTTATAAAAGCATTTCATGTATTCGCAGTTCAAAATGTATTTCAAAAGCATTTAATAAAGCAGTTGTAAAAGTAGCGCATGTATTCTCAGTCCCGAAAATGTAAAGAGTAAAAGAGAATCAAATGAACTCACAATACTGTATTTTGTAGTAAAAATACATATGACGACATCTGAACAATGCAAGGTTGGCCTTGGATTCACGAACCCTAGAAGATTAACTAAGCTTCCAAAAAAAATAATTGTTGTTGCCCAGTTTCGAACCCGCAATCTCCCACTTCACCAACACGCACCCGAACTATTGAACCACTCACACATCCTAGTAATATGTCGCACACTTAATTTTATAGCATATACCAAAACAGTTTTTATCATTTCCCCAATAGTTCATCATCATCTAACCCAATTAACATCAACACATCATCATCGTCTGGATGGTGATTTCAACAGAGGGCGTAATACAACAGCAGCCCAACAAGCAAAATGAATCACGACCCAACTAATACATACCTAACGGCCCAACAACACTCCCCTAAAATCTTCGACCCAATATCTAGTCCATAAACAAAGTTTAAATAATAAAAGCAGTAATCCAATTGGCTTTGTTTTTGTTGTCGACTGTTTCAGAAAACGAAAGGAAGAAGGAAAAAGTACTGCTGTTTTCCAAGATGCAGCAGACACAACAACTTGGGTAAGTTTATTGTCGTTTAATTTAACTGTTTATCTGTGTAAGTTTAAATCTTTCATTACACCAAATAAATACGTCAAAGCAAGGAGACATATTCAAGTAGCAGTTGAAAGGATTATTGATGGTGAATGAAACATGAAACCAACAGACAGCAACAATGGCAGTTTATGGTGTTCACGAGTAGCAGCCATAAAAAAAATAAAATAAAATAAAATAAATGAAAGAAGTGGTGTTCGTAGCTTAGTACGAAGTAGAAGAAAATAAAAACAAAATAAAATGGTTAAAGTAGTAGCAGTTGTAGCAGTGCCTATGTTTTATTTAAGTGATGACCGGAAGGAGAAAGAAAGAATATAAAGCAAACAGAATCAGTTTAGCAGATGGTGGTTTTGGAAGTTTGGTGATCTTTTGAAGTTACTGTAAACAGAAAAGAGACACAGGTGATCAAATAATGGTGGTGGATTCGTTGGTAATGGTTATCGACTAGAAAAAAATATAGGCATGAAGGGTGTAGTAATTTTAACGGGGGTGGTGATTCATATGGAGATGGTGAAAGATGGTGTTGGGTCTCAGACATAAGCAGAAACATGGAAGCTTCGATGGTTGAGGGTGTTTGATTACTCTAGGGTGGTGACTATGGTGAAGTGGTTTGAGGTGGTGATGGAAGGAGTTGGCGGTGGTTGGTGGTTGTGGAGTTTGGGTGGTGGATCCTTGGTGGTGAAAGGTCACAAAGGAGAGGAGATCAAGTGTATATATGTATATCATGTATGCTTGTAATCATATATATATATATATATATATATATATATATATATATATATATATATATATATATATATATATATATATATATATATATATATATATATATATATATATATATATATATATATATTTTACACTGTGATATTTTGTTTGTGAAGAAAAAGAAAGCATACACAGTGACATAAATAGTTTAGCCGCCCCCAATATTGTATTCTTATTACCGACAGTTTCCCCGGATAGTGTATCGTACCCCGTTGCTAATCAGTGACGGATAAAAGTCTTCGGAAAAATCCCAAAATTTTAGATTAACTATATTTATTTATTTTGGTCATTATGGTATAAAATTTAGTCATTAATTTAATAAATAAAAAGTACATCAACTGTCCCTCTCATTTATGAGTAAAATATAAAAAGTGTTAAAAATTAAATAATTAGATTCCTAATATACTTTTAATAAACCTATAACTTATATAACTCATTTTCGGATCACCGTTTATTTTAAAATCATATAAGTTTGATTTAAACTTGCTTAATATCGATCGACTGACAAACGAGTGCTATTATCGTATACTAAATGAATTCGAAACCATATAAATATACATACAATATACTTTACATATACATATAGATTTATTTTAATATCGTATATAATTAATTAACTCATATAATATTTTAATTTCTAATAATTAATATATATATATATATATATATATATATATATATATATATATATATATATATATATATATATATATATATATATATTTATATATTTATTTACACATTATGGTTCGTGAATCGTCGGGATTAGTCGAAGGTCAAATGAATATATGAAATAGTTCAAAATTTTCGAGACTCAACATTACAGACTTTGCTTATCATGTCGAAACCATATAAAGATTAAGTTTAAATTTGGTCGAAAATTTCCGGGTCGTCACAGTACCTACCCGTTAAAGAAATTTCGTCCCGAAATTTGAGTGAGGTGGTCATGGCTAACAATAAAAATGTTTTCATGACGAATATGAGTTGGTAAATAGAGTTTTATCATCATTGAGTAATATGGATAAAACATTTCAATTATTCGAAGTGTACGAATGAAGCTATCACAAAAGAGTGAAATGAATAAATACAGATTCGTCTTGTCTGGTGACGTAGTCACGGTTGATTTCCGGAAATTAAGGAATTTATAGGAAATCTTGGTAATAAGATTTGGTTCTTCGATAGTTAAGGAAATTAGGATTCTTCTAATTAAATGCAAAATCTACTTTGATTCCTTTATCGAATATTTTACTATAAATTAGCTTCTCCCATTCTATTTCTTTTACCACTCCTATACTCAATTCTCAAATTCACAAGATTGTGAAAATGCTTAATCCCGTTCTGATCCTTGTCTTTATCCTTACTATCGTAACAATCATTCTCCTTTTCCAACTTCCACCGAAGGAATCTATTTTCTTCTACTTCGCCCTTGGGGTTATAGTTTTTTTAATTCTCCCGTGCCTTTATGTTGAGATAAACATTGATATTCACGGTTTGTAATTTATGTGTTGTTATCGGGCTTTATATTTTTCCTTATATTTCGGAGTTCCACGTTTGTGTTTTTTCTTCCCGACTTTAAGTCAAGCGAATAATGGTCCAGAATTCGTAGGTATGAAGTTTCAAATGAACATGACTAATGTTCTGAGAGAGGAATTGTAATAGCATGATCTTGATTGGTTAAATTACCAGAATTCAAGAGAAAAGATAGAATTATCAAGGAAATATGTTCTTGATATGTTTATAGATTAGATAGAATGTAAGAGTCATGTAACATGGCACATGATGACATTATAGTCTGTGAATCATCACGTTCCATAAGAAACTCAGCGTGACTTACTGTAATATAATCACGTTGATCAAGTGTCATTATATTATACTAACTTATGCATCAGTTCCCAACACTACTTCAAGAACATTCATTTTTTAAATTCGAATTTTTCAGAATTTAGAAACTAACACTGTTTCCTTTCTGATGTAGCACTGATATCGCGAAGAGATAATGATTTCAGATAAGAATAGTTATGAAAATATTTTCAGAAATATCGAGGATATTTACAATGAAATATGCGATGATATCTTAGAATTTCTAATATCGATGGATGATGATGAAGATTGTTCATAAAAGTGTAGAGTCAGGAGTAAGATATTCGTTAATGACTTCAGCAGATACTGAATCATTTGGATTCTTTAAAGGCAGGTTTAGTCTTTGCGATTTGTTCACAGCCTCCTTCATAATTTGCTAAATTTGTTTTCCAATTCCAACATTTCTGAGCTTTGCCAACATAATATTCTTTATCATTAAACTTTCGACGGTTAAGGTCGTTTATGGTTGTCTACAGTTTCTGCTGCTTCATTCAGTTTTTTTTTCAAAATTCAGAATATTGGTTCATAGACTGGGTGCTTTTCAGAATTTCAGAATGGAATATCATAATTCTAAGAGATAAATGTTTTAGGTATACATATAACTGTTGAGGTAGAAACGCTGCGAGATTTAAACTACTGATTGTTGATTTCCCGGTACTTGGTATGGCAGTTCTCGTTACCAGATGCAGATGAGTATATGATAGGGTTTTAATGAACAAATATAATGGTCTTTCGGAGAAACTTAAGCCAGTAAGTAATGAAGTTGCTTGTAAGTTTACTTGTTAATGTGATGGAATATAAACGGTTCCCTGGTAACGAAAGCGAAAGAAGACGTATATATCAAGGTTATAATAAGGTTGTTTCGAACGAAAAGTCGAAGTTGACTTGCTGGAGCTGTGACAAAACTGGCTAATTTGGAAAGAGATTGCAAATTTATTTTTGGTAATAGTAACGCTAAAAGAATTAGCACAACTACGTGTTATACATTTACTCAGTTTCCGAGAGTTTTTCAGGTGCAATACTATATGCATAAATCTTTCTTTCCGTAGATGAAGTGCGGTTGGTTCATCCTCTTGTTTGAGGTGTTTTTAAGAATCATGAAAGGTTTGAACGCGGATTGTAATCGTCAAGATACAAATGAGGTTTATGATGTAATCAAGTGGCAAACTTGAAGAATTTTTTTAGTTTCATATGTTATAATCAATATTTTAATTCATTTTAATTGTCCAATGTTGCAGTCCACAGTCGACAGTCCACAGTTAACAGTCCAATAATTCATATATAGTTTAATATATAATATTCGAATTAATTAATACGTATCGTGACCCGTGTACATGTCTCAGACTCGATCACAACTCAAAGTATATATATTATTTAGAATCAACCTCAACCCTGTATAGCTAACTCGGTCATTACTGCATATAGAGTGTCTATGGTTATTCCAAATAATATATATAGATGCGTCGATGTGATATGTAAAAACCTTGTATACGTGTCCCGATATTTAAAGTGCATAAAATAAATAACAAAATTAAATGACGATAAATAAAATTGCGAGAATTTAAATTGCGATAATTAAATTGCGATAAATAAATTGCGATAAATAAAATGTAATACGGAATTAACAGTTAGCTAGGAACAGTTAGCTAGGAATAGTTAGCGTGGATTCTTAACAAAATTTCTCATAATTAATTTGTTTGTTTCTAACAAATTTTATTTTGTCCAATGTTTTCTTCATTATGCCACTTGTTGGATTCTGATAGTTCAAAATCCAATTATGAAATTAAATGAAAATGATTATTCTGCGGTGAACAGATACGTATATCTGTGGATGTAAGTAGGATAGTAAATGACTGTTGAATCAGATTGGAAGAATGTACAGTGTAACTCATTAATGTGAAATCTAAATATTCCTCGGGTATTACCTACCCGTTAAAATATTTTCACCATTAACAGTTTGCACAAAAGAATTTTTAAATTACAATCTTTATGAAAACATATATACATATATATTTTCTTCAGATGTAATCATGGATTTAACGAGTCAATATGATATTATTCTCATTTGCTTTTTGGTTTGAGCTAGAATAAATAATCTCTAAGACTTTAGAGATTACATAATCGCCATGAAGAACGAAGATAATTGATGTAGAATGATACGTAGAACGATGATTATACTCGAGGTACAGAATGAGATGTTGAGGCATGTATTTTTTGATGGCACTGGTGCTGTTTATTGATGGTACTGTTGGTGCCGGTGATGTTGTTGAAGCAGGTAAATTTTGCACCATATTCTCCAAATTGATTACTTGAGCGCGAAGTTCGCTGACTTCTTGTATTACTCCGGGATGATTGTCGGTCGGAACGAGTGGATGAATAAGGTTTAGAATTGTGGATAGAATATAATTGTGATGAGATACTCTGGAAATGAGAGTGAAAATGGTGTCTCGAACAGGTTTGCCGGTAAGTGCTTCAGGTTCATCGCCAAGAGGGAAATTTGGTTGATGGAAAGTATCGCCTTCTTCTCGTCTTCATTGATTAAGTTGACTATGAACTCATCAGATGAATTGGGGATGAATGATTGGTTGATTCATTCTGATGACACTGCTTTGGGAGCTTAGGTGAAACTCCATATCGGAATAGCTGTCGGAATCCGAGGAATTCGAACTGATTGAGGGATTCATCTCGTACGATCAGATGAAGGATTTTCGATAAGAAATAGATTATAGGATGTAGATTAGTACCCTGCAATACATAATTTACATATGCATATATAATACTAAAATCCCAAAAGTTACGGAGGAATCTACGGAAGCTGTCAGGCAAAGGTAACAGTAACAGATACGCTAAGATATGAATTAGCAGATATACTAAGATATGAGTTTTGTCTATACACTATCTAGGCAATAGAGGCAGTAAGATGTGTCTAGACTTTAAGGATGATAAGCAAATAATTTTTGACACTAAATGATAAGCAAAACTTTTGACATGCAGACACGGTCGAAGTCCAGACCCACTAATGCATCAAAACAACTATCAGTTAGACACACTAATGCAAGACCTGGTTCGCTAAGACCACCGCTCTGATACCAACTGAAAGGACCCGTTCATATACATTATAAACTATTCACAATAGTTGATTTCATTGCGAGGTACTTGACCTCTATATGATACATTTTACAAACATTACATTCGTTTTAAAAAGACAAACTTTCATTTACATTGATAATGCTAAAAACGAACATATATTTCATAGCATTATTCCTCAAGAAAGACAAGCTTTTAGTTGCAATGGTTCTATTTACAAGTGATATTCGTTTAAATAATAAAAGGTGAAGACAGAAGACAGATTCGACGATTTGAAGACGCAAACGACCAAAAAGCTCAAAAGAACAAAAGACAATCAAAAAGGTTCCAATTATTGATAAGAAACGTCTCGAAATCACAAGAGTACAAGATTCAAAACACAAAGTACAAGATATTAAATTGTACGCGAGGACGTTCGAAAATCCGGAACCGGGACCAGAGTCAACTCTTAACGCTCGACGCAACGGACTAAAAATTACAAGTTAACTATATATATAAATATAATATAATATATAATTAATTATATTAATTATATATATATTATATATATATATATTAAAAACCGTCGGCAGCAGGAAACTCCAAGGGTGTGAGCTGTAAATATATCTCCGCGACTCGCGGAGTTTTAAGGGCATTTTGCCGCGAGTCGCGGAGCCCCAATTTTCAACCCTGGCTATAAAGCAACCCGAATTCTGATCAAAATCATCATCTTTTTTCTCTTCCTCTTCATACGTAAATATATTTATATTTATAATTTATATTTTAATTTTAATTATAATTCTAATAATAAGGGTATGTTAGCGAATGTTGTAAGGGTGTAAGTCGAAATTCTGTCCGTGTAACGCTACGCTATTTTTAATCATTGTAAGTTATGTTCAACCTTTTTATATTAATGTCTCGTAGCTAAGTTATTATTATGCTTATTTAAAACGAAGTAATCATGATGTTGGGCTAATTACTAAAATTGGGTAATTGGGCTTTGTACCATAATTGGGGTTTGGACAAAAGAACGACACTTGTGGAAACTAGACTATGAGCTATTAATGGGCTTTATATTTTTTTAACTAAATGAAAGTTTGTTAATGTTAATATAAAGATTTACAATTGGGCGTCCCTATAAATTACCATATAAACTCGATCGGACACGATGGGCGGGGTATTTATATGTACGAATAATCGTTCATTTAACCGGACACGGGAATGGATTAATAGCCACTAGAATAATTAAAACAGGGGTGAAATTACATTCAAGGGTAATTGGTGTAATTGTTAACAAAGTAGTAAAACCTTGGTTTACACGCAGTCGATAACCTGGTGTATTCATTAAACAAAGCATTAAAACCTTGTTACAATTCGAATCCCCAATTAGTTGGAATATTTATCTTCGGGTATAATAATAATTTGACAAGGACACTTGCAATTTATATTTATGACTGATGGACTGTTATGGACAAAAACCAGACGGACATATTGAATAATCCAGGACAAAGGACAATTAACCCAAGGGCATAAAACTAAAATCAACACGTCAAACATCATGATTACGGAAGTTTAAATAAGCATAATTCTTTTATTTCATATTTAATTTCCTTTATTTTATATTTAATCGCACTTTTAATTATCGTACCTTTTAATTATCGTAATTTTATTTTATCGCATTTTTATTCGCAATTTCATTATCGTTATTTACTTTACGCTTTAATTTAAGTCTTGTATTTATTTTATATTTTACATTAGGTTTTAACTGCGACTAAAGTTTTAAAATCGACAAACCGGTCATTAAACGGTAAAAACCCCCCTTTATAATAATAATATCACTTATATATATATTTGTATTTTTATAAAAGTAAACTAATATAGCGTTGAGCTTTGTTTAAAGATTTCCCTGTGGAACGAACCGGACTTACTAAAAACTACACTACTGTACGATTAGGTACACTGCCTATAAGTGTTGTAGCAAGGTTTAAGTATATCCATTCTATAAATAAATAAATATCTTGTGTAAAATTGTATCGTATTTAATAGTATTTCCTAGTAAAATACAAACTATTTTATATACACCTCGTTCGACATCAAGTATTTTTGGCGCCGCTGCCGGGGACTAACTCTTAAAAGCCGGAAGCGCAACGCTAATATAAAAAAAAAAAAGATTTTTATCTACTTTTATTAAAAGTCGTTTTTGTAAAATTACGTTTTAAAAATTCGAAAAATATAAAAAGAAAAAACAAAAATATTAGTATTTTTAAGATTTTGTTAAATAGTTAAGTTTTATAAGTTCCTTTATTTCTATTTTAGTTTATAAAAATATAACTTTTGTTTTAAACATCTTTTATTTATATAAAAAAAACAGAAAACATAAAAAAAAAAAAAAAAAATAAAGAAAACGCGTAAAAAAATAAAACCTGTCAACTGAATTTCTGATCCCCGCGACTCGCGGGGTTTTCTTCTTTATTTGCCGCGACTCGCGGAGACCCTCTGACAGGCGACAAGGAAGCCCTAATCGAGCATTAATTACGGGATTTTAATTATTATTATTATTATTTAACTTAATTATTATTATTATTATTATTAATTTTAGTTTTATTTTTACTTTTTACTTTATATTTATGTATTTTGTTTAATTAGTTTTATTAAAATTGTAAAATTAGTAGTTTTATTAAATAAATAATATAAAAATAATATTTTTATAAAAATTGTACTTTTTACAACTTTTTGTATATTTTTATAATTTTGTCCCTTTTTAATCGTTGTAACGTAATATTTGTATTTTTTTTAGCTCATATTTAATTTTAAACTTAGTTTTTGCTATAGTTATTTTTACTCCTAGATTTTTAGGCTTTGCCGTAGAATTCCTTAAGTGCTTTTTCTTTAAACTAAGATTTAGGTGCTTTAGAATTTTGCGACGCCTTTTTAAGTTTTAGTTTCTTTTTAAGTTATTTCCATTTGGGATTTAGTTTTTCCTTGTAAGCTTTAATATTTTTAGACCTTTTACTATGTATCAATTATCATTCCAATTAGTAATTTCAATTTGCGATTATAATTTTAAGTTAGTTGTAGTAATAAGGTTAAATTAGTTAAGTATTTTTAAGTTTTTATAAGTTTCTTTTATTTTTCCGTCACCTTTTATTTTTCAATCATTTTTTCTTTTTCGACCTTTTGCGACGAACTCTTTGTCTTTCTTATTTCTCGCCATTCTAGTTTTTAGGACTTAGAATTTTATTCTACTTCTTATCTAAATTTCTTAAAATTACGAAAATTTATTTTGAGTGGTTAAATTAATAGACATCAAAATTTTCTGGTTCGTAGTAATAGTTGGATTTGTACGTGGACCGGGTTATTGGAGCCAAACAGTCCTCAATTATATTGAGACCAAACGAATCCTGCCCCTCTGCTGCATCTTTTGGCTATTCGAAACGTGGGCAAAATCAGAAAAGTCTATTGATTGGATAACTTATTATAATTTTTCTTTCCTTTTAAAAACTAATAGGATATTCTGTGAATGCACCGAGCAAGACGTTCACCACCTTTAATACGTTCACCACCTTTAACTCGATCAAGACATCGTTTAACAAATATAACCGCCGTTGATTTTTCTTTAGAATCGTCATCCAGTCGACCAAGTACTTCAGTTCAAATTTCCGATAATCCATTTTTTGAACCCGACCTCACAATTGAGAATCCAGAAAATATTCAGGAACGGTTCGTAGATCCTGAACCACTAAACTTTCCTCCGGAACCACCAATCATTCAAACAGAGATTGTTGAGGAACGAACCATTAAATCTGAAGCATCTAGTGATACCGAGTCAACAAATTCAATTATGGAGAATCTGGAACCTTTAAGTATGGAAGACCGAATGAGAGCTAAACGCACTGGCCAAGGTCACGCAATTACTCATCCAGACATTAATGCGCCAGATTATGAAATCAAAGGACAAATTCTACACATGGTGACTAATCAATGCCAATTTAGTGGTGCGCCGAAGGAAGATCCAAATGAACATCTACGTACCTTTAATAGGATCTGCACACTATTTAAAATACGAGAAGTGGAGGATGAACAGATATATCTCATGTTATTTCCCTGGACTTTAAAGGGAGAAGCCAAAGATTGGTTGGAATCGTTACCTGAAGGGGCGATTGATACATGGGACGTTTTAATTGACAAATTTCTTAAACAATTCTTTCCTGCATCTAAAGCCGTAAGACTTCAAGCAGAAATTGTTACGTTCACACAGAAGCCAAATGAAACTCTATATGAGGCGTGGACAAGATATGGAAAGTTGTTAAGAGGATGTCCGCAACATGGTTTAGACACCTGTCAAATAGTACAAATATTCTACCAAGGATGCGACATCACTACAAGGAAAGACATAGATATAGCAGCTGGTGGTTCGATTATGAAGAAAACCGAAACTGATGCTTACAAAATTATTGATAATACTGCTTCCCACTCACATGAGTGGCACCAAGAAAAAGATATCATTAGATCATCTAAAGCAGCTAGAGCCGATTCTAGCCATGACTTAGATTCCATTTCGGCAAAGATAGATGCTTTCGAAAGACGAATGGAAAAGATGACTAAAGATATTCATGCAATACGAATTAGTTGTGAGCAGTGTGGAGGACCACATTTGACAAAAGATTGTCTCAGTATTGAATTAACAATGGAACAAAGAGAGAATATTTCATACATAAACCAAAGGCCTGGAAATAATTATCAGAATAATTATCAACCGCCAAGACCGATTTACAATCAAAACCAGAATTATAACCGAAATATTCCATACAACAACCAACAAGGTCCTAGCAATCAACAAGTATCCAATAATACTTATAATCAGCAAAGACCGAATTTTCAAAACAAACCACCACAACAAACCGATGATAAAAAGCCAAATTTAGAAGATATGATGACGAAGCTAGTTGAAACTCAAACGCAGTTTTTCACATCTCAAAAACAAACTAATGAACAAAATGCTCAAGCATTTAGAAATCAACAAGCTTCTATTCAAAATCTGGAACAAGAAGTAAGTAACCTAGCAAGGTTAATAGGTGAAAGAAAACCGGGAAGTCTACCTAGTGATACAAATGCTAACCCCCGGAATGAAACAGCTAAAGCTATTACCACAAGAAGTGGTACAACACTTAAACCACCTGAAATACCTGTAACTTCTGATGAAACTATTCCTACTCCACAAGAACCACAACCTGATCAAGATAAGGAACAAGAACCGGTAATTGAAAAGGTTAATGAAAATAACAAAGTTAAGGATAAACCTTATGTTAAACCATATCAACCACCACTTCCTTATCCAAGTAAAATGAAGAAAGAAAAACTTGAAGCCGAGCAATCCAAATTCTTGGATATGTTTAAACAGATAAATGTAAATCTTCCTTTCATTGATGTGATTTCAGGAATGCCAAGATATGCTAAATTCTTGAAAGATCTGATCACAAATAGAAAGAAAATGGAAGAACTTTCGGCTGTTACTATGAATGCTAATTGTTCAGCAGTGCTGTTGAATAAGATACCAGAAAAACTATCTGATCCAGGAAGTTTCACAATTCCATGTTTTCTGGGTAGTCTTAGTTCAATAGAAGCATTGGCAGACTTAGGTGCTAGTATAAATCTAATGCCGTATTCACTATAC
Source organism: Rutidosis leptorrhynchoides (assembly GCF_046630445.1). Classification (NCBI taxonomy): domain Eukaryota; kingdom Viridiplantae; phylum Streptophyta; class Magnoliopsida; order Asterales; family Asteraceae; genus Rutidosis; species Rutidosis leptorrhynchoides. The sequence continues at coordinate 149,264,074 of NC_092335.1, read as the reverse complement.
GCTAAACTAGACCTTGGAGAATTGAAACCAACCAGAATAAGCATACAACTAGCCGATAGATCAATAAAATATCCTAGAGGGATAATGGAAAACATGCTAGTTAAAGTTGGTACTTTAGTATTTCCAGTAGATTTTGTTGTTTTGGACATGGAAGAAGATTCTCAAGTTCCTCTGATATTAGGAAGACCATTCTTAAACACGGCTAAAGCAATGATAGACGTGTTCGGTAAGAAACTGACCCTAAGTATAGAGGATGAGAGTGTTACCTTTTCAGTTGATAGAGCAATGCAACAACCACAATCTGCAGATGATACATGTTATTATATTCAAACTATAGATGCACATGCAGAATTATTAGAAGAATTTCCAGAATTACAAGGAACAGGAGAATGTTCTTTAGGAGAAAGTAATGAACCAATTGATGAAGCTGAAATGTTAGCTACACTTATAGCTAATGGATATGAACCAACAACAGAAGAAATTCAAATGCTAAAAGAAGAAGACAGATATCGATATAAATCATCGATAGAAGAACCTCCGAAATTAGAGTTAAAGCCACTTCCAAACCATTTGGAATACGCTTATTTACATGATGAATCTGAATTACCTGTAATAATATCGTCTTCTCTTACTGAAAATGAGAAATCACAACTCATTTCTGTGTTGAAAGCTCATAAACCAGCAATTGCATGGAAGATTCATGATATTAAAGGAATAAGTCCTTCGTATTGCACACATAAAATCCTTATGGAAGAAGGTCATAAAACGTATGTGCAACGTCAACGAAGACTAAATCCTAATATGCAAGATGTAGTTAAGAAAGAGATTATTAAACTGCTAGATGCAGGTTTGATATATCCAATTTCTGATAGTCCATGGGTAAGCCCAGTTCAATGCGTGCCTAAGAAGGGTGGCATGACTGTCATCACAAATGAGAAAAATGAGCTTATTCCTACTAGGACTGTAACAGGATGGCGTGTATGTATTGATTATAGAAAATTAAATGACGCCACCAGAAAAGATCACTTTCCCTTACCTTTCATAGATCAAATGTTGGAAAGATTAGCCGGAAATAGTTACTATTGTTTTCTAGATGGATTTTCCGGATATTTTCAAATTCCAATAGCACCCGAAGATCAAGAGAAAACCACATTCACGTGCCCTTATGGTACTTTTGCTTACAAAAGAATGCCATTTGGACTTTGCAACGCCCCTGCAACCTTTCAAAGGTGCATGATGGCGATTTTTCACGACATGATAGAAGAATGCATGGAAGTATTCATGGATGACTTTTCAGTCTTCGGTGATACATTTAAATCATGTCTAGTTAATCTGGAACAAATGCTAATTAGATGCGAAAAATCAAATCTAGTACTTAATTGGGAGAAATGCCATTTCATGGTTAAAGAAGGCATCGTTCTTGGACATAAAATTTCAAAAGAAGGAATCGAAGTGGATAGAGCTAAAGTAGATGTAATTGCTAAACTTCCACATCCCACCAATGTTAGAGGAGTTAGGAGTTTTCTAGGGCATGCCGGTTTTTACCGACGTTTCATAAAAGATTTTTCTAAAATTGCCACTCCTATGAATAAACTCCTAGAAAAGGATGCGCCATTCATCTTTTCAGATGAGTGTATCAAATCTTTTAATATTCTTAAAGAAAAACTCACTAATGCACCGATCATGATAACACCAAATTGGAATCTACCATTTGAACTAATGTGCGATGCAAGTGATTTTGCAATGGGAGCCGTTTTAGGACAAAGGATTGAAAAACGATTTCAACCTATATATTATGCTAGTAAGACATTACAAGGAGCACAAACGAACTATACAACTACTGAAAAAGAACTCCTTGCTATTGTCTTTGCTTTTGACAAATTTCGATCATATCTCGTTCTAGCAAAAACGGTGGTCTATACCGACCATTCTGCTCTTAGATACCTATTTTCAAAACAAGATGCTAAACCAAGATTAATCCGTTGGATCTTACTCTTACAAGAGTTTGATATTGAAATCCGAGATAAAAGAGGAGCAGAAAATCTCGCCGCTGATCATCTTTCTCGTCTTGAAAATCCCGAATTAGAAGTTTTGAATGAATCGGCCATACAAGACAACTTTCCTGATGAATATCTATTGAAGATAGATTATAAAGAAATCCCATGGTTTGCAGACTATGCAAACTACTTAGTTTGTGGATTCCTTGAAAAAGGATTATCGTACCAAAGACGAAAGAAATTCTTCAGTGATATAAAACACTATTTCTGGGAAGATCCACATCTGTTTAAAAGTTGTCCCGATGGAATAATACGCCGATGTGTATTTGGAGATGAAGCTAGTAAAATTTTAAACCATTGTCACACAGGACCAACAGGAGGGCATTATGGGCCTCAACTAACAGCAAGAAAAATTTATGAAGCTGGATTCTATTGGCCTACAATTTACAAAGACGCACACCTTCTTTGCAAATCCTGTGATGCATGTCAAAGGGCCGGAAGAATAAGTCAACGTGATGAAATGCCACAAAATGTCATCCAAGTATGTGAAGTATTTGACATTTGGGGTATTGACTTTATGGGTCCATTTCCAAAATCTCATAATAATCTATATATACTCGTAGCCATTGATTATGTATCTAAATGGGCGGAAGCACAAGCTCTCCCAACTAACGATGCACGAGTTGTAGTCAACTTTTTAAAACGTCTTTTTGCAAGGTTTGGAACACCGAAAGCTTTAATAAGTGATCGGGGAACTCATTTTTGTAATAATCAACTTGAGAAAGTTCTTAAAAGATATGGAGTAACTCATAAAATCTCCACCGCATATCATCCACAAACAAGTGGACAAGTTGAAAATACCAACCGAGCTTTAAAACGTATTCTAGAGAAAACCGTAGGATCAAATCCGAAGGAATGGTCCATTAAATTGGAGGATGCACTCTGGGCTTTTAGAACAGCCTACAAAACTCCAATTGGAACCACACCTTTTAGACTTGTGTATGGAAAAGCATGTCATCTTCCAGTAGAAATTGAACACAAAGCATTTTGGGCTTTGAAGACATGTAATCTTGATTTACATGAAGCCGGACGTCTACGATTAAGTCAACTAAACGAATTAGAAGAATTAAGACATGAAGCATACGAAAATTCGTTAATCTATAAAGAAAGAACGAAGAAATGGCATGATAAAAGAATCAGAAGTTCAAAAGAATTTAAAGAAGGAGACAGAGTTCTTCTTTTCAATTCACGATTCAAGCTATTTCCTGGAAAATTGAAATCAAGATGGTCTGGACCATTCATAGTCAAAAGAGTTTTCCCATACGGAACGATAGAATTAATAAATTCAAATGGGATTGAATTTAAAGTTAATGGTCACAGAGTTAAACATTACATACATGGTCCGATGGAAGTCGACAACGAAGTTAATCACAATTTCGACACCACAGCTAAATAAGTGTGGAGAGAATCAAGTCTTTAAAGGATAATATGTATTTCTGTTAGAGTTAGATTGTCTGTTTTCGTGTAGTTCTCGAAGATGGAACACGTATGGTCTTTCCCTAGCAGACCCTAAAGAACTAGTCTTCTTCCCCCATTCTGAATTTTTTTTTTTTTTTTTAGGTTTTTACAAAATGAAGACTGCCTGTGAACTAAACCATGGTCTAATGCTACACGCTTTGATCACTAAACGTAATAATGACATACTACCGAGCGAAATAGTATCAGTAATCAGAGAAAGAATGGACGGAGTTAGAAAAGGATCCAGATGCGAAGATAATAAGTTACAATTTGGTAAAGGAATATCAAAATCCGCAGCAAAAAGAAGAGCACGACACCTAGAACGATGTCACAAATGCGGAAAATGGTCACATGGAGGTAAATGTTCAAATAATCAAACCTATTCAAATACCGAATTTGTTACTTTATGCAGAGACGGACCGTTCATATGTTTAGAAGAAAAGACAATGAATGCTCGAGGTTACGCCTATGCAGTCATGGAAAACCAATTAAACCGACTATCTTATGAATATAATAGATCATATAACTAAGAAATCTATTTCACAGGTATGTCTGTACAGTTTTTATTTTTATTTATTTTTTAACCTTTTGATAATAAACGCTAATTTGTTCGCTAAAAAGTATTAAATTGGTATTGAATAAAATTAGGTTTGGCGACCGAAATTATTGATATCATTCAAAAATTTATTACATCACTGCGAAATTTAACGTTTATTCTTAAGGTATAAATATCTTTAAACAATCAAACCAAAATATTTCAAAAATTCGTCATGAGTTAAATTAGGTCTTGGAACCGAAATTACTTTACCGAAAAGAGGGGCGCATATTTTTGATAATATTTGATTGATTAAAGTGGGATAAAAAGACAAAAAGATTTTCAATTTTATTTTTACCATGTTTTTAAAAATTAATATTTAAATCTTAAATTAATATTGTAAACTTTGTAAAAACAATATTTTTAAAATTGTAAATATTTGAAAAATTAATATATGTTTGGTGTGAATTTATAATATGAATTTTTAAATTAAGTTTGGTGTGAATTTTTAATTTTTAAAAAAATATGAATTTTAATTTTATGCATTTTAAATTTTGAGTTTGGTGTGAATTTTTAATTTTAATTTTGAATTTTATATTTATGTTGTGTGAATTTAAAAACAAAAATTTACTTTATCTCATTAAGTTAAGAATACGATTTTTAAAATTCGTCGTAAGTTGAAGACTAGGTCTTTGAACCGAAATTGCTTTACCCGAGGGAGGGACGAGAACTTTTATTATCATTATTTTTAATCTTATTGATTTAAAGTATGCCAAAAACATTGAAAAAACCCAAAAATCTTAGCTTTTAAAACAATCGCTACAAAAAGACAAATTTTAAAATTTTGTCGAAGGACGGACTAGGACATCGATCCGAAACGACCTCGTCCTAAATAACAAGGGAAACAAAATTTTAAAATTAATTTCTTAATTGTTTTATAAGTTAAAGATTAAAAAAAAAAAAAAAAAAAAAAAAAAAAGGGTAAACTCCGCGACTCGCGGAGTTTGCAGTGAAAAACCTCCGCGACTCGCGGAGGGACAAAATTACAGAAAAAAAATATAAGGAGCTGAACGATCAGTTCACTCCCACACAAAAACACTGCAATTTTAACAGCGAAAAAAGACCCCGAAAAACCCGAAAATCACCCCCAAAAATCTCAATTTTTAACCGTTAATCACCAAATTTTTTGCTAAAATCATGTTGAGAAGGATGATATCTAAGAACTACTCAAGAAAAACGGTAAATTTCTACACCTAAACACCATTTAATTCGAATTTTAGTGTTCTTGAGCTAATTTTTACCCAATTTGATTTTGATGCTTTTTAGTGTAATTAGACTTAAATTGTTTATGTATTATGCTTGTATAACCTAGATTGATGCTGTTTAACATGATTAGAAGCCTTAAACTTCAAATTTTGAATAATCTAGGGTTTGTGTTCTTGAGCAATTTGGGGCTTTTTGATATAAACAGGTTATGGCCGATTTTTGTCATGAATTGTTGCTAAATTGAGTAGTGTAACATGTCTAGGTAGTTAAATGATCCAAACTTTGAGCCTAAACATGATTTTGAGAATTAAAGTGGACTTTTTCAAGTCCAAAATTCATGAACTTGATTTTTGAAAGATAATGCCATTTGAGACTTGTTTATTTGCTAGTAATGATCATTTTGACATGTTATTTGAGTTGAATGTTTATGAACTTGGCGAAAATTTTCGTATATGCTTATTTGAAAAAGTGTAGATTTGATAAAAATGTGAAAATAAGCTTAAGTTTGATGTAAATTGATAATGTCATTGTAATTATTTTGATTGATGATTTTGCTGACACTAATGCATATTTGGATGCACAAAATTTGTGTTTGATGTGTTTTGCAGAATGAAAGGGGTGAATCTTCATCCCAAGCCCGTCATGCTCCTGCTGAGAACTTGGAACAACAGGAGGTAGATAACTACTACAAGCAGGATGTACCTCATCCAGTCATGACCTTTTCAGATATGCACTTGGAACAGTTGCACCCGAACCTGCGATTTGACAGACTTTGGATAGATTATCCAAAATATCAACGGGGTTTGCATACTCTTCATTCCAAGGTTGTTGAGGTACCGAGGGTCATAGAATGGGGACCCTTGGAAGCTGTAGAATTGGCCGGGCCAATTAGGGAATTACTGGTACAGAGGTATGGTAATTCTTCTTTTAATGACTGGATATGTTTATTCACCATACGCAGACCTGTATATAAAGTATGGTGTGAAGAGTTGTTATGTAGTATAGAGTTGAATGATCGGGTAGCTAGTTTAACTGATCGTTCTTTTATTAGATTTTTGTTAGGCAGTTCGATGCGCCACATGTCTTTACTGGACATGGCTCAGGCTTTACGTATATACACGCCTGAGGAATTAGCGTCTGCCGATTGTAGAGGATTGATACTAAACGGTAGGAAAATAGATGAAAATTTTGATACACACGGTGTGTGGAGTCAAATGACAAGCCATCACCGTTTTAAAGGGGGAAACTACTCTTATTTGGATATAGATAGAGCCGAATTAAGAGTAATACATAGGTTTTTAGCTAATTCGATTACACAAAGGGGTAAAAACAAAGAAAAGGTAAATGAACAAGATTTGTTTTACCATATGTGTATTCGAGACCCACACAGCGCTGTAAGTATACCATATTGTGTGGGTTATTATTTATCAGCTATGGTTCGAGGGATGCGTCCACATAGCATAATAGGAGGTGGTATTTTTATTACTTTGATTGGTGAATATCTCGGTGTGGATATAAGTCGGGGGGGATTATTGGTAGAAGAGCCGGAACCCCGCGACACTATAGGTTTAAATGTATACCATGGTGCTAAAGTTTTGAAGCGGCGAAATAACGCCGCAGTACGATACAATGGTAGACATCCACAGGTAGAGAGAAACCAGGAACAAGGTAATGTAGGAGGGGGGAATGAGATGCAAGAAATGCATAGGTTTATAGCTTCTCAGGAATACGAAAATGCTAGACAGAGAGCATTTGAAGATTGGCAAGTTCATCAGAACCAGATCATAGCGCATTGCCAACATATAGGTAGAAACTATATTCCTACACCGAAACCCGTCTTCCCTCCTTGGTCGATAGAGATGCAGCCACCATATCCTACGTATGACCCTGCCGAAGCATTCTATAGCACTTATGGTTATGCGTGGAACCCCTATTGGTACCAATATCATCCTTAGTTTACTTATTTTTATTTTTATTTTGTAATTTGTAATTATTGATATGTTTAATACTTTTGTTAATATTGTAATCATTTTTATAATTATCTAACTTTTATTCTTAGATTTTAATAATTTTTGAATGTGGGGTAATATACCAAACTTCAAAAATATGTATATATGTTTGCAGTTTATCTTATGTACACAACAGGGTAAAACAACGCATTTTCAAAGACTGGCATTAAGTTCAGCAAAAGCAACTAATTTTGACGACAAGATGCAAAATATATGTGAAATAACAACAAGACGGAATGAACAAATGATGTGCACCATTTATCATTCAGCAAACAAACGCCAATATATTTGGAAACTTTGGTAAAAATTTAATCATTTTCACACAAATCACCCTCAATAATTTAAATTGTTACTGATTTCTTGCAAATGAGGGCATTGCAAGATCTTAAGTGTGGGAAGGGGTTAAATTCTTTCGGATTTTAAAAATTTTTATATTAAACACTTGGTTACCATTAAAATACTAGTAAAGCAGTAGTTGTATTAGAATCTAGTGCTCTCTGATAAAAAAAGAACAGCCCTAGTCTTATATACTGACTACCCAATTCTAGTAAAATTTTTCAAAATTTTCAAATAAATGAATTCAAAATCATGTTTATACATATTTATGAACGATAAAACTAGGTTTTAACACCGAAATTATTGTTACCTCGGAAAGGACATAAATTGAGAAACAAACTAAAATGTTAAAATTCATTTAAAATGGAATAGAGGACGATAAAAAGAAAAATAAAAAGCCAAGTGTGGGAAAATTTACCAAGTTATTTTAAACATATGCCACATATATTTGTAACAAATAACTGAAAATACTTTTGCTTTGGACTAAACTAAACTGTTTTACCCGATGAAAGAAAAGAAGAGATGGATCTACACGATGAATCAATTCCATCATTAAAAGGAAGTAAAGTCTTCCGAAAAAGACACGCGCTTCTTGATTTAGGTCATGAAGTTGTCGTCCAGACCAGCTGTAGGTTGACGAAAAATCTAGAAAAGTCATCACTAAAATCAGCTGGAAATCCACGGACCTCAGCATTAAACAGGGTCGCCAAGTGGTCAGATTTATCCTAACCATGAGAAGGATTTATCTCGTACAATGGGGAGGCACCGTGCAAATTAGCTGGATAAGACTAATGAATCAGATCCCCAGAAAGGATAATCTCCTTAAAGATTAAAAATCAGCTTTCAAGACTGATATTACTCAATCCTAGAGATTGACCTTAAAGATTGAGAATTCAAACTCATGGAATTCGATGATATCTAAACTCGAGCTTGAACGAGAAAATATTTTGATCAAAAATACAAACCGATTTGTTTTCTGAAAACCCTATTTTCAATGCGTTCATTACCATTGAACGTAAAATCCTAGGAATTCACCTGGAATTCATTAGGTCACCTGAACTAAATCGGGTGTCAACCGTAAGAACGGTGGTTGCATAGCATGGTCAAAGACAGGACCTTGTGCCAGACCGAAAAATTATAAGGGTGAGCTTTACTACTGCTCCTACCAAGGATAGTAATTGCGTCCGACACGTTATAGACCATAATCAAAAGCATGTCACGGGACATTGCCTTAACAGTTGCTTGTTCAACGCTTTCCTTTACAACCGGACGGTAGTTTACCGAAAGGTAATATACGGAACAAGTAAACTGGACGTGTTGCTTTCCAAATACAAGGTTAGCAAGTGGGTGACACAAAACCGCAAGTTTTGAGCTAAAATTTTCAAATCTGAAACCCACCAAACCCACAAAAATATTTTGCAAACACCGGTAAAGGGTTATTCCGGAAAACTTATCTAGGGTAAAAACTAGATTTAATTTTCAAAAGATCAAATGTTTTCATAAAGATCCAATTTCCTTAATGGATCTAAATTTTTATAGTCATGTGGGACTGTAAACCATATCGTTACTACCATTGTTTATACCGCCATATAGAAATCACTGATGTACAAAGTGTGAAGAATAAAGAAGTGATTCTAGTATTTCAAGACAATATTGCTTGAGGACAAGCAACGCTCAAGTGTGGGAATATTTGATAATGCTAAAAACGAACATATATTTCATAGCATTATTCCTCAAGAAAGACAAGCTTTTAGTTGCAATGGTTCTATTTACAAGTGATATTCGTTTAAATAATAAAAGGTGAAGACAGAAGACAGATTCGACGATTTGAAGACGCAAACGACCAAAAAGCTCAAAAGAACAAAAGACAATCAAAAAGGTTCCAATTATTGATAAGAAACGTCTCGAAATCACAAGAGTACAAGATTCAAAACACAAAGTACAAGATATTAAATTGTACGCGAGGACGTTCGAAAATCCGGAACCGGGACCAGAGTCAACTCTTAACGGTCGACGCAACGGACTAAAAATTACAAGTTAACTATATATATAAATATAATATAATATATAATTAATTATATTAATTATATATATATTATATATATATATATTAAAAACCGTCGGCAGCAGGAAACTCCAAGGGTGTGAGCTGTAAATATATCTCCGCGACTCGCGGAGTTTTAAGGGCATTTTGCCGCGAGTCGCGGAGCCCCAATTTTCAACCCTGGCTATAAAGCAACCCGAATTCTGATCAAAATCATCATCTTTTTTCTCTTCCTCTTCATACGTAAATATATTTATATTTATAATTTATATTTTAATTTTAATTATAATTCTAATAATAAGGGTATGTTAGCGAATGTTGTAAGGGTGTAAGTCGAAATTCTGTCCGTGTAACGCTACGCTATTTTTAATCATTGTAAGTTATGTTCAACCTTTTTATATTAATGTCTCGTAGCTAAGTTATTATTATGCTTATTTAAAACGAAGTAATCATGATGTTGGGCTAATTACTAAAATTGGGTAATTGGGCTTTGTACCATAATTGGGGTTTGGACAAAAGAACGACACTTGTGGAAACTAGACTATGAGCTATTAATGGGCTTTATATTTTTTTAACTAAATGAAAGTTTGTTAATGTTAATATAAAGATTTACAATTGGGCGTCCCTATAAATTACCATATAAACTCGATCGGACACGATGGGCGGGGTATTTATATGTACGAATAATCGTTCATTTAACCGGACACGGGAATGGATTAATAGCCACTAGAATAATTAAAACAGGGGTGAAATTACATTCAAGGGTAATTGGTGTAATTGTTAACAAAGTAGTAAAACCTTGGTTTACACGCAGTCGATAACCTGGTGTATTCATTAAACAAAGCATTAAAACCTTGTTACAATTCGAATCCCCAATTAGTTGGAATATTTATCTTCGGGTATAATAATAATTTGACAAGGACACTTGCAATTTATATTTATGACTGATGGACTGTTATGGACAAAAACCAGACGGACATATTGAATAATCCAGGACAAAGGACAATTAACCCAAGGGCATAAAACTAAAATCAACACGTCAAACATCATGATTACGGAAGTTTAAATAAGCATAATTCTTTTATTTCATATTTAATTTCCTTTATTTTATATTTAATCGCACTTTTAATTATCGTACCTTTTAATTATCGTAATTTTATTTTATCGCATTTTTATTCGCAATTTCATTATCGTTATTTACTTTACGCTTTAATTTAAGTCTTGTATTTATTTTATATTTTACATTAGGTTTTAACTGCGACTAAAGTTTTAAAATCGACAAACCGGTCATTAAACGGTAAAAACCCCCCTTTATAATAATAATATCACTTATATATATATTTGTATTTTTATAAAAGTAAACTAATATAGCGTTGAGCTTTGTTTAAAGATTTCCCTGTGGAACGAACCGGACTTACTAAAAACTACACTACTGTACGATTAGGTACACTGCCTATAAGTGTTGTAGCAAGGTTTAAGTATATCCATTCTATAAATAAATAAATATCTTGTGTAAAATTGTATCGTATTTAATAGTATTTCCTAGTAAAATATAAACTATTTTATATACACCTCGTTCGACATCATACATCGAAAGTTGACGGCATGTATATCCTTTCATAATATATCCATCTATAATTGACTTAATAATAATCTTGATGAACTCGATGACTCGAATGCAATGTCTTTTGAAATATGTCATGAATGACTCCAAGTAATGTCTCTAATATGAGCTAATACACAGCGGAAGATTTCTTTCATACCTGAGAATAAACATGCTTTCAAGTGTCAACCAAAAGGTTGGTGAGTTCATAGGTTTATCATAAAACAATAAAATTCATCATTTTAAAAGACCACAAGATTTAAATGCTGCATGATACAAATGGGCCCGAATCCTATCCCACCTGTAATGTACATGCGATATCTTTTAAATACAGTACACCTTTCTCGTGTATGAAATCATCTTTCATAAATCTTAGTAGCCCTAGACATATCTCGTGCACAACGTGTGTATAAAATCATTCTCTCGATACATAACATTCAGTTTTCATTGCTTTCATAGCTTGACTTGGTAACCGCCCTTAACATATAATGCGCATAATAATATCCCCAAAAACAGAACATCTCGTCTGTATAATATATAAACCTCGAAGTACTAAACACCACGCCCACTAGCCCTTCCATCTAGTGAACATTCTGGGTGGGGGTGTTAAACCCGGTAGCTACCTTTAGGATTCGCGTCAATTAGGCGTGCACTAATTCTCAAAATTAGTGATGTTCCCTAATTCTTAGGTTACTAAGCAATAATAATCAGGGGAAAAATATTCATATCAATTGTGGCAATTATCACGTCCACATAATTCAATGGTGGCAATTATCACGTCCACATAATTCATTCGAGGAATGTTTTGCTTGTGTCTATCTCGTCAAACATTTATAAAAGCATTTCATGTATTCGCAGTTCAAAATGTATTTCAAAAGCATTTAATAAAGCAGTTGTAAAAGTAGCGCATGTATTCTCAGTCCCAAAAATGTAAAGAGTAAAAGGGAATCAAGTGAACTCACAATACTATATTTTGTAGTAAAAATACATATGAAGACATTTGAACAATGCAATGTTGTCCTTGGATTCACGAACCCTAGAAGAATAACTAAGCTTCCAAAAAAAATAATAGTTGCTGCCCAGTTTCGAACCCGCAATCTCTCGCTTCACCAACACGCACCCGAACCATTCAACCACTCACACATCCTAGTAATATGTCGCACACTTAATTTTATAGCATATACCAAAACAGTTTTTATCATTTCCCCAATAGTTCATCATCATTTAACCCAATTAACATCAACACATCATCATCGTCTGGTTGGTGATTTCAACAAAGTGCGTAATGCAACAGCAGCCCAACAAGCAAAATGAATCACAGCCCAACTAATATAAACCTAACGGCCCAACAGCACTCCCCTAAAATCTTTGGCCCAATATCTAGTCCATAAAAAAAGTTTAAATAATAAAAGAAGTAATCCAATTGGCTTTGTTTTTGTTGTCGACTGTTTCAGAAAACGGAAGGAAGAAGGAAAAAGTACAGCTGTTTTCCAAGATGCAGCAAACACAGCAACTTGGGTACATTTATTGTCGTTTAATTTAATTGTTTATCTGTGTAAGTTTGAATCTTTCATTAAACCAAATAAATAAGTCAAAGCAAGGAGACATATTCAAGTAGCAGTTGAAAGGATTGTTGATGGTGAATGAAACATGAAACCAACAGACTACAACAATGGTAGTTTATGGTGTTCACGAGTAGCAGCCATAAAAAAAATATCCGAAAGAAGTGGTGATGGTAGCTTAGTACGAAACAGAAGAAAATAAAAATAAAATAAAATGGATAAAGCAGTAGCAGCTGTAGCAGTGACTATGTTTTATTTAAGTGATGACCGGAAGGAGAAAGAAAGAATATAAAGCAAACAGAATCAGTTTAGCAGATGGTGGTTTTGGAAGTTTGGTGATCTTTTGAAGTTACTGTAAATAGAAAAGAGACACAGGTGATCAAATAATGGTGGTGGCTTCGTTGGTAATGGTTATCGACTAGAAAAAAATATAGGCAGGAAGGGTGTAGTAATTTTAACGGGGGTGGTGATTCATATGGAGATGGTGAAAGATGGTGTTGGGTTTCGGACATAAGCAGAAACATGGAAGCTTCGATGGTTGAGGGTGTTTGATTACTCTAGGGTGGTGACTATGGTGAAGTGGTTTGAGGTGGTGATGGAAGGAGTTGGCGGTGGTTGGTGGTTGTGGAGTTTGGGTGGTGGATCCTTGGTGGTGAAAGGTCACGAAGGAGAGGAGATCAAGTGTATATATGTATATCATGTATGCTTGTAATCATATATATATTTACACTATGATCTTTTGTTTGTGAAGAAAAAGAAAGCATACACAGTGACATAAATAGTTTAGCCGCCCCCAATATTGTATTCTTATTACCGATAGTTTCCCTGGATAGTGTATCGTACCCCGTTGCTAATCAGTGACGGATAAAAGTCTTCGAAAAAATCAAAAATTTTTAGATTAACTATATTTATTTATTTTGGTCATTATGGTATAAAATTTAGTCTTAATTTAATAAATAAAAAGTACATCAACTGTCCCTCTCATTTATGAGTAAAATATAAAAAAGTGTTAAAATTAAATAATTAGATCCTAAATATACTTTTAATAAACCTATAACTTATATAACTCATTTTTGGATCACTGTTTATTTTAAAATCATATAAGTTTGAGTTAAACTTGCTTAATATCGATCGACTGACGAACGAGTGCTATTATCGTATACTAAATGAATTCGAAACCATATAAATATACATACAATATACTTTACATATACATATAGATTTATTTTAATATCATATATAATTAATTAACTCATATAATATTTTAATTTATAATAATTAATATATATATATATATATATATATATATATATATATATATATATATATATATATATATATATATATATATATATATATATATATATATATATATATATATATATTTACACATAATGGTTCATGAATCGTCGGGATTAGTCGAAGGTCAAATGAATATATGAAACAGTTCAAAATTTTTGAGACTCAACATTACAGACTTTGCTTATCATATCGAAACCATATAAAGATTAAGTTTAAATTTGGTCGAAAATTTCCGGATCGTCACACTATTGACTACTCTTAATATTCTATATTATTAACTTAATTCTTTTGAGCTATTTTTGAAGGAAATGGCACCGACGACTCGTCAGAATTTGAACATGAGCGAGGAAGACTTCCGTGTTTTGCTTGCTGCAAATATATCCGCGGTACAGGCTGCAATGCAAAACAATAACAATAACTCTGAATCTAGCAATACAAATAATGCCACAAGAAATCGTGTAAGATGCTCCTACAAAGAGTTCATTGCCTGTAAACCTTTGGAATTCGATGGAACCGAGGGTCCAATCGGATTGAAACGGTGGACCGAAAAGGTTGAATCGGTGTTTGCCATTAGTAAGTGTACTGAAGAAGACAAAGTAAAGTACGCTACGCATACCTTCACAGGTACTGCATTAACATGGTGGAATACCTACCTAGAGCAAGTTGGACAAGATGCTGTGTACGCACTACCGTGGTCAGCATTCAAACATCTGATGATTGAGCAGTATCGTCCCAGAAATGAGGTCAATAAGCTCAAAGTAGAGCTTAAAGGATTACAAACACAAGGTTTCGACATTACCACATACGAACGACGATTCACGGAGTTGTGTTTATTGTGCCCAAGAGCGTTTGAAGATGAAGAGGAGAAAATTGATGCATTTGTAAAAGGGTTACCAGAAAGGATCCAAGAAGATATAAGTTCACACGAGCCCGCCTCCATACAAAAGGTGAGTCGAATGGCTCATAAACTCATAAATCAGATTGAGGAAAGAGTTAAAGAGCAGGCGGCCGAAGAAGCCAACACGAAACAAATCAAGAGAAAGTGGGAAGAAACCAGTGACAAGGGTCACAATTTTAACAATCAACACAACAATCACAACTACAATCGTACCAATTTTCGCAACAATAAATGCAATAACAACAACAACCACCTCAGCAACAACTACAACAACCATTTCAACAACAATAACAACCGCAACAACAACAATCGCAACAATAACAACAAGAGGCATAAACCATGTCATAGGTGTGAAGGATACCATCCGACTGGGCTCTGTACGGCTGTGTGTACTAAGTGTAAAAGAAAGGGCCATGGTGCAACAAAGTGCAAAATCTACGGATCAATGGCAAAGGGAACAAATAATGCCGGAACAAGTTATGCCAACATCACCTGTTTCGGATGCGGGAAGAAGGGCCATTACAAAAATGCGTGTCCAAATCAAGGGGATAATAATGGGCTAGGCCGAGGAAGAGTCTTCAACATTAATGAGGTTGAAGCGCAGGAAGACCCGGAGCTTTTTACGCGTACATTTCTTATTGACAATACATCTGCTTATGTTTTATTTGATTCGGGTGCGGATAGAAGCTATATGAGTAAGGATTTCTGTGCTAAAATAAGTTGTCCATTAATGCCTTTGGATAATAAATTTTTACTCGAATTAGCAAACGGTAAATTAATTACAGCAGATAAGATATGTCAGAATCGAGAAATTAAACTGGTTAGCGAAACGTTTAAGATTGATTTGATACCAGTAGAGTTAGGGAGTTTTGATGTGATAATCGGCATGGACTGGTTGAAAAAGGAGAGAGCGAAAATCGTATGTTACAAAAATGCGATTCGTATTGTAAGAGAAAAAGGAAAACCCTTAATGGTGTAAGGAGGAAAGAGCAACGCGAAGCTAAATCTTATTAGTAATTTGAAGGCGCAAAAACTAATAAGAAAAGGTTGCTATGCCGTTCTAGCACACATCGAAGAAGTCAAACCCGAAGAAAAGAACATCAATGATGTTCCCGTCGCAAAAGAATTTCCCGATGTATTTCTGAAAGAATTACCGGGACTACCTCCACACCGATCTGTTGAATTTCAAATAGATCTCGTACCAGGAGCTGCACCAATAGCTCGTGCTCCATACAGACTCGCATCCAGCGAAATGAAGGAACTCCAAAGCCAATTACAAGAACTCTTAGAGAGTGGTTTCATTCGACCAAGCACATCACCATGTGGAGCTCTTATTTTGTTTGTCAAGAAGAAAGATGGTACATTCAGCTTGTGTATCGACTACCGAGAGTTGAACAAACTTATCATCAAGAACCGTTTCCCACTACCGAGAATCGACGACTTATTTGATCAATTACAAGGTTCGTCAGTTTATTCGAAGATTGATTTACATTTCGGATATCATCAAATGCGGGTGAAGGAGGATGATATTCTGAAGACTGCTTTTAGGACACGTTACGGTCATTATGAGTTTATGGTTATGCCTTTTGGTTTAACTAACACACCAGCTGTGTTCATGGACCTCATGAACCGAGTGTGTGGGCTATATCTTGACAATTTTGTCATTGTCTTCATCAATGACATATTTATATACTCAAAGAATGATCAAGAGCACGAAGAACATTTGAGAAAAGTGCTAAAGTTGTTAAGGAAAGAAAAACTGTACACTAAGTTTTCAAAGTGTGCATTTTGGTTGGAAGAAGTTCAATTTCTCGGTCACATAGTGAACAAAGAAGGTATTCAGGTGGATCCGGCAAAGATTGAAACCGATGAAAAATGGGAAACCCCAAAAACTCCGAAACACATACGCCAATTTTTAGGATTAGCTGGTTACTACAGAAGATTCATCCAAGATTTTTCCAAAATAGAAAAACCCTTGACTGCATTAACTCATAAAGGGAAAAAATTTGAATGGAACGATGAACAAGAAAAAGCGTTTCAATTGTTGAAGAAAAAGTTAACTACGACACCTATATTTTCATTGTCTGATGGGAATGATGATTTTGTGATATATTGTGATGTCTCAAAGCAAGGTCTTGGTTGTGTATTAATGCAACGAACGAAGGTAATTGCTTATGTGTCTAGACAATTGAAGATTCACGAGCAGAATTATACGACGCATGATTTGGAATTAGGCGCGGTTGTTTTTGCATTAAAGACTTGGAGGCACTACTTATATGGGGTCAAAAGTATTATATATACCGATCACAAAAGTCTCCAACACATATTTAATCAAAAACAACTAGACATGAGGCAGCGTAGGTGGATTAAGTTATTGAATGATTACGATATCGAGATTCGTTACCATCCGGGGAAGGCGAATGTGTTAGCAGACGCTTTGAGTATAAATGACAGAGAACCTATGCAGGTAAAAGCTATGAATATAATTATTCGTACTAACCTTACTACTCAAATAAAGGAGGCGCAGCAGGGTGTCGTAAAAGAAGGGAATTTGAAGAATGAAATACCCAAAGGATCAGAGAAACACCTTAATATTCGAGAAGACGGAACCCGGTATAGAGCCGAAAGAATTTGGGTACCAAAGTTTGGAGATGTGAGAAAAATGGTACTTGGGGAAGCACATAAAACCAGATACTCAATACATCCCGGAGCGGGAAAGATGTACAAGGACCTCAAGAAACATTTTTGGTGGCCGGGTATGAAAGCCAATATTGCGAGATATGTAGGAGAATGTTTGACGTGTTCTAAGGTCAAAGCTGAACATCAGAAACCATCAGGTCTACTTCAACAACCTGAAATCCCAGAATGGAAATGGGAAAATATTACCATGGATTTCATTACTAAATTTCCAAGAACTGCAAGTGGTTATGATACTATTTGGGTAATAGTCGATCGTCTTACAAAATCAGCACACTTTCTGCCAATGAGAGAAGATGATAAAATGGAGAAGTTGGCGCGATTATATTTAAAGGAAGTTGTCTCCAGACATGGAATACCAATCTCTATTATCTCTGATAGGGATGACAGATTTGTTTCAAGGTTTTGGCAGACACTGCAACAAGCATTGGGGACTCGTCTAGACATGAGTACTGCTTATCATCTACAAACTAATGGGCAAAGTGAAAGGACGATACAAACCCTTGAAGACATGCTACGAGCATGTTCTATCGATTTCGGAAATAGTTGGGATCGACACCTACCGTTAGCAGAATTTTCCTACAACAACAGTTACCATTCGAGTATTGAGATGATGCCGTTTGAAGCACTTTATGGTAGAAAGTGCAGGTCTCCGATTTTTTGGAGTGAAGTGGGGGATAGACAGATTACGGGTTCGGAGATAATACAAGAAACTACCGAGAAAATCATTCAAATTCAACAACAATTGAAAACCGCCCAGAGTCGACAAAAGAGCTACGCGGACAGTAAAAGAAAAGATATAGAATTTGAGATTGGAGAGATGGTCATGCTTAAGGTTTCACCTTGGAAAGGCGTCGTTCGATTTGGTAAACGGGGGAAACTAAATCCAAGGTACATTGGACCATTCAAGATTATAGATTGTGTCGGACCAGTAGCTTACCAACTTGAGTTACCTCAACAACTCGCGGCTGTACATAACACTTTCCACGTCTCGAATTTGAAGAAATGTTTTGCTAAAGAAGATCTCACTATTCCATTAGACGAAATCCAAATCAACGAAAAACTTCAATTTATTAAAGAACCCGTCGAAATAATGGATCATAAGGTTAAAAGACTTAAGCAAAACAAGATACCAATTGTTAAGGTTCGATGGAATGCTCGTAGAGGACCCGAGTTCACCTGGGAGCGTGAAGATCAGATGAAGAAGAAATACCCGCACCTATTTCCAGAAGATTCGTCAACACCTTCTACAGCTTAAAATTTCGGCAGGAAATTTATTTAACGGGTAGGTACTGTAGTGACCCGAACTTTTCCATGTTTTTATATATTAAATAAAATTGATATTTACATGATTAAATGTTTCCAACATGTTAAGCAATCAAACTTGTTAAGACTTGATTATTTGAAATGAGTGTCATGTAGACAATTGACCACCCAAGTTGACCGGTGATTCACGAACGTTAAAACTTGTAAAAACTATATGATGATATATATATATATATATATATATATATATATATATATATATATATATATATATATATATATATCCATATATATATATATCCATATATATATATATATATAGGTATATATATATATATATATATATATATATATATATATATATATATATATAGTTAACATGATATTATGATAAGTAAGTATATCACTAGGTATATTAACAATGAGTTATATACATAAAAATGAGACTACTAAGTTAAGAAACTCGAAACGATATATATAACGATTATCGTTTTAACAACGTCTTACTAAATACATATGTATCATATTAAGATATTGTTACACTATATTTAACATGATAAAATGATAATTATATATATCATTAAGTATATTAACAATGAACTACATATGTAAAACAAGACTACTAACTTAAGAATTTCGAAACAATATATATACGTAACGATTATCGTTGTAATAGTATTTTAACATATATACATATGATGTTAAGATATATTCATACACCATGTTATCATGTTAGCATAATAATTTAACATCTCATTTAAGTATAATAACAATGAATTAATTACATTTAACAAGACCGTTAATTTAAAGGTTTCAAAACAACACTTACATGTAACGACTAACGATGACTTAACGAATCAGTTAAAATATATATACATGTAGTGTATTTAGATGTATTAGTACACTTTTGAAAGACTTCAAGACACATATCAAAGTACTTCTACTTAACAAAAATGCTTACAATTACATCCTCATTCATTTTCATCAACAATTCTACTCGTATGCACCCGTATTCGTACTCGTACAATACACAACTTCTAGATGTATATACTATTGGTATATACACTTCAATGATCAGCTCCTTAGCAGCCCATGTGAGTTATTAAACATGTGGGAACCATCATTTGGCAACTAGCATGAAATATCTCACAAAATTACAAAAAATATTATAAATCATTCATGAATTATTTACATGGAAACAAACTTACACATTCTTTATATCTAATCCATATACCAATGACCAAAAACACCTACAAACACTTTCATTCTTCAATTTTCTTCATCTAATTGATCTCTCTCAAGTTCTATCTTCAAGTTCTAAGTGTTCTTCATATATTCTATAAGTTCTAGTTTCATAAAACCGAGAACACTTTCAAGTTTGCAAGATTACTTCCAAGCTTTCTAATCCGTTCCAAGTAATCATCCAAGATCAAGAAACCTTTGTTACTTACAGTATTTATCTCTCTAATTCAAAGTAATACTCATATTCAAACTTTGATTCAATTTCTATAACTATAACAATCTTAATTCGAGCAGAAATCTTACTTGAACTTGTTTTCATGTCATGATCCTACTTCAAGAACTTTCAAGCCATCCAAGAATCTTTTAAATCTAGATCATTTCTTTTCACTTCCAGTAGGTTTACCTACTAAACTTAAGGTAGTAATGATATTCATAACATCATTCGATTCATACATATAAAGCTATCTTACTCGAAGATTTAAACTTGTAATCACTAGAACATAGTTTAGTTAATTCTAAACTTGTTCGCAAATAAAGTTATTCCTTCTAACTTGACTTTTAAAATCAACTAAACACATTTTCTATATCTATATGATATGCTAACTTAATGATTTAAAACCTGGAAACACGAAGAACACCGTAAAACCGGATATACGCCGTCGTAGTGAAATCGGGGGCTGTTTTGGGTTAAAAAAAATAAAATGTATCTTAATCTTTGAATTGGAAGATTATTTTCTGGAAAAATGATATTACATATGAACATGATACTATATCCAAAAATCATGGTTAAACACAAAGTGGAAGTATGTTTTTCAAAATGGTCATCAAGATGTCGTTTTTTCGACGGAAATGACTACCTCTTTAAAAAATGACTTGTAACCTGTATTTCCAACTAGAAACTTATACTTTTTATATTTAGTTTCATAAATTTTAGTTCGTTATGAAACCATAGCAACTTGAATCACTCAAAACGGATTTGAAACGACGAAATGACGGGTAAAACAAAATTGGATAAACTTGCTAGTTTTAGCTACGAAAATTTTGTAACAAATCTAGACTAAAAATATCCTAATTAATTTATATTGTATTATACATATTATGTAATCTCGGGATACCATAGACACGTATACAATGTTTTGACATATCATATCGATCCATCTATATATATATTATTTGGAACAACTATAGACACTCTATATGCAGTAATGTTTGAGTTAGCTATACAGGGTTGAGGTTGATTCCAAAAATATATATACTTTGAGTTGTGATCTAGTCTGAGACGTGGATAAACTGGGTCGTGGATTGATTCAAGATATTATATATTGATTTATTTCTATACATCTAACTGTGGACAACTAGTTGTAGGTTACTAACGAGGACTGCTAACTTAACAAATTAAATCATAAAAACGTAATAAAAAACGTTGTGAATATATTTCGATCATACTTTGATATATATGTACACATTTGTTATAGGTTCGTGAATCGACCAGTAGCCAAGTCTTACTTCACGACGAAGTAAAAATCTGTGAAAGTGAGTTATAGTCCCACTTTTAAAATCTGATATTTTTGGGATGAGAATACAAGCAGTTTTATAAATGTTTTACGAAATAGACACAAGTAATCGAAACTACATTCTATGGTTGAATTATTAAACCGAATATGCCCCTTTTAGCTTGGTAGCCTAAGAATTAGGGAACTGGCCCCTAATTGACGCGAATCCTAAAGGTAGATCTACGGAAACTAACAACCCCCATTCTGGAATTTGGAATGCTTTAGTACTTCGAGTTTATCATGTCCGATGGGTGTCCCAGAATGATGGGGATATTCTATATGCATCTTGTTAATGTCAGTTACCAGGTGTTCACCATATGAATGATTTTTATCTCTATGCAGTTTGCGAAATGCCTAATATGAGATGTGTTATAAAAATGAAATCTTGTGGTCTATTATTATGATTTGATAATATATATGTTAAACCTATAACTCACCAACATTTTTGTTGACGTTTTAAGCATGTTTATTCTCAGGTGATTATTAAGAGCTTCCGCCATTGCATACTAAAATAAGGACAGGATTTGGAGTCCATGCTTATATGATATTGTGTAAAAACTGCATTCAAGAAACTTATTTCGATGTAATATATTTTTAATGTAAACCATTATGTAATGGTCGTGTGTAAACGGTATATTTTAGATTATCATTATTTGATAATCTACGTAATGTTTTTTTAAACCTTTATCAATAAAATAGAAGTTATGGTTGTTTTATAAATGAATGCAGTCTTTGAAAAACGTCTCATATAGAGGTCAAAACCTCGCGATGAAATCAATTAATATGGAACGTTTATAATCTATATGAACGGGACATTTCATATATATAATTACATTTTTATTTTTACACATTTGTTCGTAAATCGTCGGGAGTAGTCAAAGGTTAAATGATTTCATGAAACAATTCAAAATATTTCAGACTTTGCTTATTGTGTCGAATTCATATAAAGAATAAGTTTAAATCTGGTCGGAAATTTCCGGATCATCACATCTAAACATTTTCGGGACCTGCAAATTGTTTCTCACCTGCTTCTTACCAACACGTAGGAGTTTTACACTTTCGACCATACAACATTTCATACGACGGCATTCCGATACTCGAATGATACGAATTATTGTAAGCAAACTCTATCAATGGAAGATGCGAATCCCAAGAACCACCATATTCTAAGACACACACTCTCAACATGTCTTCTAGTGTCTGAATAGTTCGTTCACTCTGGCTGTATGTCTGTGGATGATAAACTGTACTTAAATTTACACGTGTACCCAGATTCTGTTGTATGCAATTCCAATAGTTAGATACAAACCTAGTATCTCTATCGGAAACTATTGACAATGGTACACCATGTCGACTAACGATCTCTTTCAAGTACAATTCTTCCAGATCACTCAACGAAGCGGTTTCGCGAGTAGCTAAGAAGTGAGCACTCTTGGTTAGACGATCCACTATCACCCAGATCATACCGTGTACTTTCTGGGTTCGGGGTAACTTTGTTACAGAATCCATCGTTATGTGATCCCATTTTCACTGGGGAATTTCTAACTGTCCTAGAGACCCATACGGTTTCTGATGTTTTGCTTTAACTTGTGCACATATATGACACTTTTTGACGAAATTTGCAACGCCTGTCTTCATTGTCGGCTACCAATATAATATTTTCAAGTCTCTGTACATCTTTGTACTACCCAGATGCACTTTCAGTCTAGATTTATGCACTTCTGTAAGAATTAAATTCCTAAAATCTAAGCATAAATTGCTACACACCTGGCAGTACATTCGGGTATAGGATCAGCATTTGATAGTTGCAGCTAATCCAGCAACCCAGACTCGGAAGATCGAACAGTGCCTGGGGTGAGAATTAGAGGATTTGGACCTGAATCAAGGACAAGGGATGGTAGGAGGCGGCGAGGTTCGCAGGAACCGCGGGATGACGATGATCCCATAATGCAGGGTGAGCCTACTGATACTGATACTGACACCCACCGACGCTCTTCAGTACGTCAGGAGGATCGACTGCACTTTGAGCCATATCATTACCACATGAGGGATTTGCCTGGGCAGGAGAGGTGGTTCGATGAAGCCGCTATCTTTCAGAATCTGGATCATTTCACGCATTATGCAGGTAGACAGCATAATGTTCCACCGTATCCTCATCAGTATCCGTTGATGTTCGCCCATAGAGACCCTAGAGGTACATGGCCTAGCTATCAGTATCCACGACCTCTATCTCCACCTCAGCAGCATTACACTCAACACACGGTCATTCCATCTCAACCAAAGGAGCAGAGCACAGGGAACGAGGATTTACTCAACAACATTTTCGGCCAAACGCGCGTAAGCACTCAGAGATATACATACACCGCTGCTCAGACTAATGCATGGGATCAGGCTGCGAGCCAGTATGTCATACCCCCAAATAGGGTCGGGGAAATATGACTTCACAATATCACAACACAAGTATGTATAAACGAGAACGACTCTATATGAGATGTTTTATTTGATAACCAATGTACTAAAGCAGCGGAATGTACTAAGTCATTACAATTGTATGCTTTAATGTTCTAATGCAATAATATGAATATTAAAATGCAGACTCCAAATGCAGCAAAGTCCAAATAGCACACAATCTTTAGCAATCTTCACCTAAGATAAAACATGCTTAAAGTGTCAACCAAAAAGGTTGAGTGAACAACACATGTTTAATATATATAGTTTTAGACCATAAGATTTAGTTATCAAAAGTGAATGCTGAAGTTATGATATCGAGACATAAACAAAGTTACCCCTAGACACCTTGAACTGTCAGTGTCGTTTAATCATTATTATGTAACCAAAGACCAACGGTCAAATGGTTAGAGACGTCACTCTCAATAGCGCTATTCACAATAACTAAGCTTACCAAAATTCCAGTAATTAACGATATAATGGTAGGGATTTAGCATGAATCAAAGCATGTCAGCACAGTTAAATAGTTTTCAGGTACTTGTGTCTAAACGTAAAACAGTTTAAAAGCAAGCATGTGTCTCACCCCAAAGTTCAAAGTAAGTATATAAAGATAGTTAAAAAGCGGGGCTATGAAGTTCACCTTAATAGCAGATAGATATTCCACGCAAGTTATATGATCGGAGTGTTGAACACGAAGATCTTAACCTAGAGATATTATGTTCGATTAGTTAATGTCTAATAGACATAAAGTTTGTTTATTAATATAGCAAGCTATATTAATAGTGACCGTTCTCGAGAAAAGTTATATTTATATAACTAATAATATACTTAGGGTTATTAAGTGTTACTATATAATTAAGTGTATAAGTTATACTAATAATAGTATTATTATTTACTTTAATCAATTACTATGTATATCTATAATTATATGTTACATCCATAAATATACCTCTATGTGATACATACATATACATTCTTTATTATTATAATACATGTATGTGTTCAATACTATATGATATATATATATATATATATATATATATATATATATATATATATATATATATATATATATATATATATATATATATATATATATATATATATATATATATATATATATATATATATATATATAGTAGGTGTATGTGTTACATATATGATAGTGTACGATGGTACATATATATATATATATATACTTATTACTTTTCTTATTATTAGGTTTACTAACTTATAATAATACTTACTTAATACACGTTCATACATACATACACACGTACATACACATACATATATACACAAACATATACACGTATGTATATATATTTACATATATATATACACACACACATATACATATAGTGTATACATGCACGTACTTACGTATGCATGTATGCATGCATGTACATTCTTTATTATTACCTATTAATTAATCTCATGCACATAACATCATAACTTATTCATCAACCCTAATCTTAATATTTATCAACAATTCTTTTTCATAATCAATATCATAACCATACAACTATCATTATTCAAATCTTCTAACCCTGATCTTAATAATCTTAATCATAATTTATAATCTAACACATGATCATACTCTTCATCTATTATTATTAAATAGCTTATTAACTTGACACACTAAATCATAAACTTCTTATTCATATTCATAACCTAAATCTTTTAATCACAATCTTTATTTATTTCAATAATCATAGCTAAACCCTAATCATAATAATCATTATACTTAATTCATCATATTACCTACTTCTTCATAATCATACTTTCTTTATAATCATAATTCAACAACCTTAACTTATTAGTCATATTCATTATCATTATTCCTATTCTTATTAATCTTTAACACAATCTCAAACCAACCTATCAATTCTTTTAACCTTAATCATAATTCTTCATGATCAATTTAAAATTCATAATACTTAATTATATTAACTAGTTTATTATTCAATAACCGTAATCCTTATTCCTACACGATTCATTAACTTGTTCAACTTTTATCAATCATAACTAATTCATAATACTTTTAAGTTTAACAATCTTATTTATCAATTTGTAACCCTTATTCATAACCTTTTTACAACATCATTAACTTATTCATAATACTTCATAATAACACTTAACCATAATGTTTTTAACTTATCATAATCAACATCATAATCTTCATCATTAATCATAATACTTGCTCTTATTAACATCTTAAAAGTAATTTGATTTAAACACATGATTAAACTAGGGTTATTAGGATACCTTACTAAGATTGAGACCTAGGATGATGATTATACGATGCAAAGACAGAAACCAAGCTGCAGCAATAACGACCCACAAAAGGTCTTCTTGGGTCCTCTTTGATCGACAGAAAAACAGCAGCAACTCAGCAACAATCCACGACCCAAAACACAAGTTTTCTTGACCCGTTTGATCACGACACCACTAGCAGCAAACAAGAAAAGAAACACGCAGCAACGAGGGTCTGATGGGTTGTTTGATTTGCGAATTGCATCTGCAACTATGCAGCAACAACATAGCAGATTTGACGATGAATTGAGGTTGAATAGCAGCAAGTTCAGCAGCGAATACCAGGAGGGTTTTGTGAGGGTTTTATGTCGACTACAGCATGCTTTTTGATGATGAAGATTGGCCACTGAAAATGGCTGTTTGATGGTGGTTTTAGTCAACTGAAACAGGCTGTAGTTGGAGGGTTTAGAGTCGACAAAAGAAAGGAAGGAACAAGCTAGAAATTCAGTCGAATAATGCAAGCCTTCTGTGAGTTGAATGTCGACTGCAGGAGGCCTGAGGAATGTTGTATTTAGTCGTTAATCAGAGAGGGAAAAATGCAGTTTATTTAGTCGACCTCTGCAGAAATTTTAGGAAGGATTCGTGATCTATTTTGGTGGTGCCAAACTTGGGAGATCATGAAGCCTTTTATAGTTTTGATTTCCTAATCATCCTAGGATTAGTGTTTGCTTAGTGACCAAGTATCTTCCCTTCTTTTCCTCTAATAAAACTGACCCCAAAAATTTATACGTATTTTTTTTATATCTCTCTTTTTTTACACGGCATTTTTGTTTATTTATGTATTTTATATATTTTATTATTATTATTATTATTATTAGGATTACATTTATTTAAATTACATTTTATTTATTTATTAGACCCTAATCTTTTATTAGTTGTTATTTGGTTCCAATAAGTTTTTAAATTTTATAAATGTCACCTTTATATAGTTTATTATTAATTTAATATTAGAGTTAGGGTTCAATATTTAATATTAAATGGTATTAGGGTTTTGTAGTTAATAGGTAAGGTTAAGTTTATGGTTTTATATCATATTAGGGTTTTAATAATAATTACGTTCATTTAATAAAAGTATAAATTTTTAGTTCATTGGTCGTAACGAATAACAACCCTAATGCTAATACACAGAGTATGACATTAAACCCCTAAGGGCAGTTTGGTAAATTCAGAAGGGAAAAGTGAGGGTTGTTATAGTACCTCCTCATTAATTTAAACTTCGTCCTGAAGTTTCAGTAAGAATTCTCGGAGGCATCAACGTTTAAGAATAGATGGGGATATTTTCGCTTCATCTGGTCTTCACGTTCCCGGGTATACTCGGGGCCTTTTCGTGAATTCCAACGGATCTTAACAACATGAATAGAGCTTTGTTTCAAATTTTTAACCTCGCGATCCAGAACTTCTATAGGTTTTTCGGTGAAGTGCAATTAATGCAAAGATCATTCAAGGGAATAATGAGTATGTCATCAACAAGACACTTTTTAAGATTTGAACTGTGAAATGTATGAACTTTAATTAACAGGAAGTGTTTGACTAAAAATTATCATTCGGTCAACGTTTTGTTAAAGCAAAGTTTACACTTAAGTACAGTGGGGATCTATTTGAGTGAGAACTGATGTTGCATGAAATTTTAGCTAAGAAAGCCTAGGTGATTAGAATATCTAGTCCTATGGACTTCATCCATGAATAGTTCTTGAAAATTCTTGAATAGTAGGGATTTTTATAGGATTGACATGTATTCCTTCACTATTAACTACATGTCTAAGAAATTGTATAGTTCACGGCCAAAGTTCGCACTTGAAAAACCTGGCATACAGTTGTTCCTTCTTTAGGAGCTCTAGAATCAATTGCAGATGTTGCTCATGCTCTTTCTTGCTCTTGGAATAGATTAAGATATCATTATTGAAAATGGTTACGAATTTATCAAGATAAGGTTTGCATGCATGGTTCATAAGATCCATGTATACAGCAGGAGTATTGGTTAAACCAAAGGCATGACAAGAAACTCATAGTGTTTATAACGAGTTCGGAAAGTAGTCTTAGAAACATCAGTTTCCTTGACTCTCAATTGATGATAACCCGACCAAAGATCAATCTTCAAATAGATACTTGATCCTTGCAGTTGGTCAAATATGTCATCAATAAGCGGGAATGGATAACGATTCTTGATGGTTAGCTTGTTGAGATCTCAGTAATCAATACACATTCTCAACGTGCCATCTTTCTTCTTAATGGAAAGAACGGTTGCTCCTCACGGAGGCAAGCTAAGACGAATGGAACCTTTCTCCAAATGTTCTTGGAGTTGGCTGGATGATTCCCTCATTTCAGATGGAGCTAATCGGTATGATACCTTGTAACACCCCGTTTTCCCGTGCGCGTCTAAAGGTACGTACTTAATCAATAGTACGCTTATAACTTACTCGTTATGTGACTAAATAAACTAAAGTGTTAGTTCGGTGTAAGTGCATATAAGTATATGTGTGTATATATATATGGGTATATTCGAATGCGTGCGTGTACGCGTATATGAATGTGTCGTGATGGCGTTGAGTCGTGTGAGACTTAAGGTTGAAGTTTAGACGTGCATAGGAAGTGTGAATGAGGTGTGCTAGTTGTTGAACCCTTGATTCATGTTAAATTGTCGAAGTGACCAGACCTAGGCTAACGCCGCGCCGCGAAAAATGGGTCCGCGCCGCGACCATTGAAGCAAACCAGGATCAGAAAGAGGGTTAAGAGTGATCATTTTTCCTTCGATTCATCGCGCCGCGACAAATGGCGCCGCGCCGCGGCATCCCTACAGATCAGACTCCGAATTCTGCTCAAATTAAATAGGGTTTAGGGGCAATTTGGTCTTTTTGGGTGTATATTTGTTTGGAGCTTTTAATATCAGCCACTTGTTCTCCATTTCTTATTTCTTTTCCATTTTCTTTCACATTTTCCTCTCAAATCCTAAAATCCACTTAGATTAAACTCAAGATTTGAAGGTGAAATTTTGTGAATCAATCCTAGAAGCAAGAATTAAAGTTGCTCTCCTTGTTATTAGCTACAAGATGATAGTTTTGGTAAGTCTCAACTCTAAGTTTTGAGTTTCATTTAGTTTAAGCTAGGGTTTGGTTCATATGGAACTTGTGTGACCCATTTGAGGGTTAAATGGGTGGATTTTGGGTTGGATTGTTAAAAGGAAACCCTAAATCGCTATTATCTAGGGTTTGGTCTTGTGATTTGAGGTTGTAAGTGCTACTGATGTTGTTAGTCACTAATGCACTTTTAAAAGGGTGAAAGAATTTTTAATGTGTAAGTTTGACTTAGTTTGTGAGTCAAAGAGTCAAAAGAGCACTAGTTGACCTAATCGGGTGAAATGGTTATGAAATACACCAAGTTTATGTTAGTTGATGTTAATAGACTCTAATCACTAGCCTTAAGTGATCTATGACGAGGCATGGCCATTAATGGGCGATTTTGGTGTAGTTGAGTCATTTAATGCAATCGGGTCATTAAATACTCAAGGGTTAGAAGTTGGCATTTAATTCAACTAGATTGTATGTTAATAAAATGCATAATGTAATAGGTACGTTACATTGGAGGTTTACAAGCTCGGTTAGCTTCCACAAGAGTCTTGAGGTGAGTTGAATGATTATGCATATGTGTATATAATGTATTTACTTGTACGAGATTCGATGTGGGTTTAAGTTCAGGCGGTCGATACCACATCGGGTCAATATATGATATGGGTTTAAGTTTGGGTGTTCGATGCCATGTCATATATGTGTGTGGGCATGTAGTGTGGGTTTAAAGTTCGAGCGTTCGATGCCACATTACACGTGACGGGTGGGTTTAAAGTTCGGGTGATCGATACCACTCCGGGGTTAGTGTCATAATTTGTTGTGCACTAACGGTTGTTGGGAACACTAATGGGAAATTCAAAGTACCATTCCTTGTACTATTGGTTAACCATGGCTATGTGTTTGTTGTGTGGTGTTTTCACATTATTCGAGTTATATATGTTATCGTTGTGCTAGCATGTGGTCTTGGAGATTTAGCGTTATGCCTTGCGTTGGTATGTCTTTTAAATTGCTAGCGTGTATGAGGTAATTGTGTATGTGATTGCATGTAAGTAGGTTATATATGTATGTGTATAATTATTGCATTCACTAAGTGTTAGCTTACCCTCTCGTTGTTTATCTTTTTAGATGCAGGCGCAGTTAAGGGCAAGGGGTTTATCGGACATTAGGTGTCCCGTGATGATGCTTTGTTGGAGTTTTGATGTTGGCCTAACGTTTTGGGTAGTTTAGTCCCAAACCATGCTCGAAGTGTCATTTGGATTGTAAACTATCATTTGTAATGGGTCAAACTTGTACTAAACTTTATTCGTGGCCCTCGTGCCTTTTGTAAACAATTAATTGTTGTTTTAAATGGAACTCGTGAAATGGGTTACATATTTATTTGGCGTGTAATTGTGTTGTATAAAAAAAAATAAATCGTATGGATTACGGGTTGGGTTGTTACAAGTGGTATCAGAGCATGGTGTAAGGGATTTAGGTGACTTGAGATAGGCGCCTAGACTTAGACTTTTATGTTGTTGAATTATATGCGGGACTTGTAGGGTTACGGGTCTGTGCGGGGTTTGATTAGTTCTTTGATGCATAAGTGGACAACTATGCTATGTTATGATGTTACTAATCATGGGTTATTGTTTTGAACATCGAGCAAGATGGTTGTGATACGTTTGAGCATGGCACGGCATGTGAGCGTAATAGTGACTCGCAACTACTATTACGATTGCAAGTCAAGTCAAGCAAGGATGTGCGACAAGTATCGAGCTAGATGTGGTGTGTGCGGTCATATGCATAGGTATATATGTGTATTAAATTGTTGGTGATGTCTAATCCATTTTTAATCTTTAGAATGAAGACGAGAAACGGAACGAATACAAATGGCAATGGTGGTCCCTCTCATGTGGAGGAAGATGAGATGACTACCAAGATTGAGACCGCTTTAGAAAACTATGTTTCGGTTTTCTCACGAAGGGTTAAACAAATATTCGAAGAGTCGGTTTCGGAACAAATTGTCGATATGATTCAAGAACGAATGACCAATGCCATCAAAGAAGAAGTTGAAAGGAGGTTTCCTAGACCTCAAAATGTGGTCGAATTTGTGACGACCCGGAAATTTTCGATCAAATGTACACTTTAATCTTTATATGTTTTCAACACGATAAGCAAAGTCTGATAGGTTGAGTCTCAAAAATTTTGAACTGTTTCATATATTCAATTGACCTTCGACTGTTCTCGACGATTCACGAACAACTATTTGTAAATAGATACATATATATGTGTCTGTATATAAATGTGTACATAAATACTACTTGGAAATATATAAAATAATATTAAATCTATTTGTTTAAAAATATATAATATATATTTATGTGATAAAACTTGTTATTTAAAACTGATTATATATAGAGAGAGAGTAAATGGAAAATGTATGATTTCGAGTTTAATTAGTAAACGTCAGTGACACTCGGTTGACGTTTCGTTAGTTTTAATATAGATCTAGTACAAGTTTATGAAGATTTAAAAATAAAAGCTGAACATTAAATTGATTTCGAAGATTTTAAGTTTGATAAAAATATTTTTATTTTTTTTAAGTTTAAATATTTGTACTCCGTACATATAAATCGGAACATAAAATAAATAATTTTCGAACCTTTTTCATCAGATTTCAAACAGGTAATGAGTGAAATAATTAAAAATATTTAATCAAAAAGTTTGGGATTTTTATGAACACTTTTATATTTTAACTGTTTAGCAATGGACACGTGATAATACCCGAGGTAAGTGTCGGCAGAAAAATCTAAAATCCCTCCACTGGTAACTGTAGTAAATTATGTAGTTGGTTTGCTTTTGACTTTTGTGTAAGTTATATATATATATATATATATATATATATATATATATATATATATATATATATATATATATATATATATATATATGTTAAATATGTGTGGATTAGGTAGATAGATCGACCAACCATCTAAATCCCAACACCATCTTGAACATCGCTCAACCCCCATCTTCGGTTCACCATCATCACCTTAAACCCATCACGACACCATCACCATTAACCAATAACCACATCGATGATATTTCTGACAATCCAATAACTACCATTAAACTAATTCTGTTTCAATGATCACTTTATATAAAGTATGTATATGTATATTTACATAGATAGTTAACTGTATAAACCACCACACCTTAATGTTATAAACCTACAACCTTCACCATCTCCATCTCTTTCTCGCTTCTGTTTCCGGTTAACCATCAAAACCCTCACCGTACTTTTGAGCCAAAAGCCAACCGTCAATCACTAAAACCCATCGCCACCTCTCTCATCCCTTAAACATCACCACAAACCACACCACCGCCACCTTCTAAACTGCTGTTGCTACAGCAGCTGTGATGATTAAATTCGAGCAAACCGAGAACCACCATGATCACCACAGCCCGCCACCATGGCCACCATCAAACACTAACCCGACACCACCTTTCCTTCCTCTCTCTCTCTCTCTTTTCTTTTCTCTCTCTCTTTTCTTTTCTCTCTCTCCTTTTTCCTTGAGAACTACATACGATTACGAGATTTGCAAACTGCTATGGTGTTTCTACTACTTGTAAGCTGCTACTATAATTAGTTCATTTTAACTTGTCGCATTCAAAACTGCAACATGCTACTTCTGCAGCCACTGTTTATCTGTTTCCACCACCACCATCATTAACACCCTACTTCACTTAATGATTTACTGTTGTTGCTAGAGTGTTATGCTTTTAATGCTCGCAACTAGTCCCTGTTTCTGCTCAATTGTAGACCTCAAACAAACCCACATCCACCTGCAACATTAATTCACGATGATGATAAAAAAAAAAAATTTTGAAGATGATGAACAGTCGAATTATAATACTGAACCTGTTACGATTTTGTTTATTCGATATTTAATGATGATTATAAGTGTGATTAATGATGATGATGATGATGATGATGGAGGATAATTATTTTTTTAAAATAACGATGATGAAATATTTTTTTTCGATTGATATGATGATTATGATTATGATGATCATGGTGATCATGATAAGAAAGATATGATTACGGTTGGATGATGAGATGAAATAGCTAAAATGATAATTTTGAGGTTGATGAATAGTTCTGGGTCTTGATTTAGAAGAAGAAGAAGAAGAAAAAGAGACACAGAAATGGGTTATATGGAATTAAATCGAAAGATAAATCAGAAATGTATAGACAGAAGGATGGTTAGGAGTTTGTGTGCTGAACGAGAGGTCTCGGGTTCGATTCTCGCTTTGTACAACTATATTTTTAAAGGCTTCCAAGGTAGTTTTTAGGGACCAAAATTATTATTATTATTACTATTATTATTATTATAAAATTTTCATTTTTATTACTAAAATTATCATTTTTATTAAAGACTAACATTTTTGTTATAAAAAAAAAATATATCATTTTTATTATTATTATTTTGACATAAATATTATTATTTTAATAATAATATTATTATTATTATTATCATTTTTATTAATACTAGTATCATTATTAATATTATTATCATAACAACCATTATTATTATTATAAAACAAAATAACTTTTTAGTTATTATTATTAATAATATCAAATAACTATTAAGTTATATAAAATCATACTTGATACATATAATATAACTACATTTTATTTATGTAAAGTACATAAAATGAATATAGTTATGAAACATACAAGTTATTAATATAAAATGATATCATTAATAAATATATACATAAATTTATTCGATTACAACTATATGTGTTAATATATATATAAATGATATAGGTTCGTGAATCCGAGATCAACCTTACACTTATTAAATGACGTCATATGTATTTTTACTACAAAATACAGTATGGTGAGTTTCATTTGCTCCCTTTTTATATATATTTTTGGGCTGAGAATACATGCGCTGATTTATAAATGTTTTACGAAATAGGCACAAGTACTAAAACTAATTCTATGTGGGTTTAAACCAGAAATATACCCTTAGCTTGGTAACATTAAACTACTTGTCTATGTACGGTAGGCGCGAATCCTAAAGATAGATCTATTGGGCCTGACAAACCCCATCCTGACTATGGGATGCTTTAGTACTTTGAGGTTATTTTAAATACACCTGATCTGGTGTACTTCAGAGGGTAAAACATGAACGTTAAGGCTTGTTACCGGGTGCCTACAACTTATAGAATACTTTTATACACTTGCGAGTGTACGTATATTTATAAATGGAAATCTTGTGGTCTATTAATATATTGAAATGATTGTTATGATAAACCTATGAACTCACCAACCTTTTGGTTGACACTTTTAAGCATGTTTATTCTCAGGTACGAATTAAGTCTTCCGCTGTGCATTTGCTCATTTTAAGGATATTACTTGAAGTCGATCATCGCAATGGGACCAAATGTTGATGACTTCGTCCAGGTGGATAAGGACGGGTTATTACAGTTGGTATCAGAGCGGTGGTCTTAGCAAACCAGGTCTTGCATTAGTGTGTTTAACTGATAGTTGTTTAGATGCAATAGTGAGTCTGGACTTCGACCGTGTCTGTACGTCAAAAGTTTTGCTTATCATTTTGTGTCGAAAATTACCTGTTTATCATTCTTAGAGAATCATTTGCTTATCACTCTTAGTCTAGACACATCTTACTGCATTGATTGCATGAATAGTGTATAGACAAAAGTTCATGTCTTAGCGTATCTGTTACTGTAGACTTTTCCTGACAGCTTCCGTAGATTCCTCCGTAACTTATGGGATTTTAGTATTATATATGCATATGTAAATTATGTATTGCAGGGTACTAATCTACATCCTATAATCTATTTCTTATCGAAAATCGTTCATCTGATCGTACGAGATGAATCCCTCAACCAGTTCGAATTCCTCGGATTTCGACAGCTATTCTGATATGGAGTTTCACTCCAGTTCCGAAAGCAGCGTCACCAGAATGAATCAATCAATCAGCCATCCCCAATTCATCTGATGGGTTTCGTAGTCGACTTAATCAATGGAGACGAGAAGAAGGCGATCCTTTCCAATAACCGAATTCACCTCTTGGTGAAGAACCTGAAACACTTACCGGCAAACCTATCTGAAACACCATTTTTAGCCTCATCTCCAGGGTAGCTCGTCACGATTATCTTCTATCTAAAATTCTGAACCTTATTTATTCGCCCATTCCTACCGACAACCATCCCGGAATAATAGAAGAAGTCAACGAACATCGCGCTCGAGTTGTAGTTTTGGAAAATATGGTGCAAAACTTACGAGCACCAGCAGCATCACCATCAATAACAATACCACCGACACCAACAACCCAAGTTTCAACATCACACGCCTCAACATCTCATTCTGTACCTCGAGCATAATTTTCGTTCTACGTATCGTTCTACACCGACTATCTTTGATTCTACATATCGTTCTATATCAATTACCTTTATTCTACATGACGATTATGTAATCTCTAATGTTTTAGAGATTATATATTCTTATTCTAATGGTAAATCAAATGAGTCTAATATCATATTGATTCATTAAATCCATGATCACATCTGAAGAAAATATATATGTAAGTATATTTTCATAAAGGTTGTAATTAAAAATTCTTTAGTACAAACTGTTAATGGTGAAAATATTTTAACGGGTAGGTAATACCCGAGGAATATTCAGATTTCACATTAATAAGTTGCACTGTAAATTCTTCGACTCTGATTCAACAGTCAGTCACTATTCTACTTATATCCACAGATATACAGATCCGTTCATCACAAAATCCATTTTCGTTCAATTTCATATTTGGATTTTGACCTATCAGAATCCAACAAGTGGCATAATGAAGAAAACATCGGACAAAGTAAAATTTGTTAGAAACAAACGAACTAACTAATTGAAATATTGTTAAGAATTCACGCTAACTGTTCCTAGCTAACTGTTCCTAGCTAACTGGTTACATTTTATTTATCGCAATTTAATTATCGCAATTTATATTCTTGCAATTTACATTCTCGCAATTTTATTTATCGTCATTTAATTTCTGTATTTATTTTACGCACTTTAAATAACGGGACACGTATACAAGGTTTCGACATGTCATATTGACCCATCTATATATTTATCTTGGAACAACCATAGACACTCTATATGTAAATGACGGAGTTAGCTATACAGGGTTGAGATTGATTCCAAAATATATATATAGTTTGAGGTGTGATCAATACTGAGACCAGTACACGGGTCACGATACGTATTAATTAATTCGAATATTATATATTAAACTATATATGAATTATTGGACTATTGGACTATTGAACTACTAACTTTGGACAATTAAAATGAATTAAAATATTGATTATAACATATGAAACTAAACACTTCTTCAAGCTTGCCACTTAATTTTCATCTTAAACCTCATTCACATCTTGACGATTACAATTTGCGTTCAAACCTTTCATGTTTATTGAAAACACCTCGATCGAGAGAATAAATCAGCCGCACTTCATCTACGGAAGAAAAGATTGATGCATATAGTTATGCACTTGAAAAACTCTCGGAAACTGAGTAAACGTTTAACACATAGCGGTGCTAATTCCTTTAGTGTTATTATTACCCAAAATAATTTTGCAGTTCTTCTTCAAAGTAGCAAATTTTGTCATAGCTACAGTGAGTCAACTTCGACTTTTCAGTCAGCTAACCTTATTATAACCTTGATATATATACGTCATCTTTTCGGCTTCGTTACCGGAAAATCTTTTATATTCCACCCTACTACCATCGGCGTTTAATCATCTAAAAACACAATTCTCATGAAACCACCTCGGTTTGAGAACCAATGACCCCGATCCGTTAACCTTGAAAATGCTGACGAAGCAGCATGTTGTAGATGGTTTTAATAGCCAAAAGTTGATGATAAAGAATGAAGTGTTAGGAACGCTCGATAGAAAATTTGGTACTGAAAATTGGATTGAGCAAACCATGAAGGAGACTGTGGACAAATCACAAACACTAAACCTGTACTTAACAAATCCAGATGATTCAGTATCTGCTAAAACCTTTAAACGAATATCTTGTTCCGAAAACATGTTAAAATCTTGCGGAAATTTTTTTTTCTTCATCAATTTTCGAATTTTGCAATTCCAAAATATTATCATTAGTATCTTCGATATTTCTGAGGATATTTTCATAAATATTCTTGTCTGAAATTATCCACCTCTTCGTATTTCCGTATTCCATTATATTGGAAACTTCTGTAAAATCTAAGTATAAAACTAGGAATGGTTTATGGAGAAGTGTAGAGAATTGAAGCATGAGTTAGTATAATATAATGACGTCAGGCCAACGTGGTTATATTACAGTAAGTCATGCTAAATATCTAATGTAACGTGATGATGATTCACAAATCTTACTCTCATCATGTGCCATGTTACACGACTCTTTCATTCTACTTAATTTCTAAGCATATCACGGAAATATTTGTTTGATATTTATGTTCTTCCGTAATTCCAACAGTTTCCTAATAAATCGTGTTATTTCATTTTCTTTCTGATTAGAAGATTTCTTTAAATTCCTTAAATTCCGAGAATCCACTGTGACTACGTCAAAAGTTAAGACGAACCTGTATT
Source organism: Rutidosis leptorrhynchoides (assembly GCF_046630445.1). Classification (NCBI taxonomy): domain Eukaryota; kingdom Viridiplantae; phylum Streptophyta; class Magnoliopsida; order Asterales; family Asteraceae; genus Rutidosis; species Rutidosis leptorrhynchoides. Next base: position 149,225,771 of record NC_092335.1, on the reverse strand, counting down.
TTCCTCATTTCACACTTATGTGACAGCTTCACTCGTACTCATCACAAAATCAAATGGTTTTATCCATATTAATCAATGATGATAAAACTCTATTTATCAACTCATATTTGTCATGAAAATATTCTTATTGTTATTCATGACGACCTTTATCCAATTTCGGGGACGAAATTTCTTTAACGGGTAGGTACTGTGACGACCCGGAAATTTTCGATCAAATGTACACTTTAATCTTTATATGTTTTCAACACGATAAGGAAAGTCTGATAGGTTGAGTCTCAAAAATTTTGAACTGTTTCATATATTCAATTGACCTTCGACTGTTCTCGACGATTCACGAACAACTATTTGTAAATAGATACATATATATGTGTCTGTATATAAATGTGTACATAAATACTACTTGGAAATATATAAAATAATATTAAATCTATTTGTTTAAAAATATATAATATATATTTATGTGATAAAACTTGTTATTTAAAACTGATTATATATAGAGAGAGAGTAAATGGAAAATGTATGATTTCGAGTTTAATTAGTAAACGTCAGTGACACTCGGTTGACGTTTCGTTAGTTTTAATATAGATCTAGTACAAGTTTATGAAGATTTAAAAATAAAAGCTGAACATTAAATTGATTTCGAAGATTTTAAGTTTGATAAAAATATTTTTATTTTTTTTAAGTTTAAATATTTGTACTCCGTACATATAAATCGGAACATAAAATAAATAATTTTCGAACCTTTTTCATCAGATTTCAAACAGGTAATGAGTGAAATAATTAAAAATATTTAATCAAAAAGTTTGGGATTTTTATGAACACTTTTATATTTTAACTGTTTAGCAATGGACACGTGATAATACCCGAGGTAAGTGTCGGCAGAAAAATCTAAAATCCCTCCACTGGTAACTGTAGTAAATTATGTAGTTGGTTTGCTTTTGACTTTTGTGTAAGTTATATATATATATATATATATATATATATATATATATATATATATATATATATATATATATATATATATATGTTAAATATGTGTGGATTAGGTAGATAGATCGACCAACCATCTAAATCCCAACACCATCTTGAACATCGCTCAACCCCCATCTTCGGTTCACCATCATCACCTTAAACCCATCACGACACCATCACCATTAACCAATAACCACATCGATGATATTTCTGACAATCCAATAACTACCATTAAACTAATTCTGTTTCAATGATCACTTTATATAAAGTATGTATATGTATATTTACATAGATAGTTAACTGTATAAACCACCACACCTTAATGTTATAAACCTACAACCTTCACCATCTCCATCTCTTTCTCGCTTCTGTTTCCGGTTAACCATCAAAACCCTCACCGTACTTTTGAGCCAAAAGCCAACCGTCAATCACTAAAACCCATCGCCACCTCTCTCATCCCTTAAACATCACCACAAACCACACCACCGCCACCTTCTAAACTGCTGTTGTTACAGCCGCTGTGATGATTAAATTCGAGCAAACCGAGAACCACCATGATCACCACAGCCCGCCACCATGGCCACCATCAAACACTAACCCGCCACCACCTTTCCTTCCTCTCTCTCTCTCTTTACTTTTCTCTCTCTCTTTTCTTTTCTCTCTCTCCTTTTTCCTTGAGAACTACATACGATTACGAGATTTGCAAACTGCTATGGTGTTTCTACTACTTGTAAGCTGCTACTATAATTAGTTCATTTTAACCTGTCGCATTCAAAACTGCAACATGCTACTTCTGCAGCCACTGTTTATCTGTTTCCACCACCACCATCATTAACACCCTACTTCACTTAATGATTTACTGTTGTTGCTAGAGTGTTATGCTTTTAATGCTCGCAACTAGTCCCTGTTTCTGCTCAATTGTAGACCTCAAACAAACCCACATCCACCTGCAACATTAATTCACGATGATGATAAAAAAAAAAAAATTTGAAGATGATGAACAGTCGAATTATAATACTGAACCTGTTACGATTTTGTTTGTTCGATATTTAATGATGATTATGAGTGTGATTAATGATGATGATGATGATGATGATGGAGGATAATTATTTTTTTAAAATAACGATGATGAAATTTTTTTTTTTCGATTGATATGATGATTATGATTATGATGATCATGGTGATCATGATAAGAAAGATATGATTACGGTTGGATGATGAGATGAAATAGCTAAAATGATAATTTTGAGGTTGATGAATAGTTCTGGGTCTTGATTTAGAAGAAGAAGAAGAAGAAAAAGATACACAGAAATGGGTTATATGGAATTAAATCGAAAGATAAATCAGAAATGTATAGACAGAAGGATGGTTAGGAGTTTGTGTGCTGAACGAGAGGTCTCGGGTTCGATTCTCGCTTTGTACAACTATATTTTTAAAGGCTTCCAAGGTAGTTTTTAGGGACCAAAATTATTATTATTATTACTATTATTATTATTATAAAATTTTCATTTTTATTACTAAAATTATCATTTTTATTAAAGACTAACATTTTTGTTATAAAAAAAAATATATCATTTTTATTATTATTATTTTGACATAAATATTATTATTTTAATAATAATATTATTATTATTATTATCATTTTTATTAATACTAGTATCATTATTAATATTATTATCATAACAACCATTATTATTATTATAAAACAAAACAACTTTTTAGTTATTATTATTAATAATATCAAATAACTATTAAGTTATATAAAATCATACTTGATACATATAATATAACTACATTTTATTTATGTAAAGTACATAAAATGAATATAGTTATGAAACATACAAGTTATTAATATAAAATGATATCATTAATAAATATATACATAAATTTATTCGATTACAACTATATGTGTTAATATATATATAAATGATATAGGTTCGTGAATCCGAGATCAACCTTACACTTATTAAATGACGTCATATGTATTTTTACTACAAAATACAGTATGGTGAGTTTCATTTGCTCCCTTTTTATATATATTTTTGGGCTGAGAATACATGCGCTGATTTATAAATGTTTTACGAAATAGGCACAAGTACTAAAACTAATTCTATGTGGGTTTAAACCAGAAATATACCCTTAGCTTGGTAACATTAAACTACTTGTCTATGTACGGTAGGCGCGAATCCTAAAGATAGATCTATTGGGCCTGACAAACCCCATCCTGACTATGGGATGCTTTAGTACTTCGAGGTTATTTTAAACACACCTGATCTGGTGTACTTCAGAGGGTAAAACATGAACGTTAAGGCTTGTTACCGGGTGCCTACAACTTATAGAATACTTTTATACACTTGCGAGTGTATGTATATTTATAAATGGAAATCTTGTGGTCTATTAATATATTGAAATGATTGTTATGATAAACCTATGAACTCACCAACCTTTTGGTTGACACTTTTAAGCATGTTTATTCTCAGGTACGAATTAAGTCTTCCGCTGTGCATTTGCTCATTTTAAGGATATTACTTGAAGTCGATCATCGCAATGGGACCAAATGTTGATGACTTCGTCCAGGTGGATAAGGACGGGTTATTACAGAATTGGAGTTTAGCTATAAAGAAGGAGTTTTTCCTTGAATATCGTACGCAAGAAGGAGTTTTCCAAATTGCGCAACGAGTTAAGGAACATGCGTCAAGGGTCTTTGGACCTAAACACTCTTAAAACCAACTTTCTCGCTAAGGCGCGTTTTTGCCCCGAGTATGTGGGGAATGATCAATTGTTAATGGAAGACTTTCATGCGACCCTTAGAGATGATTTGAAGGGTAAAATTAGTATTGGTCATGTTGAGACCTTTGCTAAGCTTTTGGCGGTGGTGAAGGGGTTTGAAGTGCAAGCTCCGAGTCCGGTTACTTATGCGCCAAGTAAACGAAAGTTTGAAGCTTCTAATTTTTCGAACAAGAAGAGTAAGGGAGCATCCGAAAGTGTCGGTAGCGTGAAGAAGGGTGCTTCTAGTGGTCACATGGTCACTTGTTTCAATTGTGGGAAAAAAGGTCACTACTCTTGTGATTGCCCAAAACCACGTACTAATGTGATCACATGTTTCAATTGTCAACAAGAAGGGCACCGAAAGTCGGAGTGCCCCGAACTCCGAAATGATCAAGTTAAGAGAATGGAGAAGGCGGCGGGGTCGGCTAGGGGACGTAATTATTTGATGACCAATGATGAAGCCAAGCAATCCAATGAAGTTGTTTCAAGTACTTTCATGGTTAACTCTAATTCGGCAAGGATTCTATTTGATAGCGGTGCAAATTTATCGTTTGTGTCTCCAAAATTTGTGCCTAAACTTAATAAACCGTTAGCTAAGTTAAGTCGTCCGGTAGAAGTCAAAATAGCGGATGGCAAGACGGTGCTAGTGGTTGATGTGTGTAAGAATTGTAATGTTGTGTTTGGTTCCGAGAACTTTAATATTGATCTCTTTCCGATGACGTTGGGTGATTTTGATATCGTGGTTGGTATGGATTGGCTCGATCATAATAGAGCCAATATTGCGTGCCATGAAAAATCTATTCGTGTGAAGACCCCAAGTGGGGGAGAGTTAATCATTCATGGTGATAAACGTAGAAGACTTGTACCGGGATGCACTTTTACACGGGCACGTCGTTTCCTTTTTAGTGGTGGCATGGCTTTTCTTGCCCATGTTGTTGATACTCGTGATGAGCCACCACCCATTCGTGAAATTCCGGTGGTTAGTGAGTTCGGTGATGTTTTTCCGGATGAGTTACCGGGTGTTCCGGCGGAAAGACAAGTCGAATTTCGCATTGAGTTGGTTCCGGGAGCTACTCCCATTGCTAAAACTCCTTATCGTTTAGCACCGACGGAAATGCAAGAATTGTTGAATCAAATTCAAGAGTTACTTGAGAAGGGTTTTATTCGACCGAGTGCTTCGCCATGGGGTGCTCTGGTTTTATTCGTGAAAAAGAAGGATGGAAGTATGCGGATGTGTATCGACTATCGGGAGTTGAACAAGGTGACTATCAAGAATCGTTATCCATTTCCTTGGATTGACGATTTGTTTGACCAACTCCAAGGTGCGACGTATTTCTCAAAAATTGACCTACGGTCCGGCTATCACCAAATGCGGGTCCGTGAGGAAGATATTGAGAAAACGGCCTTTCGAACGCGTTACGGGCATTTTTAATTTGTGGTTATGCCTTTTGGTCTTACGAATGCACCGGCGGCATTCATGGATCTTATGAACCGAGTGTGCCAACCTATGTTGGACAAGTCGGTAATTGTGTTCATTGACGATATTCTTGTTTATTCTAAGAGCATGACGGAACATGAACACCACTTGCGCGAAGTATTGAAGACGTTGAGAAAAGAGAAGTTGTATACTAAATTCTCAAAATGTGAATTTTGGCTAAGGGAGGTTCAATTCCTTGGCCATATTGTGAACAAGGATGGTATTCAAGTGGATCCGGGGAAGATAGAGATGGTGAAGGATTGGGGACGACCGACTATGCCTACGGAAATATGAAGTTTTCTCGGATTGGCCGGTTACTATCGTCGGTTTATACAAGACTTTTTCAAGATTGCTTCGCCATTAACTAAGTTGACAAGGAAGAATACAATATTCAATTGGGAGAACGAGCAAGAAATCGCTTTTCAATTGTTGCAAGAGAAATTGTGTAAAGCTCCGGTCTTAGTATTGCCGGAAGGTGTAGATGATATGACGGTCTATTGCCGGAAGGTGTGTTCTAATGCAATGAGGTAAAGTCATCGCTTACGCCTCTCGCCAATTAGAGGAAGATGAAAAGAGATACCCGACTCATGATCTCGAATTAGCGGCGGTGGTCCATGCTTTGAAAATTTGGCGCCATTACTTGTATGGTGTCAAGTGTACGATTTATTCGGATCACAAGAGTTTGAAACATCTTTTTGATCAATGGGATTTGAATTATCGTCAACGTAGATGGATGGATGTGGTGAAGGATTATGATTGTGAGATACTTTATCATCCGGGCAAAGCGAATGTGGTCGCGGATGCGTTAAGCCGAAAGAGTCACCACCTGGCATTACGATTGGGATTTTTACGTATGATTATTACTAACGATTTTCTTGAAAAACTTGGTGTGATTCAAATAGAGGCTTACGTTCACAACAAGCATGCGGAACGAATTGTGGGGCAATCGTAATTCATTACGATGGGTTCGTGTGGTTTATTGTCTTTTCAAGAAAGAGTGTGGGTGCCTAAGATGGGTGATTTCCAAAAGGTGCTTCTTGGTGAGGTGCACAAGTCTAAGTATTCCATACATCTGGGTGCGACGAAGATGTACCATGATTTGAAGAAAGATTATTGGTGGCCGGGCATGAAATGCGACGTTGTTAAGTATGTTGAGCAATGCGTCACGTGTTTGCAAGTTAAAGCCGAACACCAAAAGCCGTATGGTAAGTTGCAACCGCTAGAAATTCCGATGTGGAAATGGGAGCATATTACCATGGATTTTATTACCAAGTTGCCGAAAACGGCAAGAACCCAATTTGATACTATTTGGGTGATTGTTGATAGATTGACGAAAAGTTCATTGTTCCTTCCTATTAAAGAAGCGATTACATCGGAGGCACTTGTGAAGATGTTCATTAAGTAGGTAATATCAAGACAAGGCGTTCCTACGTCTATCGTTTTGGATCGGGACACGCGTTTTACTTCTCGATTTTGGAAGAAGTTTCATGAAGATATGGGTACGAGGGTAAATATGAGTACGGCGTACCATCCTCAAATGGACGGTCAAACCGAACGTACGAATCAAACATTGGAGGATATGTTACGTGCGTGTATCATTGACTTCGGTGGTAGTTGGGATGAACATTTACCTTTGGTGGAATTCTCGTACAATAATAGTTTTCACTCTAGTATTGGAATGCCACCGTATGAGATGTTGTATGGTAGAAGGTGTCGAACCCCAATTTGTTGGGGCGAAGTGGGACAAAGGGAAGTTGGGAGCTCCAACTTGGTATTGGAGACAAATGATAAAATCGATATGATTCGAGAACATTTGAAAAAGGCGCAAGATAGGCAAAAATCTTATGCCGATAAGCGTAGACGTTTGATCGAATTCCAAGAAGGTGATATGGTGATGCTCAAGGTTTCGCCATGGAAGGGTATTATTCGGTTTCGGAAACGTGGAAAGTTAGCTCCTCGGTTTATTGGGCCGTTTAAGGTTTTAGCTCGTGTTGGTGAAGTCGCGTATCATTTGGAATTACCCGAAGAACTTGCGGGGATCCATAACACATTTTATGTTTCCCACCTCCGTAAGTGTCTTGCGGATGATTCTTCATGGATGCCTTTAGACGAAATTGAGCTAAACAACAAGTTAGAATACGTTGAAGAGCCGATTGATATACTCGATGAGAAGGTAAAAATGTTGCGTAACAAAGAGGTGAGGACCTTTAAGGTCCAATGGCGTCGTAGTAAAGGTTCCGAGTTTACTTGGGAGCCCGAAGAATTCGTGTTGGTTTACCTTCCCTCGTGTCATGCGGCTTGGATTGCGAGGACGCGCTCCGATTTAAGTGGGGGAGAGTTGTAACACCCCGTTTTCCCGTGCGCGTCTAAAGGTACGTACTTAATTAATAGTACGCTTATAACTTACTTGTTATGTGACTAAATGAACTAAAGTGTTAGTTAGGTGTAAGTGCATATATGTATATGTGTGTATATATATATGGGTATATTTAAAAATGCGTGCATGTACGCGTATATGAATGTGTCGTGATGGCGTTGAGTCGTGTGAGACTTAAGGTTGAAGTTTAGACATGCATAGGAAGGGTGAATGAGGTGTGCTAGTTGTTGAACCTCTGATTCATGTTAAATTATCGAAGCGACCAGACCTAGGCTAACACGGCGCCGCGACAAACGGGTCCGCACCGCGACCATTGAAGCAAACCAGGATCAGAAAGAGGGTTAAGAGTGATCATTTTTCCTTCGATTCGTCGCGCCACGATGAATGGCGCCGCGTCGCGGCATCCCTGCAGATCAGACTCCGAATTCTGCTCAAATTAAATAGAGTTTAGGGGAAATTTGGTCTTTTTGCGTGTAGATCTGTTTGGAGCTTTTAATATCAGCCACTTGTTCTCCATTTTTTATTTCTTTTCCATTTTCTTTCACATTTTCCTCTCAAATCCTAAAACCCACTTAGATTAAACTCAAGATTTGAAGGTGAAGTTTTGTGAATCAATCCTAGAAGTAAGAATTAAAGTTTCTCTCCTTGTTATTAGCTACAAGAGGATAGTTTTGGTAAGTCTCAACTCTAAGTTTTGAGTTTCATTTAGTTTAAGCTAGGGTTTGGTTCATATGGAACTTGTGTGACCCATTTGAGGGTTAAATGGGTGGATTTTAGGTTGGATTGTTAAAAGGAAACCCTAAATAGCTATTATCTAGGGTTTGGTCTTGTGATTTCAGGTTGTAAGTGATAAGTGATGTTGTTAGTCACTAATGCACTTTTAAAAGGGTGAAAGAATTTTTAATGTGTAAGTTTGACTTGATTTGTGAGTCAAAGAGTCAAAAGAGCACTAGTTGACCTAATCGGGTGAAATGGTTATGAAATACACCAAGTATATGTTAGTTGATGTTAATAGACCCTAATCACTAGCCTTAAGTGATCTATGATGAGGCGTGGCCATTAATGGGCGGTTTTGGTGTAGTTGAGTCATTTAATGCAATCGGGTCATTAAATGCTCAAGGGTTAGAAGTTGGCATTTAATTCAACTAGATTGTATGTTAATAAAATGCATAATGTAATAGGTACGTTACATTGAAGGTTTGCAAGCTCGGTTAGCTTCCACAAGAGTCTTGAGGTGAGTGGAATGATTATGCATATGTGTATATAATGTATTTACTTGTACGAGATTCGATGTGGGTTTAAGTTTGGGCGGTCGATACCACATCGGGTCAATATATGATATGGGTTTAAGTTCGGGCGTTCGATGCCATGTCATATATGTGTGTAGGCATGTAGTGTGGGTTTAAAGTTCGGGCGTTCGATACCACATTACACGTAACGGGTGGGTTTAAAGTTCGGGCAATCGATACCACTCCGGGGTTAGTGTCATAATTTGTTGTGCACTAACGGTTGTTGGGAACACCAATGGGAAATTCGAAGTACCATTCCTTGTACTATTGGTTAACCATAGTTATGTGTTTGTTGTGTGGTGTTTTCACATTATTCGAGTTATATATGTTATCGTTGTGCTAGCATGTGGTCTTGGAGATTTAGCGTTATGCCTTGCGTTGGTATGTCTTTTAAATTGCTAGCGTGTATGAGGTAATTGTGTATGTGATTGCATGTAAGTAGGTTATATATGTATGTGTATAATTATTGCATTCACTAAGCGTTAGCTTACCCTCTCGTTGTTTATCTTTTTAGATGCAGGCGCAGTTAAGGGCAAGGGGGTTATCGGAAATTAGGTGTCCCGTGATGATGCTTTGTTGGAGTTTTGATGTTGACCTAATGTTTTGGGTAGTTTAGTCCCAAACCATGTTCGAAGTGTCGTTTGGATTGTAAACTATCATTTGTAATGGGTCAAACTTGTACTAAACTTTATTCGTGGCCCTCGTGCCTTTTGTAAACAATTAATTGTTGTGCATTTTAAATGGAACTCGTGAAATGGGTTACATATTTATTTGGTGTGTAATTGTGTTGTATAAAAAAAATTAAATCGTATGGATTACGAGTTGGGTTGTTACATACCAATGCAATAGGTACAGCACCGGGCGTGGATACTTGACAAGTAAAGGATATATAATATCTAGGGTTGATATTTTTTTTTTAGTTGACAATATAGTGATAAGGAGTATGTAATGGTACACAATGGTCCTAAGGTTGATCAAATCTTATTCCCATCATGATCCATTAGGATTTCTGTATGACTTATCATAATATAATGACGTTGATCAAGTGTCATTATATTATTCTAAATCATACTTTTATCACTCCATAAAGTTACTACTATGTCATCTAGTCAATATTCATCTTCTTCGAGGTAACTGATTCAATGGAAAATGAAAGGAAAGAAAATAACATCATTCATTCATTTAAAAGGAAATAACCAGAGTATTACAGAAACATAACGAAATCTTCCAAAATGTAAAAGTACTAAATGGTAACATAAAGAATACTATGAAAATGAAAATTTAAATGTCTCTAGTGGTTACCAAAAACTCTTCATTGTGCCTCTTCATTCTTCTTCTTATCTGAACATTGATTTTTGAAATGCCCTACTCCTCCGCAGTTATAGCAAGTAGGAACGGTTGCATTTGCTGGAGTTTTGATTGATGGGATAACAACTCTACAATTATTGGTTACGTGACCCACCTTCTCACACTTGGTGCACTTGGCCTTACACCATCCTTCATGATGTTTCTCACATCTCTTGCAATAAGGACGTTTTTGAAATGTCCCGTTCATATTGATTATAAACGTTCCATATTAATTGATTTCGTCGCGAGGTTTTGACCTTTATATGAGACATTTTTCAAAGACTGCATTCATTTTTAAAACAATCGTAACCTTTATTTTATCGATAAAGGTTTAAAAAGCATTACGTAGATTATCAAATAATGATAATCTAAAATATACCGTTTACACACGACCATTACATAATGGTTTACAATAAGAATATATTACATCAAAAATAAGTTTCTTGAATGCAGTTTTTACATAATATCATACAAGCATGGACTCCAAATCTTGTCCTTATTTTAGTATGCAACAGCGGAAGCTCTTAATAATCACCTGAGAATAAACATGCTTAAAACGTCAACAAAAATGTTGGTGAGTTATAGGTTTAACCTATATATTATCAAATTATAATAATAGACAACAAGATTTCATATTTCAATATACATCCCATACATAGAGATAAAATTCATTCATATGGTGAACACCTGGTAACCGACATTAACAAGATGCATATAAGAATATCGCCTATCATTTCGGGAAATCCTTCGGACATGATAAAAACAACATCGAAGTACTAAAGCATTCGGTACTTTGGATGGGGTTCGTTAGGCCCAATAGATCTATCTTTAGGATTCGCGTCAATTAGTAGATCGGTTTACTAATTCTTAGGTTACCAAGCAAAAGATGGAACTTGAGAGAGATCAATTAGATGAAGAAAATTGAAGAATTAAAGTGTTTGTAGGTGTTTTTGGTCGTTGGTATATTGATTAGATATAAAGGATATGTAATTTTGTTTTCATGTAAATAAGTCATGAATGATTACTAATATTTTTATAATTTTATGAGATATTTCATGATAGTTGCCAAATGATGGTTCCCACATGTGTTAGGTGACTCACATGGGCTGCTAAGAGCTGATCATTGGAGTGTATATACTAATAGGTCATACATCTAAAAGCTGTGTATTGTACGAGTACGAATACGGGTGCATACGAGCAGAATTGTTGATGAAACTGAACAAGGATGTAATTGTAAGCATTTTTGTTAAGTAGAAGTATTTTGATAAGTGTCTTGAAGTCTTTCAAAAGTGTATGAATACATATTAAAACACTACATGTATATACATTTTAACTGAGTCGTTAAGTCATCGTTAGTCGTTACATGTAAATGTTGATTTGAAACCTTTAAGTTAACGATCTTGTTAAATGTTGTTAACCCAATGTTTATTATATCTAATGAGATGTTAAATTATTATATTATCATGATATCATGATATATTAATATATCTTAATATGATATATACACATTTAAATGTCGTTACAATGATAATCGTTACATATATGTCTCGTTTCGAAATCCTTAAGTTAGTAGTCTTGTTTTTACATATGTAGTTCATTGTTAATATACATAATGACATGTTTACTTATCATTTATCATGATTAAACATAGTGTATCAATATCTTAATATGATTCATATGTATTTAGTAAGACGTTGTTATAACGATAATCGTTATATATATCGTTTCGAGTTTCTTAAATCAATAAACTCAATTTTATGTATATAACTCATAGTTAAAATACCTAATGAGATACTTACTTATCATAATATCATGTTAACTATATATATAATCATATATATGTCATCATATTGTTTTTACAAGTTTTAACATTCGTGAATCACCGGTCAACTTGGGTGGTCAGTTGTCTATATGAAACCTATTTCAATTAATCAAGTCTTAACAAGTTTGATTGCTTAACATGTTGGAAACTCTTAATCATGTAAATATCAATTTCATTTAATATATATATAAACATGGAAAAGTTCGGGTCACTACAGTACCTACCCGTTAAATAAATTTCGTCCCGAAATTTTAAGCAGTTGGAGGTGTTGATGTATCTTCTGGAAATAAGTGCGGGTATTTCTTATTCATCTGATCTTCTCATTCCCAGGTGAACTCGGGTCCTCTACGAGCATTCCATCGAACTTTAACAATTGGTATCTTGTTTTGCTTAAGTCTTTTAACCTCACGATCCATTATTTCGACGGGTTCTTCGACGAATTGAAGTTTTTCGTTGATTTGGATTTCATCTAATGGAATAGTGAGATCTTCTTTAGCAAAACATTTCTTCAAATTTGAGACGTTGAAAGTGTTATGTACAGCCACGAGTTGTTGTGGTAATTCAAGTCGGTAAGCTACTGGTCCGACACGATCAATAATCTTGAATGGTCCTATATACCTTGGATTTAATTTTCCTCGTTTACCAAATCGAACAACGCCTTTCCAAGGTGCAACCTTAAGCATGACCATCTCTCCAATTTCAAATTCTATATCTTTTCTTTTAATGTCAGCGTAGCTCTTTTGTCGACTTTGGGCGGTTTTCAACCGTTGTTGAATTTGGATGATCTTCTTGGTAGTTTCTTGTATTATCTCTGGACCCGTAATCTATCTATCCCCCACTTCACTCCAACAAATCGGAGACCTGCACTTTCTACCATAAAGTGCTTCAAACGGCGCCATCTCAATGCTTGAATGGTAGCTGTTGTTGTAGGAAAATTCTGCTAACGATAGATGCTGATCCCAACTGTTTTCGAAATCAATAACACATGCTCGTAGCATGTCTTCAAGCGTTTGTATCGTCCTTTCGCTCTGCCCATCAGTTTGTGGATGATAGGCAGTACTCATGTTTAGACGAGTTCCTAATGCTTGCTGTAATGTCTGCCAGAATCTTGAAATAAATCTGCCATCCCTATCAGAGATAATAGAGATTGGTATTCCATGTCTGGAGAGGACTTCCTTCAAATACAGTCGTTCTAACTTCTCCATCTTGTCATCTTCTCTTATTGGCAGGAAATGTGCTGATTTGGTGAGACGATAAACTATTACCCAAATAGTATCAAAACCACTTGCAGTCCTTGGCAATTTAGTGATGAAATCCATGGTAATGTTTTCCCATTTCCATTCTAGGATTTCGGGTTGGTGAAGTAGACCTGATGGTTTCTGATGCTCCTCTTTGACCTTAGAACACGTCAAACATTCCCCTACGTATTTAGCAACATCGGCTTTCATACCCGGCCACCAAAAATGTTTCTTGAGATCCTTGTACATATTCCCCGTTCCAGGATGTATTGAGTATCTGGTTTTATGAGCTTCTTTAAGTACCATTTCTCTCATATCTCCAAATTTTGGTACCCAAATCCTTTCAGCCCTATATCGGGTTCCGTCTTCCTGAATATTAAGATGCTTCTTCGATACTTTGGGTATTTCATCTTTTAAGTTTCCCTCTTTTAAAACTCCTTGTTGCGCCTCCTTTATTTGAGTAGTAAGATTAGTATGAATCATTATATTCATAGATTTTACACGAATGGGTTCTTTGTCCTTTCTGCTCAAGGCGTCGGCTACCAGATTTGCCTTCCCTGGGTGGTAACGAATCTTAAAGTCGTAATCATTCAACAATTCATTCCACCTGCGCTGCCTCATGTTCAGTTGTTTCTGATTAAATATGTGTTGAAGACTTTTGTGGTCAGTATATATAATACTTTTGACCCCATATAAGTAGTGCCTCCAAGTCTTTAATGCAAAAATGACCGCGCCTAATTCCAAATCATGCGTCGCATAATTCTGTTCATGAATCTTCAATTGTCTAGACGCGTAAGCAATTACTTTCGTTCATTGCATTAATATACAACCGAGACCTTGCTTTGAGGCGTCACAATATATCACAAAATCATTATTCCGTTCAGGTAATGACAATATAGGTGTCGTAGTTAACTTTTTCTTTAACAATTGAAATGCTTTTTCTTATCTTTCCATTCAAATTTCTTCCCTTTATGCATTAATGCAGTCAAGGGTTTTGTTATTCTGGAAAAGTCTTGGATGAACCTTCTGTAGTAACCAGCTAGTCCTAAAAACTGGCGTATGTGTTTCGGAGTTTTCGGGGTTTCCCACTTTTCAACGGTTTCAATCTTTACTGGATCCACCTGAATACCTTCTTTGTTCACTATGTGACTGAGGAATTGAATTTCTTCCAACTAAAATGCACACTTTGAAAACTTAGCGTACAGTTTTTCTTTTCTCAGCAACTCTAGCACTTTTCTCAAATGTTCTTCGTGCTCTTGATCATTCTTCGAGTAAATAAGTATGTCATCGATGAAAACAATGATAAACTTGTCAAGATATGGCCCACACACTCGGTTCATGAGGTCCATGAACACAGCTGGTGCGTTAGTCAATCCAAACGGCATAACCATAAACTCATAATGACCATAACGCGTCCTAAAAGCAGTCTTTGGAATATCATCCTCCTTCACCCGCATTTGATGATATCCAGAACGTAAATCGATCTTCGAATAAATAGAAGAGCCTTGTAGTTGATCAAATAAGTCGTCGATTCTCGGTAGTGGGTAGCAGTTCTTGATGGTAAGTTTATTCAACTCTCGGTAGTCGATACACAATCTGAATGTACCATCTTTCTTCTTGACAAACAAAATAGGAGCTCCCCATGGTGATGTGTTTGGTTGAATGAAACCACGCTCTAAAAGTTCCTGTAACTGACTTTGTAATTCTTTCATTTTGATGGGTGCGAGTCTGTATGGAGCACGAGCTATTGGTGCAGCTCCTGGTACAAAGTCTATTTGAAATTCAACGGATCGATGTGGGAGTAATCCCGGTAATTCTTTTGGAAATACATCAGGAAATTCTTTTACGACGGGAACATCTCTGATGTTCTTTTCTTCAGGTTTAACTTCCTCGATGTGTGCTAGAATGATGTAACAACCTTTTCTTATTAGTTTTTGCGCCTTCAAACTACTAATAAGATTTAATTTCGCGTTTTTCTTTTCTCCGTACACCATTAAAGGTTTTCCTTTTTCACGCATAATGCGAATCGCATTTTTGTAACAAACGACCTCTGCTCTTACCTTCTTCAACCAGTCCATGCCAATTATTACATCAAAACTCCCTAACTCGACTGGTATTAAATCAATCTTAAACGTTTCATCACCCATTTTAATTTCTCTATCCCGACATATATTATCTACTGAAATTAATTTACCATTTACTAGTTCGAGTAAAAATTTATTATCCAAAGGCGTCAATAGACAACTTAATTTAGCACAAAATTCTCTACTCATATAGCTTCTATCCGCACTCGAATCAAATAAAACATAAGCAGATTTATCGTCAATAAGAAACGTACCCGTAACAAACTCCGGGTCTTCCTGTGCTTCTGCCGCATTAATATTGAAAACTCTTCCACAGCCCTGCCCATTAGTATTCCCCTGATTCGGACAATTTCTAATAATGTGGCCCGGTTTTCCACATTTATAACAAACAGCGTTCGTATTACTTGCTCCGACGCTATTCGTTTCGGCATTACTTGTTCCGACATTATTTGTTCCTTTAGTTCTGTTAAACTTTGGTCCGTAGACCTCACACTTTGTCGTGCTGTGACAATTTCTTTTACACCTATTGCAAAATGTCGTGCAAAACCCCTGATGATTTTCTTCACACCTATGACATGGCTGTTTTTGGTTTTTGTTGCCATTGTTGTTATTGAGGTTGTTGTTGGGATTGTTATTGTTGTTGAGATGATTGTTGTAGTTGTTGTTGTTGGGCTGTTTGTTGTAGTTATTGTTAGAATTGCGGTTATTGTTGCGATTGTTGTTGCGGTTGTTGGGATAGTTGTTGCAATTTTGGTTGTAATTGTTGTTGTTGTACTGGTGACTCTAGTCACCGTTTTCCTCCCACTTCCTCTTGAGTTGTTTCGTGTTGGCTTCTTCGGCCGCCTGTTCTTTAATTCTTCCCTCAATCTGATTTATGAGTTTATGAGCCATTCGACTTGCCTTCTGTATAGAAGCGGGCTCGTGTGAACGCACATCTTCTTGGATCCTAACTGGTGACCCTTTTACAAATGCGTTGATCTTCTCTTCTTCATCTTCGAATGCTCCCGGACACAATAAGCACAACTCTGTGAATCGTCGTTCATATGTGGTAACGTCGAACCCTTGTGTTCGTAACTCTCTAAGTTCTGCCTTGAGTTTATTAACTTCGTTTCTAGGACGGTACTGCTCGTTCATCAATTGCTTGAATGCCGACCATGGTAGTGCGTAAGCAGCATTTTGTCCTACCTGTTCAAGGTAGGTGTTCCACCACGTTAACGCAGTACCTGTGAAGATATGCGTAGCGTACTTAACTTTGTCCTCTTCAGTATACTTACTTATGGCAAACACCGATTCGACTTTCTCGGTCCACCATTTCAATCCAATTGGTCCTTCGGTTCCATCAAATTCCAAAAGTTTGCAGGCAGTGAATTCTTTGTAGGAGCATCCTACATGATTTCTTGCACCGTTAGCTGCATTGCTAGATTCAGAGTTATTGTTGGTATGTAGCGCAGCCTGTACTGCGGCTATGTTTGCAGCAAGAAAGGTACGAAATTCCACTTCGCTCATATTCATGGTTTGTCGAGTAGTTGGTGCCATTTCCTTCAAAATAGCCAACTGAATCGAGTTAATCATACAGAATATTAAGAGTAGTCAATAGTATTTCGTAGCATAATATGAACTCATTTATAAAAGCTTTTTCTTCATATTAGCATTTTATAGTTTTAATTCGGGTAGTACCTACCAGTTAAGTTCATACTTAGCAGCTATTATACAATTCAACTACTACGATTCTATATGAAAAACTTATTACAATAATATTTCGCGTTCAAACTTTATACAATATTTTACAAACTTACAATACCGCTATAATACATATAGGATGAAATATAGCACATAATAACTTTGCTACTCGGCAGCTATGAAGGCAAGTCTAGTTAATACGCAAGTATTCATAAGTCCAGAAACAAGTCATGCATTCAGGTTTTACTAAGACGACTTCCCATCCTTGATCTTGTGGAAAATAACTGTTATGACCATTGGCTAGGCAGCATGTTGTAATGTCATCAAAAGGACGAGGGTTTCGTAATGTCCAACAGCCCTGTAATAATCTAAAAACCTTGTTTCTCACCCCAACTACTGAATCCGTCACTTGTGGGAAGGTTTTATTTAAAAGCTGCAAACCGATGTTCTTTTTCTCACTTTGGTAAGAAGTGAACATCACTAACCAGTAAGCATAACATGCTTCTTTATGTTGCATGTTAGAAGCTCTTTCTAATTCACGAAATCCTATGTTGGGATATGTTGAGTCAAAATAGGTTCTTAACCCGTAGCGTAAAATTGTATTTGGGTTCCCCGCATTTAATGCTTTAAAGAAAACACGGCATAACTTACGGTCTCCCCAGTGTGATATACCCCACCTATCAAAGGAAAGCCTTTTATAAACTAAGGCATTTCTGGAAAGTCTTTCAAATGTTTGACAAGTTAATTTCGCCATAACTAAATGTGCTGATGAATTCTGACCGACTGTAGACAAGATTTCCTCAATCATATCCTCTGGTAGGTCTTCTAAAATATTCGGTTGTCTACCCTTAACGTCCATTTTGTTTTTATACTATAAAATAGACAAGGATTAGATTCATAAAAGATAATTAACAAATAGTACAAGCAATTTTTACATAGAACATAAAAGTACAATATAGCAACCCACATTTTTCCATCATGAAAATTCCCAAAATACCCTTAGGGTTTTTCAATTGTTCCTCCGTGTAATCGATTTAGGGTTGTTATCCATTTCGACAACGAACATTTATACTTTCATTAAATGATCGTAACTATTATAAAATCCTAATATAATTTAAAACCCTAAACCTAACCTTATCTATTAACTACTAAACCCTAACCCCATTTAATATTGAATATTTAAACCCTAACCTTAATACTAAATAAATAATATAAACAATAAGTCATAAATTAAAATGTGACAATATAAGATTTAAACAAATGAGAATATATATATAAACTAAATAGAAGTAAATGTAAAATTAATAAAAGTTAGGGTCTAATAATTAATAAAAAAGTAATTAAACTAATTATAACCTTAATAAAAATAATAATAGTAAAAAAATATATATATAAATAAATAAAAGAACTATATAAAAAAAATATAGATCATAGATATCTGATATCTCGGCTGCTTTGATTTTCTTTTTTGAAACCTTAACTTGATTACCAAGATTGATAAATCCTAGCTAAACTCAAATTAGTATACTTAATCCTCAAGAGTTAGGATGCCATTAGGAAAACTACAACTTCTATAAAAACCATCGTGATTTTCAGATTAAATCACCACAAATCTCCTGCAATTTTTGTCGACTAAAAACCTGCACTCCAGCCTGCCATTCAGTCGATTAAACCATCTTCTTTCCATCTGTTTCTGTCGACTAAAATCTCCACAACATCCCACCAGCAATCGTGAATCACCACCACCATCACAGCCCTTTTAATCGCCACTCAAACCTGCTGCGTTCCTTCTGTTGTTTCTGCTTCTGTACGTGATCAAGAACCTACTGTAAGTGCTTCCGTTTCCTGCTATTTTAATCGATCCATAACAGCCTTTTTAAGTTTGATTAAGTGTTGTTGTTGCTTTTCTGTTCCTGTACGTGATCCAACAGTCCAAAAGAACCCCTTCCTGATCGTGTATTGCTGTTAACTTGCTGCTGCATCTGTCTTGGATTCTGTCGAGTAGTCTGACCCAAACAGACTCCATATTGGGTTGTGTTTTTGCTGTGCTACAGTCTGCTTGTTTTCTGTTTTTCTGTACGTACCAGGCTCACCAATCTTGTCTCCTAATCTTGCATAAGGTAGCCTTTAAACCCTAGTTAATCTCACTTAAACCTTTTGGATAATAATTACAAGTATTAAGAAAAAGGTTTATGATTTTATGTTGAGATAAAGATTGAAATTAAAAGACGATAACAAGTATTGCTAGGTATTATGAAGCATTAATAATAAGTTTTAGAGTTATAAAGATTTATGAATTTATGTAAGGTTAATCTATAATAAATAATGATAAGAATTGGATCATGCATTATATTAATAAGTAGTAATGAATCATGTTGGAATAAAGTTTTGATTTATGTTAAAGATGTTGTGATAAAAGGATATATTGTAGTGACCCGAACTTTTCCATGTTTATATATATTAATTGAGATTGATATTTACATGATTAAATGTTTCCAACATGTTAAGCAATCAAACTTGTTAAGACTTGATTAATTGAAATTGGTTTCATATAGACAATTGACCACCCAAGTTGACCGGTGATTCACGAACGTTAAAACTTGTAAAAACTATATGATGACATATATATGGTTATATATATAGTTAACATGATATTATGATAAGTAAACATATCATTAATTATATTAACAATGAACTACATATGTAAAAACAAGACTACTAACTTAATGATTTTGAAACGAGACATATATGTAACGATTATCGTTGTAACGACATTTAATGTATATATATCATATTAAGAGATATTCATACATGATAATATCATGATAATATAATAATTTAAAATATCATTTGATATTATAAACATTGGGTTAACAACATTTAACAAGATCGTTAACCTAAAGGTTTCAAAACAACACTTACATGTAACGACTAACGATGACTTAACGACTCAGTTAAAATGTATATACATGTAGTGTTTTAATATGTATTTATACACTTTTGAAAGACTTCAATACACTTATCAAAATACTTCTACTTAACAAAAATGCTTACAATTACATCCTCGTTCAGTTTCATCAACAATTCTACTCGTATGCACCCGTATTCGTACTCGTACAATACACAGCTTTTAGATGTATGTACTATTGGTATATACACTCCGATGATCAGCTCTTAGCAGCCCATGTGAGTCACCTAACACATGTGGGAACCATCATTTGGCAACTAGCATGAAATATCTCATAAAATTACAAAAATATGAGTAATCATTCATGACTTATTTACATGAAAACAAAATTACATATCCTTTATATCTAATCCATACACCAACGACCAAAAACACCTACAAACACTTTCATTCTTCAATTTTCTTCATCTAATTGATCTCTCTCAAGTTCTATCTTCAAGTTCTAAGTGTTCTTCATATATTTTACAAGTTCTAGTTACATAAAATCAAGAATACTTTCAAGTTTGCTAGCTCACTTCCAATCTTGTAAGGTGATCATCCAACCTCAAGAAATCTTTGTTTCTTACAGTAGGTTATCATTCTAATACAAGGTAATATTCATATTCAAACTTTGGTTCAATTTCTATAACTATAACAATCTTATTTCAAGTGATGATCTTACTTGAACTTGTTTTCGTGTCATGATTCTGTTTCAAGAACTTCGAGCCATCCAAGGATCCATTGAAGCTAGATCCATCTTTCTCTTTTCCAGTAGGTTTATCCAAGGAACTTAAGGTAGTAATGATGTTCATAACATCATTCAATTCATACATATAAAGCTATCTTATTCGAAGGTTTAAACTTGTAATCACTAGAACATAGTTTAGTTAATTCTAAACTTGTTCGCAAACAAAAGTTAATCCTTCTAACTTGACTTTTAAAATAAACTATACACATGTTCTATATCTATATGATATGCTAACTTAATGATTTAAAACCTGGAAACACGAAAAACACCGTAAAACCGGATTTACGCCGTCGTAGTAACACCGCGGGCTGTTTTGGGTTAGTTAATTAAAAACTATGATAAACTTTGATTTAAAAGTTGTTATTCTGAGAAAATTATTTTTATTATGAACATGAAACTATATCAAAAAATTATGGTTAAACTCAAAGTGGAAGTATGTTTTCTAAAATGGTCATCTAGACGTCGTTCTTTCGACTGAAATGACTACCTTTACAAAAATGACTTGCAACTTATTTTTCCGACTATAAACCTATACTTTTCTGTTTAGATTCATAAAATAGAGTTCAATATGAAACCATAGCAATTTGATTTACTCAAAACGGATTTAAAATGAAGAAGTTATGGGTAAAACAAGATTGGATAATTTTTCTCATTTTAGCTACGTGAAAATTGGTAACAAATCTATTCCAACCATAACTTAATCAACTTGTATTGTATATTATGTAATATTGAGATACCATAGACACGTATACAATGTTTCAACCTATCATGTCGACACATCTATATATATTTCGGAACAACCATAGACACTCTATATGTGAATGTTGGAGTTAGCTATACAGGGTTGAGGTTGATTCCAAAATATATATAGTTTGAGTTGTGATCAATAATGAGATACGTATACACTGGGTCGTGGATTGATTCAAGATAATATTTATCGATTTATTTCTGTACATCTAACTGTGGACAACTAGTTGTAGGTTACTAACAAGGACAGCTGACTTAATAAACTTAAAACATCAAAATATATTAAAAGTGTTGTAAATATATTTTGAACATACTTTGATATATATGTATATATTGTTATAGGTTCGTGAATCAACCAGTGGCCAAGTCTTACTTCCCGACGAAGTAAAAATCTGTGAAAGTGAGTTATAGTCCCACTTTTAAAATCTAATATTTTTGGGATGAGAATACATGCAGGTTTTATAAATGATTTACAAAATAGACACAAGTACCTGAAACTACATTCTATGGTTGAATTATCGAAATCGAATATTCCCCTTTTTATTAAGTCTGGTAATCTAAGAATTAGGGAACAGACACCCTAATTGACGCGAATCCTAAAGATAGATCTATTGGGCCTAACAAACCCCATCCAAAGTACCGGATGCTTTAGTACTTCGAAATTTATATCATATCCGAAGGGTGTCCCGGAATGATGGGGATATTCTTATATATGCATCTTGTTAATGTCGGTTACCAGGTGTTCACCATATGAATGATTTTTATCTCTATGTATGGGATGTGTATTGAAATATGAAATCTTGTGGTCTATTATTATGATTTGATATATATAGGTTAAACCTATAACTCACCAACATTTTTGTTGACGTTTTAAGCATGTTTATTCTCAAGTGATTATTAAGAGCTTCCGCTGTCGCATACTTAAATAAGGACGAGATTTAGAGTCCATGCTTGTATGATATTGTGTAAAAACTGCATTCAAGAAACTTATTTTGTTGTAACATATTTGTATTGTAAACCATTATGTAATGGTCGTGTGTAAACAGGATATTTTAGATTATCATTATTTGATAATCTACGTAAAGCTTTTTAAACCTTTATTGATGAAATAAAGGTTATGGTTTGTTTTAAAATGAATGCAGTCTTTGAAAAACGTCTCATATAGAGGTCAAAACCTCGCAACGAAATCAATTAATATGGAACGTTTTTAATCAATAAGAACGGGACATTTCAGTTGGTATCCGAGCGTTGGTCTTAGAGAACCAGAATTTTGCATTAGTGTGTCTTATCGAGTTTTTTAGGATGCATTAGTGAGTCTGGACTTCGACCGTGTTTACTTGAAAAATGATTGCTTAACAAATTTTGTTGGAAACTATATATTTTTAACATGTGAATATTATGTGATATATTAATCTCTTAACACGTTTGATATTATGTGATAGATGTCTACCTCTAGAACAAGTCCCATTGACTCACCTAATAATAATGAAGAGTCAAATGTAAATTGGAATGATTCGTGGACTGATTCACAAGTTCCCGAAGAGGAACCGGAAGAAGAGTCGGAACCGGAAGAAGAATCGGAACCGGAAGAAGAATCGGAACCGGATGAAGAAATAGAACCGGTGGGGGAAATAATAAAACGGTTAAGTAAAAGAAAATCCTCAACCAACCGACCAAGGTTAATTATGGTCAATGGTGTTTCCGCCAAGGAAGCAAAATATTGGGAGGATTACCAATTCTCCGATGAATCGGATTCCGACGAGAATTCCAATGATGTTATAGAAATTACCCCAACTGAATTTAAAAAGGCAAAAGAAAATAATAAGGGAAAGGGCATAAAAATAGAGAAATCTAATTCCAACCCCGATGAACTTTATATGTATCGTCAACCCCCGAAGTTCTTAAGTTGTAACAATGACCCGGGAACCTCTAAACCACCAGGTTTTTCTAAACCAATGTGGACAACGACGGCTCGTATTAGGGGAACATCATATATCCCTAGAAACTTGGCAAAACGAACCAAAACCGAAGAAGAAGAAACGATCGAGTCGGAATAAGATAGTTGTATTCATGTGGTGTAATATATGTAATATAGTGTTCTTATGCTTTATGATATATGTAAAAATTGCTTGTATTAATAAGTATTTTTTTATGAATCTAACTCTTGTCTATTTTACAGTTTAAAAACACAAAATGGATAGACAACCCAATATTTTAAGAGACCTACCCGGAGACATGATTGATGAAATCTTGTCTAGAGTCGGCCAGAATTCCTCGGCACAACTATTTAAGGCGAGATCAGTTTGTAAGACATTCGAAGAACGTTCCAAGAATGTCTTGGTTTATAAGAGACTTTCGTTTGAAAGATGGGGGATATCACATTGGGAAACCCATAAGTTACGATGTGTTTACTTTGACGCATATATTGCGGGGAACCCAAATGCTATTTTATGCAACGGGTTAAGAAATTATTTTGACTCAATATATCCGAATATTGGACTTCATGATTTAGAAAAAGCGGCTAACATGCAACATAAAGAAGCATGTTATGCTTACGGATTAGTAATGTTCGCTTCTCACCAAAGTGAGAACAAGAACATCGGGCTACAACTATTAAACAAAACGTTTCCACAAGTGACGGAGTCGGTAATTGGGGTAAGAAATGAGGTTTTTAGATTATTACGGGACTGTTGGACATTACGTAACCCTCGTCCCTTTGACGACGTTACAACACGCTGTCTTATCAACGGCCATAACGGTTATGTTGCACAAGACCAAGGATGGGAAGTAGTCCTAGTAAAACCAGAATGCATGACTTGTTTCTGGACGTATGAATTACGTGTCTTTATTGCCTTTGCTGAACGACTTGTGTACTAGCTAGAATTATCTTCACAACTATCTTGTATCAAAGTTATTGTGTGCTATATTTCATGCTTTATGTAAAATAAGCGGTATTGTAAGTTTGTAAAATATTGTATAAAAGTTTGAACGCGAAATATTATTATAATCAGTTTTTCATATAGAATTGTAGTAGTTGAATTGTATATTAGCTACTAAGTATGAACTTAACGGGTAGGTACTACCCGAATTTAAACTTATAAAACGCTAATATGAAGAAAAAGCTTTTATAAATGAGTTCATATTATGCTACGAAATACTATTAACTACTCTTAATATTCTGTATGATTAACTTGTTCCATTTGACTATTTTGAAGGAAATGGCACCGACTACTCGACACACCGTGAATATGAATGAAGAGGAATTCCGTACTTTTCTAGCTTCAAACATAGCTGCAGTACAGGCTGCGCTACATACCAACAATAACCTTGGATCTAGCAGTACAGGAAATCGTGTAGGATGCACCTACAAAGAATTCACTGCCTGCAAACCTTTGGAATTTGATGGAACTGAAGGACCGATCGGATTGAAACGGTAGACCGAGAAGGTCGAATCGGTGTTTGCCATAAGTAAGTGTACTGAAGAGGACAAAGTGAAGTACGCTACGCATACCTTCACAGGTTCTGCGTTAACATGGTGGAATACCTATCTAGAACAAGTGGGACAAGACGATGCGTACGCACTACCGTGGTCAGCATTCAAGCACTTGATGAACGAGAAGTACCGTCCCAGAACCGAGGTCAATAAGCTCAAGACAGAACTTAGAGGGTTACGAACCCAAGGATTTGATATTACCACGTACGAAAGACGATTCACAGAATTGTGCCTATTGTGTCCGGGAGCATTCGAAGATGAGGAAGAGAAGATCGACGCATTTGTGAAAGGATTACCGGAAAGAATCCAAGAAGATATAAGTTCACACGAGCCCGCCTCTATACAACAGGCATGTAGAATGGCTCACAAACTAGTGAACCAGATTGAAGTAAGAATTAAAGAACAGACTGCTGAAGAGGCCAATGTGAAGCAACTCAAAAGAAAGTGGGAGGAAAACGGTGATAAGAATCACCAATACAACAACAACAGCAATTACAACAATAATCGCAACAATTATCCCAACAATCGCAACATCAATCGCAACTACAACAAACGGTCCAACAATAACAACAACAACAACATCAACATCAACTACAACAATCATCCCAACAACATTAATAACCGCAACAACAACAACAACAATCAGAAGCAGCTATGCCAAAGGTGTGAAAAGTATCACTCGGGGTTCTGCACCAAATTTTGCAACAAGTGTAAAAGAAATGGTCATAGCGCGGCGAAGTGTGAGGTCTACGGACCAGGGGTTAATAGAACGAAAGGAACAAATGGTGTCGGAACGAGTAATGGCGGAGCAAGTAGTGTCGGAGCAAGTTATGCCAATGTAGTTTGTTATAAATGTGGAAAACCGGGCCACATTATTAGAAATTGCCCGAACCAGGAGAACACGAATGGACAAGGCCGCGGAAGAGTTTTCAATATTAATGCGGCAGAGGCACAGGAAGACCCGGAGCTTGTTACGGGTACGTTTCTTATTGACAATAAATCTGCTTACGTTTTATTTGATTCGGGTGCGGATAGAAGCTATATGAGTAGAGATTTTTGTGCTAAATTAAGTTGTCCATTGACGCCTTTGGATAGTAAATTTTTACTCGAATTAGCAAATGGTAAATTAATTTCAGCAGATAATATATGTCGGAATCGAGAAATTAAACTGGTTAGCGAAACATTTAAGATTGATTTGATACCAGTAGAGTTAGGGAGTTTTGATGTGATAATCGGTATGGACTGGTTGAAAGAAGTGAAAGCAGAGATCGTCTGTTACAAAAATGCAATTCGCATTATACGAGAAAAAGGAAAACCCTTAATGGTGTACGGAGAAAAGGGCAACACGAAGCTACATCTTATTAGTAATTTGAAGGCACAAAAACAAATAAGAAAAGGTTGCTATGCTGTTCTAGCACACGTCGAGAAAGTACAAACTGAAGAAAAGAGCATCAATGATGTTCCCATTGCAAAAGAATTTCCCGATGTATTTCCGAAAGAATTACCGGGATTACCCCCACATCGATCCGTTGAATTTCAAATAGATCTTGTACCAGGAGCTGCACCAATAGCTCGTGCTCCTTACAGACTCGCACCCAGCGAGATGAAAGAACTGCAAAGCCAATTACAAGAACTTTTAGAGCGTGGTTTCATTCGACCAAGCACATCACCGTGGGGAGCTCCTGTTTTGTTTGTCAAGAAGAAAGATGGTACATTCAGGTTGTGTATCGACTACCGAGAGTTGAACAAACTTACCATCAAGAACCGCTACCCACTACCGAGAATTGACGACTTATTTGATCAACTACAAGGCTCGTCTGTTTATTCAAAGATTGACTTACGTTCCGGGTATCATCAAATGCGGGTGAAAGAAGATGATATTCCAAAGACTGCTTTCAGAACACGTTACGGTCATTACGAGTTTATGGTCATGCCATTTGGTTTAACTAATGCACCAGCTGTGTTCATGGACCTTATGAACCGAGTGTGTGGACCATACCTTGACAAGTTTGTCATTGTTTTCATTGATGACATACTTATTTACTCAAAGAATGACTAAGAACACGGTGAACATTTGAGAAAGGTGTTAGAAGTATTGAGGAAGGAAGAATTGTACGCCAAGTTTTCAAAGTGTGCATTTTGGTTGGAAGAAGTTCAATTCCTCAGTCACATAGTGAACAAAGAAGGTATTAAGGTGGATCCGGCAAAGATAGAAACTGTTGAAAAGTGGGAAACCCCGAAAACTCCGAAACACATACGCCAGTTTTTAGGACTAGCTGGTTACTACAGAAGGTTCATCCAAGACTTTTCCAGAATAGCAAAACCCTTGACTGCATTAACGCATAAAGGGAAGAAATTTGAATGGAATGATGAACAAGAGAAAGCGTTTCAGTTATTGAAGAAAAAGCTAACTACGGCACCTATATTGTCATTGCCTGAAGGGAATGATGATTTTGTGATTTATTGTGACGCATCAAAGCAAGGTCTCGGTTGTGTATTAATGCAACGAACGAAGGTGATTGCTTATGCGTCTAGACAATTGAAGATTCACGAACAAAATTATACGACGCATGATTTGGAATTAGGCGCAGTTGTTTTTGCATTAAAGACTTGGAGGCACTACTTATATGGGGTCAAAAGTATTATATATACAGACCACAAAAGTCTTCAACACATATTTAATCAGAAACAACTGAATATGAGGCAGCGTAGGTGGATTGAATTGTTGAATGATTATGACTTTGAGATTCGTTACCACCCGGGGAAGGCAAATGTGGTAGCCGATGCCTTGAGCAGGAAGGACAGAGAACCCATTCGAGTAAAATCTATGAATATAATGATTCATAATAACCTTACTACTCAAATAAAGGAGGCGCAACAAGGAGTTTTAAAAGAGGGAAATTTAAAGGATGAAATACCCAAAGGATCGGAGAAACATCTTAATATTCGGGAAGACGGAACCCGGTATAGGGCTGAAAGGATTTGGGTACCAAAATTTGGAGATATGAGAGAAATGGTACTTAGAGAAGCTCATAAAACCAGATATTCAATACATCCTAGAACGGGGAAGATGTACAAGGATCTCAGGAAATATTTTTGGTGGCCGGGTATGAAAGCCGATGTTGCTAAATACGTAGGAGAATGTTTGACGTGTTCTAAGGTCAAAGCTGAGCATCAGAAACCATCAGGTCTACTTCAACAACCCGAAATCCTAGAATGGAAATGGGAAAACATTACCATGGATTTCATCACTAAATTGCCAAGGACTGCAAGTGGTTTTGATACTATTTGGGTAATAGTTGATCGTCTCACCAAATCAGCACACTTCCTGCCAATAAGAGAAGATGACAAGATGGAGAAGTTAGCACGACTGTATTTGAAGGAAATCGTCTCCAGACATGGAATACCAATCTCTATTATCTCTGATAGGGATGGCAGATTTATTTCAAGATTCTGGCAGACATTACAGCAAGCATTAGGAACTCGTCTAGACATGAGTACTGCCTATCATCCACAAACTGATGGGCAGAGCGAAAGGACGATACAAACGCTTGAAGACATGCTACGAGCATGTGTTATTGATTTCGGAAACAGTTGGGATCGACATCTACCGTTAGCAGAATTTTCCTACAACAACAGCTACCATTCAAGCATTGAGATGGCGCCGTTTGAAGCACTTTATGGTAGAAAGTGCAGGTCTCCGATTTGTTGGAGTGAAGTGGGGGATAGACAGATTACGGGTCCGGAGATTATACAAGAAACTACCGAGAAGATCATCCAAATTCAACAACGGTTGAAAACCGCCCAAAGTCGACAAAAGAGCTACGCTGACATTAAAAGAAAAGATATAGAATTTGAAATTGGAGAGATGGTCATGCTTAAAGTTGCACCTTGGAAAGGCGTTGTTCGATTTGGTAAACGAGGGAAATTAAATCCAAGGTATATTGGACCATTCAAGATTATTGATCGTGTCGGACCAGTAGCTTACCGACTTGAGTTACCTCAACAACTCGCGGCTGTACATAACACTTTCCACGTCTCGAATTTGAAGAAATGTTTTGCTAAAGAAGATCTCACTATTCCGTTAGATGAAATCCAAATCAACGAAAAACTTCAATTCATCGAAGAACCCGTTGAAATAATGGATCGTGAGGTTAAAAGACTTAAGCAAAACAAGATACCAATTGTTAAGGTTCGATGGAATGCTCGTAGAGGACCTGAGTTCACCTGGGAGCGTGAAGATCAGATGAAGAAGAAATACCCGCATCTATTTCCAGAAGATTCGTCAACACCTTCAACAGCTTAAAATTTCGGGACGAAATTTATTTAACGGGTAGGTACTGTAGTGACCCGAACTTTTCCATGTTTATATATATTAATTGAGATTGATATTTACATGATTAAATGTTTCCAACATGTTAAGCAATCAAACTTGTTAAGACTTGATTAATTGAAATAGGTTTCATATAGACAATTGACCACCCAAGTTGACCGGTGGTTCACGAACGTTAAAACTTGTAAAAACTATATGATGACATATATATGGTTATATATATAGTTAACATGATATTATGATAAGTAAACATATCATTAATTATATTAACAATGAACTACATATGTAAAAACAAGACTACTAACTTAATGATTTTGAAACGAGACATATATGTAATGATTATCGTTGTAACGACATTTAATGTATATATATATCATATTAAGAGATAATCATACATGATAATATCATGATAATATCATGATAATATAATAATTTAAAATATCATTTGATATTATAAACATTGGGTTAACAACATTTAACAAGATCGTTAACCTAAAGGTTTCAAAACAACACTTACATGTAACGACTAACGATGACTTAACGACTCAGTTAAAATGTATATACATGTAGTGTTTTAATATGTATTTATACACTTTTGAAAGACTTCGATACACTTATCAAAATACTTCTACTTAACAAAAATGCTTACAATTACATCCTCGTTCAGTTTCATCAACAATTCTACTCGTATGCACCCGTATTTGTACTCGTACAATACACAGCTTTTAGATGTATGTACTATTGGTATATACACTCCAATGATCAGCTCTTAGCAGCCCATGTGAGTCACCTAACACATGTGGGAACCATCATTTGGCAACTAGCATGAAATATCTCATAAAATTACAAAAATATGAGTAATCATTCATGACTTATTTACATGAAAACAAAATTACATATCCTTTATATCTAATCCATACACCAACGACCAAAAACACCTACAAACACTTTCATTCTTCAATTTTCTTCATCTAATTGATCTCTCTCAAGTTCTATCTCAAGTTCTAAGTGTTCTTCATATATTTTACAAGTTCTAGTTACATAAAATCAAGAATACTTTCAAGTTTGCTAGCTCACTTCCAATCTTGTAAGGTGATCATCCAACCTCAAGAAATCTTTGTTTCTTACAGTAGGTTATCATTCTAATACAAGGTAATATTCATATTCAAACTTTGGTTCAATTTCTATAACTATAACAATCTTATTTCAAGTGATGATCTTACTTGAACTTGTTTTCGTGTCATGATTCTGTTTCAAGAACTTCGAGCCATCCAAGGATCCATTGAAGCTAGATCCATTTTTCTCTTTTCCAGTAGGTTTATCCAAGGAACTTAAGGTAGTAATGATGTTCATAACATCATTCAATTCATACATATAAAGCTATCTTATTCAAAGGTTTAAACTTGTAATCACTAGAACATAGTTTAGTTAATTCTAAACTTGTTCGCAAACAAAAGTTAATCCTTCTAACTTGACTTTTAAAATAAACTATACACATGTTCTATATCTATATGATATGCTAACTTAATTATTTAAAACCTGGAAACACGAAAAACACCGTAAAACCGGATTTACGCCGTCGTAGTAACACCGCGGGCTGTTTTGGGTTAGTTAATTAAAAACTATGATAAACTTTGATTTAAAAGTTGTTATTCTGAGAAAATGATTTTTATTATGAACATGAAACTATATCCAAAAATTATGGTTAAACTCAAAGTGGAAGTATGTTTTCTAAAATGGTCATCTAGACGTCGTTCTTTCGACTGAAATGACTACCTTTACAAAAATGACTTGTAACTTATTTTTCCGACTATAAACCTATACTTTTCTGTTTAGATTCATAAAATAGAGTTCAATATGAAACCATAGCAATTTGATTCACTCAAAACGGATTTAAAATGAAGAAGTTATGGGTAAAACAAGATTGGATAATTTTTCTCATTTTAGCTACGTGAAAATTGGTAACAAATCTATTCCAACCATAACTTAATCAACTTGTATTGTATATTATGTAATCTTGAGATACCATAGACACGTATACAATGTTTCGACCTATCATGTCGACACATCTATATATATTTCGGAACAACCATAGACACTCTATATGTGAATGTTGGAGTTAGCTATACAGGGTTGAGGTTGATTCCAAAATATATATAGTTTGAGTTGTGATCAATACTGAGATACGTATACACTGGGTCGTGGATTGATTCAAGATAATATTTATCGATTTATTTCTGTACATCTAACTGTGGACAACTAGTTGTAGGTTACTAACGAGGACAGCTGACTTAATAAACTTAAAACATCAAAATATATTAAAAGTGTTGTAAATATATTTTGAACATACTTTGATATATATGTATATATTGTTATAGGTTCGTGAATCAACCAGTGGCCAAGTCTTACTTCCCGACGAAGTAAAAATCTGTGAAAGTGAGTTATAGTCCCACTTTTAAAATCTAATATTTTTGGGATGAGAATACATGCAGGTTTTATAAATGATTTACAAAATAGACACAAGTACGTGAAACTACATTCTATGGTTGAATTATCGAAATCGAATATGCCCCTTTTTATTAAGTCTGGTAATCTAAGAATTAGGGAACAGACACCCTAATTGACGCGAATCCTAAAGATAGATCAATTGGGCCTAACAAACCCCATCCAAAGTACCGGATGCTTTAGTACTTCGAAATTTATATCATATCCGAAGGGTGTCCCGGAATGATGGGGATATTCTTATATATGCATCTTGTTAATGTCGGTTACCAGGTGTTCACCATATGAATGATTTTTATCTCTATGTATGGGATGTGTATTGAAATATGAAATCTTGTGGTCTATTATTATGATTTGATATATATAGGTTAAACCTATAACTCACCAACATTTTTGTTGACGTTTTAAGCATGTTTATTCTCAGGTGATTATTAAGAGCTTCCGCTGTCGCATACTTAAATAAGGACGAGATTTGGAGTCCATGCTTGTATGATATTGTGTAAAAACTGCATTCAAGAAACTTATTTTGTTGTAACATATTTGTATTGTAAACCATTATGTAATGGTCGTGTGTAAACAGGATATTTTAGATTATCATTATTTGATAATCTACGTAAAGCTTTTTAAACCTTTATTGATGAAATAAAGGTTATGATTTGTTTTAAAATGAATGCAGTCTTTGAAAAACGTCTCATATAGAGGTCAAAACCTCGCAACGAAATCAATTAATATGGAACGTTTTTAATCAATAAGAACGGGACATTTCATATATGATAAGAAACTAGTTGTTATAATTAAAGAGTTATGATTTCATGTTAAAGATGATATAGTTAATGGAACATGTAGGAAAAGCTATGATTTTATGTGAAAGATGGTTCATTAGTTAGTAAAAGATTATGAATTGATATTGATTAAAAAGATTACTAGTTATAAGTTAAGAACTCATGATTTATGTTAAGGTTATAAAGGTTGTGATTAAAAGATTAGGTTATGATTTCATGTAATGATAATAATAATACATGTGCATGTATCCATGCATACGTACGTATGTGCATGTATACACTATATGTATATGTGTGTGTGTATATGAAAATATATACATACGTGTATATGTATGTGTATATATGTATGTGTATGTACGTGAGCATGTATGTGTGGACGTGTATTATATAAGTAATAAGTTAGTAAACAAAATAATGAAAAGAAGTAAAGAATATATATATATATATATATATGTATCATCTTACGCTATTGTATATGTAACACCTACACTTACTACATATATGTATCATATAGTTTAAGATAAATACATGTATAATAAATAAAGAATATATATGTATATGTAGGTATCATATAGATATAATTATATACATAACATATAATGATAACTTACTCAATAGTTGAATAATTAATGTAACTAATAATACTATTATTAGTATAACATGTACACTTAATTATATAGTAACACTTAATAAACACTAATTATATTATCACTCATATGAATATAACTTTCTCGAAATATAGTTTACTATATTAATAAACAAACTTTATGTCTATTAGACATTACCTAATCGAACATTATATCTCTAGGTTGAGATCCCTGATTACACACTCCGATCATATATCTTGCGTGGAATATATATCTGCTGTTAAGGTGAACTTCATAGCCCCTCTTTTACTATTTCTTAACTGTTTTATAAACTTTGGAGTGAGACACATGCTTATTTTTAAACTGTTTTTATGATTAGACAAGAGTACTCAAAATTTATCTATTACATGTTGTTTGTTAACAACAACGGTCACTGCTAATATAATTCGTTATATTAGTAAACATACTTTGTCTGTTGACAATACCGGTCACTGCTAATATAATTCGTTATATTAGTAAACATACTTTGTCTGTTGACAATAACGGTCACTGCTAATATAATTCATTATATTAGTAAACATACTTTGTCTGTTGACAATAACGGTCACTGTTAATATATTCATTATATTAATAAACAAACTTTATCGGTCACTGTTAATATATTCATTATATTAATAAACAAACTTTATCGGTCACTGTTAATGTATTCATTATATTAATAAACAAACTTTATCGGTCACTGTTAATATATTCATTATATTAATAAACAAACTTTATCGGTCACTGTTAATATATTCATTATATTAATAAACAAACTTTATCGGTCACTGTTAATATATTCATTATATTAATAAACAAACTTTATCGGTCACTGTTAATATATTCATTATATTAATAAACAAACTTTATCGGTCACTGTTAATATATTCATTATATTAATAAACACACTTCATTCTATTGATTGATTTTATATCAGTCAACTCTAACTAAATCTTGTGGTCTAAAAACTTGTTATAATTATTAAACCTATGTTGTTCACTCAACCATTTTTGGTTGACACTTTAAGCATGTTTTATCTCAGGTGAAGATTGCTAAAGATTATTTGCTATTTGGACTTTGCTGCTTTTGGAGTCCGCATTTATACAATCATGTTATTGCATTAGAACATTAAAGTTTACAATCGTAATGACTTAACACTTTCCGCTGCTTTAATACATTGGTTATCAAATAAAACGTCTCATATAGAGTCGTTCTCGTTTATACATACTTGTGTTGTGATATTGTGAAGTCATATTTCCCCGGCCCTATTTGGGGGTATGACAGAGTGGTATCAGAGCCAGGTTGTTATAGAGAACCAGGATTGCATTTTATGTGTGCCTTATGTGTTAGCTAGGGTGCCTTAGTAATCCATAGGACTATAACCTTTCCTGCCTCGATTCTTAAGTATTTTCCTTTACATTTTAATTCGTGCTTTTGCGTCTTCCTTAGAACTTGCCTAACTTAGTTCTTTCGTGTCTTCTAGGATGTCTCGCAATAGCCCGATCATCATCTCCGACAACGAGTCTGATGGATCCTACTCCTAAAGATCTGTCCACACACCAACTTATGGACCCGTTTCCCCGCCATTTTCACCAACCCACCCAAACTATGTCCCTCCTAGTCCTCCACACTACCCTCATTTGGAAGAATCCCACACTAATGCTAACTATGATGGGGATGACGAAGAGGAAGAGTTTGTGGAGGAGATGATTGAAGAAGAAGAAGTCGAGGAAGAATCCAAGTCCGAGTCCCTTGTTCAAGGCAATGGCAACAATAGCGTACCGCGAAACCTTTCGACTATTCGTTCTCATCAAAGTTTCATAAACTACCCGCCCCCTACATACAACAGTACTGAAAGACCTGGGCTCAGTGATATAGAAATGGTGAATGCTGATCTCATGAGCTACACCAACCGATTTCAAGAATTTGCTCTCATGGCTACTCCCGAGTATCTAGGAATCCAATGCTACATCAATGGGTTGCCTAATGAAGTCCGAAGAGATGTTATCTTGGAGAACCCGAGCACCATACAAGAAGCTGCTTGCATGACAAGCTATTTCATCGACAAACATAAGGAGAAAGAAGGTGCAAAAAGGAAGAGAGAAGGAATGGAGTGAGGAAATTCAAAAAGCAAATTCAACAAGTTGTATAAGGGAAAACGTCCCTATTGCAAGAGATGTGAGAAACATCATAAAGGATGGTGTGAGGCCAAGTGCACCAATTGTGAGAAGGTGGGTCACTTAGCAAAGACTTGTAGAGTTATCACTCCATCAGCCAAAACTCCAGCCACAAAGGCAAATGCAACCGTTCCTACTTGCTATAACTGTGGAGGAGTAGGGCATTTCAAAAATCAATGCTTGGATAAGAAGAAGAATAAAGAGGCACAATGAAGAGTTTTTGACAACTACAAGAGTCAATTAAATTTTCATAGTAATCTTTGTGTTACCGTTTAGCACTTCTATAGTTTGAAAGATTTCGTTAAAGTTTGTGTAATACTCTAGTTATTTCCTTTTATTGAATGATGTTATTTTCTTTTCTTTCATTTTCCATTGAATCATTCACCTCGATGAAGATGAATATTGAGTGGATGACATAGTAGTAACATTATGGAGTGATAAAAGTATGATTTAGAATAATATAATGACACTTGATCAACGTCATTATATTATGATAAGTCATACATAAATCCTAATGGATCATGATGGGAATAAGATTTGATCAACCTTTGGACCACTATGTACCATTACATACTCCTTATTACTATATTGTCAACTAAAAATATCAACCCTAGATATTATATATCTTTTACTTATCAATTATCCACGCCAGATGCTGTACCTATTGCATAGGTTCCATACCGCTTAGCTCCATTTGAAATGAAGGAATCATTCAATCAACTCCAAGAAGTTTTGGAAAAAGGTTTCATTCGTCTTAGCTTGCCTCCGTGAGGAGTACCCGTTCTTTTCATTAAGAAAGGTGGCACGTTGAGAATGTGTATTAATTACCGAGAACTCAACAAGCTAACCATCAAGAATCGTTATCCATTCCCGCTTATTGATGACATGTTTGACCAACTGCAAGGGTCAAGTATCTATTCGAAACTTGATCTTAGGTCGGGTTATCATCAATTGAGAGTCAAGGAAACCAATGTTTCTAAGACTACTTTCCTAACTCGTTATAGACACTATAAGTTTCTTGTCATGCCTTTTGGTTTAACCACTGCTCCTGCTGTATTCATGGATCTTATGAACCATGCATGCAAATCCTATCTTGATAAATTCGTGATAGTCTTCATTGATGACATCTTAATCTATTCCAAGAGCGAGAGAGAGCATGAGCAACCTCTGCGATTTATTCTAAAGCTCTTAAAGAACAAACAAATGTATGCCAAGTTTTCCAAGTGTGAACTTTGGCTACAAATCGTACAATTCCTAGGACATGTAGTTAATAATGAAGGAATACATGTCGATCCTATAAATCACCGCTATTCAGAAATTTTTCAAGAACTAGTCATGGATGAAGTCCATAGGACTAGATATTCTAATCACCTAGGCTCTTTAGCTGAAATTTCATACAGTATCCACTCTCGTTCAAGTAGGTCCCCACTTTAATTAAGTGTAGACTTTGCTTTAACAAAACGATGACCGAATGATAATTTTTAGTCAACACTTCCTGTTAAATAAAGTGCATACATTTCACATCTCGAATCCTAAAAAGTGTTCTGTTGATGACATCCCCATCTATTCTCAAACGTTGATGCATCCGAGAAGTCCTACTGAAACTTCGGGACGAAGTTTAAATTAACGGGGAGGTACTATAGCAACTCACATTTTTCCATCATGAAAATTCCCAAAATACCCTTAGGGTTTTTCAATTGTTCCTCCGTGTAATCGATTTAGGGTTGTTATCCATTTCGACAACAAACATTTATACTTTCATTAAATGATCGTAACTATTATAAAATCCTAATATAATTTAAAACCCTAAACCTAACCTTATCTATTAACTACTAAACCCTAACCCCATTTAATATTGAATATTTAAACCCTAACCTTAATACTAAATAAATAATATAAACAATAAGTCATAAATTAAAATGTGACAATATAAGATTTAAACAAATGAGAATATATTTATAAACTAAATAGAAGGAAATGTAAAATTAATAAAAGTTAGGGTTTAATAATTAATAAAAAATTAATTAAACTAATTATAACCTTAATAAAAATAATAATAATAAAAAAATATATATATAAATAAATAAAATAATCATATAAAAAAAATATAGATTATAGATATCTGATATCTCGGCTGCTTTGATTTTCTTTTTTGAAACCTTAACTTGATTACCAAGATTGATAAATCCTAGCTAAACTCAAATTAGTATACTTAATCCTCAAGAGTTAGGATGCCATTAGGAAACCTACAACTTCTATAAAAACCATCGTGATTTTCAGATTAAATCACCATAAATCTCCTGCAATTTTTGTCGACTAAAAACCTGCACTCCAGCTTGCCATTCAGTCGATTAAACCATCTGCTTTCCATCTGTTTCTGTCGACTAAAATCTCCACAACATCCCACTTGAAATCGTGAATCACCACCACCATCACAGCCCCTTTAATCGCCACTCAAACCTGCTGCGTTCCTTCTGTTGTTTATGCTTCTGTACGTAATCAAGAACCTACTGTAAGTGGTTCTGTTTCCTGCTATTTTAATCGATCCATAACAGCCTTTTTAAGTTTGATTAAGTGTTGTTGTTGCTTTTCTGTTCCTGTACGTGATCCAACAGTCCAAAAGAACCCCTTCCTGATCGTATATTGCTGTTAACTTGCTGCTGCATCTGTCTTGGATTCTGTCGAGTAGTCTGACCCAAACAGACTCCATATTGGGTCGTGTTTTTGCTGTGCTGCAGTCTGCTTGTTTTCTGTTTTTTTGTATGTACCAGGCTCACCAATCTTGTCTCCTAATCTTGCATAAGGTAGCCTTTAAACCCTAGTTAATCTCACTTAAACCTTTTGGATAATAATTACAAGTATTAAGAAAAAGGTTTATGATTTTATTTTGAGATAAAGATTGAAATTAAAAGACGATAACAAGTATTTCTAGGTATTATGAAGCATTAATAATAAGTTTTAGAGTTATAAAGATTTATGAATTTATGTAAGGTTAATCTATAATAAATAATGATAAGAATTGGATCATGCATTATATTAATAAGTAGTAATGATTCATGTTGGAATAAAGTTTTGATTTAATGTTAAAGATGTTGTGATAAAAGGATGTATGATAAGAAACTAGTTGTTATAATTAAAGAGTTATGATTTCATGTTAAAGATGATGTAGTTAATGGCACATGTAGGAAAAGCTATGATTTTATGTGAAAGATGGTTCATTAGTTAGTAAAAGATTATGAATTGATATTGATTAAAAAGATTACTAGTTGTAAGTTAAGAACTCATGATTTATGTTAAGGTTATAAAGGTTGTGATTAAAAGATTAGGTTATGATTTCATGTAATGATAATAATAATACATGTGCATGTATCCATGCATACGTACGTATGTGCATGTATACACTATATGTATATGTGTGTGTGTATATGAAAATATATACATACGTGTATATGTATGTGTATATATGTATGTGTATGTACGTGAGCATATATGTGTGGACGTGTATTATATAAGTAATAAGTTAGTAAACAAAATAATGAAAAGAAGTAAAGAATATATATATATATATATATATATATATATATATATATATATATATATATATATATATATATATATATATATATATATATATATATATATATATATATATATATATATATATATATATATATGTATCATCTTACGCTATTGTATATGTAACACCTACACTTACAACATATATGTATCATATAGTTTAAGATAAATACATGTATAATAAATAAAGAATATATATGTATATGTAGGTATCATATAGATATAATTATATACATAACATATAATGATAACTTACTCAATAGTTGAATAATTAATGTAACTAATAATACTATTATTAGTATAACATGTACACTTAATTATATTGTAACACTTAATAATCACTAATTATATTATCACTCATATGAATATAACTTTCTCGAAATATAGTTTACTATATTAATAAAAAACTTTATGTCTATTAGACAATACCTAATCGAACATTATATCTCTAGGTTGAGATCCCTGATTACACACTTCGATCATATATCTTGCGTGGAATATCTATCTGCTGTTAAGGTGAACTTCATAGCCCCTCTTTTACTATTTCTTAACTGTTTTATAAACTTTGGGGTGAGACACATGCTTGTTTTTAAACTGTTTTTATGATTAGACACAAGTACTCAAAATTTATCTATTACATGTTGTTTGTTAACAACAACGGTCACTGCTAATATAATTCGTTATATTAGTAAACATACTTTGTCTGTTGACAATACCGGTCACTGCTAATATCATTCGTTATATTAGTAAACATACTTTGTCTGTTGACAATAACGGTCACTGCTAATATAATTCGTTATATTAGTAAACATACTTTGTCTGTTGACAATAACGGTCACTGTTAATATATTCATTATATTAATAAACAAACTTTATCGGTCACTGTTAATATATTCATTATATTAATAAATAAACTTTATCGGTCACTGTTAATATATTCATTATATTAATAAACAAACTTTATCGGTCACTGTTAATATATTCATTATATTAATAAACAAACTTTATCGGTCACTGTTAATATTCATTATATTAATAAACAAACTTTATCGGTCACTGTTAATATATTCATTATATTAATAAACAAACTTTATCGGTCACTGTTAATATATTCATTATATTAATAAACAAACTTTATCGGTCACTGTTAATATATTCATTATATTAATAAACAAACTTTATCGGTCACTGTTAATATATTCATTATATTAATAAACAAACTTTATCGGTCACTGTTAATATATTCATTATATTAATAAACACACTTCATTCTATTGATTGATTTTATATCAGTCAACTCTAACTAAATCTTGTGGTCTAAAAACTTGTTATAATTATTAAACCTATGTTGTTCACTCAACCATTTTTGGTTGACACTTTAAGCATGTTTTGTCTCAGGTGAAGATTGCTAAAGATTATTTGCTATTTGGACTTTGCTGCTTTTGGAGTCCGCATTTATACAATCATGTTATTGCATTAGAACATTAAAGTTTACAATCGTAATGTCTTAACACTTTCCGCTGCTTTAATACATTGGTTATCAAATAAAACGTCTCATATAGAGTCGTTCTCGTTTATACATACTTGTGTTGTG
This sequence comes from Rutidosis leptorrhynchoides, assembly GCF_046630445.1. Taxonomy (NCBI): domain Eukaryota; kingdom Viridiplantae; phylum Streptophyta; class Magnoliopsida; order Asterales; family Asteraceae; genus Rutidosis; species Rutidosis leptorrhynchoides. The sequence continues at coordinate 149,185,191 of NC_092335.1, read as the reverse complement.
ATATTGTGAAGTCATATTTCCCCGGCCCTATTTGGGGGTATGACATACAAGCACACTACAATACATATAATACACAACATGATTACAACCCTCTAATCTGAATCACTGGTTTCTTCTTCTTCGGACTTGGTTCGTTTTCCTAATTTTCTAGGAATATTTGGTGTTCCTCTAATACGAGCCGTCGTTTTTCATAATGGTTTAGAAAAACCTGGTGGTTTAGAGGTTCCTGGGTCATTGTTACATTTTAGGAAATTCGGATGTTTACATATAAAGTTCATCGGGGTTGGAATCGGGTCTATTTTTATACCTTTTCCCTTATTATTTTCTTTCGCTTTATTAATTTGGGTCGAGGTAATTTCTATAACATCATCGGAATCCTCATCGGGATCCGATTCACCGGAAAATTGGTAATCTTCCCAATATTTTGCTTCCTTGGCGGAAACACCATTGACCATTATTAACTTTGGTCCGTTGGTTGAGGATTTTCTTTTATTTAATCGATTTACTATAGGTATCAATATTTCTTCCTCCAGAACCTCTTCTTCTTCTGGTTCCTCCTCTTCCGATTCCTCCTCTTTCGGTTCCTCTTCTTCCGATTCCTCCTCTTTCGGTTCCTCCTCTTCCGATTCCTCTTCGGGAATTTGTGAATCTTCCCAAAATATATTCGACTCTTCATTATTATTAGGTGAATCGATGGGATTTGTACTAGAGGTAGACATCTATCACACAATATTAAACACGTTAAGAGATTAATATATCACATAATATTTACATGTTAAGAGATTATATAGTTTCCAACAAAAAAAATGTTAAGCAATCGTTTTTGAAGAAAACACGGTCGAAGTCCAGACTCACTAATGCATCATAACAAACTCGGTAAGACACACTAATAAAATTTTCTGGTTCTCTAAGACCAATGCTCAGATACCAACTGAAATGTCCCGTTCATATTGATTATAAACGTCCCATATTAATTGATTTCGTCGCGAGGTTTTGACCTCTATATGAGACGTTTTTCAAAGACTGCATTTATTTTTAAAACAACTGTAACCTTTATTTTATCGATAAAGGTTTAAAAAGAATTATGTTGATTATCAAATAATGATAATCTAAAATATACCGTTTACACACGACCATTACATAATGGTTTACAATAAGAATATATTACATCAAAAATAAGTTTCTTGAATGCAGTTTTTACATAATATCATACAAGCATGGACTCCAAATCTTGTCCTTATTTTAGTATGCAACAGCTGAAGCTCTTAATAATCACCTGAGAATAAACATGCTTAAAATGTCAACAAAAATGTTGGTGAGTTATAGGTTTAACCTATATATTATCAAATCATAATAATAGACCACAAGATTTCATATTTCAATATACATCCCATACATAGAGATAAAATTCATTCATATGGTGAACACCTGGTAACCGACATTAACAAGATGCATATTAGAATATCCCCTATCATTCCGGGAAATCCTTCGAACATGATAAAAACAACATCGAAGTACTAAAGCATCCGGTACTTTGGACGGGGTTCGTTAGGCCCAATAGATCTATCTTTAGGATTCGAGTCAATTAGTAGATCTGTTTACTAATTCTTAGGTTACCAAAGCAAAAGGGGAATATTCGGCTTCGATCATTCACCCATATAATGTAGTTTTATTTACTTGTGTCTATTTCGTAAAACATTTATAAAACTGCATGTATTCTCATCCCAAAATATTAGATTTTAAAAGTGGGACTATAACTCACTTTCACAGATTTTTTACTTCGTCGGGAAGTAAGACTTTGCCACTGGTCGATTCACGAACCTATAACAAATATGTACATATATATCAAAGTATGTTCAAAATATATTTACACCATTTTTAATACGTTTTAATGTTTTAAGTTTATTAAGTCAGCTGTCCTCGTTAGTAACCTACAACTAGTTGTCCACAATTAGATGTACAGAAATAAATCGATATATATTATCTTGAATCAATCCACGACCTAGTGTATACACGTCTCAGGCTAGATCACAACTCAAAGTATATATATTTTTGGAATCAACCTCAACCCTGTATAGCTAACTCCAACATTACTGCATATAGAGTGTCTATGGTTGTTCTAAATAATATATATACATGGGTCGATATGATATGTCAAAACATTTGCATACGTGTCTATGGTAACCCAAGATTATATTAGAATACATGTATAATACAATATAAGTTAGTTAGGATATGATTTGTATAGAATTGTTACAATATTTCCCGTAGCTACAACAATAAAAAAAAAATCCAATCTTGTTTTACCCATAACTTCTTCATTTTAAATCCGATTTGAGTGAATCAAATTGCAATGGTTTCATATTGAACTCTATTTTATGAATCTAAACAGAAAAAGTATATGTTTATAGTCAGAAATATAAGTTACAAGACATTTTTGTAAGAGGTAGTCATTTCAGTCGAAAGAACGACGTCTTGATGACCATTTTGATAAACATACTTCCACTTTGAGTTTAACCATGATTTTTGGATATAGTTTCATGTTCATAAGAAAAATTATTTTCCCAGAAGAACAACTTTTAAATCAAAGTTTGATGTCGTGCGAGGTGTATATAAAATAGCTATTAATTTTAGCAGGAAATACTATTAAATACGATACAATTTTACACAAGATATTTATTTATTTATAGAATGGATATACTTAAACCTTGCTACAACACTTATAGGCAGTGTACCTAATGGTACAATAGTGTAGTTTTTAGTAAGTCCGGTTCGTTCCACAGGGAATCTTTTTAAACAAAGCTTAACGCTATATTAGTTTACTTTTATAAAAATACAAATATATATATATAAGTAATATTATTATTATAAAGGGGGGTTTTTACCGTTTAATGACCGGTTTGTCGATTTTAAAACTTTAGTCGCAGTTAAAACCAAATGTAAAATATTAAAAATAAATACAAGACTTAATTTAAAGTGTAAAGTAAATAACGATAATGAATAATAAAAGTGCGATAAAATAAACTTGCGATAATTAAAAAGTACGATAATTAAAAGTGCAATTAAATACAATAACAATAAATAAAATGCGATAATTAGAAGTGCAATTAAATATGAAATAAAGGAAATTAAATATGAAATAAAAGAATTATGCTTATTTAAACTTCCGTAATCATGATGTTTGACGTGTTAATTTTAGTTTTATGCCCATGGGTTAATTGTCATGTGTCCTGGATTATTTAATATGTCCGTCTGGTTTTTGTCCATAACAGTCCATCAGTCATAAATATAAAGTGCGAGTGTCCTCGTCAAATTATCCTTATACCCGAAGTTAAATATTCCAACTAATTGGGGACTTAAACTGTAACAAGATTTTAATACTTTGTTTAATAATTACACCAGGATGTCGACTGAATGTAATCCAAGGTTTTATTATTTTGTTATCAATTATACCAAGTGTCCTTGTACATAATTTCACCCCTATTTTAATTATTCTAGTGGCTATTAATCCATTCCCGTGTCCGGTTAAATGAACGATTATTCGTACATATAAATAACCCGCCCATCGTGTCCGATCGAGTGTACATGGTAATTTATAGGGACGCCCAATTGTAAAATCTTTATATTAACATTAACAAACTATCATTTAGTTAAACAAATATAAAGCCCATTAATAGCCCATAGTCTAATTTCCACAAGTGTCGTTCTTTTGTCCAAACCCCAATTATGGTACAAAGCCCAATTACCCAATTTTAGTAATTAGCCCAACATCATGATTACTTCGGATTAAATAAACATAATAATAACTTAGCTACGAGACATTAAATTAAAAAGGTTGAACATAACTTACAATGATTAAAAATAGCGTAGCGTTACACGGACAGAATTTCGACTTACACCTTTACAACATTCGCTAACATACCCTTATTATTAGAATTAAAATTAAAATTAAAATTAAAATTAAAATATAAATATAAATATATACGATATAGATAGAGAGATGGATATTAGATGATGAAAAATGATCAGAATTCGGCTGACTTTATAGGGAATTGCAGAATTTGGGGCTCCGCGAGTCGCGGCATTTTTTGCCTTCAAACTCCGCGAGTCGCGGAGTTTGTAAATACAGCTCACACAATTTGGAGTCTTTCTTGCCGACGGTTTTTATTTATTTATATAATATATAAATAATTATAAGAATTATTTAAATATTATATTATATTTATATGCATAGTTGACTTGTAATTTTTAGTCCGTTGCGTCGAGCGTTGAGAGTTGACTCTGGTCCCAGTTCTGGATTTTCGAACGTCCTTGCGTACAATTTAATATCTTATACTTTACGTTTTGAATCTTGTACTCTTGTAATTTCGAGACGTTTCTTATCAATAATTGGAACCTCTTTGATTGTATTTTGTACTTTTGAGCTTTTTGGTCGTTTGCGTCTTCAATTCGTCGAATCTGTCTTTTGTCTTCACCTTTTATTATTTAAACGAATATCACTTGTAAATAGAACAATTGCAACTAAGAGCTTGTCTTTCTTGAGGAATAATGCTATGAAATATATGTTCGTTTTTAGCAGTATCAAATATTCCCACACTTGAGCGTTGCTTGTCCTCAAGCAATATCGTCTTGAAATACTAGAATCACTTCTTTATTCTTCACACTTTGTACATCAGTGATTTCTATATGGCGGTATAAACAATGGTAATAACGATATGGTTTACAGTCCCACATGACTATAAAAATTTAGATCCATTAAGGAAATTGGATCTTTATGAAAACATTTGATCTTTTGAAAATTAAATCTAGTTTTTACCCTAGATAAGTTTTCCGGAATAACCCTTTACCGGTGTTTGCAAAATATTTTTGTGGCTTTGGTGGGTTTCAGATTTGAAAATTTTAGCTCAAAACTTGCGGTTTTGTGTCACCCACTTGCTAACCTTGTATTTGGAAAGCAACACGTCCAGTTTACTTGTCCCGTATATTACCTTTCGGTAAACTACCGTCCGGTTGTAAAGGAAAGCGTTGAACAAGCAACTGTTAAGGCAATGTCCCCTGACATGCTTTTAATTATGGTCTATAACGTGTCGGATGCAATTACTATCCTTGGTAGGAGCAATAGTAAAGCTCACCCTTTTAATTTTTCGGTCTGGCACAAGGTCCTGTCTTTGACCACTATGCAACCACCGTTCTTACGGTTGACACCCGATTTAGTTCAGGTGACCTAATGAATTCCAGGTGAATTCCTAGGATTTTACGTTCAATGGTAATGAACGCATTGAGAATAGGGTTTTCAGAAAACAAATCGGTTTGTAATTTTGATCAAAATATTTTCTCGTTCAAGCTCGAGTTTAGATATCATTGAATTCCATGAGTTTGAATTCTCAATCTTTAAGGTCAATCTCAAGGATTGAGTAATATCAGTCTTAAAAGCTGATTTTTAATCTTTAAGGAGATTATCCTTTCTGGGGATCTGATTCATTAGTCTTATCAAGCTAATTTGCACGGTGTTCCGCCCATTGTACGAGATAAATCCTTCTCATGGTTAGGATAAATCTGACCACTTGGCGACCCTGTTTGATGCTGAGGTCCGTGGATTTCCTGCTGATTTTAGTGATGACTTTTCTAGATTTTTCGTCAACCTACAGCTGGTCTGGACGACAACTTCATGACCTAAATCAAGAAGCGCGTGTCGTTTTCTGAAGACTTTACTTCCTTTTAATGATGGAATTGATTCATCGTGTAGATCCATCTTTCTTACAGTAAATCAGGTAAAACAGTTTAGTTTAGTCCAAAGCAAAAGTATTTTCAGTTATTTGTACAAAAATATGTGATATATGTTTTGAATAACTTGGAGAATTTTCCCACACTTGGCTTTTATTTTCCTTTTTATTGTCCTCTATTCCATTTTAAATGAATTTTAACATTTTGGTTTGTTTCTCAATTTATGTCCTTTCTGAGGTAACAATAATTCCGGTGTTAAAACCTAGTTTTATCGTTCATCAATATGTATAAACATGATTTTGAGTTCATTAAATTGAAAATTTTGAAAATTTTTACTAGAATTGGGTAGTCAGTATATAAGACTAGGGCTGTTCTTTATTATCAGAGAGCACTAGATTCTAATACAACTACTACTTTACTAGTATTTCTAATGGTAACCAAGTGTATAAAGTAAAAATTTTAAAATCCGAAAGAATTTAACCCCTTCCCACACTTAAGATCTTACAATGCCCTCATTTGCAAGAAATCAGTAACAATTTAAATTATTGAGGGTGATTTGTGTGAAAATGATTAAATTTTTACCAAAGTTTCCAAATATATTCGCGTTTGTTTGCTGAATGATAAATGGTGCACATCATTTGTTCATTCCGTCTTGTTGTTATTTCACATATATTTTGCATCTTGTCGTCAAAATTAGTTGCTTTTGCTGAACTTAATGCCAGTCTTTGAAAATGCGTTGTTTTACCCTGTTGTGTACATAAGATAAACTGCAAACATATATACATATTTTTGAAGTTTGGTATATTACCCCACATTCAAAAATTATTAAAATCTAAGAATAAAAGTTAGAAAATTATAAAAACTATTACAATATTAACATAAGTATTAAACGTATCAACATTACAAATTACAAAATAAATAAAATTAAGTAGACTAGGGATGATATTGATACCAATAGGGGTTCCATGCATAACCATAGGTGCTATAGAATGCTTCGGCAGGGTTATACGTAGGATACGGTGGTTGCATCTCTATAGACCAGGGAGGGAATATGGGTTTTGGTGTAGGAATATAGTTTCTAAATATATGTTGGCAATGAGCTATGATTTGGTTTTGATGAACTTGCCAATCTTCAAATGCTCTCTGTCTAGCATTTTCGTACTCCTGTGAAGCTATAAACCTTTGCATTTCTTGCATTTCATTTCCCCCTCCTACATTACCTTGCTGTTGGTTTCTCTTAACCTGTGGATGTCTACCATGGTATTGTACTGCGGCGTTATTTCGCCTCTTCAAAACTTTCGCACCATGGTATACATTTAAACCTATAGTATCGCGGGGTTCTGGTTCTTCGACTAATAATCCCCCCCCCCCCCGACTTATATCCACACCGAGATATTCAGCAATCAAAGTAATAAAAATACCACCTCCTATTATGCTATGCGGTCTCATCCCCCTAACCATAGCTGATAAATAATAACCCACACAATAAGGTATACTTACAGCGCTTTGTGGGTCTCGAATACACATATGGTAAAACAAATCCTGTTCATTTACCTTTTCCTTGTTCTTACCTCTTTGTGTAATCGAATTAGCTAAAAACCTATGAATCACTCTTAATTCAGCTCTATCTATATCCAAATACGAGTAATTTCCCCCTTTGAATCGGTGATGGCTTGTCATTTGACTCCATACACCATGTGTATCAAAATTTTCATCTATCTTTCTACCATTTAGTATCAATCCTCTACAATCGGCAGATGCTAACTCCTCAGGCATATATATATACGTAAAGCCTGAGCCATGTCTAGTAAATACATGTGGCGCATCGAACCTCCTAACAAAAATCTAATAAAAGATCGATCGGTTAAACTAGCTACCCGATCATTTAATTCTATACTACACAACAATTCTTCACACCATACTTTATATACAGGTCTACGCATGGTGAATAAACGTACCCAGTCATTAAAAGTAGAATTACCATACCTCTGTGCAAGTAATTCCCTAATTGACCCGGCCAATTCTACAGCTTCTAATGGTCCCCATTCTATGACCCTAGGTACCTCAACAACTTTAGAATGAAGAGTATGCAAACCCCTTTGGTATTTTGGATAATCTATCCAAAGTCTGTCAAATCTCAGGTTCGGATGCAAATCTTCCAAGTGCATATCAGAAAATGTCATGACTGGATGAGGTATATCTTGCTTGTAGTAGCTATCCACCTCCTGTTGTTCCGCATTCTCAGCAGGAGCATTGCGAGCTTGGGATGAAGATTCACCCCTTTCAGTCTGCAAAACACATCAAACACAATTTTTGTGCATCCAAATATGCATTAGTGTCAGCAAAATCATCAATAAAAATAATTACAATGACATGATCAATTTATATCAAACTTAAGCTCATTTTCATATTTTTATCAAATCTACACTTTTTCAAATAAGCATATACGAAAATGTTCGCCAAGTTCATAAGCATTCAACTCAAATAACATGTCAAAATAATCATTACTAGCAATTAAACAAGTTTCAAATGGCATTATCTCTCAAAAATCAAGTTCATGAATTTTTAGACTTAAAAAAGTCCACTTTAATTCTCAAAATCATGTTTAGGCTCAAAGTTTGGATCATTTAACTACCTAAACATGTTACACTACTTAATTTAGCAACAATTCATGACAAAAATCGGCCATAACCTGTTTATATCAAAAAGCCCCAAATTTGCTCAAGAACACAAACCCTAGATTACTCAAAATTTGAAGTTTAAGACTTCTAATCATGTTAAACAGCATCAATCTAGGTTATACAAGCATAATACATAAACAATTTAAGCCTAATTACACTAAAAAGCATCAAAATCAAATTGGGGAAAAAATTGTTCAAGAACACTAATTTTTGGATTAAATGGTGTTTAGGTGTAGAAATTTACCGTTTTTCTTGAGTAATTCCTTGATAGCATCCTTCTCAACATGATTTTAGTAAAAGATTTGATGATTAACGGTTAAAAATTGTGATTTTGGGGGTGTATTTTCGTGTTTTTTCGGCAGTTATTTTCGCAGTGTTTTCTTTTTGTGGTGTGTGGTTTGAGACTGATCAGTTCGATCAGCTTTTATTTTTTTTCTGTAATTTGGTCCCTCCGCGACTCGCGGTGTTTGGACCCTTCAAACTCCGCGACTCGCGGAGTTTTTTTTTTTTTTTTTTTTTTTTAACATCTTATACTAATTAAAACAATTAAGTAATTAATTTTAAAATTTTGTTTCCCTTGTTATTTAGGACGAGGTCGTTTCGGATCGATGTCCTAGTCCGTCCTTCGACAAAATTTTAAAATTTGTCTTTTTGTAGCGATTGTTTTAAAAGCTAAGATTTTTGGGTTTTTTTTTATGTTTTTGGCATACTTTAATTCAATAAGATTAAAAATAATGATAATAAAAATTCTCGTCCCTCCCTTGGGTAAAGCAATTTCGATTTAAAGACCTAGTCTTCAACTTACGACGAATTTTAAAAATCATATTTTTAACTTAATGAGATAAAGTAAATTTTTGTTTTTAAATTCACAAAACTTAAATATAAAATTCAAAATTAATATTAAAAATTCACACCAAACTTAAAATTTGAAATGCATAAAATTAAAAATTCATATTTTAAAAATTAAAAATTCACACCAAACTTAATTTAAAAATTCATATTATAAATTCACACCAAACTTAATTTAAAAATTCATATTATAAATTCACACCAAACTTAATTTAAAAATTTTTCAAATATTTACAATTTTAAATATATTGATTTTACAAAGTTTACAATATTAATTTAAGATTTATATATTAATTTTAAAAACATGGTAAAAATAAAATTAAAAATCTTTTTGGCTTTTTATCCCACTTTAATCAATCAAATATTATCAAAAATATGCGCCCCTCTTTTCGGTAAAGTAATTTCGGTTCCAAGACCTAATTTAACTCATGACGAATTTTTGAAATATTTTGGGTTGATTGATTAAAGATATTTATACCTTAAGAATAAACGTTAAATTTCGCAGTGATGTAATAAATTTTTGAATGATATCAATAATTTCGGTCGCCAAACCTAATTTTATTCAATACCAATTTAATACTTTATAGCGAACAAATTAGCGTTTATTATCAAAAGGTTAAAAATAAAAAATAAAAATAAAGACTGTACAGACTTACCTGTGAGATAGATTTCTTAGTTATATGATCTATCCCATTCATAAGATAGCCGGTTTAATTGGTTTTCCATAGCTACATAGGCGTAACCTAAAAAATAACTTGATGTCGTGCGAGGTGTATATAAAATAGCTATTAATTTTAGCAGGAAATACTATTAAATACGATACAATTTTACACAAGATATTTATTTATTTATAGAATGGATATACTTAAACCTTGCTACAACACTTATAGGCAGTGTACCTAATCGTACAGTAGTGTAGTTTTTAGTAATTCCGGTTCGTTCCACAGGGAATCTTTTTAAACAAAGCTTAACGCTATATTAGTTTACTTTTATAAAAATACAAATATATATATAAGTAATATTATTATTATAAAGGGGGGTTTTTACCGTTTAATGACCGATTTGTCGATTTTAAAAGTGCAATTAAATACAATAACAATAAATAAAATGCGATAATTAGAAGTGCAATTAAATATGAAATAAAGGAAATTAAATATGAAATAAAAGAATTATGCTTATTTAAACTTCCGTAATCATGATGTTTGACGTGTTAATTTTAGTTTTATGCCCATGGGTTAATTGTCCTTTGTCCTGGATTATTTAATATGTCCGTCTGGTTTTTGTCCATAACAGTCCATCAGTCATAAATATAAAGTGCGAGTGTCCTCGTCAAATTATCCTTATACCCGAAGTTAAATATTCTAACTAATTGGGGACTTAAACTGTAACAAGATTTTAATACTTTGTTTAATAATTACACCAGGATGTCGACTGAGTGTAATCCAAGGTTTTATTATTTTGTTATCAATTATACCAAGTGTCCTTGTACATAATTTCACCCCTGTTTTAATTATTCTAGTGGCTATTAATCCATTCCCGTGTCCGGTTAAATGAACGATTATTCGTACATATAAATACCCCGCCCATCGTGTCCAATCGAGTGTATATGGTAATTTATAGGGACGCCCAATTGTAAATCTTTATATTAACATTAACAAACTATCATTTAGTTAAACAAATATAAAGTCCATTAATAGCCCATAGTCTAATTGAAATGTCCCGTTCTTATTGATTAAAAACGTTCCATATTAATTGATTTCGTTGCGAGGTTTTGACTCTATATGAGACGTTTTTCAAAGACTGCATTCATTTTAAAACAAACCATAACCTTTATTTCATCAATAAAGGTTTAAAAAGCTTTACGTAGATTATCAAATAATGATAAACTAAAATATCCTGTTTACACACGACCATTACATAATGGTTTACAATACAAATATGTTACAATAAAATAAGTTTCTTGAATGCAGTTTTTACACAATATCATACAAGCATGGACTCCAAATCTCATCCTTATTTAAGTATGCGACAGCGGAAGTTCTTAATAATCACCTGAGAATAAACATGCTTAAAACGTCAACAAAAATGTTGGTGAGTTATAGGTTTAACCTATATATATCAAATCATAATAATAGACCACAAGATTTCATATTTCAATACACATCCCATACATAGAGATAAAAATCATTTTCTCAGAATAACAACTTTTAAATCAAAGTTTATCATAGTTTTTAATTAACTAACCCAAAACAGCCCGCGGTGTTACTACGACGGCGTAAATCCGGTTTTACGGTGTTTTTCGTGTTTCCAGGTTTTAAATCATTAAGTTAGCATATCATATAGATATAGAACATGTGTTTAGTTTATTTTAAAAGTCAAGTTAGAAGGATTAACTTTTGTTTGCGAATAAGTTTAGAATTAACTAAACTATGTTCTAGTGATTACAAGTTTAAACCTTCGAATAAGATAGCTTTATATATATGAATCGAATGATGTTATGAACATCATTACTACCTTAAGTTCCTTGGATAAACCTACTGGAAATGAGAAAAATAGATCTAGCTTCAAAGGATCCTTGGATGGCTTGAAAGTTCTTGAAGCAGAATCATGACACGAAAACAATTTCAAGTAAGATTTTCACTCGAAATAAGATTGTTATAGTTATAGAAATTGAACCAAAGTTTGAATATGATTATTACCTTGTATTAGAATGATAACCTACTGTAAGAAACAAAGATTTCTTGATGTTAGATGATCACCTTACAAGATTGGAAGTGAGCTAGCAAACTTGAAAGTATTCTTGATTTTATGTAACTAGAACTTGTAGAATATATGAAGAACACTTAGAACTTGAAGATAGAACTTGAGAGAGATCACTTAGATGAATAAAATTGAAGAATGAAAGTGTTTGTAGGTGTTTTTGGTCGTTGGTGTATGGATTAGATATAAAGGATATGTAATTTTGTTTTCATGTAAATAAGTCATGAATGATTACTCATATTTTTGTAATTTTATGAGATATTTCATGCTAGTTGCCAAATGATAGTTCCCACATGTGTTAGGTGACTCACATGGGCTGCTAAGAGCTGATCATTGGAGTGTATATACCAATAGTATATACATCTAAAAGTTGTGTATTGTACGAGTACGAATACGGGTGCATACGAGTAGAATTGTTGATGAAACTGAACGAGGATGTAATTGTAAGCATTTTTGTTAAGTAGAAGTATTTTGATAAGTGTATTGAAGTATTTCAAAAGTGTATAAATACATATTAAAACACTACATGTATATACATTTTAACTGAGTCGTTAAGTCATCGTTAGTCGTTACATGTAAGTGTTGTTTTGAAACCTTTAGGTTAACGATCTTTTTAAATGTTGTTAACCCTATGTTTATAATATCAAATGAGATTTTAAATTATTATATTATCATGATATTATCATGTATGAATATCTCTTAATATGATATATATACATTAAATGTCTTTACAACGATAATCGTTACATATATGTCTCGTTTAAAAATTATTAAGTTAGTAGTCTTGTTTTTACATGTGTAGTTCATTGTTAATATACTTAATGATATGTTTACTTATCATAGTACAATGTTAACTATATATATATATATATCCATATATATGTCATCATATAGTTTTTACAAGTTTTAACGTTCGTGAATCACCGGTCAACTTGGGTGGTCAATTGTCTATATGAAACATATTTCAATTAATCAAGTCTTAAAAAGTTTGATTGCTTAGCATGTTGGAAACATTTAATCATGTAAATATCAATCTAAATTAATATATATAAACATGGAAAAGTTCGGGCCACTACAGTACCTACCCGTTAAATAAATTTCGTCCCGAAATTTTAAGCTGTTGAAGGTGTTGACGAATCTTCTGGAAATAGATGCGGGTATTTCTTCTTCATCTGATCTTCACGCTCCCAGGTGAACTCGGGTCCTCTACGAGCATTTCATCGAACCTTAACAATTGGTATCTTGTTTTGCTTAAGTCTTTTAACCTCACGATCCATTATTTCGACGGGTTCTTCGATGAATTGAAGTTTTTCATTGATTTGGATTTGGTCCATCGGAATAGTGAGATCTTCTTTAGCAAAACATTTCTTCAAATTTGAGACGTGGAAAGTGTTATGTACAGCCGCGAGTTGTTGAGGTAACTCAAGTCGGTAAGCTACTGGTCTGACACGATCAATAATCTTGAATGGTCCAATATACCTTGGATTTAATTTCCCTCGTTTACCAAATCGAACAACGCCTTTCCAAGGAGCAACTTTAAGCATGACCATCTCTCCAATTTTAAATTCTATATCTTTTCTTTTAATGTCAGCGTAGCTCTTTTGTCGACTTTGGGCGGTTTTCAACCGTTGTTGAATTTGGATGATCTTCTCGGTAGTTTCTTGTATAATCTCCGGACCCGTAATCTGTCTATCCCCCACTTCACTTCAACAAATCGGAGACCTGCACTTTCTACCAAAAAGTGCTTCAAACGGCGCCATCTCAATGCTTGAATGGTAGCTGTTGTTGTAGGAAAATTCTGCTAACGGTAGATGTCGATCCCAACTGTTTCCGAAATCAATAACACATGCTTGTAGCATGTCTTCAAGCGTTTGTATCGTCCTTTCGCTCTGCCCATCAGTTTGTGGATGACAGGCAGTACTCATGTCTAGACGAGTTCCTAATGCTTGCTGTAATGTCTGCCAGAATCTTGAAATAAATCTGCCATCACTATCAGAGATAATAGAGATTGGTATTCCATGTCTGGAGACGACTTCCTTCAAATACAGTCGTGCTAACTTCTCCATCTTGTCATCTTCTCTTATTGGCAGGAAGTGTGCTGATTTGGTGAGACGATCAACTATTACCCAAATAGTATCAAAACCACTTGCAGTCCTTGGCAATTTAGTGATGAAATCCATGGTAATGTTTTCCCATTTCCATTCCGGGATTTCGGGTTGTTGAAGTACACCTGATGGTTTTTGATGCTCAGCTTTGACCTTAGAACACGTCAAACATTCTCCTACGTATTTAGCAACATCGGCTTTCATACCCGGCCACCAAAAATGTTTCTTGAGATTCTTGTACATCTTCCCCGTTCCAGGATGTATTGAGTATCTGGTTTTATGAGCTTCTCTAAGTACCATTTCTCTCATATCTCCAAATTTTGGTACCCAAATCCTTTCAGCCCTATACCGGGTTCCGTTTTCCCGAATATTAAGATGCTTCTCCGATCCTTTAGGTATTTCATCCTTTAAATTTCCCTCTTTTAAAACTCCTTGTTGCGCCTCCTTTATTTGAGTAGTAAGGTTATTATGAATCATTATATTCATAGATTTTACTCGAATGGGTTCTCTGTCCTTCCTGCTCAAGGCATCGGCTACCACATTTGCCTTCCCCGGGTGGTAACGAATCTCAAAGTCATAATCATTCAACAATTCAATCCACCTACACTGCCTCATATTCAGTTGTTTCTGATTAAATATGTGTTGAAGACTTTTGTGGTCGGTATATATAATACTTTTGACCCCATATAAGTAGTGCCTCCAAGTCTTTAATGCAAAAACAATCGCGCCTAATTCCAAATCATGCGTCGTATAATTTTGTTCGTGAATCTTCAATTATCTAGACGCATAAGCAATCACCTTCGTTCGTTGTATTAATACACAACCGAGACCTTGCTTTGATGCATCACAATAAATCACAAAATCATCATTCCCTTCAGGCAATGACAATATAGGTGCCGTAGTTAGCTTTTTCTTCAATAACTGAAACGCTTTCTCTTGTTCATCATTCCATTCAAATTTCTTCCCTTTATGCGTTAATGCAGTCAAGGGTTTTGCTATTCTGGAAAAGTCTTGGATGAACCTTCTATAGTAACCAGCTAGTCCTAAAAACTGGCGTATGTGTTTCGGAGTTTTCGGGGTTTCCCACATTTCAACAGTTTCTATCTTTGCCGGATCCACCTTAATACCTTCTTTGTTCACTATGTGACAGAGGAATTGAACTTCTTCCAACCAAAATGCACACTTTGAAAACTTAGCGTACAATTCTTCCTTCCTCAATACTTCTAACACCTTTCTCAAATGTTCACCGTGTTCTTGGTCATTCTTTGAGTAAATAAGTATGTCATCAATGAAAACAATGACAAACTTGTCAAGGTATGGTCCACACACTCGGTTCATAAGGTCCATGAACACAGCTGGTGCATTAGTTAAACCAAACGGCATAACCATAAACTCGTAATGACCGTAACGTGCTCTAAAAGCAGTCTTTGGAATATCATCTTCTTTCACCCGCATTTGATGATACCCGGAACGTAAGTCAATCTTTGAATAAACAGACGAGCCTTGTAGTTGATCAAATAAGTCGTCGATTCTCGGTAGTGGGTAGCGGTTCTTGGTGGTAAGTTTGTTCAACTCTCGGTAGTCGATACACAACCTGAATGTACCATCTTTCTTCTTGACAAATAAAACAGGAGCTCCCCACGGTGATGTGCTTGGTCGAATGAAACCACGCTCTAAAAGTTCTTGTAATTGGCTTTGTAGTTCTTTCATCTCGCTGGGTACGAGTCTGTAAGGAGCACGAGCTATTGGTGCAGCTCCTGGTACAAGATCTATTTGAAATTCAACGGATCGATGTGGGGGTAATCCCGGTAATTCTTTAGGAAATACATCGGGAAATTCTTTTGCAATGGGAACATCATTGATGCTCTTTTCTTCAGTTTGTACTTTCTCGACGTGTGCTAGAACAGCATAGCAACCTTTTCTTATTAGTTTTTGTGCCTTCAAATTACTAATAAGATGTAGCTTCGTGTTGCCCTTTTCTCCGTACACCATTAAGGGTTTTCCTTTTTCTCGTATAATGCGAATTGCATTTTTGTAACAAACGATCTCTGCTTTCACTTCTTTCAACCAGTCCATACCGATTATCACATCAAAACTCCCTAACTCTACTGGTATCAAATCAATCTTAAATGTTTCGCTAACCAGTTTAATTTCTCGATTCTGACATATATTATCTGCTGAAATTAATTTACCATTTGCTAATTCGAGTAAAAATTTACTATCCAAAGGCGTCAATGGACAACTTAATTTAGCACAAAAATCTCTACTCATATAGCTTCTATCCGCACCCGAATCAAATAAAACGTAAGCAGATTTATTGTCAATAAGAAACGTACCCGTAACAAGCTCCGGGTCTTCCTGTGCCTCTACCGCATTAATATTGAAAACTCTTCCGCGGCCTTGTCCATTCTTGTTCTCCTGATTCGGGCAATTTCTAATAATGTGGCCCGGTTTTCCACATTTATAACAGACTACATTGGCATAACTTGCTCCGACACTACTTGCTCCACCATTACTCGTTCCGACACCATTTGTTCCTTTCGTTCTGTTAACCCCTGGTCCGTAGACATCACACTTCGCCGCGCTATGACCATTTCTTTTACACTTGTTGCAAAATTTAGTGCAGAACCCCGAGTGATACTTTTCACACCTTTGGCATAGCTGCTTCTGATTGTTGTTGTTGTTGTTGTTGCGGTTATTATTATTGTTAAGATGATTGTTGTGGTTGCTGTTGTTGTTGTTGTTGTTGTTGTTGTTGTTGTTGTTGTTGTTGTTGTTGTTGGGCCGTTTGTTGTAGTTGCGATTGATGTTGCGATTGTTAGGATAGTTGTTGCGATTATTGTTATAATTGCTGTTGTTGTTGTATTGGTGATTCTTATCACCGTTTTCCTCCTACTTTCTTTTGACTTGCTTCACATTGGCCTCTTCAGCAGTCTGTTCTTTAATTCTTTCTTCAATCTGGTTCACTAGTTTGTGAGCCATTCTACATGCCTGTTGTATGGAGGCGGGCTCGTGTGAACTTATATCTTCTTGGATTCTTTCCGGTAATCCTTTCACAAACGCGTCAATCTTCTCTTCCTCATCTTCGAATGCTCCCGGACACAATAGGCACAATTCTGTGAATCGTCTTTCGTACGTGGTAATAACAAATCCTTGGGTTTGTAACCCTCTAAGTTCTGTCTTGAGCTTATTGACCTCGGTTCTGGGACGGTACTTCTCGTTCATCAAGTGCTTGAATGCTGACCACGGTAGTGCGTACGCATCGTCTTGTCCCACTTACTCTAGATAGGTATTCCACCATGTTAATGCAGAACCTGTGAAGGTATGCGTAGCATACTTCACTTTGTCCTCTTCAGTACACTTACTTATGGCAAACACCGATTCGACCTTCTCGGTCCACCGTTTCAATCCGATCGGTCCTTCGGTTCCATCAAATTCTAAAGGTTTGCAGGCAGTGAATTCTTTGTAGGTGCATCCTACATGATTTCCTGTACTGCTAGATCCAAGGTTATTGTTGGTATGTAGCGCAGCCTGTACTGCGGCTATGTTTGAAGCTAGAAAAGTACGGAATTCCTCTTCATTCATATTCACGGTGTGTCGAGTAGTCGATGTCATTTCCTTCAAAATAGTCAAATGGAACAAGTTAATCATACAGAATATTAAGAGTAGTTAATAGTATTTCGTAGCATAATATGAACTCATTTATAAAAGCTTTTTCTTCATATTAGCATTTTATAAGTTTAAATTCGGGTAGTACCTACCCGTTAAGTTCATACTTAGTAGCTAATATACAATTCAACTACTACAATTCTATATGAAAAACTGATTATAATAATATTTCGCGTTCAAACTTTTACACAATATTTTACAAACTTACAATACTGCTTATTTTACATATAGCATGAAATATAGCACACAATAAATTTGATAGAAGATGGTTGTGAAGATAATTCTAGCTAGTACACAAGTCGTTCAGCAAAGGCAATAAAGACACGTAATTCATACGTCCAGAAACAAGTCATGCATTCTGGTTTTACTAGGATTACTTCCCATCCTTGGTCTTGTGGAACATAACCGTTATGGCCATTGATAAGACAGCGTGTTGTAACGTCGTCAAAGGGACGAGGGTTACGTAATGTCCAACAGTCCCGTAACAATCTTAAAACCTCATTTCTTACCCCAATTACCGACTCCGTCACTTGTGGGAACGTTTTGTTTAATAGTTGTAGCCCGATGTTCTTGTTCTCACTTTGGTGAGAAGCGAACATTACTAATCCGTAAGCATAACATGCTTCTTTATGTTGCATGTTAGCCGCTTTTTCTAAATCACGAAATCCAATATTCGGATATATTAAGTCAAAATAATTTCTTAACCCATTGCGTAAAATAGCATTTGGGTTCCCCGCAATATATGCGTCAAAGTAAACACATCGTAACTTATGGATTTCCCAATGTGATATCCCCCATCTTTCGAACGAAAGCCTTTTATAAACCAAGGCATTCTTGGAACGTTCTTCGAATGTCTTACAAACTGATCTCGCCTTAAATAGTTGTGCCGAAGAATTCTGACCGACTCTAGAAAAAATTTCATCAATCATGTCTCCGGGTAGGTCTCTTAAAATATTGGGTTGTCTATCCATTTTGTGTTTTTATACTATAAAATAGACAAGAGTTAGATTCATAAAAAAAAATACTTATTAATACAAGCAATTTTTACATATATCATAAAGCATAAGCACACTATATTACTTATATTACACCACACGAATACAACTATCTTATTCCGACTCGCTTGTTTCTTCTTCTTCTTCGGTTTTGGTTCGTTTTGCCAAGTTTCTAGGGATATATGATGTTCCCCTAATACGAGCCGTCGTTATCCACATTGGTTTAGAAAAACCTGGTGGTTTAGAGGTTCCCGGGTCATTGTTACAACTTAAGGACTTCGGGGGTTGACGATACATATAAAGTTCATCGGGGTTGGAATTAGATTTCTCTATTTTTATGCCCTTTCCCTTATTATTTTCTTTTGCCTTTTTAAATTCAGTTGGGGTAATTTCTATAACATCATCGGAATTCTCGTCGGAATCCGATTCATCGGAGAATTGGTAATCCTCCCAATATTTTGCTTCCTTGGCGGAAACACCATTGACCATAATTAACCTTGGTCGGTTGGTTGAGGATTTTCTTTTACTTAACCGTTTTATTATTTCCCCCACTGGTTCTATATCTTCATCCGGTTCCGATTCTTCTTCCGGTTCCGATTCTTCTTCCGGTTCCGACTCTTCTTCCGGTTCCTCTTCGGGAACTTGTGAATCAGTCCACGAATCATTTCAATTTACATTTGACTCTTCATTATTATTAGGTGAGTCAATGGGACTTGTTCTAGAGGTAGACATCTATCACATAATATCAAACGCGTTAAGAGATTAATATATCACATAATATTCACATGTTAAAAATATATAGTTTCCAACAAAATTTGTTAAGCAATCATTTTTCAAGTAAACACGGTCGAAGTCCAGACTCACTAATGCATCCTAACAAACTCGATAAGACACACTAATGCAAAATTCTGGTTCTCTAAGACCAACGCTCTGATACCAACTGAAATGTCCCGTTCTTATTGATTAAAAACGTTCCATATTAATTGATTTCGTTGCGAGGTTTTGACCTCTATATGAGACGTTTTTCAAAGACTGCATTCATTTTAAAACAAACCATAACCTTTATTTCATCAATAAAGGTTTAAAAAGTTTTACGTAGATTATCAAATAATGATAATCTAAAATATCCTGTTTACACACGACCATTACATAATGGTTTACAATACAAATATGTTACAACAAAATAAGTTTCTTGAATGCAGTTTTTACACAATATCATACAAGCATGGACTCCAAATCTCGTCCTTATTTAAGTATGCGACAGCGGAAGTTCTTAATAATCACCTGAGAATAAACATGCTTAAAACGTCAACAAAAATGTTGGTGAGTTATAGGTTTAACCTATATATATCAAATCATAATAATAGACCACAAGATTTCATATTTCAATACACATCCCATACATAGAGATAAAAATCATTTTCTCAGAATAACAACTTTTAAATCAAAGTTTATCATAGTTTTTAATTAACTAACCCAAAAAGCCCGCGGTGTTACTACGACGGCGTAAATCCGGTTTTACGGTGTATTTCGTGTTTCCAGGTTTTAAATCATTAAGTTAGCATATCATATAGATATAGAACATTTGTTTAGTTTATTTTAAAAGTCAAGTTAGAAGGATTAACTTTTGTTTGCGAACAAGTTTAGAATTAACTAAACTATGTTCTAGTGATTACAAGTTTAAACCTTCGAATAAGATAGCTTTATATATATGAATCGAATGATGTTATGAACATCATTACTACCTTAAGTTCCTTGGATAAACCTACTGGAAATGAGAAAAATAGATCTAGCTTCAAAGGATCCTTGGATGTCTTGAAAGTTCTTGAAGCAGAATCATGACAAGAAAACAATTTCAAGTAAGATTTCCACTCGAAATAAGATTGTTATAGTTATAGAAATTGAACCAAAGTTTGAATATGATTATTACCTTGTATTAGAATGATAACCTACTGTAAGAAATAAAGATTTCTTGATGTTGGATGATCACCTTACAAGATTGGAAGTGAGCTAGCAAACTTGAAAGTATTCTTGATTTTATGTAACTAGAACTTGTAGAATATATGAAGAACACTTAGAACTTGAAGATAGAACTTGAGAGAGATCACTTAGATGAAGAAAATTGAAGAATGAAAGTGTTTGTAGGTGTTTTTGGTCATTGGTGTATGGATTAGATATAAAGGATATGTAATTTTGTTTTCATGTAAATAAGTCATGAATGATTACTCATATTTTTGTAATTTTATGAGATATTTCATGCTAGTTGCCAAATGATGGTTCCCACATGTGTTAGGTGACTCACATGGGCTGCTAAGAGCTGATCATTGGAGTGTATATACCAATAGTACATACATCTAAAAGTTGTGTATTGTACGAGTACGAATACGGGTGCATACGAGTAGAACTGTTGATGAAACTGAACGAGGATGTAATTGTAAGCATTTTTGTTAAGTAGACGTATTTTTATAAGTGTATTGAAGTCTTTCAAAAGTGTATAAATACATATTAAAACACTACATGTATATACATTTTAACTGAGTCGTTAAGTCATCGTTAGTCGTTACATGTAAGTGTTGTTTTGAAACCTTTAGGTTAACGATCTTTTTAAATGTTGTTAACCCTATGTTTATAATATCAAATGAGATTTTAAATTATTATATTATCATGATATTATCATGTATGAATATCTCTTAATATGATATATATACATTAAATGTCTTTACAACGATAATCGTTACATATATGTCTCGTTTAAAAATCATTAAGTTAGTAGTCTTGTTTTTACATGTGTAGTTCATTGTTAATATACTTAATGATATGTTTACTTATCATAGTACAATGTTAACTATATATATATATATATCCATATATATGTCATCATATAGTTTTTACAAGTTTTAACGTTCGTGAATCACCGGTCAACTTGGGTGGTCAATTGTCTATATGAAACATATTTCAATTAATCAAGTCTTAAAAAGTTTGATTGCTTAGCATGTTGGAAACATTTAATCATGTAAATATCAATCTAAATTAATATATATAAACATGGAAAAGTTCGGTTCACTACACTAATTTCCACAAGTGTCGTTCTTTTATCCAAACCCCAATTATGGTACAAAGCCCAATTACCCAATTTTAGTAATTAGCCCAACATCATGATTACTTCGGATTAAATAAGCATAATAATAACTTAGCTACGATACATTAAATTAAAAAGGTTGAAAATAACTTACAATGATTAAAAATTGCGTAGCGTTACACGGACAGAATTTCGACTTACACCTTTACAACATTCGCTAACATACCCTTATTATTAGAATTAAAATTAAAATTAAAATTAAAATTAAAATATAAATATAAATATATACGATAGAGATAGAGAGATGAATATTAGATGATGAAAAATGATCAGAATTCGGCTGGCTTTATAGGGAATTGCAGAATTTGGGGCTCCGAGACTCGCGGCATTTTTTGCCTTCAAACTCTGCGAGTCGCGGAGTTTGTAAATACAGCTCACACAATTTGGAGTCTTTCTTGCCGACGGTCGCGGAGTTTGTAAATACAGCTCACACAATTTGGAGTCTTTCTTGCCGACGGTTTTTATTTATTTATATAATATATAAATAATTATAAGAATTATTTAAATATTATATTATATTTATATGCATAGTTGACTTGTAATTTTTAGTCCGTTGCGTCGAGCGTTGAGAGTTGACTCTGGTCCCGGTTCCGGATTTTCGAACGTCCTTGCGTACAATTTAATATCTTGTACTTTACGTTTTGAATCTTGTACTCTTGTAATTTCGAGACGTTTCTTATCAATAATTGGAACCTCTTTGATTGTATTTTGTACTTTTGAGCTTTTTGGTCGTTTGCGTCTTCAATTCGTCGAATCTGTCTTTTGTCTTCACCTTTTATTATTTAAACGAATATCACTTGTAAATAGAACAATTGCAACTAAAAGCTTGTCTTTCTTGAGGAATAATGCTATGAAATATATGTTCGTTTTTAGCATTATCAAATATTCCCACACTTGAGCGTTGCTTGTCCTCAAGCAATATCGTCTTGAAATACTAGAATCACTTCTTTATTCTTCACACTTTGTACATCAGTGATTTCTATACGGCGGTATAAACAATGGTAATAACGATATGGTTTACAGTCCCACATGACTATCAAAATTTAGATCCATTAAGGAAATTGGATATTTATGAAAACATTTGATCTTTTGAAAATTAAATCTAGTTTTTACCCTAGATAAGTTTTCCGAAATAACCCTTTACCGGTGTTTGCAAAATATTTTTGTGGCTTTGGTGGGTTTCAGATTTGAAAATTTTAGCTCAAAACTTGCGGTTTTGTGTCACCCACTTGCTAACCTTGTATTTGGAAAGCAACACGTCCAGTTTACTTGTCCCGTATATTACCTTTCGGTAAACTACCGCCCGGTTGTAAAGGAAAGCGTTGAACAAGTAACTGTTAAGGCAATGTCCCCTGACATGCTTTTAATTATGGTCTATAACGTGTCGGACGCAATTACTATCCTTGGTAGGAGCAATAGTAAAGCTCACCCTTATAATTTTTTGGTCTGGCACAAGGTCCTGTCTTTGACCACTATGCAACCACCGTTCTTACGGTTGACACCCGATTTAGTTCAGGTGACCTAATGAATTCCAGGTGAATTCCTAGGATTTTACGTTCAATGGTAATGAACGCATTGAGAATAGGGTTTTCAGAAAACAAATCGGTTTGTAATTTTGATCAAAATATTTTCTCGTTCAAGCTCGAGTTTAGATATCATTGAATTCCATGAGTTTGAATTCTCAATCTTTAAGGTCAATCTCAAGGATTGAGTAATATCAGTCTTAAAAGCTGATTTTTAATCTATAAGGAGATTATCCTTTTTGGGGATCTGATTCATTAGTCTTATCAAGCTAATTTGCACGGTGTTCCCCCCATTGTACGAGATAAATCCTTCTCATGGTTAGGATAAATCTGACCACTTGGCGACCCTGTTTGATGCTGAGGTCCGTGGATTTCCTGCTGATTTTAGTGATGACTTTTCTAGATTTTTCGTCAACCTACAGCTGGTCTGGACGACAACTTCATGACCTAAATCAAGAAGCGCGTGTCTTTTTCGGAAGACTTTACTTCCTTTTAATGATGGAATTGATTCATCGTGTAGATCCATCTTTCTTACAGTAAATCAGGTAAAACAGTTTAGTTTAGTCCAAAGCAAAAGTATTTTCAGTTATTTGTACAAAAATATGTGATATATGTTTTGAATAACTTGGAGAATTTTCCCACACTTGGCTTTTATTTTCCTTTTTATTGTCCTCTATTCCATTTTAAATGAATTTTAACATTTTGGTTTGTTTCTCAATTTATGTCCTTTCTGGGGTAACAATAATTTCGGTGTTAAAACCTAGTTTTATCGTTCATAAATATGTATAAACATGATTTTGAGTTCATTTAATTGAAAATTTTAAAAATTTTTACTAGAATTGGGTAGTCAGTATATAAGACTAGGGCTGTTCTTTATTATCAGAGAGCACTAGATTCTAATACAACTACTACTTTACTAGTATTTCTAATGGTAACCAAGTGTATAAAGTAAAAATTTTAAAATCCGAAAGAATTTAACTCCTTCCCACACTTAAGATCTTGCAATGCCCTCATTTGCAAGAAATCAGTAACAATTTAAATTATTGAGGGTGATTTGTGTGAAAATGATTAAATTTTTACCAAAGTTTCCAAATATATTCGCGTTTGTTTGCTGAATGATAAATGGTGCACATCATTTGTTCATTCCGTCTTGTTGTTATTTCACATATATTTTGCATCTTGTCGTCAAAATTAGTTGCTTTTGCTGAACTTAATGCCAGTCTTTGAAAATGCATTGTTTTACCCTGTTGTGTACATAAGATAAACTGCAAACATATATACATATTTTTGAAGTTTGGTATATTACCCCACATTCAAAAATTATTA
The DNA here is from genome assembly GCF_046630445.1 of Rutidosis leptorrhynchoides. Classification (NCBI taxonomy): domain Eukaryota; kingdom Viridiplantae; phylum Streptophyta; class Magnoliopsida; order Asterales; family Asteraceae; genus Rutidosis; species Rutidosis leptorrhynchoides. Next base: position 149,160,420 of record NC_092335.1, on the reverse strand, counting down.
AAATCTAAGAATAAAAGTTAGAAAATTATAAAAACTATTACAATATTAACATAAGTATTAAACGTATCAACATTACAAATTACAAAATAAATAAAAATAAGTAGACTAGGGATGATATTGATACCAATAGGGGTTCCATGCATAACCATAGGTGCTATAGAATGCTTCGGCAGGGTTATACGTAGGATACGGTGGTTGCATCTCTATAGACCAGGGAGGGAATATGGGTTTTGGTGTAGGAATATAGTTTCTACCTATATGTTGGCAATGAGCTATGATTTGGTTTTGATGAACTTGCCAATCTTCAAATGCTCTCTGTCTAGCATTTTCGTACTCCTGTGAAGCTATAAACCTTTGCATTTCTTGCATTTCATTTCCCCCTCCTACATTACCTTGCTGTTGGTTTCTCTGAACCTGTGGATGTCTACCATGGTATTGTACTGCGGCGTTATTTCGCCTCTTCAAAACTTTCGCACCATGGTATACATTTAAACCTATAGTATCGCGGGGTTCTGGTTCTTCGACTAATAATCCCCCCCGACTTATATCCACACCGAGATATTCAGCAATCAAAGTAATAAAAATACCACCTCCTATTATGCTATGCGGTCTCATCCCCCTAACCATAGCTGATAAATAATAACCCACACAATAAGGTATACTTACAGCGCTTTGTGGGTCTCGAATACACATATGGTAAAACAAATCCTGTTCATTTACCTTTTCCTTATTCTTACCTCTTTGTGTAATCGAATTAGCTAAAAACCTATGAATCACTCTTAATTCAGCTCTATCTATATCCAAATAAGAGTAATTTCCCCCTTTGAATCGGTGATGCCTTGTCATTTGACTCCATACACCATGTGTATCAAAATTTTCATCTATCTTTCTACCATTTAGTATCAATCCTCTACAATCGGCAGATGCTAACTCCTCAGGCGTATATATACATAAAGCCTGAGCCATGTCTAGTAAAGACATGTGGCGCATCGAACCTCCTAACAAAAATCTAATAAAAGATCGATCGGTTAAACTAGCTACCCGATCATTTAATTCTATACTACACAACAATTCTTCACACCATACTTTATATACAGGTCTACGCATGGTGAATAAACGTACCCAGTCATTAAAAGTAGAATTACCATACCTCTGTGCAAGTAATTCCCTAATTGGCCCGGCCAATTCTACAGCTTCTAATGGTCCCCATTCTATGACCCTAGGTACCTCAACAACTTTAGAATGAAGAGTATGCAAACCCCTTTGGTATTTTGGATAATCTATCCAAAGTCTGTCAAATCTCAGGTTCGGATGCAAATCTTCCAAGTGCATATCAGAAAATGTCATGACTGGATGAGGTATATCTTGCTTGTAGTAGCTATCCACCTCCTGTTGTTCCGCATTCTCAGCAGGAGCATTGCGAGCTTGGGATGAAGATTCACCCTTTCAGTCTGCAAAATACATCAAACACAATTTTTGTGCATCCAAATATGCATTAGTGTCAGCAAAATCATCAATCAAAATAATTACAATGACATGATCAATTTATATCAAACTTAAGCTCATTTTCATATTTTTATCAAATCTACACTTTTTCAAATAAGCATATACGAAAATGTTCGCCAAGTTTATAAGCATTCAACTCAAATAACATGTCAAAATAATCATTACTAGCAATTAAACAAGTTTCAAATGGCATTATCTCTCAAAAATCAAGTTCATGAATTTTTAGACTTGAAAAAGTCCACTTTAATTCTCAAAATCATGTTTAGGCTCAAAGTTTGGATCATTTAACTACCTAAACATGTTACACTACTTAATTTAGCAACAATTCATGACAAAAACCGGCCATAACCTGTTTATATCAAAAAGCCCCAAATTTGCTCAAGAACACAAACCCTAGATTACTCAAAATTTGAAGTTTAAGGCTTCTAATCATGTTAAACAGCATCAATCTAGGTTATACAAGCATAATACATAAACAATTTAAGCCTAATTACACTAAAAAGCATCAAAATCAAATTGGGGAAAAAATTGCTCAAGAACACTAATTTTCGGATTAAATGGTGTTTAGGTGTAGAAATTTACCGTTTTTCTTGAGTAATTCCTTGATAGCATCCTTCTCAACATGATTTTAGTAAAAGATTTGATGATTAACGGTTAAAAATTGTGATTTTGGGGGTGTATTTTCGTGTTTTTTCGGCAGTTATTTTCGCAGTGTTTTCTTTTTGTGGTGTGTGGTTTGAGACTGATCAGTTCGATCAGCTTTTATTTTTTTTTCTGTAATTTGGTCCCTCAGCGACTCGCGGCGTTTTTTTTTTTTTTTTTTTTAACATCTTATACTAATTAAAACAATTAAGTAATTAATTTTAAAATTTTGTTTCCCTTGTTATTTAGGACGAAGTCGTTTCGGATCGATGTCCTAGTCCGTCCTTCGACAAAATTTTAAAATTTGTCTTTTTGTAGCGATTGTTTTAAAAGCTAAGATTTTTGGGTTTTTTTTATGTTTTTGGCATACTTTAATTCAATAAGATTAAAAATAATGATAATAAAAATTCTCGTCCCTCCCTTGGGTAAAGCAATTTCGATTTAAAGACCTAGTCTTCAACTTACGACGAATTTTAAAAATCATATTTTTAACTTAATGAGATAAAGTAAATTTTTGTTTTTAAATTCACAAAACTTAAATATAAAATTCAAAATTAATATTAAAAATTCACACCAAACTTAAAATTTGAAATGCATAAAATTAAAAATTCATATTTTAAAAATTAAAAATTCACACCAAACTTAATTTAAAAATTCATATTATAAATTCACACCAAACTTAATTTAAAAATTCATATTATAAATTCACACCAAACTTAATTTAAAATTTTTTCAAATATTTACAATTTTAAATATATTGATTTTACAAAGTTTACAATATTAATTTAAGATTTATATATTAATTTTAAAAACATGGTAAAAATAAAATTAAAAATCTTTTTGGCTTTTTATCCCACTTTAATCAATCAAATATTATCAAAAATATGCGCCCCTCTTTTCGGTAAAGTAATTTCGGTTCCAAGACCTAATTTAACTCATGACGAATTTTTGAAATATTTTGGGTTGATTGATTAAAGATATTTATACCTTAAGAATAAACGTTAAATTTCGCAGTGATGTAATAAATTTTTGAATGATATCAATAATTTCGGTCGGCAAACCTAATTTTATTCAATACCAATTTAATACTTTATAGCGAACAAATTAGCGTTTATTATCAAAAGGTTAAAAATAAAAAATAAAAATAAAGACTGTACAGACTTACCTGTGAGATAGATTTCTTAGTTATATGATCTATCCCATTCATAAGATAGTCGGTTTAATTAGTTTTCCATAGCTACATAGGCGTAACCTCGAGCATTCAGTGTCTTTTCTTCTAAACATATGAATGGTCCGTCTCTGCATAAAGTAACAAATTCGGTATTTGAATAGGTTTGATTATTTGAACATTTACCTCCATGTGACCATTTTCCGCATTTGTGACATCTTTCTAGGTGTCGTGCTCTTCTTTTCGCTGCGGATTTTGATTTTCCTTTACCAAATTGTAACTTATTATCTTCGCATCTAGATTCTTTTCTAACTCCGTCCATTCTTTCTCTGATTACTGATACTATTTCACTCGGTAGTGTGTCATTATTAGGTTTAGTGATCAAAGCGTGTAGCATTAGACCATGGTTTAGTTCACAGGCAGTCTTCATTTTGTAAAAACCTAAAAAAAATAAAAATTTAGAATGGGGGGAGAAGACTAGTTCTTTAGGGTCTGCTAGGGAAAGACCATTCGGGTTACATTTTCGAGAACTACACGAAAACAGACAATCTAACTCTAACAGAAATACATATTATCCTTTAAAGACTTGATTCTCCCCACACTTAGTTAGCTGTGGTGTCGAAATTGTGATTAACTTCGTTGTCGACTTCCATCGGACTATCTATGTAGTGTTTAACTCTGTGACCATTAACTTTAAATTCAATCCCATTTGAATTTATCAATTCTATCATTCCGTATGGGAAAACTCTTTTAACTATGAATGGTCCAGACCATCTTGACTTCAATTTTCCAGGAAATAGCTTGAATCGTGAATTGAAAAGAAGAACTCTGTCTCCTTCTTTAAATTCTTTTGAACTTCTGATTCTTTTATCATGCCATTTCTTCGTTCTTTCTTTATAGATTAACGAATTATTGTATGCTTCATGTCTTAATTCTTCTAATTCGTTTAGTTGACTTAATCGTAGACGTCCAGCTTCATGTAAATCAAGATTATATGTCTTCAAAGCCCAAAATGCTTTGTGTTCAATTTCTACTGGAAGATGACATGTTTTTCCATAAACAAGTCTAAAAGTTGTGGTTCTAATTGGAGTTTTGTAGGCTGTTCTAAAAGCCCCGAGTGCATCCTCCAATTTAATGGACCATTCCTTCGGATTCGTTCCTACGGTTTTCTCTAGAATACGTTTTAAAGCTCGGTTGGTATTTTCAACTTGTCCACTTGTTTGTGGATGATATGCGGTGGAGATTTTATGAGTTACTCCATATCTTTTAAGAACTTTCTCAAGTTGATTATTACAGAAATGAGTACCCCGATCACTTATTAAAGCTTTCGGTGTTCCAAACCTTGCAAAAAGAAGTTTTAAAAAGTTGACTACAACTCGTGCATCATTAGTTGGGAGAGCTTGTGCTTCCGCCCATTTAGATACATAATCAATGGCTACCAGTATATATAGATTATTATGAGATTTTGGAAATGGACCCATAAAGTCAATACCCCAAATGTCAAATACTTCACATACATGGAGAACATTTTGTGGCATTTCATCACGTTGACTTATTTTTCCGGCCCTTTGACATGCATCACAGGATTTGCAAAGAAGGTGTGTGTCTTTGTAAATTGTAGGCCAATAGAATCCAGCATCATAAACTTTTCTTGCTGTTAGTTGAGGCCCATAATGCCCTCTTGTTGGTCCTGTGTGACAATGGTTTAATATTTTACTAGCTTCATCTCCAAATACACATCGGCGTATTATTCCATCGGGACAACTTTTAAACAAATGTGGATCTTCCCAAAAATAGTGTTTTATATCACTGAAGAATTTCTTTCGTCTTTGGTACGATAATCCTTTTTCAAGGAATCCAAAAACTAAGTAGTTTGCATATTCTCAAACCATGGAATTTCTTTATAATCTATCTTCAATAGATATTCGTCAGGAAAGTTGTCTTGTATGGCCGATTCATTTAGAACTTCTAATTCGGGATTTTCAAGACGAGAAAATGATCAGCGGCGAGATTTTCTGCTCCTCTTTTATCTCGGATTTCAATATCAAACTCTTGTAAGAGTAAGATCCAATGGATTAATCTTAGTTTAGCATCTTGTTTCGAAAATAGGTATCTAAGAGCAGAATGGTCGGTATAGACCACCGTTTTTGCTAGAACGAGATATGATCGAAATTTGTCAAAAGCAAAGACAATAGCAAGGAGTTCTTTTTCAGTAGTTGTATAGTTCGTTTGTGCTCCTTGTAATGTCTTACTAGCATAATATATAGGTTGAAATCGTTTTTCAATCCTTTGTCCTAAAACGGCTCCCATTGCAAAATCACTTGCATCGCACATTAGTTCAAATAGTAGATTCCAATTTGGTGTTATCATGATCGGCGCATTAGTGAGTTTCTCTTTAAGAATATTAAAAGATTTGATACACTCATCTGAAAAGATGAATGGAGCATCCTTTTCTAGGAGTTTATTCATAGGAGTGGCAATTTTAGAAAAATCTTTTATGAAACGTCGGTAAAAACGGGTATGCCCTAGAAAACTCCTAACTCCTCTAACATTGGTGGGATGTGGAAGTTTAGCAATTACATCTACTTTAGCTCTATCCACTTCAATTCCTTCTTTTGAAATTTTATGACCAAGAACGATGCCTTCTTTAACCATGAAATGGCATTTCTCCCAATTAAATACTAGATTTGATTGTTCGCATCTAATAAGCATTCGTTCCAGATTAACTAGACATGATTCAAATGTATCACCGAAGACTGAAAAGTCATCCATGAAAACTTCCATGCATTCTTCTATCATGTCGTGAAAAATCGCCATCATACACCTTTGAAAGGTTGCAGGGGCGTTGCAAAGTCCAAATGGCATGCGTTTGTAAGCAAAAGTACCATAAGGGCATGTGAATGTGGTTTTCTCTTGATCTTCGGGTGCTATTGGAATTTGAAAATATCCGGAAAATCCATCTAGAAAACAATAGTAACTATTTCCGGCTAATCTTTCCAACATTTGATCTATGAAAGGTAAGGAAAAGTGATCTTTTCTGGTGGCGTCATTTAATTTTCTATAATCAATACATACACGCCATCCTGTTACAGTCCTAGTAGGAATAAGCTCATTTTTCTCATTTGTAATGACAGTCATGCCACCCTTCTTAGGCACGCATTGAACTGGGCTTACCCATGGACTATCAGAAATTGGATAAATTAGACCTGCATCTAGCAGTTTAATAATCTCTTTCTTAACTACATCTTGCATATTAGGATTTAGTCTTCGTTGACGTTGCACATACATTTTATGACCTTCTTCTATAAGGATTTTATGTGTGCAATACGAAGGACTTATTCCTTTAATATCATGAATCTTCCATGCAATGGCTGGTTTATGAGCTTTCAACACAGAAATGAGTTGTGATTTCTCATTTTCAGTAAGAGAAGACGATATTATTACAGGTAATTCAGATTCACCATGTAAATAAGCGTATTCCAAATGGTTTGGAAGTTGCTTTAACTCTAATTTTGGAGGTTCTTCTATCGATGATTTATATCGATATCTGTCTTCTTCTTTTAGCATTTGGATTTCTTCTGTTGTTGGTTCATATCCATTAGCTATAAGTGTAGCTAACATTTCAGCTTCATCAATTGGTTCATTACCTTCTCCTAAAGAACATTCTCCTGTTCCTTGTAATTTTGGAAATTCTTCTAACAATTCTGCATGTGCATCTATAGTTTGAATATAATAACATGTATCATCTACAGATTGTGGTTGTTGCATTGCTCTATCAACTGAAAAGGTAACACTCTCATCCTCTATACTTAGGGTCAGTTTCTTACCAAACACGTCTATCATTGCTTTAGCCGTGTTTAAGAATGGTCTTCCTAATATGAGAGGAACTTGAGAATCTTCTTCCATGTCCAGAACAACAAAATCTACTGGAAATACTAAAGTACCAACTTTAACTAGCATGTTCTCCATTATCCCTCTAGGATATTTTATTGATCTATCAGCTAGTTGTATGCTTATTCTGGTTGGTTTCAATTCTCCAACGTCTAGTTTAGCGTATAGTGAATATGGCATTAGATTTATACTAGCACCTAAGTCTGCCAATGCTTCTATTGAACTAAGACTACCCAGAAAACATGGAATTGTGAAACTTCCTGGATCAGATAATTTTTCTGGTATCTTATTCAACAGCACTGCTGAACAATTAGCATTCATAGTAACAGCCGAGAGTTCTTTCATTTTCTTTCTATTTGAGATTAGATCTTTCAAGAATTTAGCATATATAGGCATTCCTGAAATCACATCAATGAAAGGAAGATTTACATTTATCTGTTTAAACATATCCAAGAATTTGGATTGCTCGGCTTCAAGTTTCTCTTTCTTCATTTTACTCGGGTAAGGAAGTGGTGGTTGGTATGGTTTAACATAAGGTTTAGCCTTAACTGTGTTATCTTCATTAACCTTTTCAACTACCGGTTCTTTTTCCTTATCTTGATTAGGTTGTGGTTCTTGTGGAGTAGGAATAGCTTCATCAGAAGTTACAGGTATTTCAGGTGGTTTAAGTGTTGTACCACTTCTTGTGGTAATGGCTTTAGCTGTTTCATTCCGGGGGTTAGCGTTTGTATCACTACGTAAACTTCCCGGTTTTCTTTCACCTATTAACCTTGCTAGGTTACTTACTTGTTGTTCCAGATTTTGAATAGAAGCTTGTTGATTTCTAAATGCTTGAGCATTTTGTTCATTGGTTTGTTTCTGAGATGTGAAAAACTGCGTTTGAGTTTCAACTAGCTTCGTCATCATATCTTCTAAATTCGGCTTTTTATCATCGGTTTGTTGTGGTGGTTTGTTTTGAAAATTAGGTCTTTGCTGATTGTAAGTATTATTGGATACTTGTTGATTGCTAGGACCTTGTTGGTTGTTGTATGGAATATTTCAGTTATAATTCTGGTTTTGATTGTAAATCGGTCTTGGCAGTTGATAATTATTCTGATAATTATTTCCAGGCCTTTGGTTTATGTATGAAATATTCTCTCTTTGTTCCATTGTTAATTCAATACTGAGACAATCTTTTGTCAAATGTGGTCCTCCACACTGCTCACAACTAATTCGTATTGAGTGAATATCTTTAGTCATCTTTTCCATTCGTCTCTCGACAGCATCTATCTTTGCGGAAATGGAATCTAAGTCATGGCTAGAATCGGCTCTAGCCGCTTTAGATGATCTAACGATATCTTTTTCTTGGTGCCACTCATGTGAGTGGGAAGCAGTGTTATCAATAATTTTGTAAGCATCAGTTTCGGTTTTCTTCATAATAGAACCACCAGCTGCTATATCTATGTCTTTCCTTGTAGTGATGTCGCATCCTTGGTAAAATATTTGTACTATTTGACAGGTGTCTAAACCATGTTGCGGACATCCTCTTAATAACTTTCCATATCTTGTCCACGCCTCATATAGAGTTTCATTTGGCTTCTGTGTAAACGTAACAATTTCTGCTTGAAGTCTTACGGCTTTAGATGCAGGAAAGAATTGTTTAAGAAATTTGTCAACTAAAACATCCCATGTATCAATCGCCCCTTCAGGTAACGATTCCAACCAATCTTTGGCTTCTCCCTTTAAAGTACAGGGAAATAACATGAGATATATCTGTTCATCCTCCACTTCTCGGATTTTAAATAGTGTGCAGATCCTATTAAAGGTACGAAGATGTTCATTTGGATCTTCCTTCGGCGCACCACTAAATTGGCATTGATTAGTCACCATGTGTAGAATTTGTCCTTTGATTTCATAATCTGGCGCATTAATGTCTGGATGAGTAATTGCGTGACCTTGGCCAGTGCGTTTAGCTCTCATTCGGTCTTCCATACTTAAAGGTTCCGGATTCTCCATAATTGAATTTGTTGAATCGGAATCACTAGTGGATTCTGATTTTATGGTTCGTTCCTCAACAATCTCTGTTTGAATGATTGGTGGTTCCGGAGGAAAGTTTAGTGGTTCAGGATCTATGAATCGTTCCTGAATATTCTCCGGATTCTCAATTGTGAGGTCTGGTTCAAAAAATGGATTATCGGAAATTTGAACTGAAGTACTTGGTCGACTGGATGACGATTCTAAAGAGAAATCAACGGCAGTAATATTTGCTAAATGTCTTGATCTAGTTACAGGTGGTGAACATCTTGCTCGGTGCATTCACTGAATATCCTATTAGTTTTAAAAAGGAAAGAAAAATTATAATAAGTTATCCAATCAATAGACTTTTCTGATTTTGCCCACGTTTCGAATAGCCAAAAGATGCAGCAGAGGGGCAGAATTCGTTTGGTCTCAATATAATTGAGGACTGTTTGGCTCCAATAACCCGGTCCACGTACAAATCCAACTATTACTACGAACCAGAAAATTTTGATGTCTATTAATTTAACCACTTAAAATAAATTTTCGTAATTTTAAGAAATTTAGATAAGAAGTAGAATAAAAATCTATGTCCTAAAACTAGAATAGCGAGAAATAAGAAAGAAAAAGAGTTCGTCGAGAAAGGTCGAAAAAGAAAAATGGTTGAAAAATAAAAGGTGACGGAAAAATAAAAGAAACCTATAAAACTTAAAAACACTTGACTAACCTAACCTTATTACTACAACTAACTTAAAATTATAATCGCAAATTGAGATTACTAATTAGAATGATAATTGATACATAGGTAAAAGTCGTCTAAAAATATTAAAACTTACAGGAAAAACTAAATCCCAAATGGAAATAACTTAAAAAGAAACTAAAACTTAAAAAGGCGTCGTAAAATTCTAAAGCACCTAAATCTTAGTCTAAAGAAAAAGCACTTAAGGAATTCTACGGCAAAGCCTAAAAATCTAGAAGTAAAAATTACTATGGCAAAAACTAAGTTTAAAACTAAATATGAGCTAAAAATACAAATATTACGCTAAAACGATTAAAAATGGACAAAATATAAAAATATACAAAAAGTTGTAAAAAATACTATTTTTATAAAAATATTATTTTTATATTATTTATTTATTAAAACTATTAATTTTACAATTTAATTAAACTAATTAAACAAAATATTAATAAAAACTAAAATAAATATTTAATTAAAACCTAATTAGGGTTTTATAATAATAATTATAATAATTACTCGTAATTAATGCCTGATTAGGGTTCTGTCGGCGTGTCAGGTTAGCTCCGCGAGTTGCGGTATTCCAAGAAGAAAACTCCGCGAGTCGCGGGGATCCAGAATTCAACTCAGGTACAGTTTTTTATTTGACGCGTTTTTTTTTCTTTTTATATTTTTCTGTTTTAAAATCTAAATATTTGTATATAAAAAAAACTTATATTTAAAAACTAAAATAAAAATAGAATTACTTTATAATTTTATAAATAAAAATCTTAAAGCTAGATTTATATATATATATATATTTTTTTCAGTTTTTTATATTTATAAAATATATTTATAAAATAAATTAAATAAAACTTATATTTTTACAAACTAAAGAAATTTTATAAAACTTAAATATTTATCAAACTCCTAAAAATATTTATATTTTTGTTTTTCTTTTTATATTTTTGAATATTTAAAACGTATTTTTATAAAAACGAATTTTAATAAAAGTAAACTAAAAATCTTTTTTTTTATTAGCGTTGCGCTTCCGGCTTTTAAGCGATTTCCCCGGCAGCGGCGCCAAAAATAACTTGATGTCATGCGAGGTGTATATAAAATAGCTATTAATTTTAGCAGGAAATACTATTAAATACGATACAATTTTACACAAGATATTTATTTATTTATAGAATGGATATACTTAAACCTTGCTACAACACTTATAGGCAGTGTACCTAATCGTACAGTAGTGTAGTTTTTAGTAAGTCCGGTTCGTTCCACAGGGAATCTTTTTAAACAAAGTTTAACGCTATATTAGTTTACTTTTATAAAAATACAAATATATATATATATATATATATATAAGTAATATTATTATTATAAAGGGGGGTTTTTACCGTTTAATGACCGGTTTGTCGATTTTAAAACTTTAGTCGCAGTTAAAACCAAATGTAAAATATTAAAAATAAATACAAGACTTAATTTAAAGCGTAAAGTAAATATCGATAATGAATAATAAAAGTGCGATAAAAAAACTTGCGATAATTAAAAAGTACGATAATTAAAAGTGCAATTAAATACAATAACAATAAATAAAATGCGATAATTAAAAGTGCAATTAAATACAATAACAATAAATAAAATGCGATAATTAGAAGTGCAATTAAATATGAAATAAAGGAAATTAAATATGAAATAAAAGAATTATGCTTATTTAAACTTCCGTAATCATGATGTTTGACGTGTTGATTTTAGTTTTATGCCCATGGGTTAATTGTCCTTTGTCCTGGATTATTTAATATGTCCGTCTGGTTTTTGTCCATAACAGTCCATCAGTCATAAATATAAAGTGCGAGTGTCCTCGTCAAATTATCCTTATACCCGAAGTTAAATATTCCAACTAATTGGGGACTTAAACTGTAACAAGATTTTAATACTTTGTTTAATAATTACACCAGGATGTCTACTGAGTGTAATCCAAGGTTTTATTATTTTGTTATCAATTATACCAAGTGTCCTTGTACATAATTTCACCCCTGTTTTAATTATTCCAGTGGCTATTAATCCATTCCCGTGTCCGATTAAATGTGTGACAACCCAGAAATTTCTAACCAAATTTAAACTTTAATCTTTATATGTTTCCGACACGATAAGCAATATTTGTTAAGTTAAATTTCAAGAATTTTAAACTATGTTCATACATTCATTCAACCTCGACCAAGTTCCAACGATTCACGAACCATTAAACGAATATGATTGTATATGAATATGTGTATATATTATAACTTGAAATGTAAACAAAAATATTAGATTAAATACTTTATATGATTGTATCTGTTTCAAAATGTTTATCAATGGAATTAGAAGATAAGATCAAATGATTGAATTATCAGATATATTGAATTATGATTACAAGTCTCTGTTGAAAGGCCCACGTTGATTTGAGAAATCTATCCATTTTAACAATATTCGGAAAATGGTAAAGTAATTTATAAATAAGAATAAATTGTGAATCATTGAGAACTAGACAAAGGATAGTGGAAGATTGAATCTCATAAAGACTCGATTGATCTATTTAGTTTCAAACGTACAAAAACGTTTTCAGTTTAAAAAGAACTTTATTATTAAAACGTATATAAATATCTAGAACCACTTTTGACAACTCATTACTTAACTAGGATGATAAAGATAACGATATTTATATTTTATTTTATTAAGTATATATAACGATTTAAATTAATATTATATATATTTATACGCGTATTATACGTACATAGTTTTATACTTTTACTATACTTAAACTTTACCTTTACTTTACTTTAACTTTAATAATTCACTTTAATAATTCATACTTTAATAATTCACTTTAATAATTCATACTTTAATAATTCACTTTAATAATTCATACTTTAATAATTCACTTTAATAATTTATACTTTAATAATTCACTTTAATAATTCATACTTTAATAATTCACTTTAATAATTCATACTTTAATAATTCACTTTAATAATTCAAAAATCTATTATAAATAGAATTCAATAGGTTTCATTATTTCATAGAAACTTGAAAATATTTTTCTCTAAACTCTCTCAATCGATTTACATATATATAGTTACTCCGTATTATTTCAAGATATTATTAGTATACATAAAATATTACGACGGAGTGCTGTCCGAGTGATTTCGAAGTTATTTTTCGAGTGGGATAGGATTAAGGAAATTATGGGTTATAGCTATGGAGGTGATTGAGTATGGTTCATGGGTATGCTCGTGAGGTCAATATAGTGTTTATCATTTCCGTTGCGTCTACGTACCTTTCCTGCAATATTGAATCTCAATATTGATACGTGAGTACTCATAATTTAACTTTTACATACTAATAGTGTATCCCTGACTAGTGCTCGAGTATTTAGGATTATACATGCTTGTACTTTTGATATTCCCCTTAGACAGGTTAGGTTGAATCTTGAATTAGTTACACTTGCGGTTGAGATAAGGTATAAGATATGCATGTCCTTGGAAAGCTAGCGAAAAATTAAGAACTTTTCCTTTAGATATCGAATGGTTTCGATGAACGGATTAGAAGTTATAATCAATTGAATTTTCGATATTTTTATTAAAAAATGATTATTATTATCGTCGTTTTTATCGTCGTTCTAGTTTTATCTTATTATTATCATTATTATTATCTTTATCAATAAAAGGGATTTATCATTAAAAATGTTATTTTTATTTTATTTTATTATTACTATCGTTATTATCGTTAAAGTTATAATTAGTAGTATTATTATTATCCAATTATTATTATTATTATTATTATTATTATTATTATTATTATTATTATTATTATTATTGGTATTATTATTATTATTATCATTATTAATATATATCATTATTTAAAAATAGTTATTGTTATTGTTATTATTATTATTACTATATTATCATTAAGATAATTATTAGTATTATCGTTAATAATGTCATAGTAACTATCATTATTAATATTAGTGTAATTAAAACAAATATTTGTAACACCTAATTATTTTGATTACTATTATTATCATTATTATGAACACGATATAAAAGACAATTAAAAGCTATTAAACGAAACGATTAGGAAATAATGGGTAAGAGTATCATGATGAAATTAAAATATTATATGATATTGATTTAGATAAAATTATCATTCTTATTATTTTTATCATTACTATTATTATTAAAAGTATCGTTAGTATTAAAACTATCATTTTAACAAAAATTATCATTTTAATAGAAATGTCACTGTTACTATAAAATATCATTATTATTATTATTATTATTATTATTATTATTATTATTATTATTATTATTATTTTAAATAGAATTATTATTTTAAAGATAATATTAAAAATTATTGTAAATATTAAAGTTATCATAATTAGAATTATCGTTTTATCATAATGTCATCTTGGTAATTATAAATATTGATATTTTAATAATAATAATTATTATTACAAAATAATACAACTTTTACTTACTAACATTATAGATATTATTTTATCAAATAAATATGTGATACAAACATATTTTACTATGTGTAATAACTTACTTTAATAATACCTATCATATTATCTTTATGATATTAAATGAACCCTATAAATTTTATTACTTAATATATATAAACGTATATTTTATTATATAAATTTAATATAAAACTTTATTTATTAATAAATAAATTATATTATTTACTCTATTAAATCTTTTAAAAATATTTAAAAATATAAAACGACGATATTTAAACTATATATTAATCATGTATAGATTTTTGGAAATTATTTTGAGTCAAATTTACTTTTGTTAACTTTTGCATATTAGTCTCGAGCATTAGGATTGTGGTACACTATGACTTGACCTAATTTGTTAGACAAATATTGACCAACACATAAATATATATAATTAATTTAGGTTCGTGAATTCGAGGCCAACCTTGCACTTGTTCAATGACGTTATATGTATTTTTACTACGAAATACAGTATGGTGAGTTTCATTTGCTCCCTTTTACTCTTTACATTTTTGGGACTGAGAATACATGCGCTTTTATAAATGTTTTACGAAATAGACACAAGTAATCGAAACTACATTATATGGTTGAATGATCGAAATCGAATATGCCCCTTTTTATTAAGTCTGGTAATCTAAGAATTAGGGAACAGACACCCTAATTGACGCGAATCCTAAAGATAGATCTATTGGGCCTAACAAACCCCATCCAAAGTACCGGATGCTTTAGTACTTCGAAATTTATATCATGTCCGATGGAGGATCCCGGAATGATGGGGATATTCTTATATGTATCTAGTTAATGTCGGTTACCAGGTGTTCACCATATGAATGATTATTTTTGTCTCTATGCATGGGACGTATATTTATGAGAACTGGAAATGAAATTCTTGTGGTCTATTAAAATGATGGAAATAAATGATTATGATAAACTAATGAACTCACCAACCTTTTGGTTGACACTTTAAAGCATGTTTATTCTCAGGTGTTAAAGAAATCTTCCGCTGTGCATTTGCTCATTTTAAAGATATTACTTGGAGTCTTTCATAGCATATTTCGAAGAACGTTGCATTCGAGTCATTGAGTTCATCAAAGATTATTATTAAATCAATTTATAGTTGGATAGTGGATATTATGAAATGGTATGCATGCCTGTCAATTTTCGATGTAAAGAAAGATTGTCTTTTAAGAACGAATGCAATGTTTGTATAATGTATCATATAGAGGTCAAATACCTCGCAATGTAATCAACTATTGTGAATCGTTTATAATGTATATGAACGGGTCCTTTCAGTTGGTATCAGAGCGGTGGTCTTAGCGAACCAGGTCTGCATTAGTGTGTCTAACTGATAAGTCGATAGGATGCATTTGTGAGTCTGGACTTCGACCGTGTCTGCATGTCAAAAGTTTTGCTTATCATTTTGTGTCGAATATTAACTACTTATCATCCTCAGGAAATTACCTGCTTATCATTTTTAGTCTAAGACACGTCTTGCTGCATTGATTGCATGAATAGTGTATAGACAAAAATTCATATCTTAGCATATCTGCTAAATCATAACTTATCGTATCTGTTACTTTAAACTTTGCCTGACATATCCCGCAAACTCCTTCGTAATCTACGAAATCTTTTGATCTATATATATTTATATATTCTATGTAATTAGAATACCATCCATTAGCCAAAATCATTTCATATCGAAAAAAAAAATATCCTTTATCCAATCGTACGAAATGGAATTCGTCATCAGTTCAAGTCACTCAGATTCCGAAATGGAATCCCATTCAAGCTCCGAAAGCAGTGTGACCGGAATAGATCAACCAATCAGTCATCACCTATTCTGGATGAATTGGGGATGGGTTAGTAGCCTCCTCAATCATTGGAGACAAGAAGAAGGTGATCCCTTCCATCCACCACATTGCCCTCTTGACGAAGAACCTGAAGCACTTACCGGCGAACCTGTCCAAAATACCATGTTCTCGCTCATTTCCAGAGTATATCGTCACGATTATATATCACATCAAATTTTAGATTTTATTTATTCGCTCGTCCGAACCGACAATCACCCCGTTGTAATATAAGAAGTCAACGAGCTTCGCGTTCGGGTAGTGGCTTTGGAGAATATGGTGCAGAGATTACAAACACCAGCAGCAGCATCAGCAGCATAACCAGTACCACCATCATCAACGCCAACAGTACCATTACCACCTCCAACCACAACCGTGTCGTAAACCTCAACTTCACAATCTGTCCCACGAGCATCAACGTCATACGCACCATAGATACCAAGGAGTACCAACAACAATAACTGACGAAGTATTAATTCATAACTTCATTGGAGAAACATTCCGCGGCGATTATGTAATCTCTAAAGTCTTAGAGATTATCTAATCTAGCCCTAACCATAAATCAGTTAAGCGAACCAAAATGAAAGAAGGAAGAGTAGAAACCTGACAAAAATGGTGTGTGATTAACAAGCTAAACTTGATTTACCAACAGCATCAACAGTACCGTCAGCGTTACCAGCATCGTCAATACAGTCATCATCCGAATCAACAACACCGATAACATCACAAACTCCGTCAGTTCAAGAATCACTATGGACATCATTACGAATCAATAACGTGTATATTGTATCAACGAGTTATGAAGAATTAACTCATTCCCTCTGAAGAAATTATATGTATATATATATATATATATATATATATATATATATATATATATATATATATATATATATATTTTGAAATAAATCTTTCTGTGATAAGCTATTGTGTGTGAATCTTAACTACTCGGTTAATTCATATTACAAATATACAATAATGTACGTCCTTCGGCCGCAACTTAACCAGCGTTAACTACAATCTCTGTTGCAATTCAACAAATTCCAATTCATAATAAATCAAGTATATATTTGATTTTACACTTTCATCATCGATGTACCCGAAACTTTTCAGATAACATCATTCGTACTTTGCGAAATTCACAAGAATTTCACGAACCGAACATCATACATCAACAAATAACGAAGTATTGATTCATAATTTCAATGTCATTAAAGAAATACTGCGTAAAAGTTATGTACTTTTTAAAGCCTTTAGGGATTATTCAATTCTAGTTTCAACCGTAAATCAAATGAGTTTAATTTAACATTAACTCATTAAATCTATGTTACATCTGAAGAAAATATACATATATATATATTTTCATAAAGACTGTAATAAAATTCTTTTGTACAAAATATTAATTGTGAAATTTTTTTTTTAACGGGTAGGTAATACCCGAGAGATATATAAATTCACAAATAATATGTTACATTCTTCGAATCTGATTCAGCAAATCATCCATTATACTCCCTACTTTCACAACAATATACATTCTTTTATAGAAATTAAAACAACCATACTCATTCAAAATTTAATTACATATTCTGATTTTGAAATCTCAAAATTCAACTTGAGATATGACCAAAATCATCACTCTTAGATCCTTACATCTTTCACAAGCTATATTTTGACTTCAAAACTGTGTTAGAACATCAAATGTATGTTAACGATTACAATCTGTGTTCAAACCCTTCAAAAATTTCTGAAGACACTTCGAATGATGAGCAATCGAGATGATGATCCAACCACATGTTACCCACAGTTATGTACCCGAAAAAAACTCTTGAAACCAAAGTAAAAGTTTAAACAACGTATCCGCGTCAGATTCTTTGGCATTTATTAACAAAAATAACTTTGCGACTCCTATTCAAAGTAGCCAGTTTTGTCACAGCTCCAGCAAGTCAACTTCGACTTTTCAGTCAGACTAACTTTATTATAACCTTGAGATATACACCATCGTTACCAGGGAACCTTTTACATTCCACCACATTATTAGCAGATGTACCAACAACTTCATTACCCTTTGACTTTAGCCTCTCCAAAAAGTCATTATAATTATTTATTGAAACCCCATCATTTACTCATTCGCATCTTGTAATGAGAATTGCCATACAAATCATTGGGAATTAGCAATCAGTATTTTGAAATCTCGCAGCATGTCTACGCCAACAGTTATATGTGTATATATAACGTCTATCTTCTGGACTTAATTTGAATGTGAAGTTTCTGAAAAACACTCCGAACTACGAATTGGTTCTCCGAAAATGGAAAAAAAAATGCTGATGAAGCAGCAAAAACTATAAACAACTTTAAACGGTAAAAGCTGGATGATAATGATGAAGTGTGCTGGCAAAGTGCAGAAAAAGAGAAGTTTTGGAACTGGAAAATGGATTGAGCAAAATAGGAAGGAGGCTGTGGACAAATTACAAAGACTGAACCTGACTTCAAAGGATCCAAATGATTCAGTACCTACTAAAGTCATTAACGAATACCTTGCTCCTGACTCTAAATCCCTGCGGACAATATTCTTCATCATCCTCTGATATTAGAAATTCTAAAATATCATCATATCTTTCATTATAAATATCCTCCATATTTCTGAAGATATTTTCTTAATTTTTCTTATTTGAAATCATTTACCTCTTCGCGCTATCTGTATTACATCATAAAAGAAACTATTTTAGTTTCTAAATTCTGAAACATTCAAGTTTAAAATAGGAATATTTTGAAGTAGTGTTGGGAACTGAAGCATGAATTAGTATAATATAATGACACTTGATCAACGTGATTATATTACAGTAAGTCATGCTGAGTTTCTAAATGGAACGTGATGATTCACAGATCATAACATCATCATGTGCCATGTTATACGACTCTTGTATTCTATTTAACCTCTAAAATATCAAGAAAATATTTCTTGATGATTCGGCCTTTTCCAAGGTATTCTAGTAATTTGACAAGTCAAGATCGTGCCATCACAATTTCCTTCCTAGAACATTAACAATGTTCATTCTGAAATTCATATCTGTGAATTCTGGACCATTATAATCGGTGCTTAATCGCAAGAAGAAGAAACGAAAGGACAAAACTCCGAACTAGAAATTGGGGTATAAATTGCAGCAAATAAAAGAGAGCATTAAATGTGAATGATAATGATTATAGAAGACAGAAGCAGAGACTTTGAAATATAAGGGAACATATAAAGCCCAACGATAAACCAGAAATTATAAACCATATATATCGATGTATATAGCAATATAAAGACACGGGAGAACTAGAAACACTATAAACCCAAGAGTATAGTAGAAGTAAATAGATTCTTCCGGCGGTAGATGAAAAAGAAGAATGACCGATATGAAAGTTAGAAGTATATCGAGAATCAGAACTGGATGGAGCATATTGATGAATACTTTAAAATATGAGTTGAGGGGGAAAGAATAGAAGGAGATGAAACATGACTAGGAACTTAGAAATCAACAGATTTAACTCACACAATGGCGGAATAAGTGAATCAAACCCTCTAGTGAATAGGTTAAGTTTTTTTTATTAATTTAGTCAAACCACAACTAAATCAAGTGTGATTAGATCAACACCTAGAGCTATTATTCACCACCTGGGTGATTTGGACTGAGAGAGAATCGGAGGAGCTCACTAGATATGAGTGTGTGTAACAAATGAGAGGCTTAACCTAAAATGAAGAACATAAGACTTTATATACCTGTGCTGTTGACTCACCCATACGATTCATTCATCACACGTACGAGTTGGCTTCATCAGCCGTACGGGTGATCACTCACTCGTGTCTTCTCATTTAGGTTGTAATTGTGACTTAGCTCAGCATCAACCGTGCGTATGAGCCTGTCAGCCGTACTAGTGAGGCTTCACTCGTACGTCTGACTAAGTCTAACATAATCAAACATCTAAATCTCATTCCTGCTGTTCCTGTAACCACATACAAACATGGATAGGATAATAACGAGCAATCATGGTGGCCTGTAAACTGTTGTACCTGCAATGGACGTGGGTAGATGTCTAGGGACTTGCATAAAATGCATCAACAGAAGGTGTGAGTTGTAAGGAAACGAAGGAGGTGAATTTATAAGAAAATCTCCGACAGAACAATTAAAATGGACGATCGCATTTAAAGCGGATCCTAATTCCCTTGATTACCGGAGAGTCAAATCTTATTAAGAAGATTTTCTTCAAATCCCTTGAAATCTGGGAATCAATCATATTTACGTCAAATGATAAGATGAATCTACACTTACTCATTTCACTCTTCTATGTTAGCTTCATTCGTACTCTTCATATAAATGGATTGTTTATCCAAATTATTCGCTGATGATAAAACTCTAATTTTCAGCCCGTATGCATCATGAAAACATACTTATTATCATTCACGACCTTTCCACGCAAATTTCGGGACGAAATTTCTTTAACGGGTAGGTACTGTGACAACCCGGAAATTTCTAACCAAATTTAAACTTTAATCTTTATATGTTTCCGACACGATAAGCAATATTTGTTAAGTTAAATTTCAAGAATTTTAAACTATGTTCATACATTCATTCAACCTCGACCAAGTTCCAACGATTCACGAACCATTAAACGAATATGATTGTATATGAATATGTGTATATATTATAACTTGAAATGTAAACAAAAATATTAGATTAAATACTTTATATGATTGTATCTGTTTCAAAATGTTTATCAATGGAATTAGAAGATAAGATCAAATGATTGAATTATCAGATATATTGAATTATGATTACAAGTCTCTGTTGAAAGGCCCACGTTGATTTGAGAAATCTTTCCATTTTAACAATATTCGGAAAATGGTAAAGTAATTTATAAATAAGAATAAATTGTGAATCATTGAGAACTAGACAAAGGATAGTGGAAGATTGAATCTCATAAAGACTCGATTGATCTATTTAGTTTCAAACGTACAAAAACGTTTTCAGTTTAAAAAGAACTTTATTATTAAAACGTATATAAATATCTAGAACCACTTTTGACAACTCATTACTTAACTAGGATGATAAAGATAACGATATTTATATTTTATTTTATTAAGTATATATAACGATTTAAATTAATATTATATATATTTATACGCGTACTATACGTACATAGTTTTATACTTTTACTATACTTAAACTTTACCTTTACTTTATTTTTACTTTACTTTAACTTTAATAATTCACTTTAATAATTCATACTTTAATAATTCACTTTAATAATTCATACTTTAATAATTCACTTTAATAATTCATACTTTAATAATTCACTTTAATAATTCATACTTTAATAATTCACTTTAATAATTCATACTTTAATAATTCACTTCTATAATTCAAAAATCTATTATAAATAGAATTCAATAGGTTTTATTATTTCATAGAAACTTAAAAATATTTTTCTCTAAACTCTCTCAATCGATTTACATATATATATTTACTCCGTATTATTTCAAGATATTATTAGTATACATAAAATATTACGACGGAGTGCTGTCCGAGTGATTTCGAAGTTATTTTTCGAGTGGGATAGGATTAAGGAAATTATGGGTTATAGCTATGGAGGTGATTGAGTATGGTTCATGGGTATGCTCGTGAGGTCAATATAGTGTTTATCATTTCCGTTGCGTCTACGTACCTTTCCTGCAATATTGAATCTCAATATTGATACGTGAGTACTCATAATTTAACTTTTACATACTAATAGTGTATCCCTGACTAGTGCTCGAGTATTTAAGATTATACATGCTTGTACTTTTGATATTCCCCTTAGACAGGTTAGGTTGAATCTTGAATTAGTTACACTTGCGGTTGAGATAAGGTATAAGATATGCATGTCCTTGGAAAGCTAGCGAAAAATTAAGAACTTTTCCTTTAGATATCGAATGGTTTCGATGAACGGATTAGAAGTTATAATCAATTGAATTTTCGATATTTTTATTAAAAAATGATTATTATTATCGTCATTTTTATCGTCGTTCTAGTTTTATCTTATTATTATCATTATTATTATCTTTATCAATAAAAGGGATTTATCATTAAAAATGTTATTTTTATTTTATTTTATTATTACTATCGTTATTATCGTTAAAGTTATAATTAGTAGTATTATTATTATCCAATTATTATTATTATTATTATTATTATTATTATTATTATTATTATTATTATTATTATTATTATTATTATTGGTATTATTATTATTATTATCATTATTAATATATATCATTATTTAAAAATAGTTATTGTTATTGTTATTA
This sequence comes from Rutidosis leptorrhynchoides, assembly GCF_046630445.1. Taxonomy (NCBI): domain Eukaryota; kingdom Viridiplantae; phylum Streptophyta; class Magnoliopsida; order Asterales; family Asteraceae; genus Rutidosis; species Rutidosis leptorrhynchoides. Next base: position 149,137,788 of record NC_092335.1, on the reverse strand, counting down.
TTATTATTACTATATTATCATTAAGATAATTATTAGTATTATCGTTAATAATGTCATAGTAACTATCATTATTAATATTAGTGTAATTAAAACAAATATTTGTAACACCTAATTATTTTGATTACTATTATTATCATTATTATGAACACGATATAAAAGACAATTAAAAGCTATTAAACGAAACGATTAGGAAATAATGGGTAAGAGTATCATGATGAAATTAAAATATTATATGATATTGATTTAGATAAAATTATCATTCTTATTATTTTTATCATTACTATTATTATTAAAAGTATCGTTAGTATTAAAACTATCATTTTAACAAAAATTATCATTTTAATAGAAATGTCACTGTTACTATAAAATATCATTATTATTATTATTATTATTATTATTATTTTAAATAGAATTATTATTTTAAAGATAATATTAAAAATTATTGTAAATATTAAAGTTATCATAATTAGAATTATCGTTTTATCATAATGTCATCTTGGTAATTATAAATATTGATATTTTTATAATAATAATTATTATTACAAAATAATACAACTTTTACTTACTAACATTATAGATATTATTTTATCAAATAAATATGTGATACAAACATATTTTACTATGTGTAATAACTTACTTTAATAGTACCTATCATATTATCTTTATGATATTAAATGAACCCTATAAATTTTATTACTTAATATATATAAACGTATATTTTATTATATAAATTTAATATAAAACTTTATTTATTAATAAATAAATTATATTATTTACTCTATTAAATCTTTTAAAAATATTTAAAAATATAAAACGACGATATTTAAACTATATATTAATCATGTATAGATTTTTGGAAATTATTTTGAGTCAAATTTACTTTTGTTGACTTTTGCATATTAGTCTCGAGCATTAGGATTGTGGTACACTATGACTTGACCTAATTTGTTAGACAAATATTGACCAACACATAAATATATATAATTAATTTAGGTTCGTGAATTCGAGGCCAACCTTGCACTTGTTCAATGACGTTATATGTATTTTTACTACGAAATACAGTATGGTGAGTTTCATTTGCTCCCTTTTACTCTTTACATTTTTGGGACTGAGAATACATGCGCTTTTATAAATGTTTTACGAAATAGACACAAGTAATCGAAACTACATTATATGGTTGAATGATCGAAATCGAATATGCCCCTTTTTATTAAGTCTGGTAATCTAAGAATTAGGGAACAGACACCCTAATTGACGCGAATCCTAAAGATAGATCTATTGGGCCTAACAAACCCCATCCAAAGTACCGGATGCTTTAGTACTTCGAAATTTATATCATGTCCGATGGAGGATCCCGGAATGATGGGGATATTCTTATATGTATCTAGTTAATGTCGGTTACCAGGTGTTCACCATATGAATGATTATTTTTGTCTCTATGCATGGGACGTATATTTATGAGAACTGGAAATGAAATTCTTGTGGTCTATTAAAATGATGGAAATAAATGATTATGATAAACTAATAAACTCACCAACCTTTTGGTTGACACTTTAAAGCATGTTTATTCTCAGGTGTTAAAGAAATCTTCCGCTGTGCATTTGCTCATTTTAAAGATATTACTTGGAGTCTTTCATAGCATATTTCGAAGAACGTTGCATTCGAGTCATTGAGTTCATCAAAGATTATTATTAAATCAATTTATAGTTGGATAGTGGATATTATGAAATGGTATGCATGCCTGTCAATTTTCGATGTAAAGAAAGATTGTCTTTTAAAAACGAATGCAATGTTTGTATAATGTATCATATAGAGGTCAAATACCTCGCAATGTAATCAACTATGGTGAATCGTTTATAATGTATATGAACGGGTCCTTTCAAAATGAACGAGTATTCGTACATATAAATACCCCGCCCATCGTGTCCGATCGAGTATATATGGTAATTTATAGGGACGCCCAATTGTAAATCTTTATATTAACATTAACAAACTATCATTTAGTTAAACAAATATAAAGCCCATTAATAGCCCATAGTCTAATTTCCACAAGTGTCGTTCTTTTGTCCAAACCCCAATTATGGTACAAAGCCCAATTACCCAATTTTAGTAATTAGCCCAACATCATGATTACTTCGGATTAAATAAGCATAATAATAACTTAGCTACGAGACATTAAATTAAAAAGTTTGAACATAACTTACAATGATTAAAAATAGTGTAGCGTTACACGGACAGAATTTCGACTTACACCTTTACAACATTCACTAACATACCCTTATTATTAGAATTAAAATTAAAATTAAAATTAAAATTAAAATATAAATATAAATATATATGATATAGATAGAGAGATGGATATTAGATGATGAAAAATGATCAGAATTCGGCTGGCTTTATAGGGAATTGCATAATTTGGGGCTCCGCGACTCGCGGCATTTTTTGCCTTCAAACTCCGCGAGTCGCGGAGTTTGTAAATACAGCTCACACAATTTGGAGTCTTTCTTGCCGACGGTTTTTATTTATTTATATAATATATAAATAATTATAAGAATTATTTAAATATTATATTATATTTATATGCATAGTTAACTTGTAATTTTTAGTCCGTTGCGTCGAGCGTTGAGAGTTGACTCTGGTCCCGGTTCCGGATTTTCGAACGTCCTTGCGTATAATTTAATATCTTGTACTTTACGTTTTGAATCTTGTACTCTTGTAATTTCGAGACGTTTCTTATCAATAATTGGAACCTCTTTGATTGTATTTTGTACTTTTGAGCTTTTTGGTAGTTTGCGTCTTCAATTCGTCGAATCTGTCTTTTGTCTTCACCTTTTATTATTTAAACGAATATCACTTGTAAATAGAACAATTGCAACTAAAAGCTTGTCTTTCTTGAGGAATAATGCTATGAAATATATGTTCGTTTTTAGCATTATCAAATATTCCCACACTTGAGCGTTGCTTGTCCTCAAGCAATATCGTCTTGAAATACTAGAATCACTTCTTTATTCTTCACACTTTGTACATCAGTGATTTCTATACGGCGGTATAAACAATGGTAATAACGATATGGTTTACAGTCTCACATGACTATAAAAATTTAGATCCATTAAGGAAATTGGATCTTTATGAAAACACTTGATCTTTTGAAAATTAAATCTAGTTTTTACCCTAGATAAGTTTTCCGGAATAACCCTTTACCGGTGTTTGCAAAATATTTTTAATTTAAGATTTAAATATTAATTTTAAAAATATGGTAAAAATAAAATTAAAAATCTTTTTGGCTTTTTATCCCACTTTAATCAATCAAATATTATCAAAAATATGCGCCCCTCTTTTCGGTAAAGTAATTTCGGTTCCAAGACCTAATTTAACTCATGACGAATTTTTAAAATATTTTGGGTTGATTGATTAAAGATATTTATACCTTAAGAATAAACGTTAAATTTCGCAGTGATGTAATAAATTTTTGAATGATATCAATAATTTCGGTCGACAAACCTAATTTTATTCAATACCAATTTAATACTTTATACCAAACAAATTAGCGTTTATTATCAAAAGGTTAAAAATAAAAAATAAAAATACAGACTGTACAGACTTACCTGTGAGATAGATTTCTTATTTATATGATCTATCCCATTCATAAGATATTCGGTTTAATTGGTTTTCCATAGCTACATAGGCATAACCTCGAGCATTCAGTGTCTTTTCTTCTAAACATATGAACGGTCCGTCTCTGCATAAAGTAACAAATTCGGTATTTGAATAGGTTTGATTATTTGAACATTTACCTCCATGTGACCATTTTCCGCATTTTTGACATCTTTCTAGGTGTCGTGCTCTTCTTTTCGCTGCGGATTTTGATTTTCCTTTACCAAATTGTAACTTATTATCTTCGCATCTGGATTCTTTTCTAACTCCGTCCATTCTTTCTCTGATTACTGATACTATTTCACTCGGTAGTGTGTCATTATTACGTTTAGTGATCAAAGCGTGTAGCATTAGACCATGGTTTAGTTCACAGGCAGTCTTCATTTTGTAAAAACCTAAAAAAAATAAAAATTCAGAATGGGGGGAGAAGACTAGTTCCTTAGGGTCTGCTAGGGAAAGACCATTCGGGTTCCATTTTCGAGAACTACACGAAAATAGACAATCTAACTCTAACAGAAATACATATTATCCTTTAAAGACTTGATTCGTCCCACACTTAGTTAGCTGTGGTGTCGAAATTGTGATTAACTTCGTTGTCGACTTTCATCGGACTATCTATGTAGTGTTTAACTCTGTGACCATTAACTTTAAATTCAATCCCATTTGAATTTATCAATTCTATCGTTCCGTATGGGAAAACTCTTTTAACTATGAATGGTCCAGACCATCTTGACTTCAATTTTCCAGGAAATAGCTTGAATCGTGAATTGAAAAGAAGAACTCTGTCTCCTTCTTTAAATTCTTTTGAACTTCTGATTCTTTTATCATGCCATTTCTTCGTTCTTTCTTTATAGATTAACGAATTATTGTATGCTTCATGTCTTAATTCTTCTAATTTGTTTAGTTGACTTAATCGTAGACGTCCAGCTTCATGTAAATCAAGATTACATGTCTTCAAAGCCCAAAATGCTTTGTGTTCAATTTCTACTGGAAGATGACATGCTTTTCCATAAACAAGTCTAAAAGGTGTGGTTCCAATTGGAGTTTTGTAGGCTGTTCTAAAAGCCCAGAGTGCATCCTCCAATTTAATGGACCATTCCTTCGGATTCGTTCCTACGGTTTTCTCTAGAATACGTTTTAAAGCTCGGTTGGTATTTTCAACTTGTCCACTTGTTTGTGGATGATATGCGGTGGAGATTTTATGAGTTATTCCATAACTTTTAAGAACTTTCTCAAGTTGATTATTACAGAAATGAGTACCCCGATCACTTATTAAAGCTTTCGGTGTTCCAAACCTCGCAAAAAGACGTTTTAAAAAGTTGACTACAACTCGTGCATCGTTAGTTGGGAGAGCTTGTGCTTCCGCCCATTTAGATACATAATCAATGGCTACGAGTATATATAGATTATTATGAGATTTTAGAAATGGACCCATAAAGTCAATACCCCAAATGTCAAATACTTCACATACTTGGATAACATTTTGTGGCATTTCATCACGTTGACTTATTTTTCCGGCCCTTTGACATGCATCACAGGATTTGCAAAGAAGGTGTGCGTCTTTGTAAATTGTAGGCCAATAGAATCCAGCATCATAAACTTTTCTTGCTGTTAGTTGAGGCCCATAATGCCCTCCTGTTGGTCCTGTGTGACAATGGTTTAATATTTTACTAGCTTCATCTCCAAATACACATCGGCGTATTATTCCATCGGGACAACTTTTAAACAAATGTGGATCTTCCCAAAAATAGTGTTTTATATCACTGAAGAATTTCTTTCGTCTTTGGTACGATAATCCTTTTTCAAGGAATCCATAAACTAAGTAGTTTGCATAGTCTGCAAACCATGGAATTTCTTTATAATCTATCTTCAATAGATATTCGTCAGGAAAGTTGTCTTGTATGGCCGATTCATTTAGAACTTCTAATTCGGGATTTTCAAGACGAGAAAGATGATCAGCGGCGAGATTTTCTGCTCCTCTTTTATCTCGGATTTTAATATCAAACTCTTGTAAGAGTAAGATCCAACGGATTAATCTTGGTTTAGCATCTTGTTTCGAAAATAGGTATCTAAGAGCAGAATGGTCGGTATAGACCACCGTTTTTGCTAGAACGAGATATGATCGAAATTTGTCAAAAGCAAAGACAATAGCAAGGAGTTCTTTTTCAGTAGTTGCATAATTCGTTTGTGCTCTTTGTAATGTCTTACTAGCATAATATATAGGTTGAAATCGTTTTTCAATCCTTTGTCCTAAAACGGCTCCCATTGCAAAATCACTTGCATCGCACATTAGTTCAAATAGTAGATTCCAATTTGGTGTTATCATGATCGGCGCATTAGTGAGTTTCTCTTTAAGAATATTAAAAGATTTGATACACTCATCTGAAAAGATGAATGGAGCATCCTTTTCTAGGAGTTTATTCATAGGAGTGGCAATTTTAGAAAAATCTTTTATGAAACGTCGGTAAAAACGGGTATGCCCTAGAAAACTCCTAACTCCTCTAACATTGGTGGGATGTGGAAGTTTAGCAATTACATCTACTTTAGCTCTATCCACTTCAATTCCTTCTTTTGAAATTTTATGACCAAGAACGATGCCTTCTTTAACCATGAAATGGCATTTCTCCCAATTAAATACTAGATTTGATTGTTCGCATCTAATAAGCATTCGTTCCAGATTAACTAGACATGATTCAAATGTATCACCGAAGACTGAAAAGTCATCCATGAAAACTTCCATGCATTCTTCTATCATGTCGTGAAAAATCGCCATCATACACCTTTGAAAGGTTGCAGGGGCGTTGCAAAGTCCAAATGGCATGCGTTTGTAAGCAAAAGTACCATAAGGGCATGTGAATGTGGTTTTCTCTTGATCTTCGGGTGCTATTGGAATTTGAAAATATCCGGAAAATCCATCTAGAAAACAATAGTAACTATTTCCGGCTAATCTTTCCAACATTTGATCTATGAAAGGTAAGGAAAAGTGATCTTTTCTGGTGGCGTCATTTAATTTTCTATAATCAATACATACACGCCATCCTGTTACAGTCCTAGTAGGAATAAGCTCATTTTTCTCATTTGTAATGACAGTCATGCCACCCTTTTTAGGCACGCATTGAACTGGGCTTACCCATGGACTATCAGAAATTGGATAAATTAGACCTGCATCTAGCAGTTTAATAATCTCTTTCTTAACTACATCTTGCATATTAGGATTTAGTCTTCGTTGGCGTTGCACATACGTTTTATGACCTTCTTCCATAAGGATTTTATGTGTGCAATACGAAGGACTTATTCCTTTAATATCATGAATCTTCCATGCAATGGCTGGTTTATGAGCTTCCAACACAGAAATGAGTTGTGATTTCTCATTTTCAGTAAGAGAAGACGATATTATTACAGGTAATTCAGATTCACCATGTAAATAAGCATATTCCAAATGGTTTAGAAGTGGCTTTAACTCTAATTTTGGAGGTTCTTCTATCGATGATTTATATCGATATCTGTCTTCTTCTTTTAGCATTTGGATTTCTTCTGTTGTTGGTTCATATCCATTAGCTATAATTGTAGCTAACATTTCAGCTTCATCAATTGGTTCATTACCTTCTCCTAAAGAACATTCTCCCGTTCCTTGTAATTCTGGAAATTCTTCTAACAATTCTGCATGTGCATCTATAGTTTGAATATAATAACATGTATCATCTGCAAATTGTGGTTGTTGCATTGCTCTATCAACTGAAAAGGTAACACTCTCATCCTCTATACTTAGGGTCAGTTTCTTACCGAACACATCTATCATTGCTTTAGCCGTGTTTAAGAATGGTCTTCCTAATATGAGAGGAACTTGAGAATCTTCTTCCATGTCCAGAACAACAAAATCTACTGGAAATACTAAAGTACCAACTTTAACTAGCATGTTCTCCATTATCCCTCTAGGATATTTTATTGATCTATCGGCTAGTTGTATGCTTATTCTGGTTGGTTTCAATTCTCCAAGGTCTAGTTTTGCGTATAGTGAATATGGCATTAGATTTATACTAGCACCTAAGTCTGCCAATGCTTCTATTGAACTAAGACTACCCAGAAAACATGGAATTGTGAAACTTCCTGGATCAGATAATTTTTCTGGTATCTTATTCAACAGCACTGCTGAACAATTAGCATTCATAGTAACAGCCGAGAGTTCTTCCATTTTCTTTCTATTTGAGATTAGATCTTTCAAGAATTTAGCATATCTAGGCATTCCTGAAATCACATCAATGAAAGGAAGATTTACATTTATCTGTTTAAACATATCCAAGAATTTGGATTGCTCGGCTTCAAGTTTCTCTTTCTTCATTTTACTCGGGTAAGGAAGTGGTGGTTGGTATGGTTTAACATAAGGTTTAGCCTTAACTGTGTTATCTTCATTAACCTTTTCAACTACCGGTTCTTTTTCCTTATCTTGATTAGGTTGTGGTTCTTGTGGAGTAGGAATAGCTTCATCAGAAGTTACAGGTATTTCAGGTGGTTTAAGTGTTGTACCACTTCTTGTGGTAATGGCTTTAGCTGTTTCATTCCGGGGGTTAGCGTTTGTATCACTAGGTAAACTTCCCGGTTTTCTTTCACCTATTAACCTTGCTAGGTTACTTACTTCTTGTTTCAGATTTTGAATAGAAGCTTGTTGATTTCTAAATGCTTGAGCATTTTGTTCATTGGTTTGTTTCTGAGATGTGAAAAACTGCGTTTGAGTTTCAACTAGCTTCGTCATCATATCTTCTAAATTCGACTTTTTATCATCGGTTTGTTGTGGTGGTTTGTTTTGAAAATTAGGTCTTTGCTGATTGTAAGTATTATTGGATACTTGTTGATTGCTAGGACCTTGTTGGTTGTTGTATGGAATATTTCGGTTATAATTCTGGTTTTGATTGTAAATCGGTCTTGGCAGTTGATAATTATTCTGATAATTATTTCCAGGCCTTTGGTTTATGTATGAAATATTCTCTCTTTGTTCCATTGTTAATTCAATACTGAGACAATCTTTTGTCAAATGTGGTCCTCTACACTGCTCACAACTAATTCGTATTGAGTGAATATCTTTAGTCATCTTTTCCATTCGTCTCTCGACAGCATCTATCTTTGCGGAAATGGAATCTAAGTCATGGCTAGAATCGGCTCTAGCTGCTTTAGATGATCTAACGATATCTTTTTCTTGGTGCCACTCATGTGAGTGGGAAGCAGTGTTATCAATAATTTTGTAAGCATCAGTTTCGGTTTTCTTCATAATAGAACCACCAGCTGCTATATCTATGTCTTTCCTTGTAGTGATGTCGCATCCTTGGTAAAATATTTGTACTATTTGACAGGTGTCTAAACCATGTTGCGGACATCCTCTTAATAACTTTCCATATCTTGTCCACGCCTCATATAGAGTTTCATTTGGCTTCTGTGTAAACGTAACAATTTCTGCTTGAAGTCTTACGGCTTTAGATGCAGGAAAGAATTGTTTAAGAAATTTGTCAACTAAAACATCCCATGTATCAATCGCCCCTTCAGGTAACGATTCCAACCAATCTTTGGCTTCTCCCTTTAAAGTCCAGGGAAATAACATGAGATATATCTGTTCATCCTCCACTTCTCGGATTTTAAATAGTGTGCAGATCCTATTAAAGGTACGAAGATGTTCATTTGGATCTTCCTTCGGCGCACCACTAAATTGGCATTGATTAGTCACCATGTGTAGAATTTGTCCTTTGATTTCATAATCTGGCGCATTAATGTCTGGATGAGTAATTGCGTGACCTTGGCCAGTGCGTTTAGCTCTCATTCGGTCTTCCATACTTAAAGGTTCCAGACTCTCCATAATTGAATTTGTTGAATCGGAATCACTAGAGGATTCTGATTTTATGGTTCATTCCTCAACAATCTCTGTTTGAATGATTGGTGGTTCCGGAGGAAAGTTTAGTGGTTCAGGATCTATGAATCATTCCTGAATATTCTCCGGATTCTCAATTGTGAGGTCGGGTTCAAAAAATGGATTATCGGAAATTTGAACTGAAGTACTTGGTCGACTGGATGACGATTCTAAAGAGAAATCAATGGCAGTAATATTTGCTAAATGTCTTGATCTAGTTACAGGTGGTGAACGTACAAAAGGTGGTGAACGTCTTGCTCGGTGCATTCACTGAATATCCTATTAGTTTTAAAAAGGAAAGAAAAATTATAATAAGTTATCCAATCAATAAACTTTTCTGATTTTGCCCACGTTTCGAATAGCCAAAAGATGTAGCAGAGGGGCAGGATTCGTTTGGTCTCAATATAATTGAGGACTGTTTGGCTCCAATAACCCGGTCCACGTACAAATCCAACTATTACTACGAACCAGAAAATTTTGATGTCTATTAATTTAACCACTTAAAATAAATTTTCGTAATTTTAAGAAATTTAGATAAGAAGTAGAATAAAAATCTATGTCCTAAAACTAGAATAGTGAGAAATAAGAAAAAAAAAGAGTTCATCGAAAAAGGTCGAAAAAGAAAAATGGTTGAAAAATAAAAGGTGACGGAAAAATAAAAGAAACTTATAAAACTTAAAAACACTTGACTAACCTAACCTTATTACTACAACTAACTTAAAATTATAATCGCAAATTGAGATTACTAATTGAAATGATAATTGATACATAGGTAAAAGTCGTCTAAAAATATTAAAACTTACAGGAAAAACTAAATCCCAAATGGAAATAACTTAAAAAGAAACTAAAACTTAAAAAGGCGTCGCAAAATTCTAAAGCACCTAAATCTTAGTCTAAAGAAAAAGCACTTAAGGAATTCTACGACAAAGCCTAAAAATCTAGAAGTAAAAATAACTATGGCAAAAACTAAGTTTAAAACTAAATATGAGCTAAAAATACAAATATTACGCTAAAACGATTAAAAAGGGACAAAATATAAAAATATACAAAAAGTTGTAAAAAGTACAATTTTTATAAAAATATTATTTTTATATTATTTATTTATTAAAACTATTAATTTTACAATTTAATTAAACTAATTAAACAAAATATTAATAAAAACTAAAATAAATATTTAATTAAAACCTAATTAGGGTTTTATAATAATAATTATAATAATTAATCGTAATTAATGCCTGATTAGGGTTCTGTCGGCGTGTCAGGTTAGCTCCGCAAGTTGCGGTATTCCAAGAAGAAAACTCCGCGAGTCGCGGGGGATCCAGAATTCAACTTAGGTACAGTTTTTTATTTGACGCTTTTTTTTTTCTTTTTTTCTTTTTATATTTTCTGTTTTTATATTTTTCTGTTTTAAAATCTAAATATTTGTATATAAAAAAAACTTATATTTAAAAACTAAAATAAAAATAGAATTACTTTATAATTTTATAAATAAAAATCTTAAAGCTAGATTTATATATATATATATATATATATTTTTTTCAGTTTTTTATATTTATAAAATATATTTATAAAATAAATAAAATAAAACTTATATTTTTACAAACTAAAGAAACTTTATAAAACTTAAATATTTATCAAACTCCTAAAAATATTTATATTTTTGTTTTTCTTTTTATATTTTCGAATATTTAAAACGTATTTTTATAAAAACGAATTTTAATAAAAGTAAACTAAAAATCTTTTTTTTTATTAGCGTTGCGCTTCCGGCTTTTAAGCGATTTCCCCGGCAGCGGCGCCAAAAATAACTTGATGTCGTGCGAGGTGTATATAAAATAGCTATTAATTTTAGCAGGGAATACTATTAAATACGATACAATTTTACACAAGATATTTATTTATTTATAGAATGAATATACTTAAACCTTGCTACAACACTTATAGGGAGTGTACCTAATCGTACAGTAGTGTAGTTTTTAGTAAGTCCGGTTCGTTCCACAGGGAATCTTTTTAAACAAAGCTTAACGCTATATTAGTTTACTTTTATAAAAATACAAATATATATATATAAGTAATATTATTATTATAAAGGGGGGTTTTTACCGTTTAATGACCGGTTTGTCGATTTTAAAACTTTAGTCGCAGTTAAAAACAAATGTAAAATATTAAAAATAAATACAAGACTTAATTTAAAGCGTAAAGTAAATAACGATAATGAATAATAAAAGTGCGATAAAATAAACTTACGATAATTAAAATGTACGATAATTAAAAGTGCAATTAAATACAATAACAATAAATAAAATGCGATAATTAGAAGTGCAATTAAATATGAAATAAAGGAAATTAAATATGAAATAAAATAATTATGCTTATTTAAACTTCCGTAATCATGATGTTTGACGTGTTGATTTTAGTTTTATGCTCATGGGTTAATTGTCCTTTGTCCTGGATTATTTAATATGTCCGTCTGGTTTTTGTCCATAACAGTCCATCAGTCATAAATATAAAGTGCGAGTGTCCTCGTCAAATTATCCTTATACCCGAAGTTAAATATTCCAACTAATTGGGGACTTAAACTGTAACAAGATTTTAATACTTTGTTTAATAATTACACCAGGATGTCGACTGAGTGTAATCCAAGGTTTTATTATTTTGTTATCAATTATACCAAGTGTCCTTGTACATAATTTCACCCCTGTTTTAATTATTCTAGTGGCTATTAATCCATTCCCGTGTCTGGTTAAATGAACGATTATTCGTACATATAAATACCCCGCCCATCGTGTCCGATCGAGTGTATATGGTAATTTATAGAGACGCCTAATTGTAAATCTTTATATTAACATTAACAAACTATCATTTAGTTAAACAAATATAAAGCCCATTAATAGCCCATAGTCTAATTTCCACAAGTGTCGTTCTTTTGTCCAAACCCCAATTATGGTACAAAGCCCAATTACCCAATTTTAGTAATTAGCACAACATCATGATTACTTCGGATTAAATAAGCATAATAATAACTTAGCTACGAGACATTAAATTAAAAAGGTTGAACATAACTTACAATGATTAAAAATAGCGTAGCGTTACACGGACAGAATTTCGACTTACACCTTTACAACATTCGCTAACATACCCTTATTATTAGAATTAAAATTAAAATTAAAATTAAAATATAAATATAAATATATACGATATAGATAGAGAGATGGATATTAGATGATGAAAAATGATCAGAATTCGGCTGGCTTTATAGGGAATTGCAGAATTTGGGGCTCCGCGACTCGCGGCATTTTTTGCCTTCAAACTCCGCGAGTCGCGGAGTTTGTAAATACAGCTCACACAATTTGGAGTCTTTCTTGCCGACGGTTTTTATTTATTTATATAATATATAAATAATTATAAGAATTATTTAAATATTATATTATATTTATATGCATAGTTGACTTGTAATTTTTAGTCCGTTGCGTCGAGCGTTGAGAGTTGACTCTGGTCCCGGTTCCGGATTTTCGAACGTCCTTGCGTACAATTTAATATCTTGTACTTTACGTTTTGAATCTTGTACTCTTGTAATTTCGAGACGTTTCTTATCAATAATTGGAACCTCTTTGATTGTATTTTGTACTTTTGAGCTTTTTGGTCGTTTGCGTCTTCAATTCGTCGAATCTGTCTTTTGTCTTCACCTTTTATTATTTAAACGAATATCACTTGTAAATAGAACAATTGCAACTAAAAGCTTGTCTTTCTTGAGGAATAATGCTATGAAATATATGTTCGTTTTTAGCATTATCGAAGTTCATCATAGTTTTTAATTAACTAACCCAAAACAGCCCGCGGTGTTACTACAACGGCGTATATCCAGTTTTACGATGTTTTTCGTGTTTTCTGGTTTTAAATCATTAAGTTAGCATATCATATATATATAGAACATGTGTTTAGTTGATTTCAAAAGTCAAGTTAGAAGGATTAACTTTTGTTTGCGAACAAGTTTAGAATTAACTAAACTATGTTCTAGTGATTACATGTTCAAATCTTCAAATAAGATAGTTTTATATGTATGAATCGAATGATGTTATGAACATCATTACTACCTCAAGTTTAGTAGGTAAACCTACTGGAAGTGACAAGAAATGATCTAGCTTCAAAGGATCTTGGATGGCTTGAAAGTTCTTGAAGTAGAATCATGACACGAAAACAAGTTCAAGTAAGATTATCACTCGTATTAAGATAGTTATAGTTATAGGAATTGAATCAAAGTTTGTATATGAGTATTACCTTGATTTGGAATGATATCTTACTATAAACAATAAGGATTTCTTGAGGTTGGATGATCACTTTACAAGATTGGAAGTGAGCTAGTAAACTTGGAAGTATTCTTGATTTTATGAAACTAGAACTTGTAGAATTTATGAAGAACACTTAGAACTTGAAGATGGAACTTGAGAGAGATTAATTAGATGAAGAAAATTGAAGAATGAAAGTGTTTTTAGGTGTTTTTGGTCATTGGTATATAGATTAGATATAAAGGATATGTAATTTTGTTTTCATGTAAATAAGTCATGAATGATTACTAATATTTTTGTAATTTTATGAGATATTTCATGCTAGTTTCCAAATGATGGTTCCCACATGTGTTAGGTGACTCACATGGGCTGCTATGAGCTAATAATTGGAGTGTATATAACAATAGTATATACATCTAAAAGCTGTGTATTGTACGAGTACGAATACGGGTGCATACGAGTAGAATTGTTGATGAAACTGAACGAGGATGTAATTGTAAGCATTTTTGTTAAGTAGAAGTATTTTGATAAGTGTCTTGAAGTCTTTAAAAAGTGTATGAATACATATTAAAACACTACATGTATATACATTTTAACTGAGTCGTTAAGTCATCGTTTGTCATTACATGTAAATGTTGATTTGAAACCTTTAAGTTAACGATCTTGTTAAGTGTTGTTAACCCAATGTTTATTATATCTAATGAGATGTTAAATTATTATATTATCATGATATTATGATATATTAATATATCTTAATATGATATATACACATTTAAATGTCGTTACAATGATAATCATTACATATATGTCTCGTTTCGAAATCCTTAAGTTAGTAGTCTTGTTTTTACATATGTAGTTCATTGTTAATATACATAATGAAATGTTTACTTATCATTTATCATGATTAAACATAGTGTAACATCCCGTTTTCCTGTACGCATCGAAAGGTACTCACTTAATCATTTGTATGTTTATAACTCGTTAGCTTATGCACTAATGTATGAATATATGCGTAGATATATATATATATATATATACATATATACATATATGTATACTTGATAATGTGTGCATGTATAAGTTTAATCATGGGTTTGGTTAGCGGTAAGTCTTGTGAGACTATTGTTGAAGGCTAGGTGAATATAGGAAGCGGGTTTGGAATGTGAAAATCAAATAAAATCGAAAATTGTTTAAATCGGTCGAACTGTCCAGTTACAGCCTTACGCCGCGCTGCGACAATTGGGTCCGCGCCGTGGCATATAAAGCAATTCCTGATCAGAAGTCAAGTTAAAAGGGGTCATTTTTCCTTCGTTAGGTCGCGCCGCGACAAATGGGCCGCGCCGCGGCACCTCTGCAGTTCTGACCCCAATTTTAGCTCAAATTAAATAAATTTAAGGGGCAAATTGGTAATTTAACATGTGGATCTGATGGGAGCATTAAACCTCCACCATTAGTTCATTTATTTCATTTCCTTTTCTATTTTCTTTCCAATTTCTCTCCCAAAACACAAAACCCACTTAGTTTAATCTTGAGATTTGGAGTTGGAGATTTGTGAATCAAACCTAGGAGCGAGATTTAAAGTTGTTCTCCTTGTTACTAGCTACAAGAAGATAGTCTTGGTAAGTTCTAACCTTATGTTTTAAGTTTTAATTGGTTAATGGTTAGGGTTTGGGTTACTAGAGATTTGTATGACCCATTTGAGGGTAAAATGGGTGAGTTTGAGTTATGTTGTTGTAATGAAACCCTAATAGCCACAATCTAGGGTTTTGACCTTGTGATTTGAGGTTGTAAGTGTCAATTGGTGTTGTTAGTCACTAATGCACTTTAAGAATTATGAAAGAAGTGTTAATGGGTAAGTTTGGCTTGATTGTGAGTCTAAGTAATATAAAATGGGTCAAAATGTACTAGTAGACCTAATTAGATGAAATGGGTATGGATTATCCTAAGTTTTGTGTTAATTGAGGTTAATAGACTTTAATTCACTAGTCTTAGTGATTAAAGTCGAGTCTTTGCCATTTATGGGCGGTTGTGAGTAGTTGAGTCATTTAATGCAAATTGGGACATTAAATGCTCAAGTGGGAGTATTTTGGTTAATCCCACTAGTTGTGAAATTGATTGTGCACTTAATGATTTAGGTACATTGCGTTGAAGCTCGGAAGTGCTAAATCATCATCCTTGTGACAAGGTGAGTGGAATAATTATACGTTCATGTATATGGCGTATTAATTTGTGAATGTTATGGTATGAACCATGTTCCGGTAGTGCCATAACATGTATGTGACGGATATAGGATGTGAACCACGTGCCGGTATCATCGAGTGTGAACCACGTGCCGGTAGTACTATAAAATGAGGCGTGAACCACGTGCCGGTAGCGTCAAAGTGTGAACCATGTGCCGGTAGCACTATAAAAGAGTGAGACTCAAATGCGTATGGTGTGAACCACGTGCCGGTAGCACCATAGCGTTATGGTTAACCATATTGAGATTGTTGTTTTTGTTTAGAATATTATATATACTGAGTTGAGTATATGCTAATGAAGTGGTGTGATAATGTACGACTTGTTAGTGCATTTGGTATTGTGTGTGCAAATGGATAGGTTATATATATGTATGTATAATTATTGCACTCACTAAGCATTGCTTACCCTCTCGTTGTTTATCATTTTATAGGTTCCGGCTTGGATAAGGGTAAGGGCCTACAGTTGGATTAGTTGTCTCCCATTTATGTTGACAGGGGGTGGTTTTGGCATAGCTTTTGAAGTTTGGCCTAACGTTTTGGGTAGTTTAGCCCCAAACCGTGCTCGAGTGTCATTTGGATTATAAACTATCATTGTAGTGGGTCAAACTGGTATAAAACTTAATTAATGGCCTTCGTGCCTTTTGTAAACATCTAATTTGATGTACGTTTAAATGGAACTTGTGGGATGGTTTACATATTTAATTGGCGCGTAAATGTGTATTATAAAAAAAAATTTATCGTATGGAATACGGGTTGGGTTGTTTCAAGTGGTATCAGAGCATGGTCTAAGGGATTTAGGTGACTTGAGATAGGTGCCTAGACTTGGGCTTTATTGTGTGAGCGCTTTATGCGGGACTTGTAGGACTTTGGGTCTAATCTGGAATTGTTAGTGCTTTGGTTTATGTGAACTAACTTTGTGCTAATTGTTTTGTATTGTGTTTAGCAATCATCAAGCAAGACGGATATTGTACTAGCGAGTTAATGCGACGTGCTCGCGTAACAACGATTAGCTACCGTTGTTACGGGTGTAAATCGTGTCAAACAAGTAATGTACGACGATTTTCGAGCGAGATGGAGTAGTGTGGTGTACATGTATATACTTACATGTTATGTCTTTTCGTTCTTTGTTTAACCTTTTCCGTTTTATAGAATGAAGACGAGAAACGGACACGATAATGATAACGGTGGTACGAGTGAGGATGTTGAACTCACGGCCAAGGTTGAGGCCATCTTTAAAAAGTTAAAGAAGGATTTTCTTGACGATGTCCGAAAGGTCTTCCAAGAGTCGGTCGATGGACAAGTGACTGAAATGATTAACGATCGAATGAAAGCCGCAATAAAGGAGGCTTTAGAGGCTAGAAACATTTATCCCCGAGGCGAAGGGGGTGAAGGTAATGGTGGGGGTGGAAGGCGGGACTTCCACTACAAAAATTTCAAGGATTCTCAACCTCCGATGTTTAATGGGGTGAGGGATCCATTGAAAAGCACTTATTGGATTTCCGATATCGAGGGAGCTTTCCGTACCGCGGAATATCCTCCCGAGAAGAAGACGAGGTATGAGTCTAGCGTGTTACGTGAAGAAGGCAAGTTGTGGTGGGACGATAAAATCAATTTGTATGGTGAAGATCAATGTATGAGCTTGACATGGGAGGAGTTTAAGAAAGAATTTTTTCAAGAATACCGAACTTCTTCTGACCTTGATAGAATCCCGGACGAGTTGCATCATTTGCAACAAGGT
Organism: Rutidosis leptorrhynchoides; assembly: GCF_046630445.1. Taxonomy (NCBI): domain Eukaryota; kingdom Viridiplantae; phylum Streptophyta; class Magnoliopsida; order Asterales; family Asteraceae; genus Rutidosis; species Rutidosis leptorrhynchoides. Next base: position 149,119,980 of record NC_092335.1, on the reverse strand, counting down.
TCAATGGACTTGGTTACTCTCAAGTCTACCTTTTTGGCAAAGACTCGTTTTTGCCCGGAAAATGTTGGTGACGATCACAAGCTAATGAAAGATTTCAACCGTACCTTGAACGATGAGTTAAAGGGTAAGATTAGTCGGGGAATGGCTAAGACTTTTGAAGAGCTATTCGAGTTGGCTCTGGGTTTTGAACCGGAGGTTTCGAGGAAGAGTGATTTCACTTTTTCAAAGAGAAAGTTTGAAGGTTCGAGCCATTCGAACTTTTCAAATAAAAAGAACAAGAAAGGCTCTGAAAGCTTAAATAATGTGAAGAAGGGTGCTTCCGGGGGTTTCGGGCCCACGTGTTTTAATTGTAAACAAAGGGGACACATGGCCCGTGATTGTACCAATGGCCCGAACAAATTTACTTGCTATAATTGTGGTAAGGAAGGGCACAAAGTTGAATAATGATCATGTTAAGAAATTGGAGAGAACGGCGGGCACGGCTAGGGGTCGCAACTATTTGATGACGAATGATGAAGCTAAGCAATCCAATGAAGTTGTCTCAGGTACTTTTATGGTTAACTCTAATCCGGCAAGGATTTTATTCGATAGCGGTGCAAATTTGTCGTTTGAGTCTCCAAAATTTGTGCCTAAACTTGATAGACCGTTAGCTAAGTTAAATCGTTTGGTGGAAGTTGAAATAGCGGATGGCAAGATGGTGCTAGTGGTTGATGTGTGTAAAAATTGTGATGTTGTTTTTGGTGCCAAAAACTTTAAAATTGATCTCATCCCTATGACTTTGGGCGATTTTGATATCGTTGTTGGTATGGATTGGCTCGATCGTAATAGAGCCGATATCACGTGCCATGAGAAGTTTATTCGTGTGAAGACCCCTAGAGGGGGAGAGTTAATTATTCATGGCGAAAAGCGAAGAAGACTTGTGCCGATATGTTCTTTTGCGCGGGGACGACGTTTTCTTGTTAGTGGTTGCATGGCTTTTCTTGCCCATGTTGTTGATACTCGTGACAAGCCACCACCTATTCGTGAGATTCTGGTAGTTAGTGAATTCGAAGACGTTTTTCGGATGAGTTACCGGGTGTTCCGGCGGAAAGACAAGTTGAATTTCGTATTGAGTTGGTTCCGGGAGCTACCCCCATTGCTAAAACTCCTTATTGTTTAGCACCAACGGAAATGCAAGAGTTGTTAAATCAAACCCAAGAGTTGCTTGAGAAGGATTTTATTCGACCGGGTGCTTCGCCGTGGGGCGCTCCGGTGTTATTCGTGAAAAAGAAGGATGGTAGTATGCGGATGTGCATCGACTACAGGGAGTTGAATAAAGTGACAATCAAGAATCGTTATCCACTGCCTAGGATCGACGATTTGTTTGATCAACTCCAAGGTGCGACGTATTTCTCTAAGATCGACCTACGGTCCGGCTATCACCAAATGCGGGTCCGTGAGGAAGATATTGAGAAAACAGCTTTTCGAACGCGTTATGGCATTTTAAGTTTGTAGTTATGCCTTTTGGTCTTACGAATGCACCAGCGGCATTCATGGATCTTATAAACTGAGTGTGCCAACCTATGTTGGACAAGTCGTTGATTGTGTTCATTGACGACATACTAGTCTACTCGAAAAGTATGAACGAGCATGAACGTCATTTGCGTGAAGTATTGAAGACGTTATGAAAAGAGAAGTTGTATGATAAGTTTTCCAAATGTGAATTTTGGCTAAGGGAGGTTCAATTCCTTAGTCACATTGTGAACAAAGACGGCATTCAAGTGGATCCTGGGAAAATAGAGACGGCGGAGAGTTGGAGACAACCGACTACGCCTACGAAAATCCGAAGTTTTCTCGGATTGGCCGGTTATTATCGTCGGTTTATCCAAGACTTTTCTAAAATCGCTTCTCCATTGACGAAGTTGACCAGGAAGAACGTGAGATTTATGTGGGAGAACGAGCAAGAAATTGCTTTTCAATTGTTAAAAGAGAAGTTGTGTCAAGCTCCGGTGTTAGTTTTGCCGGAAGGTGTGGAAGACATGACGGTTTATTGTGATGCTTCGCTAAATGGGCTCGGGTGTGTTCTTATGCAAAGGGGTAAAGTCATCGCTTATGCCTCTCGACAATTAAAGGAACACGAGACGAGATATCCGACTCATGATATTGAGTTGGCGGCGGTTGTGCATGCATTGAAAATTTGGCCCCATTACTTGTATGGTGTCAAGTGTACGATTTATTCGGATCATAAGAGTTTGAAACATCTCTTTAATCAACGACATTTGAATTATCGTCAATGTAGGTGGATGGATGTGGTAAAAGACTATGATTGTGAGATACTTTATCATCCGGGCAAGGCGAATGTGGTCGCGGATGCGTTAAGTCGAAAGAGTCACCACCCGGCGTTACGATTGGGATTGTTACGTATGATTATTACTAACGATTTTCTTAAAAAACTCAGCGTGATTCAAATAGAGGCTTACGTTCACAACAAGCATGCGGAACGAATTGTAGGACAATCAGAGTTCATTACTATGGGCTCGCAGGGTTTGTTGTCTTTTCAAGGAAGAGTGTGGGTGCCTAAGATGGGAGATTATCGACGAGTTCTACTTGATGAAGCACATAAGTCAAAAGTATTCCATTCAGCCGGGCGCAACGAAAATGTATCTTGATTTAAGGAAAGATTATTGGTGGCCGGGCATGAAACGTGATGTTGTGAAGTATGTTGAGCAATGCGTCACATGTTTGCAAGTTAAAGCCGAGCACCAAAAGCCGTATGGTAAGTTACAACCGTTAGAAATCCCGAAATGGAAATGGGAGCACATTACCATGGATTTCATCACAAAGTTACCTAAAACGGCGAGAACCCAGTTTGATTCGATTTGGGTTATAGTTGATCGACTGATGAAGAGTGCTTTGTTTCTTCCCATTAAGGAAGCGATATCATCGGAGACCTTGGCTAAGTTGTTTATCAAGGAAGTCATCTCTCGACATGGTGTTCCTATATCAATTGTTTCGGATCGAGATACTCGTTTTACATCTCGATTTTGGGAAAAGTTACATGAGGATATGGGTACACAATTGAAATTGAGCATGGCGCATCACCCTCAAACGGACGGTCAAACCGAACGTACGAATCAAACATTGGAGGATATGTTACGGGCGTGTATTATTGATTTTGGTGGTAGTTAGGACGAGCACTTACCTTTGGTGGAATTCTCGTACAATAATAGTTATCATACCAGTATTGGGATGCCACCTTATGAGATGCTATATGGGCGTAGGTGTCGAACCCCGATTTATTGGGGAGAAGTAGGACAAAAGGAAATCGGGAGTACCGATTTGGTTTTAGAGACGAATAGCAAGATTGATGTGATTCGAGAGCATTTGAAAAAGGCTCAAGATAGGTAAAAATCTTATGCCAATAAACGTAGACGAACGATCGAATTTCAAGAAGGTGACATGGTGATGCTCAAAGTTTCGCCATGGAAAGGTATTATTCGATTTCGAAAATGGGGAAAGTTAGCTCCTCGGTTTATTGGACCATTTAAGGTTTTAGCTCGTGTTGGTGAAGTCGCGTACCATTTGGAATTACCCGAAGAGCTTGCAGGGATCCATTATACATTTCATGTTTCCCACCTCTGTAAGTGTCTTGCGGATGATTCATTTTGGGTGCCATTAGACGAGATTGAGCTAAATAATAAGTTAGAGTATATCGAGGAACCGATTGCCATACTTGATGAGAAAGTCAAAAGATTGAGACATAAAGAGGTAAGGACTTTTAAGGTTCAATGGCGTCGTAGTAAGGGTTTCGAGTTCACTTGGGAGCCCGAAGAGTTTGTGTTCGTTTATCTTCCGGCTTGTCATGCGGCTTGGATCGCGAGGACGCGCTCCGATTCAAGTGGGGGAGAGTTGTAACATCCCGTTTTCCCGTACGCATCGAAAGCTACTCACTTAATCATTTGTACGTTTATAACTCGTTAGCTTATGAACTAATGTATGAATATATGCGTAGATATATATATATATATATATATATATATATATATATATATACATATATGTATACTTGATAATGTGTGCATGTATAAGTTTAATCATGGGTTTGGTTGGCGATAAGTCTTGTGAGACTATTATTGAAGGCTAGGTGAATATAGGAAGCGGGTTTGGAATGTGCAAATCAAATAAAATCGAAAATTGTTTAAATCGGTCGAATTGTCCAGTTACAGCCTTAGGCCGCGCCGCGACAATTGGGTCCGCGCCGCGGCATATAAAGCAATTCCTGATCAGAAGTCAAGTTAAAAGGGGTCATTTTTCCTTCGTTAGGTCGCGCCGCGATAAATGGGCCGCGCCGCGGCACCTCTGCAGTTCTGACCCCGATTTTAGCTCAAATTAAATAAATTTAAGGGGCAAATTGGTAATTTAACATGTGGATCTGATGGGAACATTAAACCTCCACCATTAGTTCATTTATTTCATTTCCTTTTCTATTTTCTTTCCAATTTCTCTCCCAAAACACAAAACCCACTTAGTTTAATCTTGAGATTTAGAGTTGGAGATTTGTGAATCAAACCTAGGAGCAAGATTTAAAGTTGTTCTCCTTGTTACTAGCTACAAGAAGATAGTCTTGGTAAGTTCTAACCTTATGTTTTAAGTTTTAATTGGTTAATGGTTAGGGTTTGGGTTACTAGAGATTTGGATGACCCATTTGAGGGTAAAATGGGTGAGTTTGAGTTATGTTGTTGTAATGAAACCCTAATAGCCACAATCTAGGGTTTTGGCCTTGTGATTTGAGGTTTTAAGTGTCAATTGGTGTTGTTAGTCACTAATGCACTTTAAGAATTATGAAAGAAGTGTTAATGGGTAAGTTTGGCTTGATTGTGAGTCTAAGTAATATAAAATGGGTCAAAATGTACTAGTAGACCTAATTAGATGAAATGGGTATGGATTACCCTAAGTTTTGTGTTAATTGAGGTTAATAGACTTTAATTCACTAGTCTTAGTGATTAAAGTCGAGTCTTGGCCATTTATGGGCGGTTGTGAGTAGTTGAGTCATTTAATGCAAATTGGGACATTAAATGCTCAAGTGGGAGTATTGTGGTTAATCCCACTAGTTGTGAAATTGATTGTGCACTTAATGATTTAGGTACATTGCGTTGAAGCTCGGAAGTGCTAAAACATCATCCTTGTGACAAGGTGAGTGGAATAATTATACGTTCATGTATATGGCGTGTTTATTTGTGAATGTTATGGTATGAACCATGTGCCGGTAGTGCCATAACATGTATGTGACGGATATAGGATGTGAACCACGTGCCGGTAGCATCGAGTGTGAACCACGTGCCGGTAGCACTATAAAATGAGGCGTGAACCACGTGCCGGTAGCGTCAAAGTGTGAACCATGTGCCGGTAGCACTATAAAAGAGTGAGACTCAAATGCGTATGGTGTGAACCACGTGCCGGTAGCACCATAGCATTATGGTTAACCATATTGAGATTGTTGTTTTTGTTTAGCATATTATATATATACTGAGTTGAGTATATGCTAATGAAGTGGTGTGATAATGTACGACTTGTTAGTGTTACGGGTATGTTGACATGCTATTTGAGTTACAAGTTCGTATGAGGTATTTGGTATTGTGATTGCAAATGGATAGGTTATATATATGTATGTATAATTGTTGCACTCACTAAGCATTGCTTACCCTCTCGTTGTTTATTATTTTATAGGTTTCGGCTTGGACAAGGGTAAGGGCATACGGTTGGATTAGTTGTCTCCCGTTTATGTTGACAGGGGGTGCTTTTTGCATAGCTTTTGAAGTTTGGCCTAACGTTTTGGGTAGTTTAGCCCCAAACCGTGCTCGAGTGTTGTTTGGATTATAAACTATCATTGTAGTGGGTCAAACTTGTATAAAACTTAATTAATGGCCTTCGTGCCTTTTGTAAACATTTAATTTGATGTACGTTTAAATGGAACTTGTGGGATGGTTTACATATTTAATTGGCGCGTAAATGTGTATTATAAAAAAAAAAAAATTTATCGTATGGAATACGGGTTGGGTTGTTTCACATAGTATATCAATATCTTAATATGATTCATATGTATTTAGTAAGACGTTGTTATAACGATAATCGTTATATATATATCGCTTCGAGTTTCTTAAATCATTAAACTCAATTTTATGTATATAACTCATAGTTAAAATATCTAATGAGATACTTACTTATCATAATATCATGTTAACTATATATATAATCATATATATTTCATCATATAGTTTTTAAAAGTTTTAACGTTCGTGAATCACCGGTCAACTTGGGTGGTCAATTGTATATATGAAACCTATTTCAATTAATCAAGTCTTAACAAGTTTGATTGCTTAACATGTTGGAAACACTTAATCATGTAAATATAAATTTCATTTAATATATATAAACATGGAAAAGTTCGGGTCACTACAGCTTTCCCTTATACAACTTGTTGAATTTGCTTTTAGAATTTTCTTGCCCCATTTATTCTCTTTTCCTTTTTGCACCTTCTTTCTCCTTATGTTTGTCGATGAAATAGCTTTCCATGCAAGCAGCTTCTTGTATGGTGCCCAGGTTCTCCAAGATAACATCTCTTCGGACTTCATTAGGCAATCCATTGATGTAGCATTGGATCCCTAGATACTCGGGAGTAGCCATGAGAGCAAACTCTTGAAATCGGTTGGTGTAGCTCATGAGATCAGCATTCACCATTTCAATATTACTGAACCCAGGTCTTTCAGTACTCTTGTATGTAGGGGGTGGGTAGCTTATAAAACTTTGATGAGAACGAATAGTCGAAAGGTTTCGCGGTACGCCATTGTTGCCATTGCCTTGAACAGAGGACTCGGACTTGGATTCTTCCTCAACTTCTTCTTCTTCAATCATCTCCTCCACAAACTCTTCCACCTCGTCATCCCCATCATAGTTATCATTAGTGTGGGATTCTTCCAAATGAGGGGAGTGTGGTGGACTAGCAGGGACATAGTTTGGGTGAGTTGGTGAAAATGGCGGGGAAACGGGTCCATAAGTCGGTGTGCGGACAGATCTTTCGGAGTAGGATTCCTCGGAGTCAGAAATGATGATCGGGTTAAGGCGAGACATCCTAAATGAAAAGAAAGAGAGATGATTAGGTAGGTTCTAAGGATGACGCAAAAGCACGAATAAAATGTAAGGGGAAAAATGCACTAAAAACTAAAACAGGAAAGGTTATAGTCCTATAGATTGCTAAGGCACCTAACTAACACATAAGGCACACATAAATATGCAATCCTGGTTCTCTATAACAACCTGGTTCTGATACCACTCTGTCATACCCCCAAATAGGGTCGGAGAAATATGACTTCACAATATCACAACACAAGTATGTATAAACGAGAACGACTCTATATGAGACGTTTTATTTGATAACCAATGTACTAAAGCAGCGGAATGTACTAAGTCATTGCAATTGTATGCTTTAATGTTCTAATGCAATAATATGAATATTAAAATACAGACTCCAAATGCAGCAAAGTCTAAATAGCACACAATCTTTAGCAATCTTCACCTGAGACAAAACATGCTTAAAGTGTCAACCAAAAAGGTTGAGTGAACAACATAGGTTTAATATATATAGTTTTAGACCACAAGATTTAGTTATCAAAAGTGAATGCTGAAGTTATGATATCGAGACATAAACAAAGTTACCCCTGGACACCTTGAACTGTCAGTGTCGTTTAATCATTATTATGTAACCAAAGACCAACGGTCAAATGGTTAGAGACGTCACTCTCAATAGCGCTATTCACAATAACTAAGCTTACCAAAATTCCAGTAATTAACGATATCATGGTAGGGATTTAGCATGAATCAAAGCATGTCAGCACAGTTAAACAGTTTTCAGGTACTTGTGTCTAAGCATAAAATAGTTTAAAAGCAAGCATGTGTCTCACCCCAAAGTTCAAAGTAAGTATATAAAGATAGTTAAAAAGCGGGGCTATGAAGTTCACCTTAATAGCAGATAGATATTCCACGCAAGTTATATGATCGGAGTGTTGAACACGGAGATCTCAACTTAGAGATATTATGTTCGATTAGTTAATGTCTAATAGACATAAAGTTTGTTTATTAATATAGCAAGCTATATTAATAGTGACCGTTCTCGAGAAAAGTTATATTTATATAAGTAATAATATACTTAGGGTTATTAAGTGTTACTATATAATTAAGTGTATAAGTTATACTAATAATAGTATTATTATTTACTTTAATCAATTACTATGTATATCTATCATTATATGTTACATCCATAAATATACCTCTATGTGATACATACATATACATTCTTTATTATATATATATATATATATATATATATATATATATATATATATATATATATATATATATATATATATATATATATATATATATATATATATATATATATATATATATATCATATATATATAGTAGGTGTATGTGTTACATATATGATAGTGTAAGATGGTACATATACATATACTTATTACTTTTCTTATTATTAGGTTTACTAACTTATAATAATACTTACTTAATACACGTTCATACATACATACACACATACATACACATACATATATACACATACATATACACGTATGTATATATATACTTATATATATATACACACACACATATACTTACAGTGTATACATGCACGTACGTACGTATGCATGCATGCATGCATGCATGTACATTCTTTATTATTACCTATTAATTAATCTCATGCACCTAACATCATAACTTATTCATCAACCCTAATCTTAATATTTATCAACAATTCTTTTTCATAATCTATATCATAACCATACAACTATCATTATTCAAATCTTCTAACCCTGATCTTAATAATCTTAATCATAATTTATAATCTAACACATGATCATACTCTTCATCTATTACTATTAAATAGCTTATTAACTTTACACATTAAATCATAAACTTCTTATTCATATTCATAACCTAACTCTTTTAATCACAATCTTTATTTATTTCAATAATCATAGCTAAACCCTAATCATAATAATCATTAGACTTAATTCATCATATTACCTACTACTTCATAATCATACTTTCTTTATAATCATAATTCAACAACCTTAACTTATTAGTCATATTCATTATCATTATTCCTATTCTTATTAATCTTTAACACAATCTCAAACCAACCTATCAATTCTTTTAACCTTAATTATAATTCTTCATGATCAATTTAAAATTCATAATACTTAATTATATTAACTAGTTTATTATTCAATAACCATAATCCTTATTCCTACACGATTCATTAACTTGTTCAACTTTTATCAATCATAATTAATTCATAATACTTTTAAGTTTAACAATCTTATTTATCAATTTGTAACCCTTATTCATAACCTTTTTACAACATCATTAAATTATTCATAATACTTCATAATAACACTTAACTATAATGTTTTTAACTTATCATAATCAACACCATAATCTTCATCATTAATCATAATACTTGCTCTCATTAACATCTTAAAAGTAATTTGATTTAAACACATGATTAAACTAGGGTTATTAGGATACCTTACTAAGATTGAGACCTAGGATGATGATGATACGATGCAAAGACAGAAACTAAGCAGCAGCAATAACGACCCACAAAAGGTCTTCTTGGGTCCTCTTTGATCGACAGAAAAACAGCAGCAGCTCAGCAACAATCCACGACCCAAAACACAGGTTTTCTTAACCCGTTTGATCACGACACCACTAGCAGCAAACAAGAAAAGAAACACGCAGCAACGAGCGTCTGATGGGTTGTTTGATTTGCGAATTGCAGCTGCAACTATGCAGCAACAACACAACAGATTTGACGATGAATTGAGGTTGAATAGCAGCAAGTTCAGCAGCGAATACCAGGAGGGTTTTGTGAGGGTTTTATGTCGACTACAGCAGGCTTTTTGATGATGAAGATTGGCGACTGAAAAGGGCTGTTTGATGGTGGTTTTAGTCGACTGAAACAGGATGTAGTTGGAGGGTTTAGAGTCAACAAAAGAAAGGAAGGAACAAGCTGGCAATTCGGTCGAATAATGAAAGCCTTCTGTGAGTTGAATGTCAACTACAGGAGGCCTAGGGAATGTTGTATTTAGTCGATAATCAAAGAGGGAAAACTGCAGTTTATTTAGTCGACCTCTACAGAAATTTTAGGAAGGATTCGTGATCTATTTTGGTGGTGCCAAACTTGGGAGATCATGAAGCCTTTTATAGTTTTGATTTCCTATTCATCCTAGGATTAGTGTTTGCTTATTGACCAAGTATCTTCCCTTCTTTTCCTCTAATAAAACCGACCCCAAAAATTTATACGTATTTTTTTTATATCTCTCTTTTTTTACACGGCATTTTTGTTTATTTATCTATTTTATATATATTTTTTTATTATTATTATTATTATTATTATTAGGATTACATTTATTTAAATTATATTTTATTTATTTATTAGACCCTAATCTTTTATTAGTTGTTATTTGGTTCCAATAAGTTTTTAAATTTTATAAATGTCACCTTTATATAGTTTATTATTAATTTAATATTAGAGTTAAGGTTCAATATTTAATATTAAATGGTATTAGGGTTTTGTAGTTAATAGGTAAGGTTAAGTTTAGGGTTTTATATCATATTAGGGTTTTAATAATAATTACGTTCATTTAGTGAAAGTATAAATTTTTAGTTCATTGGTCGTAACGGATAACAACCCTAATGCTAATACACAGAGTATGACATTAAAACCCTAAGGGCAGTTTGGTAAATTCAGAAGGGAAAAGTGAGGGTTGTTATACAGTATACGGCTGAGGATGTTACACAGGGTATGTAAGGAATGAGTATGAATCATGATTGGGGCCGAGATTTGCAGGAAGGGCAGGGTTCGTTCAAGGGGCCTATGATTCACACCAACACTTCATCGCTCACAGGACTGATTGCTCATTCAGACTAGATTCGTTTTAGAATATCTTCAGGTGTGAACACTTCAGATTTTGCACGACAGTTCACCACCGATGAGGAAATGGCTGACGAGGGACAGTGTTGGTCCCTTGATAAACAACAGGAGTTTTGTAAGGGGTGAATACAATTCTTTTAATTAACTTAACAATTAAGACATAGTTTAGTATTCAAGCAAGTAAATTAAATAGAGTCAAAGGTAATTTTTCAACGGTTTATTCTTTATTGATTAAATCACAAAGAATTACAACTATCCTCGGCAGAATGATAGTTGGTTGATACAGATTTACCTAAGTATAGCTACAGAGGGTGTTCTAAGCTATTACATGTTTTGGACTCTAAATAAACAAACCCACACCACTAGTTGTTACAATAGTGGATACATCAATTTATACTAGTCCTATTATCTGTGTAATTATTCTATTGTCCACTGGTACATAGGATGTCTGTACTTGTGGGGATAACTACATCAGAGAGCGTGATCTCCTCTTTCCTCTTTGGTAGCTATTTGCAGGAACGCCCCAATTCGGTTTGGCACCACTATTTGTTTAAACAAATCAAATGTTGTATTTCCTAGGTGTTGACAAACTATAACACATGTCTGCACATGCGTTAAACTTCTGCATTCCTACGTGGTCTTGTAAGGTTACTTGTCAGCCGCCGACGTGTGTACTTATCTATTCAACTTTGTCTTTGACTTCTGTTGAATAGTACAATTGATGTAGACCACTTAGAAAACCACTATACTTGTAATGGAGCATAGCTGTCTTGTGTAGTAAGCTGCATTCCAGCTATGATGGTTCTTCATTGCTGAGTCACTTGATATTCTTGAATTGCTGAGTACACATCCTGTGCTAATTGAAGAATACTGTCTACCTTGTGCTGGTAGACTAAGCAGCAAACTAAACACTCAACATAACAATATCTGTTGTCTATACATAAATAAACTTGTGCTGGCTGCACATAATATTTTAGTGCAAATAAATTATAGTTTTGTCATAATTAAATCCTTAATTATTTTGGGGACTCAACAATCTCCCCCTATTTGATGATGACAAAACCTATGACGTAAAGAGAAAATACTAAAGCCGGCACTAAGGGACCTAATGAAAAATAGGCAGTAGATTTAACCCCTTTGTGGTTTGTTTTGGGATCTTTTGCTGAGTTATCTATATCTTATAAATTGATATGATTTTGAACTTAGACTCATTTCATTTTCATTACAACAGAATATATACAAACATTTACAAAACAGTATAATGAAAGATGAAATAACAAAAGATACAATTAATTACAAGAAGGCTATCTATCTTTATCTTTATCTTTCTCTTGTTCATCACCAGATAGCTCTTCTTCCTTTACTTTGAGGGCTGCCCAGGCTTCAGGGAATAGGTAAGGTAGCTCAGCAGGGTCATACACTGGAATTTGAGGGGGTAGAATGATGGGATCTCTTCTGTGTGGGCCATCACCAGTAGATTTCTTTCCTTTAGGCTTTTGATAGAGAACTTCTTCTACATTCACTACTAGTGTGTTCCCATACTTTACTGCTTTGTTGAAGAGCTCTTGAAGTTCAGGTTTCAGTGTATCTTTAATACCACTTTTACCTTTACCAATAAAGTACTGCAGTATCTCCATCCATTCACTGAATCCTAAGGTTCTTAGTTCAGTGTAGTCTATCCTCTCTTGAACATTACCTTCCCTGCTGACACTGAAAGCCCTTTTTGTGCCTTTATGCACTTTGATGATCTTACCTGGATTGGATCACCTGGTCATCACATCACCATACTTGCTCCTATAATAATGATCAGATAGCTCTATTGTTCGTTCAGTCTCTATAGGAGCTACAGTAGGTACCTTCTCAGCAGCTTCCAGTTCATCGAATGCCTTGTCCTGTTCCTTAACGATGGCTTTAGCTAACTTGAGGGACTCAGCCTCTTGTTTTCTATCAGCAGCCAACTTAGCTTCTTCTTCCTGAAGCCTCAGCCTCTCAGCATATTCGGCATCAACATCCTCCCTTCTTTGCCTTTCAAGTTGAACACTCAAAAGATAATCATAGGCAGTAATGTTGAGGGATTTAGCTATAACAATCAACTGTCTGCCTTCATCAGTAGTCATAGCATCATAGTATTGCTTTAGATCCATCTCCAGCTGTAGAGCCTCATAAAAGAGAGCTTTCTCTGCATCAGTATGTAGCCTTTGACCACTGTTGTATAGATACACAACAACTTCAATGCTGAATTCCAAGGCATTGATGTAGAATTGCTGATCAAGTGGATGGTACAGCATTCTGATTTGGCATATCCTTTCAGGTATAGCAGCTGCTCTTTGTTCAAGCAGTTCTGGAACAGTGATCTCCGGCCTGTAAGCCTCTCTTTCGTCTGGATTCATCTTTCTTAAGTCTGGATCACCATGTACCGCTGGATCATCTTCCCAAGTAGTGTGTTTATCATGACATTTTGGGGAAGATGGAGGATACCTACATGATTCTGCTATGCCAGAAGAACCCACTAATTCAAAATCAATACGTTCATCCAGTGTCCTGTCAAAGTAAGCAAGATTCTGGGCAGGAATAGGTGATTGAATAAACGTTGAACTTCCTCTGCCCCAGATTGTGAAATCAGCCGCATCAATAGAATTAGCATCTTTGTTAGCACCCAGCTCAGCCACCTTGGCTGGGTCTTCATCACTTGTTACACCAAGCCGCACACTTCTGGCTGGGTCATCATTCATAACACTCCTTGCTGTGTCTTCAGTACCAGCAGACTGATTAGTATCAGCTGGCACAACTGCCACATTATCTTCACCAGCTGCCTCAAATAATGGGTCTTTCCTTAGGGGCTGATTATCCTTAGGGGCAGATTTTATCCTTTGTTTATTGATTGGCTTGGGTTCAGCTGGTGGTTCTTGTGTTGATACTGGTTCTTGTGGAGGCAGATAGGGAGTAATAGCAAGATACTTCCCCTCAATAACATCATCATCAAGGTTGATGACTTCTGCTGGCTGTTGTGGTGCAGCTGGCTGAGCAGAAGATGCTGGTCGAGAGGATTGGCTGGTTTCTAACATAGCATCCAGCCATTTCATGAATACATTAGCTCTAACTCCTCCTGACTCAGTAGATTGCAAATAATCTTGCATCTCTTCAGGTGTCATTCTTTTAATCCTATCTGCTCGCTCAGCATACAGCTTTGCCTTCTTTTTATCATATATCACCATGAACTTAGCATTTTCTTTTCGAGCATCTCTCTTGTATTTGTTTATGCTGAGCAGTTCATCATGAATATCCATCTTTTCAGGGTCTAGGCTTCTTCTATGCTCAATTCTGTGTCTTTTATAAGCAACATAGGCCTCTCATTTTGCACACATACTTGGGCTTTTCACCAGAAACAGAAGCCTGAGTAGTGTCATTAGTAGTAGCAGTGGAGGTACCAGCAGCCAAAGTGGGTTCCGTAGAACCAGTGACATGTTCAGAATAGGCAGCATTTGCTGCGATAAGCTCATCAGTAAGCACCACGTCATCCTGGTCACCACCTGTAGTAATTTCCTCAGTAGCAGCAGTTGGAGGAGTAACAGTGGTAGAACCAGTAACATCGAAATCAAGAACCTCCTTAACAATATTATCAATAACGTTTTCAAGTGCAGGAGGAGGTTCTGTTATCATCTTATCAACCACCTCAGAATCAGTGGTTGAAGTAGCAATACCGGAGACAACAGGAGGAGTAGCAGAAATATCAGTAGTAGCTAACTCCTCATTAACAGTTAGCTCAGTGGAACCAGCAGCCAAAATATCTCCTGTAGTACCAGCAACAGTAGAGGCAACAACACTAGCATCAGCACCACCAGTAGACAAATCAGTGGCACCAACACCAGTAGCAGAAACAGAGAGCTCATCAGTAGAAACATTAACATTTTTTTCTTTCTCCCCCTCTGCCTGTTCATCTACCCTACTAAGAACTGAAACAAAAGAACATTATATGTTAACAACTATAGAACCAAATAAATTTGACTCAATAATTGCATCTGTTGTTGGTCTCTGGGGACAGACTGGTGATTTAGATAACCCTTTGATTGAGATAGAGTAAGGTGTCTGTAAGAGCAGCTGTGACTCTGCTGACTCATTGGCAACACATGTTGACCCAGATTGTGAAAGAGTTCTGGCTGGTAATGATGTAGGAGTGTGACTCTTATCATGATCTAAGTAACATTTGGGCTGTGCAGTAGCTTGAGCTGATTCAACACGATGAGGAGCTGTCATAACCCGTCCTTAACCATAAGAACGAGTTAGATAACGTATGATTTCATTGCGAGGTATTGACCTCTATATGCGACATTTTTAAAAGAACAACTGCATTTATTTTACATTACAAACCATAACTCTTATTTTAATACAAGCTTTAGACAATATAAAGATGATTATCGTTTAGCTATAATCTTAGACTTACAAACTTTACATGTGATGATAACAATACGATTTCTAGCATATTTTACATTACAATTCCTCGGATATGCAGTTTTATTTTTGACACAAATATGCATACTCAAGATCTTGCTTAAATTCAACATGTTACAGCGGAAGCTTCTAATTATCACCTGAGAATAGACATGCTTAAAACGTCAACATAAAGTTGGTGAGATATAGGTTTAATGCCGGCAGCGGTATAAATATAGACCACAAGATTTCATATGTAAACATTTTAATAAAAATATTCTAAATGGTTGAGCACTTGGTAGCCATACTTAACATTTAATCACGTCGCATATTCCCTTTATTATGAAATCTTACTACACCGTACCAAGTGTAGTCACGAAACGAAGTACTGTGCAACCGTTGAATACTGGTCGTCCAGTCCGGTTGGGGTTGTCAGGCCCGATAGATCTATCAACAGGATTCGCGTTTACAATACCGCTGTAAATAGTAGTTACCAAGCTACAGGGAAGTATGCCAGTGGTACAACTCAACGTAGAATATATTTTTTAGTTACTTGTGTCCATATCGTAAAACACAAAATACATGTATTCTTATCCCGAAATATTTAGAGTTTAAAAGTGGGACTATATACTCACTTTTGCCTTGAAGATATATATATTTTGACTTGGTCTCCGGTTGATATCACGAACCTATCCATATATAATATATCAATATATTTTCATTTTAAACAATCGTCACGTATATATATACTTATAATACTTTTAATGTCTTCTTAGTCCGTAGTTAGCAGTCCGATGTTAGTAATTCAATTTTAATGGTTCATATTTAGGTGTTTAATAAATAAAACCCCCATCAAAATAAATAAAACCCCATCGTATTTGTATTGGTCGGGATTAATCTTGACCCACGGTACCGGTGTTGTCAAATGACGTGTTGCGTACATAAAGTACCGGTGTTGTCAAATGACGTGTTGCGTACAATCATGGGATCTTATGATTAATCTTCTCGTATTGTTTACGGGTGGTCCTGAAATATATAAAATTAAATTATGAGTACATATATATAAAATATCATGTTATTTTAGAAAGATGTGATTCATTTAATTTTTCTCCAACTATTTTCGTGGCTAAACTAGTTTTGGATATCCGATTTTGTTTTGGTCATAGTTTCTTCGTTACAACTCCGTTTTCGTTGGTTCAACTTGCCACTTCCTTGGATCGAGTCCTTCTTTAAGAATATGAACTGCAAATACCTTAGTTTGTATTCGAAATCACAGGTCATAGGTCAAATTTTGGTGAAACTTATGAAGTTAATCATTTTCCCTTATGCAAACAACATTAAATGATTATTTTTCTAAAAATACTTATACTTTGAGTTAAATCATGAAATTTTTATGTGTTATCATATTCATAGTAAATATCATTTTTCCAGAAAATAAACCTCCAATTCAAGGTTCAAAATAGTTTTTAATTATCCAACCCAAAACCGCCCCCGGTTGCACTCCGACGTCGTAAAAACAGTTTTTAAGGAGTTCTTTGAAAAACCAAGTTATACTTTGTTAAATTAGCATATATTTATGATATATTACATGTCTTGAAGTATTTTAAAAATTAAGTTAGAAGGATCTATTTAGTTTGCAAACAAGTTTGAAATCATTCAAACTATGTTCTTGTTGTTAAAATTGTATACCATAAAATAAGATAGCTATATATATATGAATCGAATAAGGTTATGAACAAAGTTACTACCTCAAGTTACTTGGACAAGATTGCTGTAAAAGAGAAGTAAAAACCTAGAACCAAAAGAGTGATGGAATTGGATGAAAGATTAGAAGTAAACTTGTGTTCTTGGAAGGATTCTTGAAGTGTTTTTGTAAGGGTTTTCTTATGATGATTAAGTGATGTTTTTGGAACTAGATCTTCATGGTTGTGAGCTGAGATGGTTAAGGGGTTTAAGGCTCATAAGTGTGTGTGTTTTTAGCTAGAGAATTGAAGTAAAAATGAATCAAAATGATGATCCCCCATGGCTCTTAAAAAACGTGAATGGGGGGAACCAAGATAAAATTTTAGTTTGTAATTTTATGTATTTAGTCAAGCAATCATACAAAAGTAATTACCTCTACCTTAGGGAAGTAACAAGGGCTAGTTAGGTGGTGATTTGATGTGTATATACCAATAGTAAATACGTATAGAAGTTAGGTATGATACGAGTACATATACTCTAGATATACGTATAGAAATCTTGTGAAAACGGAACGAGGATTCAAATATAGTTATCTTTTGTGAATATACTTATATTGTTTTATGTATTTAAGTCCTTAAAAAGTGATTAAATACATTACATATACGATATATGTATAAACATTATAGGTTATAAGTATTTATATCAAAAAACGTTACTTAAAGTTATCGTTTTGAAAACTTAAGTTAGTAGTTTCAAAATATACTTATAACTTATTGTTATTAATACAAAATGAGATATTAAAAAATCCTTAGATCATGTTAAATATGTATATATACATATATATACATAAACGTATAATTATCATATGTTATATAGTTCGTGATATCATCGGTCAAACTAGACGGTCAAACATTGTGTAAATCTCTTTTCAAAAACATAAGTCTCAACAATTTGGGTTGCTTATCATGTTGGTAAGGTTTAATTTATGTAAATATTAATCTTATAAGTATAAATCGATCGAAAAAGTCCGGGTCATTACAGTACCTACCCGTTAAATAAATTTCGTCCCGAAATTTTAAAATCGTACCTATTTTGCGTCATCGGGAAACAAATGCGGGTATTTTGGTTTCATTTGATCCTCTCGCTCCCAAGTAAACTCGGGACCTCTTCGTGCATTCCAACGAACTTTAACGATCGGTATGTTGCTCTGCTTGATCCGTTTAACTTCACGGTCCATGATCTCGATTGGTTCTTCTATGAATTGTAGTTTCTCGTCAACTTGAATTTCTTCAAGAGGAATGGTGAGGTCTTCCTTTGCAAGACACTTCTTAAGGTTTGAGACGTGAAATGTATTATGTACTCCGGCGAGTTGTTGCGGTAATTCGAGTCGATAAGCTACCGGTCCAATGCGTTCGATGATCTTGAACGGGCCTACGTACCTTGGGTTCAGTTTACCCCTTTTGCCGAAACGTATTACACCTTTCCACGGTGACACCTTTAACATAACCATGTCCCCAATCTGAAACTCTAATGGTTTCCTTCGGACATCGGCGTAGCTCTTTTGGCGGCTACGGGCTGTTTTCAATCTCTCCTTGATTTGTACTATCTTCTCAGTCGTTTCGTGTATGATCTCGGGACCAGTTAATTGTCGATCTCCTACTTCATTCCAACAGATAGGAGATCTACACTTCATTCCATACAGTGCTTCGAATGGTGCAGCTTTAATGCTCGCATGATAACTATTATTATATGAGAATTCTGCTAACGGTAAATACTTATCCCATCCGTTTCCAAAATCGATCACACATGCCCTGAGCATGTCTTCAAGAGTCTGAATTGTTCTTTCACTCTGCCCGTCAGTTTGCGGATGATATGCGGTGCTCATATCCAAACGAGTTCCTAGTGCCTCCTGTAGTGATTGCCAGAACTTTGAGGTAAATCTACTATCACGATCAGATATAATGGAAATAGGTATTTCATGCCTTGAAACAATTTCCTTTATATATAATCGTAATAATTTCTCCATTCTATCCGTTTCCTTTATAGGCAAGAAATGTGCAGATTTGGTGAGACGATCAACAATTACCCAAATGGTATCGTATCCCCAGGCAGTCTTTGGTAACTTCATGATGAAATCCATGGTAATACCATCCCATTTCCATTCTGGGATTTCTGGTTGTTGAAGTAGCCCTGACGGCTTTTGGTGTTCTGCTTTGACTTTGGAACAAGTTAAACACTCCCCAACATATGTTGCAACGTCTGTCTTTAAATTAGGCCACCAATAATGTGTCTTAAGATCTTGGTACATCTTTCCAACTCCAGGATGTATCGAGTATCTTGTCTTATGTGCCTCATTCAATATCAACTTCCTTAATCCACCCAACTTCGGTACCCAAATACGGTTTGCAAAATATCGAATTCCGTCTTCCCGTATAACGAGTTGCTTCTCATACTTCTTCATTATTTCATTTCTTATGTTTTCTTTAGTAAGTGCTTCTCGTTGAACTTCTTTGATTTGTGAGTTGAGATTCATGCGAATTTTTATGTTCATTGCTCGTACTCGAATTGGTTCTCGTTCCTTTCTGCTTAGAGCATCGGCCACCACATTCGCCTTCCCGGGATGATAACGAATTTCACAATCATAGTCGTTTATCAGCTCGACCCACCTACGTTGCCTCATGTTCAGCTGTTTCTGATCAAAAATATGTTGAAGACTTTTATGATCAGTGAACACAGTGCATTTAACCCCATACAAGTAGTGTCTCCATATCTTCAATGCAAACACGACTGCTCCCAGTTCTAAATCATGCGTCGTATAATTCCGCTCGTGAATCTTCAATTGTCGGGATGCGTATGCAATAACTTTCTTCCGTTGCATAAGAACACAACCACTGATTTTAAACACAGTCTCCATCTTTTCTATCCACCGGGTTAAACCGATCGGTCCTTCTGTTCCACTGAATGATGAGGGCTTGCAAGCTTGAAACGTCTTGTAGGTGCATCCTACACGAGGATTTGGGTTAACTGCAGCAGCTCTTGCAGCTTCGACCCATAACATTCTATCGTTCACTTGCTGGTTGATGAATTCCTCTACTTCTTGTTCCGTCATTCGATTCAATCGCGCCATATTCTTCTATAAGAATGAAAAGAAAATAATTATTCACATGGAATATTATAGATGTAGTGTATATTTACAGTACATTATAGCTTGTTAATAATATGAACCAGGTATTATTATAAAAGCCTTTTCTTCTTATTAGCATTTTATAATTATATCTAGGGTAGTACCTACCCGTTAATGTTCATACTTAATAGCTTAGTACAGAACCAATTACTACCATCTAAATAATACTTAACCATGGAAAATTATTGCATTTCATACTTCACTATTTTACATATGCTTATCTTACATCGAACATTAAGCAAACCACACTAATAATATTATACAAAACATTATATGATCCCATGGTTTAATACGGCAGCGCATCGTTTGGTCTATTTTCTAGGACGTTTAGGTTCAAGGAATGGCCTAACGCTTATCCTAGCTGTCTGCCTATATTTTGGCTGTGGGGCTGAAGAACTAGATACCGGGATAGAATGAATAGGAATAGCGGGAATAGGGGTGGTAGTGTCTAGTGGAGTTGGTGCCACATCATCCTCTTCGAGATTTGAATTTTCTAATTCATTAGCCTTTCGTTTCTTTCCTAGTTCGAACTTGTCTTTCGTAATTTCCTGTATTTCTTCCTCGGGTTCACTTTCCTCCTCGGGTTCACTTTCCTCCTCGGGTTCACTTTCCGGGTTCCCTATAGTTGGTTCATCTGGAATTTGTGAGTCTTCCCCAAAGATATTATTTTCGTCATCGGATAGGTTAATGACTGGAACACCATCTGAAGATTCTGGTTCGGAGTCGCTGAATGTGATAACAAGTTTTGAGCCCGACATCTATCACACAACAACTAACCCATTAGTACTACATAATATTTACATATAAATTTTAACCAACAATGATAAGCAATGGTTTTTAAATCAGACCCGGTCAAAGTCCAGACTTACTAATGTATCCTAACGACTTATCAGTTAGACACACTAATGCAAACCTGGTTCGCTAAGACCACCGCTCTGATACCACATGTCATAACCCGTCCTTAACCATAAGAACGAGTTAGATAACGTATGATTTCATTGCGAGGTATTGACCTCTATATGCGACATTTTTAAAAGAACAACTGCATTTATTTTACATTACAAACCATAACTCTTATTTTAATACAAGCTTTAGACAATACAAAGATGATTATCGTTTAGCGATAATCTTAGACTTACAAACTTTACATGTGATGATAACAATACGATTTCTAGCATATTTTACATTACAATTCCTCGGATATGCAGTTTTATTTTTGACACAAATATGCATACTCAAGATCTTGCTTAAATTCAACATGTTGCAGCGGAAGCTTCTAATTATCACCTGAGAATAGACATGCTTAAAACGTCAACATAAAGTTGGTGAGATATAGGTTTAATGCCGGCAGCGGTATAAATATAGACCACAAGATTTCATATGTAAACATTTTAATAAAAATATTCTAAATGGTTGAGCACTTGGTAGCCATACTTAACATTTAATCACGTCGCATATTCCCTTTATTATGAAATCTTACTACACCGTACCAAGTGTAGTCACGAAACGAAGTACTGTGCAACCGTTGAATACTGGTCGTCCAGTCCGGTTGGGGTTGTCAGGCCCGATAGATCTATCAACAGGATTCGCGTTTACAATACCGCTGTAAATAGTAGTTACCAAGCTACAGGGAAGTATGCCAGTGGTACAACTCAACGTAGAATATATTTTTTAGTTACTTGTGTCCATATCGTAAAACACAAAATGCATGTATTCTCATCCCGAAATATTTAGAGTTTAAAAGTGGGACTATATACTCACTTTTGCCTTGAAGATATATATATTTTGACTTGGTCTCCGGTTGATATCACGAACCTATCCATATATAATATATCAATATATTTTCATTTTAAACAATCGTCACGTATATATATACTTATAATACTTTTAATGTCTTCTTAGTCCGTAGTTAGCAGTCCGATGTTAGTAATTCAATTTTAATGGTTCATATTTAGGTGTTTAATAAATAAAACCCCCATCGAAATAAATAAAACCCCATCGTATTTGTATTGGTCGGGATTAATCTTGACCCACGGTACCGGTGTTGTCAAATGACGTGTTGCGTACATAAAGTACCGGTGTTGTCAAATGACGTGTTGCGTACAATCATGGGATCTTATGATTAATCTTCTCGTATTGTTTACGGGTGGTCCTGAAATATATAAAATTAAATTATGAGTACATATATATAAAATATCATGTTATTTTAGAAAGATGTGATTCATTTAATTTTTCTCCAACTATTTTCGTGGCTAAACTAGTTTTGGATATCCGATTTTGTTTTGGTCATAGTTTCTTCGTTACAACTCCGTTTTCGTTGGTTCAACTTGCCACTTCCTTGGATCGAGTCCTTCTTTAAGAATATGAACTGCAAATACCTTAGTTTGTATTCGAAATCACAGGTCATAGGTCAAATTTTGGTGAAACTTATGAAGTTAATCATTTTCCCTTATGCAAACAACATTAAATGATTATTTTTCTAAAAATACTTATACTTTGAGTTAAATCATGAAATTTTTATGTGTTATCATATTCATAGTAAATATCATTTTTCCAGAAAATAAACCTCCAATTCAAGGTTCAAAATAGTTTTTAATTATCCAACCCAAAATCGCCCCCGGTTGCACTCCGACGTCGTAAAAACAGTTTTTAAGGAGTTCTTTGAAAAACCAAGTTATACTTTGTTAAATTAGCATATATTTATGATATATTACATGTCTTGAAGTATTTTAAAAATTAAGTTAGAAGGATCTATTTAGTTTGCAAACAAGTTTGAAATCATTCAAACTATGTTCTTGTTGTTAAAATTGTATACCATAAAATAAGATAGCTATATATATATGAATCGAATAAGGTTATGAACAAAGTTACTACCTCAAGTTACTTGGACAAGATTGCTGTAAAAGAGAAGTAAAAACCTAGAACCAAAAGAGTGATGGAATTGGATGAAAGATTAGAAGTAAACTTGTGTTCTTGGAAGGATTCTTGAAGTGTTTTTGTAAGGGTTTTCTTATGATGATTAAGTGATGTTTTTGGAACTAGATCTTCATGGTTGTGAGCTGAGATGGTTAAGGGGTTTAAGGCTCATAAGTGTGTGTGTTTTTAGCTAGAGAATTGAAGTAAAAATGAATCAAAATGATGATCCCCCATGGCTCTTAAAAAACGTGAATGGGGGGAACCAAGACAAAATTTTAGTTTGTAATTTTATGTATTTAGTCAAGCAATCATACAAAAGTAATTACCTCTACCTTAGGGAAGTAACAAGGGCTAGTTAGGTGGTGATTTGATGTGTATATACCAATAGGAAATACGTATAGAAGTTAGGTATGATACGAGTACATATACTCTAGATATACGTATAGAAATCTTGTGAAAACGGAACGAGGATTCAAATATAGTTATCTTTTGTGAATATACTTATATTGTTTTATGTATTTAAGTCCTTAAAAAGTGATTAAATACATTACATATACGATATATGTATAAACATTATAGGTTATAAGTATTTATATCAAAAAACGTTACTTAAAGTTATCGTTTTGAAAACTTAAGTTAGTAGTTTCAAAATATACTTATAACTTATTGTTATTAATACAAAATGAGATATTAAAACATCCTTAGATCATGTTAAATATGTATATATACATATATATACACAAACGTATAATTATCATATGTTATATAGTTCGTGATATCATCGGTCAAACTAGACGGTCAAACGTTGTGTAAATCTCTTTTCAAAAACATAAGTCTCAACAATTTGGGTTGCTTATCATGTTGGTAAGGTTTAATTTATGTAAATATTAATCTTATAAGTATAAATCGATCGAAAAAGTCCGGGTCATTACAGGAGCCAGCTCAAGTCTGCTTTGGGGGTCAGTTATGTTCTTTGCTGGTTGTACTGTCAGCAAAGGATATTTCTTGAAGGATAATTTAGAAAAATGTGGAAGTGCCTAGCTTGAAGAGTATGGGATGCTACTCTTCTTAACACTAGTTTTAAAACCAGTCAGCTTGGGAGTCAAGGTTGTACCTTTAACTCCACTATCATTTTTCAAGTCAGCAGTTAAAAAAGTTTTAATTAAGTTAGATATTTCTGCTGTTTGGTCTAGAGACGCACCAGGTTCCATAGCAGCCTTCTTTTCAGAAGCAGCAGTTGAGACTGGGGCAATCTCCCATGTGGCTTGCGTGGAGCCAGCTTTAGCTTGTTTGGGTTTTCTGTTACCAGGAAATAGATAAGCAACGGGTTCCAATACTAGAAGTGGGTAGTCAGTAGATAAGACTAGGGTTGTTCTTTATTATCAGAGAGCACTAGATTCTAATACAACTACTGCTTTACCAGTATGTGAGACGGTGGATGTACTAGTTGACGTAGCTGACTTCTTCCTTTTAACAGCTGGCTTGCGCTGAGGTCCCTCCCCCTCAGCTGGTGCAACACCAGAGGCAGTCGTTTGGGAAACTCCACCTTGAGCAGCTAGATACTCAAGCATTGCTGGAGTCAAGGCAGCATATGGAGCAGTTGGTTTATCTTTCGGAATCCCCCCTTGCTTTAAAGGCAGGTCAAATGATTCATCAACAACCTGCTGGTAAGCATCACCCACCTCGTTTTCAAACACAAGGCTTTAAATGTGTTTTTTTGGGTGCAAGCACCATTTTCCTTAAACTGAGGTAGATCTCAGCTGCATAATCAATGTTCCTGTTGAACAACAATCCATGAGCAATCTTAAGCTCAAAGTCTGAGCATTGATCGAAGCTACCGGATTTCTGGCTGATGCACTGGGTCAGCAGTCCAAAGAAGTAGTACCACAACGGTGGAATATGCTTCCTTAAAGGTGTATGACCAATTGGACCAGTATATCCAATTGTTTCTAGCACTTCCCTCTTGAATTCGTCGCTAGTTGGTGAATTGACAAATGGACCACCGGGTAATTGAAGGGCCCGTCGAATAGTATCAGCGGTGATGGAGCAGGTTAGTGTTTCAGTAACCATGCCACAAATACATGGAGCATTCTGTTGAGTGGTGGCCATGGTGGCGGTGTACCAGAATCTAGCCAAACAGGCTAGATAAAGATGAGAAGGCACTCCAGTGATAGATCTTGCCAAGGAGCATCGCCTGATGTAGTCGATCAGAGTCTCATAGCCTATGTTGGCTTTAGACTTGGGGATGGAGAGAGAATGTGCAACATTGCCTCTTGATAGGTGAATGAGATTATGTGCAGGTGCGTTAGAAGCCTTAAAAAGGCTTGGATGAAGATTGAACAATGGTCCTTGTTCAACCTATTCCTCCATGACCGATGGAGGTTGTTGTTCTGGTTGTTGTTGCTGTTGTTGTTGTTCCTCTGGTTGGTTCACGATGGGTGGTGATTGTTGTTGGTCTGCCATTGATAATTTTGTTGAAGATGAATGATTTGAAGATTTTGGGGATTTAGAGAGAAAAGTGTGTGTTTGAAAGGTAAATGTAAGAGTTAATAACTGAAGGTTATTATGAGAAATGGATCGCCTTATTTAACCTTTAGAATTGGTGGAAAAAGTGTAGGAGAGAGAAAAATGGCAACTGTTATCTGCAGGCGCGTGGGCAGATGTGACAGAATGGCACGTTTTTGAGGGTACACAGACTGTTCACATGATGTATAATCAGCTTGAACACTCATACCTCCCATTAAGCATTAAATGCAGCAGGTTATAATTCAAAATGAAGTTAAAGACCATAAAATAAAATTTGTATTAAATACAAAAATTCTTTGTTACATTTAATATGCTATGAATTTAATTTTAAATTATTGGGAGTAAATGAGTTTCTATTTTAAGGTATCATTTAATGTTGTGAGCTACTTATTATTTCATTTTAGACATTGAATAACCATGATATAAAAGACCTTGTTGTGCTGATTGTTTGACATGTAGGCAGTAAGTAAAGAATTTGTGACTTACTGGGTTGCCCTACAAGTTGTAGAACCAGCACACCAATAAAATTGTCTTTTATTTTAAAGTTCAAGCATACGCAGCTCAAAGATGAGATAGTTAAAACGTTTCTCATCTAAGGGCTTTGTGAATAGATCTGCTAACTGCTGGTCTGTTGAAATAAAATGTAGCTCCACATCTACTTTTTGAACATGATCCCTTATGAAGTGATAACGAACGTCAATGTGCTTTTTCCTTGAATGTATCACAGGATTTGTTGGTAATAGCAATTGCATAGGTGTTGTCACGGTAGATTGGAGTTTTTTTAACATGAATATCATAATCCTTTAGCTAGCGTTGCATCCATAGTACTTGAGCAGTACAACTACCAGCAGAAACATATTCTGCCTCAGCAGTAGATGTGGACACAGTATTTTGCTTTTTGCTCATTCAGTTGACTAGCCTACCACCCAGTAACTGGCAACCACCAGTAGTACTTTTCTTGTCTATCTTACATCCTGCAAAATCAGCATCTGAATACCATATTAGCTTAAAATCTTGGTCTTTAGGATACCAAAGACCACGTTTAGCAGTGTCTTTCAGATACCTAAATATCCTTTTTACTGCTAGCAAATGTGACTCTTTAGGATCAGCTTGATATCTGGCACAGAGACAAGTGGTAAACATAATATCTGGTCTGCTATCTGTGAGATAAAGTAGGGACCCAATCATACCTCTATATTCAGTGATATTGACTGGTTCACCATTGGAGTCAACATCAATTTTGATAGATGCTGCCATTGGAGTCCCTATATCTTTTAAACAGGTCAGACCAAATTTCTTTAACATATCTTTGATATATTTATCTTGACTTATAAAGATTCCATCATCAAGTTGTTTAATTTGCAATCCTAAAAAGTATTGTAAATCTCTTTGTAAGCTCATTTCATATGTCTTTGACATTAGTTTTGAAAAATCTTGACATTGTTTCTCATTTTTAGATCCATAAATAATATCATCCATGTATATCTGTAAAAGCAAGAGATCACCATCTATCTCTTTTGAGAATAGAGTGGTATCAATTGTTTCAACTTTAAAACCTATACCAGTGAGATACACATGAAGTGTCTCATACCATGCTCTTGGTGCCTGTTTTAGGCCATATAGAGCTTTGTCTAACTTGTAGACATGGTCTGGATATTTACTGCTTACAAAACCATGAGGTTGTTTGACATAGACTTCTTCTTGCAGTTTCCCATTTAGAAGTGCAGACTTAACATCCATCTGGAATACCCTAAAGTTCATCTTAGCAGCATATGCCAAGAATAATCTGATAGCTTCCATCCTAGCCACTAGTGTATATGTCTCTCCATAATCCAATCCTTCTTCTTGTTTGAAACCTTGAGCTACCAATCTGGCTTGTTTCTGATCACAATCCCATCTTCATCCATCTTATTTTTTAAAACACACTTGGTACCAATGATCTTCTAAGTTTCATCATCAGTTTTAGGTACCAATGTCTAAATCTTATTCCTAGGAAACTGGGAGATCTCTTCTTGCATAGCTCCTGCCCAGCTTGGATCTTTGATTGATTCTTCAGGACATGTAGGTTCAATGGTAGATACAAAGTTTACATGCATACAAAAATTGCTGGTTGCATGTCTTCTTGTTTTAACACCACTGGCCAGATTACCAATAACTTGTTCAATTGGATGCTCCTTTGTCCATCTAGTGTTATGAACAGGTGAGCTTGTTGTGGAACACATAGCATCTTGATCATCAGCTGGCTCAGAGGAATGAGCAGCAGTGGGAGACAGCTGTTCATTATGAGTGTAACCAGTACCAGCTTGAGATCCTTCAGAACCAGTAGACCTATGCTCAAGTTGTAAAACTTCAGTAGAGCCAGTAGGTCTACCTGGTTTAGACACAGATGGAACAGTGTGTTTCATCTCATCATCAGAGAACCCAACAACATGGATTGGTGAGGGATTTGATGCTGGTTCTTCTTCATCATCTAGAGCTTGCTGAGTTGGCTCTTCAAATAGTAACTCCTCATCTTCTTGACCAGAAGATGAAGTAGGGGAAGTTTCATCAAATATAACATTAATAGATTCTTCAAAACAACCCTTTCTTTTATTGAAAACCCTATATGCCTTTGACATGTTGGAATATCTAAGAAATATACCTTCATCAGCCTTAGCATCAAACTTGCCTAGCTGATCCCTATTGTTTAGAATGAAACAGGGAGTGCCAAATACATGAAGAAATGAAATTGAGGGTCTTCTGCCTTTGAGAACTTCATAAGCAGTTTTACTGAAGTCTTTTCACTATTAAAGATCTATTCTGGGTAAAACAAGCAGTGTTCACAGCTTCTGCCCAGTATAAATTTTTCAGCCCAGACTCAGCCAACATAGATCTTTCTGCTTCAATTAGAGTTATGTTTCTTCTTTATGCAACACCATTCTGTTGAGGTGTTCTCACAGCAGAAAAGTTTTGTGAAATACCTTTGTCAGCACAAAATTCTTCCAATGTAGCATTTCTGAATTCTGTACCATGATCACTTCTAAGTTGCTTCACCATTTGTCCATTCAGTAGTTCCATTCTTTTGATAAAATTGATAATTTCATTAGCAGCTTCACTCTTTTGCTTCAAAAAGAATACCCAAGTGTATATGGAGTATTCATCAACAATCACCAGTGTATACTTCTTCCCACTATAGCTGGCTATATTAACAGGACCAAAAAGATCCATATGAAGTAGGTGAAATGGTTTCTCAACAGATGAAATCTGCTTTGACTTGAATGAGGCATGGTGATGTTTCCCTTTTTCACATCCAGGACACAATCTGTCCTTCACATAAGACATTGTGGGTAGCCCAGGCACCAAACTTTTACTAGATAATTTGTGAATATCTTTAAAGTTGAGATGTGAGAGTCTCTTGTGCCATAACCATTTGAGGTTGTCTGCTGCCTTTGAATAAAAACAAGTATCTGTTGTTGTGACTGCTGTGTTCATGTCAATTTGATACATGTTCTCATGTATTTTAGCTGTCAGCAGTGGCTTCCCTGTCTTATCAAAAATAGTGCCAATTTCCCTTCTGAATTGAACTATCTTACTTTTGCTTGTCAGTTGGCTTATGCTGAGTAAGTTGTGTTTAAGCCCAACGACATATGCTACATTTGAAAATGTAACATTCCCATTTGTTAAAATACCAAAACCCTTTGTGTAATCAACGAATTATCTCCATATGAAACAACTGGACCATCCTTTTCTTGATAGTCCATTAGCAGGGACTTACTTTCGGTCATATGTCTTGAACATCCACTATCGAGATACCAGATTTGCTTGTTTTGAATGCCCTGCACAGTAGCTAAGAGATTAGTTCTTTTTGGGAACCCATCCAAGGATGGGTTCTGGAAGGGTCATCTTTGATGATCTCTTCCTGTCTGCTGATTTTCTTGAAGAGGAAGCAGCAGATGGGGTTAGGGTTAGAGTACACCGGTTAGCTAAGTGAAACTTGCTGCCACACTTGTGGCATTTTCTCACATTTGGTATCGGTGACTGGTCATACACTGAGTAAAGGGGGCAGTAAGATCAGGTCTACTTTCAGATATAGCAGCTATGAGCTGGTCAAGCTTGACAGTCATTATCTCAGTGATAGATGACCCAGCACATGATTCCACAATTTGGTCCACTTTAGATTTTACCTTAAGGGTAGCTTTCTTCTTGGAACCAGTACCATAATCATGATATACTGTTTTGCCTTTGTTATTTGACTAGCCAGTGTGGGAACTTACTGTCCCGTCAGCTGATACCAGTCGACTAGTATGAATCTTGATTGCTGCCTTTGACTTGCCATTATTACGTTTTGCTGGCTTGTCAGTAGCTACTGGTTGACCAGTACAATTTTCATCAACAGGCTCAACATTGATGGAATTTGAACACGAAGGGGAATCAATTGATTTCGACTTTCTTTGATTGTTTTCAGTGATTTCCCTTTTAATGCGTCTTTATTTTAGAGTCATATAGTAAATGCTTGAGGGATCGGTAGTTTCATCAATTGAAATACTAGTTTCCTTGGCTTTTACTTCACTCTCCAAAATTTCTTTTATTGACAGTGGTGGGGTCTCTGTAGGTCTGACAAACATATTTGTTAAGACCTTTTTACCCTTAACTATCTTAGCAAAAGTATTTGGCAAGACAGCTTCAGGATCAGTTTCAAGAATGGGGTCCATAAAAGTAACTTCTGCAAGAGCAACAGTAGCAGCATAGTCACCAGCAAAGAAGGCTTCATCTTGGGCAGGCACCTGCTCATTTACACATTTAGCTGTGCGTTGAGCGGATGTACACCATGAAGCAACAACCTTTTTGAGGTCATTTAGCTTGTTCTTAACATCTGCTGCCTCCACGTGAAGGGACTTTAGAGCAAAATTTTGTTTTTCAAGTTTTGAAATTTCATCCTTCAAGATTTTAATTTCATCAGTTTTGCTTTTAAGTTTATCATTTAAAGATTTGTTATCATTTTTCAAAACTTCTTCACGTTTACTGCCTCTACATAGATCAACTCTTAGGTAGTCAAACATTTCAGCTTTTTCATCATCAGCATAAGTTCGAAAATTATCAACCTTATACAGCATTTCAGATTTCCACTGAGGTGAATCCTTTTTCAGATCAGCTTCCCTCATATCAGCCAAAAACATACCACCATTATCATCCTCATCAGACTCTTCGACCTCCTTGGCCATCAAACACAGCTTTTTACCAGAAGCATAACTAGCATCATCATCATCAGTATCACTGTCAGAAGATGAAGAAGAGCTGGTTTCATCCCAATTATGATGCTCAGCAACTAGAACCTTTTCTGGCTTCTTTCCCTTCTTATCAGCCTTTGCACTTTCCTTCATCTGAGCCTTCATAGCTTTGTACTTGTTCTTGTACTTATCAGCTTTTGAGAAGGAGTTAGCATGTGATGTTGAAGGTTTCCTGGACATGCATTCAGCAGCAAAATGTCCAACCTTCCCACAATTGTAACGCTCAGATTTAGGACCCTTGTCTGATTTACTGATATACCTAGCACTTAGTTTCTTACTCCCTTTGTATGGCTTGCTGGTTCTATTACGATCGAACCTTTTGAACTGCCTAGCCAGCAAAGACATACCTTCAGCAAACCCTCCTACATCATCTTCATCATCACTGCTTTCTTCAGACCCAGTACCACTATCCACCTCA
The DNA here is from genome assembly GCF_046630445.1 of Rutidosis leptorrhynchoides. Classification (NCBI taxonomy): domain Eukaryota; kingdom Viridiplantae; phylum Streptophyta; class Magnoliopsida; order Asterales; family Asteraceae; genus Rutidosis; species Rutidosis leptorrhynchoides. The sequence continues at coordinate 149,088,568 of NC_092335.1, read as the reverse complement.
TCTTCAACTGACTCATCTTCTGCCATCAACTATTGAACCAGTAAAGCTTTTTGAGCTTTCTTTTTAGCAGCATCAATAAGAGCAGTATCATCAATATTTGAGGATTTTGAGGTGGTGGGGGCAGACTTAAAGTTTTCTTTTAAATTCAGTTCAAGTTTAGCTTCTGCCTTCTCATGGTTCCAAAGTGTACCATATAGAGGACATGTTAAAGTTCTTTAAGGTCTGGGTGGTTCTTAAGGGGTCAGTCACAGGTTTCAATTTAGCAGACAGTGAGTCAATGAATTTGTTTACTTGTTCAAAATCAGTATATGTGATTTTCAAAGTAAGCAGGTCAGCTACTAACGAGTTAAACCTAATGAAGGTTTGCTTAAGGGTCTCATTCTTATAGGCAAAGAACATTTCATACTCTCTTTTCAAAGCAATAATCTTGTTCTGCCTAACCTCATCCATGCATTCATAAGTAACATCTAGATAGTCTAACATAAGCTTAGCATTCAGTTTTCCCTTAATCATTTTGAACAGGGGGTTAGGTAATGTTATAGCTAACAGAGTTCTGATCTTAGGGTCAAGTCCAACACAATGTTTGTCCTCAGCATCCCATTTGACTGGAGTGAGAACAACCTCTCTGCCAGAATGGCAGGAGTGTCAGCAGTAGCTGGGATGCTATCAATAGTCTCAGTTGGGATAAATGGACCATCTGTGGCAATACCGGGTATGAGTGGGTCAATAGACTCAAGGTGAAGCATGAACCTTGCCTTCCAAGTTTCATACTCATCTTTATCGAATTTGGGTGGTCTATTGGATGAGTCATTTTCAAGGTAAGCTGTATTTGAGTATGCAGCCATGAGAGAATTCAGATCCAAGATATTAAATTATCAAGACTGAAGCTCTAATACCAGTTGTTGGTCCCTTGATTAACAACAGAAGTATTATAGAGGGGTGAATACAATTCTTTTTATTAACTTTACAATTAAGACACAGTTTAGTATTTAAGCAAGTATATTAAATAGAGTCAAAGGTAATTTTTCAACGGTTTATTCTTTATTGATTAAATCATAAAGAATTAGAACTATCCTCGACGGAATGATAGTTGCTTGATACTGATTTACCTAAGTATAGCTACAGAGAGTGTTCTAAGCTATTACATGTTTTGGACTCTAAATAAAACAAACCCACACCACTAGTTGTTACAATAGTGTATATATCAATTTATACTAGTCCTATTATCCGTGTAATTGTTCTATTGTCCACTGATACATAGGGTGTCTGTACTTGTGGGGACAACTGCATCAGAGAGAGTGCTCTCCTCTTTCCTCTTTGGTAGCTATTTGCAGGAACACCCCAATTTGATTTGGCACCACTATTTGTTTAAACAAATAGAATGTTGTGTTCCCTAGGCGTTGACAAAGTATAACACATGTCTGCACATGCATTAAACTTCTGCATTCTCACGTGGTCTTGTAAGGTCACTTGTCAGCCGCCGACGCGTGTCCTTTTCTGTTCAACTTTGTCTTTGACTTCTGTTGAATAGTACAATTGATGTAGAGCACTCAGGAAACCACTATGTGTAACGACCCTGGATTTTCCAAACTTTTATTAATAATATTTATTATTAATGCTTGCGTTTTAATGAATGTATTTTTATACATTTACTTGTTATCGTAATTAACTTTACATGTCCCGACTCGTCTTTGTGACACACGTACTTGTCACGAATAATATTTTGAATATTATTTACGTTCATGATTAATTATTATTAATCATTTTTAATTAACTAATGTTAGTAGTTAATTACTTGGGCTTTGTTTATTTATTTGTTACATGCTTACACTTGGGCCTTTATAAATGGTTATGGACTTGGAAGCCCACCCTACACACTTAATGGACTAGTAAGCCCATCTTTTATGCTAGTATTTCATTAAGACAAAACATGGTTTAATTAAGTTAATTTAGGAGACAAATACTTCAAGTATACTTACACCTCTTTCTCATGCCATTTAACTTTAATACCATTTTGAGCTTACACCATTCTCCAATACTTGAAACTTGGCTTTTGACCTTGCTTCTTTTGGCACTCTTGGCCGTGAACTTCCATGGGGGAGAGGGATTCATTTTAAATTTTTTTTTTGTTACTTATTTACTTGTAATACTTCATTCCATACACACACATACTTACTTACTTCTCTTTTCTCTCATCTTTTTCTCTCAAACCTTGTAAGTAGCAACTTTATTTCTCTTTTCTTTTCTTCCATAAAACCAAATTCATCATCATCATTTTAATTACTTGTTTTGTTACTTGTTACTTGTTTATGTTAAAGATCAAGTTTTCTAACTTGTATCTTCATGTAATCTTGGTTACTTCCATCTTTTGTTTGATGAAGAATCAAGAACAAGGATCTAAACTTGTTAGTTTATGGTTCTATACTTAAATGTTATAAGATTTAAAGTTCATAAACTTTATCATCGTACTTATGTTCATGATTTGTAGACTTAAATTCCTAAGATCCAAGCTTGACTTGAATCTTCTTAAGTATGAAAGAAACATGAACATAATACTTGTAACTTTAGTTTATTTCTTTCTTTTGTAAGTACTTTAAAGTTGTGATGTTGTTAATTTGGTCAAGTATTACTAGTTAAGCTTGATCTCATATTTCTTGAAACTAAAGTTAACTTTATAAGTTCAAGAACATGGAAGTATAACTTTCTAGTTATAACTTCATACACTTGTGTTGGATCTAAGTTTCTATAGCTTATGGTCTTCCAAATTTGTTATAAACAAGAGCTTATAAGCTTATATACATTTTACAAGATGAAAATCTAAGTTTCATAACTTATGGTTTCATTAAAGTGTAGATCCAAGTTTTGTAACTTAGGATCTAACTTAAGAACACTAGATCTAGACTTTCTAGTCTAGGATCTTTAAGATCTAACTAAGATCTAAGTTCTACAACTTAAGATCTTGATTATTTAGTTTACTTTCAAGTTTGTAGCTTAATATTACTATTAGAGCTCATGTATGTGTCGGATCTAAGATCTTGATGTAACTTTGGTTCATCAAACTACTTACAACTCTTAAGTGAGTTGTGCTACATATCTTAGACTTACACTAGTGTTATGATGGTCAAAACTTGGTTAAGATGATGCAAACATATCAACAAGTTTTACACTTGAAGCTATACGCATCAAGGATGAGAACCGTGACGAGCATCAAGCACCAAGAACCCCCCAAAACACCTTTACTTACTGTTTCTGCAGCAGATCATTAACCTGGGCTACTATAAAAGTTGATTTACAGCTAGTTCGGTTCGAGTAGATGATTTTCCATTTAGACCTCATCTTAATCCGAGTTACGGTTTAGGATTTATGGCCATCCGAAAGTCACTACACCCTTTTAACGTTGTGCTAAATTTCTGACCTACTCGCACTTAAACCATTGCCATGGTCAAACAAAGACGAGTTTGGTTCTGGAAATTGGTCAGCCTCTAAGGAACTCATATACGGAGCCATGGTCACTGGTCTCACCTTATTTCAGTTTGTATAGAGGTCGTGGCGACTGAACGAAATCAGCCTTTATTTTAAACTCTATTCTTGATTGAAACTTACTTTACACTTTTTGATTAATAATGAATGATGATGATACTTAAGACCTAATTTACATACTTTTAAACCTTTGGGAACGATTTACTGACTTAGTAACTTTTGACTTAGGTTGAGGACCTTTCGGACCAACCACTTGCTTACTATTCCCGCGTATCGACTTTTACTAATTTCCACTGTGAGTTATAGCATCCCTTTTTACTTTAACTATTTTGGGACTGAGAATACATGCGCATTTTATGTTTTACATACTAGGCATGAGTACTTAAACTTTATATATGTGTGGGTTATACAACGGCATAAACTTTCCCCTTAGCTCGGTAACGTTTAGTCATTGGTCTTTGAACCGGTGAACGCGAATCTTAGATATGGATCCATAGGGTTTGACATCCCACTCGGGCTAGTAGCGCTAGCATTTAATAGGTGTTTAATACTTCGTAAAATTACGCACTCGCCAAGCATATTTTAGGGGGTGTTATTTACGTTAAGTTAGTTACCAAGTGCCCACGGTTATACATATACTTTTCATACTGTTTTGAAACACTGAAATCTCGTGGCCTACCTTACATTACTGTTATACTTAAACTATAGCTCACCAACCTTTGTGTTGACATTTTTAAGCATGTTTTTCTCAGGTGCTTAAGGTTTGATTGCTTCCGCTGTAGTTGCCATGCTTTATAGTCTCCCGCTGCGTTTATTAGAGATGTCTTCGCATGAAACATTTAATTTGCATTCAAACTATGTTATTTTGAAACGACGAATTTGTAACGACCATTGGGTCACGTACTATTATTATTGCCTTCTATTCGTAGAGGCACATTATCGTATGTTAAACATTTGATGTTGGTTAAGACATCACCTTTTCTTATGAATGCAAACTTATTTTAAAACCACATATAGTGTTTGACCTTGTAATGATCCTGTTGTTGATGAACCGTACACGATGGTTTTGTACGGGGTGTCACATTTGGTATCAGAGCATTGGTTGTAGGGAATTAGGTTGCATTAGTGAGTCTAGACCAGTCCGAGTAGGATTCACTAATAGGACTAATCTACAACTTGCTAGTTTACTTGTTTCTGCGGAACTTGCTGCATGCTGCTGTTTACTTTTACTGATATATGTTGTATACTGCTACTTGTTTTCACCACTGCATGATATTATCTGCTTTTGATTGCATGATACTTGTCGTTATTACCATGCTACTTACTGCTATAGATGATCTAGACTGTCGTAGTCACTTTACCTAATACGTGCTTGCTTTATGACTTACTGACATGGAAAAAGTTATTTTTCCTTGTTCAGATGTCGGATATCCCGCCCGTTATCATTTTGGAGAGCGACTCAGACTCATCTGCCACATCGCCTACCATTGTTGTTGATTCACAGATCCCGTCCTCTTTACCCTCCAGTGACTCTGGCGCTTCGTCCTCTGGAGACAGTAGTGATAGGTCAGATCATGTTGAGATTGAGAGAAATGATAAGATAGAGTGAGATTCGGTATGTAGGAAAAAGACTCGGTATGAGAGAGAATCGGTACAAATTACATTCCACAGCTTCTAGAACTCAGTTACAATACAATGGCTATCTAATTAGGACTACTTAGGTTCCTTATATAGCCCTCTTCTAAGGAACCTTCATTTAAGCTTAATTCACATTAACACTAGACAACTTCGGGGTCCTAACAATCTCTTCCTTAGTGTTAAATGTGAACTTTACAATATAATCCTATTGTGAAATCTTGAGAGGTCCAAATGTTAGTTTCCATCGTGAGCCATCTGGTTTTGAAACTTCTACTTGATTTTCTGAAATTTTCTTAGAAGTTTTACAGACTCCCCACGCTTTCCTTGGATCTCCCTCATGTAATGGATATTCATCCATTTCCTTGAAATACCTTCTCTTTCTCTGGCCACGAAGAATCTCAAACTGTCTTGTACGGATTCAGAGCTTTAAACGATCTCTGATATGCTTTATAAACTCTCCAAGACCCATTTTTGTATCAAAGTCATCAACCTTGCTTTGACAAATTTTAAGATACTTCAGTGCCGCCTTAAGTGTTCCATCTGAATATTTATTCAGCTCTTCAGTACGAATGAACACCTTTTCCTTTTGAGAATTTACAAATACAAACCCTTCGGGTTCGAATTGCATTTGAAACATCCTCATATCCTTCAGTCCCTCCGTAAATTGATTCGGACACGTTATTCGAATCTTTTTCCTATTTGCTTCGAGACCTATTTGAAAATCTTCACGTCTCATCAGTTCAATTGTCTCCATCATATATCTTTTCACAGCTTTGAAAGCTTGAGCTTTAGCAAAAGGTCGAATGGTGATGATACTGAGGTAGTTGTAGATGTGAATGATGTCAAGCATATCAAGATTATGAAAATCTGCTTCTGTGAACATGTACTATTTCTCATCTTCTCTAATAACGTGGAACTGACTGATGACATCTTTCTTTTCACTTATCTCTACTCCGACTCGAGCAATATTCAACACTTTTGAAATACGATATTTTCTTTGAAGCCACAAATCATCTTCATCTTTGTTGATATGTTTCCTCCACATAAACTCATACCAATTTCTTTCACTTGCTGGAAGCAATCGTGAACCTATATAAGTAAACCTTTTACTCCTTGGTGTATCATTGATGCGGAATATCTTGTAAGCATTTTCTTCGATGAATGTGTTTCTTAACGTTATAAAATCATGTTCAACTCCCAATAACAATCTTTGTTCCTGATTCTTAAAGAATATTCCATGGTTGTATTTGAATCTGGAATTTACTGTTTCACTTGATGTAGATGTACCAGAAGTTTAGCTTTCATTAGCATTTGTTGGATGTAAACTCGATGAGGGTGTAGAATTCGATGAATGATCAGTAGGATTTGTTGCATCATCATTTGGAACATCATTATCTTCAATATGATCAAAGATATCATCATCATTTGGATTAACATAAAGATTGTCTTCATCGTCATCAGAAGAATCCATTTCATCATCACTTTCTATTACTGGATCAGGATTCCCTTCATCTACAATCTCTACATCTTCTGGAATTGAAGATACTGAAGATAACTTGCTTAAGATGACAAACCCATCATCATCCGTTTCTTCAAGATAAAAATCACTTAAGTTCAAATCCTCATCTACTGGTCCACTATCAGCCTCATTATGAACAATTGGAATTATAACTTGCTCAGACTCCTTATCATCAATTTCATCATGTGTAGAAACCATTTTTGATTTCGTTTAAACTTGTTGAGCTTGTGAAGCTAATGAAGACCTCACACCACCACCCTTGTTGAAATGTTCACCGATAGATATTCTCCATCTACTCCTATCTCCCCCTCATGGCTATTCTGAGGATCAGAATCGTCATGTTCATCATCACGGTGAGGACTCAAAGGAGAAGAGCAGGAAGTAAGTGGATATCAAACACGAGCACGAAACAATGCTTGAAGCGAAGTGCGTCGAAGAACATCAAGATTGACTCTAGCAAACATACGACTGAAATATTCTTGCTCCAAAGCATCATAGAAATGTGGTAAACGATACGGTGATGATGGCAAAGTAACAATGGGAACAGCAGCATCAGCAGTACCTGTTGAAGGCGATGTCGATAGAAGTGTTTGAGTTGCCGTGAGGGCAGGTAAGGATGATTGTGCGGTATTATTCTTATATGTAGGGCTGTACATACTACTAGTCAGATTCGTGATATCCCCTTATGATGGAGGTTGGGTAACAACCGGAGTTGTCACCGGTGAAGTTTCTTTTGAAGCATCCGCCTCCATGACTTTAGTCTCATGGGACTCTGACAGAGTAGCAGAACTACCCGTCGGTTTAGCTCTCACAGAGATATTGCTATCTCCGACTCCTGAAATCATTGATATACCATGAGGTGGCGAATCTCTTTCAGTTAAAGACTCTTCCTCCAGACCCTGAGATTCAGGATCTGGAAGAGAAGTGGTTTAATCAATGGATCACTTTCATGAACCAAGGGATCAGTCTGCTGGAAGTCTGATAAATATCCCGAAGGATTGTCATGTTGACTCGTTTCCATGGGACGTGACAGATCTCCCTCATTAAGATAAGCCGGACCTCGAGACCCTGTTGTACGTTGAGGCACAGGAGGATTTCCAGCCGATACGCAGGGTGCCTTTTCAAGATTTTTCGGCTCCCCTTCGGCCGTTCTGGACATCAATGATTGAGTTTCCTTAATCGATTGAGTCAACGCAGACTTTACTACAGAGGAAGACTTTACTTCCTTAGATGCTGAAGCACCTTGCTTTGTAGGATTTATTCTTAAGTCCTGTTTAGATTAGATGGGCTTAGTGGTCTTTATACCATCCGTGCGTTTAAATCTCTTGCCTACCGAAGCTTGCGCTTCATTTAGCGTAGGGCTTACTGTTATTATTGGATGTGATATGGAAATGGGTGAGGGTGACCTAATTGTTTCTAGGTCTTGGTCCGTATCACCAACAGTTGTAGTAACTGTTTGGCGGACGATAGGTGTCGAAGTCCTAGATCTAGTTACTCGTTGGGTTGGTGGAGTCTGAATCATCTCATCAGGTATATATCGAGTTCTCTTAGGAGAATGTTCGGGAGACGATTCAGATGTTGTTGCTGAAGTGTCGGTGTCACTGCTTACTTCGGGTGTTGTGGAAAGGGTTGGTTCAATCCTAGTTGGACTAGGTTCCCTGATCCTCACGGGTTAAGCTTGGTGTACTGCCCTAGATCATTTAAGGTTCACCCTAAGTGGAGGATTAGCTGGTCCAGGTGGTTATACTACAGGTTCCTCTACAACCTCTGAGGCTGGAACCGCGGCGGGTTCAACTTGTTCTTGTTGTACCGGGTTCGGAAGAGGTATTCCTACAGCCTCAAAATAAGAATGCATACGAGCGTCTTGGGGTTCAGCTAGCCTCACTAGCCAATTTGGAATCGACGCAGTGAATTGATTATCAGATACCATCGGGGTATTCATCTTCAGCTCCCCAAATCGTTTCATATGTAATCCATGTGTACCTGATACAAATATATTTGCATTTCTGCAAGCATTTAGCATCATGGATAAAGATACAGAAAAACCTTTCGCAAGGGTTGTATGAACCCCTTGGCTTATCAACTTGAGCTTGAACCAAATCCCATATTAGTTCTGCATAGTCAGGAGCTTCTACTCTTATGAAAGAGTAGAACAACTTCAGCATTAGCACAGTCAGGCTGTCGGATCCACTCCTTGTCATCAGCAAGCATCTGTTGATCATTGAGAAGATCACATACCACCTTGAGTGCAGATATTTCTCCTGAAACTTAGCCGGAGGAACATTACGGGCTCCAACATAACCAAGATCGAAGATAGATGACATCATCTGCTGAGTAGCAGGAAAAGAAGGAGCATTCTGCACAACAGGAAGTCTGAATATCCTCTTGAAATCAGCCTTAGTGATACTCCTCCTCCCTTGAACTCCTCTCAGTTGAAATTCAAAACGAGCTTGTGTTCCCTCTGGATTTTTAGCAGTAGGTTGTGTAGCTTCCACAAACCTAATTGTTCTATTAAGTAGCTCCAGATCTGTTACAGGTACACTGACTGTAGAGTTTAGAGCAGGCTACAGAGTGTGCCTCTCTAGAATTGCAGTCCAGTAGTTGCAGGGAATGTTGGTTTCAGAGTTGATGAAGTGATTGTTCGTCATTTAGCTGTATAAATAAGAAATAGAAGACCACAAGATATTTAACATAAAGCATATATCTCTATTCTTATTTGCCTTTGAAATCCTTTGTATATGTTTTATCTTTTATATTTTATGATTTTTATGGTTTTTCAAAGATATAAAAATCCTTTATTCTCAAATATGAACAAGTAATTGACAATCATGACATTTATATGATATTCATCACAATACAAATTCATCATGCAAAATCAATTATATAACACAAAGAATCAGAACAACACTTAGTCAATTTTTAAGCACAATTCAAGCAGATTCGGTAGTCATGAAAACTTGAGATTCTGTAACCAAATAAGCTTGAGTTTTCAGATCAGAAAGATATAAAATAAACATGTTAAGTGTTTGAAGATAAAAATTAGAAAGTTTCAAGGTACCAAAAGTCAGACTCGGTATCAAGAGAAGAACATATTCGGTATCTCCAAAATTAACATAAAGTCACTCAAACATGCACATTCTATCATGTAAAATCACAACCATAATCAATTAACCACTCAATTAGAAGCAGATCAACATGTCAATCGTATGAACAGGCTCGGTACAGTAGACAGAACATATTCGGTAGATACAGAATCCATCAAACAATCAATTAAACATGTAATCAAACTTGGTCAAATGATAGATCAATTAATATAACTCAGAGTAGACAAGAATTCATGTTAATTAACAAAATCAATTGAGTTTAATCAAAGATTAGTAGAATACGACTCAGACTCGGTATAATCAACAGAATTTAAAAATTGAGAGTCACAATCCAGTTATTTTGATCTTTTCTGGTTGAAAAAACATTTAATTATCTCAGATCTACACGTATGTATCTAAAGCAATGATTAAAATGAAATTATACAAAAGATTTGAAGAAACAGAAAAACGGATTCGGTAGATTAGGCAGATTCGATATGTTCAATTAGACTCGGTAGGTAATTAAGCATAGTAAGAGAGTTAGTTTGACTTTGACCCTCCTTTTATAGATACCGAAGATAAAATACCGAATGTACTTTTACCGAATGGGCCTATTTTACCGAATACAGTCCACTTTTCAAAACTTTATCAATTTAACTTCAAAATCTTGACAAATTGATTTTTCCTATTAAAATTCATTTCAATCTTTTCATGGTAAACAATTCTGAGACAATTTTTTGAAAACTTTGAACTTACCGAATCTGTACTGTTGGATGTCAGATTCGGTATAATGCTTAAAATAGCATTTATTCAGTAAAAATCAAATATTTTTGGATTTTATCTTTTCCAATTTTTATGAAATGTTCAAAATAAAATTTGTACTTAAAAGAACTTTGAATTAGTGAACAAAGTACAAATCTTCAGTGATACCAATTGTTAAAACGGGTTGCATACTGAGATGTATACAAGCCTTAGTGAATTATTTTAGATATAAAACAAAGAATTTATGAATTCACTTTTGAAAAACAATATTTTTTAGTAATTTTCTCATTTTCTCCCTTTTTCTCCCCCTCAAAATGTGATATACAAGAATGTAATCAGCATTTTGATAAAATTCCCTAGAAAATGAATTATCTCTCCCTTGAAATATGATATCAATGAGTTACCTCCCCCTTACGTAACCATTGAACAATTATATCCAGGAAGTTATCATAAATCTAAAGGCTCCCCCTTAAAATATGATATCCAAAGCATATGAAAGTAGTTGCTCCCCCTAGAAAGTATCTACTCCCCCTAAACACAAGATCTCAAGAATAAGTCCCAACATATCTAAGGAATATCAAGCACTATACTCTACCATGCCAATCTCTTTGATCAAGAACTTTAGCCTAAGTTCATCTAAGGGCTTAGTGAACATGTCAGCTAATTGCACTTCGGTAGGCACAAAGTATAACTCTACATCCCCTTTCTCTACATGGTCCTTAATGAAAATATCTATGTGTTTAGTCTTAGAATGCTGGACCTGGTTGCTTGTTATTGCAATAGCACTTTGTGAATCACAGTAAATCGGGGTCTTAGAAAACTTAAAGTCATAGTCTGAAAGTTGAATTTGCATCCACAAAACTTGTGAACAACAATTAGCTGCAGCAATGTACTCAGACTCAGCTGTTGATAAAGACACATAGTTCTGCTTTTTGGATGACCAACCAACTAGCCTATTCCCCAACATCTGAATTGATCCAGATGTGCTTTTTCTATCAACATGGCAACCGCCATGATCCACATCAGTGTAAGCAGTGAGATTGAAATCGGATCCATGAGGATACCAGATCCCAAGGTTAGGTGTACCTTTAAGGTACTGAAAAATCCTAACAACCGCTTTGGAATGAGATTTCTTAGGGTTTGACTGAAAGAGGGCACAGACAGTTACAGCAAGTGTAATGTCGGGTCGACTTGCAGTCAGATACATTAAAGAACCAACCATGCTTCTATAAAGCATAATATCAAAGGGTTCCCCATTAGTATCAGCATCCAGTAAAGTCCTCATTGGGGTTGTCATTGATTTTAAAATAGTCATTTTAAAACGTTTTAGCATATCATTGATATACTTTGTTTGAATGAGAAAAATCCCGTTTGGTAATTATTTTACTTGTAACCCCAAAAAGAAATTTAACTGGTCAAGCATGCTCATTTCGAATTTGTTGGCCATAAGGTCACTAAATTCTTTGCATAAGGCCGGGGACGTGGAACCAAAAATAATGTCATCAACGTAAATTTGAACCAAGAGAATGTGACCATGGTTTTTATGAATGAACAGCGTTGTATCAATCGTTCCACGAGAATAGCCATTGTCCAGCAAATACTTTGTTAAGGTCTCGTACCATGCACGCGGTGCTTGCTTCAGACCATACAAAGCCTTTTCCAAGTAGTATACGTGATTTGGATGAATGGGATCGACAAAGCCTTCTGGTTGATCGACATAGACTTCCTCTTAAAGATGACCGTTCAGAAAAGCAGTTTTGACGTCCATTTGAAACACTGTAAACTTCATAAATGAAGCAAAGGCAAGGAAAAGACGAATAGCCTCAATCCTAGCAACCGGAGCAAACGTTTCGTCATAATCAATACCCTCTTGTTGTCGATATCCCTTGGCTACAAGACGTGCCTTATTCCGAACCACAATTCCATCAGAATCCTTCTTGTTCTTAAAAATCCACTTAACCCCTATTGGTCGTTGACCCGTTGGTCTTGGAACTAATCGCCATACTTTCAATCGTTCAAATTGATTGATCTCTTCTTGCATTGTAACCACCCAGTTCGGATCAAGTAAAGCTTGAGCAACTGTTGTTGGTTCAATCTTACTAAGAAAGGCAGTGTATCGACACATATTCCAAGTAGCCCTTCGAGTTGAGACTGGAGCAGATGCATCACCAATAATAAGATCTATTGGATGACTTTTAGTCCATCGGTTATGTGGAAGAGGTTGTACATCAGTGGTATCCATTGAAACATCAACCGTTGTTGACGTTGAACCTTGATCTGCTTGATCTGATGTAACATTATCTAATGGATTCAATTGAGTATCTGGAGAAACAGCTGGAGTTGTATTAACTGATGAATCTTGAATTGGTTCAAGATTATCAGTAACAGGAGGTGGTAGGGAGGATGAAGAAGCAACAGGTGAATCAGTTGATGTTGTATCTTCATCAAAAAGACTTTGTTGAGTCTCTACAGCAGTTGACTGTGACGGTGTAACCGGTACGGCTTGAACAGTTGAATTCCGTTGAGGGGCATAAAGAGTATCAAACAAGATATCCAGTTCCTTTGATGTAACCGTAGGAACACCCTTCGTCGAGAAAATTTAGTTTTGCGAGGAAGAAGTAGTAACCAGGTTAGGATCGGGTTTTGAACTGAGTTGTTCAAAATCCATTCCCGAAAATTCATCGAACTTGACATTTATGCTCTCTTTAATCTATTTTGTCCGTTTGTGATAAACCCGATAAGCAACTTTGTTCGAAGAATAATCGAGAAATATGGCTTGATCGCCATTTAGATCAAACTTTCTGAGGCTGTCAAAATCGTTAAGCACATAGCATATACAAACAAAGACACGGAAATATTTGACATTCGGGCGTCTACCATATAATAACTCATATGGAGTTTTATCAAAACTTTTATTAACAATACATCGATTTTGGGTATAGCATGCAGTTGAAATGGCCTACCCCCACATTTTTGGAGGTAGTTTGGAGTAAGCAAGCATCGTTCGAGCTGCTTCGCACAACGTACGATTACGTCGTTAGACTATTCCATTCTGTTGAGGGGTCCGAGCAGCAGAGAACTGATGTGCAATGCCTTGGTCTTTCAAATAACTATCAAGTGGGGCATTCTTAAATTCCGTCCCATTATCAGTTCTAATACTCTTAACATGTTTGTTAAAAGAGCATTGAGTCTTTTTAATGAACTCAATGATAATGGCGGGGGTTTCTGACTTAGTTCGCAAAAGAAAAATCCATGTAAACCTGGTATAGTCATCGACAATGACAAGCACATGTTTCTTGCCACTGAGGCTAGAAATACGCATGGGTCCACATAAGTCCATATGCAATAATTGCAAAGACGATGAAGTACTGGGGTTTTGCTTAAGCGGATGATTAGTCCGTTTCAGCTTACCCATCGCACATGATGGACATACATGATGCTTATCATAGTGAAAGGTTGGAATACCATCAACTAAGTCTTTCGAGACTAGTCGATTGATACCCTTGTAATTCAGGTGTGACATCCGATGATGCCATAACCATGAATTTTCTTTGGTAGAACGAGTAGCGAAACACATGGTTGCATGAGAAGGTGCATCATGGAGGTCAATAGTGTATAGTGAAGCATAACGTTTACCAACAAGAAGATCATTTCCTTCGGTGGATTGCACAGAGCATTGTCGACGTTCAAACAGAACTTTAAGATCTCCATCGCAGAATTGACTCACACTAAATAAACTGCACCTCAAACCTTCAACATATGAAACCCGTTTGATTGTTATGCCATTTTGCACATAATCTCTGTAACCCATTATCACTGCAATTTCATCATTTCCAAAAGTAACCGTTCCTAGGAATTTGTCAATGAAGTTGACAAGCAAGGATTTATCGCCCGTCATGTGTCTAGAACAACCAGAATCGATATACCAAACACAGACATCGAAACCCTATAAATGTGAATTTCCTAGAGTTTAGGTACCCAAAGTTTCTTGGGTCCTCTACGGTTAGTACCAACAATAAACTTTGGATCAACGACAAGATAATCACGTAAAGCATCATTTAAAACCACATTACATGAAGCATCATACGCAATATCAAGTTGTACATCGTTATCAGAAGTCTTAACACACAACTTATTCTAAGTAGATGTTTTGTTCACAGACGAAAATTGAAAAACATGAGATGATTTCCTAGGCTGACTAGCAGATTGCGTTGGTTTGGTTGCTACTTTCTTAGTCGTGGACTTAGGAACCCATACAGATTTGTAATTCAAGTTTGTATTATGACATGTGACACGAAAAAAACCTTTGTTAGTTAGACGTCCAAACTTTTCAGTTGACACATGAGATGATTGATTTTGCAAAAGTTCCAATTTGATTTTACGTTCTTTTGCATCATACTCACTTAAATCAGGTTTAGGACTTGTGTGTTGTGTGGACTTAACTGATGTCATTAAAAGACTTGCTTTTGAAGTTTTAGTCATTGGAATCATAGGAATCTTTTCAGTTGACACAGAACCATCGGGAGAATGAACCTTTTTGACAACAAATTGAGTTGTAGAAACAACTTTTGAACCACGATTGCGAAATTGAGAACATAGAGGATTTTTAAGAATATTAATGGGTTTTACATCCTTAGATGTTGTTGTTCCCTTCCCCTTCTTAGTAATCCCACCAATACATTCAAGCACATTGGTTTCAACATTAGACGATTGCTTAAGTGTGTTAGCCTGTTTCAGTTGAATTATCTTTTGTTTTAAGTTTTTAACCTCAAGACATAATTCTTCAGCAGAAACTATCACTTCACCCTCCTTAAAAGCATAGGTACATTCTTTCTTAGGCAGTGAAGGCAATTTATCACACAAAGCAAGCATTTGTTCTAATGATTAGCACTTAAGTTGCAAGTCAATATTCTCCTTTTCTAGTTGAGCTACTATACGATTCAAATTACGTACAGCAGGTAAATACAAATAATAATCGTGCAAAGGATCAAGTTGACTTTCAAAATCTATCAAAGGTTCAATGACCGGTTCATTATGAGGTTCTATTTTTTCATCTAAAGAATTTTGACCTAGAGATTCTGTCTTAAAGAAAACAGTTAGTTCATGTGCTAGGTCTTCACGGAAAACATTATCAGAACATGCAGGTAAAGCAGGTAGAATTGGTTTCACATCAAAAGTGGATTCATCAAACACCTCATCTATGTTAACAATGCTAGAACTAGGTTTGTTAAACACTTCATTCTCAAGAATTAAAATGTATTTCTCTAGCATGAGTGTAGGAATGTAAACCAATCTACGTGTCGTCACATAATTAGCACATTGCACATTCTTTTTAGTTTCAAAAAGTTCCTTCAAGAAATCAGGATTTGATTTACCCATTTTTGCATTAATTTTCTCATACATTAAGCTAATTTGATGGTATTTTTTAGATTTGCGATTAACAATAATATCATCAAAATCAGCATCAGAAGAATGCACAAAATGCGGTGGTAAACCAGCTTGAAAGTAATCAGAATGATATAATCCTGGAATCTTTTTGGAAGCTCCATCTAAGATCTTAGGATCTTCAAAACCCAACCCCCACTTTTTACCATGAATCATTTTTGGTCTGTTCATGAAAATTGTTTGTTTTGAAAGTTCTAAATCAATGATAGCTTTAGATTGCTCTGTACGATAGAGTTTTTCCTCATATCGAGCAAGTTGAGCTTTCATTAGAACAGACTCTTTTGACAACGAAGAAATTTCAGTGTCTTTTTCAATTATGGCATTTTCCAAATGAATAATTTTCTTATTTAGCTTTGAAAGTGTGGGTTCATGTTGGTTTTTTAAATCAGAAAGATCTTTTTCTAAGATTTGAACTTTTTCTGCAAGTCGTTCAGATTTTAAACGATAATCAGTTCGTTCGACTTTAATCGGATGAATTGTCTTCTTAAGATCTTCCAACTCAGTTTCCGTAGAGTTGAGTTGGAGAGTCAATCGTTGAACATTCATTTGCAATTTGGATGAGGAAGGTCTGGTCTCATTTAGTTTGATTTTATCTTTTAAAATCTTGTTTTCAGATTTTAAGCCTTTGACTTCTTTTGACATTGAGACCAGATTCTTCATCAAGTCATTTTGCATTTTTATAAAATCAGGTGAGATTTCAGTTGATTGTACCTCATCATCGTCAGATGTTGAGGCAGAATTCTCCAATGCTTCCTTAGCTTTGATGAGCTTAGTCACCTTACAAACATTTGCATGTTCCACCTCTGAGTCTGAATCATCAGTCCAGTTAAACCAAGTATCATCAACCGGTTTCAGCTCTCCCCCAGTTTCCACAATCTTAGCCATCAACATTTTCTTCTTGTAGTAAGCTGCGTCCTTATTCTTAGGTATCTTGCACTCACGAGAGTAATGACCAGCTTTGCCACAATTGAAACAGATTGAATCTTTCTTCTTGGAATCATCAGCACGTTGTTGTTTGGATTGATCAGCTTTCTTGTAGTACGAGGAAGATGATGAGTGTTTGCGTTGATTGCTTGATTTGCCTTTAAACTTGTGTTTGTTCAAGGCATTTGTGAACATGGCTGCCATCTTGACTAATTCAAGGTGAGAATCATCAACATCAGAAAGATTCAACTCTTCAGAATCAGTTGATTCTTCAACAAGCACTTTCTTGGACAAGCTTTTAGAAAATGATTTGCTCTTCTTTTTGGCAATTAGAACAAGAGGATCACCCGAAGAAGACTCTTTCCTTCCTTCTTGAAGTTTATATACCTCGGGTTGGTAATGCATAAGAACTCCAACAAGCTCATGAATAGTCAACTGGTCAATCTCTTTGGTAGATCGAACAATGTTTCCATAAGGAAGCCAATCCGCATTGAGCTTTTTGAGGAATTTCATGTTGACTTCAGCATGTACTTTTACAATCTTACACCTTTTCAACTCATTGAGAACACCATTGAAACGACGGTAGGTGTCCTTGAGTAGTTCTTCTGGTTCCTGCTTGAAATCTTCATACAATCCCAGAGCCTTATTCAATTTAGTAACGTCTGACATGTCGTAACCTTCTTGTTATCATTTGATCTCATCCCATATATCTTTTGCAGTAGTGTTGCTATCAACATTTTCAAATAGCTCATATGGGATAGCTTGTATGACAATATTCTTAGCCTCTATGTCACCCTGAGCTCTTTCACGTTTATCACCAGAAAGTTCATAGACTGGAATTGGCATACCAGTATCCGGATGAAAATCAACAACTGGACCATCTCTCAGAGAAGCCCATATGTGTTTAGCTTTCTCACCCTTATAGTCTATGTACTGAGTGATACGATGAAGCCACTGAGTGTACTTGCCATCAAACAACACTGGAGGTCGGGAATCTGATCCAATGATAAGAGTATACTGAGTAGACATCTTAAATTGAGGTAGATTCGGTATAGATTCGGTATTAAACACAATCTATGATCAGGGTTCAGTATAAAATCTAACAAGAATGTCAGATTCCGTAAAGATTCGATACAGTAGCAGATTCGGTAAGTGGTTCGGTACTGTAGCAGATTCGGTAACAATTCGGTAAACCAGATTCTGTATCAGAAACTGATAAGAATCACAAGTAACACACCCAAATTCGGTATGGATTCGGTAACCACACAACTTGAAGGCTCAGAATACTTAAAACCAAAGAATTAAGTGAAACCGAGATTCTGATTCGGTAAATGACTCGGTAGTCAAATTCTGTAAAATATTATGTGTAAACTCAATCCAATTCCCTTGAATTAGATTTGGTAACCTTGCTGCATAAGAAAACAAGTTTGTAACAAACAGAATATCAATGATATCGAAGATTTAGGATACCGAATGTCAACTGTACCAGTTGACAATACCGAGTCTAAGTCTAAAACTTAGAAATATAACAGAATCCTTTCTTAAACCACACCAATTAGCTGCGTATAATCAAACCGAATGCGATAGAATCACAAACACACCACAATCTGCAACACTTAAGACGAATTTTCAGTAATGAAGCAGACTCGGTATGACGGTTATGATACCGAATGTTGATCAAATCTTCAAAACTTGAAGAATTGAAGAAATTGAACCGACAGAAATGTGATTTAACACCTCACGAACACAACTGAATCTTTAAATCTTCACAAAAATCCAGAATCAAGCTTGAATTAAGCAATACCGAGAGTTTTAGCCACAAACTCTAAAAATCAACTTGATTCTCCATAATTGAAGTTAATAAGCTGTAATGATGATCGAAACTCTTTCTAATAGACCTAATACACCTTCGCTGAACTTATCACAAGAATCTGAACGTCAGATTATCAAATTCGATAATACCGAATCTGATTCATTTTACCGAGAGTATTCAGATTCTGTAATCTACAATCTCTGGATCGATATAGTGATGTAGAATCACTTCTTGGAAGCTCTGATACCAAATGATAGGTCAGATCATGTTGATATTGAGTGAAATGATAAGATAGAGTGAGATTTGGTATGTAGGAAGAAGACTCGGTATGAGAGAGAATCAGTACAAATCACATTCCACAGCTTCTAGAACTCAGTTACAATACAATGGCTATCTAATAAGGACTACTTAGGTTCCTTATATAGCCCTCTTCTAAGGAACCTTCATTTAAGGTTAATTCACATTAACACTAGACAACTTCGGGGTCCTAACAAGTAGCCATGCACCCGACCAAGTGATCATCTCGGACGGACATGAGGATCCACCGGAGATTCCAGCTCCACTCATCCCAGGACCCTCAGAGCCACAGCACCATTTGGGTGGTGCTGTGATTCCTGGGGAATATAGGGACGTTCCTTTCCGGAATGAGCATGGTCATTGGGCTAGACGCCTTAATGATGGACGTGTCGTGCTGATTCCACCCGGCAGATACCTACGGATGACTACTGACCGAGCACATCCACCTTCTGATGATTCCGATGACTCATCATCTGACGACTCATCATTCGACGACTCTAGCGATGAGGATTCCGATGAGGACCCTGAGGAGGCACCCATGCAGCCACCCTCCACCCCGCTAAAGAAGCGGTATCGTTTCGATGGTACTATTATTTTGGAGGTTAACGGAGGTAGGTCGTTCGTTAATGCACATGGACTGAAGGTTAGAGTTACCGCCCGTAAGCGGCTTGTGCCGTATCCTACTGATCCATTCATACGTAAGGCTCCCCGTTACGCAGCATTTACTTCTGGTGCTGGACCGTCTGCACCACCAGCTCCACCAGCATCATCTACACCACCGGCACCACCTGCACCATCAGCATTGCCTGCTCCACCAGCCACTCCCTCTGTCGAGGAACTAGGTGTCCCACATGATGGACATCCTTTACCCACCGTCACCATAGGGCTTTTGTATTAGATTTCTTTATGTAATCACGTTTGTAGTTTCATGTTTTTCTAATGTATTGTACGAATCTTATGCGAATGTATGCAACTTTTAATTAATGAATGGAACTTTGGGTTGTTTAATTTTGTACGATGTTCCATTTATGTTATTGTATGATGATTTTGTGGTATCTGAATCTATTTGCGTTACTTAATTAGCATGTGTTGTGTTGATTCCATGTTGGTTACCATATACTGTGTTATTATTTGAATGCTGAATTTTAACTTGAGTCAAAAATTTTGTTTAGAAGATCAATGGCCAACGGAAGATCAACGCCCACAGCAGCATAGATTGAAGAAATGATAGCCGAACGGGTAGCCGCAGCTATAGCAGAAATGAACCCCCAAGCTTCACCGGTTATCCAGCACAATCATAACGGGTACACATACAAGGAATTCCAAAGCTGCAAGCCCCACAACTTCAGTGGTACTGAAGGGCCAGTTGGACTGACTAGGTGGTTTCAGAAACTAGAAGTTGTGTTCCGTGTAAGCAACTGCTCAGAAATGAACAAAACTAAGTATGCCTCCTGTACACTGTCGGACGGCGAGTTAACCTGGTGGAACACACTTGCTCAAGCTAAGGGTATTGATGAGGCGTATGCTACCCCGTGGGAGGAATTTAAGGGGGCTATGATCGAAGAGTACTGCCCCAGAACAGAGATACAGAAGATGGAAACTGAGTTTTGTTGATAGTTATAACCGAAGGTATCTGGAATTAGCTCTGATGTGTCCTACGATGGTCACCCCCGAATTTAAGCGAATGGAACAGTATTTCTGGGGACTCCCCAAGTCCATTCAAGGAAATGTTACCTCTTCGAAACTAGCTGACGTCCCGGAAGCTATGCGCATGGCGCATACCCTGATGAACCAAATCACCAGCTAAGAACCAGAAAAGGCTAAATCTGAATCGGGTAGTAGTGAGAAGCGTAAGTGGGACAACAACAAAGCGAGGGTCTTTGAACAAAACCCTACTAAGAGGCACAATGACGGAAGGAACCCCAACCCGAACCCTAGCTCGAACTCTAACTACAAGGGTAGTCTGCCGTAGTGCAAGAGATGCTACAAGCATCACACTGGGTACTGCAATGTGGTCTACAAAAAATGTAAAAGGACTGGGCATATTGGCAAAGACTGCAAGATCACCACCCTGAATGTGAAGAAAAACCCCACTGGACCGAGAAAGTGCTACGAGTGTGGACAACCGGGCCACTTCAAAAATGAGTGTCCCAACAAGCGAAAGAACGGTGGACCACCGTGTGGTAGAGCTTTCAACGTAAACGCAAGTGATGCCCGTGAGAACCCCGACTTGGTCACGGGTATATTCACTATCAATAATCTATTAGCTTCTGTCCTATTTGATACTGGTGCTGATAGAAGTTATTTATGTAGACACTTTTACTCTAAGATAAATTGGTCGTTAGTTCCTTTAAATGAGAGTATGCTTGTAGAGGTAGCCAATGGAAAACTTGAGAAAGTTAACCAAATTAGCCGAGGAGCTATTATCAACATAGCTGGTGTGGATTTCGAGATTGACTTGATACCCATTAAGTTGGGAAGCTTTGATGTTATTGTCGGTATGGACTGGTTGACAAAGATAAGGGCTGACATTATCTGTGGAGATAAAACTCTTCGTATACCACACGGAAATGGTGAGCCACTGATTATTTACGGAGAGAGATGTAGCTCGACACTGAATCTCATTAGTTGCATGAAAGCGCAAAAGATCATGAAGAAAGGACGTCTTGCTGTTTTAGCACATGTGAAAACATTGGAAACTGAGGTGAAGAGCGTGGATGATGTAAGAATTTTGAACGAATTTCCCGACGTCTTTCCAGAGGATTTGCCTGGATTACCTCCACCTAGAGCAGTAGAGTTTCAGATCGATTTAGTGCCAGGAGCTGCACCTGTAGCTATCGCACCTTATCGACTCGCACCTTCCGAAATGCAAGAGTTGCAGAGTCAACTACAAAAACTGCTAGACCGTGAATTTATCCAACCAAATTTTCCGCCTTGGGACGCACCTGTTTTATTTGTGAAGAAGAAGGACGGATCATTCTGCATGTGTATCAACTACCGTGAACTCAACAAATTGACGATCAAGAATCGGTATCCTCTTCCCCGAATTGATGATCTTTTCGATCAACTGCAAGGATTGAGCGTTTACTCTAAGATCGATTTGCGATCCGGTTATCACCAGTTGAGGGTGAAAGAGAGCGATGTGAGGAAGACTGCATTCAGGACTCGTTATGGTCATTATGAGTTTCTCGTGATGCCATTCACTTTAACCAATGCACCTACCGTGTTTATGGTTCTCATGAATCGTGTCTGCAAGCTATACCTGGATAAGTTCGTTATCGTCTTCATAAATGATATCCTCATCTACTCCAAAAGCGAAGAAGAACATGAGCAACATCTTCGACTAGTGTTGGAACTCTTGAGACAAGAGCAACTTTATGCCAAATTCTCCAAGTGTGAATTTTGGTTGAAGGAAGTCCAATTTCTGGGTCATGTTGTGAGCGACCAGGGTATCAAAGTAGATCCCGCAAAGATCGAAGCTATCAGCAAGTGGGAAACCCCCACTACTCCGACTCACATCCGCCAATTTTTAGGCCTCACCAGTTACTACCTAAGATTTATTGAAGGTTACTCACTGATTGCATGTCCTTTGACCGCGCTGACTCACAAAGGGAAGAAGTTCATTTGGGAACCCGAACAAGAATCAGCATTTCAAACCTTAAAAAAGAAGTTAACCACCGCACCTATCTTATCACTTCCAGAAGGCAGTGACGATTTCGTCGTTTATTGCGATGCTTCGAAAAGTGGATTTGGTTGTGTACCGATGCAACGAACAAAGGTTGTCGCTTACGCCTCTCGTCAATTGAAGATTCACGAGCGAAACTACACTACTCACGATCTCGATCTTGGAGCCGTTGTCTTTGCATTAAAGCTGTGGAGACAGTATCTTTATGGAACTAAGAGCACTATTTTCACCGATCATAAAAGCCTCCAACACATCTTTTAATCAGAAGCAACTGAATATGAGACAGCGTCGATGGATCGAGATGCTGAACGACTATGATTGTGAACTTCGTTATCACCCTGGCAAGGCCAATGTTGTAGCTGACGCTTTGAGTCGAAAGGAGAAGATGGCACCTCTTCGTGTTCGGGCACTGAACATCACCATTCATTCGAACCTCAATAGCCAGATCCGAGCAGCCCAAGATGAGGCTCTCAAGGAGGAGAATATATCTCATGAATACTTGAACATTCTCATTTCTCGATTTGAAGTTAAGGAGAGTGGACTCCGATGCTATGCCGAAAGAATTTGGGTACCTCGTTATGGAGATCAACGGAACCTTATACTAGATGAAGCCCACAAGTCGAGATATTCGATTCATCCAGGAGCCGGTAAAATGTACCACGTTCTTAAGGAACAGTATTGGTGGCGTAATCTTAAGAAGGACGTTGCAACATATTTTGGGAAGTGTTTGACTTGATCGAAAGTTAAGGCCGAACATCAGAAGCCCTCTGGATTACTTCAACAACTGGAAATCCCGCAATGGAAGTGGGAAAGGATAAAAATGGATTTCATTATGAAGTTACCAAAGACGGTAGGCGGATACGATACCATCTGGGTTATCGTTGATCGTCTTACCAAATCTGCAGACTTTTTAGCCATGAAAGAAACTGATACGATGGAGAGACTCGCTCAACTATACATAAAAGAGGTTGTATCTCGTCATAGTGTGCCCTTATCGATCATCTCAGATCGCGATCCCTGTTTTGCTTCTAGATATTGGCGTTCTTTGTAAGAAGCCTTGGGGACTCGTCTCGACATGAGCACTGCGTATCACCCGCAGATCGACGGACAAAGCGAACGCACGATTCAGACTTTAGAAGACATGTTGCGTGCATGTGTTATTGATTTTGGAAAGGCTTGGGAAAGGCATTTGCTGCTAGCCGAATTCTCTTACAACAACAGTTATCATTCGAGTATTAATGTTGCACCTTTTGAAGCGCTGTATGGCCGCAAATGCCGATCTCCTATTTGTTGGGCCGAAGTAGGCGAAACGCAAATCACCGGACCTGAGATAGTCCATGAAACAACTGAGAAGATTGTCCAAATTCAAGTGAGACTCAAGATGGCCCGTGATCGTCAAAAGAGTTATGCTGACCTTAAACGTAAAGACTTTGAATTCAACGTGGGTGACCGTGTAATGTTGAAGGTCGCACCTTGGAAAGGTGTCATCCATTTTGGAAAATGTGGGAAGCTCAACTCACGATACATTGGTCCTTTTGAAATCTTGGAACATGTTGGACCCGTTGCTTACCATTTGGATCTTCTAACTCAATTGAGCTCAGTTCATCCTACCTATCATGTATCGAATTTGAAGAAGTGTCTTGCTGAACCGGAACTGTAAGATCCTGTTTTCTTTTGGTTTGGACGCCGTCCAAACAACTGGGACGCCGTCTCATTCTGAAGGCCTGGACGCCGTCCAGATGATCTGTCGAGCCAGAATTGGGTTTTTAAATATTTTAGATGGGTAAATTGGTAATTTCACTTGGTGGACGAATTAAAGGCCCTAGATCAGTTTGGTTGAGCCTCATTACTCCATTCCTAACCACCAAACTTCATCCACTTAAATCCTAGTGAGAGAGTGTAATTCAAGTGTGAGAAAGCTCAAATCGGAGAAGAAGAAGCGTGTTTTGGGTTTTAGCTCGAGCATTAAAGTTGTTCATCTCCTCGTTAGCTTCGTTTTGATTGTGGTGGTAAGCCCTAAACTTGATTACCTTAGTTTAATGTGTTTAAGGGTTAGGGTTTGGGTTAGTGTTGCACATAAAACCCATTTGTGAGTAATTTGGGGGTTTTGGGTAAGTTTGGGTCATGAAGACCTAAATGGTGACTAACCTAGGGTTTTGAAAGGGTAAATGGGTCTTAAAGGCCTAGAAAATCACTAGTACACTTATAGTTAATGTTAGTGGGTGTCATTTGGGTTGTGGATGACCCAAATGGGTGTGTTGACCTTGAAATGGGTCAAATGGGTCTTTAATGACCTAAGTGGTCTTGCATGTGTGAAAATGAGTTAAATTAGTGATTTAAAAAATGTAATAAGACCATATTTGACTAGAGTTAGGGTTTTTGGTGAAGTTGAACCATTATTAGGGTTAATGGTGCAAAATGGGTCGGGATTGCACTTTGGGTCAAAATGACTTAGGAATGGTGAAAGAATTGGTTGACCGACTTGAGTTTGCGTTTGATAATATGTATAACGTGATAGGTACATTACTTTGAGGTTTCGCAAGCTCGGGTATCTTTTCACAAGACTTTGAGGTGAGTGGAATAATTATATATGTAGGTATATAATGTATCTATTTGTTGTAGCGTGAAATGTGTAGTGTCGAGGTGTTAAGACACCACGTTTCACGTGAAGAGTGTAGCATCGAGGTGTTAAGATGCCACTCGGGTGTAGCATCGAGGTGTTAAGATGCCACCTAGGAGTGTAGTGTCGAGGTGTTAAGACACCACTCCTTAAAATAATGAGTGAAGCATCGAGGTGTTAAGCTGCCACTCGGGGTGAAGTGCCAAGGTGTTAAGGTGCCACCCTAGGGGTTAGTGGTGCGAGGTGTTAAGTGCCCTAACGGATGTTGTGAACACCGATGGCGTTTTCGCGAGCGCCGTTCCCTTGTACTATTGGTTAACCATGGTTATTTGTGTTGTAAGCATATTATATTATTCGAGTTATATTTATATGCAGTTGTTATGCTAGCTTGGGGGTATTGGTGAATTATAGCTTGTTATTGCGACGATAAGCTAATGTTGTTTGCTAGCATGTTTTCGGTTGTGTAAGTATGTGCAAGTAGGTATAATTATATATGTATTCGTATAATTATTGCATTCACTAAGCTTTGCTTACCCTCTCATTGTTTACTTTTTTTATAGGCTCGGGCGTTGACAAGGGTAAGAGCGTTCAATTGGATTAGTGATCTCCCGCTTGTTTTGTTAGGGGATGCTTTTAGGTGTTAGCTTTTGGAGTTCGACCGAGATTGGGTAGTTTAACCCCAAACACCATGCTCTAGTGTCGTTTGGAACTTAAACTTATATTTGGTCGAAACTTTTATTTTTGAACGAAACTCGTAAAATGGGCGATGTGGGCCCGTTGATGTAAAAATTGATTTGATGATGAAAATCTCTTAGTTTCACTTATATTGACTTGTGGTAAAAAGGTTTTCGTTTGAAAGTGTCGGGAAGCGGGTTTTCCGCTCGTGTGAGTTGGACCCGTGATCAGTAGCTGGAAGACCATTGGGACGTCGTCCCAATTGCTTGGACGCCGTCCCAGTTGTTTTGAGCTGGACGCCATCCCAAACTTTGAACGCCGTCCCACCTTTCTGAGCTGGACGCCGTCCAGGATTCTGGACGCCGTCCAGATGCACTGACATAGAAATTTTTTTTTTGGTACGCGTCTAAGGGATTTAAGATGTCGGGTTGTTACAAGTGGTATCAGAGCATGGTCTAAGGGATTTCGGCGACTTGAGATAGGTGCCTAGACTTAGACTTTATTGTGTGAGCGCTTTATGCGGGACTTGTAGGACTTTGGGTCTAATCGGGAATTGTTAGTGCTTTGGTTTATGAGAATTAACCTTGTGCTAATTGTTTTGTGTTGTGTTTAGCAATCATCAAGCAAGACGGACGTTGTACTAGCAAGTTAATGCGACGTGCTCGCGTAACAACGATTAGCTACCGTTGTTACGGGTGAAAATCGTGTCAAACGAGTAATGTACGACGATTGTCGAGCAGGATGGAGTAGTGTGGTGTACATGTATATACTTATGTGTTTTGTCTTTTCGTTACATGGTTTAACCTATTCCGTTTTATAGAATGAAGACGAGAAACGGTCCCGATCATGATAACGGAAGTACAAGCGAGGACGCCAAGTTTTCGGCCAAGGTTGAGGCCGTCTTTAAAAGGTTAAAAGCGGATTTTCTTACGGACGCCCGAAAGGTCTTTCAAGATTCGGTCGATGGGCAGGTGACCGATTTGATAAATGAACGAATGAAGGCCACTATCGAAGAGGCCCTTGATGCTAGAAACCTTTATCCTCGCGGTGAAGGAGGTGAAGGAAGGCAGGACTTCTATTATAAGAATTTCAAGGACACTCAACCCCCGATGTTTAATGGGGTGCGAGATCCTTTGAAGAGTACATGTTGGATCTACGATATCGAGGGAGCTTTCTGTACCGCGAAATGCCCTCCTGAGAAGAAAATAAGGTTTGGTTCAAGCATGTTGCGGGAGGAAGCTAAGTTGTGGTGGGATGATAAGATCAACTTATATGGCGAAGAACAATGTATGGGCTTGACATGGGAGGAGTTCAAGAAAGAATTTTTCAAAGAATACCGAACTTCATCCGATCTCGATAGAATCCGGGATGAGTTGCACCATCTGCAACAAGGGTCAATGGACTTGGTTACACTCAAGTCTACCTTCTTGGCAAAGACTCGTTTTTGCCCAGAATATGTGGGCGATGATCACAAGTTAATGAAGGATTTCTACCGTACCTTGAATGATGAGTACAAGGGTAAGATTAGTCAGGGAATGGCTAAGACTTTTGAAGAACTATTCGAGTTGGCTCGGGTTTTTGAACCGGAGGTTCCAAGGAAGAGTGATTTCACTTTTTCAAAGAGAAAGTTTGAAGGTTTTAGTTACTCTAACTCTTCAAACAAGAAGAACAAGAACAAGAAGGGTTCCGAAAGTTTTAATAGCATGAAGAAGGGCGCTACTGATGGTTTTTCTTATGCGTGCTACAATTGTGGGCAACCGGGTCATATGGCTCGTGAATGTCCTAAACCATCTTTCGGAAACAATGTCACTTGTTTTAATTGCGGAACAGAAGGGCATAAGAAGCCGGAGTGTCCCGATTTGCGGAATGATAATGTGAAGCGATTAGAGAAGGCGGCGGGTACGGCTAGGGGTCAAAAGTATTTGATAACCAATGATGAAGCCAAGCAATCAAACGAAGTTGTCTCAGGTACTTTCGTGGTTAATTCTAATCCGGCAAGAATTCTATTTGATAGCGGTGCAAATTTGTCGTTTGTGTCTCCTAAATTTGTGCCTAAACTTGATAGACCGTTAGCTAAGTTAAGTCGTCCGGTAGAAGTCGAAATAGCAGACGGCAAGACGGTGCTAGTGGTTGATGTGTGTGAAAATTGTGATGTTGTTTTCGGTGCCGAAACCTTTAAAATTGATCTCATTCCAATGACCTTGGGCGATTTTGATATTGTCGTTGGTATGGATTGGCTCGATCGTTATAGAGCCGATATTGCATGCCATGATAAGTTTATTCGTGTGAAGACCCCAAGTGGGGGAGAGTTGATTATTCATGGTGATAAGCGAAGGAGACCGGTGCCGATATGCACTTTTGCACGGGCACGTCATTTTGTTGTTAGTGGTGGCATGGCTTTCCTTGCTCATGTTGTTGATACTCGTGATGAGCCACCACCCATTCGTGAAATTCCGGTTGTTAGTGAATTCAAAGATGTTTTTTCGGACGAGTTACCGGGTGTTCCGGCGGAAAGACAAGTTGAATTTCGCATTGAGTTGGTTCCGGGAGCTATTCCCATTGCTAAAACTCCTTACCGTTTAGCGCCGACGGAAATGCAAGAGTTGTTAAATCAAACCCAAGAGTTGCTTGAGAAGGGTTTTATCCGACCGAGTGCTTCGCCATGGGGTGCTCCGGTGTTATTTGTGAAGAAGAAAGATGGTAGTATGCGGATGTGCATCGATTACCGAGAGTTGAATAAAGTGACGATCAAGAATCGTTATCCGTTACCTAGGATTGACGATTTATTTGATCAACTTCAAGGTGCAACGTATTTCTCTAAAATCGACCTACGGTCCGGCTATCACCAAATGCGGGTCCGTGAGGAAGACATCGAGAAAACGGCTTTTCGAACGCGTTATGGGAATTTTGAATTTGTGGTAATGCCTTTTGGTCTTACGAATGCACCGGCGGCATTCATGGATCTTATGAACCGAGTATGCCAACCTATGTTGGACAAGTCGGTAATAGTGTTCATTGACGACATACTAGTCTACTCGAAAAGTATGAACGAACATGAACGTCATTTGCATGAAGTATTGAAGACGCTACGAAAGGAGAAGTTGTATGCAAAGTTCTCCAAATGTGAATTTTGGCTAAGGGAAGTTCAATTCCTTGGTCATATTGTGAATGAAAATGGTATTCAAGTAGATCCGGGGAAGATCGAGACGGTGAAGAGTTGGGGACGACCGACTAAGCCTACGGAAATCCGAAGTTTTCTCGGATTGGCCGGTTATTATCGTCGGTTTATCCAAGACTTTTCTAAGATTGCTTCTCCATTGACGAAGTTGACGAGAAAGAATGCTAGGTTTAATTGGGAGAACGAGCAAGAGATTACTTTTCAATTGTTAACAGAGAAGTTGTGTCAAGCTCCGGTGTTAGTGTTGCCGGAAGGGGTAGAAGATATGGTGGTTTATTGTGATGCTTCCTTAAATGGTCTCGGGTGTGTTCTAATGCAAAGAGGTAAAGTCATCGCTTATGCCTCTCGATAATTAAAGGAACATGAAACGAGATATCCGACTCATGATCTTGAGTTGGCGGCGGTTGTGCATGCGTTGAAAATTTGGCGCCATTACTTGTAGGGTGTCAAGTGTACAATTTATTCGGATCATAAGAGTTTGAAACATCTCTTTAATCAACGAGATTTGAATTATCGCCAACGTAGGTGGATGGATGTGGTGAAAGATTATGATTGTGAGATACTTTATCATCCGGGTAAGGCGAATGTTGTCGCGGATGCGTTGAGTCGAAAGAGTCAACATCCGGCGATAAAAGTGGGATCGTTACGTTTGATTATTTCCAACGATTTTCTTGAGAGGCTTGGCGAGATTCAAATAGAGGCTTACGTTCATAACAAGCATGCGGAACGAATCGTGGGCCAATCGGAGTTCATTACTATGGGCTCGCGTGGTTTGTTGTCTTTTAAAGGAAGGGTGTGGGTGCCTAAGATGGGTGATTACCGGCGGGTGCTACTTGATGAAGCACATAAGTCCAAATATTCCATTCATCCGGGTGCGACGAAAATGTATCATGATTTGAAGAAAGATTATTGGTGGCCGGGCATGAAACGGGATGTTGTGAAATATGTTGAGCAATGCGTCACGTGTTTGCAAATAAAAGCCGAACACCAAAAGCCGTATGGTAAATTGCAACCCTTAGAAATTCCGAAATGGAAATGGGAGCACATTACCATGGATTTCATAACAAAGTTACCTAAGACGGCGAGAACCCAATTTGATACGATTTGGGTGATAGTTGACTGGTTGACGAAAAGTACTTTGTTTCTTCCCATTAAAGAAGCAATATCGTCGGATGCTTTGGCTAAGTTGTTTATCATGGAAGTGGTCTCTCGACACGGGGTTCCTATATCTATTGTTTCAGATAGAGATACTCGTTTTACATCTCAGTTTTGGGAAACGTTTCACGAAGATATGGGTACACAATTGAAATTGAGCACGGCGTATCATCCTCAAACGGACGGTCAAACCAAACGTACGAATCAAACTTTGGAGGATATGTTACGGGCGTGTATTATTGATTTTGGTGGTAGTTGGGAAGAGCACTTACCTTTGGTGGAATTCTCGTACAATAATAGTTATCATACTAGTATCGGGATGCCGCCATATGAGATGCTTTATGGGCGTAGGTGTCGAACCCCGATTTGTTGGGGTGAAGTGGGACAAAAGGAAATCGGGAGTACCGATTTGGTTTTGGAGACGAATAACAAGATTGATATTATTCGGGATCACTTGAAGAAGGCTTAAGATAGACAAAATTCGTATGCCGATAAACGTAGATGAACGATCGAATTTCAAGAAGGTGACATGGTGATGCTTAAGGTTTCGCCATGGAAAGGTATTATTCGATTTCGAAAACGGGGAAAGTTAGCTCCTCGGTTTATTGAGCCATTCAAAGTTTTAGCTCGTGTTGGCGGAGTTGCTTATCATTTGGAATTACCCGAAGAACTTGCGGGGATCCATAATACATTTCATGTTTCCCATCTCCGTAAGTGTCTTGCGGATGATTCTTCGTGGGTGTCGTTAGACGAGATTGAGCTAAATAATAAGTTATAGTATGTTGAGGAGCCGGTTGCTATACTTGATGAATAGGTTAAGAAATTGAGAAATAAGGAGGTGAGGACTTTTAAAGTCCAACGGCATCGAAGTATAGGCTTCGAGTTTACTTGGGAGCCCGAAGAGTTTATCTTGGTTTATCTTCCTGCTTTTCATGCGGCGTGGATTGCGAGGTCGCAATCCGGTTCAAGTGGGGGAGAGTTGTAAGATCCTGTTTTCTTTTGGTTTGGACGCCGTCCAAACAACTGGGACGCCGACCCATTCTGAAGGCCTGGACGCCGTCCAGAAATCTGGATGCCGTCCAGATGATCTGTCGAGCCAGAATTGGGTTTTTAAATATTTTAGATGGGTAAATTGGTAATTTCACTTGGTGGACGAATTAAAGGCCCTAGATCAGTTTGGTTGAGCCTCATTACTCCATTCCTAACCACCAAACTTCATCCACTTAAATCCTAGTGAGAGAGTGTGATTCAAGTGTGAGAAAGCTCAAATCGGAGAAGAAGAAGCGTGTTTCGGGTTTTAGCTCGAGCATTAAAGTTGTTCATCTCCTCGTTAGCTTCGTTTTGATTATGGTGGTAAGCCCTAAACTTGATTACCTTAGTTTAATGTGTTTAAGGGTTAGGGTTTGGGTTAGTGTTGCACATAAAACCCATTTGTGAGTAATTTGGGGGTTTTGGGTAAGTTTGGGTCATGAAGACCTAAATGGTGACTAACCTAGGGTTTTGAAAGGGTAAATGGGTCTTAAAGGCCTAGCAAATCACTAGTACACTTATAGTTAATGTTAGTGGGTGTCATTTGGGTTGTGGATGACCCAAATGGGTGTGTTGACCTTGAAATGGGTCAAATGGGTCTTTAATGACCTAAGTGGTCTTGCATGTGTGAAAATGAGTTAAATTGGTGATTTAAAAAATGTAATAAGACCATATTTGACTAGAGTTAGGGTTTTTGGTGAAGTTGACCCATTATTAGGGTTAATGGTGCAAAATGGGTCGGGATTGCACTTTGGGTCAAAATGACTTAGGAATGGTGAAAGAATTGGTTGACCGACTTGAGTTTGCGTTTGATAATATGTATAACGTGATAGGTACGTTACTTTGAGGTTTCGCAAGCTCGGGTATCTTTTCACAAGACTTTGAGGTGAGTGGAATAATTATATGCGTAGGTATATAATGTATCTATTTGTTGTAGCGTGAAATGTGTAGTGTCGAGGTGTTAAGACACCACGTTTCACGTGAAGAGTGTAGCATCGAGGTGTTAAGATACCACTCGGGTGTAGCATCGAGGTGTTAAGATGCCACCTAGGAGTGTAGTGTCGAGGTGTTAAGACACCACTCCTTAAAATAATGAGTGAAGCATCGAGGTGTTAAGCTGCCACTCGGGGTGAAGTGCCGAGGTGTTAAGGTGCCACCCTAGGGGTTAGTGGTGCGAGGTGTTAAGTGCCCTAACGGATGTTGTGAACACCGATGGCGTTTTCGCAAGCGCCATTCCCTTGTACTATTGGTTAACCATGGTTATTTGTGTTGTAAGCATATTATATTATTCGAGTTATATTTATATGCCGTTGTTATGCTAGCTTGGGGGTATTGGTGAATTATAGCTTGTTATTGCGACGATAAGCTAATGTTGTTTGCTAGCATGTTTGCGGTTGTGTAAGTGTGTGCAAGTAGGTATAATTATATATGTATTCGTATAATTATTGCATTCACTAAGCTTTGCTTACCCTCTCGTTGTTTACTTTTTTTATAGGCTCGGGCGTTGACAAGGGTAAGAGCGTTCAATTGGATTAGTGATCTCCCGCTTGTTTTGTTAGGGGATGCTTTTGGGTGTTATCTTTTGGAGTTCGACCGAGATTGGGTAGTTTAACCCCAAACACCATGCTCTAGTGTCGTTTGGAACTTAAACTTATATTTGGTCGAAACTTTTATTTTTGAACGAAACTCGTAAAATGGGCGATGTGGGCCCGTTGATGTAAAAATTGATTTGATGATGAAAATCTCTTAGTTTCACTTATATTGACTTGTGGTAAAAAGGTTTTCATTTGAAAGTGTCGGGAAGCGGGTTTTTTGCTCGTGTGAGTTGGACCCGTGATCAGTAGCTGGAAGACCATTGGGACGTCGTCCCAATTGCTTGGACGTTGTCCCAGTTGTTTTGAGCTGGACGCCGTCCCACCTTTCTAAGCTGGACGCCGTCCAGGATTCTGGACGCCGTCCAGATGCACTGACATAGATATTTTTTTTTTTGGTACGCGTCTAAGGGATTTAAGATGTCGGGTTGTTACAGGAACATGCATACCATTGGAGGAAGTTACAATTGATGACAAACTCCACTTTGTGGAAGAACCTGTCGAAATTATGGACCGTGAGGTCAAAACTTTGAAACACAACAAGATCCCGATCGTCCGAATCCGATGGAATGCCAAACGAAGACCTGAGTTTACCTGGGAGCGAGAGGATCAAATGATGCAGAAGTATCCTCACCTTTTCCCAGCTCCTCCATCTACCTCAGGTTAAAATTTCGAGACAAAATTTTCTTTAACAGGTGGGTAATGTAATGACCCTGGATTTTCCAAACTTTTATTAATAATATTTATTATTAATGCTTGTGTTTTAATGAATGTATTTTTATACATTTACTTGTTATCGTAATTGACTTTACATGTCCCGACTCGTCTTTGTGACACACGTACTTTTCACGAATAATATTTTGAATATTATTTACGTTCGTGATTAATTATTATTAATCATTTTTAATTAACTAGTGTTAGTAGTTAATTACTTGGGCTTTATTTATTTATTTGTTACATGCTTACACTTGGGCCTTTATTAATGGTTATGGACTTGAAAGCCCACCCTACACACTTAATGGACTAGTAAGCCCATCTTTTATGCTAGTATTTCATTAAGACAAAACATGGTTTAATTAAGTTAATTTAGGAGACAAATACTTCAAGTATACTTACACCTCTTTCCCATGCCATTTAACTTTAATACCATTTTGAGCTTACACCATTCTCTAATACTTGAAAGTTGGCTTTTGACCTTGCTTCTTTTGGCACTCTTGGCCGTGAACTTCCATGTGGGAGAGGGATTCATTTTCAATTTTTTTTTGTTACTTATTTACTTGTAATACTTCATTCCATACACACACATACTTACTTACTTCTCTTTTCTCTCATCTTTTTCTCTCAAACCTTGTAAGTAGCAACTTTATTTCTCTTTTCTTTTCTTCCATAAAACCGAATTCATCATCATCATTTTAATTACTTGTTTTGTTACTTGTTACTTGTTTATGTTAAAGATCAAGTTTTCTAACTTGCATCTTCATGTAATCTTGGTTACTTCCATCTTTTGTTTGATGAAGAACCAAGAACAAGGATCTAAACTTGTTAGTTTATGGTTCTACACTTAAATGTTATAAGATTTAAAGTTCATTAACTTTATCATCATACTTGTATTCATGATTTGTAGACTTAAATTCCTAAGATCCAAGCTTGACTTGACTCTTTTTAAGTATGAAACAAACATGAACATAATACTTGTAACTTTAGTTTATTTCTTTCTTTTGTAAGTACTTTAAAGTTGTGATGTTGTTAATTTGGTCAAGTATTACTAGTTAAGCTTGATCTCATATTTCTTGAAACTAAAGTTAACTTTATAAGTTCAAGAACATGGAAGTATAACTTTCTAGTTATAACTTTATACACTTGTGTTGGATCTAAGTTTCTATAGCTTATGGTCTTCCAAATTTGTTATAAACAAGAGCTTATAAGCTTATATACATTTTACAAGATGAAAATCTAAGTTTCATAACTTATGGTTTCATTAAAGTGTAGATCCAAGTTTTGTAACTTATGATCTAACTTAAGAACACTAGATCTAGACTTTCTAGTCTAGGATCTTTAAGATCTAACTAAGATCTAAGTTCTACAACTTAAGATCATAATTATTTAGTTTACTTTCAAGTTTGTAGCTTAATATTACTATTAGAACTCATGTATGTGTCGGATCTAAGATCTTGATGTAACTTTGGTTAATCAAACTACTTACAACTCTTAAGTGAGTTG
Organism: Rutidosis leptorrhynchoides; assembly: GCF_046630445.1. Lineage (NCBI taxonomy): Eukaryota > Viridiplantae > Streptophyta > Magnoliopsida > Asterales > Asteraceae > Rutidosis > Rutidosis leptorrhynchoides. The sequence continues at coordinate 149,053,453 of NC_092335.1, read as the reverse complement.
TGCTACATATCTTAGACTTACACTAGTGTTATGATGGTCAAAACTTGGTTAATATGATGCGAACACATCAACGAGTTGTACACTTGAAGCTATACGCATCAAGGATGAGAACCGTGACGAGCATCAAGCACCAAGAACCCCCCGGAATACCTTTACTTACTGTTTTTGGAACTGATCAATAACCTGGGCTACTGGAAAAGTTGATTTCCAGCTAGTTCGGTTCGAGTAGATGATTTTCTATTTAGATCTCATCTTAATCCGAGTTACAGTTTAGGATTTATGGCCATCCGAAAGTCACTACACCCTTTTAACGTTGTGCTGAAATTTCTGACCTACTCGCACTTAAACCGTCGCCACGGTCAAATGAACACGAGTTTGGTTCTGGAAATTGGTCAGCCTCTAGGGGACTCATGTACGGAGCCATGTCTACTGGTCTAACCTCATTTCAGTTTGTATAGAGGTCGTGGCGACTGAACGAAGCCAGCCTTTATTTCAAACTCTATTCTTGATTGAAACTTACTTTACACTTTTTGATTAATAATGAATGATGTTGATACTTAAGACCTAATTTACATACTTTTAAACATTTGGGAACAATTTACTGACTTAGTAACTTTTGACTTAGGTTGAGGACCTTTCGGACTAACCACTTGCTTACTATTCCCGCGTATCGACTTTTACTACTTTCCACTGTGAGTTATAGCATCCCTTTTTACTTTAACTATTTTGGGACTGAGAATACATGCGCATTTTACATTTTACATACTAGGCACGAGTACTTAAACTTTATATATGTGTGGGTTATACAACGGTATAAACTTTCCCCTTAGCTCGGTAACGTTTAGTCATTGGTCTTTGAACCAGTGAACGCGAATCTTAGATATGGATCCATAGGGTTTGACATCCCCACTCGAGCTAGTAGCGCTAGCATTTAATGAGTGTTTAATACTTCGTAAACTTACGCACTCACCAAGTGTACTTTTAGGTGGTGTTATTTACATTAAGTTAGTTACCAAGTGCCCACGGTTATACATATACTTTTCATACTGTTTTGAAACACTGAAATCTCGTGGCCTACCTTACATTACTGTTATACTTAAACTATAGCTCACCAACCTTTGTGTTGACGTTTTTAGGCATGTTTTTCTCAGGTTCTTAAGGTTTGATTGCTTCCGCTGTAGTTCTCATGCTTTGTAGTCTCCCGCTGCGTTTATTAGATATGTCTTTGCATGAAACATTTAATTTGCATTCAAACTATGTTATTTTGAAACGATGAATTTGTAACGACCATTGGGTCACGTACTATTATTATTGTCTTCTATTCGTAGAGGCACATTATCGTATGTTAAACATTTGATGTTGGTTAAGACATCACCTTTTCTTATGAATGCAAACTTATTTTAAAACCGCATATAGTGTTTGACCTTGTAATGATCCTGTTGTTGATGAACCGTATACGATGGTTTTGTACGGGGCGTCACACTATGCTTGTAATGGAGCATAGTTGTCTTGTGTAGTAAGCTGCATTCTAGCTATGCTGGTTCTTCATTACTGAGTCACTTGATATTCTTGAATTGCTGAGTACACATCCTGTGCTAATTGAAGAATACTGTCTACCTTGTGCTGGTAAACTAAGCAGCAAACTAAACACTCGATACAACAATATCTGCTGTCTATACATAAACAAACTTGTGCTGGCTGCACATAACATTTTACTGCAAATAAATTACAGTTTTGTTATAAATAAATCCTTAATTATTTTGGGGACTCAACAGACAGTCAACTCTTATACACCCAAGACAGCCCTGCACGAGCGTGTCGTATTCTCTTTCGCCACACCAGCCAGATCAGCCATGATTCTCCCTATCTCTATTTCATTTTATGGTAACTTGTGATGTTATAATACAATATTACATTATATCTGTACACCCAATCTTGGGCATAACTACTTTTTACGTTTAAGTTTGTATGATATGATAGACTAAATTGCATGAATAAACGTCACAAACAAATGACGATCGAGACCATACAAGATGGAAGAACGACTTGAAGCAAGGATGCACTGAACGAGAATGGCGCCAGCACAAGATTAGAAGAAACCATAATCGACGAACCATTCATACACACCTTGCGACCATAGGGGAGTACTACGTCTTCACCACTTTTTCAATAGAATATACGCAATATACTAGACCACTTTAAATACTAAGTGTGGGATTAGCAACGCCATCAACATAAAACTTTTAATAACAAAACGTCTTTTTCAAAACCTAAGTGTGGGATACGCCGTATCCTTAACATTGAGGACAATGTTATTTTAAAGTGTGGGATACCAAATATTGCACATTATGATTCTCGCAAAATCCTCAGTGTTTGTAAAACTTAATTGTTCACAAAAATTAAAACTTTTCGAGCTACAAAACACTTAGGATTACAAAATTCTATAAATGATCAAAAAGTTTTTGTTACAAAATAGACAAAAGGGTAAAACAAGGTCAAGACTTTTTTGCGAAAACCAAACCAATATTTTCAAAAGAGCATTGCATAACGAAAGGCGCAATTCGACCCATTATGATTACCGTGAGGCACCTCAAATAAGGCCTAATAAGCACTCATTTTTAGTGCTTCACTATATTTCTGTTGAGTGAGCCGATGTTAGCATCTCTGAATCAGAACTTGCTCTTGATATGCATTTCGGAATCATACCTTTTGACAAGAACTACTAAGTTAGAAACCTCGACTATTCGTGAAGACAAAACACCCCCATCAAATACCGTCATTTCGATTTTCACTGCAAGCCACCAAAATTCCATCCACTAATACCTATTCCATTCACCTCATAAATAAAAATATAAATCCCGTCGAAATCATACTCCCGGAAAATTCTCTATAAAACTGCATTAGAAAAATGCGAGCATCCAAGTCAATTATCAAAGAGACCGCCGATAAAAGGAGACCACGAAGAGAAAAGCAAAAGATGCTTGCCAAAAAAAAAGAGAAATTTTTTGATGAATAAAAGTTCTGAGAAAAGGAGCGGAACCATAAAGATTCGAGAAAAGAACTCCTGGCAGTCAAAAAGAAGGATGCTCGACCTGAAACTCCCGACAAAAAGCTGAAAGGATTATCAAAAATCGATCCTTAAAAGAACTCCTATCTATCCAACCCCTTACACCTCCAAAGCCACCATCTCTTCACGATATAAGCCGAGTCTATAACTGAAAATTCTCTCAAATAAGTGATGGAGATTTGAGTCTTGATCAAGCGTATGACAAAAAATGCAAACATTACTGGCTATGAGCAATTTCATTTCTTATGTAGTGACCCGAACTTTTCCATGATTATATATTAAATGAAAACTATTTTTGCATGATTAAATGTTTCCAACATGTTAAGCAATCAAACTTGTTAAGACTTGATTATTTGAAATAGGTTTCATGTAGACAATTGACCACCCAAGTTGACCAGCGATTCACGAACGTTAAAACTTGTAAAAACTACATGATGATATATATATATATATATATATATATATATATATATATATATATATATATATATATATATATATATATAGATACATATATATAGTTAACATGAGATTATGATATGTAAGTATCTCCATAAGTATATTAACAATGAGTTATATACATAAAAAATGAAACTACTGAATTAAAGAAACTCGAAACGATATATATAACGATTATCGTTATAACAACGTTTTAATTAAAATAAATACATATGTATTGTATTAAGATATGAACACACTATGTTTAACATGATAAAATGATAATTAGGTATATCATTAAGTGTATTAACAATGAACTACACAAATAAGATGAGACTACTAACTTAAAATTTCGAAACAACATATATATAACGACTATCGCTGTAATAGTATTTTAGCATATATATATATATATATGATATTAAGATATATTCATACACCATCTTATCATGTTAACATAACAATTTAACATCTCATTTAAGTATAATAACAATGGATTAATTACATTTAACAAGATCGTTAACTTAAAGGTTTCGAAACAACACTTACATGTAACGACTAACGATGACTTAACGACTCAGTTAAAATGTATATACATGTAATGTATTAAGATGTATTGTTACACTTTTGAAAGACTTCATGACACATATCAAAGTACTTCTACTTAACAAAAATGCTTACAATTACATTCTCATTCATTTTCATCAACAATTCTACTTGTATACACCCGTATTCGTACTTGTACAATACACAGCTCCTAGATGTATTTACTATTGGTATATACACTCCAATGATCAGCTCTTATCAGCCCTTGTTAGTCACCAAGACATGTGGGAACCATCATTTGGCAACTAGCATGAAATATCTAACAAAACAACAAACTAATGGAGCCTATATCACACATGCTCATTCACGTTTTTTACCACCAACCATAAACACTTCCATTTTTCTACTTTCGTGCATCAAACACATCTATCTCAAGTTCTCTCTTATGTTCTAAGTGTTCTTCATCATCTTCATCAAAATCTAGCGCAATCTAGCTCATAAATCCTAACCTATATCAACATACAAAACAACTACTCAAGAAAACTTCAAGAACACTTTCAAGTTTACAAGTCTACTTCCAAGCTTTCTAATCCATTCCAAGTAATCATCTAAGACCAAGAAACCTCTGTTATTTACAGTAGGTTATCATTCTAATTCAAGGTAATACTCATATTCAAACTTTGATTCAATTTCTATAACTATAACAATCTTAATTCGAGTATAAATCTTACTTGAATTTGTTTTCGTGTCATGATTCTACTTCCAGAACTTTCAAGCCATCCAAGATCCTTTGAAGCTAAATCATTTCTGGTCACTTCCAGTAGGTTTACCTACTAAACTTGAGGTAGTAATGATGTTCATAACATCATTCAATTCATATATATATATATATATATATATATATATATATATATATATATATATATATATATATATATATATATATATATATATATATATATATATATATATATATATATATATATATATAACTATCTTATTCGAAGATTTAAACTTGTAATAACTAGAACATAGTTTAGTTAATTCTAAACTTGTTGCAAACAAAGTTAATCCTTCTAACTTGACTTTTAAAATCAAATAAAAACAAGTTCTATATCAATATGATATGCTAACTTAATGATTTAAAACCTGGAAACACGAAGAACACCGTAAAATATTCTCACAAGTGACGGATTCAGTAGTTGGGGTGAGAAATAAGGTTTTTAGATTGTTACGGGGCTGTTGGGCATTACGTAACCCTCGTCCTTTTGACGACGTTACAACATGCTGTCTTGCCAATGACCACAATGGTTATTTTCCACAAGACCAAGGATGGGAAATAATACTAGTAAAACCCGAATGCATGACTTGTTTCTGGACCTACGAATTACGTGTCTTTATTGCCTTTGCTGAACGACTTGCGCTTAACTAGAATTGACTTCACAACTGCCTTGTATCAAAGTTATTGTGTGCTATATTTCATGTTATATGTAAAATAACGGTATTGTAAGTTTGTAAAAGATTATATAAATGTTTGAACGCGAAATATTATTGTAATCAGTTTTTCATATAGAATTGTAGTAGTTGAATTGTATATTAGCTACTAAGTATGAACTTGACGGGTAGGTATTACCCGAATTAAAACTTATAAAATGCTAATATGAAGAAAAATCTTTTATAAATAAGTTCATACTATGCAACGAAATACTATTGACTACTCTTAATATTCTATATTATTAACTTGATTCTTTTGGCTATTTTTGAAGGAAATGGCACCGACTACTTGTCAGAACTTGAACATGAGCGAGGAAGACTTCCGTGTTTTCCTTGCAGCAAACATAGCCGTAGTACAGGCAGCGATGCAAAATAACAATAACTCTGGATCTAGCAGTGGAACTAATTCCACAAGAAATCATGTAGGATGCTCCTACAAATAATTCATTGTCTGTAAACCTCTGGAATTCGATGGAACCGAGGGTGCAATCGGATTAAAACGGTGGACCGAGAAGGTCGAATCGGTGTTTGCCATAAGTAAGTGCACTGAAGAAGATAAAGTAAAGTACGCTACGCATACCTTCTAAGGTACTACGTTAACATGGTGGAACACCTACCTCGATCAGGTGGGACAAGATGTTGCGTGTGCAATACCGTGGTCAGCATTCAAACACTTGATGAACGAGCAGTACAGTCCCAGAAATGAGGTCAATAAGCTCAAAGTAGAGCTTAGAGGGTTACGAACGCAAGGATTAGACATTACCACGTATGAATGACGATTCACAGAGTTGTGCCTATTATGTCCAAGTGTGTTCGAAGATGAAGAAGAGAAGATCGACGCATTTGTTAAAGGGCTACCAGAAAGGATCCAAGAAGATGTGAGTTCACACGAGCCCGCCTCCATACAAAAGGCAAGTCGAATGGCTCACAAACTCATAAACCAGATTGAGGGAAGAATTAAAGAGCAGACGGCCGAAGAGGTCAACATGAAACAAGTCAAGAGAAAGTGGGAGGAAAACATTGACAAGAGTCACCAATACAATAACAACAACAATCAAAACATCAATCGTAATAACTATCCCAACAACCGCAACATCAATCGCAATTCCAACAACAACTACAACAAACGTCCCAACAACAACAACTACAACAATCGTCCCAACAACAATAACAACCGCAACAACAACAATTCCTATAACAGCAAGAAGCAGAATCAGCCATGCAAAAGGTGTGAAGAGAACCATCCGAATGAGTTCTACACAATATTTTGAACCAAGTGTTTTAGAAAAGGTCATAGTGCGGCGAAGTGTGAGGTCTACGGATCGAAGAATAACAAAATTAACAGAACAAATAATGTCGGAACAAATAATGCCGCCGTAGTTTATTTTGGATGTGAAAAACCGGGACACATTATTAGAAACTGCCCGAATTGGGGAAATACTAATGGGCAGCGCCGCGAAAGAGTTTTCAATATTAATATGACTGAAGCGCAGGAAGACCCGGAGCTTGTTACGGGTATGTTTCTTATTGACAATAAATCTGCTTATGTTTTATTTGATTCGGGTGTGGATAGAAGCTATATGAGTAGAGATTTTTGTGCTAAATTAAGTTGTCCATTGACACCTTTGGATAATAAATTTTTACTCGAATTAGCAAACGGTAAATTAATTTCAGCAGATAAAATATGTCGGAATTGAGAAATTAAACTGGTTAGCGAAACGTTTAAGATTGATTTGATACTAGTAGAGTTAGGGAGTTTTGATGTGATAATTGGATGGATTGGTTGAAAGAGGAGAGAGCAGAAATCGTATGTTACAAAAATGCAATTCGCATTGTACGAGAAAAAGGAAAACCCTTAATGGTGTACGGAGAAAAGAGCAACGCGAAGCTAAATCTTATTAGTAATTTGAAGGCGCAAAAACTAATAAGAAAATGTTGCTATGCAGTTCTAGCACATGTCGAGAAAGTACAAACTAAAGAAAAGAACATCAATGATTTTCTCGTCGCAAAAGAATTTCCCGATGTATTTTCGAAAGAACTACCAGGACTACCTCCACACCGATCCGTTGAATTTCAAATAGACCTGGTACCGGGAGCTGCACCAATAGCTCGTGCTCCATACAGACTCGCTACCAGCAAAATGAAGGAACTCCAGAGTCAATTACAAAAACTTTTAGAGCGTGGTTTCATTCGACCAAGCACATCACCGTGGGGAGCTCCTGTTTTGTTTGTCAAAAAGAAAGATGGTACATTTAGGTTGAGTATCAACTACCGAGAGTTGAACAAAGTCACCATCAAGAACCGCTACCCACTACTGAGAATCGACGACTTATTTGATCAACTACAAGGCTTGTCGGTTTATTCGAAAATTGATTTACGTTCTGGGTATAATGAAATGCGGGTGAAGGAGGATGATATTCCGAAGACTGCTTTCAGAACGCGTTACGATCATTATGAGTTTATGGTTATGTCGTTTGGATTGACTAACACACCAGCTGTGTTCATGGACCTCATGAACCGAGTGTGTGGACCATATCTTGACAAGTTTGTTATTGTCTTCATCGATGACATACTTATTTACTCAAAGAATGATCAAGAGCACGGACAACATTTGAGAAAAGTGCTAGAATTGTTGAGAAAAGAAAAATTGTACGCTAAGTTTTCAAAGTGTGCATTTTGGTTGAAAGAAGTTCAATTCCTCGGTCACGTAGTAAACAACGAAGTTATTCAGGTGGATCCGTCAAAGATTGAAACCATTGAAAACTGGGAAACCCCAAAAACTCCGAAGCATATACGCCAATTTTTAGGACTGGCTGGTTACTACAGAAGGTTCATCCAAGATTTTTCTAAAATAGCAAAACCATTGACTGTATTAACGCATAAAGGGAAGAAATTTGAATGGAAGGATGAGCAGGAGAAAGTGTTTCAATTGTTGAAGAAAAAGTTAACTACGACACCTATATTGTCATTGCCTGAAGGGAATGATGATTTTATGATATATTGTAACGCCTCAAAGCAAGGCCTCGGTTGTGTATTAATGCAATGAACGAAGGTAATTGCCTATGCGTCCAGACAATTGAAGATTCATGCGCAAAATTATACGACTCGCGATTTAGAATTGGGCGCTGTTGTTTTTGCATTAAAAACTTGGAGGCACTACTTATATGGGGTCAAAAGTATCATATATACCGACCACAAAAGTCTCCAACATATATTTGATCAGAAACAACTGAACATGAGGTAGCAAAGGTAGATTAAATTGTTAAATGATTATGATTTTGAGATTCGTTACCACCCGGGGAAGGCGAATGTGGTAGCCGACACTTTAAGTAGAAAGGACAGAGAACCTATACGGGTAAAAGCTATGAATATAATTATTCGTACTAACCTTACTACTCAAATAAAGGAGGCGCAACAGGGAGTTTTAAAAGAAGGAAATTTGAAGAATGAAATACCCAAAGGATCGAAGAAACATCTTAATATTCGAGAAGACGGAACCCGGTATAGGGATGAAAGAATTTGGGTACCAAAGTTTGGAGATGTGAGAGAAATGGTAATTAGGGAAGTACATAAAACCAGATACACAATACATCCCGGAGCGGGAAAGATGTACAAAGATCTCAAGAAACACTTTTGGTGGCCGGGTATGAAAGCCGATATTGCTAGATACGTAGGAGAATGTGTGACGTGTTCTAAAGTTAAGGCTGAATATCAGAAACCATCAGGTCTACTTCAACAACCTGAAATCCCAGAATGGAAATGGGAAAACATTACCATGGATTTCATTACTAAATTGCCAAGGACTGCAAGTGGTTATGATACAATTTGGGTAATAGTCGATCGTCTCACCAAGTCAGTACACTTTCTGCCAATGAGAGAAGATGATAAAATGGAGAAGTTGGCGCGATCATACTTGAAGGAAGTTGTCTCCAGACATGGAATACTGAAACAACCCAACCCGTATTAAAACCGGCCCATAAAAATTTTTCCTTTTAATACACTTTAGGTCCCAATTGTGTTTCCATAAACATCTTTAATACAATAGAAGGTTTAATAAACCTTAAAACATTTAATACATTGATTAATTGTCCAAACGGACATACAAGACCCGACTAGTTTAGTTTCCAACCAAAACCGAGCATGGTGATTTGGGACTACGCTACCCAAATCCTAATCGAATACAAAAGCAAGATCTTCTAAGCAACCTAGACAAGATCTCTAATTCCCAAACTTACCCGAGCCGCCAAGCATGCGTACCTATAAAAATAGCAACAACGAGAGGGTAAGCTAACGCATAGTGAATGATAATATACTACATACGTATATATGTATAAAATGGACACGCCACACAAATATCAAATACCGCATACCGAAGCATCCATGTATAAGGCAACTACACTAAGCATACCGTACGATCTCTAAGCAACAAGCTAAAGATATCAACAAAGTATAAGTTCACCAACAACGATGTGAACAACGCCAATAAGCTACACCCGGAGGGTTAGCTACAACACAACATTACATTAATATAACAATATAAAACGAATAAGGTTAACCCCTTAACCCATTACCGAAACACCAAACGCCACAATGAAGATTGGCCGAGCTATACGAGCCTTAGTAATCCGAACCCACACGAGATTACTATCTTCACAACATCGAGGTTGGCCGAACTACACGAGCCTTAGTAATCCGAAACCACACGAGATTACTACCTCAATAAGATGACCGAACTACACAAGTCATCATGAATCCGAACTACACGTGATTCACTTCTCAACATCAAAACCCACGGTCACGGGATTATAAAATCCACCACATCGGGGTCATCCACATTACAACAATATCAACCCTTCGCCATTGGGGTTATAACATCCAAATCACAACCACGTGTGATAACTTACACACAAGCGTGTACCTCGCCAAAGGTGGTCAACCAAAACGCACAAACGTGCCAATTGGACCTATACACAAGTCCATCAATCCACCTATATGTGAAGTGAGCTCTATAACCGAGAACCACTTCACCCGACCCGCACCCATCCTACACATACATATGCATATAGGATATTAACACTCACCTTGTCGCCTTGAAGAATGCTTCCAAGTAATCCGCAACTCGTCAATGGAAAGTACCACTAGAATCACCGTGTAGCTAAGAACGACGAGAACAAACTTGTCAACTACGCCAAAGATCAAAACCCGCTTCTTCCTTTCCAAAATCCCACTTGAATCACTTGAGGAATTTATGTTTTGAGAGGAAAACAGGAAAGAAAAGGAAAAAGAAAATAAAGAAAATGAATGAGTGGATGAGGTTAAAGCCTCAAATCTGGCTCAAACGTGAAAAGACCAAAATGCCCTTGCTTCTCATTTAATATTACAAAAATCCGGCACCAGTTTGCCCAGAATGCCGCGCCGCGGCCTAATTCGTCGCGCCGCTACCTATAACTAGGTCTGGGATCATTCTTTGTCCTATTTCTGATCTCAATTTCAGTCCATTGCCGCGCCGCGGCCTCCTTCGTTGCGCCACGACACAAAGCACGATCTGAGTCATTTTCTCCTCACACAAGACTTAACACTAGAAAATGTCCCGAACCCTTCATACGCCTATCGTACATACCCAATTCACCTATAAATCATATACGGGGAAAAATGGGGTGTTACAACTCTCCCCCACTTAATTTCGATCACGTCCTCGTGATCCTAGTCACGAACCCAAACGGACCCACACTCAATGGTCCTCGAACATGTATTCCGAACCAACTTCTACCACAATTTCACTAACCCGAAGGTTAACCCAATGACAAATTACACACTTGCTCGCATTCTGAGACGTACAATATACGCAACAACCGAAATCTACAACGATCCCTTCGACAATTCTTCTCAAAGAGTTACCCTTAACAACTAAATCGTCACCCCGCGATTTATCAAATTCCACAATTCTGAGCATTAGCACTAACTCAATCCCTCGTATCGGGAAAACTCAACCAATCTCGTACCGAGAAATCAATTCCTTAGCGTACCCTTACCGAGTACGACGCTAAAAACAATCAAGTCTCAACCTAAGGTCAACAATCCGAAACGATGAAGACCGAACCAAACGAATCCTGATGGATAACACCAATCACTAAACATCCCTTGTAATACGCAATACGACCAATACGCAACTACCGTACAACATCACAAGCAACGGCTAAAACCGTTAGCGCCCAAAACGACCATGGCAACGCTAACCCAAGGTGTACAAAATCGACTATCATCACACCCGTAGCAACATGTGAGCGAAACACGGCTATCGCATCACTAATCATGCAACATGGTCCTCACGACCCCACCATCGGTGTATAAAACAACCGATAGATCACACCACACGGTCCTTACGACCCCACCATCGGTGTATAAAACAACCGATAGATCACACAACACGAAGGCTGGCCGAAAACCACACGCGCCATAGTGAATCCGAACTACACGCGACTCACTACCTTTCTCGCAACAACAATCGGGATTGGCCGAACTACACGCGCCTTAGTGAATCCGAACTACACGAGAGTCACTATCCCAGAGGAATGACCGCAAACACACGCGTCACTTGTGAATCCGAACTACACGAGACTCACTCCTCAATACAATGACCGAAACCACACGAGTCATTTGTGAATCCGAACTACACGCGACTCAATTCCGCAATAAGATGACCGAAACCACACGCGTCATCGTGAATGCGAAACCACACGCTATCCACTACCATGATGAAGTCAGCGGACCCCGAAGGTCATGCTTCACCAATCTCAACACCGGATGAAGTCAGCGGACTCCGAAAGTCATGCTTCACCGATATAACACCACGCTCATGATGAAGTCAGCGAACCCCGAAAGTCATGCTCCACCAATCACGTACTACCATGATGAAGTCAGCGGACCCTAAAGGTCATGCCTCACCAATCAACAACCATGATGAAGTCAGCGAACCCTAAAGGTCATGCTTCACCAATCAACGCCCTTTTGGCCTCGAACAACGAGTAGCGTAACATCGCGCTCTGCTACACTATAGTGAACCCTAACAGATACCACTAACCATCCACATAATTGAACAAGAACCACCTATATCAAACATAGGCACAAATCAATAATTATCTAGAAGAGAATCTAACACACACCTCCCTTAACCGAAGGATTTCACCTTGCTCGCCAAACACGTCCATTATCTCTCAACGAGATTTACCACATTACCACCTCGCTGATAATTCAAATTCAAACCATAAGTACAATTTATCCGAAATTGTACTCTACCACAAATCGACCAAAACTAGGTCTCGACAACATTTTTCGGATCTACCAAAAGCATCATCCGAAATCTCACACTAAAAGTTCTTCGGGCGAAAGTGCAACTCTCCCACTTGGAACTACGTTCCATATCCACAACTCGTACAATCCGTAGAATGCTACCAAAGGTAGACTTTACAAACGATTGGGTTCACACGACCCATCACCACATCTTGCTCCAACCTTGAGCACACGAGAGATTTCGATCAATCCTTAAACACTTTGAACAAAAAGTGTACCACGATTACCCAAACCATACCCTAGCAATCATCCAATTGCTTTAGTTTGTCAAATTTCACCCGATCACTCATGTACCTAAGGGTTTCACTTAAGTATCCTAAGTACAATGTAACCGCAACACAATCGGAGTCAAACACCATGCTAGTAGGTATAAAAGAGGCACCTAATGTCGCGTCACGTAGACTCCTTTACCAACATACATCGAGATCAAACACTCGATCTTTTTTTTTTACCAACACCAAAACCCATTTCCATGGTTTGGTAGAAACATTTCCCAAATACTAAGGAATCCTTGGTTGCACCAAGTCTTACGCCCTTCGCCCATTAATCAAACGTCACCATAGGGTAGTTCCATTAGGAACGTCACCCATATCAATAACATGCACAACACAATGCATTTAACCAAATCAAACTCAACGGCACATAATAAATAATCAAGGACATATTTATTAAAATGAAACGTACCTTAACGTCTCCTTGCCGCACCCGTCCCCGCTAACTTGGGACATTCCGACTTACGATGTCCTTCTTCTTGGCAGTTGAAGCACACCATACCATCACTCTTTGGTACCGAACATTCCCAAGACTTGTGACCCCTCACGCCACAATTGTTACATCTAGGCGCACTAGAATCCAATATACTCGTCCGCGTACCACCCATGCTCACGCTCGGACCCTTAGTCCTCTTACTTGGAGCACCATACGAAACAACTCTTCTCTCACTTGAAGCTTCACCAATCTTTGATCGCGTATACGACTCGAAACCTCTAGCCACGGCGAATAATTCCGCAAACGATTTCGCGTGACCCCGGCTAATCTTATTCTTCAAGTCATCATTCAAGGTTCGATAGAAATCTTGCATCAACAAATTATCGTTCCCCAAATACTCCGGGAAAAAACGAGCCTTCGCCATAAAGGTCGTCTTGAGGGTATTCAAATCCATAAAACCCTGTTGCAAATTTCGCAACTCATTACGCATTTCCGACAAATCGACTGAAGTCCAGAACTACTCGAAGAATTCCTTCTTAAACCCATCCCATGATAACGCTATAAACGGTTCACCACCGACAAGATCAATCTTACCATCCAACCAATCCTTTGCCCTACCCCGCAACAAACTAGTAGCGAGTCTCGTCTTCTTCTCAGGAGGGCATTCAATAGTATGAAAACACCCTTCGACATCCGAGATCCAATTTGTGCTTACCAAAGGATCCGGTTTCTCGTCATACATCGGGGGTTTAGTCCTCATGAAGCTCTTAAGACAACGCTCCATTTCACTACTACCCCGAAATTCGAAATACTTTATATCCATTTCTTCTCGAAAAGCACTCATTTGCTCCGCAACGGCGGCCGCAACTCTAGAGTTAAACTCCTCGTCATTCGTCTCGGTCTCGTTTCGCGTCGTCATTCTAAAGAATGCAAAACGATTAGTCCACGAACGTATAAAACAACACGCATAACACCGCCCTATCTTGCTCAACACTCATCGTACATCACTTGTTAGAAACGATTTGCACCCGTAATAAGGTTTGCAAGTCCTTATTACGCACACACGTCGTCTCAACTCGTTAGTACAACGACCGCCTCGCTCAATGATATAACCAACACAACGACAATTCCACGCGATATAAACAAACGCAAGGGAATAGCATCACAACACAAGCCAAAAATCTTAGTTAGTCCACCTACAAACAAGGCACTAACTATAACCCGTTCTGACCCGTTCACCTACAAGTCCCGCAACAAATAAGCACACACAAAAGTCTAAGTCTAGGCACCTATCTCAAGTCGCCTAAATCCCTTAGACCATGCTCTGATACCACTTGAAACAACCCAATGTAGCGACCCGACCAAATCGTCATTGACGGCGCCGTCTACTTAGGTCCCGTTACGTGGTCATAAGTCTTTAAAACAACGTTTGACCAAAAGATATGTCGCATTCATTTCAAATGTAAAGGTTGTTCAAATTTACAAGAATAGTTCCGCCACAAGTTACGATACAAAGTTTTAAGTACAAATGAAACTTATGCGACACAATTTAAAAGTATCCAAAAGACACTCCATGTATGCATATATACTCGACATCCAATGCAAGTATCAAAATAATGAGCGGAAGCATGTATCATGTATCGTTCAAGGACCTGAGAAAAACATAGAAATCTGTCAACGAAAACGTTGGTGAAATCATAGGTTTAAGTAAGTAAGTACAAGTGAACCACAAGATTTGCATCAATGAAATAATAGTAATACATTCCAAAAGTTTGTTTCACGAGCACCCAATTATCAATGCTTAACATTTCCTTCCATTGAACCCCATCACTTAGTGCTAGAACATACACTGTTTCTCGAAAATATATTTCATTCGTAAACGGTAGAGAACCGTTTGAATGAGGGTTTGTCAAACCCATATGGATCCATACAACATAAGTTCTCGCTTACACCCGGCAAGTGTAACTAATGATAATCGAATTGAGGATTTTGTTCTAAACTCGTATGTAGAATGTTTGTTTTCCTGTACTTGTGTTCACTTAGTAAAAGAAATGTTTATGTTTTCTCATCCCAAATGTAAGTTCAAAAAGAGTAAAAGTGGGACTATGATCTCACCTTGAATGCACGAGTAGTAGAGTACTTCAACAAGTAAATGTGTGCAAGACAAAGCTAGTCTTGACCTAAACATATAGGTTGTATCAATAACGGTAAACACAAACGGTCAAAGATGTTCAATTAGTCCTATGGCTCGTTACGACTCGATTAATATAGCATGTGAATCAATTTGTCAAGTTTCATGCACGATACAAGTAGTTAAGTATGTTAGAACGATTGTATAATCGTTTGGTTATGTTTGACTAAAAGTCAAACTTGGTCAAAGTCAAAGTCAACGGGGTCGGGTCGGGTATCCGACAATTTTCCCATGATGAGAAATCATTTATGAGCAGAATGGCCAAGTTTCATGTTAATCGGAGTTACGGTTAAGCGGGAAACATTTTGTGAAAGGAAAAATAAAAACAAAAATGAGCTGGGCATATGCGCGGCGCGCAATGGGTTGCGCGGCGCGCACCCAAGTATAAATTCTGGTCAGAACTTAACCACGAAGGCAAACATCTGGGATTTCAAATTCTGCGCGGCGCGCAGGTATGTGCGCGGCGCGCACTACCTGGGAAACATGTTGTTTGCAGAAAATTGGTCTAAGTCACGACCCAAAACACAATTTAACACATTTCATGCACCGAAAACATTTAAAACGCATATCATATATCATTAGAAAGGAAATTTGACGAGGAATACAACTAAGCACTTATGGTCCAACAATAACATCATTTACAATAGCCGAAATCTCATCAAGCGAACAATAAAAGTCCATTTCCTAAGTTTCAAGTTCATCAATTGCATTTTGAGTTTCGGGAAACCAATTCACACATATGATATGCCGTTTTGAAGGTAATGAAGCATACATTACTATTAAATACTAACAATTAGCATTCCATGACATTCAAGCATCCAAAAATTCATGTCAAGAACTATCAAACCCTAGTCAAACATCTCAAAATCAATAATCATGTTTTTGAAGTTTTCTTAATCAACCTACACATCAATTTGAAGCTAATGATGCTAGTAACACATTTAATACATGAACTTTAACAATTAAACAACTTTTAATCATCCAAAATCAAAGATTAAGCAAGCAATTTTCATATTCAAGCTAGTTACACCAAAAACAACAAATCGAGCATACAAATTACATACACGACATCACAATGAGCCATAGACACTAACTAACACCATTTCAAGTCAAAAACACGAATTTAGAGAAATCTAGAGTTTTAGAAATGTTACCCAAACGAGATGAAGTTGGTACCAAAACGAAGAGGATGAAGAGAGGATCACGAATATGTAATTTATTTTGTTGTAAGCCTCCTAGATCGAATTTAGATGATGATTGAATGAATTTGGAAATTGGGTGTGTTCTTGCTAGAGAGAAAGAGAGAGAGAGAGAGATGGTTGAATGGTGGTGATTGGGGTAGACTAGGTGACCTAGTCAACTAGTTTGCCCCGTGTCAATTTTAGTCCCTCGAGTTTGTAGTCGGGTGCGGAAAATACCTAAATGGAATATTTTAAAACGCGTATTAACGGGAGATGTTATAAACATATAACGGAGTTTAAATTAGTATAACAGAAAAGAAAACGGAAAAAGGCGGGATGTTACATTACCTACTCCTTAAAAGAAATTTCGTCCCGAAATTTAAGTAGGCGTAGTAGTCGTTGTTTCTTCCTCGAGATCTTGCGTTTCCGAATTCACGAATAGATGAGGATACTTCCTTTTCATTTGATCTTGTCTTTCCCAAGTAAACTCGGGTCCTCTTTTGGCATTCCAACGAACCTTGACAATCGGGATTCGGCTTTGTTTCAATGTCTTGACGGAGGTGTCCACAATTTCAACCGGTTCCTCCACAAAATGAAGTTTGTCATCAATAGTAAGTTCTTCGAGAGGGATGACGATATCGGGTTCGGCAAGACACTTTTTCAAGTTAGATACATGGAAGGTAGGATGAACGGGGTTCAATTGAGGCGGAAGATCTAAACGATAAGCAACGGTTCCAATACGCTCCAAGATTTCGAAAGGACCAATATACCGCGGATTTAGCTTCCCGCGTTTCCCAAAACGGATTACACCCTTCCAAGGTGCGACTTTTAACATTACTCGGTCACCGACTTGAAATTCAAGATCGTTGCTTCGTTTGTCAGTATAGCTCTTTTGACGACTTCGGGCCGTCCTAAGCCTATCTCGGATTTGAACGATTTTCTCGGTGGTTTCGTGAATGAGTTCGGGTCCGGTGATTTGCACGTCGCCTACCTCGGCCCAACAAAGAGGTGAACGACATTTGCGGCCATATAGCGCTTCAAAAGGTGCGGTTTTAATACTCGCGTGATAAGTATTGTTGTAAGAGAACTCGGCGAGAGGTAAGTGCTTGTCCCAAGCTTTTCCGAAATCAACCACGCAAGCTCGTAACATGTCCTCTAAGGTTTGAATTGTACGTTCGCTTTGTCCATCGGTTTGAGGATGATATGCGGTGCTCATGTCTAAACGCGTTCCCAACGCTTCTTGCAATGTACGCCAAAATCTAGAAACGAAACGGCCATCTCGGTCGGAGATAATCGATAATGGTACACCGTGTCGGGCTACGATCTCCTTAATGTAAAGTTGTGCAAGTTTCTCCATTTTGTCCGTTTCTTTCATGGCAAGGAAGTGTGCGGATTTGGTGAGACGGTCAACAATAACCCAAATGGTATCATAACCGCCCGTCGTTTTTGGTAGCTTGGTGATAAAATCCATCGTTATCCTTTCCCACTTCCATTGCGGGATCTCGGGTTGTTGAAGTAGTCCGGACGGTCTTTGGTGTTCGGCTTTGACTTTGGAACATGTCAAACACTTGGAAACATAAGTAGCTACGTCCCTTTTGATGTTCGGCCACCAATATAGTTGTTTAAGGTCGTGGTACATTTTATTGGCACCGGGGTGAATCGAGTATCGTGACTTATGGGCTTCATCTAAAATAAGGCTTCGTAGATCCCCATAACTAGGCACCCAAATTCTTCCGGCGAAATATCGGAGTCCGGTTTCTTTAACTTCGAATCGAGAGGTGAGGACGTTCAAGTGTTCGAGAGAGATGTTTTCATCCTTGAGAGCCTCATCTTGGGCTACCCGAATTTGGCTATTAAGGTTGGTGTGAATGGTGATGTTTAAAGCTAGGACACGGAGAGGCACCGCTCTTTCTTTTCGACTTAAGGCATCGGCTACTACATTTGCCTTCCCGGGATGGTAACGAAGCTCGCAATCGTAATCGTTTAAGGTTTCAATCCACCTTCGTTGTCTCATGTTTAGTTGCTTTTGATCGAAAATGTGTTGAAGGCTTTTGTGATCGGTGAAGATAGTACTCTTGGTTCCATAAAGATAGTGTCTCCACATTTTAAGTGCAAAGACAACAGCTCCGAGTTCGAGATCATGTGTCGTATAGTTTCGTTCATGAATTTTGAGTTGTCGAGAAGCATAAGCAATGACTTTCGTTCGTTGCATCAATACACACCCAAAACCAAGTTTTGAGGCATCGCAATATACAACAAAGTCGTCATTGCCTTCGGGAAGTGACAAGATAGGAGCGGTGGTTAGCTTCGTTTTCAAGATTTGGAATGCGGATTCATGTTCGGTCGCCCAAATGAATTTCTTTCCCTTGTGAGTCAATGCGGTTAGAGGACGTGTAACCAAAGAGAAGTTTTCGATGAATCTACGATAGTACCCGGCGAGACCCAAAAATTGACGAATGTGAGTAGGAGTAGTAGGAGTCTCCCATTTGCTAATGGCTTCGATTTTCGTTGGATCGACTTTAATACCTTGGTCACTTACAACATGACCAAGAAATTGAACTTCCTTTAACCAAAATTCACACTTGGAGAATTTGGCATAGAGTTGTTCTTGTCTTAAAAGTTCAAGCACAAGTCGGAGGTGTTCCTCGTGTTCTTCTTCGCTTTTTGAATAGACTAAAATATCATCGATGAACACGATAACGAATTTGTCAAGATACGGTTTGCACACGCGGTTCATAAGATCCATGAACACCGCCGGTGCGTTAGTGAGACCAAATGGCATTACAAGAAATTCATAACTACCATAACGAGTTCGGAAAGCGGTTTTGGAGACATCTTCCCCCTTAACCCTTAGTTGATGATAACCCGAACGGAGATCGATTTTTGAATATACACGAGAACCTTGTAGTTGATCAAAGAGATCATCGATGCGAGGAAGAGGATATCGGTTCTTAACCGTCAATTTATTTAGTTCACGATAATCAATGCACATTCGTAGGGATCCGTCTTTCTTTTTAACAAACAAAATCGGAGCGCCCCAAGGTGAATGGCTAGGTTGGATAAAACCTCGATCAAGTAGTTCTTGGATTTGACTTTGCAATTCTTGCATTTCAGATGGAGCGAGTCTATATGGTGCACGTGCTACGGGTGCGGCTCCCGGAATAAGATCGATTTGGAATTCAACCGGTCGATGAGGTGGAAGACCCGGCAATTCGTCGGGAAATACATCGGAAAAGTCACTAACAATTGGCACATCATCGATATGCTTCTCATCGGACTCGACTTTCTTAACGTGGGCAAGGATCGCAAAACAACCCTTACGGAGTAGTTTTCTAACTTTAAGGCACGAAACGAGATTGAGTCTGGTGCAACTCTTATCGCCATAAACAATCAAAGGTTCACCATTCTCGATAGGAATTCGGATTGCGTTAAGATCACAAAGGATGTGAGATTTCGTTTTGACTAACCAATTCATACCGATTATTACATCAAAGCTTCCTAGTTCCATGGGTATCAAGTCAATTTCAAATTCCTTACCCAAAATGTTTAACGCACACCCCCGGTAATATGTGTCGGCACTTAATAGTTTCCCGTTAGCCACTTCAATGGTATAAGGGGTATCTAATGGAAGAGGTGGAGTGCTAAAAGAATGAGTCAAAGTCTTGGATACAAAGCATTTATCGGCACCTGAATCGAATAAGCAAGAGACATAAGAATTGTTGAGAAGAAACGTACCCGTGACTAGTTCAGTGTCATCCCGGGCTTCCTCGGTGTTGATGTTAAAAGCTCGGCCGCGCGTGTTGGGGTTATCTTTCTTCTTTGGGCATGCATTTCTATAATGACCCGTTTGGCCACATTCGTAACAAGTGCCCGTCTTTGGTGCATTGGGCCACTTTCGAGCGACGGGAGTGGCACTTTTACAATCGTTGGCCTTATGACCAATTCCTTGGCACCGATGGCAAATTAGCTTACTACATTCGCCAAAGTGATGTTTGTTGCATTTGTTGCAAAAAGGTAGATTCCCGGCATAACCCTTCTTGCCGTCGAAAGTGAAAGATTTCTTGGCAAAGTTGTTGTTGCTTGATTGGGAGGGTTCCCACTTTCTTTTGTTGCCGCCCGATTTATCCTCGGCCTTAGGTGCCGGAACTACGATTTCGTCAACCGTTTCAATTAGTTGGCGAGCCATGTTCATAGCGGCTTGATGAGTAGTGGGTTTGGATGACATCACCCCTTGTTTGATGCTTTTTGGAAGACCGAGCATGTAGAGCTCAATCCTTTGAGATTCGGGGTTAACAAGATTAGGACACATCAAGGATAGTTCGGCGAAGCGTTGATTATAAGCTTTAAGATCGTTTCCGACCGCTTTCAAAGCTCTTAGTTCTTCCTCAAGCTTTCGGGTTTCTTCGCGCGGAAAATATTCAACAATCATCTTTTCCTTTAGATCGGCCCAAGAGAGGGCATGAGCTTCATCGGTACCCACCGATTGAACATAGGTGTTCCACCATGTTAGAGCAATTCCGGAGAAAGTGTGAGTGGAGTATTTGACCTTGTCTTGGTCCCGACAACCGCTTATGCTAAAGACGGCTTCCGTTTGCTCAAACCATCGGGTGAGCACGACCGGTCCCCCGGTTCCATCAAAAGTGTGAGGTTTGCACCCCATGAAAGCTTTATAGGAGCATCCCTCGTTTGAGTTTCCGGCTCCATTGTTGTTGTTGTTGTTGTTGTGGTTGTTATTATTATTGTTGTTGGATGAGTGACCGGCCATGGCCGCATCTACGGCGGTAGCTATCATCCGTTCGAGAGCTTGTTCGGGAGTTTCATTGCGGCGTACACGACGAGGAGCCATTGTTCCTTCAAGACACAAGAATATCATTGATTAGTATTCTCAATAATACTAACCGTGATATAGAATAAAGATAAAGAGAAGTTTTTCCTCGACTCGCCTTAAATTCTTTATGTCATAATGTCGGAACGTTCATATGAGTCACCGTAATATAATCCCGGAAATTATATTACCCTGATTCATATGTGCATTCGACATTATTCTATAAAGTCAAGGTGGCGTGTCAATCAAATTAAACAACGTGAGATTAAGATGAACTAAGAGTAGATATGAGTAGAAGCGTTCGAGTATAAATGCACAAGTAGTCAAGTAATTCCTACTTCAAGTCTATATGCCGGTTGTAGTCTAGACTCACCAATGTACCCTATGACTCGGGGTCGACACCAATGAACTCTAAATCCCTACAACCAACGCTCTGATACCATCTGTAGCGACCCGACCAAATCGTCATTGACGGCGCCGTCTACTTAGGTCCCGTTACGTGGTCATAAGTCTTTAAAACAACGTTTGACCAAAAGATATGTCGCATTCATTTCAAATGTAAAGGTTGTTCAAATTTACAAGAATAGTTCCGCCACAAGTTACGATACAAAGTTTTAAGTACAAATGAAACTTATGCGACACAATTTAAAAGTATCCAAAAGACACTCCATGTATGCATATATACTCGACATCCAATGCAAGTATCAAAATAATGAGCGGAAGCATGTATCATGTATCGTTCAAGGACCTGAGAAAAACATAGAAATCTGTCAACGAAAACGTTGGTGAAATCATAGGTTTAAGTAAGTAAGTACAAGTGAACCACAAGATTTGCATCAATGAAATAATAGTAATACATTCCAAAAGTTTGTTTCACGAGCACCCAATTATCAATGCTTAACATTTCCTTCCATTGAACCCCATCACTTAGTGCTAGAACATACACTGTTTCTCGAAAATATATTTCATTCGTAAACGGTAGCGAACCGTTTGAATGAGGGTTTGTCAAACCCATATGGATCCATACAACATAAGTTCTCGCTTACACCCGGCAAGTGTAACTAATGATAATCGAATTGAGGATTTTGTTCTAAACTCGTATGTAGAATGTTTGTTTTCCTGTACTTGTGTTCACTTAGTAAAAGAAATGTTTATGTTTTCTCATCCCAAATGTAAGTTCAAAAAGAGTAAAAGTGGGACTATGATCTCACCTTGAATGCACGAGTAGTAGAGTACTTCAACAAGTAAATGTGTGCAAGACAAAGCTAGTCTTGACCTAAACATATAGGTTGTATCAATAACGGTAAACACAAACGGTCAAAGATGTTCAATTAGTCCTATGGCTCGTTACGACTCGATTAATATAGCATGTGAATCAATTTGTCAAGTTTCATGCACGATACAAGTAGTTAAGTATGTTAGAACGATTGTATAATCGTTTGGTTATGTTTGACTAAAAGTCAAACTTGGTCAAAGTCAAAGTCAACGGGGTCGGGTCGGGTATCCGACAATTTTCCCATGATGAGAAATCATTTATGAGCAGAATGGCCAAGTTTCATGTTAATCGGAGTTACGGTTAAGCGGGAAACATTTTGTGAAAGGAAAAATAAAAACAAAAATGAGCTGGGCATATGCGCGGCGCGCAATGGGTTGCGCGGCGCGCACCCAAGTATAAATTCTGGTCAGAACTTAACCACGAAGGCAAACATCTGGGATTTCAAATTCTGCGCGGCGCGCAGGTATGTGCGCGGCGCGCACTACCTGGGAAACATGTTGTTTGCAGAAAATTGGTCTAAGTCACGACCCAAAACACAATTTAACACATTTCATGCACCGAAAACATTTAAAACGCATATCATATATCATTAGAAAGGAAATTTGACGAGGAATACAACTAAGCACTTATGGTCCAACAATAACATCATTTACAATAGCCGAAATCTCATCAAGCGAACAATAAAAGTCCATTTCCTAAGTTTCAAGTTCATCAATTGCATTTTGAGTTTCGGGAAACCAATTCACACATATGATATGCCGTTTTGAAGGTAATGAAGCATACATTACTATTAAATACTAACAATTAGCATTCCATGACATTCAAGCATCCAAAAATTCATGTCAAGAACTATCAAACCCTAGTCAAACATCTCAAAATCAATAATCATGTTTTTGAAGTTTTCTTAATCAACCTACACATCAATTTGAAGCTAATGATGCTAGTAACACATTTAATACATGAACTTTAACAATTAAACAACTTTTAATCATCCAAAATCAAAGATTAAGCAAGCAATTTTCATATTCAATCTAGTTACACCAAAAACAACAAATCGAGCATACAAATTACATACACGACATCACAATGAGCCATAGACACTAACTAACACCATTTCAAGTCAAAAACACGAATTTAGAGAAATCTAGAGTTTTAGAAATGTTACCCAAACGAGATGAAGTTGGTACCAAAACGAAGAGGATGAAGAGAGGATCACGAATATGTAATTTATTTTGTTGTAAGCCTCCTAGATCGAATTTAGATGATGATTGAATGAATTTGGAAATTGGGTGTGTTCTTGCTAGAGAGAAAGAGAGAGAGAGAGAGAGATGGTTGAATGGTGGTGATTGGGGTAGACTAGGTGACCTAGTCAACTAGTTTGCCCCGTGTCAATTTTAGTCCCTCGAGTTTGTAGTCGGGTGCGGAAAATACCTAAACGGAATATTTTAAAACGCGTATTAACGGGAGATGTTATAAACATATAACGGAGTTTAAATTAGTATAACGGAAAAGAAAACGGAAAAAGGCGGGATGTTACACCCAACCCGTATTAAAACCGGCCCATAAAATTTTTTCCTTTTAATATGCTTTAGGTCCCAATTGTGTTTCCATAAACATCTTTAATACAATAGAAGGTTTAATAAACCTTAAAACATTTAATACATTGATTAATTGTCCAAACGGACATACAAGACACGACTAGTTTAGTTTCCAACCAAAACCGAGCATGGTGATTTGGGACTACGCTACCCAAATCCTAATCGAATACAAAAGCAAGATCTTCTAAGCAACCTAGCCAAGATCTCTAATTCCCAAACTTACCCGAGCCTCCAAGCATGCGTACCTATAAAAATAGCAACAACGAGAGGGTAAGCTAACGCTTAGTGAATGATAATATACTACATACATATATATGTATAAAATGGACACGCCACACAAATATCAAATACCGCATACCGAAGCATCCATGTATAAGGCAACTACACTAAGCATGCCGTACGATCTCTAAGCAACAAGCTAAAGATATCAACAAAGTATAAGTTCACCAATGACGATGTGAACAACGCCAATAAGCTACACCCGGAGGGTTAGATACAACACAACATTACATTAATATAACAATATAAAATGGATAAGGTTAACCCCTTAACCCATTACCGAAATACCAAACGCCACAATGAAGACTGGCCGAGCTATACGAGCCTTAGTAATCCGAACCCACACGAGATTACTATCTTCACAACATCGAGGTTGGCCGAACTACACGAGCCTTAGTAATCCGAAACCACACGAGATTACTACCTCAATAAGATGACCGAACTACACGAGTCATCATGAATCCGAACTACACGCGATTCACTTCTCAACATCAAAACCCACGGTCACGAGATTATAAAATCCACCACATCGGGGTCATCCACATTACAACAATATCAACCCTTCGCCATTGGGGTTATAACATCCAAATCACAACCACGTGTGATAACTTACACACAAGCGTGTACCTCGCCAAAGGTGGTCAACCAAAACGCACAAACGTACCAATTGGACCTATACACAAGTCCATCAATCCACCTATATGTGAAGTGAGCTCTATAACCGAGAATCACTACACCCGACCCGCACCCATCCTACACATACATATGCATATAGGATATTAACACTCACCTTGTCGCCTTGAAGAATGCTTCCAAGTAATCCGCAACTCATCAATGGAAAGTACCACTAGTATCACTGTGTAGCTAAGAACAAGGAGAACAAACTTGTCAACTACGCCAAAGATCAAAACCCGCTTCTTCCTTTCCAAAATCCCACTTGAATCACTTGAGGAATTTATGTTTTGAGAGGAAAATAGGAAAGAAAAGAAAAAAGAAAATAAAGAAAATGAATGAGTGGATGAGGTTAAAGCCTCAAATCTAGCTCAAACGTAAAAAGACCAAAATGCCCTTGCTTCTCATTTAATATTACAAAAATCCGGCACCAGTTTGCCCAGAATGCCGCGCCGCGGCCTAATTCGTCGCGCAGTGACCTATAACTAGGTCTGGGATCATTCTTTATCCTACTTCTGATCTCAATTTCAGTCCATTGTCGCGCCGCGGCCTCCTTCGTCGCGCCGTGACACAAAGCACGATCTGAGTCATTTTCTCCTCACACAAGACTTAACACTAGAAATTGTCCCGAACCCTTCATACGCCTATCGTACATACCCAATTCACCTATAAATCATATACGGGGAAAAATGGGGTGTTACAAATACCAATCTCTATTATCTCTGATAGGGATGGAAGATTTGTTTCAAGGTTTTGGCAAACATTACAACAAGCATTGGGAACTCGTCTAGACATGAGTACTGCCTATCACCCACAAACTGATGGGCAGAGCGAAAGGACAATACAAATGCTTGAAGACATGTTACGAGCATGTGTTATTGATTTTGGAAACAGTTGGGATCGACATCTGCCGTTAGCATAATTTTCCTACAAAAACAGTTACCACTCGAGTATTGAGATGACACCATTTGAGGCACTTTATGGTAGAAAGTGCAGGTCTCTGATCTGTTGGAGTGAAGTTGGGGATAGACATATTACGGGTCCAGAAATTCTCCAAGAAACTACAGAGAAAATCATTCAAATTCAACAACGGTTGAAAACCGCCCAAAGTCGACAAAAGAGCTACGCGGACATTAAGAGAAAAGATATAGAATTTGAGATTGGAGAAATGGTCATGCTTAAGGTTTCACCTTGGAAGGGCATTGTTCAATTTGGTAAACGGGGGAAACGAAACCCAAGGTACATTAGGCCATTCAAGATTATAGATCGTGTCGGACCAGTAGCTTACCGACTTGACTTACCTCAACAACTCGCTGGGGTACATAATACTTTTCATGTCTCAAATCTGAAGAAATGTTTTGCTAAAGAAGATCTCACTATTCCGTTAGATGAAATCCAAATCAACGAAAAACTTAAATTCATCGAAGAACCCGTCGAAATAATGGATCGTGAGGTTAAAAGACTTAAGCAAAATAAAATACCTATCGTTAAGGTTCTATGGAATGCTCGTAGAGGACCCGAGTTCACCTGGGAACATGAAGATCAAATGAAGAAGAAATACCCACACCTATTTCCAGAAGATGCGTCCACACCTCCAACAGCTTAAAATTTTGGGACGAAATTTATTTAACGGGTAGGTACTGTAGTGACCCAAACTTTTCCATGATTATATATTAAATGAAAACTATTTTTGCATGATTAAATGCTTCCAACATGTTAAGCAATCATACTTGTTAAGACTTGATTATTTGAAATAGGTTTCATGTAGATAATTGACCACCCAAGTTGACCAGCGATTCACGAACGTTAAAACTTGTAAAAACTACATGATATATATATATATATATATATATATATATATATATATATATATATATATATATATATATATATATATATATATATATATATAGTTAACATGAGATTATGATAATTAAGTATCTCCATAAGTATATTAACAATGAGTTATATACATAAAAATGAAACTACTAAATTAAAGAAACTCGAAACGATATATATAACGATTATCGTTATAACAACGTTTTAATTAAAATAAATACATATGTATTGTATTAAGATATGAACACACTATGTTTAACATGATAAAATGATAATTAGGTATATCATTAAGTGTATTAACAATGAACTACACAAATAAGATGAGACTACTAACTTAAGAATTTCGAAACAACATATATATATATATAACAACTATCGTTGTAATAGTATTTTAGCATATATATATATGATATTAAGATATATTCATACACCATGTTATCATGTTAACATAACAATTTAACATCTCATTTAAGTATAATAACAATGGATTAATTACATTTAACAAGATCGTTAACTTAAAGGTTTCGAAACAACACTTACATGTAACGACTAACGATGACTTAACGACTCAGTAAAATGTATATACATGTAATGTATTAAGATGTATTGTTACACTTTTGAAAGACTTCATGACACATATCAAAGTACTTCTACTTAACAAAAATACTTACAATTACATTCTCATTCATTTTCATCAACAATTCTACTTGTATGCACCCGTATTCTTAATCGTACAATACACAGCTCCTAGATGTATTTACTATTAGTATATACACTCCAATGAACAGATCTTAGCAGACCTTGTGAATCACCAAGACATGTGGGAACCATAATTTTGCAACTAGCATGAAATATCTAACAAAACAACAAACTAATGGAGCCTATATCACACATGCTCATTCACGTTTTTTACCACCAACCATTAACACTTTCATTTTTTAACTTTCATGCATCAAACACATCTCTCTCAAGTTCTCTCTTGGTGTTCTAAGTGTTCTTCATCATCTTCATCAAAATCTAGCTCAATCTAGCTCATAAATCCTAACCTAGATCAACATACAAAACAACTACTCAAGAAAACTTCAAGAACACTTTCAAGTTTACAAGTCTACTTCCAAGCTTTCTAATCCATTCTAAGTAATCATCTAAGACCAAAAAACCTCTGTTATTTATAGTAGGTTATCATTCTAATTCAAGGTAATACTCATATTCAAACTTTGATTCAATTTCTATAACTATAACAATCTTAATTCAAGTAGAAATCTTACTTGAATTTGTTTTCGTGTCATGATTCTACTTTAAGAACTTTCAAGCCATCCAAGATCCTTTGAAGCTAAATCATTTCTTGTCACTTCTAGTAGGTTTACCTACTAAACTTGAGGTAGTAATGATGTTCATAACATCATTCGATTCATATATATAACTATCTTATTCAAAGATTTAAACTTGTAATAACTAGAACATAGTTTAGTTAATTCTAAACTTGTTCGCAAACAAAGTTAATCCTTCTAACTTGACTTTTAAAATCAACTAAAAACATGTTCTATATCTATATGATATGCTAGCTTAATGATTTAAAACCTGAAAACACGAAGAACACCGTAAAACCGGACATATAGTGAAACAGGGGGCTGTTTTGGGTTAGATAATTAAAAACTATGATAAACTTTGATTTAAAAGTTGTCCTTATGGAAAAATGATTTTTCTTATGAACATGAAACTATATCCAAAAATCACGGTTAAACTCAAAGTGGATGTATGTTTTTCAAAATAGTCATCAAGACATCATTTTTTCGACTGAAATGACTTGTAACATGTATTTCTGACAATAAACCTATACTTTTTCAGTTTAGTTTAATAAAATACAGTTCAATATGAAAGCATAGCAAGTTGATTCACTCAAAACAGATTTAAAACGAAGAAGTTATGGATAAAACAAAATTGGTTAAAAATGGTTAATTTAACTACGGGATGAATTGACAAAAATCTATACTAACCATATTTTAACAAACTTATATTGTATTATACATGTATTCTAACATATATTATGTAATCTTGATAGACCATAGACACTCTATATGCGGTAATGTTCGAGTTAGCTATACAGGGTTGAGGTTGATTCCAAAATAATATATATACTTTGAGTTGTGATCGAGTCTGATACTTGTATACACTGGGTCATGGATTGATTCGAGATAATAGATATTGATTTATTTCTGTACTACTAACTATGGACAACTAACTGTGGACTACGAACGTTGGACTGTTAACTTAACAAACTTAAATCGTTAAAACATAATAAAACATATTGTGAATATATTTCGATCATACTTTAATATATATGTATATATTTGTTATAGGTTTGTGAATCAACCCGTGGCCAAGTCTTATTTTTCGACGAAGTGAAAATACGTGAAAGTGAGTTATAGTTCCACTTTTAAAATCTAATATTTTTGGGATGAGAATACATGCAGGTTTTATAAATGTTTTACAAAATAGACACAAGTACTTAAAACTACATTCTATGGCTGGATTATTAAACCGAATATGCCCCTTTTAGTCTGTTAATCTAAGAATTAGGGAACAGACACCCTAATTGACGTGAATCCTAAAGATAGATCTATCGGGCCCAACGAGCCCCATCCAAAGTACCGGATGCTTTAGTACTTCGAATTTATCATGTCCGAAGGTTGTCCCGGAATGATGGGGATATTCTATATGCATCTTGTTAAGGTCGGTTAACAGGTGTTCAACATATGAATGATTTTTATGCAGATTGCTATATGCATGCATGTTGTTTATGAGAAATGGAAATATGAAATCTTGTGGTCTATTATTACAATTTGATAAATATATAGGTTAAACCTATAACTCACCAACATTTTTGTTGACGTTTAAAGCATGTTTATTCTCAGGTGATTATTAAGAGCTTCCGATGTTGCATGCTAAATAAAGACAAGATTCGAATATGCATGCTTGTATAATTTTGTTTTAAAACTGCATTCGAAGACTTAAGTTGATGTGTAATATTATCGTAAACCATTATGTAATGGTCGTGTGAAAATGCTATATGTTAGATTATCATTATTTGATAATCGTCGTAATGTTTTTAAACCTTTATCGATAAAATAAAGGTTACGGTTTGTTTTAAAAATAGAATGCGGTCTTTGAAAAACGTCTCATATAGAGGTCAAAACCTCGCAACGAAATCAATTAATATGAAATGTTTATAATCAATATGAACGGGACATTTCAGTTGGTATCCGAGCGTTGGTCTTAGAGAACCAGAAATTGCATTAGTGTGTCTTATCGAGTTTGTTAGGATTCATTAGTGAGTCTCGACTTCGACCGTATTTACTTGAAAAACGATTGCTTAACACTTTTTACTGGAAACTATATATTGTAAACATGTAAATATTATGTGATATATTAATCTCTTAACGTGTTTGATATTGTGTGATAAATGTCTACCTCTAGTACAAATCCCATCGACTCACTTAATAATAATGAAGAGTCGAATATATTTTAGGAAGATTCACAAATTCTCGAAGAGGAACCGGAAGAAGAGGAACCGGAAGAAGAGGTTCCGGAGGAGGAAATATTAGAAACCACAGAAAAACAGATAAATAAAAGAAAATCCTCAACCAATGGACCAAAGTTAAAAATGCTCAATGGTGTTTCCGCCGAGGAAGCAAAATATTGGGAAAATTACCAATTTTCTGATGAATCGGATCCCGATGAGGATTCCGATGATGTTATAGAAATTACTCCGACCCAATTTGAAAAAGCAAAGAAAAACAATAAGGGAAAGGGTATCAAAATAGAGAAATCTAATGCCAACCCCGATGAACTTTATGTTAACATGAAATATCCCGATGAGAAATACCGTCAACTCCCGTATTTCTTAAGTTTTAACTATAACCCGGGGACATCTAAGCCACCAGGTTTTTCTAAACCGTTCGTGAAAACAACGGCTCGTATTAGAGGAACATCATATATCCCTAGGAAATTAGCGAAACGAACCAAGTCCGAAGAGGAAGAAACAAGTGAGTCGGAATGAAGAGTAGTAATCATGTTATGTAATATATGTATTGTAGTATGCTTGTACTTTGATGAAATATGTAAAAATTACTTGTATTGTTTGTTAATTATCTTTCACAAATCTAATCCTTGTCTATTTTACAGTATAAAACACCCAATGGACGTTAAGGATAGACAACCAAAAATTTTAAAAGACCTACCAGAGGATATGATTGATGAAATCTTGTCTAGAGTCGGTCAGAATTCATCGGCACAATTATTTATGGCGAAATTAGTTTGTCGAACATTTGAAAGATGTTCCAAGCATACCTTAGTTTATAAAAGGCTTTCCTTTGAAAGATGGGGTATATCACATTGGGGAGACTTTAAGTTACGCCGTGTTTTATTTAAGGTATTAAATGCGGAAAATCCATATGCAATTTTACGCTACAGGTTGAGAACCTATTTTGACTCCACATATCCCAACATAGGACTTCATTCTTTAGAAAGAGCTTCAAACATGCAACATAAAGAAGCATGTTATGCTTACGGGTTAGTGAGGTTCGCTTCTCACCAAATTGAGAAAAAGAACATCGGATTGCAACTATTAAATAAAACATTCCCACAAGTGACGGATTCAGTAGTTGGGGTGAGAAATAAGGTTTTTAGATTGTTACGGGGCTGTTGGGCATTACGTAACCCTCATCCTTTTGATGACGTTACAACATGCTGTCTTGCCAACTACCACAACGGTTATTTTCCACAAGACCAAGGATGGGAAATAATACTAGTAAAACCCAAATGCATGACTTGTTTCTGGACCTACGAATTACGTGTCTTTATTTCCTTTGCAGAACGACTTGCGCTTAACTAGAATTGACTTCACAACTGCCTTGTATCAAAGTTATTGTGTGCTATATTTCATGCTATATATAAAATAACGGTATTGTAAGTTTGCAAAATATTTTATAAAAGTTTGAAGGCGAAATATTATTGTAATCAGTTTTTCATATAGAATTGTAGTAGTTGAATTGTATGTTAGCTACTAAGTATGAACTTAACGGGTAGGTATTACCCGAATTAAAACTTATAAAACGCTAATATGAAGAAAAAGCTTTTATAAATAAGTTCATACTATGCTACGAAATACTATTGACTACTCTTAATATTCTATATGATTAACTTGATTCTTTTGGCTATTTTTGAAGGAAATGGCACTGACTACTCGTCAGAACTTGAACATGAGCGAGGAAGACTTTCGTGTTTTCCTTGCAGCAAACATAGCCGCATTACAGGCTGCGATGCAAAATAATAATAACTCTGGATCTAGCAGTGGAACTAATTCCACAAGAAATCGTGTAGGATGCTCCTACAAAGAATTCACTGCCTACAAACCTTTGGAATTCGATGGAACCGAGGGTCCAATCGGATTAAAACGGTGGACCGAGAAGGTCGAATCGGTGTTTGCCATAAGTAAGTGCACTAAAGAATATAAAGTAAAGTACGCTACACATACCTTCACAGGTAATGCGTTAACATGGTGGAACACCTACCTCGAGCAAGTGGGACAAGATGTTGCTTACGAACTACCGTGGTCAGCATTCAAACACTTGATGAACGAGCAGTACCGTCCCAGAAATGAGGTCAATAAGCTTAAAGTAGAGCTTAGAGGGTTACGAACGCAAGGATTCAACATTACCACGTATGAACGACGATTCACAGAGTTGTGCCTATTATGTCCAAGAGTGTTCGAAGATGAAGAAGCGAAGATCGACGTATTTGTTAAAGGGCTACCAGAAAGGATCCAAGAAGATGTGAGTTCATACGAGGCCGCCTCTATACAAAAGGCAAGTCAAATGGCTCACAAACTCATAAACCAGATTGAGGGAAGAATTAAAGAGCAGACGGCCGAAGAGGTCAACATGAAACAAGTCAAGAGAAAGTTTGAGGAAAACAGTGACAAGAGTCACCAATACAATAACAACATCAATCACAACAACTATCCCAACAACCGCAACATCAATCGCAATTCCAATAACAACTACAACAAACGTCCCAACAACAACAATTACAACAATCATCCCAACAACAATAACAACCGCAACAACAACCACTCCTATAACAACAAGAAGCAGAATCAGCCATGCAAAAGGTGTGAAGAGAACCATCCGAATAAGTTCTGCACGATATTTTTCACCAATTGTAGTAGAAAAGGTCATAGTGCGGCGAAGTGTGAGGTCTACGGAACGAAGAATAACAAAATTAACAGAACAAATAATGTCAGAACAAATAATGCCGCCGTAGTTTGTTTTGGATGTGGAAAACCGGGCCACGTTATTAGAAACTGCCCGAATCAGGGAAATACTAATGGGCAGGGCCGCGGAAGAGTTTTCAATATTAATACGGCAGAAGCGCAGGAAGACTCGGAGCTTATTACGGGTACGTTTCTTATTGACAATAAATCTGCTTATGTTTTTTTTGATTCGGGTGCGGATAGAAGCTATATGAGTAGAGATTTTTGTGCTAAATTAAGTTGTCCATTGACACCTTTGGATAATAAATTTTTACTCGAATTAGCAAACGGTAAATTAATTTCAGCAGATAAAATATGTCGGAATCGAGAAATTAAACTGGTTAGCGAAACGTTTAAGATTGATTTGATACCAGTAGAGTTAGGGAGTTTTGATGTGATAATTAGATAGATTGGTTGAAAAATGAGAGAGCAGAAATCGTATGTTACAAAAATGCAATTCGCATTGTACGAGAAAAAGGAAAACCCTTTATGGTGTACGGAGAAAAGAGCAACGCGAAGCTAAATCTTATTAGTAATTTGAAGGCACAAAAACTAATAAGAAAAGGTTGCTATGCTATTCTAGCACATGTCGAGAAAGTAAAAACCGAAGAAAAGAACATCAATGATGTTCCCGTCCCAAAAGAATTTCCCGATGTATTTCTGAAAGAACTACCGGGACTACCTCCACACCGATCCGTTGAATTTCAAATAGACCTGGTACCGGGAGCTGCACCAATAGCTCGTGCTCCATACAGACTCGCACCCAGCGAAATGAAGGAACTCCAGAGTCAATTACAAGAACTTTTATAGTGTGGTTTCATTCGACCAAGCACATCACCGTGGGGAGCTCCTGTTTTGTTTGTCAAAAAGAAAGATGGTTCATTCAGGTTGTGTATCGACTATCGAGAGTTGAACAAAGTCACCATCAAGAACTGCTATCCACTACCGAGAATCGACGACTTATTTGATCAACTACATGGCTCGTCAGTTTATTCGAAAATCGATTTACGTTCTGGGTATCATCAAATGCGGGTGAAGGAGGATGATATTCCGAAGACTGCTTTCAGAACGCGTTACGATCATTATGAGTTTATGGTTATGCCGTTTGGATTGACTAATGCACCAGCTGTGTTCATGGACCTCATGAACCGAGTGTGTGGACCATATCTTGAAAAGTTTGTCATTGTCTTCATCGATGACATACTTATTTACTCAAAGAATGATCAAGAGCACGGAGAACATTTGAGAAAAGTGCTAGAATTGTTGAGAAAAGAAAAATTGTACGCTAAGTTTTCAAAGTATGCATTTTGGTTTAAAGAAGTTCAATTCCTCGGTCACGTAGTAAACAAGGAAGGTATTCAGGTGGATCCGTCAAAGATTGAAACCATTGAAAACTGGGAAACCCCGAAAACTCCGAAGCATATACGCCAATTTTTAGGACTGGCTGGTTACTACAGAAGGTTCATCCAAGATTTTTCCAAAATAGCAAAACCCTTGACTGCATTAACGCATAAAGGGAAGAAATTTGAATGGAAGGATGAGCAGGAGAAAGCGTTTCAATTGTTGAAGAAAAAGTTAACTACGGCACCTATATTGTCATTGCCTGAAGGGAATGATGATTTTGTGATATATTGTGACGCCTCAAAGCAAGGCCTCGGTTGTGTATTAATGCAACGAATGAAGGTAATTGCCTATGCATCCAGACAATTGAAGATTCACGAGCAAAATTATACGACTCACGATTTGGAATTGGGCGCTGTTGTTTTTGCATTAAAAACTTGGAGGCACTACTTATATGGGGTCAAAAGTATCATATATACCGACCACAAAAGTCTCCAACATATATTTGATCAGAAACAACTGAACATGAGGTAGCGTAGGTAGATTGAATTGTTAAATGATTACGATTTTGAGATTTGTTACCACCCGGGGAAGGCGAATGTGGTAGCCGACGCTTTGAGTAGAAAGGACAGAGAACCTATACGGGTAAAAGCTATGAATATAATTATTCGTACTAACCTTACTACTCAAATAAAGGAGGCACAACAGGGAGTTTTAAAAGAAGGAAATTTGAAGAATGAAATACCCAAATGATCGAAGAAACATCTTAATATTCGAGAAGACGGAACCCGGTATAGGGATGAAAGAATTTGGGTACCAAAGTTTGGAGATGTGAGAGAAATGGTACTTAGGGAAGCACATAAAACCAGATACTCAATACATCCCGGAGCAGGAAAGATGTACAAAGATCTCAAGAAACACTTTTGGTGGCCGGGTATGAAAGCCGATATTGCTAGATACGTTGGAGAATGTTTGACGTGTTCTAAAGTCAAGGCTGAACATCAGAAACCATCAGGTCTACTTCAACAACCTAAAATCCCAGAATAGAAATGGGAAAACATTATCATGGATTTCATTACTAAATTGCCAAGGACTGCAAGTGGTTATGATACAATTTGGGTAATAGTCGATCGTCTCACCAAGTCAGCACACTTTCTGCCAATGAGAGAAGATGATAAAATGGAGAAGTTGGCACGATCATACTTGAAGGAAGTTGTCTTCACACATGGAATACCAATCTCTATTATCTCTGATAGGGATGGAAGATTTGTTTCAAGGTTTTGGCAAACATTACAACAAGCATTGGGAACTCGTCTAGACATGAGTACTGCCTATCACCCACAAACTGATGGGCAGAGCGAAAGGATGATACAAACACTTGAAGACATGCTACGAGCATGTGTTATTGATTTTGGAAACAGTTGGGATCGACATCTACCGTTAGCAGAATTTTCATACAACAACAGTTACCACTCGAGTATTGAGATGGCACCGTTTGAGGCACTTTATGGTAGAAAGTGCAGGTCTCCAATATATTGGAGTGAAGTTGGGGATAGACAGATTACGGGTCCAGAAATTCTCCAAGAAACTACAGAGAAAATCATTCAAATTCAACAACGGTTGAAAACCGCTCAAAGTCGACAAAAGAGATACGCCGACATTAAGAGAAAAGATATAGAATTTGAGATTAGAGAAATGGTCATGCTTAAGGTTTCACCTTGGAATGGCGTTGTTCGATTTGGTAAATGGGGGAAACTAAACCCAAGGTACATTGGGCCATTCAAGATTATAGATCGTGTCGGACCAGTAGCTTAGCGACTTGACTTACCTCAACAACTCGTCGGGGTACATAATACTTTTCATGTCTCGGATCTGAAGAAATGTTTTGCTAAAGAATATTTCACTATTCCGTTAGACAAATATTTTGCATGATTAAATGTTTCCAACATGTTAAGAAATCAAACTTGTTAAGACTTGATTATTTGAAATAGGTTTCATGTAGACAATTGACCACCCAAGTTGACCAGCGATTCACGAACGTTAAACTTGTAAAAATAACATGATGATATATATATATATATATATATGGATATATATAATATATATATATATATATATATATATATATATATATATATATATATATAGTTAACATGAGATTATGATAAGTAAGTATCTCCATAAGTATATTAACAATGAGTTATATACATAAAAAATGAAACTACTGAATTAAAAAAACTCGAAACGATATATATAACGATTGTCGTTATAACAACGTTTTACTTAAAATAAATACATATGTATTATATTAATATATGAACACACTATGTTTAACATGATAAAATGATAATTAGGTATATCACTAAGTGTATTAACAATGAACTACACAAATAAGATGAGACTACTAACTAAAGAATTTCGAAACAACATATATATATAACGAATATCGTTGTAATAGTATTTTAACATATATATATATATATATATATATATATATATATATATATATATATATATATATATATATATATATATATATATATATATATATATATATATATATACATATATATATACACATATATATATACATATATATATATATATATATATATATATATATATATATATATATATATATATATATATATATATATATATATATATATATGATATTAAGATATATTCATACACCATGTTATCATGTTAACATAAAAATTTAACATCTCATTTACGTATAATAACAATGGATTAATTATATTTAACAAGATCGTTAACTTAATGGTTTCGAAACAACACTTACATGTAACGACTAACGATGACTTAACGATTCAGTTAAAATGTATATACATGTAATGTATTAAGATGTATTGTTACACTTTTGAAAGACTTCATGACACATATCAAAGTACTTCTACTTAGCAAAAATGCTTACAAATACATTCTCATTCATTTTCATCAACAATTCTACTTGTATGCACCCGTATTCGTACTCGTACAATACACAGCTCCTAGATGTATTTACTATTGGTATATACACTCCAATGATCAGCTCTTAGCAGCCCTTGTGAGTCACCAAGACATGTGGGAACCATCATTTGAAAACTAGCATGAAATATCTAACAAAACAACAAACTAATGGAGCCTATATCACACATGCTCATTCACGTTTTTTACCACCAACCATAAACACTTTCATTTTTCAACTTTCATGCATCAAACACATCTCTCTCAAGTTCTCTCTTGGTGTTCTAAGTGTTCTTCATCATCTTCATCAAAATCTAGCTCAATCTAGCTCATAAATCCTAACCTAGATCAACATACAAAACAACTACTCAAGAAAACTTTAAGAACACTTTCAAGTTTACAAGTCTACTTCCAAGCTATCTAATCCATTCCAAGTAATCATCTAAGATCAAGAAACCTCTGTTATTTACAGTAGGTTATCATTCTAATTCAAGGTAATACTCATATTCAAACTTTGTTTCAATTTCTATAACTATAACAATCTTAATTCGAGTAGAAATCTTACTTGAATTTGTTTTCGTGTCATGATTCTATTTCAAGAACTTTCAAGCCATCCAAGATCCTTTGAAGCTAAATCATTTCTTGTCACTTCCAGTAAGTTTACCTACTAAACTTGAGGTAGTAATGATGTTCATAACATCATTCGATTCATATATATATAACTATCTTATTCGAAGATAACATAGTTTAGTTAATTCTAAACTTGTTCGCAAACAAAGTTAATCCTTCTAACTTGACTTTTAAAATCAACTAAAAAGATGTTCTATATCTACATGATATGCTAACTTAATGATTTAAAACCTGGAAACACGAAGAACACCGTAAAACCGAACATATGCCGTCGTAGTGAAACCGGGGGCTGTTTTGGGTTAGATAATTAAAAAATATGATAAACTTTGATTTAAAAGTTGTCCTTCTAGAAAAATTATTTTTCTTATGAACATGAAACTATATCCAAAAATCATGGTTAAACTCAAAGTGGAAGTATGTTTTTCAAAATGGTCATCAAGATGTCGTTTTTTCGACTGAAATTACTACCTCTACAAAAACTACTTGTAACCTATATTTCCGACTATAAACATATACTTTTTCTGTTTAGTTTCATAAAATACAGTTCAATATAAAACCATAGCAAGTTGATTCACTCAAATCGGATTTAAAACGAAGAAGTTATGGATAAAACAAAATTGGTTAAAAATGGTTAATTTAACTACGGGATGAATTGACAAAAATCTATACTAACCATATCCTAACTAACTTATATTGTATTATATATGTATTCTAATATATATTATGTAATCTTGATAGACCATAAACACGTATATTATGTTTTGACATATCATATCGACGTCATCTATATATATTATTTGGAACAACCATAGACACTCTATATGCGGTAATGTTCGAGTTAGCTATACAGGGTTGAGGTTGATTCCAAAATAATATATATTCTTTGAGTTGTGATCGAGTCTGATACTTGTATACACTGGGTCGTGGATTGATTCGAGATAATAGATATTGATTTATTTCTGTACTACTAATTGTGGAAAACTAACTGTGAACTACGAACGTTGGACTGTTAACTTAACAAACTTAAATCGTTAAAACATAATAAAACATATTGTGAATATATTTCGATCATACTTTAATATATACGTATATATTTGTTATAGGTTCGTGAATCAACCCGTGGCCAAGTCTTATTTCCGACGAAGTGAAAATACGTGAAAGTGAGTTTTTTTTTTCCGGCAAAGATGAAACCAATATATTAAAAACCTTCATCAAAACGATGAAGGAAACAATTACAAAAAAAGTCTAACGGCTTGTACATAAAATAGATGAAAATTAAGCCGAAAGACATAAGATACCGGGATTATTTTCCCAAACATAATATTGATGACTATAGCATAAATTGAAAAACGAGGCCCATAAGAACACTTTAAGTTTGATTTGACGAACAATAGACGCCCAACAAGTGTAGTTTCCGTTGAAAATGAAATCGTTTCTTGCTAACCATATAGCCCAAAGAGTTGTCAGGCCGATCAAACGCCAAAATTTCTTGTCGCCGACTCCCATACCAAAATACCAATCGGCCAAAAACTCTAGACACAAACCTTCATCAAAACGATGAAGGCAACAATTACAAACAAAGTCTAACGGCTTGTACATAAAATAGATGAAAATTAAGCCGAAAGACATAAGATACCGGGATTATTTTCCCAAACATAATATTGATGACTATAATATAAATTGAAAAACGATGCCCATAAGAACACTTTAAGTTTGATTTGACGAACAATAGACGCCCAACAAGTGTAGTTTTCGTTGAAAATGAAATCGTTTCTTGCTAACCATATAGCCCAAAGAGTTGTCTGGCCGATCAAAGCCAAAATTTCTTGTCTCCGACTCCCATACCAAAATACCAATCGGCCAAAAACTCTAGACACAAACCTTCATCAAAACGATGAAGGCAACAATTACAAACAAAGTCTAACGGCTTGTACATAAAATAGATGAAAATTAAGCCGAAAGACATAAGATACCGGGATTATTTTCCCAAACATAATATTGATGACTATAACATAAATTGAAAAACGAGGCCCATAAGAACACTTTAAGTTTGATTTGACGAACAATAGACGCCCAACAAGTGTAGTTTCTGTTGAAAATGAAATCGTTTCTTGCTAACCATATAGCCCAAAGAGTTTTCGGGACGATCAAACGCCAAGCCAAAAGTGAGTTATAGTCCCACTTTTAAAATCTAATATTTTTGGGATGAGAATACATGCAGGTTTTATAAATGTTTTACAGAATAGACACAAGTACTTAAAACTACATTCTATAGCTGGATTATTAAACCGAATATGCCCCTTTTAGTCTGGTAATCTAAGAATTAGGGAACAGACACCCTAATTGATGCGAATCCTAAAGATAGATCTATCGGGCCCAACGAGCCCCATCCAAAGTACCGGATGCTTTAGCACTTCGAATTTATCATGTCCGAAGGTTGTTCCGGAATGATGGGGATATTCTATATGCATCGTGTTAAGGTCGGTTACCAGGTGTTCACCATATGAATTATTTTTATGCAGATTGCTATATGCATGCATGTTGTTTATGAGAAATGGAAATATGAAATCTTGTGGTCTATTATTACAATGTGATAAATATATAGGTTAAACCTATAACTCACCAACATTTTTGTTGACGTTTAAAGCATGTTTATTCTCAGGTGATTATTAAGAGCTTCCGCTATTGCATGCTAAATAAAGACAAGATTGGAGTCTGCATGCTTGTATAATATTGTTTTAAAACTTCATTCGAAGACTTAAGTTGATGTGTAATATTATTGTAAACCATTATGTAATGGTCGTGTGAAAACGCTATATGTTAGATTATCATTATTTGATAATCGTCGTAATGTTTTTAAACCTTTATCGATAAAATAAAGGTTACGGTTTGTTTTAAAAATCGAATGCAGTCTTTGAAAAACGTCTCATATAGAGGTCAAAACCTCGCAACGAAATCAATTAATATGAAATGTTTATAATCAATATGAACGGGACATTTCATCTTAGAACTATAGGACACCCGAAACACTTTAGTGAATTGAGTGACCCGAGTGAGATAGCCTCAGTTATGTAACCTCCTCTCATGCTTGCTAGAAAGGGTTCCGGAATAACAAAAAGAATAAAACCAAGTTTTCACGCTTATGTCTTACCAAAAAAAGATCGCTTGATCACTATGAATAAAAATCTTCGGTGTTAAAAGCTCGAAAGTTTACTTGAGGACAAGAAAAGTCTAAGTGTGAGATATTTGATATCGACTAAAAAGTCACGTTTTTACCCCCGATATTGAGTCCTAAAAAGTATAAAGTTCCAAACTTTGTCGGTAAAATAATCATTTTTCGGTTAAATTGTAGATTAAGTAATTACGAAGACAATGCAAAAAGAATCACGAGAATCAGAGCTAAAACGAAGATTCTAGAGCGAAAACGGTGAAAGACAAGAAATCAAGTTACGATCTAGGAAACAGGCTGACCAGGGCAGACCAAACGGCTTGCCAAACGGCTTGCCACTATGGAAAACAGCCTGCCAAACGGCCCAGACAAACAGCCAACAAAAACGAGCTGCCTTGCCGAACGGGCCTTACAAACGGCTTGCCAAACGGCCTACCAGCCGTTTGCAGGCATTTTTCACTTCTATTTAAAGGCTTTTTGTCATCCATTTTCAACACACCTCTCTTCACTCTCTCACTACAATACACTTTCTCTCACTAGAGCTTTCAAGACCTTCTCACCTCCGAGCAGGAAATTAAGTACCCGGAGGCGAACGCCGAAGATTGTAATAGGAGCGGTCTAGAGGATGTCAACACTTGTAATGGTCCAGATCTCGTCTGTAACGGTGAACGATTTCCTTAAGTTAATAAAGTTATCTTGTTACTTTAAGTTGCTTTCATCTTGCATTCTTATCTATCCGTTGCAAATGTTTATTATATGATTGAATATCTTATCTGAAACTTATACTATTGTTATGCTAAAACCTTGACGGTTTAGAAGTCTAATTTATGGGTCACCCTTTCCGCTTATTCACGTGGCTATAACCTAGTATTAGGACCTGATCAACCCTAGGATACAAGGTAAGTAGTTATGTGTGCTTAACGTCACAATAGGGATATAGTACCTATGTACGAATAATCATTTATTCGTCAAAGAAGAGCTGCCAATTTAGGTT
This sequence comes from Rutidosis leptorrhynchoides, assembly GCF_046630445.1. Lineage (NCBI taxonomy): Eukaryota > Viridiplantae > Streptophyta > Magnoliopsida > Asterales > Asteraceae > Rutidosis > Rutidosis leptorrhynchoides. Next base: position 149,010,575 of record NC_092335.1, on the reverse strand, counting down.
GTGATTAGAGTAGGCAATATAGAGTTCAGTGAACACTGGCTTGCTCAGAAGCATGATTCGCGTCAGAAGCAATGTTCTTGAGATGTTGTAAGATGATCTGGGTTTGAGTAAGTGATCGTAAAGGAGAGACCTCTAATCCAATTAGCAGTACCTTAGAGTATCTAAGATTGCATATATGTTAATGTTAAGGCATATCTTAGTGTTAAGTGGAGGAATGTAACTGTAGTTAGAACAACTAGGATTAAGAAAAGCTTAGACTTTCCTTTAGGGATATACCACTTTATTCATGTACCTAGGATTCTATCCATAAGGTCGTTTAAACCCTCTAAGGTTAACGTTGGGAGTAGGAATATCCATCTTAGCCAGAATCTTCAAAGCCTAAACTCTTAGTGATAAATCGATTAGGTTCATAGCCCGGTTGATTGAGGTTTAGTGTTTATTCTAGGAAGTTAAACTCTCGTAATAATCTCAGTATCCTATTCTTCATACCTATCCCTTTTTTATCTTTCTAGTTTATATTACCTTTAGTTAATCTTAATCTATCACCACTTGTCACTAGGGTTAACTATATAGGCACTTTTCTCCCACATTACTGAACAAACATACAAAAATACGAACCTGAGTTATATTTACTACTTACTCGTTAAAAGGAAGATAAGTAGGTAAACTACAGCTAGGAAACCAGCTAAATACAAATAATAAAACCACTGCTCTCTTTTGGTAACTGATTCTGACGTTTTGCGACCTGACGACACCACATAAATAAAACTTTCCATTTTAGTCATATCAGTCATATAGACGGTTTTCTTCGAGACGGGACAGGGTAGTCACCAAACCGTCATAACGAGCATCGCAACGGCTTAAGACGGGGTATTTTGTAACAGTGCTACAAACTATTAAGATGTTATCGAGAATATAGATTGTGAAGATACAATTATGTAAATAGTATTAAATTCATATATCTTGCATATATTACATATCATTTCTTAAAAAAACCTTGATACTTTCATTTCATAAAAGCAATATTTTTAAAAAAAACTTAACATAGAACAGACACCCATTTACCCTCTTCATCCAACAGATATGTGGAAATAACCAAACCCGTTTACCGAAAAACGGCAAATTTTTTTTCTTTTTGTATAAAAAAGTCCCAGTTACAGTATATTTGTGCGGCGTGCGCCACAAGGGGATTTCAATGCCGAAGCTTTATTCAAAAACTGAGGCCATACTTAGTTATACTACGCGACGCGTGCCACAAGGGGATTTCAATGCCGAAGCTTTATTCAAAAACTGATGCCAGTCTCAGTTATACTGTGCGGGGCGCAGTAACATACAAATCAGACCTGCAATTTTAAGTTAAGTATTGACCCATTTCCAAAATGTCAAGATATTCAAATACAACCCAACATGTCCATACCTGTTTAACATGTATAAGACAACTTAACAAAGTGTTTAAGTGATACACTAAATATACAACCGCTTGAGCCACAACCCATTACTTAACCAAAATAACAATTTCGATCAAATTACACAACATAAGGGTTAAGACTCAACATCCTAACCCGATACCATGAGCATGATCCCGGGGACTATCCATCCCCAACCGAAGCCAAATATCCAAAAGCTATCCCGCCAAGCTCAAGCACTCAAGTTGTCTAGTCTAACAACCCTTCACCTTAACAACCAGTACCTATAAAAAGGTAAACAACGGGAGGGGCAAGAAATGCGTATTGAGAAAGACAATTATACATATGCATACAACTTACCGACCCTCATACCACACAAACTAAGCATATATTAGGCACCGCAACAAGCATAGCAAAAGTAACCAAAGTATCATTCTAAACACAACAATATAAATCAACACTTCATGGTTAACCATAAGCTCGGGAATGGTTCTCGCGAGTGAACCATCCGTTATTCACAACAACCATTAGTAGTATGAAAACACGATTTTCACTAACCCCACGGGTGGTATCGAACACACGAACTTTAAACACCACCCCCGCACATCTTTTGGTGATACGCACACACGATTTTCACCATAACACCCGTGGTGATAAGAACACACGATTTTCACCACCTCACCCGATGTGGTATCGAGCACACGAACTTGAGTGAACCGAATATATGGATAATACTCTAGTGAATACAACGCCCAAATATCACTAAACCACATCCACCTGCAAATAAATTATATAATATACACATAATTATTCCACTAACCTTGGTATGCACTCCCAATCCATGTATGTACAACCACCGCCATTGCCGAGCAAGTAAACACCTATATAACACATAGGCATACAAATGCATAAACATCCATTCTCTATACGAGAATCTGACACCACAATCCCATACTCGAGGAATTAAACATTTCTCGTCAAAACCCTCCCATTTAGACAACTAAAATGAGAACAATCCAATTACCACTACGAGTGGTAACTCTAACTCACAAATAAGTGTAATTGTAACCCGAATTGCACTCGACCATAAATTACTTGACCCATTACAATTATAAGTGATAATTTACGCCCAAATAATATCCTAACAATATAGACACTAATATCAAGCCCAAAATTCCAAACCATAACACTTTTTACAAAATTCGTCCATTTTAACAACTTAGACAACACCTTATTGACGGTAGATTCTGACCAAATTAATTGCAAAATCAGTGCGTACGCACTTATTCATTGGAAAGTATACTCAAAGACCTTTCCAAAAAGTGCTCACACGCCTTAAACGAAGCTACGGTTTACAAGATATGACATTTACAAAATCGAGTTTTGTGCAATTTTTATAGTTACGGATTTATCCAAAGTTACCAAATTTCCAACTAAAAACGGTTTCTAATACCTTCATTACCCCAAATCAGTTTATACACATATAAAGGACTAATTTTAATAACAAATATCATCATCACCACCAAAACTTACTAGTTTAAGCATTTCCTCAAACACCTAGTGTGCATGTCTCATTACTTGCACCAAATGAAACCCACAACAAATAATTTGGGGTTTTCCTCATCAAGAAACCATATCTTACTCTTAAACCCTAGAATTAAACATAGAAATTCGGATTAAGAACTTACCAAAAGTATAGAGATGAATCCTTAACTTGAAGAAGACTAGAACACACCAAAGTGGGTCAAGATTGCTCCTTATCCATCATTTATGATCTCTCTCTCTCTCTCTCTCTCTCTCTCTCTCTCTCTCTCTCTCTCTCTCTCTCTCTCTCTCTCTCTCTCTAGGTTCTCTCACTATGTTGATAGCATATAAGGACTGAATATGGCTGGAAATGTGAGGTCTCAAACTCATTTTGGGGTAAAAATTTGTTTTTCATATTTACCCCTTCAGTCCCTCAAATTTATAAAAGTTTTCAAACCTATTTTCAACTCATATTTGCCAACAATCCAGGCCGAATTTTGTAACACTTAAAACACGAAAGTTGTAGCCTTATTCGTTACAGACGTCTGAATTTTCGAATCGCCTCATTTTGATATTGTATGAGCAAGTAATGCTTAAAATACGAAACAACTCAAAAATGACCTCTTATCGAAAAGTTAACCGTTAAACATTTCGACTTAATATTCTTAGCCCACGACCACCGACACATAGTATTATTAAAAATAATAACATTTCAAGTCACTTCTAACATTCCGAAACATCTCGATCATATCTGATCCATATTCGATCCATTGTCGTCCCTAGTTATCGCCTGTATTTGGAAATAATGGATTTTCTTGTCGGAGGTTATGATTTTGGGGTTTTAAAAAAAAGATTTATAAAAAAACGTTTAAGTTCATATATATATATATATATATATATATATATATATATATATATATATATATATATATATATATATATATATATATATATATATATATATATATATATATTTATATATATTTATATAGTAGTGATCTAGTGAGAGCATTCTATGAGAACACTTATGGACCAATCATTTTATTTGTAAACAAAAGGGTACATGGGTAATTTAAATCCATCTCCAATAAAAGTGGCATAAATATATGTTAATTAAACACCAAAGAGCCAATGGCTTGGTGGTATCGAGGTCATCCTTACAACCTTGAGGTTGAGGGTTCGAGTCCTGCTTAGGACAATTCGTGGTGTATATATTCGAGTTAGATTTAGATGGGTGTGTGAGTTTGCCTTTCAAAAAAAAAAAAAAAAAAAAAAAAAAAAAAAAAATATATGTTAATTAAACACATTTCAACTTGATTTAATATTTCTTAAAAATCACGTTCAGTGAATACATGATGAAATTGTATAAACTGTGGTTGCATCTCACATTAGATTTAACAAATTAAATTAATATAATTCGATGATGCAATATATAAAAAATAAAATTTCTTCCAACTTGAAAAAGGAGTTACATGTATGCACATCCTTTTTCCTTTGGGTTTCATATTGAAGCACTATATGCATAAACTAAGTTACTAAGTTTAAAAAAATTCATCCATATCTAGATGATGAGGCATCCATAAGAATCCAATTAACACATGAATATCGTTGACATTTCATAAATGGATTTACATTTATATGCATCCAAAACTATGTAAAACTAATCGATCTCATTTCCAATTAGTACTCGTGTGACTCAACACAACTCATAGATAGTAGCTAAAAAATGATATCCGTTGCACCAAAACCCCAATGAATATTCCTTGTATTTAATCACTGACTTTAATATCATGTAGGATGTAGGATGCAAAAGTGTATGCATTTATATATAAAACATTTTAGGCAATTCAATATGAAAATTAGATCCTTCGTGATGCATGTAAAGTAAATGTAGGGATGCACCATATAACTTTAAATATATTTTTTTATAGATGAATTTGCAGTAGCTAATTAACACCGTCATCAGGATTCGTTTCGGGTTATAACACAAATTTTTGTAGTAAAACTAATATGTACTCTGTAACAAACAGAATGAAGCTCAAATTATGTATGTTAATATTCAAGCATAATATTTATGTGTTTTATAATCGAGGCAAACATTCAGATTATGCACGCGATTATTTTATTTTAATATAATAATATATGCTAACAATTTAGTTGTAGGAAAAAAGAAAAAACAAAACTTGATATGAGTATGAACGTGGTGTTATCATTTTTGTGATTTAAAATATTAAAACACCAAACAAAAGAACATTGAATGTTGCAGTATACGTCATCCATCTCAATATTTATTTTGATTGATATTGATATATACATCAAAAAATGGATGCGCTAAATATGTGTTTTTTATATAGATCGATATAACGTATTGAGAGTTAGATTATTTTTACACGGATTGATAGGGATCATACTAGTATTCAACTATTGAGTTTATAAATAAGTTTCAACGACAATAATGTTGATATTAAATAAATGAAATCTTTTTGATTAATTGATAAATAAAAAGAGATGAAATTGAACGTGAGTTTAAGACGGTTACAAGTTGAAATGAATTATAAGGAGCATAAATGACAAATACACCATTTCTTCCTTTTTCATCCATATAAAATAATTCAAATTTAAAATTATATTAATAAAATATCTAGTGGCTTAGAAGTGCTCTAATCAAATCTCAAAATGAGAACATTCTCACACACACACACACACATATATATATATATATATATATATATATATATATATATATATATATATATATATATATATATATAAGGAATATTCAAATAAAACCAATTTTTAAGTGTGTGTGTCCGAAATATTCAACGTTTAAGTTTGTGTGTTCGAAATCAAAAACGTTTTAAAAAAAAGATTTATAAAAAAACGTTTAAGTTCATATATATATATATATATACAGACTTTCTGGCTTTTGCGAATTTTGACAGACTTTGACTTGATTTTTTTCAAATTTTACCCGAATTTTGACCGTTGACTGTCATATTAGACGGTTTTATTCGAGACGGGTCTAGTTACCAAACTGTCGCAACGGGCGCAACGGCTCAAGACGGGGTCTTTTGTAACAGTGCTATAAACGACCGAGTATTATATATCTTCCACTTAAATATTTTGAACATGACAAATTTCATCTGAGTAATTATAATTTAGAGGTCATGCAGCAATTAGTGGTGAAAAAACTAATACACTATGCTTAAAATACGAGTATCGATTTACCAAAACATTGATGCATGTGTTTAATGGTAAAAAAATGTTTTGATCATGAAAGTTGATATCACGTACTATGTACTCCGTATTACTTTTGATAAATAAACATGATCCCCGTAAAAAAATTTATGCACAGATCTAAAATGAATGCTACATAAAAATCAATAGATCGATGCAATTAATCTAAGTTCATACAATGTCACTCCTAGTATTAAGGAGGAGGTTACCCCTAGTATTAGTGTTAGACTAAAATGCCCTTAATTCCCTGAATTGCTCATTCAATTTGTAATTTTGTATTGAACAGGTGTCAATAGATGAGTGGCATCATACCTAATGTATTTTAAGGTTCAATGTAGATGAATCAATATATATATATATATATATATATATATATATATATATATATATATATATATATATATATATGAGGAATATTTAAATAAAACCAACTTTTAAGTGTGTGTGTCCGAAATCAAAAAAAAAAAATTTCAAAATTGTTTTTTTCAAAAAAAAAAAAATCAAAATTTTTTTTTCGGAATTTTTTTTTCGAAATTTTTTTTTAATCACATGTGATTGGATTTGACATGCAATAAATCACATGTGATTCTGCATGTCAAATCTAATCACATGTGACTGAAAAAAAAAATTCAATAAAATGACGAATTTCCTTAAGTTTGTGCTAAAACCTTCAACACCAAGTTTTTGATCAAAACTTGATCAAACCGAATTAAAGTCTGAAATTTTGAAGATATGATCACAAAACGCTAATAAACTTGATCAAATCACCGAATTAAAGTTTGTTTTCGGTTGAAATTTTCTTTTTAAAAAAAAATTTTAAATTTTTTTGTTTTTCAATCACAGATGATTGGATTAGACATGCAAAATCACATGTGATTGGGTTTTACAATCACATGTGATTGGATTTGACATCCTAAATTTAAAAAAAAATTAGGGAAAAAGAATTTTCAAAAAAAAATTTCTTTTAAATTTTTTTTAAAAAAACTATTTTTCTTAAAAATATATATATATATTTTTTCAATCACATGTGATTGTCGCGCCACATGTCGCGCTCTGATTGGTCCGTTGGATTTCAACCAAATTATTGGATTCAAGAGATTACAACTCATATATATATATATATATATATATATATATATATATATATATATATATATATATATATATATATATATATATATTGAATGAAACCCTGAAATCGATTGCCATATACTCCCTATGTAGCGATTAAACATTCTTGTGAATGACTCAAACAAAAAACACCACCAATGTTAACATATTCGATGATACCAATTATAGATCGTACGAACTCGAAATCGAATAAATAACACTTTGTGATAAATGTTATTATTATGACCTAGAAAATGCTCGAAAAATAACATTCATCGTGATGAAGTTTATTTTTTAGAGCGTTTTTTTCAACTTGTGTAAATTTTTTTTTCCCTCAAATTTATCCTGATTTAGAGTTTAGGGTTAATAGTTTAGGGTATAGTGTTTTGGGTTTAGTCCATAAACTCAAAACCCTAAACTCTAAACTGTTCGAGTTAAAAACTCAATCTAAACTGTAAATCTAAACCTTAATTTCTAAACCCTAATTTCTAAATAACAAACCCTACCGTGATTTTGCTCTGAGTGTGTGTGTCCGAAATAGGCGATTTTGTACGGACACTAGTATCGTTCACTGTTCCTTTGATTTCCCTTCTATTCTTGTGTTCAATCCACCCCAAATTACTGAATCATACTCGTTTCCACTCCTAATATTGAATCTCAGTTTTAATTTCATTATATTTCATCCAATATTGAGTAATCTGTGAGTCCTTTTTTACGCTTTATAGATGTTGGTACTGTTCCATCAATTTCTAGTCAGATATTGTGTTGTAAATTCAAAAAATCAATTGCAATAGCTTCATTATGGTCACCTGAAGTCGTTGTAATCTTTCATTCCATCATTTGATTGAACTATTTTCTATTTTGATTTTAGGGTTCATCTTCGTCAACTGTAAGGTTTTTAATTTGAATTGGGTTTTTCTGGTTGATGATCTAGTTAATCACTGTAACTAGTCATGAATCCTGAAGCCAACACCCCTAAAGCTCCAGTTCGTCCTCCTGATCCACCTGATTCAAATATGGTGGATCAATTTCAAACACCTGAATCGAAGATCTCTAATACACCCTCTATTGGTGTTAGCTTGACTCCAAAACAAGTTAGAGTTCAAGCTAGATCAGCTGCACGTGTTGTAGTTGATAAGAAGAGGGATAAGTTAACACCCTTAGTTCAAGATGAATATAAGAAGTCTATTTTACCTGCTAAAAGAAAGGGTTTAAAGAATCAACTCATTGATAATGAAGATATGTCTGCTAATGCTAAGAAGAGTTCCTTTTTGTTCTTTATGGTGGTGATAAGTCTATACTTGTCCAAGAACCTGTATTTCCTAAAATTATCAAGAAACTAGAGGCAGGAAAAAAAGGTATCTCTAAGACTAATGATGTTGTTAATGTAGATGAAATTGAATGTGGTAATTTTTATATCATTACAAATTCTGTTGATGAGAGTGTTGTTGTTATTAAGCCTGTAAGTACTACTAGGCCTATGGTATTTTTTTTAAAAGCTCGGAAGATGTTGATCATGTTGAGGTTGATGCCAACTTGATTGCTGCCTCTGAAAGTGCTGCTATTATGTTTAAAAAAGATGGATAAAAGGCTTCAGCTACTATTTAGATTGATTTTTCTCATTATACTTTGGGTGGCAATGACACTAGTATGAATGTTGATCAGAATGACAATATGAATGTTCCTAAAAGGCCAAGAGCCTGGGATAATCCAAATGTTACTCTTGCTTATTTGGCGAAGCAAAATAAGAAGGTTGATGAGTTAATAAAATGGAATTTGTAAGTAACTGGAGGGGTGAATAGTTACTTAATATGATTTTTAAAACTTTTTTAATGATCAATAAGATTTGAACAATCCTTGATCAACTTAATCAACTCAAACTCAAGTAATGCGGAATGCAACGTAAAGAACATAAACACGAGGATTTATAGTGGTTCGGGTGATTGTTAACTAATCCACCTTAATCCATTGCCCGATTCACTAATCGGGAGTTTTGCTTCACTAAGCCTCTTTCTCCAAATCCGGTGAAGATCCAATTTACAAGCCTTGTACTCCTTTGTAGACAATAAACCCAATCCTTCTATCCCGTCAAGATATTACCTCCAACTTAGATCAACTTGTCTTCACCTTGGACAAGTATTAATCCCCAATGGAATTAATCAACTTTTTAGTTCCCTTTAAGGAAGAAGATAACTAAGCTAGCTTATACTTCTAGTTACAAAGTACAAGACTCGTCCTTTCTAGTGATGAAAATCCTAAGACAATTCAAAAGATTAATACAACACTAAGTAAATTAATACAACACTAAGTAAACTCACAAAGATAATAATTTGATAGTAAGTTTACAACCCCTTCTACAATCTATGAGATTATAGAACTTCTCTTGCTAATCACAGACACATGTATATGAATTTGATCTTATTATTCTCAGATGATTTTGAGTTGAAGCATGCAAGAGGGTCAAGTCTTCAAAGTTCTCCAAGTCTTGCTATTTATATGGAGAGATAAAAAGTAACCGTTGCTGAGGCTCAATCCACGATCGACCGTGGGTCGACCGCACGCGGTATAGCCGTTTGAATCAGTTTTGAACTCAAATCTTTGGACTCTTTACTTCATTTAATACCTGCAAAAGATACCCAACATCCTAAAAAAGTATTATATGCATTAAGTGTTCATTTACCTTGGATGTATTGCCTTGATAGTGACTTGTCCTATTCAGGGTGGTAAGTCTAACTTTCTTGGATACAAGTCATGATAATCATTTGAGGCAATCTCAGTTTTGTCATAATCTTTTGTTTGTAATCAACACATTTGCTAAAGTTCTATTAATGGTCAACATGTCATTGATGATAATAACCCACTTAATCACAAAGCACATTAATCTTCATCTTTAAGCTTGTTTGTGAATTAATTAAGTGCGTTCATGATGTCTTAACAATTGAAACAAGTAATATCAATTAAGCATGTTGTAAGACATCAAGTTAATCAAGTCTAAATCATTCTTAAACTTGTTTCTAGACTTAAGCAAATCCTATGTGTGTTAATAATTCTTCATTCCTTTAAGACTACTAGATTATGACTCTTTAATTGTTATTCAAGTAGCATAAGCATGTATTGAAGCAGTCCAAATACAAGTTGATGGTTTTCCAACTTGTATCACATAGCAAGACAAGGTTCATACATATATATTAAGTAACTACTAGCAAATTAGCATTTAGTACATAGTCAAATAATACTCATGTATTAATAATAAGTAGTCAAGTAATATTCATGTAATGACTAGCAAGAGATCACCAATTAATCTAGGACTAAACATATAGTGATGACATAGCATTGTATTAAGGCTATGTAAGTTTTACTTGCAATGTGGTATTTGCAAGATTAATGTATAAGTATACATTAATGTCCAACACATGTACAAGGAAAGGGCAACTCTTGGTTGGGACTTGATGACTATTCTAAGTATATCTAAATACATTTTAGGAGCACATGTTTTCCTGTAACACTTATGTGTTATCCCTTAATCAAGGTTAAATCGTCATTAAGGCATCATTAGGTGTGATTAACCAAGACTAGTATTCTAGTGACCAAAACTCCTTTGGGTATGAAGGAGGCAACTATTCTAAGAATGTTTAAACAAGTTTCATAAACTATAGATTGCCCGAAGTGGTAAAACTAAATTTGATCAAAATTTCAGACAAAACCTTCTGCGGTCAACCCACGGTTGACCGTGGAGTAGATCGTGCACTCCTGGTGTGATGACCCGGGAATTTCCGACCAAATTTAAACTTTAATCTTTATATATTCCCGACATGATAAGCGAAGTTTGTAAGTTGAATCTCAAGAATTTAAAACTGTGTACATACATTCATTTAACCTCGACCAAATTCCAAAGATTCACGAACTATTATAGGAACGAATATGAATATATATGTATATATGTATATATGTATATATGTATATATTATAACTTGAAAACGTTAACAAGTATTAGACGTATAATACTTTACTTGAGCGTAATTGTTTTAAAATATATTTAAAATAATTATCGACGGAATTAAAAGATAATATTAAAAGATTGAATTATTAGATATATTGAATTATGGCTACGAGTCCTTGTTAGGAGATCCACATGATTTAGGAAACCTTTCCCTTTTCACCATATTCGGAAAATGGTAAAGTGATTTTTCATATAAGAACAAAGTGTCAATTAACGAGAACTAGACAGGGGATAGTGGAGATTCCTGTTGAATTTTCAATACTTGCTTTTTGAACAATTTAATTGAAGAATAGATAAAATGTAAATAAATCTGTGTACTTGATTATATGTGTATATATATTATAACCTGATAACTCAACAGTACATTAATAAAATACTATACGATTTAGTTTTTAGAATTGAAGACTTAGATTAATTTATGATATTAAATAAAACTTGGTATTAAAAATGTAATTAAATATATATATATATATAAATATATATATATATATATATATATATATATATATATATATATATATATATATATATATATATATATATATATAGTGCAATGTATGTAATTTGCAAATAATAATAATATATATAAATTTATAATATTCCGTTCATGTAAATAGTCATGTGGTACGGAGTAATATTATTTTGTTATATAAAAAAAAAATTATTATTATTAAGTATTAATGTTATTATTATTGTTTTATTAATTTTTTTTAGCATTATCATTGTTAATAAAATTATTACTTCTATTAAAATTATTAAAATTAGTATTAATTATTATTATTATTATTAAATACTACTTATTATCATTATCATTAATATTATGATTTTGATTATTTAATTATTAGTAATCCTTTTATAATATTAACAATATTATTAGTGTAATATAATTATTAGTTATTAATTATTATTTATTAATAAAATAAAATAAAAAAAATTTAAAATAACAAGAACAGATATTCATACGCGTACTTATCTTTATATCACTATCTGACTTTTTATTTTTTTTATTCTTCTTCTTATCTATCTTCTATTACATCCGTGAAGATGTCGACTAAACAACCCTACCATATGTCCTTGATCTATTTTTTTTTTTTTGAGAAATCAACCTTTCGAAACAGCAAGACTCACTCTACGAATGGATGTAAAGAAGCAGCTGCTGTATATTTTTTTTTTCTTTTCTTTTTATCAGCGAAACCTCTGGTCTTGGTATTTTTCTTCATATTTTGATTTCAAACCATTTAGCAAAATCTAATAATGCAGAAACGTTCCAATTCAGTGCTTGAAACTTTCTTCAAAATTACAAAAGCTAATTCGAGGAATCGATCAAGAATTTTGAAGTCAAAGTTTTGAAAACAAAAAGTCAACAGATTGTTCTTCATCAAATTCGAAATTATTTTTGATATTTCAAGTCCAATTGATGATTTCATTACTTTCTATATAGGTATATTAAACTATTCTGTGTTTTAATTTTTATCAATAGCGTATTAAAAATCGAGATTCATTTTTTTGTGTTTTTATTCGCTGCGAACAACAGCATTCTTAAACTTTATTTATTTTATTTTTATTTTTATTCAAACAACCTTAAATGACTACAGAATTCTAGTTTGCGAAAGTATTTAATATGCTTGTTAATCGAAGCTCTGGTCGACGAGGTATAGGGAAGAAGATGATAAAACAGGAAACAAATTGAATGGGTTAATTTAATTTAGGATAGAGTTATATCAGAAAAGGTGTCACGGTTTGGATGGTTAGGGAGGTGTTCCGGGTTTCGAAGGGTCGCGAGTTCGAGCCTCGCTTGAGGCATTCTTTTTATAAAAAGCCTATCTAAAGGTAGATTTCTTTTATTATGTTATAATTATTATTATTATTATTGTTATAATTATTATCATTTGTATTATCATTAACTTGATTATATTTATTATTAGTAATATTATTAATTTACACTTATTATTATAAATATGATTATGTTTATGATTAGGTATGACATGACAAAGGATATAATTATATTAGTGTTGTTAAATATGGATATAAACTTGTTACGCTCATGAAAACGTTTAGGGCATATATAAGTGTAATATGATTTCGATTACGCTTTATATTATAATTAAAATATTAATTATCAAAAACGATGTTATTATTATGGAAACGTGACAAAAAGGAACGTTATATGTTATAATCATAAAACTTAATCGTTAATATTATTAAGTATTATCTTTGTTATCATTATTATTAGTATTAAAACTATTATTACTATTATTATTATACTTATTCTAATCTTATTGGAAAAACAAAAGAAATGTATATAAAAACATATTTAATACATACGTATACCAATATTACTTAATATCATGATATAATATTATTTATATTGATATAACGTTAACTAAGTTACATATTGAATAAGTATTATAATATATTATAAGTATTAACAAAATTGTATATGAATATTAATTTTAATACATAACTAAATATATATATAAATTGCTCGATTACGATTATATGTTTTAATAGATATACGAATGATATAGGTTCGTGAATCCGAGGCCAACCCTGCTTTGTTCAAATGTCGTCATATGTATTTTTACTACAAAATACAGTACAGTGAGTTCATTTGCTCCCTTTTCACTCTTTACATTTTTGGGCTGAGAATACATGCAAATGCTTTATTAACTGTTTTACAATATTTATATGCGTGAGTTTCATTTGCCTTTTTACCCTTTATATTTTTGGGCTGAGAATACATGCGCTGCTTTTATAACTGTTTTACTAAATAGACACGAGTAAATGAAACTACATTCTATGGCTGGATTATTAAACCGAATATGCCCCTTTTTAGTCTGGTAATCTAAGAATTAGGGAACAGACACCCTAATTGACGCGAATCCTAAAGATAGATCTATCGGGCCCAACAAGCCCCATCCAAAGTACCGGATGCTTTAGTACTTCGAAATTTATATCATGTCCGAAGGAGGATCCCGGAATGATGGGGATATTCTTATATGCATATTGTGAATGTCGGTTACCAGGTGTTCAATCCATATGAATGATATTTTTGTCTCTATGCATGGGACGTATGTTTATGAGAAATGGAAATATGAAATCTTGTGGTATATTAAAATTATGAAATGATTATTTATGTTAAACTAATGAACTCACCAACCTTTTGGTTGACACTTTAAAGCATGTTTATTCTCAGGTATGAAAGAAGTCTTCCGCTGTACAATTGCTCATTTTAAAGACAGTACTTGGAGTCGATCATCGCAATGGAACCAGTTGTTGGTGACTTCGTCCGGATGGATTAGGATGGGTCCTTTCAGTTGGTATCAGAGCGGTGGTCTTAGTGAACCAGGTCTTGCATTAGAATGTCTAACAGATAGTTGTTAGGATGCATTAGTAAGTCTGGACTTCGACCGTGTTTGCATGTCAAAAGTTTTGCTTACCATTTTTGTCGAAAATCATCTGCTTATCATCCTTAGGATACTACCTGCTTATCATTCCTAGTCTAGACACATCTTACTGCAATGATTGCATGAATAGTGTATAGACAAAATTCGTATCTCAGCGTATCTGCTAATTCATATCTTAGCATATCTGTTACTGTAGACTTTGCCTGACAGTTTCCGTAGACTCCTCCATAACTTATGGGATTTTAGTATTATATATGTATATGTAAATTATGTATTGTAGGATACTAATCTACATCCTATAATTTATTTCTTATTGAAAATCCTTCATCTGATCGTACGAGATGAATCCCTCAACTAGATCGAGTCCCTCGGATTCCGACAGCTATTCCGGTAGTTATCCCGACAGTTATTCAGAATGGATAGTCATCTAAGCTCCGGAAGCAACGACACCAGAATGAATCAACCAATCATCCATCCCCAATTCATCTGATGGATTCATAGTCGACTTAATCAATGGAGACGCGCAGAAGGCGATCCCATCCACTAACCGAATTCACCTCTTGGCGAAGAACCTGAAACACTTACCGGCGAACCTATTTGAAACACCATTTTCAGCCTCATTTCTAGAGTATCTCGAAACGATTATATTCTATCCATAATTCTAAACATTATTCATCCACTCGTTCTGACCGACAATCATCCCGGAACCATAGAAGAAGTCAACGAGCTTCGCGCTCAAGTAATCAATATGGAAAATGTAGTGCAAAATGTACCAGCTTCAGCAACATCATCGGCACCAACAGTACCATCAGTAACAGCATCAGTACCATCAACAATCCATGCCTCTACATCTCATTCTGTACCTCGAGTATAATCATTGTTCTACGTATTGTTCTACATCGATTATATTCGTTCTTCATGACGATTAAGTGATCTCTAAATGTTTTAGAGATTATGTATTATAGTTCTAACGGTAAACCAAATGAGTTGAATATCATATTAACTCAATGAATCCATGCTTACATCTGAAGAAAATGTATATGTATATACGTTTTCATAAAGATTGTAATTAAAAATTCTTTCGTACAAAGTGTTAATTGTGAAAATATTTTAACGGGTAGGTAATACTCGAGGAATATTTAGATTTCACATTAATAAGTTAAACTGTACACTCTTCAAATCTGATTCAACAGTTATTTACTATCCTACTTACAACTACCGTTATACGTATCCGTTCACCGCAGAATAACCATTTTCATTCAATTTCATATTTGGATTTTGACCTATCAGAATTCAACAAGTGGCCTAATGAAGAAATAATAGACACAATAAAAATTGATTAGAAACAGACTAATTAACAATATTAAATTTTATTAAGAAATCACGCTAACAAAATCCTAGCTAACTGTTAATTCCGTATTACATTTTATTTATCGCAATTTAATTATCGCAATTTATATTCTCGCAATTTTATTTATTGTCATTTAATTTCTGTTATTTACTTTACGCACTTTATTTATCGTCATTTAATTTCTGTTATTTATTTTACGCACTTTAAATATCGGGACACGTATACAAAGTTTTGACATATCATATCGACACATCTATATATATTATTTAGAATCACCATAGACACTCTATATGCAGTAATGATCGAGTTCTCTATACAGGGTTGAGGTTGATTCTATAATAATATATATACTTTGAGTTGTGATCGAGTCTGAGACGTATACGGGTCACGACACGTATTAATTAATTTGAATATTATATATTAAACTATATATGAATTATTGGACTGTCAACTGTGGACTATCGACTGTGGACTAATAGCATTGGATAATTAAAATGAATTAAAATATTGATTATAACATATGAAACTAAACAATTCTTCAAATTGCCGCTTGATTTCGTCTTAAACCTCATTTGTATCTTCACGATTACAATCCGCGTTCAAACCTTTCATAATTTTTGAAAACACCTCAATCGAAAGGATGAACCAACCGCACTTCATCTACAGAAGAAAAGATTGATGCATATAGATATGCACTTACAACCACTCGAAACCCGAGTAAACGTTTAAAACGTAGCTATGCTAATTTCTTAGTGTTATTATTACCCAAAAATAACTTTGCGATCCCTTTTTAAAGTAGCCAATTTTGTCACAGCTCCAGCAAGTCAACTTCTACTTTTCATTCGAAGTAGCCTTACTATAATCCTGATATATACAATTACCCATTTGATACCGGAGAATTCTTTTATATTCCACCATATTACCAGCAGACGTACCAGCAACCTCGTCGCTCCTTGGCTTAAATCTCTCTGACAAATCATTATATTTATTCATTGAAACCCTATCATATACTCATCCGCATCTTGTAACGAGAACTGCCATAACAATTACCGGGAATCAGCAATCAGTACTTTGAAAACTCACAGCATATCTACATCAACAGTTATATATATGACATTTAACTCTTGGAATTATAATCTCTTGTTCTGAAATTCTGAAAAGCACTCAGTCACAAATCAATACTATGAATGTTGAAAAAGCGGAATGAAGTAGCAGAAACTGTAGATAACCGAAAACGACCATAATCATTGAAAGTTTAATGATAAAGATTAGTATGTTGGAAAAGCTCAGAAAAGTTGGAACTGGAAAACGGATTGAGCTAACCACGAAGAAGACCAAGGACAAATACAAGGACCATACCATATATTCAAAGAATCCAGGTAATTCTGGATCCGATGAAACCTTCAACGAATATCTTGCTCCGTACTCATGTTAAAATCTTGCAGAAAATCTTCCTCATCAACCATCGAACTTAGAAATTCCAAAATATCATCATAA
This sequence comes from Rutidosis leptorrhynchoides, assembly GCF_046630445.1. Lineage (NCBI taxonomy): Eukaryota > Viridiplantae > Streptophyta > Magnoliopsida > Asterales > Asteraceae > Rutidosis > Rutidosis leptorrhynchoides. The sequence continues at coordinate 148,993,043 of NC_092335.1, read as the reverse complement.
ATATCTTCGATATTTCTGAAGATATTTTCATAATTATTCTTATCTGAAATCATTAATCTCTTCGTGCTATCAATGTTACATCATATAGAAACTGTTAGTTTCTATATTCTGTAAACTTTCGAGCTTAAAATATGAATGTTAATGAAGTAATGTTGGAAATTGATGCATGAGTTAGTATAATATAATGACACTTGATCAACGTGATTATATTATAGTAAGTCATGCTGGGTTTCTAATGGAACGTGATGATTCACAGAACGTACCATCATCATGTGCCAGGTTACATAACTCTTTCATTCTACTTAACTCTAGAACAAATCAAGAAAATGTATTCTTGATGGTTCTATTTTCCGTAATGTTGATAAATTTAAAAAAAAAAAAAATATCAAATCGTGCTAACATGTTCCTCCTTGCTTAGAACATTATAATCATTCGAAACTCTATATCTACAAATTCTGGACCATTATTCGCTTGACTTGAAGTCGGGAAGAGAAAACAAAAGCATAGAGCTTTGAAATATAAGGGAGAATATAAAGCCAGATAACAACACATAAATTACAAACCGTGTATATTAATGTTTATCGCAACATAAAGACACGGGAGAATTAAAAACATTATAACCCCAAGGCAATATTAGAAGTAAATCGATTTTCTGGTGGAAGATTGAAAAGAAGGATGACAGATACATAGATAGGAAAATATCAAGAATTAGAACTGGATGGAGCATTTCCCCAATATTTTAGAAGTAGGAATAGAGGAAGAAAGTATAGGAATGGTGAAAGTAATGGAACGGAAGAAGTTCATTTATAGTGAAAATACCAGACAAAGAAATCAAGGCAGATTTCCGCATTAGTTATAGAGATCTTAATTTCCTTATTCGCCGAAGAATCAAATTTTTTTAGATTTCGAAGATTTTCTCTAAATCCCTTAAATTCCGGAATTCAACTAAGACAACGTCAAAAGTTAAGACGCACCTTGTTTTCTAAATTTAATCGTGACTACGTCAAAAGTTATAGAAAGTCTCCATTTCTTCATCTCGATCTTTTGTGATAGCTTCACTCGTTCTCTTAAAATAATCGATTTATTTAATCTGTATTATTCAATAATGATAAAACTCTAATTTTCAGCTCATATTCGTCAGGGAAACATATTTATTGTTAGCTATGACGACCTCACTCAAATTTCGAGACGAAATTTCTTTAACGGGTAGGTACTGTGATGACCCGGGAATTTCCGACCAAATTTAAACTTTAATCTTTATATATTCCCGACATGATAAGCGAAGTTTGTAAGTTGAATCTCAAGAATTTAAAACTGTGTACATACATTCATTTAACCTCGACCAAATTCCAAAGATTCACGAACTATTATAGGAACGAATATGAATATATATGTATATATGTATATATTATAACTTGAAAACGTTAACAAGTATTAGACGTATAATACTTTACTTGAGCGTAATTGTTTTAAAATATATTTAAAATAATTATCGACGGAATTAAAAGATAATATTAAAAGATTGAATTATTAGATATATTGAATTATGGCTACGAGTCCTTGTTAGGAGATCCACTTGATTTAGGAAACCTTTCCCTTTTCACCATATTCGGAAAATGGTAAAGTGATTTTTCATATAAGAACAAAGTGTCAATTAACGAGAACTAGACAGGGGATAGTGGAGATTCCTGTTGAATTTTCAATACTTGCTTTTTGAACAATTTAATTGAAGAATAGATAAAATGTAAATAAATCTGTGTACTTGATTATATGTGTATATATATTATAACCTGATAACTCAACAGTACATTAATAAAATACTATACGATTTAGTTTTTAGAATTGAAGACTTAGATTAATTTATGATATTAAATAAAACTTGGTATTAAAAATGTAATTAAATATAAATATATATATATATATATATATATATATATATATATATATATATATATATATATATATATATATATATATATATATATATATATATATATATATATATATATATATATATATATAGTGCAATGTATGTAATTTGCAAATAATAATAATATATATAAATTTATAATATTCCGTTCATGTAAATAGTCATGTGGTACGGAGTAATATTATTTTGTTATATAAAAAAAAATTATTATTATTAAGTATTAATGTTATTATTATTGTTTTATTAATTTTTTTTAGCATTATCATTGTTAATAAAATTATTACTTCTATTAAAATTATTAAAATTAGTATTAATTATTATTATTATTATTAAATACTACTTATTATCGTTATCATTAATATTATGATTTTGATTATTTAATTATTAGTAATCCTTTTATAATATTAACAATATTATTAGTGTAATATAATTATTAGTTATTAATTATTATTTATTAATAAAATAAAATAAAAAAAATTAAAATAACAAGAACAGATATTCATACGCGTACTTATCTTTATATCACTATCTGACTTTTTATTTTTTTTATTCTTCTTCTTATCTATCTTCTATTACATCCGTGAAGATGTCGACTAAACAACCCTACCATATGTCCTTGATCTATTTTTTTTTTTTTGAGAAATCAACCTTTCGAAACAGCAAGACTCACTCTACGAATGGATGTAAAGAAGCAGCTGCTGTATATATTTTTTTTTCTTTTCTTTTTATCAGCGAAACCTCTGGTCTTGGTATTTTTCTTCATATTTTGATTTCAAACCATTTAGCAAAATCTAATAATGCAGAAACGTTCCAATTCAGTGCTTGAAACTTTCTTCAAAATTACAAAAGCTAATTCGAGGAATCGATCAAGAATTTTGAAGTCAAAGTTTTGAAAACAAAAAGTCAACAGATTGTTCTTCATCAAATTCGAAATTATTTTTGATATTTCAAGTCCAATTGATGATTTCATTACTTTCTATATAGGTATATTAAACTATTCTGTGTTTTAATTTTTATCAATAGCGTATTAAAAATCGAGATTCATTTTTTTTTTTGTGTTTTTATTCGCTACGAACAACAGCATTCTTAAACTTTATTTATTTTATTTTTATTTTTATTCAAACAACCTTAAATTACTACAGAATTCTAGTTTGCGAAAGTATTTAATATGCTTGTTAATCGAAGCTCTGGTCGACGAGGTATATGGAAGAAGATGATAAAACAGGAAACAAATTGAATGGGTTAATTTAATTTAGGATAGAGTTATATCAGAAAAGGTGTCACGGTTTGGATGGTTAGGGAGGTGTTCCGGGTTTCGAGGGGTCGCGAGTTCGAGCCTCGCTTGAGGCATTCTTTTTATAAAAAGCCTATCTAAAGGTAGATTTCTTTTATTATGTTATAATTATTATTATTATTATTGTTATAATTATTATCATTTGTATTATCATTAACTTGATTATATTTATTATTAGTAATATTATTAATTTACACTTATTATTATAAATATGATTATGTTTATGATTAGGTATGACATGACAAAGGATATAATTATATTAGTGTTGTTAAATATGGATATAAACTTGTTACGCTCATGAAAACGTTTAGGGCATATATAAGTGTAATATGATTTCGATTACGCTTTATATTATAATTAAAATATTAATTATCAAAAACGATGTTATTATTATGGAAACGTGACAAAAAGGAACGTTATATGTTATAATCATAAAACTTAATCGTTAATATTATTAAGTATTATCTTTGTTATCATTATTATTAGTATTAAAACTATTATTACTATTATTATTATACTTATTCTAATCTTATTGGAAAAACAAAAGAAATGTATATAAAAACATATTTAATACATACGTATACCAATATTACTTAATATCATGATATAATATTATTTATATTGATATAACGTTAACTAAGTTACATATCGAATAAGTATTATAATATATTATAAGTATTAACAAAATTGTATATGAATATTAATTTTAATACATAACTAAATATATATATAAATTTCTCGATTACGATTATATGTTTTAATAGATATACGAATGATATAGGTTCGTGAATCCGAAGCCAACCCTGCTTTGTTCAAATGTCGTCATATGTATTTTTACTACAAAATACAATACAGTGAGTTCATTTGCTCCCTTTTCACTCTTTACGTTTTTGGGCTGAGAATACATACAAATGCTTTATTAACTGTTTTACAATATTTATATGCGTGAGTTTCATTTGCCTTTTTACCCTTTATATTTTTGGGCTGAAAATACATGCGCTGCTTTTATAACTGTTTTACTAAATAGACACGAGTAAATGAAACTACATTCTATGGCTGGATTATTAAACCGAATATGCCCCTTTTTAGTCTGGTAATCTAAGAATTAGGGAACAGACACCCTAATTGACGCGAATCCTAAAGATAGATCTATCGGGCCCAACAAGCCCCATCCAAAGTACCGGATGCTTTAGTACTTCGAAATTTATATCATGTCCGAAGGAGGATCCCGGAATGATGGGGATATTCTTATATGCATATTGTGAATGTCGGTTACCAGGTGTTCAATCCATATGAATGATATTTTTGTCTCTATGCATGGGACGTATGTTTATGAGAAATGGAAATATGAAATCTTGTGGTATATTAAAATTATGAAATGATTATTTATGTTAAACTAATGAACTCACCAACCTTTTGGTTGACACTTTAAAGCATGTTTATTCTCAGGTATGAAAGAAGTCTTCCGCTGTACAATTGCTCATTTTAAAGACAGTACTTGGAGTCGATCATCGCAATGGAACCAGTTGTTGGTGACTTCGTCCGGATGGATTAGGATGGGTCCTTTCAGTTGGTATCAGAGCGGTGGTCTTAGTGAACCAGGTCTTGCATTAGAATGTCTAACAGATAGTTGTTAGGATGCATTAGTAAGTCTGGACTTCGACCGTGTTTGCATGTCAAAAGTTTTGCTTACCATTTTTGTCGAAAATCATCTGCTTATCATCCTTAGGATACTACCTGCTTATCATTCCTAGTCTAGACACATCTTACTGCAATGATTGCATGAATAGTGTATAGACAAAATTCGTATCTCAGCGTATCTGCTAATTCATATCTTAGCATATCTGTTACTGTAGACTTTGCCTGACAGTTTCCGTAGACTCCTCCATAACTTATGGGATTTTAGTATTATATATGTATATGTAAATTATGTATTGTAGGATACTAATCTACATCCTATAATTTATTTCTTATTGAAAATCCTTCATCTGATCGTACGAGATGAATCCCTCAACTAGATCGAGTCCCTCGGATTCCGACAGCTATTCCGGTAGTTATCCCGACAGTTATTCAGAATGGATAGTCATCTAAGCTCCGGAAGCAACGACACCAGAATGAATCAACCAATCATCCATCCCCAATTCATCTGATGGATTCATAGTCGACTTAATCAATGGAGACGCGCAGAAGGCGATCCCATCCACTAACCGAATTCACCTCTTGGCGAAGAACCTGAAACACTTACCGGCGAACCTATTTGAAACACCATTTTTAGCCTCATTTCTAGAGTATCTCGAAACGATTATATTCTATCCATAATTCTAAACATTATTCATCCACTCGTTCTGACCGACAATCATCCCGGAACCATAGAAGAAGTCAACGAGCTTCGCGCTCAAGTAATCAATATGGAAAATGTAGTGCAAAATGTACCAGCTTCAGCAACATCATCGGCACCAACAGTACCATCAGTAACAGCATCAGTACCATCAACAATCCATGCCTCTACATCTCATTCTGTACCTCGAGTATAATCATTGTTCTACGTATTGTTCTACATCGATTATATTCGTTCTTCATGACGATTAAGTGATCTCTAAATGTTTTAGAGATTATGTATTATAGTTCTAACGGTAAACCAAATGAGTTGAATATCATATTAACTCAATGAATCCATGCTTACATCTGAAGAAAATGTATATGTATATACGTTTTCATAAAGATTGTAATTAAAAATTCTTTCGTACAAAGTGTTAATTGTGAAAATATTTTAACGGGTAGGTAATACTCGAGGAATATTTAGATTTCACATTAATAAGTTAAACTGTACACTCTTCAAATCTGATTCAACAGTTATTTACTATCCTACTTACAACTACCGTTATACGTATCCGTTCACCGCAGAATAACCATTTTCATTCAATTTCATATTTGGATTTTGACCTATCAGAATTCAACAAGTGGCCTAATGAAGAAATAATAGACACAATAAAAATTGATTAGAAACAGACTAATTAACAATATTAAATTTTATTAAGAAATCACGCTAACAAAATCCTAGCTAACTGTTAATTCCGTATTACATTTTATTTATCGCAATTTAATTATCGCAATTTATATTCTCGCAATTTTATTTATTGTCATTTAATTTCTGTTATTTACTTTACGCACTTTATTTATCGTCATTTAATTTCTGTTATTTATTTTACGCACTTTAAATATCGGGACACGTATACAAAGTTTTGACATATCATATCGACACATCTATATATATTATTTAGAATCACCATAGACACTCTATATGCAGTAATGATCGAGTTCTCTATACAGGGTTGAGGTTGATTCTATAATAATATATATACTTTGAGTTGTGATCGAGTCTGAGACGTATACGGGTCACGACACGTATTAATTAATTTGAATATTATATATTAAACTATATATGAATTATTGGACTGTCAACTGTGGACTATCGACTGTGGACTAATAGCATTGGATAATTAAAATGAATTAAAATATTGATTATAACATATGAAACTAAACAATTCTTCAAATTGCCGCTTGATTTCGTCTTAAACCTCATTTGTATCTTCACGATTACAATCCGCGTTCAAACCTTTCATAATTTTTGAAAACACCTCAATCGAAAGGATGAACCAACCGCACTTCATCTACAGAAGAAAAGATTGATGCATATAGATATGCACTTACAACCACTCGAAACCCGAGTAAACGTTTAAAACGTAGCTATGCTAATTTCTTAGTGTTATTATTACCCAAAAATAACTTTGCGATCCCTTTTTAAAGTAGCCAATTTTGTCACAGCTCCAGCAAGTCAACTTCTACTTTTCATTCTAAGTAGCCTTACTATAATCCTGATATATACAATTACCCATTTGATACCGGAGAATTCTTTTATATTCCACCATATTACCAGCAGACGTACCAGCAACCTCGTCGCTCCTTGGCTTAAATCTCTGACAAATCATTATATTTATTCATTGAAACCCTATCATATACTCATCCGCATCTTGTAACGAGAACTGCCATAACAATTACCGGGAATCAGCAATCAGTACTTTGAAAACTCACAGCATATCTACATCAACAGTTATATATATGACATTTAACTCTTGGAATTATAATCTCTTGTTCTGAAATTCTGAAAAGCACTCAGTCACAAATCAATACTATGAATGTTGAAAAAGCGGAATGAAGCAGCAGAAACTGTAGATAACCGTAAACGACCATAATCATTGAAAGTTTAATGATAAAGATTAGTATGTTGGAAAAGCTCAGAAAAGTTGGAACTGGAAAACGGATTGAGCTAACCACGAAGAAGACCAAGGACAAATACAAGGACCATACCATATATTCAAAGAATCCAGGTAATTCTGGATCCGATGAAACCTTCAACGAATATCTTGCTCCGTACTCATGTTAAAATCTTGCGGAAAATCTTCCTCATCAACCATCGAACTTAGAAATTCCAAAATATCATCATAAATATCTTCGATATTTCTGAAGATATTTTCATAATTATTCTTATCTGAAATCATTAATCTCTTCGTGCTATCAGTGTTACATCATATAGAAACTGTTAGTTTCTATATTCTGTAAACTTTCGAGCTTAAAATATGAATGTTAATGAAGTAATGTTGGAAATTGATGCATGAGTTAGTATAATATAATGACACTTGATCAACGTGATTATATTATAGTAAGTCATGCTGGGTTTCTAATGGAACGTGATGATTCACAGAACGTACCATCATCATGTGCCAGGTTACATAACTCTTTCATTCTACTTAACTCTAGAACAAATCAAGAAAATGTATTCTTGATGGTTCTATTTTCCGTGATGTTGATAAATTTAAAAAAAAAAAAAAATATCAAATCGTGCTAACATGTTCCTCCTTGCTTAGAACATTATAATCATTCGAAACTCTATATCTACAAATTCTGGACCATTATTCGCTTGACTTGAAGTCGGGAAGAGAAAACAAAAGCATAGAGCTTTGAAATATAAGGGAGAATATAAAGCCAGATAACAACACATAAATTACAAACCGTGTATATTAATGTTTATCGCAACATAAAGACACGGGAGAATTAAAAACATTATAACCCCAAGGCAATAGTAGAAGTAAATCGATTTTCTGGTGGAAGATTGAAAAGAAGGATGACAGATACATAGATAGGAAAATATCAAGAATTAGAACTGGATGGAGCATTTCCCTAATATTTTAGAAGTAGGAATAGAGGAAGAAAGTATAGGAATGGTGAAAGTAATGGAACGGAAGAAGTTCATTTATAGTGAAAATACCAGACAAAGAAATCAAGGCAGATTTCCGCATTAGTTATAGAGATCTTAATTTCCTTATTCGCCGAAGAATCAAATTTTTTTAGATTTCGAAGATTTTCTCTAAATCCCTTGAATTCCGGAATTCAACTAAGACAACGTCAAAAGTTAAGACGCACCTTGTTTTCTAAATTTAATCGTGACTACATCAAAAGTTATAGAAAGTCTCCATTTCTTCATCTCGATCTTTTGTGATAGCTTCACTCGTTCTCTTAAAATAATCGATTTATTTAATCTGTATTATTCAATAATGATAAAACTCTAATTTTCAGCTCATATTCGTCAGGGAAACATATTTATTGTTAGCTATGACGACCTCACTCAAATTTCGAGACGAAATTTCTTTAACGGGTAGGTACTGTGATGACCCGGGAATTTCCGACCAAATTTAAACTTTAATCTTTATATATTCCCGACATGATAAGCGAAGTTTGTAAGTTGAATCTCAAGAATTTAAAACTGTGTACATACATTCATTTAACCTCGACCAAATTCCAAAGATTCACGAACTATTATAGGAACGAATATGAATATATATGTATATATGTATATATTATAACTTGAAAACGTTAACAAGTATTAGACGTATAATACTTTACTTGAGCGTAATTGTTTTAAAATATATTTAAAATAATTATCGACGGAATTAAAAGATAATATTAAAAGATTGAATTATTAGATATATTGAATTATGGCTACGAGTCCTTGTTAGGAGATCCACTTGATTTAGGAAACCTTTCCCTTTTCACCATATTCGGAAAATGGTAAAGTGATTTTTCATATAAGAACAAAGTGTCAATTAACGAGAACTAGACAGGGGATAGTGGAGATTCCTGTTGAATTTTCAATACTTGCTTTTTGAACAATTTAATTGAAGAATAGATAAAATGTAAATAAATCTGTGTACTTGATTATATGTGTATATATATTATAACCTGATAACTCAACAGTACATTAATAAAATACTATACGATTTAGTTTTTAGAATTGAAGACTTAGATTAATTTATGATATTAAATAAAACTTGGTATTAAAAATGTAATTAAATATAAATATATATATATATATATATATATATATATATATATATATATATATAGTGCAATGTATGTAATTTGCAAATAATAATAATATATATAAATTTATAATATTCCGTTCATGTAAATAGTCATGTGGTACGGAGTAATATTATTTTGTTATATAAAAAAAAATTATTATTATTAAGTATTAATGTTATTATTATTGTTTTATTAATTTTTTTTAGCATTATCATTGTTAATAAAATTATTACTTCTATTAAAATTATTAAAATTAGTATTAATTATTATTATTATTATTAAATACTACTTATTATCGTTATCATTAATATTATGATTTTGATTATTTAATTATTAGTAATCCTTTTATAATATTAACAATATTATTAGTGTAATATAATTATTAGTTATTAATTATTATTTATTAATAAAATAAAATAAAAAAATTAAAATAACAAGAACAGATATTCATACGCGTACTTATCTTTATATCACTATCTGACTTTTTATTTTTTTTATTCTTCTTCTTATCTATCTTCTATTACATCCGTGAAGATGTCGACTAAACAACCCTACCATATGTCCTTGATCTATTTTTTTTTTTTTTGAGAAATCAACCTTTCGAAACAGCAAGACTCACTCTACGAATGGATGTAAAGAAGCAGCTGCTGTATATATTTTTTTTTCTTTTCTTTTTATCAGCGAAACCTCTGGTCTTGGTATTTTTCTTCATATTTTGATTTCAAACCATTTAGCAAAATCTAATAATGCAGAAACGTTCCAATTCAGTGCTTGAAACTTTCTTCAAAATTACAAAAGCTAATTCGAGGAATCGATCAAGAATTTTGAAGTCAAAGTTTTGAAAACAAAAAGTCAACAGATTGTTCTTCATCAAATTCGAAATTATTTTTGATATTTCAAGTCCAATTGATGATTTCATTACTTTCTATATAGGTATATTAAACTATTCTGTGTTTTAATTTTTATCAATAGCGTATTAAAAATCGAGATTCATTTTTTTTTTGTGTTTTTATTCGCTACTAACAACAGCATTCTTAAACTTTATTTATTTTATTTTTATTTTTATTCAAACAACCTTAAATGACTACAGAATTCTAGTTTGCGAAAGTATTTAATATGCTTGTTAATCGAAGCTCTGGTCGACGAGGTATATGGAAGAAGATGATAAAACAGGAAACAAATTGAATGGGTTAATTTAATTTAGGATAGAGTTATATCAGAAAAGGTGTCACGGTTTGGATGGTTAGGGAGGTGTTCCGGGTTTCGAGGGGTCGCGAGTTCGAGCCTCGCTTGAGGCATTCTTTTTATAAAAAGCCTATCTAAAGGTAGATTTCTTTTATTATGTTATAATTATTATTATTATTATTGTTATAATTATTATCATTTGTATTATCATTAACTTGATTATATTTATTATTAGTAATATTATTAATTTACACTTATTATTATAAATATGATTATGTTTATGATTAGGTATGACATGACAAAGGATATAATTATATTAGTGTTGTTAAATATGGATATAAACTTGTTACGCTCATGAAAACGTTTAGGGCATATATAAGTGTAATATGATTTCGATTACGCTTTATATTATAATTAAAATATTAATTATCAAAAACGATGTTATTATTATGGAAACGTGACAAAAAGGAACGTTATATGTTATAATCATAAAACTTAATCGTTAATATTATTAAGTATTATCTTTGTTATCATTATTATTAGTATTAAAACTATTATTACTATTATTATTATACTTATTCTAATCTTATTGGAAAAACAAAAGAAATGTATATAAAAACATATTTAATACATACGTATACCAATATTACTTAATATCATGATATAATATTATTTATATTGATATAACGTTAACTAAGTTACATATCGAATAAGTATTATAATATATTATAAGTATTAACAAAATTGTATATGAATATTAATTTTAATACATAACTAAATATATATATAAATTGCTCGATTACGATTATATGTTTTAATAGATATACGAATGATATAGGTTCGTGAATCCGAGGCCAACCCTGCTTTGTTCAAATGTCGTCATATGTATTTTTACTACAAAATACAGTACAGTGAGTTCATTTGCTCCCTTTTCACTCTTTACGTTTTTGGGCTGAGAATACATACAAATGCTTTATTAACTGTTTTACAATATTTATATGCGTGAGTTTCATTTGCCTTTTTACCCTTTATATTTTTGGGCTGAAAATACATGCGCTGCTTTTATAACTGTTTTACTAAATAGACACGAGTAAATGAAACTACATTCTATGGCTGGATTATTAAACCGAATATGCCCCTTTTTAGTCTGGTAATCTAAGAATTAGGGAACAGACACCCTAATTGACGCGAATCCTAAAGATAGATCTATCGGGCCCAACAAGCCCCATCCAAAGTACCGGATGCTTTAGTACTTCGAAATTTATATCATGTCCGAAGGAGGATCCCGGAATGATGGGGATATTCTTATATGCATATTGTGAATGTCGGTTACCAGGTGTTCAATCCATATGAATGATATTTTTGTCTCTATGCATGGGACGTATGTTTATGAGAAATGGAAATATGAAATCTTGTGGTATATTAAAATTATGAAATGATTATTTATGTTAAACTAATGAACTCACCAACCTTTTGGTTGACACTTTAAAGCATGTTTATTCTCAGGTATGAAAGAAGTCTTCCGCTGTACAATTGCTCATTTAAAGACAGTACTTGGAGTCGATCATCGCAATGGAACCAGTTGTTGGTGACTTCGTCCGGATGGATTAGGACGGGTCCTTTCACCTGGTTTCATAAACCAGGGTGCAGGGTTCCACGGTCTGACCTGCGGTTGACCTTGGACCAAACCGTGTACCTTATATTTCATTTTAAGATTTATTTGGTTTTGGTCTTTTGCTAGAGTAAGTGTGGATTAGTGAACTTGTATATTTATGTCAGGATGTCTACCATCACCTCTAGTTATGTGCATGTGTCATCATCAAAACACTTGTTGTTATGGGTTAAGATAAATATAATCATTAAGTATAAACCCACATTCTCCCCCAACATTCTCCCCCTTTTTGATGATGACAAACACATAAGCGATGGTGGACATTTATCTATAAATACGCACAAGTGTTAACATAACTTATACCCAACTTTCTTCCCCTTTTGTCAAAGCAAAAAAGGTTAGCTCCCCCTAAAACTGAGCTCGCCCTAAGAAAAATGCTCCCGCTTGAATCGTACATGGTAGACAATAACCACAACACATAAAACACGCAAAAATCAAATACTTTTTATTTATTCCTAGGAAGAGTACACGATAGAAATATGCATAGTATCTTACATGAGATTAGCATGAAGATTACATGAAATCAAGATGATAACATGGAGTCGTGATTATTCGAGCATCTTTTGATACACAAAATGTGCTCTGTTAGCATGATTCCAAGTTTATTGAGACATCACCTTGTGTGGGTCACTAGGTTGAGATGCTTGAAGATGCATTTTAGATGAGCACCATAGGGAAGTCGTTGTGACAGATCTTGATTTAGATCATTCATTCAGGAAGCCATTAGTAAGGCAATGTTGGCTGGTATTGATTGGTTCAGGAACCACATTAGTCCAAGTTCAGTCACAGACAAACGGTCATCATCTTCTTTGTGAAAGAAGATGTTGCAGCGAATGATTGTCTTCCAAGTCTCATATTTAATCCGAACGTCACTGTCAAGAAGGCCCTCTTGACAAAGTGTACTTAGTTTGAGATTTGGATTGAGAAAGAGAGACGTAAGTGTCCTTTGTGGAATGAGATGAGGTAGGAGTTGTATACGATTTTGAGTAGTATAGATTTCAACTCCTTTAGATGGCACTTTGAGAATTTTTCGAAGTTGTTTAAGTGTCATGAGATATTCTTGGTTAAACATTTTGAATTTCACTTTGCGATTAGAGGTGAATTCAAATTTGAGTAGAATTCTTTGATAAGTGATGGAAAGACATGAGTTTCAAGCATGAGAAATGACTCCCACCCTACATTATAAAACTCCTTTTGAAAAGCAGGATAGTCATAGAAGAATACTTCACATTCTTCTTGTATGTGTCTTGAGTCATTATGGAATGTTTTCTTCATGTCATTTGATGTTTTATTGAAAACTCTAGATACTTTCAGATTTGAATGATACTTAGAGTTAGAGAATATGAATGGTTTAGAGGAGCTCATTGTTTTGGGGTGCAAGATGTTCCTTAGTAACCTTCCTTTAAAAAGAGTTTTGGAAGATAAAGATTTGAATGACTTTTCATCACTTTGGGTAATTGATGCATTCAAGAATTTACAATAATAATTGATTATGATTGTATTTAGTCATTGGATGCATGGAAATGACATTAATTTGTAGTTGTTCCATATTAAATGATAGCAACAAATTTGTCAGATAGTCTGCAGATGACTCCACGGTCGATCGTGAGTCGACCGTGTTTGGTCTGTTGCGATTGTTGATTTGTCAAGTGAGTGTTATAGCTTGCATACATGGTAACTTATATTTTACAGCAACATTCATATTAAGTTAATACAAATTACCAACAAGATAAAAACATGTTTTCGACATAAAACAACCCTCTCAATCACTTTCTTCAACAACATTACCACTTGGCCCCCATGATAGAGATTTCAACACTCCTTTCAACAACTTCTTCATTTTGGACTATTTATTCCTATTCTTGATCTGATTTTTGTAAATATGATCAAGCTTTCCATCGATGTCCAAGGTATTGATGGAATCAGTTGTTGCTTCTTCATCACTATCCGAGATTTCAATCGCCTTTTTACTTGATCCGCTCGTCTCTGCTTCCTCGGCTATTTTCCTCTTTTTCGAAGATGGTGCTCTCGAGATTCCCTGGCCCTTGATGAGAACGAGAGTGGGCGGATGAGAATGAGGATGAGTAATTTCAAAATGCCGGAACAGCTTGTTAAGGTGCATCCCATAAGGATGTGCTCGAGTTGTTTCGGTGAGGAGATTACTCATTCTTGAAGCCATGAGATAGGCAATGTTGACGGGCTACTTCTTTTCCAAACACCATAGTAATGCAAGCTGAGTGGCATGAATGTTGGCGTGGTTTTCAGCTTTACAATAGACATTGAAACTGATCACACGACTCCATAGATCGTACTTAGGAAGTAGATGTCTTCCTAACACACCCTTTTCAAGGATTTCTTCATGTGGAGCTTTAAATTCACATAACGCATCAATCACATTATTTTCATCCGAGAGAATACTTGTTAGATTGACTATGTCATGATGTCTGCTGTAGAATTCATGACCCACGGATGGAACTTCCATTATTTCACCGAAATCCTTTAGGGAGAGGGAGTAGTGTTTGTTAAGGAGAACAAAGGTGATTTCCCCATTCTCAAAGGTGAAATTAGCATAGAATTCCTGGATAAGAGTTGGATAGATCGGTCCATCTAGAGTAAGAAATGCCCCTCACATGAGTGCGATAAAGGCAGCATGAGATTGGGCAACTAAGTGTAAGCAACCCTTCTTCCTTCAACAATTTTCCTATTGCCGAGGAATTGGATGTTGTATTTGATTATGAGATTTAGAGTTTTTGGAGGATTGTACACATTCTTTCCTCTTGATTCTGCATCCTTGGTCCTTTCCATTTCCTATACATTAACACTTTAGCTCAATTCAAAGTGAACGTATAAATGACTCAATTGTGTAATCAATATTTTGCAAACTTAGTTAATCAAAAACACAAAACTTTCTTCACATTCTCACCCTCTTTTGGTGGAAATGTGTTTGTAATTGTATGAATGCTTATTCTCATAACGTTCATACATGACAATGATTTGCGAACTTGTTTATCATCAATACATAGTGTTTTGATGTTAACGTTCTTCACATTATCAACCTCTTTTGGTGATAATGCGTTTGCACCTTAGATTAATAGTGAGTTTCATAATGTTCACATGTGTTAGTGTTAATACACGAGTGTTTTGATGTTACCATTTTCTACATTATTACTCTTCATTAGTGACAATGTGCTTGAACCATGTGAACAATGAACTTATGAAAACCTAATCTAGTTGTATGATGAACCCTAAAATTCATAGCTTGAATTGTTGCATTGTTACTCATGATTTCAAAGGTTTTAGAAGTTTTCATGAGCACATTTGATTGTTAGCATTAATTTAAAGTCAAATTTTCTAGTTAGGGTTTCTTCAAACATTGTTTGGAGATTTCATCATACCGACACAATTGGATGAAAGGAATTTATAGATTAATCTTACCGAGAGTGAAGATTAAGAGTGAGTGAGAGCAAAGTCTTCAGCGTGCGGTTTGATGTCTTGAGCCGTGGGAGAGAATGAGTGAAATTGATTTTCAATAAAATGAGAAGTGGAGGCTTTAAATTATAATAAAAGGCCGTCTAGACCCGTGGAGTCGAGCTGCGGTCGACCGTGGGTTAAGCCGTGGAGGAGGAAAGCTCTGTGGTTGTGCATACAGTTGGCCATGGTTCGACCGCGCAGCTTCTGATGGAGATTTCTTCAAGTGGAGCGCGTTTTGGCATTTTTACATCTATAGATTACTGGAGGACAATTTTTCTTTGCTTAGTGTATTATCACATCCAACCGATATTTCATCGTCAATGACACGTATGTAGGCACGTTTATATATATATATATATATATATATATATATATATATATATATATATATATATATATATATATATATATATATATACACATATATATATACATATATATACATATATATATACATATAATATATTATGCACATAAAGCACTTTGACCTACATCTAGCATCCAATCTTTTCAAGTAAGCATTCATTCCTAAGCTAATCACATTGAGTAACCTTTATAATCACATTGAAGATGTGCAATTCAAATTTGTGACACAATCACTAATGTAATTAAGACAAATTAAGTTTTAGATGCACCATCTGAAATGTCCCGTTCTTATTGATTAAAACCATTCCATATTAATTGATTTCGTTGCGAGGTTTTGACCTCTATATGAGAGGTTTTTCAAAGACTGCATTCATTTTAAAACAAACCATAACCTTTATTTCATCAATAAAGGTTTAAAAAGCTTTACGTAGATTATCAAATAATGATAATCTAAAATATCCTGTTTACACACGACTATTACATAATGGTTTACAATACAAATATGTTACAACGAAATAAGTTTCTTGAATGCAGTTTTTACACAATATCATACAAGCATGGACTCCAAATCTTGTCCTTATTTAAGTATACGACAGCGGAAGCTCTTAATAATCATCTGAGAATAAACATGCTTAAAACGTCAACAAAAATGTTGATGAGTTATAGGTTTAACCTATATATATCAAATCGTAACAATAGACCACAAGATTTCATATTTCAATATACATCCCATACATAGAGAAAAAAATCATTCATATGGTGAACACCTGGTAACCGACATTAACAAGATGCATATATAAGAATATCCCCATCATTCCGGGACACCCTTCGGATATGATATAAATTTCGAAGTACTAAAGCATCCGGTACTTTGGATGGGGTTTGTTAGGCCTAGTAGATCTATCTTTAGGATTCGCATCAATTAGGGTGTCTGTTCCCTAATTCTTAGATTACCAGACTTAATAAAAAGGGGCATATTCGATTTCGATAATTCAACCATAGAATGTAGTTTCATGTACTTGTGTCTATTTTGTAAATCATTTATAAAACCTGCATGTATTCTCATCTCAAAAATATTAGATTTTAAAAGTGGGACTATAACTCACTTTCACAGATTTTTACTTCGTCGGAAAGTAAGACTTGGTCACTGGTCGATTCACGAACCTATAACAAATATTTACATATATATCAAAGTATATTCAAAATATATTTACAACACTTTTAATACGTTTTGATGTTTTAAGTTTATTAAGTCAGCTGTCCTCGTTAGTAATCTACAACTAGTTGTCCAATGTTAGATGTACAGAAAAAAATTGATATATTTTATCTTGAATCAATCCACGACACAGTGTATATACGTCTTAGGCTAGATCACAACTCAAAGTATATATATTTTTGGAATCAACCTCAACCCTGTATAGCTAACTCCCACATTACTGCATATAGAGTGTCTATGGTTGTTTCAAATAATATATACACATGGGTCGATATGATATGTCAAAACATTTGCATACGTGTCTATGGTATCCCAAGATTACATAATATATTAGAATACATGTATAATACAATATAAGTTAGCTAGGATATGATTAATATAGATTTGTTACTAATTTTCACGTTGCTACAACAAGAAAAATTATCCAATCTTGTTTTACCCATAACTTCTTCATTTTAAATCCGTTTTGAGTGAATCAAATTGCAATGGTTTCATATTGAACTCTATTTTATGAATCTAAATATAAAAAGTATAGGTTTATAGTCGGAAATATAAGTTACAAGTCATTTTTGTAAAGGTAGTCCTTTCAGTCGAAAGAACGACGTCTGGATGACCATTTTAGAAAACATACTTCCACTTTGAGTTTAATCATGATTTTTGGATATAGTTTCATGTTCATAAGAAAAATCATTTTCCCAGAAGAATAACTTTTAAATCAAAGTTTATCATAGTTTTTAATTAACTAACCCAAAACAGCCCGCGGTGTTACTACGACGGCGTATGTTCGGTGTTTACAGTGTTCTTCGTGTTTCCAGGTTTTGAATCATTAAGTTAGCATATCATATAGATATAGAACATGTGTTTAGTTTATTTTAAAAGTCAAGTTAGAAGGATTAACTTTTGTTTGCGAACAAGTTTAGAATTAACTAAACTATGTTCTAGTGATTACAAGTTTAAACCTTCGAATAAGATAGCTTTATATGTATGAATCGAATGATGTTATGAACATCATTACTACCTCAAGTTTTCTGGATAAAGCTACTGGAAATGAGAAAAATGGTTCTAGCTTCAAAGGATCCTTGGATGGCTTGAAAGTTCTTGAAGCAGAATCATGACACGAAAACAAGTTCAAGTAAGATTTCCACTCAAAATAAGATTGTTATAGTTATAGAAATTGAATCAAAGTTTGAATATGAGTATTACCTTATATTAGAAAGATATCTTAATGTAAATAAGAAAGATTTCTTGAGGTTGGATGATCACTCTACAAGATTGGAAGTAAGCTAGCAAACTTGGAAGTATTCTTGATTTTATGAAACTAGAACTTGTAGAATTTATGAAGAACACTTAGAACTTGAAGATAGAACTTGAGAGAGATCAATTAGATGAAGAAAATTGAAGAATGAAAGTGTTTGTAGGTGTTTTTGGTCGTTGGTGTATGGATTAGATATAAAGGATATGTAATTTTGTTTTCATGTAAATAAGTCATGAATGATTACTCATATTTTTGTAATTTTATGAGATATTTCATGCTAGTTGCCAAATAATTGTTCCCACATGTGTTAGGTGACTCACATGGGCTGCTAAGAGCTGATCATTGGAGTATATATACCAATAGTACATACATCTAAAAGTTGTGTATTGTACGAGTACGAATACGGGTGCATACGAGTAGAATTGTTGATGAAACTGAACGAGGATGTAATTGTAAGAATTTTTGTTAAGTAGAAGTATTTTGATAAGTGTCTTGAAGTCTTTCAAAAGTGTATGAATACATATTAAAACACTACATGTATATACATTTTAACTGAGTCGTTAAGTCATCGTTAGTCGTTACATGTAAGTGTTGTTTTGAAACCTTTAGGTTAACGATCTTGTTAAATGTTGTTAACCCAATGTTTATAATATCAAATGAGATTTTAAATTATTATATTATCATGATATTATGATGTACGAATATCTCTTAATATGATATATATATACATTAAATGTCGTTACAACGATAATCGTTACATATATGTCTCGTTTCAAAATCATTAAGTTAGTAGTCTTGTTTTTACAAATGAAGTTCATTGTTAATATACTTAATGATATGTTTACTTTAACCATATATATGTCATCATATAGTTTTTACAAGTTTTAACGTTCGTGAATCACCGGTCAACTTGGGTGGTCAATTGTCTATATGAAACCTATTTTAATTAATCAAGTCTTAATAAGTTTGATTGCTTAACACGTTGGAAACACTTAATCATGTAAATAACAATTTCATTTAATATATATATAAACTTGAAAAAGTTCGGGTCAATACACCATCTTCATTCCTACTTGTTGGATCAGTGATTCTCATTAATCCTTAGGTTACCTAACCCCTGACTTATCCTTCCCGTTGAATTTCTAGATTGGTTTATCCTTCCTAGGTTTTCGACTTTCCTAATGATTGATATTGGACTTAGAGTACCTTGTTTGTGCCTACTAGAGTTGTGACGAGATTTCAAAACAATTTTGTCTTTAAAACAATTTTTTTCATTTAAAGACCTTTTCAAATAATTGTTTTCATCAATTAAAACTTTGTTAAGTTGATTAACCTTTTGTAATTCTTTTTCCAGCAATTTTGCTTTGTCACAACTTCTAGTGTACACAAATTTTACCGCTGCATATTCGTCTAACAACTCTTCATAATTAGAAGGATAGAATACATGTACCTCATTGCTTTGAACTCTTGAGTTCTAACCTTCTTCTCCTTAGAAGCAAGATTCAAACTCATCTTCACTACGAGCATCTTGACTTGCAGAGTATCTTGAAGCCATGAAACAAACGTCTTCATCTTCATCTCCATCTCCATCTTAAGTATCTAACCAGTTCCCACCAAGACATTCATGTTTTGTTAACTCTTTTTTGAACCCATTCTTCTTTAAGCAACTTGAGGCTTCTTCAACTTGAAGACATAGTGTATCCCAACATTCCTTTGCACTTTCACAAGAAAACATTCTAATCCTTTCTTCACTTGGAAGAACTCTATGAAGTAATGATATAGCATCAAATTGCTTTAGCACTTTGTTCACTACTTCATCATTTTGGAATGTTGAGCGCACTACATTTGAAGATTCTTAAGGAACAAGGTTTCCTCCCTTGATGATCCTCCACATGTCATAATACTTTGATTTGACATAGATATCGAATCTTATTTTCCACACATAGACATACTCTCTATCAAATATTGATGCTTCTCTAGCCAATCCTTCAAGGTATGCCATTATTTGAGTTGATCCCAAGAACGTTTGACTTGGGTTTTTGCACAAAATGGTTTTTGACACAATCAAAAATGTTTCTAGAGGAATGGTTCGAGCAACCGCTCTGATACCAATTGTAAGTAACTAGAGGGGGTGAATAGTTACTTAATACGACTTTTAAAACTTTTTCGATAATCAATAAGATTTGAATAATCCTTGATCAACTTAATCAACTCAAACTCAATGTGTGTAGTGTTTATGTTTGAAGTAATGCGGAATGTAAAGTAAATAACATAAACATAAGGATTTATAGTGGTTCGAGTGGATGTTAATTAATCCACCTTAATCCACTCCGCGATTCACTAATCGAGAGTTTTGCTTCACCAAGCCTCTTTCTCCAAATCCAGTGGAGATCCGATTTACAAGCCTTGTACTCCTTTGTAGACAACAAACCTAATCTGTCTATCCCATCGAAATATTACCTCCAACTTAGATCAACTTGTCTTCACCTTGAAAAAGTATTAATTCCCAATGGAATTAATCAACTTCCTATTTTCCTTTAAGGGAGAAGATAACTAAGCTAGCTTATGCTTCTAGTTACAAAGTACAAAACTCACCCTTTCTAGTGATGACAATCCTAAGACAATTCAAAAGATTCATACAACACTAAGTAAACTCATAAAGATAGTAATTTGATAGTAAGTTTACAACCCCTTCTACAACATATGAGATTATAGAACTTATCTTACTAATCACAAACACATGTATATGAATTATGATCTTGTGATCCTCAGATGATTTTGAGTTAAAGCATGTAAGAGGGTCAAGTCTTCAAAGTTCTCCAAGTCTTGCTATTTATATGGAGAGATAAAAAAGTATCGTTGCTGCAGCTCAGTCCACGATCGACTGTGGGTCAACCGCACGTGGTACAGGCCAAAACACTTATCCGTTGTATAGCTGTTTGAATCAGTTTTGAACTAAAAGCTTTGGACTCTTTACTTTATTTAATACCTGCAAAAGATACACAACATCCTTTGCAAGTACTATCTACATTAAGTATTCACTTACCTTGGATGTATTGCCTTGATAGTGACTTGTCATGTTCAAAGTGGTAAGTCTAACATTCTTGAATACAAGTCATGATAATCATTTGAGGCAATCTCAGTTTTTTCATAATATTTGTTTGTAATCAACACATTTGCTAAAGTCTTATTGATTGGTCAACATGTCATTGATGACAATAACCCACTTAATCACAAAGCACATTAATACTCATTTTTAAGCTTGTTTGTGAATTAATTAAGAGTGTTCATGATGTCTTAATAATTGATACAAGTAATATCAATTAAGCATGTTGTAAGACATCAAGTTAATCAAGTCTAAATCATTCTTAAACTTTTTTCTAGACTTAAGCAAATCCTATGTGTGTTAATAATTCTTCATTCTTTTAAGACCACTAGATTATGACTCTTTAATTGTTATCCAAGTAGCATAACCATGTATTGAAGTAGTCCAAATACAAGTTGATGGTTTTCCAACTTGTAGCACATAGAAAGACAAGGTTCATACATATATATTAAGTAACTACTAGCAAATTAGCATTTAGTACATAGTCAAATAATACTCATGTATTAATAGAAAGTAGTCAAGTAATATTCATGCAATGACTAGCAAGAGATCACTAATTAGTCTAGGACTAAACATATAGTGATGGCATAGCATTGTGCCAAGGCTATGTAATTTTTACTTGCAATGTGGCATTTGCAAGATTAATGTATAAGTATACATTAATGTCCAACACATATACAAGGAAGGAGCAACTCTTGGTTGGGACTTGATGACCATCCTAAGTATGTCCAAATACATTTTAGGAGCACATGTTTTTCTGTAACACTTATGTTTTATCCCTTAATCAAGGCTAAATCGTCATTAAGTTGTCATTAGATGTGATTAACCAAGATTAGTGTTCTAGTGACCAAAACTCCTTTGGATATGAAGGAGGCAACTATTCTAAGCATGTTTAAATAAGTTTCATAAATTATAGATGCCCCGAAGTGATCAAACTAAATTTGATCAAAAGTTCAGACAGAACCTTCTGCGGTCAACCCACGGTTGACCGTGGAGTCGACCGTGCACTCCTGGTTTCATTAACCAGGGTGCAGGGTTCCACGGTCTGACTTGCGATCGATCGTTGACCAAACCATGTATCATATATCTCATTTTAAGCTTTATTTTGTTTTGGTATTTTGCTAGAGTAAGTGTAGATTAATGAACTTTTATATTTATGTCAGGATGTCTACCATCACCTCTAGTTATGTGCATGTGTCATCATCAAACACTTATTGTTATGGGTTAAGATAAAAATAATCATTAAGTATAAACCCACATTCTCCCCAAACATAATTTATTCCTCCTGTTTTGCTTTCAAATGGTCAGAAAAGAGTGGCTTTTACTGAATAAGAGGTTAAAAAGGGTGGCATTGCTTTATCTTGTCAATTATATGGATACTTAATTGGTACTTTCATGGATTATTGAGTGGTCAATGCCCATCTTAGAAGAAGTGCCAGAAACATGATTTGAAGGAAGTTATAAAGACAGTTGCAGGTTTTTATTTGTGTAAGTTCAAAAGTGAAAAGGGTATGAAAGAAGTTTTACGAAAGTGGACCTTGGCTAGTGTATAATGATCATTTTTAGTCAACCAGTGGCAACCAGGTGTTTGGCTTGAAAAGATTGAGCCAGAAAGAGTGCCAATTTGGGTTTGCATTCATATCTTGCCTATTGAGTTAAGGAATGGTAGGGGTGTAAGTAAACTTGTTAGTGGGATTGGGAGACCTATTCTCATGGAAAAATTACCGTTGATAGATGTTTAAATAAAAGTGGCAGATTAGGGTTTGCGGATGTTGACTGAAATTAATGCAATTAAAGAGTTGCCTAGCTATGTGGAGTTTTTTTATCCTTCTATTGGTTCTTTTCCTGCTAAGGTGGGTAAACTTGAAGTCACCTACTAATGGAAACCTCCAATTTGTACTTTTTACAAAATACTTGGTCATTCTTTTAAATCATGCAAACGTAGACCTAAAACAAATGAGGAAATAGCTACTCAGGTTCTTAAAAATGCTTTGAAAGTTGATAGGTTTGTTCAGAATATCACAGTGACTGATGGTTGTGATGATGATGGGTTTATGGTGGTAAGGAAAAAGGTAGGGTCTTTGATAGGTTGAATTTTGAAAAAAAACAAAAGTCAAGGGCAGTCAAAGGTAGTCAATGGTACCAATCAACAGTTCAAAAAGAGTGGTTCTTTACCATTTCAAGGTAACATTTTTGATAAAATTAGAGTGAAGAATGCAACCAAGTGGGTTCCTTCAAAGAATAGTAATTTGTAGGGGACATCGAGTGGCAATGGTAAAGGTGTGGAACAACCTGGTTTGGCTGATATGGCAAAAGTGATTGAAGAAAGATCTGTTCCAGTTGATATTGCAAACTTGAAGGTTAATAATCCCAAAAAACAGATGAATGTTCTAAAGAATATTTATGGGCTCAAGGATAATGTTGTGGTTGAAAAGATTGTTGATTTTGAACATGATGATTTAAGTAAGTTTACTTCAAAGAATGTTTTTGGGAATTTAACAGAAGAGTATGATGATATGGATGATTGTGATGAGGTAGAATGGAATGTGGAGTTTGAACTTTACCACACATATATCAAAGAAATTGAAAAATTAATTTCTAGCAAACAATACTCTCATGATGCTATTAAGCTCAAGTGGAATATCAAGATGGTTGATTATCTTAACCTAAGATGTCAAGAAGTAGGGATGAGTGGCTTGAATGTGCATGATAATTGTGGAGATGTGCAAATTGAAACTGATGGTACTACAAAACGAAATTGAGGATTGTGTTGCTGTTTTTATGGAAGTAAATGATGATAATGTTGCTAGTATATATGAGTGTATTCATGATGGCAACAAAACCACTGGTTTCCAACCTCAGCAGGTGGCTGAATTCAAGATGGGTTGCGATTAATTGTTTAGTTTATATGGATATGATTCAAACATGCCAAAGTTTGTGGAGTTTAGTTATGGATTGCACCTGTTTTGTTACATTGGGTCATGATTGTCTCTTTATTACATACATGTTTGTATGTAAGATTACTGGAAACTGGATTCAAAGTGTTAATGTTACTGTTTTTGGGCCGTGTGTTTTCGTTTGGGCTTAAGTGTTTTGTTCTTCATGGGCTCGATTTTAAGATTGATGTGATTATATACATTTGACCATATTTAACTTATGAGGATTCATGCTTGCTGGGCTAAAAAACAAGTGGACTGGACTCATGGAATATTTTTTTATTTTTATAATTCATTTTGTTATTTGGGCCTTAGTATTTTGTTTTGTAATAGCTTATCTATTATAACAGTTGCTTTCATTGTATGGGTGTGGGATGCCCATTAAAACTCCCCGGTTGGTATACCTAGCGTTAACTTGTACAAATTTTATTTTTTGTTGCATTTTGCCGGGTATTAGGCTCTTTACCCAATTTCTAAATAACATTCATCACAATGAATGTTATTTTTTTGAGCGTTTCTAGGTCAATATAATAACATTAATCACAAAGTGTCTTTTTAAATATTTATATTTACACCTAATCTTAATGTTTGTAAAAAAAAAAAAATTTAAAAACGAAAAAAAATAATACTTTCCCCCTTCCCTCGTACATTTCACTTCCCTCTATATATATATATATATATATATATATATATATATATATATATATATATATATATATATATATATATATATATATATATATATATATATATATATAATTTCAAGAAATCTTATAATGAAATGTTATCCTGATAACATCAAACATATGCATGTAGCATGCAACAGGCAACAATCGGGAGTCATTCTTGCGTGTCGCGTGTTGCAACGTTACAGACTCGCAATTAAAAGTTAGCGAGATCGAACCAACAAATAAGGCAACGCACAATACGCAAACATGATTGTTGTGTCCAGGGGTGGAGCCAGAATATTTGATGGTTGGTTCACAAAATAATACTCTCCCGTCTCATATTAATAGTCATGTTTTGATTTTACAAGTTTTTTCTTATCAACTTTGACGTTAAGTATTTTTTGTTTGTATTAAATATTATTCGTTAAAAGTTATATCAATGGATTGGTTATTGAATATACTTTTACTAGCGTTCTTCAAGTATCTTATAACACAAAAGTAATAATTTAAAGTCAAAGTTGGAAACCAATACTTTTAAAGTCAAAACATGACTATTAATATGAGAAGGATGAAATACAAAAATATAGAGTAACACAACTTTAATAAACACATTATGATTTAATGTCCACATAATGAATTAGATTTAACTTCTAACACAAATGTTCTATCAATATTTATCATATGTGCTAAAACTTCTACCACGAATTTAAGAGATATCTTCAAAAAGAAAAAAAAGTATAACGTTACACATCTTCAAAAAAAGATAAGTCCATTGATTTCCTTTTCTCTTTTCGTTAGGTTTCGTATTATAAAAAAGTTATCAAGAATAGTGGCGGAACTAGAATTTATAGTTAGTGGTAGCACATAAATATAATAATGTCAATTAATAATTAATATTTATTTAATAATTACGATAATAATATTAACAATAATGGTGTTTCATTACAAAAAGGAAAAAGGTTAACTTCTATACTCTAAACAAGGAAATTCATTAAGTGGACACAAAATGTCATTCCTTTAAGCCTATTGCTTTTTGTGGGAACAAATGACCACTTGGTTGACATGGTCCTCTTTCTATCCGCAGGATCTCATGGAAGATCACTTATATCTATTTTTTTGGACATTAAAGGTGTCAAGCTAGATTGTGGAAGGTATTCATTTGAAGATTCTCTAATTTGAAGATTCTCTAACTGATGATTTTCCATTTAGACCTATATGTTGTAAGAAAACAATTTTAATAATTAAAGTGTGGCAAAGTGGCAAACAGATCATATGGTTAAGTAGGTTAAACGACAAACAGATGAACATTTCTTACAAGTAAAACCTCCTGGTACATTTTCATGTAGTTAAAATGTATAATTAAAAGTTTGACACTAATGTTAGTAATAAAGAATTTTAGGCAAAATGTGCAGCTAACTAACACATTTGTTCCATCCAATGTGCTACTTTATTGGTTATGTATCAAGTTTTTTTTTTTTTTTTTTTTTTTTTTTTTTTTTTTTTTATCATTTGAAGCAAAAAGTAAGGCTTCAAAGTGAGAACTTGGAGCAGAATGCGATTTAAGCAGACTTGAAGTATATTATCGACTTGTTCTTTTGATGATTCGAAAACCAATGAAGTGCCCCATAACACAAGATACAACTATACAAGATCTACTAACAAACCTAAACGCATGAAACAGGGTATTCCAATCATTTTTCAAACTAGAGACATGAAACTGGGTAATCCATTCATTAGATTTGAACTAAACAGATGAAAAAAGTTATGATCTCCTACATGAAACCCTAATACAACCTTATATTTGTTCCTATATGAACCAAAACCCCAACTGCGGTACATATAACCCTAAAATTGTATGTTGTAACCCCAAAATAAATAAGTTATGATAAATTAATAAACCCTAAAATCATTGAGGAATTATAATTATAAGACTAGAGTTTAAAAAATATTACCTAGAGTTGTTAGAGATTTGAAATTGAGATGGGATGATGAAGAAGGTGAACGTCGACATCAGAAATCGTGAAGTGGAGTCTAGAATTAGAGATGGCCTATTTTTTGTTTAAAGAGTTAAGAGGCTTTACATCTTAAAATGGGACCGAATGGTAGCAAATAAAAACTTCATAACTTCATAGGTTCCACTAAGTCCAAAAATATTTACACTAAATGGGCTTATTTGAGTGGTTGCATGTGCAACCACTGGCCTAAGGCCCATCTGCCCCTGATCAAGATATTAAAATTCTTTTTCGTTATTTGAAAAGAACAAAGTTACTGAAGAGTATCGTGGAAAATTTCAAGTGTTATATCGACTAAATATTCACTTCCGCTCCAAACCACACTCAGTCACTAACTCACTATCTTTATATGAACATGCTATACAAAGGCCCAACTATTCGGTGAGCTCCGAACCACGCCCAGTCATGCAGTCTTTATATGAATATTCTATAGAAAGGCCCAACCAATTGGTGGGCTCCGACATGAATGCCCATACATGTGAATGAGTTATATAGTAGATTAAAGATTAAAGAAGAGTATTTATGTTACTCAAAATAAATACTATCAATCAAACTTATTCTATTCATGGAAAAAAGGTAATACTCTCTCATCCCTAATTTATTTTTCACTATTTGTTTTCAAATGTATCGAATTAATTGTTCATTCGAGAAATAGAAAAATATAATAATATAAAGTCTTCTTATTCTGTTAGTATGTGCTAGTAATACAAACAGATAGATATAAAATAGGGCAATGATCCGAAAAGATAACGTAAGTTATTCAAATTGACAATAAAAGTAATATCACTTTTTTGACATACGAAAAAGATTACACAATTCAATTTTGTCCTAGAAAAATATTATGATTTCAAAAAAGGTGTATTTGAGGTAATATTGTCCACATGACAGCAATGACATCGCCACCTAGACGACACTTGGACTCCACTTGGATGCCACGCCATCACTATCTCCAACTCCCTAATGTTAATTAAGGATAATGATAATATTTTTATTGATCGCCCGATTCATTACAACAAGACTCAATAAAGAGCCAAAATATAAACCTACCGAGCTAGGGATACATAAATGGGCCCTTATAGGACACAGGCCAATAATATATAAAAAGGCTAATTTAAATCATGTCTAAGATCCCCTTGCAGTTATAGCGGGAGCAGAGCGGATGCATAAACTGGATCGAAACTCGTCAAACAAAGCTGTTGGGAGTCCTTTAGTGAAGATATTTGCAAACTAGTAGCGTGACGGAACATGAAGAACCCGTATGTGACCTTTAAGAACAAGATCGCGAACGAACTGAATATCAATCTCTATATGTTTGGTTCGTTGATGCTGAACCATGTTGCCGGACATGTAAACTGCACTCACATGTTTGGTTCAATCTCTATATATAAACCGAATGAAGTGAATATCAATCTCTATATATTTGGTTCACAGTGAACAAGTGTACCTGACGAGAGAGGACAGTGAAGCTCTCATAGCAGATTATGAAGCTAGCATGTCTCTGCAACGACGTTGGCAATGCCGCTGGTATTCAGCCTCGGCACTGGAGCGAGATGGAGTGTGTTGCCACTTGGAGGACCAGGAGAGAAGATTATTACCCAAGAACACATAATACCCTGAAGTAGACCGTCTAGTGGAAGGGCATCCAACCCAATCAGCGTCAGAGTAGGCAACCAAAGAGTTGGTGAAAGATACAAATAACTGTAGTCCAAGATCCATGGTACCCTGAATATAACGTATGATCCGTCGTAGAGCTGTCATATGAGGCTCCCGAGGGTCATGCATGAAAGGACAAATCTGTTGCACAACGTAAGATATATCAGGTCTAGTAAAGTAGTAAGGTACTGAAGTGCACCTGCAAGATTGCGATATAAAGTAGGGTCCTTAACAGGAGGGCCACTGGCGGTGAGTTTGGTTCCGGTATCGATAGGGGTCCTGCTGGGGTTACAACCAATCATGTATGCTCTCGCAGTAATCGCAGAAGCATACTTTCGCTGAGAGAGAAACATCCCAGAAGTGGTGCGAGTTACCGAAATACCCAGAAAGTAATTCAGAGGCTTGAGATCAGCCATTGAGAACTCCTGATGTAGAGAACTGATGACCCGCAAAAGAAAGGCAGACGAGGATGCAGTCAGAATGATATCGTCTACATATAACAGTAAATAAGCCGTATCGACACCCTGCTTGTAGATAAAAAATAATGTGTCGTATCGACTATGATGAAAACCAACACGCTGAGCGTATCCAGCAAACCGCTAGAACCAGGTACGGGGTACCTGCTTGAGTCCATACAAGGACTTCTGCAGACGGAAAACATAATCCGGGTGAGTAGTGTCACGAAAACCAGGAGGCTGATGCATATAAACAGTCTCCGATAGATGACCATGAAGAAATGCATTTTTGACATCTAGCTGGTGAACATGCCAATGTCGAGAAGCAGCAAGACTGAGAACTGTCCGAATGGTAGCCAGTTAACAACCGAACTAAAGGTCTCATCACAATCGATACTAACCTATTGACTACGTACATTAGCAACTAGTCGAGCCTTATACGTGTTTATGGAACCATCAGCATTAAACTTGTGCTTAAATAACCATATGGAGTGAAGTATGTTCGTGTCCGAAGGGCGAGGCACAAGAGTTCAAGTACCATTTTTAATTAAGGAATTATATTCTTCTGTCATAGCGTTTTTCCAGTTCGGATCATTGAGCGCTTGAGAGTAATTTTTTGGAACGGGAGTGGGAGTGGAGACAAGAAGATTGAGGCGCTGAACAGGTTTTGTAACATCCAGTTTTTCAGTTACATATTATTTTGGACGCCATTTGAGTTACGAGGTGTGTAATCATATATTTTGACCCCAAATAAAGTTTGAGTTAATGTTTTAAAACCTTACCATTGAAAATTAGACTTTATTACGTTTCCAACAATATTTGATTCATGAAAAATGGAATTACGTTCTGAAAGTTACAACCAAAACAAATTAGCAGTTCTGGGGTCTGATCGCGGTCGCAATTGGGTGCATTGCGGTCACGATTCTGGGTCTGGCGGGGGCTTTTTAACGTAGTTTTGGGGGTTTTTAGAGGGGTAAAGTGGTCTTTTCACTTGTGAACGTGTATATGGCTTAGGATCAAATCTAAAACTCAATCTTATCTTTATTCTCTCCCACTAAACATCTTAGAGAGAGAGAGGGAGGAAAGTTCTAGTGAGATAAAGCTCCAAATGGTAAAGAAGATGGTACTTTTTGCCCAAATTGGAGTTCATCTTCGTGTGTCTAACCTCCAGGCTTCTCTTTGATGCTTGATGTAAACCCTAATCTGAATTTCATTGTTTAATTTGATGTTTGTTAGGGTTTGTGCTAGTTAGGGTTATAAACCACATTTCTTGTGAAATTTGGGGATTTTGAGTAATGTTACTGTACGTAAACCCGAATATTGTGGGTTTCGGGTTTGATGACAACTTTGGAAGTATTTGTCATGGTTTGGGTGTTAAATCACTCGGTTGAAAGTGTGTTGGTATTTTTGATGTTCTTAAGAACATGTTTGCTAGTCAAAATGGGTGTTGACTTTGATTTAGTGTCAAACTAAGATTTTAGTCAAGTTTTGGTGAATCAAGTATGTAAATACTTGTTCTAGGTGTTAATTGGTGTTTTGAAAATATAATCACTAGCTGAGTGATTATGGGCGTTTTTGTGACTTGTGTCAAAATGGGTAAATTGAATTGGGTTAAAGTTGTTGATGACACTAGTTTTGGTCAAATAGATGTTTAAACACTTGTGTTAAGTGTTAAATGATGATTTTGGATGTAATTACTCATGAGAAGTAATTTTGGGCTAAAATGATACTTTAACATAAGTCAAACTAGGTCAAACGCAATATGGGTCAATATTGCACGTGTTGTAGTTTTTGTGTAAATGGCGGTCTGAAATGATCACTATCTAAATAGTAATCTAGTGTTGGGACCTAGGTTGGTCTAATTGGTGTAAAGTATAATTTGGGTTAAATTGTACTTTCTAGAGTGGGCTTGAATTACCACCCTAAGTGGTAATTGGTTTGTGTCATATAGGTGTTAAATGGGCGGGTTTTAGCGAGCAAGGTGTGATCCCTCAGCTAAGGGATGTTTGTGTCGGATTCTCTTATAGAGAATAGTTATTTATGTGTATATTGTACCTATGTGTGATATAGTTGGTTACTTGCTCGGATTTCAGGACGAAGATCATGTTATACATGACTTGTGCGCACATTCCATGGTGAGTAGAATAATTATACGTGTATGTATATAATGTATTTATTTGTGTGGGATGCGATGTGGGATTAAAGTTCGGGCGTGCGATACCACATCATGTTGGTATGGGATGAGGGTTTAAAGTTCAGGCGTTCGATACCTCATCATCATGTGTGGTATGTGATATAGGTTTAAAGTTCGGGCGTTCGATAGCATATCATCATGTGTGTGAGGGTGTGAAGTGTGGGTTTAAAGTTCGAGCGTTCGATACCACATTTCACGTGACAGGTGGGTTTAAAGTTTGGGCGTTCGATACCACCCATGGGTTGGTGCTTCATATCGGTTTTAAAGTCACGTTTTCACCCCGGTATTAAAGCCCAAAAAACAATAAAGTTTCGAGCTTTATTGCCAAAATACCGGCTTCGTTGATTAAGATTGAAGATCAAGTGATTACGAAGATGGTGTAAAAAGAATCAAGAGAATCGGAGCTAAAACGAAGATTCTATAGCGAAAACGGTGAAAGACAAGAAACCAAGCTACGATCATGGAAATCAAGTTACGATCTAGTGGAATCAGCAAGCCAAATGGCTTGTCAAACGGCCTCCCAAACGGCCTCCCAAACGGCCTGCCATAGGGGAAAACGGCTTGCCAAACGGACCAGGTAAACGGGCATCACAAACGGCTGACCAGGCAAATGAGCTAGGCAAATGACTCTCCGGTCGTTTTCAGGCAAAATTCAAGCCTATTTAAAGGGTCTTTGTCATCCATTTTTACACACACTTTAATTCACTTCTTTCTCTCTCTTTCTACAATATTAGTCATACTTTCAAGGTCTTTGACTCCGTTCAGGAAACCTAGTACCCGGAGAAGAACGCTGAATATTGTATTAGGAGCGGTCTAGAGTTTTGAAGTTGTCACTTTTGTATTCAAAACTCGTTTAAACTACTGGTACTTCTATCCCTTATCTTTATATAATGTCTTCCATTATTATGCATTGTGATATTGTTGCCATGATTAGCGAGTAGTTATCCTTAGTGTATGCTATAATGTAGTCAGTTATAATGCCAAAATAATATTATGGTTTGTGTATGTTGTCGAGATGTTTTCCGATTATGCTTTAAACTCAATCGCTTTTCCAACTAATAGAACGTAGTTATCGGCTCTATTATTGGGAAAGTCGAGAACCCCGATTCAGAGTACACTATCTGTGTCACCCCTTGGTAAGAGAAGTCTATCGGATACAACATAAGTTTGACTGAGGCACACCAGTTGTAGTAAGTTCACTGAGCCTTGGATTCCGACTGAGGACTCTTTCGTAGTGAAACATCTAACTAGACCTCTAGTACATTGTCGGTCCTAGACCATGCTAGTGTAGTCACCAAGCATATAAACTTCGTATGTGCATGCTAAAGGATAACGGTTGTTGTAAGCTATACATCTGCTAAGTAAGGCCATAGAACCCGGTCAGTGCTGATTAGTACACTTCACCATAACACGGTCTCAAGCATTGCACCCCGCTTGAGGGATTCTTAGTTAATTAAAGAACTGTTTGTTTAAACACATAAAGGATTGGACCGTTAGGATAACTAACGTGTTCATGGAAGTTAAACCTGACTTGGCCATGGTGTTCTTTATGGTTAAGCTCTTTTAAGAGTCTAACTATCTTTTAAACTCAATCATTAACGAAATCATCAAAACACATCACGTCTCTCGGATATGGCAAACCCTGTATTCTATTATGCTTAAGAAAGTTTAGACCTTTGTGGAATGTTAATACGTCACCCAACTGAGTCGCTCAATTGGATGAGCCGTCTGAACGTGTATGCCTGTAGTCAGACTGTACGTGCGTCCAGGTTAAGGGACGTTGCTGTCTATTCAGAATCTTCAAGCCTAATGCATTACCTAGTGACATTGTCTTATGTCAGGGGCGTTTAGGACCAGTGTAATGAATACAAGGTCACTACCTATTCATGAGCCAGCATTCCCTAATCCCGACAAAGTAACTGATGAAATCGTAGTATGCGCTTATTTTAACCTTATCTGAATTACAAATTTTATCGCATTTACTTTACTTTATCTTATGAACTAGAAAACCCAAAATTAGGTAACAAACTACTACTCCTTCACTTTAGGATTATCTTAAGCTTTAATTATAGGTTCGATTATACTAATATCTTAAAAATACGACCCTAGGTCATACTTCCCTTGCTCATAATAAGAAGTAGTGCGATTTAGGCTCCGCTAAATATAAATTTAAAACTATTGCTCTCTTTCTTGATAATCCGTTTCTGACGCCTTGCGACCTGATGACACCGCATAAATAAAATCGTCTGTTTTGTCCATATCAGGAGAGGACAAGTTTTTGGCATCGCTGCCGGGGAACTGGTATCAGACAATACTGCTTTTATCAAACTTATTCACAAGCATTTAGTCGTGTCTAAGAAAGACAATTATACACGAACTTTGTTGTTGGATTTTCCGAACAGTCTCCAATTATATAGGAACCAAAAGGATCCTGCCTCTCTGTAGTAGGCCTGGCCACTTAGTTCGTTGAATAGTTCGTGCGAAGCTCTGTTATCGAAATACCAGGGAATCAGTTGCAAGAACCAAAAACATATTTAAACTTAGGATAATTAGATTAGATTACCTTATATTAAATCTATCCTAGATTACCTTAGATTACTTTAGATTAAATTTGCCTTAGATTGCCTTAGATTAAATTAGGAACTTAGCTTATCTACTTTAAATTTAAAACAAAAAGGCATACCTAGTGTATGACCCAAACCTGATCTAGACCAGGACCGTTGTTATTCGTACCTGATCCAGACGCAATAATCTCTAAAGCACGCAAAGAAGAACGAATCAAAAATCAAATGGCGTTGTGTGTTA
Organism: Rutidosis leptorrhynchoides; assembly: GCF_046630445.1. NCBI lineage: Eukaryota > Viridiplantae > Streptophyta > Magnoliopsida > Asterales > Asteraceae > Rutidosis > Rutidosis leptorrhynchoides. The sequence goes on along the minus strand of NC_092335.1, from coordinate 148,958,405 downwards.
CTTTAGCAGAAAACACCAAACCCTCGATTGAAGGTCGAGGAGGACCGATCAGATTCCCAGAGACTTAAGGACACTCGTTTAAGTTAAAACATCATATTATACAGCTCATCCAAAACAGCTGTCAATTTCATGGATTACCAAATGATGATCCTAACTCTCACCTTGATAAATTCATCTCTTTCAAACTCCTATAATTAGCCAGGTATAGGACAAGATATAGTCCGGATATACTTGTTCCCCTATTCTCTCACTCATCATGCACATACATGGTTTGAAGGACTAGAAAAAGATTCCATCACTTCATGGACGGAGATGGCTACAAAATTCCTAACCAAATATTTCTCTCCTTCTAAAAAAAACCAAACTTAAGAATGACATCATTAAATTTAAACAAAGTTATGATGAATCTCTATACACTGCATGGGAGCGATTCAAATGACTGCTGAAGAAATGCCCTAATCACTGAAGCGACCCGTCCTAATCCATAAGGACCAATACAATAACATATGGTTCCATTGCGAGGTATTTGACCTCTATATGATATGTTTTACAAACATTGCATCCGTTTAAAAGACAAACTCATTTCAACATATAACCTTTCGATACAAATGATATACGATTCTTGTAATATGAACGACTAATCTGTCATTAACTTAATAAACGTCTTTTTGAACTCGACGACTCGAATGCAACATCTTTTGAAATATGCCATGAATGAATCCAAGTAATATCTTTAAAATGAGCAAATACACAGCGGAAGATTTCTTTAATACCTGAGAATAAACATGCTTAAAAGTGTCAACCAAAAGGTTGGCGAGTTCATTAGTTGATAATAATCATTCATTTCCTTAATTTTAATAGACTACAAGATTTCATTTTTCCACAAATATACATCTCATATCAGGCATTTCGAAAACTGCATAGAGATAAAAATCATTCATATGGTGAACACCTGGTAACCGACTAACAAGGATGCATATAGAATATCCTCATCATTCCATGACTCTCATCGGATATGATAATAACTCGAAGTACTAAAGCATTCCAAATTCCAGAATGGGGTTTGTTAGGCCCATAGATCTATCTTTAGGATTCGCGTCAATTAGGGGTACTGTTCCCTAATTCTTAGGCTACCAAGCTAAAAGGGGCGATATTCGATTTCGATAATCCAACCATAGAATGTAATTTTTGAGTTCTTGTGTCTATTTCGTAAAACATTTATAAAAGCAGCGCATGCATTCTCATTCCCAAAAATATATATTGCAAAAGCATTTAAAAGGGAGCAAATGAAACTCACAATACTGTATTTTGTAGTAAAAATACATATGACGGCATTGAACAAGTGTAGGGTTGGCTTCGGATTCACGAACCTATATTAGGTATATATATTTATATGTTGGTCAATATCTGTCTAACAATTTTAGTCAAGTTGTAGTGTATCACAATCCTAATGCTCGAGATAGATATGCAAAAGTCAACAAAAGTCAACTTGACCCAAAATGACTTCCAAAATTTATACATGTTTATTATATAACTTAAATATAGTCGTTTTATATATTTAAATATATTTATCAGATTTTATTAGAATAAATAATACAAGTCATTTATTATTAAATAAAAAATTATGTTAAAATTTATATATGATAAAAATATACTTTTATATATATCAAGTAATAAAATTTATACAGTTAACTCAATATAAAAATATAGTGATATGTATTATGAATGTAATTATATTACGTGTGGTAAAAATATCTTTGTATCAATATTTATTTGATAAAATAATATTGATAATAATAATGAACCAAAAGCTATATTATTTTGTAATAATAATAATATTAATTATTTTAATAGTAATAATAATAATACTATTATTAAAATTCATACCAATAATACTATTAATAATAATATTAATTATAATAATACTAATATTATATTATTAATGATAATAATAACATTAGTAATAATAATACTATAACAATTTATATATATCAACTTCATATCTATATATTATATATTGAAAATAATAATATTAATAATACTGATTTTAAATATAATATTAATATTGATAATAATAATTTTGATAATAAATAATAATCTTTTGTAGTAATACTAATGTCATAATAATAATATTACTAATAATGACAAAAATATTGAAAACGATATTTTTATCTAACTCATAATCTTAACAATATTTTAACTGAATCCACTTATACTCATTATTTCCTAATCGACTTGTTTAATAGCTTTTAGTCTTTTTTTATATCGCATTCATAATAATGTTAATAATAGTAATCATAATAATTAGAGGATACTAATATTAGTTTTAATGATAATGATACTAATAATAATAAATATTATAATAATATTAATGATAATACTAATGATAATAATAATAATAATAATAATAATAATAATAATAATAATAATAATAATAATAATATAAATAATAATCTTAACTTAATGATAATAACGATAGTAATAATAATAACAATAACAATGATAATACTTATATTAATAATGATAATGATAATAATAATAATAATAATAATAATAATAATAATAATAATAATAATAATAATAATAATAATAATAATAATAATAATAATAACAATAATAATAATAATAATAATAATAATAATAATAATAATAATAATAAGAGTAATAATAATAATAACGACGATAATAACGGCTTTAGTAATAATAATAATCATTTTAATAATAATACTAAAATTAATGATAATTCAATTGACTATATCTTTTAATCCGTTCATCGAAACTATACGCTTTCTAGATGAAAAGTTATTAATGTTTCGCCAGCTTTTCAACGACATGCATATCATATACCTTATCAAAGTTGCATATGTATTAAATTCATGATTTATCATAAACTATTTAACGACGAAACTAAACATACATGCATGCATAATCATATATACTAGAGCACTAGTCAGGGATGCACTATTAATATATAAAAGATAAGATATGAATGCTCACGTATCAATATTGTGATTCAATATTGCAGGAAAGTACGTAGACGCGACGGAAATGATTAACACTAGATTGACGTCATGAGCATACCCCCGAGCAATACCCATAACCTCCATAGCTATAACCCATAATTTTCTTAGCTCTATCCTGCTCAAAAACCAGTTTTGAAATCTCTCGCTCATAACCTCGTCGTAGTATTTTATGTATAATACTAATAATATTTCTAAGTGATAATAATATGAATATATATATATATATATATATATATATATATATATATATATATATATATATATATATATATATATATATATATATATATATATATATATATATATATATATATATATATATATATATTCATACGAAGAGTGATTTGTAGGTGAAAGGATAAGTGAATGATTAAAACTGAATTTGATCGCAATTTATAGAACTTTTCAGTCCTGGCACCTTATGCGATCGCATGAGTTTTGTATAGGATTCTCATGCGATCGCATGACCCTATTTTACAGCTCACTTTCGTTTAACATCTTGTTACCGAAAGTTTTAAATAATATATATATATATATATATATATTAATAATTAATAATTAATAATCTATATAATTATATATATTATATTATATTCATGTAAATAGTTGACTTGTAATTTTAGTTCCGATGATTTGTATGTTGACACTCGACTAACGCCCCGGTTCCGGTTTTTCGAACGTCCTTTCGTACGTTTAGAAAACTTGTACTTTACGTTTCGCGGCATGTACCTTTATCAATAATTGGACTTATTCGCCAATAAATTATATTTCATGAAATGTAACTTATACATTGGAGTGTTTTGGTCATTTGCTTATTTAAATCATAATCTCATTATTAATATATATATATATATATATATATATATATATATATATATATATATATATATATATATATATATATATATATATATATATATTAACAATGAGATTATGATTTAAATAAGCAAATGACCAAAACACTCCAATGTATAAGTTACATTTCATGAAATATAATTTATTGGTGAATAAGTCCAATTATTGATAAAGGTACATGTCGCGAAACGTAAAGTACAAGTTTTCTAAGCGTACGAAAGAACGTTCGAAAAATCGGAACCGGGGCGTTAGTCGAGTGTCAACATACAAATCATCGGAACTAAAATTACAAGTCAACTATTTACATGAATATAATATAATATATATAATTATATAGATTATTAATTATTAATATATATATATATATATATATAATATTATTATTATTTAAAATTGTCGGTAACAAGATGTTATATATATATATATATATATATATATATATATATATATATATATATATATATATATATATATATATATATATATATATGATAATATTAATTTAAATCAAAACGTTTTATATCTAGTTAATATTATATTTTATCACATTGCAAAATATATATATATTTTTTCATTTAGAAATATAAATTTATACATATTATATGTAATTGAAATATTTAATTAATAATATAATATTTAGTTTTTCAAAACTAATTATATTTTAAAGTTTAATATATATAATTTAAAATCGTTTAAATAATAGATATTATTATACCACCTAACATTTACGCTCCAGAACTTAATTTTGATATAATTCATTTATGCGTCAACGTTTATTTTAACTTCTCAAACATCCTAATTAACATAACTAACTATCTATCGTATCAATAAATAAGTGTTACTATCGTTCACTTAATTAATTTGAAATCATATATATATATATATATATATATATATATATATATATATATATATATATATATATATATATATATATATATATTCAATATTAATAGACACATTTTAAATACACGTTGCAAGTTATTTATATATTTATATTTAATTAAATCACGGACCGTTATCATTTATAACTTGTCAAAAGCTTTCTAAAATGATTCTAAATTTTAAGATAACTTTAAAACCTTTATCCTTATTAAAATGGCTCGGTAACAATTTGTCAAAAGTGATTCCCGGTATTTATAAAGTTATATTCTTTTTAAAGAAGACGTGACACTCAAATCATTTTATATAATTTCTAAAATTTATAACAATAAAAGATAATAATAATAACTTTAATAATCTGATAGTTTTGTAATATGTTTCTCTTTCTCGACATTTATATTATTTATTTTAAATCTTTATATATATTACGAGAAAATTAATATTGTTTCCTTTTATATATACAAAACGTTTTAGTAACAGAGTTCTTTTAGATAGAAAAACATTTTCGTACGTTTGAAACTAAATCGAATAATTATAATTTGGTTTTCCATAATCAGTTATATTCCAATTTTCAATATTATGAAAACTAAATAATTAACTTATCAAAAGACATAAGTAAATTGATGTAAAGCAAGCATTGTAAAATATGCATGAATCTCCACTATCCTTTGTCTAATTTCCATTATTTGACACTTTTGTTCTTATTTGTAAATCACATTACCATTTTCCGAATGTTGTTAAAAAGAACATATTTCTCAAATCACAGTGGACCTCACAACAGAGACCCGTAATCATATCACGATGTATCTGATAATTCAATCATTCGATATTATCTTTTAATTCCGTCGATAAATATATTAAACATATATTGAAACAATTACGTTCATGTAAAGTATTATCACTACAAGAAAAATGCTCCTATAGGACCTTTTTTCTAGGACCTAGTAAAATATGGTCCTAAATGCTACTTACATAGGACCAAACAATATTTAGGTCCTTTTATGAGCTACGCTTTTAGAGTATGGTCCTATTATGAGGTACTCTTTTAGAGTAGGGTCCTATGATGAGATACGCTTTTAGAGTAGGTCCCATAATCATATATTTTCATATGACACTTAAAAAGTAGATCCTAATAGAGGATCTTATAAGACATTTATTTGATAGAGTCTCATTATATGTTTATGTAATAGGACACTTAATATGAATGTCATATTAAATATATCTTTAGAGACCAATTATTTTCGAGAGTCTTATTAAATTATATCATGTTAGGACTTTTGGTACTTATGTCCTATAAATTTATGTTATTAAGACACATTATATGACGGTCATATGAAATGTACCTTTATAGGACGTTTATTATTGTGAGTCGTGTTATAGTAGAACATAATAGGACTTAATATGACCGATTGATATTTTTCTGGCTTAATGGTCATATGATTTCATAGGACACTTTGATTGTGAACCATAAGATAGTACTTTATAAGATTTTAACGGCATAGTGTCGTATTATATTTTAGTTTAATAGAACACTTTATATAAAAGTAATATGAAATAACCTCTTATAGGACATTTATTTGTCATAGTCGTATTATAACATAAGCTAACAGGACATGTGATATTTATGTTGTATCACTGTAAAATTTTAGGACACTTTAATTATTTAATATTACAGAGGAGTTTTTGGGGTCCTAATTATCATATGATTTCATAAGAAACTATAATTATGAACATCAAATGAAACTTTATAAAACATATAACGATTTATTGTCGCATTATGTGTTAATTTAATAAGACATTTATTTTTCATAGTCGTATTCTATCATAAGCTAATAGGACATGTAAAATATATATCGTATCATTATAAATTTTTAGGACACTTTGATTCTTTAATGTGACGGATGAGTTGTTGGGCTCCTAAATATCATATTATTTCATAGGACACTCTAATTGTGAATCATAAGATGAAACTTTATAAGACATTTAACGGTTTAGTGTCGCATTACGTGTTTATTTAATAGGACACTTTTTAAAGTAGTCATATAAAATAAAATATCATGGAACATTTAATTGTCATAGTCGTATTATATCATCGGCTAATAGGACATAATTGTCCGTGAATCTTTGAGAACAGTCGAAGGGTAATTGAATACATAAAAGTAGTTCAAAGATTTTGAGATTCAACTTTACAGACTTTGCTTATCGTGTCAGAAACATTAAATCATATAAAGATTAAGTTTAAATTTGGTCGGAAATTTCCGGGTCGTCACAATCACCAGTTAGAACGATTAGCTCAAATCTGTACCTTCTACAATGGACTTACGGTAAATCACAGGACGACGATCGATGCAGCAGCTCAAGGAAATCTGATGAACCAAACCATAGACGAAGCATGGGAGTTGCTCGAGAACATGACAATGCATCATCATGACTGGAACCGTGGTGAAACAACTTCATCATCTGCCCCACTCTCCGCACTTAATAATCAAACGGAGGCCATCAAATCCCTCACGGATAAGATGGAATCTCTTACCAAACAATTGGGAGAATTGAAGATGCAGTCGCAGCAGGTTAACCAGGTTTAAGCCTGTGTTAATTGTACCAACCCGCAACCCACTGAAGAATATCAAGTTGAGTACGAGAATCCTGATGGTTCAGTCTGTTACGTTCAATACCCAGCTCATCAATCAAATCCCAGATTCAATCAACAACTTAGGGCTAATCAATTTCAATGAAACAACTAGCATTTTTGCTATCGTTACCCACCTTATCCACCCCAACAATCTCAATTGACCTACGATCAACCACTTCCACTCACTGGTCCACAAGCTGAGGAAAATTTACCAATCATCCAATTTACAAAAGAAACCAACCCTACTCTCGGGACTGATGATCAATTGACATCAGTTCATTCAAGGACAACAATAGCTAAATCAGAGAACTGTATCTAGACAAGATCAGACGGAGATACTAATGAGAAATCAATTAGCTCTGCTCAAAAGTCTTGAAATGCAGCTCGAACAGTTATCACAATGCCTTGAAACCCGACCACAAGGAAGATTACCTAGTAATACTATCCAAAATCTCCATATAGAAGAAGCTAAGCAAATAGACTCCATAATTCCAGAGGAAGAACCACAGATGAAATGTCCCGTTCTTATTGATTAAAAACGTTCCATATTAATTGATTTCGTTGCGAGGTTTTGACCTCTATATGAGACGTTTTTCAAAGACTGCATTCATTTTAAAACAAACCATAACCTTTATTTCGTCAATAAAGGTTTAAAAAGCTTTACGTAGATTATCAAATAATGATAATCTAAAATATCCTGTTTACACACGACCATTACATAATGGTTTACAATACAAATATGTTACAACAAAATAAGTTTCTTGAATGCAGTTTTTACACAATATCATAACAAGCATGGACTCCAAATCTCGTCCTTATTTAAGTATGCGACAGCGGAAGCTCTTAATAATCACCTGAGAATAAACATGCTTAAAACATCAACAAAAATGTTGGTGAGTTATAGGTTTAACCTATATATATATATATATATATCAAATCATAATAATAGACCACAAGATTTCATATTTCAATACACATCCCATACATAGAGATAAAAATCATTCATATGGTGAACACATGGTAACCGACATTAACAAGATGCATATATAAGAATATCCCCATCATTCCGGGACACCCTTCGGATAAGATATAAATTTCGAAGTACTAAAGCATCCGGTACTTTGGATGAGGTTTGTTAGGCCCAATAGATCTATCTTTAGGATTCGCGTCAATTAGGGTGTCTGTTCCCTAATTCTTAGATTACCAGACTTAATAAAAAGGGGCATATTCGATTTCGATAATTCAACCATAGAATGTAGTTTCACGTACTTGTGTCTATTTTGTAAATCATTTATAAAACCTGCATGTATTCTCATCCCAAAAATATTAGATTTTATAAGTGGGACTATAACTCACTTTCACAAATTTTTACTTCGTCGGGAAGTAAGACTTGGTCACTGGTTGATTCACAAACCTATAACAATATATACATATATATCAAAGTATGTTCAAAATATATTTACAACACTTTTAATATATTTTGATGTTTTAAGTTTATTAAGTCAGCTGTCCTCGTTAGTAACCTACAACTAGTTGTCCACAGTTAGATGTACAGAAATAAATCGATAAATATTATCTTGAATCAATCCACGACCCAGTGTATACATATCTCAGTATTGATCACAACTCAAACTATATATATTTTGGAATCAACCTCAACCCTGTATAGCTAACTCCAACATTCACATATAGAGTGTCTATGGTTGTTCCGAAATATATATAGATGTGTCGACATGATAGGTCGAAACATTGTATACATGTATATGGTATCTCAAGATTACATAGTATACAATACAAGTTGATTAAGTTATGGTTGGAATACATTTGTTACCAATTTTCACGTAGCTAAAATGAGAAAAATTATCCAATCTTGTTTTACCCATAACTTCTTCATTTTAAATCCGTTTTGAGTGAATCAAATTGCTATGGTTTCATATTGAACTCTATTTTATGAATCTAAACAGAAAAAGTATAGGTTTATAGTCGGAAAAATAAGTTACAAGTTGTTTTTGTAAAGGTAGTCATTTCAGTCGAAAGAACGACGTCTAGATGACCATTTTAGAAAACATACTTCCACTTTGAGTTTAACCATAATTTTTGGATATAGTTTCATGTTCATAATAAAAATCATTTTCTCAGAATAACAACTTTTAAATCAAAGTTTATCATAGTTTTTAATTAACTAACCCAAAATAGCCCGGGGTGTTACTACGACGGCGTAAATCCGATTTTACGGTGTTTTTCGTGTTTCCAGGTTTTAAATCATTAAGTTAGCATATCATATAGATATAGAACATGTGTTTAGTTGATTTTAAAAGTCAAGTTAGAAAGATTAACTTTTGTTTGCGAACAAGTTTAGAATTAACTAAACTATGTTCTAGTGATTACAAGTTTAAACCTTCGAATAAGATAGCTTTATATGTATGAATCGAATGATGTTATGAACATCATTACTACCTTAAGTTCCTTGGATAAACCTACTGGAAAAGAGAAAAATGGATCTAGCTTCAACGGATCCTTGGATGGCTCGAAGTTCTTGAAGCAGAATCATGACACGAAAACAAGTTCAAGTAAGATCATCACTTGAAATAAGATTGTTATAGTTATAGAAATTGAACCAAAGTTTGAATATGATTATTACCTTGTATTAGAATGATAACCTACTGTAAGAAACAAAGATTTCTTGAGGTTGGATGATCACCTTACAAGATTGGAAGTGAGCTAGCAAACTTGAAAGTATTCTTGATTTTATGTAACTAGAACTTGTAGAATATATGAAGAACACTTAGAACTTGAAGATAGAACTTGAGAGATATCAATTAGATGAAGAAAATTGAAGAATGAAAGTGTTTGTAGGTGTTTTTGGTCGTTGGTGTATGTATTAGATATAAAGGATATGTAATTTTGTTTTCATGTAAATAAGTCATGAATGATTACTCATATTTTTGTAATTTTATGAGATATTTCATGCTAGTTGCCAAATGATGGTTCCCAAATGTATTAGGTGACTCACATGGGCTGCTAAGAGCTGATCATTAGAGTGTATATACAAATAGTACATACATCTAAAAGTTGTGTATTGTACGAGTACGAATACAGGTGCATACGAGTAGAATTGTTGATGAAACTGAACGAGGATGTAATTGTAAGCATTTTTGTTAAGTAGAAGTATTTTGATAAGTGTATTGAAGTCTTTCAAAAGTGTATAAATAAATATTAAAACACTACATGTATATACATTTTAACTGAGTCGTTAAGTCATCGTTAGTCGTTACATGTAAGTGTTGTTTTGAAACCTTTAGGTTAACGATCTTGTTAAATGTTGTTAACCCAATATTTTTAATATCAAATGAGATTTTAAATTATTATATTATTATAATATTATCATGTATGAATATCTCTTAATATGATATATATATACATTAAATGTCTTTACAACGATAATCGTTACATATATGTCTCGTTTAAAAATCATTAAGTTAGTAGTCTTGTTTTTACATATGTAGTTCATTGTTAATATACTTAATGATATGTTTACTTATCATAGTATCATGTTAACTATATATATATCCATATATATGTCATCATATAGTTTTTACAAGTTTTAACGTTCGTGAATCACCGGTCAACTTGGGTGGTCAATTGTCTATATGAAACATATTTCAATTAATCAAGTCTTAACAAGTTTGATTGCTTAACATGTTGGAAAAATTTAATCATGTAAATATCAATCTCAATTAATATATACAAACATGGAAAAGTTCGGGTCACTACAGTACCTACCCGTTAAATAAATTTCGTCCCGAAATTTTAAGCTGTTGAAGGTGTTGACGAATCTTCTGAAAATAGATGCGGGTATTTATTTTTCATCTGATCTTCATGCTCCCAGGTGAACGCGGGTCCTCTACGAGCATTCCATCGAACCTTAACAATTGGTATCTTGTTTTGCTTAAGTCTTTTAACCTCACGATCCATTATTTTGACGGGTTCTTCGATGAATTGAAGTTTTTCGTTGATTTGGATTTCATCTAACGGAATAGTGAGATCTTCTTTAGCAAAACATTTCTTCAAATTCGAGACGTGGAAAGTGTTATGTACAGCCACGATTTGTTGAGGTAACTCAAGTCGATAAGCTACTGGTCCGACACGATCAATAATCTTGAATGGTCCAATATACCTTGGATTTAATTTCCCTCGTTTACCAAATCGAACAACGCCTTTCCAAGGTGCAACTTTAAGCATGACCATCTCTCCAATTTCAAATTCTATATCTTTTCTTTTAATGTCAGCGTAGCTCTTTTGTCGACTTTGGGCGGTTTTCAACCGTTGTTGAATTTGGATGATCTTTTCGGTAGTTTCTTGTATAATCTCCAGACCTGTAATCTGTCTATCCCTCACTTCACTCCAACAAATCGGAGACCTGCACTTTCTACCATAAAGTGCTTCAAACGGCACCATCTCAATGCTTGAATGGTAGCTGTTGTTGTAGGAAAATTCTGCTAACGGTAGATGTCGATCCCAACTGTTTCCGAAATCAATAACACATGCTCGTAGCATGTCTTCAAGTGTTTGTATCGTCCTTTTGCTCTGCCCATCAGTTTGTGGATGATAGGCAGTACTCATGTCTAGACGAGTTCCTAATGCTTGCTGTAATGTCTGCCAGAATCTTGAAATAAATCTGCCATCCCTATCAGAGATAATAGAGATTGGTATTCCATGTCTGGAGATGACTTCCTTCAAATACAGTCGTGCTAACTTCTCCATCTTGTCATCTTCTCTTATTGGCAGGAAGTGTGCTGATTTGGTGAGATGATCAACTATTACCCAAATAGTATCAAAACCACTTGCAGTCCTTGGCAATTTAGTGATGAAATCCATGGTAATGTTTTCCCATTTCCATTCCGGGATTTCGAGTTGTTGAAGTAGACCTGATGGTTTCTGATGCTCAGCTTTGACCTTAGAACACGTCAAATATTCTCCTACGTATTTAGCAACATCGGCTTTCATACCCGGCCACCAAAAATGTTTCTTGAGATCCTTGTACATCTTTCCCGTTCCAGGATGTATTGAGTATCTGGTTTTATGAGTTTCTCTAAGTACCATTTCTCTCATATCTCCAAATTTTGTTACCCAAATCCTTTCAGCCCTATACCGGGTTCTGTCTTCCCGAATATTAAGATGCTTCTCTGATCCTTTGGGTATTTCATCCTTTAAATTTCCCTCTTTTAAAACTCCTTGTTGCGCCTCCTTTATTTGAGTAGTAAGGTTATTATGAATCATTATATTCATAGATTTTACTCGAATGGGTTCTCTGTCCTTCCTGCTCAAGGCATCGGCTACCACATTTGCCTTCCCTGGGTGGTAACGAATCTCAAAGTCGTAATCATTCAATAATTCAATCCACCTACGCTGCCTCATATTCAGTTGTTTCTGATTAAATATGTGTTGAAGACTTTTGTGGTCGGTATATATAATACTTTTGACCCCATATAAGTAGTGCCTCCAAGTCTTTAATGCAAAAACAACCGCGCCTAATTCCAAATCATGCGTCGTATAATTTTGTTCGTGAATCTTCAATTGTCTAGACGCATAAGCAATCACCTTTGTTCGTTGCATTAATACACAACCGAGACCTTGCTTTGATGCGTCACAATAAATCACAAAATCATCATTCCCTTCAGGCAATGACAATATAGGTGCCGTAGTTAGCTTTTTCTTTAATAACTGAAATGCTTTCTCTTGTTCATCATTCCATTCAAATTTCTTCCCTTTATGCGTTAATGCAGTCAAGGGTTTTGCTATTCTGGAAAAGTCTTGGATGAACCTTCTGTAGTAACCAGCTAGTCCTAAAAACTGGCGTATGTGTTTCAGAGTTTTCGGGGTTTCCCACTTTTCAATAGTTTCTATCTTTGCCGGATCCACCTTAATACCTTCTTTGTTCACTATGTGACCGAGGAATTGAACTTCTTCCAACTAAAATGCACACTTTGAAAACTTAGCTTACAATTCCTCCTTCCTCAATACTTCTAACACCTTTCTCAAATGTTCACCGTGTTCTTGGTCATTCTTTGAGTAAATAAGTATGTCATCCATGAAAACAATGACAAACTTGTCAAGGTATGGTCCACACACTCGGTTCATAAGGTCCATGAACACAGCTGATGCATTAGTTAAACCAAACGGCATGACCATAAACTCGTAATGACCGTAACGTGTTCTGAAAGCAGTCTTTGGAATATCATCTTCTTTCACCCGCATTTGATGATACCCGGAACGTAAGTCAATCTTTGAATAAACAGACGAGCCTTGTAGTTGATCAAATAAGTCATCGATTCTCAGTAGTGGGTAGCGGTTCTTGATGGTAAGTTTGTTTAACTCTCGGTAGTTGATACACAACCTGAATGTACCATCTTTCTTCTTGACAAACAAAACAGGAGCTCCCCACGGTGATGTGCTTGGTCGAATGAAACCACGCTCTAAAAGTTCTTGTAATTGGCTTTGCAGTTCTTTCATCTCGCTGGGTGCGAGTCTGTAAGGAGCACGAGCTAGTGGTGCAGCTCCTGGTACAAGATCTATTTGAAATTCAACTGATCGATGTGGGGGTAATCCCGGTAATTCTTTCGGAAATACATCGGGAAATTCTTTTGCAATGAGAACATCATTGATGCTCTTTTCTTCAGTTTGTACTTTCTCGACGTGTGCTAGAACAACATAGCAACCTTTTCTTATTAGTTTTTGTGCCTTCAAATTACTAATAAGATGTAGCTTCGTGTTGCCCTTTTCTCCGTACACCATTAAGGGTTTTCCTTTTTCTCGTATAATGCGAATTGCATTTTTGTAACAAACGATCTCTGCTTTCACTTTTTTCAACCAGTCCATATTGATTATCACATCAAAACTCCCTAACTCTACTGGTATCAAATCAAACTTAAATGTTTCGCTAACCAGTTTAATTTCTCGATTCCGACATATATTATCTGCTGAAATTAATTTACCATTTGCTAATTCGAGTAAAAATTTACTATCCAAAGGCGTCAATGGACAACTTAATTTAGCACAAAAATCTCTACTCATATAGCTTCTATCCGCACCTGAATCAAATAAAACGTAAGCAGATTTATTGTCAAAAAGAAACGTACCCGTAACAAGCTCCGGGTCTTCCTGTGCCTCTGCCGCATTAATATTGAAAACTCTTCCACGGCCTTGTCCATTCGTGTTCTCCTGGTTCGGGCAATTTCTAATAATGTGGCCCGGTTTTCCACATTTATAACAAACTACATTGGCATAACTTGCTCCGACACTACTTGCTCCGCCATTACTCGTTCCGACACCATTTGTTCCTTTCGTTTTATTAACCCCTGGTCTGTAGACCTCACACTTCGCCGCGCTATGACCATTTCTTTTACACTTGTTGCAAAATTTGGTGCAGAACCCCGAGTGATACTTTTCACACCTCTGGCATAGCTGCTTCTGATTGTTGTTGTTGTTGCAGTTATTATTGTTGTTGGGATGATTGTTGTAGTTGCTGTTGTTGTTATTGTTGTTGTTGTTGTTGTTGTTGTTGTTGTTGTTGTTGGGCCGTTTGTTGTAGTTGTAATTGATGTTGCGATTGTTGGGATAATTGTTGCGATTATTGTTGTAATTGCTGTTGTTGTTGTATTGGTGATTCTTATCACCGTTTTCCTCCCACTTTCTTTTGACTTGCTTCATATTGGCCTTTTCAGCAGTCTGTTCCTTAATTCTTTCTTCAATCTGGTTCACTAGTTTGTGAGCCATTCTACATGCCTGTTGTATGGAGGCGGGCTCGTGTGAACTTATATCTTCTTGGATTCTTTCCGGTAATCCTTTCACAAACGCGTCGATCTTCTCTTCCTCATCTTCGAATGCTCCCGAACACAATAGGCACAATTCCGTGAATCATCTTTCGTACGTGGTAATATTAAATCCTTGGGTTCGTAACCCTCTAAGTTCTGTCTTGAGCTTATTGACCTCGGTTCTGGGACGGTACTTCTCGTTCATCAAGTGCTTGAATGCTGACCACGGTAGTGCGTACGCATCGTCTTGTCCCACTTGCTCTAGATAGGTATTCCACCATGTTAACGCAGAACCTGTGAAGGTATGCGTAGCGTACTTCACTTTGTCCTCTTCAGTACACTTACTTATGCAAACACCGATTCGACCTTCTTGGTCCACCGTTTCAATCCGATCGGTCCTTCAGTTCCATCAAATTCCAAAGGTTTGCAGGCAGTGAATTCTTTGTAGGTACATCCTACATGATTTCCTGTACTGCTAGATCCAAGGTTATTGTTGGTATGTAGCGCAGCCTGTACTGCGGCTATGTTTGAAGCTAGAAAAGTACGGAATTCCTCTTCATTCATATTCACGGTGTGTCGAGTAGTCGGTGCCATTTCCTTCAAAATAGTCAAATGGAACAAGTTAATCATACAGAATTTTAAGAGTAGTTAATAGTATTTCGTAGCATAATATGAACTCATTTATAAAAGCTTTTTCTTCATATTAGCATTTTATAAGTTTAAATTTGGGTAGTACCTACCCGTTAAGTTCATACTTAGTAGCTAATATACAATTCAACTACTACAATTCTATATGAAAAACTGATTATAATAATATTTCGCGTTCAAACTTTTACACAATATTTTACAAACTTACAATACCGCTTATTTTACATATAGCATGAAATATAGCACACAATAAATTTGATACAAGATGGTTGTGAAGATAATTCTAGCTAGTACACAAGTCGTTCAGCAAAGGCAATAAAGACACGTAATTCATACGTCCAGAAACAAGTTATGCATTCTGGTTTTACTAGGATTACTTCTCATCCTTGGTCTTGTGGAACATAACCGTTATGGCCGTTGATAAGACAGCGTGTTGTAACGTTGTCAAAGGGACGAGGGTTACGTAATGTCTAACAGTCCCGTAACAATCTAAAAACCTCATTTCTTACCCCAATTACCGACTCCGTCACTTGTGAGAACGTTTTGTTTAATAGTTGTAGCCCGATGTTCTTGTTCTCACTTTGGTGAGAAGCGAACATTACTAATCCGTAAGCATAACATGCTTCTTTATGTTGCATGTTAGCCGCTTTTTCTAAATCACGAAGTCCAATATTCGGATATATTGAGTCAAAATAATTTCTTAACCCATTGCGTAAAATAGCATTTGGGTTCCCCGCAATATATGCGTCAAAGTAAACACATCGTAACTTATGGATTTCCCAATGTGATATCCCCCATCTTTCGAACGAAAGCCTTTTATAAACCAAGGCATTCTTGGAACGTTCTTCGAATGTCTTACAAACTGATCTAGCCTTAAATAGTTGTGCCGAAGAATTCTGACCGACTATAGACAAGATTTCATCAATCATGTCTCCGGGTAGGTCTCTTAAAATATTGGGTTGTCTATCCATTTTGTGTTTTTATACTGTAAAATAGACAAGAGTTAGATTCATAAAAAAAAATACTTATTAATACAAGCAATTTTTACATATATCATAAAGCATAAGCACACTATATTACATATATTACACCACACGAATACAACTATCTTATTCCGACTCGCTTGTTTCTTCTTCTTCAGTTTTGGTTTGTTTTGCCAAGTTTCTAGGGATATATGATGTTCCCCTAATACGAGCCGTCGTTTTCCACATTGGTTTAGAAAAACCTGGTGGTTTAGAGGTTCCCGGGTCATTGTTACAACTTAAGGACTTCGGGGGTTGACGATACATATAAAGTTCATCGGGGTTGGAATTAGATTTCTCTATTTTTATGCCCTTTCCCTTATTATTTTCTTTTGCCTTTTTAAATTCAGTTGGGGTAATTTCTATAACATCATTGGAATTCTCGTCGAAATCCGATTCATCGGAGAATTGGTAATCCTCCCAATATTTTGCTTCCTTGGCAGAAACACCATTGACCATAATTAACCTTGGTCGGTTGGTTGAGGATTTTCTTTTACTTAACCTTTTTATTATTTCCCCTACTGGTTCTATTTCTTCATCCGGTTCTGATTCTTCTTCCGGTTCCGATTCTTCTTCCGGTTCCAACTCTTCTTCCGGTTCCTCTTCGGGAACTTGTGAATCAGTCCACGAACCATTCCAATTTACATTTGACTCTTCATTATTATTAGGTGAGTAAATGGGACTTGTTCTAGAGGTAGACATGTATCACATAATATCAAACACGTTAAGAGATTAATATATCACATAATATTCACATGTTAAAAATATATAGTTTCCAACAAAATTTGTTAAGCAATCATTTTTTCAAGTAAACACGGTCGAAGTCCAGACTCACTAATGTATCCTAACAAACTCGATAAGACACACTAATGCAAAATTCTGGTTCTCTAAGACCAACGCTCGGATACCAACTGAAATGTCCCGTTCTTATTGATTAAAAACGTTCCATATTAATTGATTTCGTTGTGAGGTTTTGACCTCTATATGAGACGTTTTTCAAAGACTGCATTCATTTTAAAACAAACCATAACCTTTATTTCATCAATAAAGGTTTAAAAAGCTTTACGTAGATTATCAAATAATGATAATCTAAAATATCCTGTTTACACACGACCATTACATAATGGTTTACAATACAAATATGTTACAACAAAATAAGTTTCTTGAATGCAGTTTTTACACAATATCATACAAGCATGGACTCCAAATCTCATCCTTATTTAAGTATGCGACAGCGGAAGCTCTTAATAATCACCTGAGAATAAACATGCTTAAAACGTCAACAAAAATGTTGGTGAGTTATAGGTTTAACCTATATATATCAAATCATAATAATAAACCACAAGATTTCATATTTCAATACACATCCCATACATAGAGATAAAAATCATTCATATGGTGAACACCTGGTAACCGACATTAACAAGATGCATATATAAGAATATCCCCATCATTCTGGGACACCTTTCGGATATGATATAAATTTCGAAGTACTAAAGCATCCGGTACTTTGGATGGGGTTTGTTAGGCCCAATAGATCTATCTTTAGGATTCGCGTCAATTAGAGTGTCTGTTCCCTAATTCTTAGATTACCAGACTTAATAAAAAGGGGCATATTCGATTTCGATAATTCAACCATAGAATGTAGTTTCACGTACTTGTGTCTATTTTGTAAATCATTTATAAAACCTGCATGTATTCTCATCCCAAAAATATTAGATTTTAAAAGTGGGACTATAATTCACTTTCACAGATTTTTACTTCGTCGGGAAGTAAGACTTGGCCACTGGTTGATTCACAAACCTGTAACAATATATACATATATATCAAAGTATGTTCAAAATATATTTACAACACTTTTAATATATTTTGATGTTTTAAGTTTATTAAGTCAGCTGTCCTCGTTAGTAACCTACAACTAGTTATCCACAGTTAGATGTACAGAAATAAATCGATAAATATTATCTTGAATCAATCCACGACCCAGTGTATACATATCTCAGTATTGATCACAACTCAAACTATATATATTTTGGAATCAACCTCAACCCTGTATAGCTAACTCCAACATTCACATATAGAGTGTCTATGGTTGTTCCGAAATATATATAGATGTGTCGACATGATAGGTCGAAACATTGTATATGTGTCTATGGAATCTCAAGATTACATAATATACAATACAAGTTGATTAAGTTATGGTTGGAATAGATTTGTTACCAATTTTCACGTAGCTAAAATGAGAAAAATTATCCAATCTTGTTTTACCCATAACTTCTTCATTTTAAATCCGTTTTGAGTGAATTAAATTGCTATGGTTTCATATTGAACTCTATTTTATGAATCTAAACAGAAAAAGTATAGGTTTATAGTCGGAAAAATAAGTTACAAGTTGTTTTTGTAAAGGTAGTCATTTCAGTCGAAAGAACGACGTCTAGATGACCATTTTAGAAAACATACTTCCACTTTGAGTTTAACCATAATTTTTGGATATAGTTTCATGTTCATAATAAAAATCATTTTCTCAGAATAACAACTTTTAAATCAAATTTTATCATAGTTTTTAATTAACTAACCCAAAACAGCCCGCGGTGTTACTACGACGGCGTAAATCCGGTTTTACGGTGTTTTTCGTGTTTCCAGGTTTTAAATCATTAAGTTAGAATATCATATAGATATAGAACATGTGTTTAGTTGATTTTAAAAGTCAAGTTAGAAAGATTAACTTTTGTTTGCGAACAAGTTTAGAATTAACTAAACTATGTTCTAGTGATTACAAGTTTAAACCTTCGAATAAGATAGCTTTATATGTATGAATCGAATGATGTTATGAACATCATTACTACCTTAAGTTCCTTGGATAAACCTACTGGAAAAGAGAAAAATGGATCTAGCTTCAACGGATCCTTGGATGGCTTGAAGTTCTTGAAGCAGAATCATGACACAAAAACAAGTTCAAGTAAGATCATCACTTGAAATAAGATTGTTATAGTTATAGAAATTGAACCAAAGTTTGAATATGATTATTAACTTGTATTAGAATGATAACCTACTATTCTGAAGTGAGCTAGAAGATTGGAAGTGAGCTAGCAAACTTGAAAGTATTCTTGATTTTATGTAACTAGAACTTGTAGAATATATGAAGAACACTTAGAACTTGAAGATAGAACTTGAGAGAGATCAATTAGATGAAGAAAATTGAAGAATGAAAGTTTTTGTAGGTGTTTTTGGTCGTTGGTGTATGGATTAGATATAAAGGATATGTAATTTTGTTTTCATGTAAATAAGTCATGAATGATTACTCATATTTTTGTAATTTTATGAGATATTTCATGCTAGTTGCCAAATGATGGTTCCCACATGTGTTAGGTGACTCACATGGGCTGCTAAGAGCTGATCATTGGAGTGTATATACCAATAGTACATACATCTAAAAGCTGTCTATTGTACGAGTACGAATACGGGTGCATACGAGTAGAATTGTTGATGAAACTGAACGAGGATGTAATTGTAAGCATTTTTGTTAAGTAGAAGTATTTTGATAAGTGTATTGAAGTCTTTAAAAAGTGTATAAATACATATTAAAACACTACATGTATATACATTTTAACTGAGTCGTTAAGTCATCGTTAGTCGTTACATGTAAGTGTTGTTTTGAAACCTTTAGGTTAACGATCTTGTTAAATGTTGTTAACCCAATGTTTATAATATCAAATGAGATTTTAAATTATTATATTATTATGATATTATCATGTATGAATATCTCTTAATATGATATATATATACATTAGATGTCTTTACAACGATAATCGTTACATATATGTCTCGTTTAAAAATCATTAAGTTAGTAGTCTTGTTTTTACATATGTAGTTCATTGTTAATATACTTAATGATATGTTTACTTATAATAGTATCGTGTTAACTATATATATATCCATATATATATCATCATATAGTTTTTACAAGTTTTAACGTTCGTGAATCACCGGCCAACTTGGGTGGTCAATTTTCTATATGAAACATATTTCAAATAATCAAGTCTTAACAAGTTTGATTGCTTAACATGTTGGAAACATTTAATCATGTAAATATCAATCTCAATAAATATATATATAAACATGGAAAAGTTCGGGTCACTACAACAGAGAAGGTCAGCTAGGCTCAAGAACAAATCGACATATACTCAAAAGCTGTCCACTACAATTCCAGTTTGTGTACCCTATCCTGGGAGGCTACAGGAAGAATCATCCAAGCTTGATTTTTTCAAACTTGATGGAATATTCCTAAACACCATGTCCAAAGTTCCCAACCAGAAGAGATACATCTGAAGGCTTCTCTCTACAAAGGAAAGGATACCAGATTCTAACAAAATTCCACTGAGTGAAGAATGTTTAACATTGCTCCGAAACTCTCTACCGCAAAAACTAGGAGATACGGGCCGATTCATTTTCTCGTGTTCTATCTACCTGTCTGGAATCATTCATGCACTAGTAGATTTAGGAGCAAGTATCAACCTAATCCCCTATTCTCTCTACCAGAGATTAGAGTTAGGAGACCTGTCACCAACTAAAATGACAATCCAACTTGCCGATCACACAATTCGCTATCCTATGGGCATAGTTAAGAACGTCTTGGTGAAAGTCGATAAATTATTGTATCCTAAGGACTTCGTAGTGATGGACATTAAGGAAGACCTACTGTTAGGACCCCGAAGTATGTATAGTGTTAATGTAGAACAAGCTTATTAGAAGGTTTCTTAGAAGAGGGCTATATAAGGAACCTAAGTAGTCCTAATTAGATAGCCATTGCATTGTAAACTAGTTTAAGAAGATGTGGAATGTAAATATACCGATTATCTCTAATACCGAATCTGTTCTTACCTTACCGAGTCTCACTCTAACTCATCACATCTTCTAATCTCACTATGATCTGACCTATCATTTGGTATTAAAACTTCCAGGGAGTGATATTACATCATTATCTTGATCCAGAGATTAAAGATTACAGAATCTGTACACTCTCGGTTAGATTGAATCACATTCGGTATCACCGAATTTGATAATCTAGCGTTCAGGTTCTTGTGATAAGTTCAGCGAAGGTTTATTAGGTGTATTAGAAAGAATTTTGATCATCATTACAACTTTTTAACAAAAATTATGGAGAATCAAGTTTATTTTTAGAGCTCGTGGCTAAAACTCTCGGTATTGATCAATTCCAGCTTGATTCTGTGTTTAAGTGAAGGTTTGTAGATTCAGTTGTGTTCGTGAGGTGTTTAATCACATATTTGACGGTTCAATTTCATCAATTCTTCAAGTACTGGAGATTTGATATACACTCAGTATCGTAACTATCATACCGAGTCTACTTCAAAGTCGAAAATTCATCTTAAGTGTTGCAGCTTGTGGTGTGTTAGTGATTCTATCACATTCGGTTTGATCATACGCAGCTAATTGGTGTGGTTTGAGCAAGGATTCGATTGAATTTCTAAGTTTTACACTTAGACTCAGTTTTTCAACTGCTACAGTTAACATTCGGTATCCTAAACATTCGGTTTCATTGATATTCTATTTGTTACTAACTTGTTTCCTTGTGCAGCAAGGTTACCGAGTCTGATTCAAAGGAATTGGATTGTGTTTAAGTTCAAAGTTTTACAGAATTTGGCTACTGAGCCAGATACCGAACCAGAGTCTCTGTTTCACTTAATATTTTGTCTTTAAGTGTTTTAAGGTTTCAAGTGTAGTGGTTACCGAATATATACCGAATCAGGGTGTGATACCTGTGTTTATCATCAGTTTCTGATATAGAATCTGATATACCAAATCTGCTACAGTACCAAACCAGTTACCGAGTCTGCTACAGTACTGAATCAGATACCAAATCTGACATTTTTATTAGATTTTTGTGAACCAGAATCTTAGATTTTGTGTAATACTGAATCTTTACCGAATGTACCTCAATTTCAACATGTCTACTCAAGATACATTGATCATCGAATCAGATTCCTGACCTCCAGTATTGTTTGATGGCAAATACACTCAGTGGCTTAAACGTATCACTCAGTACATAGACTACAAGGGTGAGAAGGCAAAATACATATGGGATTCTTTGAGAGATGGTCCAGTTGTAGAGTATCATTCAAATACTGGTATGCTAATTCTAGTCTATGAACTTTCTGGTGAGAGACGAGAGAGAGCTCAGGGTGATATAGAGGCTAAAAATACTGTCATGCAAGTCATCCCATATGAATTGTTTGAAAATATTGATAGAAACACCACTGTTAAGGACATATGGGATGAGATCAAATGACAACAAGAAGGTTATGACATGTTCGATGTTACCAAATTGAATAAGGCTCTGGGATCTTATGAAGATTTCAAGCAGGAACCAGAAGAACAACTCACGGATACCTACCGACGTTTCAATGGTGTTCTTAATGAGTTGAAAAGGTGCAAGATTACTAAGGTGAATGCTGAGATCAACATGAAGTTGATGGAATTTAACAAGTATCAAAACAACAAGTCCATAAAATATACATGTTCATAAAACCATTTTTATGATTTAAAGAAAGCGGAAGCAGAAATATAAGTTCATGTTTATTTGTTTAACCACTAAGTTAAATTCCATGTAAATATCAAGTCATGAATTATGCTTACATATAAAAAAAGTAGAAGAAGAAGATTACCTCCTCAAGCTAGTTGAGGGTCGTTTTCTTAGTTGAAAGAAGATGGTGAAGATGATGTTGATAAATGGAGCTTCAAAGCAATGAAACCTCAAGAGATAATACCCCAAACTTGTGACCAACACCTTGAACTTTAGTTAGGATTTGAATACACTAGAAAATGAGCTTCCAATAAACTCAAAACTTCTTCTACTTCCCTCAAATATTTCGGCAGTTTTCAGCAGAAAAAAGGGAGGTTTTTTAGTTTATTACTTGAACTTTTGAATGCATGTTCTCTTTCTTTTGGTCAAGCATCAATAACTAAGGACTTATGGCATATATTGGAAGTAGTATCAAGTATGGGGTGGTGACCTTGGTTCCCTAAAAACCATCCCCCATCAAGGGTTTTTAAAAAAAAAAATGTTACTTCCATTTTTATATAAAACTTGTTACAAAATAATGCCATGCAATTGTTGTTTACATTTTATAAATCCTTTTTATAAAATGTATCACAACATAACTATTTAATCTTATAAATAATTAAATCCTTATCATATAAATTATCCAAATAATTTATCTCAAGTAATAATATTTTATAAAACCGATTTTCTAAAGTTCAAGTGTCGCGTATTTATTTATTGATCCAATCACTAAGATTAAATACATATAAGGTGTTGGTAAGCTTGTTATTGGGTATGACCCGACTTGGATCATAACACATTAGCCACATTTATTTAATATGTCTCTCGGGCATACGAAATACCTTCAATCTCCCACTTGCACGAGAAACATAAGAAATTAATGCAAGTGATGGATTCCACCTAACGACCGTCCATCACCCCCAATATGTTATGACTTTGTGCCATTCAATAACATAATCCCTTTCGAGTTCCCATCTCGAATATGAATAGGTAAATCTTTCATTGTTTCCTTTCGTCCTAGATGTCATGTTAAATCCAAGAGATACAGAGTGATCACTCTCTTCTAGATTTAACTTTATCAGGCCTTAGACATCTGACTCTCAACGAATAAGAGGGACAAATTCCATCTTGAGTACATACGTCCTAAATATATATACCTTACATTATACCTGAGCTCTTCCTTATGAACTACCATATTTCAGAATAGTGAAGGAAAGAATCAAGGCACAAGACTTGGTAAATATCCGAACCCAATATGTATCTCAGGTCAGAGGATACAATGATATTCGCCTTTACTCAAGATTACGTGTGATCAACCACAAAGGCTCCATTTAGTAAATCTTGAGAGCGGGTCTTCCAATATTTGTATCCCACAAATATCTATGAACCTTGGTTGCAACCTTGCCCCACATTCATCCCGTGAATGTATACCAATCCAAGTTCATAATAGTCTAAACCTCACACTTGTTCCCACAAATGTGATCGACTACGGAATTTAGAATAATTTCTTATTCATGGATAAAATATGCAAAATAGGAACTTGACTCAAAATAAATTAACACCGTAATTATATTAATGAGTTTGAACAATTTTGTTCCGTTACAATACTTAAAATAGATCACGACCAATCACTAGAATATCGAAGCCCTAAAGCACAAACATGTCCTGCATGTTTTGATCCATGTAAGAGCTTCGTGAGTGGATCCACTATGTTAAGATCTGTGTGAACTTTGCGAATACATATCTTTCCCTTTTCAACTTCATCCCTTATGTAGTTGAATCTCCACTCAATGTGATGGGTCTTTTGGTGAGCACGAGGTTCCTTGATTTGAGCAATCGCACCCTCGTTGTCATAAAAGATCTCTAGAGGGTTCTGAATGGAACGGACTACTCCTAAGTCGTCGATGAATTTCTTCATCCATGCAGCTTCCTGAGCTACCAATGAGGCGGCAATGTACTCCGACTCTGTAGTGGATAATGCAACAACATCCTGTTTTGAACTCTTCCAAGAGACCGCACCTCCATTTAATGTGAAGACATAACCGGATTGTGATCGAGAATCATCGCGATCAGTTTGGAAACTCGCGTCCACGTAACCTTTTACAGCGAGTTCCTCCTCACCAGACCCGTATATAAGAAACATATCCTTAGTCCTCCTAAGGTATTTTAATATACTTTTGACAGCAATCCAATGACTGTTTCCGGGTTATTCTGGTATCTACTTGTCAGACTAAGAGTGCATGACACATCCGGTCTAGTGCATATCAGTGCATACATGATTGACCCAATGGCAGACGCATATGGGACTTTCTTCATTCTCTCATGTTCATCTTTCGTGGTGGGGTACTGAGATGAACTGAGAAGTGTTCCCTTTTGAATAGGTACCAAACTTTTCTTAGAGTTCTCCATCTTGAACCTTTTCAAGATCTTTTCAATGTATGCACTTTGATTCAAACCTATCAATTTCTTGGATCTATCCCTGTAGATCCTAATCCCCAAAATGTATTGTGCTTCTTCAAGATCCTTAATGGAGAAGCATCCTTTTAGCCAAGTTTTAACTCCTTGCATTGTTGGGATATCATTCCCAAATAATAATATATCATCCACATATAATACAAGGAACATGATAGTGCTCCCACTAGCTTTCTTGTATACACAAGCTTCATCACCATTTTTAATGAAGCCAAATTTCTTGGTTTCCTCATTAAAACGATGATTCCACGTTCTAGATGCTTGTTTCAATCCGTAGATTGACTTCTTTAACTTACATATTTTGTCAGGATGTTTCGGATCGACAAAACCTTCAGGCTGAACCATATAGACATCTTCCTCAAGATATCCATTTAGGAAAGCAGTCTTGACATCCATTTGCCATATTTCATAATCATAATGAGCAGCAATGGCAAATAATATCCTAATAGACTTTAGCATTGCCACATGCGAGAAGGTTTCATCATAGTCAACCCCTTGAGTTCGAGTGAAACCTTTTGCTACAATTCTAGCTTTATATGTATTTAAGTTTCCATGCATGTCGGTTTTCATCTTGAAAATCCATTTACAATCAACTAACTTGGAGTTAGCAGGTTGTACAACTAGTTCCCAAACTTGGTTGTCATACATGGATTGCATCTCAGCGTTCATGGCTTCCTGCCATTTATCTTTATCAATCCTTGATAAAGCATCTTGGTAGTTTGTTAGTTCATCCAAATCAACCACATAGCAATCATCCATGAGAAACCCATATCTCTTAGGAGGATTACTAATCCTACCAGATCTGCGAACGTCTTGTGTATTTTGATCATCCATTTGATCATTCTCAACATTTTCATGTTGAGTGCTAGTGTTAACCAATTGTGTATCATCTACTTGATCTTGAACCTCTTCATGATCTATCTTTCTTTCACTATTTCCTTCCATTAGGAACTTAGTTTCAAGGAATTCAGCCTTTCGAGCAACAAGTACATTTTGCTCGGTTGGATCGTAGAAATAGTATCCCATATCATCCTTGGGATATCCTATGAAGATACACTTCGTGGATCGAGCATTCAACTTATTAGGGACGTAACGCTTAGGATAAGTGTGACGACCCGAAAATTTCCGACCAAATTTAAACTTTAATCTTTATATTATTCCGACACGATAAGCAAAGTTTGTTAAGTTAAATCTCAAGAATTTTAAACTGTGTTTATACATTCATTATAACCTCGACCAAATTTCGACGATTCACGAACCGTTATATATAAATAGATATGTATATGTGTATATATATATATATATATATATATATATATATATATATATATATATATATATATATATTATAACTTGAGAATATTAATAAAGTATTAAACGTATAATACTTTACACGAACGTATTTGTTTCAATATGATTTTTGACGAAATTAAAAAAAATATATTAAATGATTGAATTATCAGAAACATTGAATTATGATTACAAGTCTCTGTTGAGAGGTCCACTATGATTTGAGAAAATCTATTCCTCTTAACGATATTCAGAATAATTTGTAAAGCTATTTATAAATAAAAAACAAA
Organism: Rutidosis leptorrhynchoides; assembly: GCF_046630445.1. Lineage (NCBI taxonomy): Eukaryota > Viridiplantae > Streptophyta > Magnoliopsida > Asterales > Asteraceae > Rutidosis > Rutidosis leptorrhynchoides. The sequence goes on along the minus strand of NC_092335.1, from coordinate 148,930,897 downwards.
AAGTGTCATTTACGAAAGTTAGACAAAAGTTAGTGGAGAATTGGTTTCCATAATATTCTATTAATCTATTTTCAAACGTACAAAGACATTTTCAGTTTAAAAAGAACTTTATTATTAAAACATATATAACTTTTATAAATATCTAGAATCACTTTTAACAACTCATTACTTAACCAGTATAATAAATATAACGATATTTATATTTTATTTCATTAAATATATATAACGATTTAAATTAATATTATATATATTTATACGCGTATTATACATACATAGTTTTTATACTTTTACTATGCTTTAACTTTACCTTTACTTTACTTTTACTTTACTTTAACTTTAATAATTCACTTTAATAATTCATACTTTAATAATTTACTTTAATAATTCACTTTAATAATTCATACTTTAATAATTCACTTTAATAATTCATACTTTAATAATTCACTTTAATAATTCAAAAATCTATTATAAATAGAATTCAATAGGTTTCATTATTTGATAGAAACTTGAAAATATATTTCTCTAAACTCTCTCAATCAATTTATATATATATATATATATATATATATATATATATATATGCATATATATATATATATGTATATATATATATATATATATATATATATGCATATATATATATATATATATATATATATATATATATATATATATATATATATATATATATATATATATATATATATTTGCTCTGTATTATTTCAAGATATTATTAGTATACATAAAATATTACGACGGAGTGCTGTCCGAGTGATTTCAAAATAGTTTTTTTTTGAATGAGTCGAAGCTAAGAAAATTATGGGTTATAGCTATGGAGGTGATGGGTATGGTTCATGGGTATGCTCGTGAGGTCAATCTAGTGTTTATCATCTCCATTGCGTCTACGTACTTTTCTGCAATATTGAATCCCAATATTGATACGTTCGTGAATCCGAGGCCAACCTTGCACTTGTTAAATGACGTAATATGTATTTTTACTACGAAATACAGTATTGTGAGTTTCATTTGCTCCCTTTTATATATAATTTTGGGACTGAGAATACATGCGCTGTTTTTATAAATGTTTTACGAAATAGGCACAAGTACTAAAACTAATTCTACGTGAGTTTAAACCAGAAATATACCCTTAGCTTGGTAACATTAAACTACTTGTCTATGTACGGTAGGCGCGAATCCTAAAGATAGATCTATTGGGCCTGACAAACCCCATCCTGACTATGGGATGCTTTAGTACTTCGAGGTTATTTTAAACACACCTGATCTGGTGTACTTCAGAGGGTAAAACATGAACGTTAAGGCTTGTTACCGGGTGCCTACAACTTATAGAATACTTTTATACACTTGCGAGTGTACATATATTTATAAACGGAAATCTTGTGGTCTATTAATATATTGAAATGATTGTTATGATAAACCTATGAACTCACCAACCTTTTGGTTGACACTTTAAAGCATGTTTATTCTCAGGTATTAAAGAAATCTTCCGCTGTGCAGTAGCTCATTTTAAGGATATTACTTGGAGTCATTCATGGCATATTTTGAAAGACGTTGCATTTGAGTCATTGAGTTCATCAAGATTATTATTAAGCCAATTATAGTTGGATGTATTATGAAATGGTGTGCATGCCGTCAACTTTCATTGTAAAGAAAGTTTGTCTTTTAAAAACGAATGCAATGTTTGTAAAATGTATCATATAGAGGTCAAATACCTCGCGATGTAATCAACTATTGTGAATCGTTTATAATGTATATGAACGGGTCCTTTCAATAAGCTTCACATCCCCATACCTTTAAGTATGATAGAGATGGAGGTTTTCCAAACCACATCTCATGAGGTGTTCGTTCCACTTTCTTGGTTGGGGCCATATTTAGAATACGAGCCGCGGAGCATAGACAATAACCCCAAAATGACAGAGGCAATGAGCTTCTAGCCATCATAGATCGAACCATAACCATTAGGGTTCGGTTCCTCCTTTCGGACACACCATTAAGCTGTAGTGTCCCGGGTGGAGTTAGTTGCGAGATAATCCCACAACTTCTAAGATGATCTTGGAAAGCATCGCTTAGGTATTCACCTCCTCTATCGGTATGAAGTACCTTGATTATCTTATTGAGTTGATTTTGTACTTCGTTTTGATATTCCTTGAATGCTTTAAAAGTTTCGTCCTTATGTCTTAATATGTAGACATATCCAAAACGACTGAAGTCATCAATGAAAGTAACGAAGTATCTTTCACCATTCCTAGTTATGGGCTTAAAGGGTCCACATACATTCGAATGTATTAATCCCAATAAGTCTTTAGCCCTTTCATAGGTCCCTTTGAAGGGTGCTTTAGTCATTTTGCCTTGTAAACAAGATTGACATACATCAAACGAGTCTAGTCCATTTGATTTCAAAAGTCCATTCTTTTGAAGTGTATGCATTCAGTTCTTGTTTATGTGACCAAGGCGACAATACCATAAGTAGGAATCACTCAAATCCCTTTTGAGCTTCTTGGTGTTTGCATGGTATATTGAGCTATTGTATGATGTGTCATCATGAACCAATTCATAAATACCATTTGAAGCGAGGCCTTAAAATAGAACACATTATCTAAAGAAACATGGATATCATCATTAATGAAATTAAGATTAAAACCATATTGTTTCAAACGGGATACAGAAATAATGTTTCGAGATAAATCGGGTGCATACAAAACATTTTTCAAAATAAGCTCCAAACCACTTGGTAGCTTTAAAACAAAGTCTCCTTGAGCTTTCACTTGCACCCTTGCTCCATTTCCCATGAAGAGACTTGTTGTTTTCGCTTCTTGATCACTTCTTTTGAACCCCTGCAACCAATTGCAAATATGAGTTCCACATCCTGTGTCTAATACCCATGTATTAGAAGAAGTAATACTAAGCTCAATGTATACCATATATACATTACCTGAGGTTTGCCCTGCATCCCTCTTTTCCTTCAACTCCTTTAGGTAGACCGGGCAGTTGCATTTCCAGTGACCCATTTCACCACAACCAAAGCACGGATCTTCCTTGGGGTTAGCCTTTCCAGCAATCTTTTGCTTCTTGTTATTGTTGGTTGGGGTAACCATTTTCCCCTTACCCTTGCCCTTGCCTTGGTAGGCGGGTCCTTTCCTCTTAGCCGCCTTCGGCTTAGAAGTGTTATTGTTTTTGGACCCGCCTTCATTGATCATAAACACGGGTGAAGCCCTTTTACCCATGCTTGCTTCTGCCGTCTTATGCATGGCATGTAATTCACCAATGCTTTTATCCTAACCATTCATGTTGTAATTCATTAAAAATGTGTCAAACCTTTTTGATAATGAGTTGAGAATAAGATCCATGGCTAATTCATTAAACACGTTGCAATTTAGACGGTTTGCTCGATCAATTAGGCTTTTCATCTTAGGGACATAAGATGAAACGGATTGGGAGTCGTCCATCCGACATGCATGAAGCGCTCAGACCGTTTCAAAGCGCTCGACACGAGCTTGTTGAAGGAACATCTCCTTCAACTGTGTGATCATGTCATATGCACTATGATGCTCAAAATCCTTTTGGAGTTCGGGTATCATAGTCCCAAGCATGAGGCAAGAAACTTGCAACGAATCGGTGCAATATTTCTCCCAATAAGCCATGCCTTCCGTATCATCCTCGTCCGGTTGATCGGGAATGGGGTCTTACAACACATACGCCCTGTCCTCTAGTTTGAGGACAATTCTTAGATTGCGGAACCAATCCATGAAGTTCATATGGTTGAGTTTTTCCTTTTTGAGGATTGACCTCAACGATAAGTTGTTAAAGTTTATTGGTGCGTTTGGAATGTTGTTGTTGTTATTGGTGGCCATCTACAAAATTTAACAAAGTTGTTTAAGTACCAATTTTAATTTAACAATTAATACCCTTTAATCCAATTGATATTTTTAAATTTTAGAATCCAATGGTAAACCAAATTTCGGTTAGGTGACCTTTATCCCGTCATTTGATTTAGCTAGGTAGTCATTATATGACAATTGCAATCCTTTTGTAACTTCTAAGTTATGGGATCATACAATCCTTTTGCATGGCAAATTTATCCCATCAATGCCTATTTGTTCCTCATGCTTCGGTGACCCTAAGTTCATGATTCCCAAATCAAGTCGTCCTACTTGTGTAAACGTGTAAATTTAACATACAAGTGGTTAGGTGACCTTTATTCCACAAGCATGCGAAATTCACCTTAATCATATTAGTTTGTTCATGATGGTTAGGTGACCTTTATCCCATCATGAGTTCCCTAATATGCCTAAGTGTCACACAAAAGGATGGCGTTTAACTTGTTTACCTTGTTTGTTAAAGGGATTTTAATTTTTCATTATATCTAGTTTGAGAAAACTTTTAAGCCATACACCAACATGCATTTAGTGTATGGTACTTGTGAAAACCATTTTCATGCCTTGTAATTAAGCCAATTACATGATATAAATCATTTTATATATGTGTTCATATTCTTGTTCTTAATAACCATTTATTAAGGTCTTTTTGCCACTTTTAATTTAACTAATTAAATTTGTCGTTTTGCATGTGTTAACTATTTTTAATTTAACCAATTAAATGTAGTTTTGCTTGTTGTCAACTTGTGTGATAACTTGTAGTAACCAAACATACAAACCATAATCAAACAACACAACCATGCATGCAAAATAATTTTGTTCACAATCAAGCCTTTTGGTAAGCGTTTTGTTTAGCCGAAAACAAAATGCCACCGGGTAATGGGTCATAACACAAAGTAGGAGATTTTATCACTCCCACTTAATCTTGCATCCAAGTAGATTCTTCTTGTGTTCTTCCTTTGACTCCATCTTTTGCATCTTCATTTTTACAAAATTATATCCTAATACATTTTTCTAAAAAAAAGAAAATACAACCTAATCTATTTTACATACCATATATAAAATAAATTACATAACCAAAATAATAATATTACAAACCAAATTGAATGAATATTACAACCACATGAATGAATTAATATTACATACCAAATGAATTATTAATAATCATCAACACATGCAACCATTTAAATAAAAGGTCGAGGCTTGATTGTGAACTTCAACATACAACAAAATGACCAAAATGGAAGAACCAAAACCCATTTTGGATCCTCCAAGAATTCGGCCAAATCCATCCACCCTCCCAAACCAGACAATTTTTGAATTCCATTTTCATGCATGTACTAGTAATGCAAATATAGTGGGTTTAAAGACAATATAAGAAGCATAATCCATAGACTTCGGCTCCGATACCATTGATGGAATTTAACAAGTATCAAAACAACAAGTCCATAAAATATACATGTTCATAAAACCATTTTTATGATTTAAAGAAAGCGGAAGCAGAAATATAAGTTCATGTTTATTTGTTTAACCACTAAGTTAAATTCCATGTAAATATCAAGTCATGAATTATGCTTACATATAAAACAAGTAGAAGAAGAAGATTACCTCCTCAAGCTAGTTGAGGGTCATTTTCTTAGTTGAAAGAAGATGGTGAAGATGATGTTGATAAATGGAGCTTCAAAGCAATGAAACCTCAAGAGATAATACCCCAAACTTGTGACCAACACCTTGAACTTTAGTTAGGATTTGAATACACTAGAAAATGAGCTTCCAATAAACTCAAAACTTCTTCTACTTCCCTCAAATATTTCGGCAGTTTTCAGCAGAAAAAAGGAGGTTTTTTAGTTTATTACTTGAACTTTTGAATGCATGTTCTCTTTCTTTTGGTCAAGCGTCAATAACTAAGGACTTATGGCATATATTGGAAGTAGTATCAAGCATGGGGTGGTGACCTTGGTTCCCTAAAAACCGTCCCCCATCAAGGGTTTTTTTTAAAAAAAAAAATGTTACTTCCATTTTTATATAAAACTTGTTACAAAATAATGCCATGCAATTGTTGTTTACATTTTATAAATCCTTTTTATAAAATGTATCACAACATAACTATTTAATCTTATAAATAATTAAATCCTTATCATATAAGTTATCCAAATAATTTATCTCAAGTAATAATATTTTAGAAAACCGATTTTCTAAAGTTCAAGTGTCGCGTATTTATTTAATGATCCAATCACTAAGATTAAATACATATAAGGTGTTGGAAAGCTTGTTATTGGGTATGAACCAACTTGGATCATAACACATTAGCCACATTTATTTAATATGTCTCTCGGGCATACGAAATACCTTCAGAAGTTTCTCAAAAAGCTCATTGTTGATTGGTTTCCTTTTGGAACCATCATTCGATCAACCAAAGAGTTTGAAAAATTAAATATACATGAGCTTGGTGGAGTTCTTATGCATTATCAACCGACAATGTCTAAACTTCAAGAGGAAAGGAAAGAGTCTTATCCGGGTGATCCACTTGCCCTCATTACCAAAAAGAAAAGAAAATCTTATACCACATCCAAAAGCTTATCTAAGAAAGTGCTTGTTGAAGAATCAACTGATTCTGAAGAGTTGAATCTTTCGGATGTTGATAATTTTCACCTTGAACTAGTCAAAATGGCTGCCATGTTCACCAAAGCGTTGAACAAACACAAGTTTAAAGGCAAATCAAGCAATCAACGCAAAAATTCAATTTCTTCCTCCTACTACAAGAAACCTGATCAATCAAAATATCAACGAGTTGTTGATTCCAAGAAGGACGACTCAATTTGTTTCAATTGTGGCAAAGCTGGTCATTACTCTCGTGAGTGCAAGATGCCTAAGAAAAAGGATGCAACTTACTACAAGAAGAAAATGTTGATGGCAAAGATAGTAGAAACTGGGGGAGAGCTAAAACCGGTTGATGATACTTGGTTTAACTGGACTGATGATTCAGATTCAGAGGTGGAACATGCAAATGTCTACAAGGTGACAAAGCTCATCAAAGCAAAGGAAACGATGTAGAATTCTGACTCAACATCTGACGATGATGAGGTACAATCAACTGAAATCGCACCTTATTAAAATGCAAAACGATTTAATGAAGAATTTAGTCTCAATGTCAAAAGAAGTAAAAGGTTTAAAATCTAAAAACAAAGTTTTGAAAGATAAAATCAAACTTAATGAGACTAAACCTTCATCATCAAAATCACAATCGAAAATGAATCGATTGAAAGTCCAACTAAGCTCGACGATAACTGAGTTGGAAGACCTTAAAAAGTCAATTCATCCGATTAGAGTTGAACGAACGGATTATCGTCTAAAATCCGAACGTCTTGCGGAGAAAGTTCAGTTCTTGGAAAAAGATCTTTCAAATTTAAAAGAACAACATGAACCCACACTTTCCAAATTAAACAAGAATATTGTTCAATTGGAAGAAACCATAATCAAGCAGAAAACTGAAATTTCACTATTCACTAAAGATTCTTTAATAATGAAAGCTCAACTTGCACGATATGAGGAAAAACTTTATCAACAAGAGCAATCACGAGCTATCATTAGTATGGAATTGTCAAAACAAATAATCTTTATGAATAGACCTAAAACGATTCATGGTAATAAGTGGGGGTTGGGTTTTGAAGATCCCAAGATGTTAGAAGATATTTCCAAAAAGATTCCAGGATTATATCGTTCTGTTTACTTTCAAGCCGGTTTACCATATCACTTTGTGCATGCTTCTGATGCTGACTTTGATGATATTATTGCTAATTGCTCAGCTAAAAAATATCATCAAATTAGCTTGATGTATGAGAAAATTAATGCTAAAATGGGTAAACCTACTCCTGATTTTTTATAAGAACTTGTTGAACATGAAAAGAACATGAAACATGCTGATTATGTGCCTAAACGTAGTTTGGTTTACATTCCCACACTCATGCTAGAGAAATACATTTTAATGCTTGAGAATGAAGTGTTTAACAAACCTAGTTCTAGCATTATTACCAAAGATGAGGTGTTTGATGAACCAACTTTTGATGTAAAACCAATCTTACCTTCTTTACCTGCATGTCCTATTTCTGATGTTCAAATCTGTGAAGACCTAGCACATGAACTTACTGTCTTATTTGAGTCAGTATCACTAGGTCAAAAGGCTTCAGATATTAAGGTAGAACTAAAAGTTGAACCTAAGGTAGAACCTTGAGAGGAAAAGCCTGAAGAACTAGATTTGTTTCATCTAGTTGATAGACTTGAAAAAGAAAACATATAATTGCAACTTAGATGCAAACTTTAGAAACAAATACATGAACTTTGTGAACAATTGCCTCCACTTCCTAGGAAAGAATGTTCTTATGCTTTTAAGGAAGGTGAAGTTTTAGTGTCTGCTGAGGATTTATGTCTTGAAATTCAAAGCTTAAATAGAAAGATAGTTCAACTAAAACAGGCTAACACACAAAAGCAATTAACTTTCCAAGCACACACACCACAATTAACTTCTACTTGTGTGAATGATTGACCTCTAAGGTTGCCTTGTGTGAATTAATTTTCTGAGTGTGCTGGAGGGATTCATAAGAAGGATAAGGGTAAACAACAATCTAATACTTCTAAACCCATTAATATTCTTAAAAATCCTTTACGTTCTCAATTTGAGAAGAGTTTTTCTAAAGTTGCACCTTCAAAACAATTCATTGTTAAGAAGGTACATCATCCAGATGGTGTGTGTTCAAGTGAAAAATTCCTCTGATGTTAATATCAAACCATACAAAGGAAAGTCTTTTAACAAAATCATTGAAGTCTTCAAAACCACACACGAGTCCAAAACCTAATTTGAGTGAGTATGATGCAAATGAACGTAAAATCAAAATAGAAATTTTGCAAAATCAATCTACTCGAATGTCAACTGCAAAGTTTGGACGTGTCACTAACAAAGGTGTTTTTCGTGTCACATGTTATAATCCAAACTTGAATTACAAGTTTGTATGGGTTCCTAAGTCAACGACTAAGAAAGTAGCAAACCAAACCAAGAAATCTGCTAGTCGACCTAGAAAGTCATCACATGTTTTTCAATTTTCTTCTGTGAACAAAACATCTACTTGGAATAAATTGTGTGTAAAGACTTCTGATGATGATGTAAAACTGGATATTGCTTATGATGCTTCATGTAATATGGTTTTAGATGATGCTTTAATGTCTAAATTGCATTCTGCATTACGTGATACATTAATTTGTGATCCAAAGTTTTTTGTTGGTACTAACCGTAGAGGACCCAAGAAACTTTGGGTACCTAAACTCTAGGAAACTTAACGTTTACAGGATTTCAAAGTCTGTGTTTGGTATATCGACTCCGATTATTCTCGGAACATGACGGGCGAAAAATCCTTGCTTTTCAATTACGTTGACAAATTCCTAGAAATGGTTACATTTGGAAATGACGAGATTGCAGCGATAACGGGTTATGGAGATTATGTGAAAAATGGCATAACAATCAAACGAGTCTCATATGTTGAGGGTTTGGGGTGCAGTTTGTTTAGTGTCAGTCAATTCTGCGACGAAGATCTCAAAGTTCTATTTGAACGTCGTCAATGCTCGGTGCAATCCACCGATGGAAATAACCTTCTTGTTGGTAAACGTTGTGCTTCACTATACACTATTGACCTCAATGATGCACCATCACGTGGAATCATGTGTTTGGCTACCCGTTCCACAAAAGAAAATTTGTGGTTATGACATCATCGGATGTCACATCTAAACTACAAGGGTATCAATCAGCTGGTCTCTAAAGATCTAGTTGATGGTATTCCTACTTTTCAATATGATAAGCATCATGTGTGTCCATCATGTGTAATGGGTAAGCTGAAATGGACGAATCATCCGCTTAAGCAAAACCCTAGTACTTCATCGTCTTTGCAATTATTGCATATAGACTTATGTGGACCCATGAGAGTTTCTAGCCTCAGCGGCTGGAAACATGTGCTTGTCATTGTAGATGAATATACTCGTTTTACGTGGATTTTTTTTAGGACTAAATCTGAAACCCCCACCATTATCATTGAGTTCATCAAAAAGTCTCAACGCTCTTTTAACAAACATGTTAAGAGCATTCGAACTGATAATGGGATGGAATTTAAGAATAACCTGGTTGATAATTATTTGAAAGAACAAGGCATTGAACATCATTTCTCTACTGCAAGAACCCCTCAACAAAATGGAGTAGTCAAACGACGTAATCGTACGTTGTGCGAGGCAGCTCGAACGATGCTTGCCTACTCCTAACTACCTCCAAAAATGTGGGGGGAGGCCATTTAAACTGCTTGTTATACCCAAAATCGATGTATCATAAACAAACATTTTGATAAAACTCCGTATGAGTTACTTTAGGGTAGACGCCCGAATGTCAAATATTTCTGTGGTTTTGGTTGTATATGCTATGTGCTTAATGACTTTGACAGCCTCAGAAAGTTTGATCCTCATGGCGATCATGCCATATTTCTCGGTTATTCGTCGAACAAGGTTTCTTATCGTGTCTATCACAAAATGACAAGGGCGATCAAGGAAGGCATAAATGTTAAATTCGATGAGTTATCGGGAATGGCTTTTGAACAACTCAGTTTAAAGCTCGATCCTAACCTGACTTCTACTTCTTCCGTGCAAAACTCAATTTTCTTGAATAAGGGTGTTCCGACGGTTACAACAGAGGAGCTGGATATCTTTTTTGATGGTCTTTATGCTCCTCAACAGACTTCAGATGTTCATGTTGTACTGGTTACACCATCACAATCAACTACTATAGAGACACAACCAAGTCTGTATGATGAAGATACAACACCAACTGATTTACCTGTTGCTTCTTCATCCTCCCTCCCACCTCCCGATGATAATCTTGAACTTAATCAAGATATATCTGTTGATACAATTCCAGTTGTTTCTCCATAAGCTCAAGCTCACCCATTAGACAATGTTACATCAGAACAAGAGGATCATGGCTCAACGTCAACAAAAGTTGAATGTTTCATTGGATACCACTGATGTAGGACTTCTTCTACATACCAACCGATGGACTAAAAGTCATCCAATTGATCTTATCATTGGTGATGCATCTGCTACAGTTTCAACAAGAATGGCTACTCGGAATATGTGTTTATATACTGCCTTTCATAGTAAAATTGAACCAACTTCGGTTGCTCAAGCTTTACTTGATCCAAACTGGGTGGTAGCAATGCAAGAAGAGATAGGTCAATTTGAACGTTTGAAGGTGTGGCGATTAGTTCCAAGACCAGCGGGTCAAAAACCAATCAGGGTTAAGTGGATTTTCAAGAACAAGAAAGATTCTGATGGAGTTGTGGTTAGAAATAAGGCACGTCTTGTGGCCAAGAGATATCGACAACAAAAGGGTATTGATTATGATGAAACATTTGCTCCGGTTGCAAGGATTGAGGCTATTCGTCTGTTTCTTGCATTTGCTTCTCATATGAAGTTCACGGTGTTTCAAATGGATGTCAAAACTTCTTTTCTGAATGGTCATCTTTAAGAGGAAGTTTATGTTGATCAACCAGAAGGCTTTGTCGATCCCATTCATCCAAACCACGTATACTACTTGGAGAAAGCCTTGTACGGTCTAAAGCAAGCACCGCGTGCATGGTACGAGAACTTAACCAATTATTTGATGGAAAATGGCTTCTCTAGTGGAACGATTGATACAACGCTCTTCATCCGTAAAAACCATGGTCACATTATCTTTGTTCAAATTTACGTTGATGATATTATTTTTGGTTCCACGTCGCCGGCCTTATGCAAAGAATTTGGTGACCTTATGGCCAACAAATTCAAAATGAGCATGCTTGACCAGCTCAATTTCTTCTTGGGGTTACAAGTCAAACAATTACCAAACAGTATTTTTATCAGTCAAACAAAGTATATCAATGATATGCTAAAATATTTTAAAATGACTGCCTTAAAACCAATGACAACCCCAATGAGGAAATTGCTGGATGCTGATGATAATGAGGAACCCTTTGATATAACGCTTTATCAAAGCATGGTTGGCTCTTTAATGTATTTGACTGCAAGTACACTAGATATTACACTTGCTGTAACTGTCTGTGCCCGCTTTCAGTCAAACCCTAAGAAATCCCACTCCAAAATGGTTAGGATTTTTTTAGTACCTAAAAGGTACTCCTAATCTTGGAATCTGGTATCCACATGGATCTGATTTCAATCTTACTGCTTATACTGATGCGGATCATAGCGGTTGCCATGTTAATAGGAAAAGCACATATGGATCAATTCAGATGTTGGGGAATAGGTTAGTTGGTTGGTCATCCAAGAAACAAAACTGTGTTTCTTTGGTAACTGCTGAGTCAGTATATTGCTGCAGCTCATTGTTGTTCACAAGTTTTGTGAATGCAAACTCAACTCCTAGATTATGGCTTTAAGAACACTAGGACCCCAATATACTGTGATTCACAGAGTGCTATTACCATTACTAGCAATCTAGTTCAGCATTCTAAGACTAAACATATAGATATTCGTTATCCTTTCATTAAGGATCATGTTGAAAAGGGAAATGTACAATTATACTTCGTGCCTACCAAAGTGCAATTAGCTGACATGTTCACTAAAACTTTAGATGAAGTTAGGCTAAAGTTCTTGATAAAAGAAATTGGCATGGTGGAGTATAGTGCTTAACATTTATCAGTTCTATTGGGACTTATACCTGGGATTGTGTGTTTAGGGGAGTAGTAAATTTCTAGGGGGAGCAACTGATATCTTATGCTTTAGATACTATCATTCAATGGGGAGCTTTTAATTTTCTAATAACTTCCTGGGTTAATTTTTTCAATAGTTACGAAAGGGGGAAGTAACTGATTGATATTATATTTCAAGGGGGAGTTATTAATTTTCTTGGGAATTTCAAAATGGTGATTTACTTAATTGTATATCACATTTTGAGGGGGAGAAAAAGGGAGAAAATGAAAAGATTTTTTTTTTTTCAAAAGTGAATTCATAAAATCTTGTGTTTTATTCTGATAAAATTCACTTTGGCTTGTATACATCTCAGTATGCAACCCGTTTCAACAATTTGTATCACTGAAGATTTGTGCTTTGTACATAATTCAAAGCTTTTCTATGTACAAATCTTTATTTTGGAAAATTCATAAAAATTGGAAAAGTTAAAATTCAAAAAGATTTGAATTTCTCATGAATAAATGCTATTTTTAGCATCATACCGAATCTGACAACCAAACAGTGCAGATTCAGTAAGTCTTAAAACCTTCTCAGTCTTGATGTTTGATGCAAAGAAAAATAAACTTGTGAAAATCTGATATTGAATTGTAAAAGGTTGAGTAAATTGTTTTAATTTGTGATTGGACTGCATTGGGTATCTTAGACCCATTCGGTAAGGCCCAATTTGGACCTAATTTCGGTATTTATAAATAGGAGAGTCAAAGTTAAAGAGTCTCACGCTTTCTTAATTGCATACCGAGTCTGATTAACTTACTGAATCTAATCTAATCTATCGAGTATGTTCTCATTTAACTTCAAATCTTTGGTAAATTCTGATTTTATCAAGTTTATAATGTACATGTTATAGATCTAAGATAAATGAAAGATTATAAACCAGAAAAGATCAAAAACAATAGGAATAAGACACTTAATTTTGAAATATTGTTGAAAAACCGAATCTAAGTTTGAAACTTTAATTCTTTGATTAAATCTGATTGATTTGGTTGATTGAGATGAGAAAAAGTCTATTCGATGTTAAATTAGTTGATCTATCAATAGACCGAGTCTGATTGCATGTTTAATTGATGATTTAATAGATTCATTATATACCGAGTGTGTTCTTGCTACAGTACCGAGTCTGTTCAAACAATTAACATGATTATCTGATTCTTTAAGCTGATAATTGTTTCTGGTTATGAACTTGAGTGATATATGACTGGATATGCATGTTTAAGTGATAATATGTAAATTTTGAAGATACTGAATCTAGTTTTTGGTTTGATACTGTGACAACCCGGAAATTTCCAACCAAATTTAAACTTTATCTTTATATTATTCCAACACGATAAGCAAAGTTTGTTAAGTTAAATCTCAAGAATTTTAAATTGTGTTCATACATTCATTATAACCTCGACCAAATTCCAACGATTCACGAACCGTTATATATAAATAAATATGTATATATATATGTATATATATTATAACTTGAGAATATTAATAAAGTATTAAACGTATAATACTTTACATGAACGTATTTGTTTCAATATGTTTATCGATGGAATTAGAAGATAATATCAAATGATTAATTTATCAGATACATTGTGATATGATTACAGGTCTATGTTATGAGGTCCACTGTGATTTAAGAAATCTATTCTTTTTTACAACATTCGGAAAATGGTAAAGTGATTTATAAGTAAGAACGTCAAGTGTAACTAACTTAGATGTTAGATATCGACAAGTAAGTAACTCGACATTTTTTATTAAGATGATTTCATACGTTTATTTAACCTTTGAACTTTATCCCATGCTTCACCAACAGACTGTAATTTAAAAACTTGAAACCTATTATGAATATATATGATTCTACTTTTCTAAAATGTTTTATGATATAACGATTTCCATTATTTTAACCTTTAAACAAAATGATTCTTAAAAATATATTTGGTTTTGGAAAACAAAATTATTATATTTATTTGATTTAGTTTCAAACGTACAAAAACGTTTTCAGTTTAAAAAGAACTTTATTATTAAAACGTATATAACTTTTATAAATATCTAGAACCACTTTTAACAACTAATTACTTAACCAGTATGATAAAGATAACGATATTTATATTTTATTTTATTAAATATATATAACGATTTAAATTAATATTATATATATTTATACGCGTATTATACGTACATAGTTTTATACTTTTACTATACTTAAACTTTACCTTTACTTTATTTTTACTTTACTTTAACTTTAATAATTCACTTTAATAATTCATACTTTAATAATTCACTTTAATAATTCATACTTTAATAATTCACTTTCATAATTCATAGTTTAATAATTCACTTTAATAATTCATACTTTAATAATTCACATTAATAATTCATACTTTAATAATTTACTTTAATAATTCAAAAATCTATTATAAATAGAATTCAATAGGTTTCATTATTTCATAGAAACTTGAAAATATTTTTCTCTAAACTCTCTCAATCGATTTACATATATATATTTACTCCATATTATTTCAAGATATTATTAGTATACATAAAATATTACGTCAGAGTGCGGTCCGAGTGATTTCGAAATTGTTTTTCGAGTGGGATTGGATTAAGGAAATTATGGGTTATAGCTATGGAGGTGATTGGGTATGGTTCATGGGTATGCTCATGAGGTCAATATAGTGTTTATCATCTCCGTTGCGTCTACGTACCTTTCCTGCAATATTGAATCTCAATATTGATACGTGAGTACTCATAATTTAACTTTTACATACTAATAGTGTATCCTTGACTAGTGCTCGAGTATATAGGATTATGCATGTTTGTACTTTTGATATTGCCTTTAGTTAGGTTATGTTAAATTCTGAATTAGTTATATATGCGACTGAGATAAGGTATAAGATATGCATGTTGTTGGAAAGCTAGCGAAAAATTAAGAACTTTTTGTTTAGATATCGAATGATTTCGATGAACGGATTTGAAGTTATAGTCCATCGAATTTTTGTATTATTATTAAAAATGATTATTATTATCGTCGTTATTATCGTCATTATTATCGTCGTTCTAGTTTTATCTTATTATTATTATTATTATTATTATTATTATTATTATTATTATTATTATTATTATTATTATTATTATTATTATTATTATTATTATTATTATTATTATTATTATTATTATTATCTTTATCAATAAAAGGATTTATCATTAAAAATTGTTTTTTTATTATTATTACTATCGTTATTATCATTAAAGTTATAATTAGTATTATTATTATTATTATTATTATTATTATCTAATTATTATTATTATCTAATTATTATTATTATTATTATTATTATTATTATTATTATTATTATTATTATTATTATTATTATTATCATTATTAATATATATATATATATATATATATATATATATATATATATATCATTATTTAAAAATGGTTATTGTTATTATTATTATTATATTATCATTATCGTTAATAATGTCATAGTAATTATCATTATTAGTATTATTGTAATTAAAACTAATATTAGTAACACCTATTATTTTGATTACTATTATTATCATTATTATGAACACGATATAAAAGACGATTAAAAGCTATTAAACGAAACGATTAGGAAATAATGAGTAAGAGTATCATGATGAAATTAAAATATTATAAGATATTGATTTAGATAAAATTATCGTTCTTATTATTTTTATCATTACTATTATTATTAAAAGTATCGTTAGTATCAAAACTATCATTTTAACAAAAATTATCATTTTAACAAAAATTATCATTTTAATAGAAATGTCATTGTTACTATAAAATATCATTTTTATTATCATTTTAAATAGAATTATTATTTTAAAGATAATATTAAAAATTATCGTAAATATTAAAGTTATCATAATTAGAATTATCGTTTTATCATAATATCATCTTAGTAATTATAAATATTGATATTTTTATAATAATAATTATTATTACAAAATAATACAACTTTTACTTACTAACATTATAGATATTATTTTATCAAATAAATATGTAATACATACATATTTTACTACGTGTAATAAATTACTTTAATAATACCTATCATATTTTCTTTATGATATTAAATGAACCCTATAAATTTTATTACTTAATATATATAAAAGTATATTTTATTATATAAATTTTAATATAAAATTTTATTTATTAATAAATGAATTATATTATTTACTCTAATAAATCTTTTAAAAATATTTAAAAATATAAAACGACGATATTTAAAATATATTATAATCATGTATAAATTTTGGAAATCATTTTGAGTCAAATTGACTTTTGTTGACTTTTGCATATTAGTCTCGAGCATTAGGATTGTGGTACACTATGACCTGACCTAATTGTTAGACAAATATTGACCAACATATAATTTTGTATAATTAATTTAGGTTCGTGAATCCGAGGCCAACCTTGCACTAGTTCAATGACGTTATATGTATTTTCACTACGAAATACAGTATGGTGAGTTTCATTTGCCTTTTTACCCTTTATATTTTTGGGCTGAGAATACATGCGCAATTTTTTTAAATGTTTTACGAAATAGACACAAGTAATCGAAACTACATTATATGGTTGAATTATCAAAATCGAATATGCCCCTTTTTATTAAGTCTGGTAATCTAAGAATTAGGGAACAGACACCCTAATTGACGCGAATCCTAAAGATAGATCTATTGGGCCCAACAAGCCCCATCCAAAGTACCGGATGCTTTAGTACTTCGAAATTTATATCATGTCCGAAGGAGGATCCCGGAATGATGGGGATATTCTTATATGCATATTGTGAATGTTGGTTACCAGGTGTTCAATCCATATGAATGATTTTTGTCTCTATGCATGGGACGTATATTTATGAGAACTGGAAATGAAATTCTTGTGGTCTATTAAAATGATGAAAATGAATGATTATGATAAACTAATGAACTCACCAACATTTTGGTTGACACTTTAAATCATGTTTATTCTCAGGTATTAAAGAAATCTTCCGCTGTGCATTTGCTCATTTTAAAGATATTAATTGGAGTCTTTCATGGCATATTTCGAAGAACGTTGCATTCAAGTCATTGACTTCATTAAAGATTATTATTATTAAGTCAATTTATAGTTGAATAGTGGATATTATAAAATGGTATACATGCCTGTCAATTTTCGATGTAAAGAAAGTTTGTCTTTTAAAAACAAATGCAATGTTTGTAAAATGTATCATATAGAGGTCAAATACCTCGCGATGTAATCAACTATTGTGAATCGTTTATAATGTATATGAACGGGTCCTTTCAGTTGGTATCAGAGCGGTGGTCTTAGCGAACCAGGTCTGCATTAGTGTGTCTAACTGATAAGTCGTTAGGATGCATTAGTGAGTCTGGACTTCGACCGTGTCTGCATGTTAAAAGTTTTGCTTATCATTTCTAGTCGGAAATCATCTGCTTATCATCCATAGGAAATTATCTGCTTATCATTATTAGTCTAGACACGTCTTGCTACATTAATTGCATGAGTAGTGTATAGACAAAATTCATATCTTAGCGTATCTTCTAAATCATATCTTATCGTATCTGTTACTTTAAACTTTGCCTGACATATCCCGCAAATTCCTCCGTAATCTATGAAATCTTTTGATCTCTATATATAGATATCCTATGTAAATAGAATACCACCCGATAGCCGAAAAATCATTTTATATCGAAAAATCCTTTATCCAATCGTATGAAATGGAATTTGTCATCAGTTCAAGTCACTCGGATTCCGAAATAGAATCTCACTCAAGCTCCGAAAGCAGTGTAACCGGAATGGATCAACCAATCAGTCATCACCTATTCTGGATGAATTGGGGGATGGGTTCGTAGCCTCCTCAATCATTGGAAACAAGAAGAAGGCGATCCTTTCCATCCACCACATTGCCCTCTTGGCGAAGAACCTGAAGCACTTACCGGCGAACCTGTTCGAGACACCATTTTCTCTCTCATTTCCAGGGTATCTCGTCACGATTATATACTACATCAAATTCTAGATTTTATTTATCCGCTCGTTCCGACCGACAATCATCCTGGAATAATAGAAGAAGTCAACGAACTTCGCGCTCGGGTAGTGGCTTTGGAGAATATGGTGCAGAGATTACAAACACCAGCAGCAGCATCAGCAACATAACCAGTACCACCATCATCAACGCCAACAGTACCATTACCACCTCCAACCACAACCGCGTTATAAACCTCAACTTCACAATCTGTCCCACGAGCATCAACGTCATACGCACCATAGATACCAAGGAGTACCAACAACAATAACTGACGAAGTATTAATTCATAACTTCATTGGAGAAACATTCCGCGGCGATTATATAATCTCTAAAGTCTTAGAGATTATCTAATCTAGCCCTAACCATAAAACAGTTAAGCGAACCAAAATGATAGAAGGAAGAGTAGAAACCCTGACAAAAATGGTGTGTGATTAACAAGTTAAACTTGTTTTACCAATAGCATCAACAGTACCGTCAGCATCACCAGCATCGTCAGTACAGTCAACATCAGAATCAACAACACCTATAACATCACAAACTCCGTTAGTTCAAGAATCACTGTTTACATCATTACGAATCAATAACGTATATATTGTATCAACAAGTTATGAAGAATTAACTCATTCCCTCTGAAGAAATTATATATATATTTTATATATATATATATTTTGAAATAAAAAATAAATCTTTCCGTGCTAAGCTATTGTGTGTGAATCTTAACTACTCGGTTAATTCATATTACAAATATGCAATAATGTACGTCCCTCACCCGCGACTTAACCATTGTTAACTACAATCTCTGTCTCAATTCAACAAATTCCAATTCCTAATAAATCAAGTATATATTTGATTTTACACTTCATCATTTATGTAACCGAAACTTTTCAGATAACATCATTCGTACTTTGCGAAGTTCACAAGAATTTAACAAAAACCAACATCACATCTCAACAAATAACGAAGTATTGATTCATAATTTCAATATTATTGAAGAAATACTTATGTAACCTCTAAAGCCTTCAAGGAATTATTCAATTCTAGTTCCAACCGTAAATCGAATGAGTTTAATTTAGTATTAACTCATTAAAATCTATGTTACATCTGAGAAGAATATATACATATATATTTTCATAAAAACTGTAATAAAATTCTTATGTACAAAATATTAATTGTGAAATTTTTTTAATGGGTAGGTAATACCCGAGAGATATATATAAATTCACAATTAATATGTTACATTCTTCGAATCAGATTAAGCAAATTATCAATTATACTTCCTACTTTCACAATAATATACATTCTTTCATAGAAATCAAAACAACCATACTCATTCAAACCCAATTACATATTCTGATTTTAAAATCTCAGAATTCAATTTGAGATATAACCGGTACCATCACTTTTAGATTCCTACATCTTTCAAAGCTACACTTTGACTTCAAAAGTGTGTTAGAACATCAAATGTATACAAACGATTACAATCTGTGTTCAAACCCTTCGAAAATCTCTGAAGACACTTCAAATAATGAGCAATCGAGATGATGATCCAACCACATATTACCCACAGTTATGTACTTAAAAAGCTCTCGAAACCAAAGTCATAATTTAACACATATCTGTGTCAGATCTTTTGGCATTTATTAGCAAAAATAACTTTGCAATTCCTTTGCAAAGTAGCAAATTATATCACAGCTCCAGCAAGACAACTTCGATTTTTTCATTCGGAGTAGCCTTATCATAATTTTGATATATGTGATTACCCTTTTGTTACCGGAGAACCTTTCATATTCCACCACATTAGCAATAAACTTACCAACAACTTCACTGATCTTGGGCAGTCCGAAGAATCATTATATTTACCGAAACCTCATCATTTACTCATCTGCCTCTTGTAACGAGAATTGCCATATGAATCATTGGGAATTAGAAATCAGTATTTTGAAATCTCACAGCATGTTGGCGCCAACAGTTATACATAACGTCTATTTCCAAGGCTTACATACTTCGAATGTGAAGTTTCTGAAAAACACTCTGAACCGCGAACTAGTTCTCGAAATGCTGATGAAGTAACAAAAACTGTAAACGACCTTAGCAGTAAAAAGTTTGATGATAAAGATTAGTGTATTAGCAAAGCTCAGAAATAGAGAAGTTTTGGAACTGGAAAACGGATTGAGCAAAGTATGAAGGAGGCTGTGAACAAATCACAAAGACTGAACCTGCCTTCAAAGAATCCAAATGATTCAGTGTCTGCTGAAGTCATTAACGAATACCTTGCTCCTGACACTAAACCCTTACAGACAACATACTTCATCATCCTCTGATATTAGAAATTCTAAGATATCATCGTATCTTTCATTATAAATATCCTCCATATTTCTGAAGATATTTCCATAACTATTCTTATCTGGAATCATTTATCTCTTTGCGCTATCTGTATTACATCAAAAAGGAAACTGTTTAGTTCCTATACTCTGTAAACCTTTGAGTTTAAAATATGAATATTTTTGAAGTATTGTTGGAAACTGAAGCATGAGTTAGTATAATATAATGACACTTGATCAACGTGATTATATTACAGTAATTCATGCTGAGTTTCTAAATGGAACGTGATGATTCACAGATCATAACATTATCATGTGCCATGTTATACGACTCTTGTATTCTATTTAACCTCTAAAATATCAAGAAAATATTTCTTGATGATTCGGCTTTTTCTGAGGTATTCTGGTAATTTGACAAGTCAAGATCGTGCCATTACAATTTTCTTCCTAGAACATTAACAATGTTCATTTCAAAATTCATATCTGCAAATTCTGGACCATTACAAGCGGTGCTTAATCGCAAGAAGAAGAAACGAAAGGATAAAACTACGAAATAGAAATTGGGGTATAAATTGCAGCAAATAAAAGAGAGTATTAACTGTGGATGACAATGATTATAGAAGATAGAAACAGAGACTTTGAAATATAAGGGAAGATATAAAGCCCAACGCCAAACCAAAAGTTATAAACCATATATATCGATGCATATAGCAATATAAAGACACGGGAGAACTAGAAACACTATAAACCCAAGAGTATAGTAGAAGTAAATAGATTCTTCCGGCGGTAGATGAAAAAGAAGAATGACCGATATGAAAGTTAGAAGTATATCGAGAATCAGAACTGGATGGAGCATATTGATGAATACTTTAAAATATGAGTTGAGGGGGAAAGAATAGAAGGTGATGAAACATGACTAGGAACTTAGAAATCAACAGATTTAACTCACACAATGACGGAATAAGTGAATCAAACCCTCTAGTGAATAGGTTAAGCTTTTTGGGATTAATTTAGTCATACCACAACTAAATCAATTGTGATTAGATCAACACTTAGAGCTATTATGGGGTGATTTGGGTTGAGAGAGAATCGGAGGAGCTCACCAGATCTGATTGTGTATAACAAATGAGAGGCTTAACCTAAAATGAAGAACATAAGACTTTATATACCCTTGCTATTGACTCACCCATACGATTCATCCATCACACATATGAGTGGGCTTCATCAGCCGTACGGGTGATCACTCACTCGTGTCTTCTCATTTAGGTTGTAATTGTGACTTAGCGCGGCATCAACCGTGCGTATGAGCCTGTCATCCGTACGAGTGAGGCTTCACTCGGACGTCTGACTAAGTCTAACATAGTCAAACATCCAAATCTCGTTCCTGCAGTTCCTGTAACCACATACAAACACGGATAGGATAATAACGAACGATCATGGTGGCCTGTAAACTGTTGTACCTGCAATGGACGTGGGTAGATGACTAGGGACTTGCATAAAATGCATCAACAGAAGGTGTGAGTTGTAAGAAAATGAAGGAGGTGAATTTATAAGAAAATCTCCTACAGAACAATTAAAATGGACGATCGCATTTAAAGCGGATCCTAATTCCCTTTGTTACCGGAGAATCAAATCTTATTACACAGATTTTCTTCAAATCCCTTGAAATCTGGAAATCAATCATATCTACGTCAAATGATAAGATGAATCTACACTTACTCATTTCACTCTTCTATGTTAGCTTCATTCGTACTCTTCATATAAATGGATTGTTTATCCAATTATTCGCTGATGATTAAACCCTAATTTTCAGCCTGTATGCATCATGAAAACATACTTATTATCATTCACGACCTTTCCACTCAAATTTTGAGACGAAATTTCTTTAACTGGTAGGTACTGTGATAACCCGGAAATTTCCAACCAAATTTAAACTTTATCTTTATATTATTCCAACACGATAAGCAAAGTTTGTTAAGTTAAATCTCAAGAATTTTAAATTGTGTTCATACATTCATTATAACCTCGACCAAATTCCAACGATTCACGAACCGTTATATATAAATAAATATGTATATATATTATAACTTGAGAATATTAATAAAGTATTAAACGTATAATACTTTACATGAACGTATTTGTTTCAATATGTTTATCGATGGAATTAGAAGATAATATCAAATGATTAATTTATCAGATACATTGTGATATGATTACGGGTCTATGTTATGAGGTCCACTGTGATTTAAGAAATCTATTCTTTTTTACAACATTCGGAAAATGGTAAAGTGATTTATAAGTAAGAACGTGAAGTGTAACTAACTTAGATGTTGGATATCGACAAGTAAGTAACTCGACAATTTTCATTAAGATGATTTCATACGTTTATTTAACCTTTGAACTTTATCCCATGCTTCACCAACAGACTGTAATTTAAAAACTTGAAACCCATTATGAATATATATGATTCTACTTTTCTAAAACGTTTTATGATATAACGATTTCCATTATTTTAACCTTTAAACAAAATGATTCTTAAAAATATATTTGGTTTTGGAAAACAAAATTATTATATTTATTTGATTTAGTTTCAAACGTACAAAAACGTTTTCAGTTTAAAAAGAACTTTATTATTAAAACGTATATAACTTTTATAAATATCTAGAACCACTTTTGACAACTCATTACTTAACCAGTATGATAAAGATAACGATATTTATATTTTATTTTATTAAATATATATAACGATTTAAATTAATATTATATATATTTATACGCGTATTATACGTACATAGTTTTATACTTTTACTATACTTAAACTTTACCTTTACTTTATTTTTACTTTACTTTAACTTTAATAATTCACTTTAATAATTCATAATTTAATAATTCACTTTAATAATTCATACTTTAATAATTCACTTTAATAATTCATACTTTAATAATTCACTTTAATAATTCATACTTTAATAATTCACTTTAATAATTCAAAAATCTATTATAAATAAAATTCAATAGGTTTCATTATTTCATAGAAACTTGAAAATATTTTTCTCTAAACTCTCTCAATCGATTTACATATATATATTTACTCCGTATTATTTCAATATATTATTAGTATACATAAAATATTACGTCGGAGTGCGGTCCGAGTGATTTCGAAATTGTTTTTCGAGTGGGATTGGATTAAGGAAATTATGGGTTATAGCTATGGAGGTGATTGGGTATGGTTCATGGGTATGCTCATGAGGTCAATATAGTGTTTATCATCTCCGTTGCGTCTACGTACCTTTCCTGTAATATTGAATCTCAATATTGATACGTGAGTACTCATAATTTAACTTTTACATACTAATAGTGTATCCCTGACTAGTGCTCGAGTATATAGGATTATGTATGTTTGTACTTTTGATATTGCCTTTAGTTAGGTTATGTTGAATCCTGAATTAGTTATATATGTGACTGAGATAAGGTATAAGATATGCATGTCATTGGAAAGCTAGCAAAAAATTAAGAACTTTTTATTTAGATATAGAATGATTTCGATGAACGGATTTGAAGTTATAGTTTTATTATCGTCGTTATTATCGTCGTTCTAGTTTTATCTTATTATTATTATTATTATTATTATTATTATTATTATTATTATTATTATTATTATTATTATTATTATTATTATTATTATTATTATTATTATTATTATTATTATTATTATCTTTATCAATAAAATGATTTATCGTTAAAAATTGTTTTTTTTTATTATTATTACTATCGTTATTATCATTAAAGTTATAATTAGTATTATTATTATTATTATCTAATTATTATTATTATTATTATTATTATTATTATTATTATTATTATTATTATTATTATTATTATTATTATTATTATCATTATTATTATTATCATTATTAATATATATATATATATATCATTATTTAAAAATGGTTATTGTTATTATTATTATTATATTATCATTATCGTTAATAATGTCATAGTAATTATCATTATTAGTATTATTGTAATTAAAACTAATATTAGTAACACCTAATTATTTTGATTACTATTATTATCATTATTATGAACACGATATAAAAGACGATTAAAATCTATTAAACGAAACGATTAGGAAATAATGAGTAAGAGTATCATGATGAAATTAAAATATTATAAGATATTAATTTAGATAAAATTATCGTTCTTATTATTTTTATCATTACTATTATTATTATTAAAAGTATCGTTAGTATCAAAACTATCATTTTAACAAAAATTATCATTTTAACAAAAATTATCATTTTAATAGAAATGTCATTGTTACTATAAAATATCATTTTTATTATCATTTTAAATAGAATTATTATTTTAAAGATAAT
The DNA here is from genome assembly GCF_046630445.1 of Rutidosis leptorrhynchoides. Classification (NCBI taxonomy): domain Eukaryota; kingdom Viridiplantae; phylum Streptophyta; class Magnoliopsida; order Asterales; family Asteraceae; genus Rutidosis; species Rutidosis leptorrhynchoides. Next base: position 148,905,485 of record NC_092335.1, on the reverse strand, counting down.
ATTAAAAATTATCGTAAATATTAAAGTTATCATAATTAGAATTATCGTTTTATCATAATATCATCTTAGTAATTATAAATAATGATATTTTTATAATAATAATTATTATTAAAAAATAATACAACTTTTACTTACTAACATTATAGATATTATTTTATCAAATAAATATGTAATACAAACATATTTTACTACGTGTAATAAATTACTTTAATAATACCCATCATATTATCTTTATGATATTAAATGAACCCTATAAATTTTATTACTTAATATATATAAAAGTATATTTTATTATATAAATTTTAATATAAAATTTTATTTATTAATAAATGAATTATATTATTTACTCTAATAAATCTTTTAAAAATATTTAAAAATATAAAACGACGATATTTAAAATATATTATAATCATGTATAAATTTTGGAAATCATTTTGAGTCAAATTGACTTTTGTTGACTTTTGCATATTAGTCTCGAGCATTAGGATTGTGGTACACTATGACCTGACCTAATTGTTAGACAAATATTGACCAACATATAATTTTATATAATTAATTTAGGTTCGAGAATCCGAGGCCAACCTGTAACGACCCAACCCGTTAACCAACCAAAAACGCGGAAAAAAAAAATAATTTAAAACTGATCTGGAGGGTGGAGGGTGCGCGGCGCGCACCACTGCCTCTGCGCGGCGCGCACAAGGCCTGAGACAGTTCTGATCAAAATGTCCATTTTTCGCGAAAAGATCTTCGACTTCCCGACACTTTTAGACCATACGCTTTTCACAACAAACTTATATATGTAAAACTAACACGAATCAAACATAAAAATGACGTTTTACAAGCAGGGCCCACACGACCCAAAATACAAGTTTAATACAAGTTTAGAGTTTCGACCACCAAAAAGTTTAAGTTCCAAACTACACAATGAGCATGACGTTTGGGATTAAACTACCCAACTACCGGTCAAACTCCAAGAGCTACTAAAGCCAAAAGCGTCCCCTAGTATCAAGCGGGATCTCTAGTCCAATACGATGCCCTTACCCTTGTCCAAAACCGAACCTATAAAATGGTAAACAACGAGAGGGTAAGCAAAGCTTAGTGAATGTAATAATTATACGAATACATATATAATTATACCTACTTGCATAGACTTACACCAACCGCAAACATGCTAGCAACCCAATTAGCTTATCGTCACATTAACAAGCTATAATCTCCAATACCACAAGCTAGCAACAACCGCATAATAATATAACTCGAAATGATATAATATGCTTACAACACAAGTAACCATGGTCGACCAATAGTACAAGGGAACGGTGCTCGCGAAAACGCCATCGGTGTTCATAACATCCATTAGGGCACTTAACACCTCGCACCACTAACCCCTAGGGTGGCACCTTAACACCTCGGCACATCACCCCGAGTGGCATCTTAGCACCTCGATGCAACACTCATTATTTTACGGAGTGGTGTCTTAACACCTCGACACTACACTCCTAGGTGACATCTTAACACCTCGATGCTACACCCGAGTGGCATCTTAACACCTCGATGCTACACCCTTCACGTGAAACGTGGTGTCTTAACACCTCGACACTACACATTTCACGCTACAACAAATAGATACATTATATACCTACGCATATAATTATTCCACTCACCTTAACAATTAGATGACGATTTCAACCTCCACAAGCTTCAAAGCAAAGTACCTAATATAATAAGTACTTGATCAACACACAAGCTAAGTGGACTCAATACTAACACTTACACATGAACATTTAATGACTTAATGTATTAAATCGCTCATTTATACCAAAACCGCCCAATTAAAGTCAAGACCACCACTAATCACTTTAAAGCTAGTGATTAAGGTCCAACAACACCAACTAATACATAATTAGGGTAATTCATACCCATCTTTCCAAACTAGGTCAATTTATTACCCAAATAACCATTTTAAGACGACACACCCATTTCGGGTCATCCACTAACTAACCAACACCCATTTACTAAATAACTAGGTGTGTTAGCAATTAACTCACCAATTAGGGTTCATAAACATCATTTAATACTTTGAAACTCTAGACTAGTCACCAATTAGTATTCAAGACTCAATTTTACCCAAGAACACCCAAAATCACCAATAATGGGTTTTGTGTTCATCATTTACTCAAACCCTAACCCTTACACTAAATCAAAGTAAGGAAAATAAAATTAGAACATAACACAACTACCACAACGAAGCTAGAGATAAGATGAACGACTTTAATGCTTGAACTTTAACCCAAAACAAGCTCCTTCCTCTTGAATTTAAGCTTTCTCACACTTGAATCACACTCTCTCACTAGGATTTAAGTGGATGAAGTTTGGTTGTTAGAAATGGAGTAATGACGCTCAACCAAACTGATCTAGGGCCTTTAATTCGTCCATAAGTGAATTTACCAAAATGCTCATCAAAATATCTGATTTAAAAAGCTGGAACCCGGCTACAGTAAGGGGTGCGCGGCGCGCTCCCTTTAGTGTGCGCGGCGCGCACTAGGCTCAGCTCACTCAGTGACTTCTGTTTAACAGCACAACATCACCCACACTCTATGTAACATATTTACACTGCTGTACAAACTGATTAGGGTCTTACAACTCTCCCCCACTTATTCGGATTGCGTCCTCGCAATCCAAGCCGCATGACAAGAGGGAAGATAAACCAACACGAATTCTTCGGGCTCCCAAGTAAACTCGGAACCCTTACTACGACGCCATTGAAATTTAAAAGTCCTAACCTCTTTATGCCTCAACCTTTTGACCTTCTCATCGAGTATGGCAATCGGCTCCTCAATATACTCTAACTTATTGTTTAGCTCAATTTCGTCTAACGGCACCCATGATGAATCATCCGCAAGACACTTACGGAGATGGGAAACATGAAATGTATTATGAATCCCCGCAAGCTCTTCGGGTAATTCCAAACGATACGCGACTTCACCAACACGAGCTAAAACTTTAAAGGGACCAATAAACCGAGGAGCTAACTTTCCCCGTTTTCGAAATCGAATAATACGCTTCCATGGCGAAACCTTAAGCATCACCATATCGCCTTCTTGAAATTCGATCGTTCGTCTACGTTTGTCGGCATACGACTTTTGTCTATCTTGAGCCTTTCTCAAATGTTCCCGAATAATATCAATCTTGTTATTCGTCTCTAAAACCAAATCGGTACTCCCGATTTCTCTTTGACCCACTTCTCCCCAACAAATGGGAGTTCGACACCTCCGCCCATATAGCATCTCATAAGGTGGCATCCCGATACTAGTGTGATAACTATTATTGTACGAGAATTCCACCAAAGGCAAATGCTCGTCCCAACTACCACCGAAATCAATAATGCACGCCTGTAACATATCTTCCAAAGTTTGATTCGTACGTTCAGTTTGACCGTCCGTTTGAGGATGATACGCCGTGCTCAACTTCAATTGTGTACCCATATCCTCATGAAACTTTTCCCAAAATCGAGATGTAAAACGGGTATCTCGATCCGAAATAATAGATATAGGAAACCCATGTCGAGCGACCACTTCCTTGATAAACAACTTAGCCAAGGTCTCCGACGATATCGCTTCTTTAATGGGAAGAAACAAAGCACTTTTCGTCAACCGGTCAACTATCACCCAAATCATATCAAATTGGGTTCTCGCCGTCTTAGGTAACTTTGTTATGAAATCCATGGTAATGTGCTCCCATTTCCATTTCGGAATTTCTAACGGTTGCAATTTACCATAAGGCTTTTGGTGTTCGGCTTTTACTTGCAAACACGTGACGTATTGCTCAACATACTTCACAACATCACGCTTCATGCCCGGCCACCAATAATCTTTCTTCAAGTCAAGATACATTTTCGTCGCGCCCGGATGAATGGAATATTTTGACTTATGTGCTTCATCAAGTAGCACTTGTCGGTAATCACCCATCTTAGGCACCCACACCCTTCCTTGGAAAGACAACAAACCACGCGGACCCATAGTAATAACTCCGATTGGCCCACGATTCGCTCCGTATGCTTGTTGTGAACATAAGCCTCTATTTGAATCTCACCAAGCTTTTCAAGAAAATCGTTGGTAATAATCAAACGTAACGATCCAACTCGTATCGCCGGATGTTGACTCTTTCGACTCAACGCATCCGCGACCACATTCGCCTTACCCGGATGATAAAGTATTTCACAATCGTAGTCTTTCACCACATCCATCCACCTACGTTGGCGATAATTCAAATCTCGTTGATTAAAGAGATGTTTCAAACTCTTATGATCCGAATAAATCGTACACTTGACACCATACAAGTAATGGCGCCAAATTTTCAACGCATGCACAACCGCCGCCAACTCAAGATCATGAGTCGGATACCTCATTTCATGTTCCTTTAATTGTCGAGAGGCATAAGCGATGACTTTACCTCTTTGCATTAGAACACACCCGAGACCATTTAAGGAAGCATCACAATAAACCACCATGTCTTCAACACCTTCCGGTAACACTAACACCGGAGCTTGACACAACTTCTCTTTTAACAATTGAAAAGCAATTTCTTGCTCGTTCTCCCAAACAAACCTCGCATTCTTCCTTGTCAATTTCGTCAACGAAGAAGCGATCTTAGAAAAATCTTGGATAAACCGACGATAATAACCGGCCAATCCGAGAAAACTTCGGATTTCCGTAGGCGTAGTCGGTCGTCCCCAACTCTTCACCGTTTCGATCTTCCCCGGATCTACTTGAATACCGTTTTCGTTCACAATATGACCAAGGAATTGAACTTCCCTTAGCCAAAATTCACATTTGGAGAACTTTGCATACAACTTCTCCTTTCGTAGCGTCTTCAATACTTCACGCAAATGATGTTCATGTTCGTTCATACTTTTCGAGTAGACTAGTATGTCGTCAATGAACACTATTACCAACTTGTCCAACATAGGTTGGCACACTCGGTTCATAAGATCCATGAATGTCGCCGGTGCATTCGTAAGACCAAAGGGCATAACTACAAACTCATAATGCCCGTAACGCGTTCGAAGAGCTGTTTTCTCTAAGTCTTCCTCACGGACCCGCATTTGGTGATAGCCGGACCGTAGGTCGATCTTAGAGAAATACGTTGCACCTTGAAGTTGATAAAATAAATCGTCAATCCTAGGTAATGGATAACAATTCTTGATCGTCACTTTATTCAACTCACGGTAATCAATGCATATACGCATACTACCATCTTTCTTCTTCACAAATAACACCGGAGCGCCCCATGGCGAAGCACTCGGTCGAATAAAACCCTTCTCGAGCAACTCTTGGGTTTGATTTAACAACTCTTGCATTTCCGTTGGGGCTAAACGATAAGGAGTTTTAGCAATGGGAGTAGCTCCCGGAACCAACTCAATACGAAACTCAACTTGTCTTTCCGCCAGAACACCCAGTAATTCGTCCGGAAAAACGTCTTCGAATTCACTAACAATCGGAATTTCACGAATAGGTGGTGGCTCATTACGAGTATCAACAACATGAGCAAGGAAAGCCATGCCACCGGTAACAACAAAACGACGTGCCCGTGCAAAAGTGCATATCGGCACCGGTCTCCTTCGCTTATCACCATGAATAATTAACTCTCCCCCACTTAGGGTCTTCACACGAATAAACTTATCATGGCATGCAATATCGGCTCTATAACGATCGAGCCAATCCATACCAACGACAATATCAAAGTCGCCCAAGGTCATTGGAATAAGATCAATTTTAAAGGTTTCGGCACCAAAAACAACATCACAATTTTCACACACATCAACCACTAGCACCGTCTTGCCGTTCGCTATTTCGACTTCTATCGGACGACTTAACTTAGCTAACGGTCTATTTAGTTTAGGCACAAATTTAGGAGACACAAACGACAAATTTGCACCGCTATCGAAAAGAATCCTTGCCGGATTAGAATTAACCATGTAAGTACCTGAGACAACTTCGTGTGATTGTTTGGCTTCATCATTGGTCATCAAATAGTTGCGACCCCTAGCCGTACCCGCCGCCTTCTCTAACCGCTTCACATTGTCGTTTCGCAAGTCGGGACACTCCGGCTTCTTATGCCCTTCTTTGCCGCAATTAAAACAAGTGACTTTGTTTCCGGAAGATGGTTTCGGACACTCACGAGCCATATGACCCGGTTGCCCACAATTGTAGCACGTATAAGAAAACCCACCGGTAGTGCCCTTCTTTGCACTATTGACACTTTCGGCCCCCCTCTTGCTCTTGCTCTTCTTGCTTGAGGCGTTCGAGTAACTAAAACCTTCAAACTTTCTTTTGGAAAACATGAAATCACTCTTTCTTGGAACCTCCGGCTCAAAACCCCGAGCCAACTCAAACAATTCATCAAAAGTCTTAGCCATACCCCGACTAATCTTCCCCTTGTACTCATCATTCAAAGTACGGTAGAAATCCTTCATGAGCTTATGATCATCACCAACATATTCCGGGCAAAAACGAGTCTTTGCCAAGAATGTAGACTTGAGGGTAACCAAATCCATGGAACCTTGTTGCAAATGGTGCAACTCGTCCCGGATTCTATCGAGGTCGGGATAAGTTCGGTATTCTTTGAAAAACTCTTTCTTGAAGTCTTCCCAAGTCAAACCCATACATTGTTCTTCACCATACAAGTTGATTTTATCGTCCCACCACAACTTAGCTTCTTCGCGTAACATGCTAGAACCATACCTCGTCTTCTTTTCGGGAGGACATTCCGCGGTACGGAAAGCTCCCTCAATATCGGAGATCCAACATGTACTTTTCAAGGGATCTCGCACCCCATTAAACATCGGGGGTTGAGCATCCTTGAAGTTCTTGTAGTGGAAGTCCCGCCTTCCTTCGCCTCCTTCACCGCGAGGATAGATATTCCTAGCGTCAAGGGCCTCTTCGATAGTGGCCTTCATTCGTTCATTTATCAAATCGGTCACCTGCCCATCGACCGAATCTTGAAAGACCTTTCGGACGTCCGTAAGAAAATCAGCTTTTAACTTTTTAAAGATAGCCTCAACCTTGGCCGAAAACTCGGCGTCCTCGCTTGTACTTCCGTTATCATGACCGGGACCGTTTCTCGTCTTCATTCTATAAAACAAAATAGGTTAAACCACAAAAATGAAAGGACAATTACATGTGTATATACATATATGCCACACTACTCCATCTCGCTCAACAATCATCGTACATTGCTTGTTTAACACGATTTGCGCCCGTAACACTGGTAGCTAATCATTGTTACACTAGCACGTCGCATTAACTTGCTAGTACAACGTCCATCTCGCTCGATGCCCGCTAAACATACATAACAAATAGCGCATGATTAGTTTACATAAACCTATGCACAAACAAATCCCGATCCGACCCAAAGTCCTACAAGTCCCGCATAACGCACACACAAAAAGTCTAAGTCTAGGCGCCTATCTCAAGTCACCTAAATCCCTTAGACCATGCTCTGATACCACTTGTAACGACCCAACCCGTTAACCAACCAAAAACGCGGAAAAAATAATAATTTAAAACTGATCTGGAGGGTGCGCGGCGCGCACCACTGCCTATGCGCGGCGCGCACAAGGCCTGAGACAGTTCTGATCAAAATGTCCATTTTTCGCGAAAAGATCTTCGACTTCCCGACACTTTTAGACCATACGCTTTTCACAACAAACTTATATATGTAAAACTAACACGAATCAAACATAAAAATGACGTTTTACAAGCGGGGCCCACACGACCCAAAATACAAGTTTAATACAAGTTTAGAGTTTCGACCACCAAAAAGTTTAAGTTCCAAACTACACAATGAGCATGGCGTTTGGGATTAAACTACCCAACTACCGATCAAACTCCAAGAGCTACTAAAGCCAAAAGCGTCCCCTAGTATCAAGCGGGATCTCTAGTCCAATACGATGCCCTTACCCTTGTCCAAAACTGAACCTATAAAATGGTAAACAACGAGAGGGTAAGCAAAGCTTAGTGAATGCAATAATTATACGAATACATATATAATTATACCTACTTTCATACACTTACACCAACCGCAAACATGCAAGCAACACAATTAGCTTATCGTCACATTAATAAGCTATAATCTCCAATACCACAAGCTAGCAACAACCGCATAATAATATAACTCGAAATGATATAATATGCTTACAACACAAGTAACCATGGTCGACCAATAGTACAAGGGAACGGCGCTCGCGAAAACGCCATCGGTGTTCATAACATCCATTAGGGCACTTAACACCTTGCACCACTAACCCCTAGGGTGGCACCTTAACACCTCGGCACATCACCCCGAGTGGCATCTTAACACCTCGATGCAACACTCATTATTTTATGGAGTGGTGTCTTAACACCTCGACACTACACTCCTAGGTGGCATCTTAACACCTCGATGCTACACCCGAGTGGCATCTTAACACCTCGATGCTACACCCTTCACGTGAAACATGGTGTCTTAACACCTCGACACTACAAATTTCACGCTACAACAAATAGATACATTATATACCTACGCATATAATTATTCCACTCACCTTAACAATTAGATGACGATTTCAACCTCCACAAGCTTCAAAGAAAAGTACCTAATATAATAAGTACTTGATCAACACACAAGCTAAGTGGACTCAATACTAACACTTACACATGAGCATTTAATGACTTAATGTATTAAATCGCTCATTTATACCAAAACCGCCCAATTAAAGTCAAGACCACCACTAATCACTTTAAAGCTAGTGATTAAGGTCCAACAACACCAACTAATACATAATTAGGGTAATTCATACCCATCTTTCCAAACTAGGTCAATTTATTACCCAAATAACCATTTTAAGACGACACACCCATTTCGGGTCATCCACTAACTAACCAACACCCATTTACTATATAACTAGGTGTGTTAGCAATTAACTCACCAATTAGGGTTCATAAACATCATTTAATACTTTGAAACCCTAGACTAGTCACCAATTAGTATTCAAGACTCAATTTTACCCAAGAACACCCAAAATCACCAATAATGGGTTTTGTGTTCATCATTTACTCAAACCCTAACCCTTACACTAAATCAAAGTAAGGAAAATAAAATTAGAACATACCACAACTACCACAACGAAGCTAGAGATAAGATGAATGACTTTAATGCTTAAACTTTAACCCAAAACAAGCTCCTTCCTCTTGAATTTAAGCTTTCTCACACTTGAATCACACTCTCTCACTAGGATTTAAGTGGATGAAGTTTGGTGGTTAGAAATGGAGTAATGAGGCTCAACCAAACTGATCTAGGGCCTTTAATTTGTCCATAAGTGAATTTACCAAAATGCCCATCAAAATATCTGATTTAAAAAGCTGGAACCCGGCTACAGTAAGGGGTGCGTGGCGCGCTCCCTTTAGTGTGCGCGGCGCGAACTAGGCTCAGCTCACTCAGTGACTTCTGTTTAACAGTACAACATCACCCACACTCTATGTAACATATTTACACTGCTGTACAAACTGATTAGGGTCTTACACAACCTTGCACTAGTTCAATGACGTTATATGTATTTTCACAACGAAATACAGTATGGTGAGTTTCATTTGCCTTTTTACCCTTTATATTTTTGGGCTGAGAATACATGCGCAATTTTTATAAATGTTTTACGAAATAGACACAAGTAATCGAAACTACATTATATGGTTGAATTATCAAAATCGAATATGCCCCTTTTTATTAAGTCTGGTAATCTAAGAATTAGGGAACAGACACCCTAATTGACGCGAATCCTAAAGATAGATCTATTGGGCCCAACAAGCCCCATCCAAAGTACCGGATGCTTTAGTACTTTGAAATTTATATCATGTCCGAAGGAGGATCCCGGAATGATGGGGATATTCTTATATGCATATTGTGAATGTCTGTTACCAGGTGTTCAATCCATATGAATGATTTTTGTCTCTATGCATGGGACGTATATTTATGAGAACTGGAAATGAAATTCTTGTGGTCTATTAAAATGATGAAAATGAATGATTATGATAAACTAATGAACTCACCAACCTTTTGGTTGACACTTTAAAGCATGTTTATTCTCAGGTATTAAAGAAATCTTCCGCTGTGCATTTGCTCATTTTAAAGATATTAATTGGAGTCTTTCATGGCATATTTCGAAGAACGTTGCATTCAAGTCATTGAGTTCATTAAAGATTATTATTATTAAGTCAATTATAGTTGAATAGTGGATATTATGAAATGGTATACATGCCTGTCAATTTTCGATGTAAAGAAAGTTTGTCTTTTAAAAACAAATGCAATGTTTGTAAAATGTATCATATAGAGGTCAAATACCTCACGATGTAATCAACTATTGTGAATCGTTTATAATGTATATGAACGGGTCCTTTCAGATACCGAGTCTGGGTTCTGGTACTTTAAAATTGAATGATTTTTACTTGGAATACTTGCATGCTAAATCTAGTTTATTGAAGTGAAACAAAAAGCAAATTTGGTTACAGAATCTGCAATTTTTTATGGTTACCGAATCTGCTCATAAGTTTGAAAAATTGACTAAGTGTTGATTGGATTCAGTATGTTTACATATTTGATTATTCATGATGGTTTTGAAATGTATAAAACTTTGTTTGAATATCATGATTGTCAAATAATAGTGATTAAATGGAATAAAAGATTTTTATAATTTTGAAAATCCATAAAAATCATAAAATTTAAAAATCACAAAGGACTTCAAAGGAAAATAAGAATAGAGATATGTGCTTTATGATTACATGTTGTGGTCTTCTATTTCTTATTCAAACAGCGAAATGGCGAACAATCACTTTATCAACACTGAGACCAACATTCCCGGAAACTACTGGCTTGCAATTCTGGAGAGGCATCAACTATGGCCTGCTTTAAGTTCAACTGTCAGTGTTCCCGATACATACTTGAGACTTCTCAACAGAACTATCAAGTTTGTTGATGCTACACAACCCAATGCTGCTAATCCTTAGGGAGAACCTGCTAGATTTGAGTTTGAACTCAGAGGGGTAGATGGTTTAAGAAGGATAACAAAGGCTGATTTCAGGAGGATATTCAGACTTCCTCTTGTGAATAATGCTCCTGCATTACCTTCTACTTAACAAATGATGAACTATGTATTCCAACTGTGATATAATGGAGATACTCGGTGATGTGTGAAATCGCGTCTATAATTTATATGTGGAAAATACCGGTTAAAAGGATTACTACACACTAACAGGCAGTGTACCCGATCGTGCAATAGTATAAAGTTGGTAAATCCGTATTCGTTCTAAGGACAGTTTAAACGTGAAAATTAAGGTTGCTACTAATGAAATTAAACTATGTTAATCTATTGAAATGGAAATTACGAGATAATAGTTTTGTTGGCTATTTAACGATTAGCCAAATCAATAGTGATTTTAATCTAAAAACAGAAAAGAACAATATTTTTGGTATTTTAAGATTTAAGCTTTAAAGCAACAAACAAATAAAACGACATAGTTGTAAATAATTATGAGAAAGAATGCTTGTCTAGACCTTTTACACCTAGTATTGGATGCATTTAGATTAAGCTCCAGTTATTATCTAACTTATGTGAACTATCTAGTCGGTTCACTTGGAATTCTTCAGCGCAAACACTTCAACTAAGATTACACGACACAGAATTCCCCGTACCCTAAGACTTCCTAATTGTGACCAAATATCTCAACTGAGATGAAGACTTGAATTACAATCACACCAACTCTCGTTGTGTATAATTCACCCCTATTTCGTCTAGCCTTTTGAATTCAATTTACTCTCGTCTCCGAGTAAGCAAACAATTAATTAAGACAAACTAATTGTAAATTTATGCATTGAATTAATGAACTCTCGTCCTATCAAACAAATACACAACCAATTGAATCGAAAAGTCTAGCTTCAATAAGAATCGTTCTTTAATTCAAACATCAAATCTTCAAATCAAATCATCATAAGAATCGTTCTATACAAAAGTTTATAAGTCTAGACAAACATTAAATAACTTAGCCAATAACCATGGCAACAAGAGAAATCAAAGTAACAAATAATAAAGGAAACATTGTTGATAATTTAGAATCAACCTAACACGATGAATCTTAATGAGTGCTGAGATTGATCCTTGAAATCGGAAGTATTGGAGCATAGGAGTGACCTTGGAATTCCCCAAAAGTGACTGAAAATCACCCTTAATGCTCCCAAAATCGGCTGCTAAAAAGATAACCCCTAGTGATAAAAACTGCGCCCTATTTATAAGATTTAATTTCTGGCCGACCTAATCCGCGCGGTGCGCAGATAAGTGCGTGGTGCACAGTAGTAAAGAAAACTCGCTGAACAAAGTCGATAAATCCCTGGTCTGTCTCGAAGCACATTTGCGCGGTGCGCAACTCTCCGCGCGGCGCGCACTCCTGTAACCAGCAAATCCCATCCGTTTTTAATTATAACTCGACCAAAGTACAACCAAAGTCACTCGATAACATAGAAACTGCTGTAAACGTGCCATAAACACCATAAATCAATCAAATAATCACTTCTCGGCTCTCAAATCATAATCTTCCAAATAATCACAAATAATAACCAAAACCGTATCCAAATGGACTAAAAATGACGGATATTGCCATAATAAATATATGAGAAATGCGCAATATCAAATCACCCCACACTAGAGTCTTGCTTGTCCTCAAGCAAAGTCGACTCAAAAATAATCTTCTATTGAATGATAACGTCTTCCTAAGTGCAAGTAGAACCAACGGACATGAACCAAAAGAAAAACTAGCGTGGGTACGGTTTTAAGAAATCATATCAACAATGTGACTTCCACTTAATATCCCAAAATCTCCAACATCCCCAACAAAATATCGGCACAATAATAATAACTCGAAACAAAGTGTACCCAATATAAAATCCAAATAAATGTAGAAGATCTCGAACCTGATAATGTCTTCTAATATATAAAACAAGGGATATAAGTGGAAGCCATGAGCCGAGAAGATGAAACAAGTGAACCAAAGAACCGTACGGGCTACCCCGCGATTGGTCAAGACAATGCCTCCCACAGTACCTAACATCGCGAGATGTCGGTAAGAAAATAATGTGTTTAGGAGGATACACATTACGTCCAGATATCATCGACAATTATGAGGTAATCATCTAATTCGTTAAGTCAATTATAAAGATTGAAATACATCAGGCTTAAAAGCTGATATTTTACCTTTCCGGAGGTTATCCACTGGGAATCTGATCAATCACTCACATTTTCTGTATCATGATGCGCTTCCCATTTGGCTAGCAAATCTCCCTAATTGAGACAAGCTTTGACTACCAGTTTCCATGTTTGACGTTGAGGCCTGGTAGATTTCCAGTCGATGTTAGCAATGACTTTTCAAGATTTTTCGTCACCCTACAACTAGTCTGGACTACAAATTCTGAAACAAATCAGCAAGTGTGTCGTTCGGGAAACTTGACTCCCTTTAGGATGGAATGGATACATCCTGTGTGGTTAAATAAAGTGGTCGCGCGTAACATTGTCCTTGTTAGGAGAAACAATGAGGATCGCCCTATTAAAGTTTTCGATTAGCGCATGGCCCGGTTTCTACCACACGATACAATCACCGTTCATACAGTTGACACCCACCTTGGTGCAGATGACCTACGTATGAATTTTTATGTTCATGTAGAATTTCACATTCAAAATAATGAACATGTTTTGAAAGTTCAAGACTTTCACCTCTAGCAGTACCTCATCGTGATATGATGGGTAATGAAATGGTACAGCTTTAGAGGTATACGTACCAAGTGAAACGGTTAGAAGACTTTACTTCCTTAATGAGTGGATCTGACTCACTCGGGAGTGCCAATCTATTTCAATTAACACTCGGTTTAAATCCCAAAAACCTTTGGGTGCCATAGCTTTTGGCTATGGGTTGTGTTGTCTAAGCAAACACAAGCACGTAGCTATTGTTCCTAAAAAGGACAACACTGGTGAAGCTCAAGGCTCCTCTTCCCACAGTATCACACCATTAGATGATGTAATAATAAAATGGTATAGTTTCGGAAGTCTACTATACCAAGTAACCAAATGTTTTTGATCTGGCACGTGATTCGGTCATAATCACGCTATGCAATCACCGCTCTCTCACGGTTTACACCCGTTTTGGTACAGGGGACCTACTATAGAGTTCCCCGAACTCGTAGGATTTCATGTCCAAGAAAATGAACATGTGAAACAATTTTGGCTTTTTTGAAATCACGAAATATGCCATAAAATACCAACCCAAATCAAAACCAATTTTCATAACAAAGATTTTGGGCGAATTTTCAATTGTTTTTCTACTTTTTATTTTATTTTAAACTAACTTTTCTATTTTTTTTTTCTTTTTTTTTAACCCTAATTTTTCAAATTTTTTTTTACTACCACAACCCGTGAAACGTCAAGACTTTTAGATTCAAAACATACATGTTGATAATTCCTTAGAAAACCAACCCGATAGATTTTACATCTCCACCCCACACTTGAGATCAAGTAATGTCCCCATTACTCGAGATCAAAAATAGATTAAAATCGAAAGGGTAAGAAAATAAAAACTTATCGAGATTAACCACTGATCGCGGAATGACAGTGACAGATGGCGCTGAACTGACTGCCAGTATAAGAACACCATCCATTCCCGATCCTTACACCAATATCATCAATCATGCAGTTTTGCTTAACTTAATGCCAGACTTGAAAATCGTTTTACCAACAAACCTAACAAACATAAAAGAAACTACATAAAACGGAACAAGGTGGCACCACCCGGTAACCGAAACTCCTTGTCCCCGAATAAGTCTACACTACATAATTAAAGTAATAAAATTAGCTTAGTACAGAACAAAATAAAATGTTTGCAAACAAAATACAACATGATCAACAGGCACGCAGGCCCTCATCCCTGGTAATCATCAAACGACCATCCGTAAGTTCCCGAACCGCTCCTGTTCGGACGCCCGCCCGGATACTCCTGTTGGAACCTCAACTGTGTGTCCCTCATAGCCGCTGTCTCACTATAATGCAGCGGATGCTTAGGACGGTTTTGATCGTAATAATAAACTGACTCCTGACTCACCGTACCATAATACTGCTCCGGGTTACAAAAATACAAACGTGAATTATGGCGCTGCCAATCGACACCATAAGCAATCATCCCTGTATCATAATGATTAGCTCTTGCGAGCTCCTCCTGTCGCTGCTGACTCTGCCACATCCGATCATTGTGTCGACTAACCTCTTCATTATGCCTTTCCACCGCCTCGTTATGCCTACGAATGTCACGATGAAATTGTGCATTATCAGCTTGATCCATAGTATACTGAAACACATGATTCTCTACCTGACCCACAACATCCCCATAATCTAAACCCATTCTGTTCACACTATTTATCAAACTATCCCAACCTTCCTGACTCGAGAACCAAGAACTTTCAAAATGTGTACTAGCTGATGGACCAGCTCCCGTGCTAGGTCCCGATGAAGAACCACCTGCAGCCCCAGCTGCACTTGTACCTGTGTACCAGAACCCACAGGTTCCCGATACATAACCAACCGATTCTCAAAACCATGCATCAAAATCTTCCCATTTGTATAAAACAAAGAACCAAAAACTGGCATACTCTGATCTGTAGTACGCAACCTGCTCAAATCAAAATTCAATTTTCTCGCAAATTTAGTAATATAATGGCAACCTAAAAGCTTCTTTCCCGGAGTCTTATCGCTTGCACATTTGCTCAAATAAGTAGCGATAGAACCAACAATATCAGTATGCTTCCCCCTCTTGATTTGATCCATGTACCACAAATTCTTACTATTCGGTTTCTCATTCCCATTCACCCGCGCATTAAAAGTACAAGCCACCAACCTTTGCAACAACCTATCAAATGGTAATTTAATTTTCTCATACCCTACTCTTCCTGCATGAAAAATTTCACCTCCAGTCAATCTACCCCAAAAAGCAATATTATTAAAAGGCTCTTGCTTGTAAAATTCAGTCCTAATCATCCAATTCCGGATATAAATCTAAAGCTCGAGCAATTTGGGACCGACTCATCGCTTGATTTTGACCACCTAAATGAAATCGCATAAAATTACGCTCACTCGGATCCCGGGTATTAGTAACCACCAACGAAGGGAAAAACTCCTTACATAACAATGGATAAATATCATCATGAAGCGAAAACACCCTCTCCCACGGGCGGAGAGTTGTGTTATTATAAGACAACATCAGCATAGTATCAACCTCTCATCGAACTTGAGCCTCCTCAAGAAAGCTCCAATCAAAATACCAAGTGAGACCAATAACCCGATCATTTATCCTTGCAAACTCAGTCGGATACTCATTCCTTATGTACTTAATCCAATCCCTCGGATCCTCTTGCGGTGCTTGTGCTTGTGCTGAAGCACTTGGTGCAGTTCTAGTACGCTTCGCTTAACCCTGCATTCACAATTTTAACAACAAAACAACCAAAAAAAAAAAAAACTCAAAAGTTAGTGTTAGCTAAATTTAAACTCGCAAACATCCTCTTATTTATTAATTTTCCTTTTCCCATTGATCATCCCATAAGAGCATGTTGCAAAATTAACACTATCCTTTACAAACAAAACCAACTAGATCCACAACACATATCATGCCATGTTACATGAAAAGCTAGTATAAAAGAATCCATAAAATTCAATTTCCAAATAAACTCGGCTTAACAATTCATGAACATAAACTTTAACCAATTCAAAATCATCCTTGAAAACAACTACAACGCATGAAAAGCTCCAAACATACTCAAAATTATCAACTTGATTAGCAATCCAACTCAAAACATCAAAAACCAAGTAGTTTCACACTTAACCCGCCCAAATTACCCCACACTATCATGAACTACCTCCATTAACCATCTCACACACAAAACCCCAAATTAAAACTTCAAATTCGGATTTAATCTCATAGCAGACCCTAGCATCAATAATATGCACTAATCACATGTAAATATCATACAAATAAAGCATATTAGGCATTATTAACACTAATCATGTGAATCATTAAGCATTAAACGAATTAGGGTTAACCCCACACTTGAACTTCAATTAATCATCAATTAAAGCATAACTAGCACAAATAGAGATGAAATTAAGTGTAAGAGTAAGAGGAACAGACCCTAGGAGGCATGATTCACAAGTAATTTGAGAGAAAATCACAAAAAAAAATGAAAATTGAAGAAACCCTATCTTTAGGATGTGATGTATATGTTTGTGTGTGTTTGGGTGGGTGTAAATTGGCATAAAATAACATTAAAAACCCCTAAAGTCGACTGGACCCATTTAAGTTCGGGTTAAAACAAATTGGGTTCGGGTTAATTAAAACAGCGACGGGGTCTGACCCTCTGAAACGCGCGGTGCGCATTTTTGCACGGTGCGCATATGTACTACAAAAAATTTTTGCGGCACAAGTGAGTGTGCGCGGCGCGCAGTTCAACATGAAACAAGATCAGAAATTAAGCAAAAACGCCCAGTCATTTTCCTTCATATGTGCGCGGTGCGCATATGGCGCGCGGCGCGCAATCACTCAGCCACGAAATTTTTTCATACTTTTCACATCAAACGAAAATTTAACCTCCACTCACATCCTTAACGAACCAAAACATTAACGTTGATCATATTGCACCTGTTTCAAGCATGAAATATACAAGACAAAAGCAAAAATTATACAAACTCTACAACAAACAATTATAACCAATATTTTTACGCGTCGTTAGAGGTAAAGATGAGTTTGATCTCATCGTCCACCTCTTGCGGTCCATCGACATAATGTTTTATCCGATGACCGTTCACCTTAAACTCTTCCCCTTTTGAATTAACCAAATCAACCGCCCCATGGGAATAAACCTTACGAACAATAAATGGTCCCGACCACTTAGACTTTAACTTTCCGGAAAACAAACGGAAACGTGAATTGAAAAGAAGTACACGATCCCCCTCCTTAAATTCTTTAGGATCTTTTAACTGATCATCGTGCCACTTCTTTGTCCTCTCCTTACTAATCAACGAATTTTCATAAGCATCGAACCTTAATTCTTCCAACTCATTTAATTGGCTCAAATGAAGGCGACCCGCCTCCTTAAGATCAAGATTACTCGTCTTGAGAGCCCAAAAAGCTTTGTGTTCAATCTCCACCGGAAGATGACACACTTTACCATGAAGTAAATGAAAAGGAGTGGTTCCGGTTGGTGTTTTGTACGCCGTTCTAAATGCCCATAAGGTATCATCAAGTTTGAACGACCACTCCTTAGGATTAGAACCAATTGTTTTTTCAAGAATCCTCTTCAAAGCTCAGTTAGTGTTTTCGACTTGCCCATTCATTTGAGGATGGTACGATGTAGAAAATTTATGGGTCACCCCATATCGTTTCAACACCTTTTCAAGTTAGGCATTACAAAAGTGAGTTCCCCGATCGCTAATTAAAGCTTTTGGGGCACCAAACCGAGAAAAGAGTTGTTTAAGGAACGAAACTAAAACCCGTGCACCATTATTGGGCAAAGCTTGCGCTTCGACCCATTTCAAAACATAGTCGATGGCAACAAGAATGTAGAGCTTATTATTAGATTTCGGGAACGGGCCCATGAAATTAATCCTCCAAATATCGAAAACCTCGCAAACTTGAATGACATTTTGAGGCATCTCATCTCGATGGGTGATTTGGCCTGCCCGTTGACAAGCATCGTACGATTGACATATACGGTGGGCATCCATGAAGATAGTAGGCCAATAAAAACCGGCCTCAAAGACTTTTCGCCCCGTAACTTAGGGACCATAATGCCCACCCGTCGGTCCATGATGACATTGGACAAGAATGCGCTTGTATTCTTCTCCGGAAACACATCGACGGATTATTCCATCGGAACACCGCCTAAAAAGATTAGGGTCCTCCCAAAAATAATACTTGAGGTCACTAAAGAATTTCTTACGTTTATGATGTGACCAACCTTTTTCTAAGAATCCCCCCCAACCAAGTAATTAGCAAAATCAACGAACCAAGGGTCTTCACACTCCTCTACTGTTAACACCTATTTCCTTATGAGGTAAGGCTTAGTGTGTCAACATAATACTTAGAAGTAATCAAGCTTTAGGAGGACGGAGTGTTGCCGATTGATTTTTACCCTTGGGAAATAATCCCTGCAGACCCGGTTCACAAGTGTGGAAACTTGTGGGGTGGCTTAATCAATATGTCATCCGCAGAGCGTAAAAGTGCTAGCCGGATGACTTCTAGTAAGAGAAAGTAGAGAGAGAAAGAGAAGTGAAGTCTCAGCTCTCAAAGTTGTCAGAATATCTGAACTGTGCAAAATGACGACCCAAGGGGTCTATTTATAGTGTCAGATCCACCAGATTACTTAGGGACACGTGTCAGATGATGATACGTTCTGTTATTTGTGATCCGAAATTTACGCTGAAGGTGGCGTTCTCCGGCCAGG
Organism: Rutidosis leptorrhynchoides; assembly: GCF_046630445.1. Lineage (NCBI taxonomy): Eukaryota > Viridiplantae > Streptophyta > Magnoliopsida > Asterales > Asteraceae > Rutidosis > Rutidosis leptorrhynchoides. Next base: position 148,885,928 of record NC_092335.1, on the reverse strand, counting down.
GCTTACGCGCTAGGCGGCCTTCAGGGCTTACGCATGACGGAGAAGCCTGTACAACGAAGAACGCTGGACGGATAACTCCACAAAACTATTATTTCCAGCCTTCCTGATGCTACTTTTATGCAACCATTATACCTTTTATGTGTGTATATGATAGGATACACCATTAAGTCCCCCCAGTTTAATGACTTAAGCATTTGAAAAATGTTTAAGTTATTAAACTTTTCATAACGCATGCCAAACTAGCCTGCTCATTACCCATTTGCATCGGGAAAACATTACAAGGATTAAATGTAGACGAATTTTACTGACGCTGTTATGATTAATTTTGCACGGTTGAGATCCTCCACGTGCCTCCAGCTGTAAAAGTGTTATTTCGTACCCCACATTTAAACTCACCCATACACGTGTCTTAATCGTGGCCATAAAATTGCATCGATGAACTCCTATATAAACCGTCATAACCATTTTACCTTCACTTTTTTACCTTTGCCAAGATCTGAAAAGCATATTTCTCCCCAAATCTTCATCGCATTCTTAAATTTTCAACTTTTTAAGGTTTAGCATCTTTCCAAGGTCAGTTATACTTCATCCTTTTGCTATTTTCTTCTTGTTGATATCTTTTTATTGTATTATCATGGCTTCTACTCCAAGTACTGGCCAAGAACACGCAAAGCCTTCTTTGTCAAATACCGCTGATACTCCAGAAGTTAGCACGATGGCCTCATCATTGACAAGTGAATACTTAGATGGTTTAAAGATTTCCTTCCGCCATCTTAATCAATACAACCCTGTTCTTCCCACCAACAAACAAACTGTTGACAACCCTCTTGTTGGAAAAATTACTTTATACGCCTTACAAATTACCCACGGTAACCTCCGTGTTCCCCTTACTAACTTTCTTCTTCGCCTTCTTAGATATTATAAGGCCTGTCTTAGTCAGATGCATCCCCATAGCCTTCAAAAATCATCCTTTTTTAAATGTACTGCAATGCTATTAATATAAAGCCTCGCATTAAAGTTTTTATCTCTTTGTTTAGAATTCGCACAATTAGTGACTGTTGGCTTACTATTGATAGTAAGCGAAATACTCATTTTGTTGGTACAAATAGAGTTTCAAATTTGAAGGACTGGAAAAGTCCATTTTTCTTTGTTGATGAGACTATTATTCTGGAGGAGTACTCCGTTGTCCGAGAATGTTGTGCTAGCTGGTGTAGGAAAGGGTGTGAAGATTTCTCCTGCAGAGCAGCGGATAGTAAATAGCTTGAAAGAGCTCCGCCTTCTGCCCAGATCATACGAAAAGTATGAGGGAATTCTTGTGCTATGCAAAGTTAGTCAAGAATGGCCGAGCACTTCTGTGCCAGTACTTCGTGAGAAAAACTAGGGTAGGATGTGATATGATCATCCTATTATATATATAAATGTGTTTCTTCTGCTTGTCATGTTTGCTTATATTGCTGTTCATGTTAAATTTTTGCAGCCAACTCCGTGATGCAGGTTCGTTCTGCTCTTTTATCTGTTGATCTTGATGATGACGTGGAAGTTACTGCTCGTGACAAAATGGCTGAAGAGCTAGAGGCAGAGAGAGCTGCAGCTGAGGCTAAAGCTACTGCTGATGCTGCTGCTGCTGAAAAGGGGAAAGAAATCGTTGTTAGCAGCTCGGACCGTGAATCTGGGTCTGAACAGACAGACACTGAGCGGACAGCGGATGACACCACTACCGCCGAGCAGCAGACATCTGGTTAGGTTGATATCACAGGTGAAACAAATCCCACCCCCCCCCCCCCCTCCAACCCAAAAGACAAGGAAGAAGAGCATAGGCTCTAAGAGGGTGAAAAGTATAGAGGGGGCCCAAAAGCAGAAACACATGAGAAGTATGTCCATTATGCTCTTTCTTGATAATGCACATGTTTTTGCTTATAAATGTTATGTTTGTTCATAATGCTAATTTGTTCTTGTTAGTGATTTTAGTAGAATCTGATGATAGCCAAGGGAAGGCTACTGAGGGCGGTGAACGGGTGTCGGAGGAAAACTGTGAGAGTGAAGGAGATAAAACACTAAAAACTCCGGACTACAACTTCACTCCCTTTAATGAATCTGAGTTTGAACAGAGGACGGAGGACGATGCCTCTTATCGTTCTCCTCCTCCCAACACTGGCAACCCTACTGTCACATCATCAAATGTTCAAGTGCCACAAGTTCCTGCTCATGTTAGTACATTGCAGGCACTCATTGATTATCCTGCTACTAAGAGCAAAGGTTTTGCAACTGCTCTTCACATATTCACGATTAAATCATCTGTATGCCTGTACCTGCAATTTATTTATGTAATCTTGCAATATTTAATCATAATATTTTGTTGTTGCAGGGTTGTGCTATCCTTGAGTTGAAACCTCATTTAAACACTCTCTGTTCTGAATAACTCAGGGAATCAACTTTTGCTACTCACTTGCTACTAACCAATCAGCTGGAGTCCGTCCTGCAACTGCAGGAGCATCAGGAGTCTATTCTTGCTATAGCCCGTAAAGATATAGCTGAAGGTGCAAATGCTCGTAAGAGAGCTGTTGATGCTGAGCGTGCCTTGAGTGACGCTCAGAAAACAATAAAAGCTAAGGAGACTGAGCTAAAAAATGCTCTAGATGCTGCTTCTGCCCTACAAGAGGAGAAAGATAAGTTGGTGGATGCTGAGAAGAAAAGGGTTGAGGAGGATCAGTTGAAGATTGCTGAGCTGGAAAAGCAGCTATCTGCAGAAAGGGAAAAGTCTGCTGGGCTTCTCCAGAGGGCGGAGAAGGGTGAGAGCAACTTTTTCGAGCTTAGGAAGGGTATACCGAGTTTGATAGCCAAGGTGCTTGGATCCAGTCTTATAGGGAATCCCAACAATGATTATGTTGATGCTATACGCACCCATGCTATTGCTGATGTGACAGACAAATTAACCAGACGCCTTGCTCCAAACAAGTCTCTCCCTGCTGCTATTACGAATCTGATGCCTCCTGGAACCTTGGAGAAGGTTGATGAAGCTAGAGACAGATTGATTAATCTGAAAATAGATGTTTATGATGAAGTATGCAGCAGAGAGGAGTCCTCTGCTCAAGATGTGCTCAATGTTAAATTTTCATAAATTTCCAACCATTTGATGAGCAACCGTTTGTAATAAACATTGATAACTTGAATGCCACAAATATACGCTTATTGTAGTGATTATACCTTGCTTGTGTGCTTGCACCAAATACTTTAATGTTTGTTATGTATAACGCATCTGTTATGCACGAAGCATATCATAAAATTTTATGTACAACTGTGTATTGTACAACTGAACAGAGCATTTTTAAGGTAATTCGTTTTTGAACATTTTGCACTGTGAACTTCTGCCAAAGGAATAACTCATGCAAAATTGAAATCCCACTTTACAAATATTATGCCTTCAAACAATTAATAGGATATTTAAAGTATGTTATACGCCTTCCACCATCAAATTGATGAGTAATAGTTATGGAGTGTTCTTTGAAGAGTGATTATAAAATAATCTTTCCGCCATACGCCTTCCGTCATAAAGTATATGAGGAAGAATTTTTTGAAATATTACATAAATATTAATTATGAGTTAGTGACTTGTCTGTCATACGCCTTCCATCATAAAGTATATGAGGAAGAATTACTGAATATTTTTGCCTTCATATAAAATATAGAACTTCATTCTGTGAAGTAAGTTTTTTATAATGTTTGTCATGACAAGTATCTGAGTTTTGTATCATGCCTCGGTGCATTCTAGTAAAACTTAAATGTTTTCTAGCCGATACCTTGTGCCTTTTGCTGGCCGGCACAAAAGCTTCCGCCATCGGAGGTATAAAAATACACTCCTTCCGTGGGCAGGATATAAATGCAATGTTCTACATTTGTCACGGGTAGCACTTTGTTTAAGAAAAATATAAAATTTATTGATCAGTATTGAGCAATACATAAACGATTGATGACGAATTTAGGTGGATCAAGCCTAATTAGTACATCATGAATGTTTAGTGTATGCTTATTGCGAATACATGCACTATAAAAATGACCACAATGGTCTACAGTAAATTGATACACGTTGCTCTTCAGGAAATGCTAACAAACTGTGTTTATTGAAATGATAAATTCTGCTCTTGATAAAAATGATAACAAATTGCTTCTTCGAGCGCCCAGCCCTGTCTGGCCCGAACACTTGATTATGGAATGAAAAAATCCTGAACCTCATCTTCCCTGAACAACCGATTTCTCCTCCGCTGATTCATATTTCCTTCTGGAATGCTTGCAAATGTGGATCGTTCCCTTGTTGGCGCCACATACTGTGAGTGTATGGCGGCAACTCCGTTAGGAGTTGGGAATCTGATCTCTGCATGGGCCGTCGATGTTATCGCTCCAAATTTTGCTAACGCTACCCATCCAAAAAGGACATTGAGTCGTGAATTACCATCCAAGATAGTGAAATCGATTGCTTCGGTTCTTAACAGTGGAAATGTTCCCAAAACGACTTCCAAACGAACTCTTCCCATTGCATTCACTGGCGCTCCTGTTAGCCCTGAAACCTTTAAACTCGTCCACCTAGATCTTAACTGCACATGCCTTGAAAAAGCCTTGAAACAATTCCAATAAATGATGTCAGCCTCACTGCCTGTATCTGTGTAAATATGGCTGATGAACTTGTTTGCAATTTCTACTGAAATGACCACTGGCTGAACGGAAAAAGCCCAATTTTGAATTGGTTGAAAAATAATTGGAGCATATCTCCAGCTATCAACATTGTTATCCGACTGCTCACCGTCCTCGTAGTGACTTCCATTTAACCACACCATTTTCATTACAATGTCTGGAGTTGACTCACGCTCCGTGATCCGGTTTTCGTACTGATTTCTATTATCTCCTACGCCATGCTCTCCCCTTCTTCTGTTATCTCCTCGACGACCTCTTCCACCATCATTCCTTTGCCATCCAAATTTCCTACGAGGATCATTCCTCCTGTATTGTTTGCCTGGTAACAAGTGGTTTAACTCTCCTGCTTTGATCTTTGCGATGATCTCTCTTATTAGGGATTTTCAATTATCTGTATCATGACCCCATGCTTCATGAAAGTCACACCATAGTTCACTTTTTGGACCTTCTCTTTCTTCCATGGGTGCCGGCAGATTGAAAGTGGTCCGGATTGGTTCAGTGAAAAGCATCTCTTCTGGAGTTTTAGTCAGCGCCATTATCAACGGATGCCTCTCTATTGTCCTTCTATTGTGATGAAAATCATTGGGATGGTTGTTGCCTCTCCATCCGCCATTGGAATTGTCATTCCTCCTCTGATTCTTGTCAAAGTACCGCCCTCCGTTGTGCGGTTTGCTACTGCTGCTGTCATCAAACTTATTCATCCCCCGCTCACCGGCTCGAACATGCTTCTGTGCAACTTCCAACGCCTGATGTAGAGTCTTTGGCAAATCATACCTTAACGCATGAACAAGTGCACTAAATTGTCGCTGATCCAGACAAAAAATAAAACCAGATACTAGCTGAGATTCTGGATAATCAGGTATCTTCTGTGCTTCAAGTGTGTATCGCTTCATGAAATTACTCAAGGATTCATTATGATGCATTGTGATCTCATGTGCATCAAGATGTGTCAAAGTACAACTTCAAAGGTTTTGATACTGCATAACAAACTTTGCACGGAGGTCCAAATAACTGGTGATGCTTCTTGGCGGTAAGCTAGCAAACCATTCCCTTGCCATTTTCTGCAGCACCATTGGAAACATATGACAAGCTACCTCGTCATCCCAATGCTGCAACCTCATAGCGCCTTCAAACATGGTGAGGAAATCCTCAGGATCTGTTGTACCATCATAAACTCCTATTGCCGGTATGCCAAGATTCCTAGGTAACGAATAGTTAGCAATTCGATCAATGAAACACTGAGTGGATTCTGCCATAGCTGGTGGCTTTGTAGCTTGCTCTCCAGTAATAAGGGCGAAGAAATTATCTACAGCCACAGCACGGACGGCGGGCTGCGCTAAGCGTTGCTTATATTTTGTCGGAGCTGTCTGCTTAAGGATGTCATTCAAAAGCAACACTGCCTGCTTCTCTGACATGAACTCATCATTGTCAGTTTCATCATCAGAATCATTATTATCATAGCTCAGGTCGTTATCATCCTCAGAATCATCAATAAGACTACCCAGCTTGTCAAGTAGCCTGGATAACCTGTATTTTGATATAGATTTCCTTTTCATGATTTGCTTGTCTTTGCCATCCGCCATCCGCCGAAAAGGTATAAATGATGGACATCGCCGTGGTTGCATAAATGGTCATCGATCTGGATTAGTAACAAAATTTGGAATTCTTTCTGCACTTTTGGTTGTCGTTTCTTCGATTACTGGCCTTTTCTCCGAATTAGTTGCCAAATGCTTAAGCCTTTCTGCAGTTTCAGCAACTGTTTCTTCAATCGTACCATCTAGTGGCGGAACAAGTACATCTTCAACAGTTATCATGTTGTCAGTTGATGGATTGTTGACTGCTTCAAGTACAAATGGAGCTTCAGTTGTTTTTGTTTCTTTTCCGTTTCGTGTGTTCTTTGTATTAGTGGATGGCGCCATTGTTAACACCTATTTCCTTATGAGGTAAGGCTTAGTGTGTCAACACAATACTTAGAAGTAATCTAGCTTTAGGAGGATGGAGTGTTGCCGATTGATTTTTACCCTTGGGAAATAATCCCTACAGACCCGGTTCATAAGTGTGGAAACTTGTGGGGTGGCTTAATCAATCTGTCGTTCGCAGAGCGTAAAAGTGCTAGCCGGATGACTTCTAGTGAGAGAAAGTAGATAGAGAAAGAGAAGTGAAGTCTCAGCTCTGAAAGTTGTCAGAATATCTGAACTGTGTAAAATGACGACCCAAGGGGTCTATTTATAGTGTCAGATCCACCAGATTACTCGGGGACACGTGTCAGATGATGATACGTTCTGTTATTTGTGATCCGAAATTTATGCTGAAGGTGGCGTTCTCCGGCCAGGGCTTACGCGCTAGGAGGCCTTCAGGGCTTACGCATGACGGAGAAGCCTGTACAACGGAGAACGCTGGACGGATAACTCCACAAAACTGTTGTTTCCAGCCTTCCTGATGATACTTTTATGCAACCATTATGCCTTTTATGCGTGTATACGATAGGATACACCATTATCCACCTTCATGAGATATTCATTGGGAAAATCGTCATGAATAGTAGTCTCATCGAGACCTCACGGGAGGGATTCTCAAGACGTGAAAGATGATCGGCCGCTCAATTCTCGGCACCCTTTTTATCTCGGATTTCAATATCGAATTATTGCAAAAACAATACCCAACGTATCAATCTTGGTTTAGCATCGGGTTTTATGAGCAAATGCTCAAGTGCCGAGTGGTCCGTATACACAACCGTCTTTGCTAGTATGAGATATGCACGAAATTTGTCAAAAGAGAAGACAATTGCTAGGAGTTCCTTTTCGGTAGTGGTATAATTAAGTTGCGCTCCTTGCAATGTCTTACTAGCATAATAAATGGGCTGAAAATGTTTACCAACACGTTGCCCCAAGACGGATCTGTTTGCAAAGTCGCTCGCATCACACATAAGTTCGAATGGAATAGACCAATCCGGACTAATAAGGATAGGTTAATTAGTGAGCTTTGCTTTAAGAGGATTAAACGCTTTGTGACACTCCTTAGAGAAAACAAAAGGAGCGTCCTTTTCAAGAAGTTTATTCAAGGGTGTGGCAATTTTGGAAAAATCCTTGATAAACCGCCGGTAAAACCCGGCGTGCCCAAGAAAACTTCGAACACCTTTGACATCGGTAGGGGCTTTAAGCCCAGTGATAACATAGATTTTCACCTTATCTACCTCAATCCTAACTTTGGAAATCTTGTGCCCGAGAACGATGCCTTCACGAACCATAAAGTGGCATTTCTCCCAGTTGAGCACAAGATTGGCTTTTTCGCACCGAAAAAACATACGCTCAAGATTATGAAGACATGACTTGAAGGTGTCTCCGTAGACTGAGAAGTCATCCATAAACACCTCCATGCAGTCTTCGATCATATCATGGAATATCGCCACCATACACCTTTGAAAGGTAGCAGGGGCGTTACATAAGCCGAAGGGCATACGTCGATACAAAAATGTGCCATACAGGCACGTGAACGTGGTTTTCTCTTTGTCTTCTGGTGCAATAGGGATTTAGAAGTATCCCGAAAAACCATCAAGAAAACAATAGAAACTCTTTCCCGCCAACCTCTCCAACATTTGATCGATGAAGAGTAGGGGAAAATGGTCCTTTCGGGTGGAATCATTCAATTTTTGATAGTCAATGTACACCCGCCACCCCGTGACAGTCCTGGTAGAAATCAGTTCATTCTTTTCATTTGTGATTAAGGTCATGCCACCCTTTTTGGGCACACATTGAACCGGACTCACCCAAGAACTGTCAGAGATAGGGTAGATAAGACTTGCATCAAGGAGTTTAACAATCTCCTTTTTAACCACTTCCTGCATGTGCGGGTTTAGTCGCCTCTATCGTTGCACACACGGTTTGAAGTTATCTTCCATTAGGATTTTGTGTGTACAATAAGAGGGACTTATACCCTTAATATCCTGAATTTTCCATGCAATAGCCGGTTTATGGGCTTTTAACACGGAACCAAGTTTAGATTTTTGACTTACAAAAAGATTGGAAGCAATAATCACTGGGAGTTTGGACTCCTCCTCAAGAAAAGCGTACTCTAGATTTTTCGGGAGTGGTTTCAACTCTAATTCAGGAGGTTCTTCAATTGAAGTTTTACTCCTGTAGGAATTCGCTTTCTCCAACTCCTCATGTTCTTCTTCGGTTGGCTCATAACCTTCATCCATTAGGGTGGTCATCATATCCACCTCATCCAACATATCCTCTTCACCATTTGCTATTTCACATTCACCTGTTCCCTGTAATTCTGGAAACTCCTGCAAAAACTCAACATGTGTGTCCACGATTTGCAAATAATAACAAGTATCATCTAAGGACACGAGGTATTTTACAGCTTTATCAATAGCAAAGGTCACCTTTTGGTCACCTATTCCAAGGGTCAACTGTTGGCCATAAACATCAATTAGACATCTAGCGGTATTCAAAAATGGCCTACCCAAAATAAGTGGAATCCTTTCATCCACTTCCATGTCTAGAACAACAAAATCAGCGGGGAAAACTAATGGCCCGGTCTTAACTAGCATATTCTCTATAATTCCACGAGAGTATTTAATAGAGCGGTCAGGTAGTTGTATGGCCATACGAGTGGGTCTAAGTTCCCCAGGTGCTAGTTTAAGGTAAATAGAGTAGGGCATTAAATTAATACTAGCACCCAAATCCGTCAATGCCCGCATACAAGCAAGATTCCAAAATAAACAAGGAATAGAAAAATAACCCGGATCTTCTAACTTCTCGGGAAGTTGGTTTGTCACCACCGTTGTACATGGTGCATTCAAAGTCACTGATGAAACACTTTCCACCGGTTGGTGAGCAAATCTTTCATGAACCCAGCATACTTAGGCATCCCCGCAATAACATCAATGAAGGGCAATTTGACATTTACTTTCTTAATTAACTCCATAAACTTTGACTTTTCTGCCTCTAACTTTTCTAACCTCTGTTTCCTCGGGTATGGGAGCGGTGGTTAATACTCCTTAACTACCGGTTTAGCAGCAACTGTTACCGGTACCTTTACAACTTCCTCAATCACCTGTTCCGGCTCCTTATCCCCCTCATGTTCACTAACAACTACCGGTTCACCATCCTTCACTAACGGAACTCACAAATCATACTCATCGGGTTTCTTTGGTGGATCATATGCGAGACCACTTCGGGTGGTGATAGCATTAACGTGCCCATTCTTCGGGTTAGCATCCGTGTTACTCGGTAATTCCCCCGGTTTCCTCTCATTACTCTGATTGGCAAGTTGACCAATTTGTTTCTCCAAATTCTGAATAGCCACTTGTTGATTTCGAAACATTTGATCATTTTTCTCATTGTTTTGGGTGACAGTGGTAACAAGCTGAGTTTGAGACATCACAAGCTTTTCGATCATCGCTTCTAGGTTGGACTTTTTCTCTTCGGCTTGTGGCTTCTGAAAATATCCGGGAGCTTGCTGTTGATAACCTCCACTAGATCCTGGCTGGAACCTCGAACCTTGATTACCTTGAGGATTATAAGGATTGTTGAAATTCCTATTTGAAAGGACCCGTCCTAATCCACCTGGACGAAGTCATCAACATTTGGTCCCATTGCGATGATCGGATCCAAGTAATGTCCTTATATTGAGCAAATGCACAGCGGAAGACTTAATTCGTACCTGAGAATAAACATGCTTTAAAGTGTCAACCAAAAGGTTGGTGAGTTCATAGGTTTATCATAACAATCATTTCAATATGTTAATAGACCACAAGATTTCATAATCATAAACATAATACACTCGCAAGTGTATGTAAAGCATTCTAAGTGGTTGAGCACTTGGTAACCATACTTAACATTTAATCAACGTCGCATATTCCCTTTATTATGAAATCTCACTACACCGTACCAAGTGTAGTCACCAAAATGAAGTACTGTGCAACCGTTGAATACTGGTCGTCCAGTCCGGTTGGGGTTGTCAGGCCCGATAGATCTATCAACAGGATTCGCGTTTACAATACCCATGTAATTAGTAGTTACCAAGCTACAGGGAAATATGCCAGTGGTACAACTCAACGTAGAATATATTTTTAAGTACTTGTGTCTATTTTGTAAACATTTATAAAAGCAGCGCATGTATTCTCAGCCCAAAAATATATATTGCAAAAGCAATTAAAAAAGGAGCAAATGAAACTCACTTTTGCCTTGAAGGTATTTAATTCGACTTGGTCTCCGATAGATATAACGAACCTAACCATATATATAATATATCAACATATTTTCTTTTTAAGTAATCGTTACATATATATATACTTTTAATATTTTCTTAGTCCGTAGTTAGCAGTCCGATGTTAGTGGTCCACAATTAGTTGCTTAAATAAAATAAATAAAGACCCCATCGTATTCGTATTGATCAGAATTAATCTCGACCCATGGTACCATGTTGTCAAATGACGTGTTGCATACATAAAGTACCGTGTTGTCAAATGACGTGTTACGTACAATCATGAGGTCTTATGATTAATCTTCTCGTGTTGTTTACGGGTGGTCCTGAAATATATAAAATCAAATCATAAGTAATTATATATAAAATATCATATTAATTAGAAAAGATATGATTAATTTACTTTTTCTCCAAATATTTTCGTAGCTAAACTAGCTTCGGATACCCAATCTTGTTTTAGTCGTAGTTTCTTCATTACAACTCCGTTTTTGTTGGTTCAACTTGCCACTTCCTTGGATCGAGTCAAATTTTAAGAATATGAATTGAAAATACCTTAGTTTGTATTCAAAATCATAGGTTATAGGTCAAACTTTGGTGAAACTTATGAAAGTGATCATTTTTCATCATAAAAACAACATTTAATGATCATTTTTCTAAAAATACTTACACTTTGAGTTAAACCATGAAATTTTTATGTGTTAACATATACATAAGAAATATCATTTTTCCAGAACATGAACTTCCAATTCAAAGTTCAAGATGGTTTTTAATTATCCAACCCAAAACAGCCCCCGGTTGCACTCCGACGACGTAGATTCAGTTTTTAAGATGTTCTTTGTAAAACCAAGTTATATCTTGTTAGGTTAGAATATCATTATGATATATTACAGGTCTTGAAGTGTTTTAAAAGTCAAGTTAGAAGGATCTATTTAGTTTGCGAACAAGTTTGAAATCATTCAAACTATGTTCTTGTAGTTAAAATTTTATACCACAAAATAAGATAGCTATATGAATATGAATTGAATAAGATTACGAACAAGGTTACAACCTCAAGTTACTTGGACAAAGTTACTGCAAAAGATAAGAAATAATCTTAGAATCAAAGAGTGGTGGAGTTAGATCAAAAGGTTGGAAGTAAACTTCTTCAAATGGGTGGTTATTTTGATATGTTCTTGAAAGAGTTTTCTTATGGTGTTTAAGGCTTATAATTGAAGCTAAATGATGGGGAAAATGCTTGGAGATGATCAAATATGAAGTTAGGAGTATTTTGAGAGAGAAATGAGGGTGTAGGTATGAGAAAACGGAGTGAAGAAATGGTGTTCATTTATAAAAACGTTTTTAGTTTATAAAGAAAGAAAAGGATTCCTAATTTTGTTTTCTTACTAATAATTCATACTACTTGACAAATCCTAGTTACCTCATATCTAGGGCAGTAATAATGTTGATTAGGATGTTGATTTGATGTGTATATACCAATAGTAAATACGTATAGAAGTTGGCTATGATACGGGTACATATACCCTAGATATACGTATAGAAATCTTGAGAAAACGGAAAGAGAATTCAAATATAGCTATCTTTTGTGAATATACTTATATTGTTTTATGTATTTAAGTCCTTAAAAAGTGATTAAATACATTATATATACGATACATGTATAAGCATTATAGATTATAAGTATATATATCAAAGAATGTTACGTATAGTTATCGTTTTGAAAACTTAAGTTAGTAGTTTCAAAATATACTTATAACTCATTGTCATTAGTACACAATGAGATGTTAAACCATCCTTAGATCATGTTAAATATATATAAATACATATATATACACAAAAGTATAATTATCGTATGTTATATAGTTCGTGATATCATCGGTCATATTGGACGGTCAAATGTTGTGTAAAACTCTTTTCAAAAACACAAGTCTCAACAATTTGGATTGGTTATCATGTTGGTATGGTTTAATTTATGTAAATATTAATCTCATAAGTATAATTTGGTCGGAAAATTCCGGGTCATTACAGTACCTACCCGTTAAAGAAATTTCGTCCCCGAAATTTGATAGAGGTTGTTATGGATAACAATAAGAAGGTTTTCATGACAAATATAAGGTGATAATGGAGTTTTATCATCATTGAGAAATGTAGATAAAACGATTCGATTATACGAAGAGTATAAATGAGACTATCGTAAAAGAGTGAGATGAGTAAAGTATATTCGTCTTAACCGATGACGTAGTTATGATTGATTTCCGGGATTTAAGGGATTTAAAGAGAATCTTACGTAATAAGATTTGGTTCTTTGGTGATTAAGGAAATCAGGATCTTCTTTGATTATATGCAATAATCTGTTTCGATTGCTCTGTCGGATATTTCACTTTAAATTCACCCCTTCGTTTCCTTATTTTCCATGACTCACACCTTCTATTCTTTCTCCCTTGATTCTTACTTTAAAGCATTCATCAATATGCTCCATCCAGGCCTGATTCTTGATATACTTCTAACTTTTATATCTATCATTCTTATTTTTCATCTACCACCAGAAGAATCTATTTACTTCTACTATACTCTTGTGTTTATAGTGTTTCTAATTCTCCCGTGTCTCTATATTGCTATCTGCATCGATATACACGGTTTGTAATTTTGGGGTTATTATCGGAGTTTATATTCTTCATTATTTTTCGGAGCTTCATGCTTTCGTTTTCTCTTCCCGACTTCGAGTCAAGCGAGTAATGGTCTGGAATTCGTAGATACGAAATTCAGAATAAACATAGCTAATGCTCTAAGAAGAAAATGGTAATAGAACGATTTTGATTTGTTAAATTACCAGAATACCCTGGAGAAGACCGAGTCATCCAGAAAAATATTCTCTAGATATGTTTAGAGATTAGATAGAATGTAAGAGTCGTGTAAATGGCACATTATGACGGTACTGTGAATCATCATGCTTTATTAGAAACTCAACATGACTTACTGTAATATAATGACGTTGATCAAGTGTCATTATATTATACTAATCCATGCTTCAGTTCCCAACACTACTTCAAAACATTCATATTTTAAACTCGAAGGTTTCAGAATTTAGAAACTAACACAGTTTCTTTTATATTGCAGATATTACGGAGAGATAAATGATCTCAGATAAGAATAGTTGTGAAAATATCGCCAGAAATATTTAGGATATTTATAATAGAACATACGAGAATATCTTAGAATTTCTAATATCAATGGATGATGAAGAAGATTTATCTGTGAAGGTTTAGAATGAGAAATAAGATGTTTGCTAACGATTTCAGCAGGCACAGAATCATTTGGATTATTTGAAGGCAAACTTATTCTTTGTGATTTGTCCACGGCTTTCTTCATATTTTCGCATAATCCACTTTTCGGTACTAAATTTTCTATCGAGCGTTCCTAACACTCCTTTCTTTATCATCAAACTTTTGGCCATTAAGATCATCTACAACATGCTGCTTCATCAGCATTTTCAAAGTTAACTGATCTGGGTCATCGGTTATCAAACCGAGGTAGTTTCAGGAGAATTGTGTTTTTAGAATGATTAATCGCTGATGGTAATATTGTGGAATATAAAAGGTTCCCCAGTAACAATAAAGAGTACACATATATATCGCGGTTATAATAAAGTTGTTTCGGATGAAAAGTCGGAGTTGACTTGCTGAAGCTGTGACAAAATTAGCTACTTTGGAAAGGGATTGCAAAACGATCTTCGATAATAACATAATCAAAGGAACTAGAACAGATACGTGTCAAACGTTTACTCAGTTTTCGAGGGTTTTTCAGGTGCATAACTATATGCATCAATCTTTTCTTCCGTAGATGAAGTGCGGTTGGTTTATCCTCTCGATTGAGGTGTTTTTAAGAATCATGATAGATTTGAACGCTGATTGTAATCGTCGAGATACAATGAGGTTTAAGATGAAATCAAGTGGCAATCTTGAGGAAATATTTAGTTTCATATGTTATAATCAATATTTTAATCCATTTTAATTGTCCAATGTCATTAGTCCACAGTCGATAGTCCACAGTAACAGTTCAATAATTCATATATAGTTTAATATATGATATACGAATTAATTAATACGTGTCGTGACCCGTATACGTCTCAGACTCGATCACAACTCAAACTATATATATTATTGTAGAATCAACCTCAACCCTGTATAGAGAACTCGATCATTACTGCATATAGAGTGTCTATGGTGATTCCAAATAATATATATAGATGCGTCGATATGATATGTCAAAACATTGTATACGTGTCCCGATATTTAAAGTGCGTAAAATAATTACAGAAATTAAATGACGATAAATAAAAGTGCGATAATTAAATTGCGATAAATAAACTGCAATATATAAAATATAATCAGTTAGCTAGGAACAGTTAGCTGGAATAGTTAGCGTGGATTCTTAACAAAATTTTTCATAGCTAATTTGTTTGTTTCTAACAGATTTTATTTTGTCATATGTTTTCTTCATATGCCACTTGTTGGATTCTGTGAAGTCAAAATCCAAATATGAAATTGAATAAAAATGGTTATTCTGCGGTGAACGGATACGTATATCGGTGGTTGTAAGTAGGATAGTAAATGACTGTTGAATCAGCTTCGACGAATGTACAATGTAACTTATTAAGATGAAATCTAATTATTCCTCGGGTATTACCTACCCGTTAAAAACAAATTTTCACCATTAATATTTTGTACAAAACAACTTTTAATTACAATCTTTATGAAAACATATACACATATATATTTTCTTCAGATGAAATCATGAATTTAATGAGTTAATATGATATTAATCTCATTTGCTTTTCGGTTTGAGCTAGAATAAGAAATCTCTAAAACTTTTTGAAACCACATATTCTTCGCAGAATATCAATGAAGTTATGGATCAATACTTCATCGTTCATTATTGTTGGTACTCCTTGGTATCTATGGTGCGTATGATGTTGATGTTTGTGGGACAGATTATGATGTCGAGACGTGTGATGCGGATGTTGTTTGTTAATGGTGATGATGGTATTGTTAATGTTATTGATGGTGGTACTGATTATGCTGCTGGTGCTGCTGCTGGTGTTTGCAACCTTCACACCATGTTCTCCAAAGCCATCACGCTAGCGCGAAGTTCGTTAACTTCTGCTAGTACACCGGGATGATTGGCGGTTGGAGCGAGCGAATGAACAAGATTTGTAATATGGGATAGTATATAATCGTGACGAGATACTCTAGAAATGAGAGAGAAAATGGTGTTTCGAATAGTTTCTCCGGTAAGTGCTTCAGGTTCATCGCCAAGAGGGCAATTTGGTGGATGGAATGGATCGCCTTCTTCTTGTCTCCAGTGATTTAGTATATTACGAACCCATCCCCAATTCATCCAGAATAGATGATGGGAAATTGGTTGATCCATTCCGGTAACGCTGCTTTCGGAGCCCAAATGGAAATCCATATCGGCATAACTGTCGGAATCTGAAGAATTCGAACTAGATGCGGAATCCATCTTGTATAATGGGGAAAATGAATTTTTGGTATGGAATAGATTATAGGAGTTAGATTTGGTACTCTTCAATACATAATTTACATATGTATATATAATACCAAAATCCCGTAAATTACGGAGAATCTTTGAAAAGATATCAGTCAAAGTTCGCAATAACAGATATGCTAAGATAAGAATTCGTCTATACACTATCAATGTAGTAAATGCAGTAAAACGTGTCTAGACTTATGAATGATAAGCAAGTAATTTCCTAAGGATGATAAGCAGATGATTTCTGACTAGAAATGATAACCAAAACTTTTGACATGTAGACACGGTCGAAGTCCAGACTCATTAATGCATCCTAACAACTACTAGTTAGACACACTAATGCAAGACCTGGTTCGCTACGACCACCGCTCTGATACCAACTGAAAGGACCCATCCTAATCCACCTGGACGAAGTCATCAACATTTGGTCCCATGGCGATGATCGGCTCCAAGTAATGTCCTTATATTGAGCAAATGCACAGCGGAAGACTTAATTCGTACCTGAGAATAAACATGCTTTAAAGTGTCAACCAAAAGGTTGGTGAGTTCATAGGTTTATCATAACAATCATTTCAATATGTTAATAGACCACAAGATTTCATAATCATAAACATAATACACTCGCAAGTGTATGTAAAGCATTCTAAGTGGTTGAGCACTTGGTAACCATACTTAACATTTAATCAACATCGTATATTCCCTTTATTATAAAATCTCACTACACCGTACCAAGTGTAGTCACCAAAACGAAGTACTGTGCAACCGCTGAATACTGGTCGTCCAGTCCGGTTGGGGTTGTCAGGCCCGATAGATCTATCAACAGGATTCACGTTTACAATACCCATGTAATTAGTAGTTACCAAGCTACAGGAAAATATGCCAGTGGTACAACTCAACGTAGAATATATTTTTAAGTACTTGTGTCTATTTTGTAAACATTTATAAAAGCAGCGCATGTATTCTCAGCCCAAAAATATATATTGCAAAAGCAATTAAAAAAGGAGCAAATGAAACTCACTTTTGCCTTGAAGGTATTTAATTCGACTTGGTCTCCGATAGATATCACGAACCTAACCATATATATAATATATCAACATATTTTATTTTTAAGTAATCGTTACATATATATATACTTTTAATACTTTTAATATTTTCTTAGTCTGTAGTTAGCAGTCCGATGTTAGTGGTCCACAATTAGTTGCTTAAATAAAATAAATAAAGACCCCATCGTATTCGTATTGATCAGAATTAATCTCGACCCATGGTACTGTAGTGACCCGAACTTTTCCATGTTTATATATATATTAAATGAAATTGTTATTTACATGATTAAGTGTTTCCAACATGTTAAGCAATCAAACTTGTTAAGACTTGATTAATTGAAATAGGTTTCATATAGACAATTGACCACCCAAGTTGACCGGTGATTCACGAACGTTAAAACTTGTAAAAACTATACGATGACATATATATGGTTATATATATATAGTTAACATGATTTTATTATGAGTATGTATCTCATTAGGTATTTTAACAATGAGTTATATACATAAAAATGAGACTATTAATTTAAGAAACTCGAAAACGATATATATAACGATTATCGTTATAACAACGTCTTACTAGGTACATATGAATCATATTAAGATATTGATACACTTGGTTAATTATGTTAAATGATAAGTAAATATATTATTAAGTGTATTAACAATGAAATACATATGTAAAAATAAGACTACTAACATAATGATTTCGAAACGAGACATATATGTAACGATTATCGTTGTAACGACATTTAACTGTATATATATATCATACTAAGATATATTATATATCATAATATCATGATAATATAACAATTTAACATCTCATTTGTTATAATAAATAATGGGTTAACAACATTCAACAAGATCGTTAATCTAAAGGTTTCAAAACAACATTTACATGTAACGACTAACGATGACTTAACGACTCAGTTAAAATGTATATACATGTAGTGTTTTAATATGTATTCATACACTTTTGAAAGACTTCAAGACACTTATCAAAATACTTCTACTTAACAAAAATTCTTACAATTACATCCTCGTTCAGTTTCATCAACAATTCTACTCGTATGCACCCGTATTCGTACTCGTACAATACACAGCTTTTAGATGTATGTACTATTGGTATATACACTCCAATGATCATCTCTTAGCAGCCCATGTGAGTCACCTAACACATGTGGGAACCATCATTTGGCAACTAGCATGAAATATCTCATAAAATTACAAAAATATGAGTAATTATTCATGACTTATTTACATGAAAACAAAATTACATATCCTTTATATCTAATCCATACACCAACGACTAAAAACACCTACAAACACTTTCATTCTTCAATTTTCTTCATCTAATTGATCTCTCTCAAGTTCTATCTTCAAGTTCTAAGTGTTCTTCATAAATTCCAAAAGTTCTAGTTTCATAAAATCAAGAATACTTCCAAGATTGCAAGTTTACTTCCAAGTTTTCTAAATCCATTCCAAGTAATCATCCAATATCAAGAAACCTTTGTTACTTACAGTAGGTTATCTTTCTAATACAAGGTAATAATCATATTCAAACTTTAATTCAATTTCTATAACTATAACAATCTTATTTCGAGTGGAAATCTTACTTGAAATTGTTTTCGTGTCATGATTCTGCTTCAAGAACTTTCAAGCCATCCAAGGATCCTTTGAAGCTAGATCTATTTTTCTCATTTCCAGTAGGTTTATCCAAGGAACTTGAGGTAGTAATGATGTTCATAACATCATTCGATTCATACATATAAAGCTATCTTATTCGAATGTTTAAACTTGTAATCACTAGAACATAGTTTAGTTAATTCTAAACTTGTTTGCAAATAAAAGTTAATCCTTCTAACTTGACTTTTAAAATCAACTAAAGATATGTTCTATATCTATATGATATGCTAACTTAATGATTTAAAACCTGGAAACACGAAAAATACCGTAAAACCGGATTTACGCCGTCGTAGTAACACCGCGGGCTGTTTTGGGTTAGTTAATTAAAAACTATGATAAACTTTGATTTAAAAGTTGTTATTCTGGGAAAATGATTTTTATTATGAACATGAAACTATATCCAAAAATTATGGTTAAACTCAAAGTGGAAGTATGTTTTCTAAAATGGTCATCTAGACGTCGTTCTTTCGACTGAAATGACTACCTTTACAAAAATGACTTGTAACTTATTTTTCCGACTATAAACCTATACTTTTTCTGTTTAGATTCATAAAATATAGTTCAATATGAAACCATAGCAATTTGATTCACTCAAAACGGATTTAAAATGAAGAAGTTATGGGTAAAACAAGATTGGATAATTTTTCTCATTTTAGCTACGTGAAAATTGGTAACAAATCTATTTCAACCATAACTTAATCAACTTGTATTGTATATTATGTAATCTTGAGATACCATAGACACGTATACAATGTTTCGACCTATCATGTCGACACATCTATATATATTTCGGAACAACTATAGTCACTCTATATGTGAATGTTGGAGTTAGCTATACAGGGTTGAGGTTGATTCCAAAAATATATATAGTTTGAGTTGTGAGCAATACTGAGATACGTATACACTGGGTCGTGGATTGATTCAAGATAATATTTATCGATTTATTTCTGTACATCTAACCGTGGACAACTAGTTGTAGGTTACTAACGAGGACAGCTGACTTAATAAACTTAAAACATCAAAATATATTAAAAGTGTTGTAAATATATTTTGAACATACTTTGATACATATGTATATATTGTTATAGGTTCGTGAATCAACCAGTGGCCAAGTCTTACTTCCCGACGAAGTAAAAATCTGTGAAAGTGAGTTATAGTCCCACTTTTAAAATCTAATATTTTTGGGATGAGAATACATGCAGGTTTTATAAATGATTTACAAAATAGACACAAGTACGTGAAACTACATTCTATGGTTGAATTATCGAAATCGAATATTCCCCTTTTTATTAAGTCTGGTAATCTAAGAATTAGGGAACAGACACCCTAATTTACGCGAATCCTAAAGATAGATCTATTGGGCCTAACAAACCCCATCCAAAGTACCGGATGCTTTAGTACTTCGAAATTTATATCATATCCGAAGGGTGTCCCGGAATAATGGGGATATTCTTATATATGCATCTTGTTAATGTCGGTTACCAGGTGTTCACCATATGAATGATTTTTATCTCTATGTATGGGATGTGTATTGAAATATGAAATCTTATGGTCTATTATTACGATTTGATATATATAGGTTAAACCTATAACTCACCAGTATTTTTGTTGACGTTTAAAGCATGTTTATTCTCAGGTGAATACTAAGAGCTTCCGCTGTTGCATACTAAAATAAGGACAAGATTTGGAGTCCATGTTTGTATGATATTGTGTAAAAACTGCATTCAAGAAACTGATTTCGATGTAACATATTTGTATTGTAAACCATTATGTAATGGTCGTGTGTAAACAGGATATTTTAGATTATCATTATTTGATAATCTACGTAAAGCTTTTTAAACCTTTATTTATGAAATAAAGGTTATGGTTTGTTTTAAAAATGAAAACAGTCTTTGAAAAATGTCTCATATAGAGGTCAAAACCTCGCAACGAAATCAATTAATATGGAACGTTTTTAAGCAATAAGAACGGGACATTTCAGGTACCATGTTGTCAAATGACGTGTTGCGTACATAAAGTACCGTGTTGTCAAATGACGTGTTGCGTACAATCATGACGTCTTATGATTAATCTTCTCGTGTTGTTTACGGGTGGTCCTGAAATATATAAAATCAAATCATAAGTAATTATATATAAAATATCATATTAATTAGAAAAGATATGATTAATTTACTTTTTCTCCAAATATTTTCGTAGCTAAACTAGCTTCGGATACCCAATCTTGTTTTAGTCGTAGTTTCTTCATTACAACTCCGTTTTTGTTGGTTCAACTTGCCACTTCCTTGGATCGAGTCAAATTTTAAGAATATGAACTGAAAATACCTTAGTTTGTATTCGAAATCATAGGTTATAGGTCAAACTTTGGTGAAACTTATGAAAGTGATCATTTTTCATCATAAAAACAACATTTAATGATCATTTTTCTAAAAATACTTACACTTTGAGTTAAACCATGAAATTTTTATGTGTTAACATATTCATAAGAAATATCATTTTTCCAGAACATGAACTTCCAATTCAAAGTTCAAGATGGTTTTTAATTATCCAACCCAAAACAGCCCCCGGTTGCACTCCGACGACGTAGATTCAGTTTTTAAGATGTTCTTTGTAAAACCAATTTATATCTTGTTAGGTTAGCATATCATTATGATATATTACAGGTCTTGAAGTGTTTTAAAAGTCAAGTTAGAAGGATCTATTTAGTTTGCGAACAAGTTTGAAATCATTCAAACTATGTTCTTGTTGTTAAAATTTTATACCACAAAATAAGATAGCTATATGAATATGAATTGAATAAGATTACGAACAAGGTTACTACCTCAAGTTACTTGGACAAAGTTACTGCAAAAGATAAGAAATAATCTTGGAATCAAAGAGTGGTGGAGTTAGATTAAAAGGTTGGAAGTAAACTTCTTCAAATGGGTGGTTATTTTGATATGTTCTTGAAAGAGTTTTCTTATGGTGTTTAAGGCTTGTAATTGAAGCTAAATGATGGGTAAAATACTTAGAGATGATCAAGTATGAAGTTAGGAGTATTTTTAGAGAGAAATGAGGGTGTAGGTATGAGAAAATGGAGTGAAGAAATGGTATTCATTTATAAAAACGTTTTTAGTTTATAAAGAAAGAAAAGGATTCCTAATTTTGTTTTCTTACTAATAATTCATACTACTTGACAAATCCTAGTTACCTCATATTTAGGGAAGTAATAATGTTGATTAGGATGTTGATTTGATGTGTATATACCAATAGTAAATACGTATAGAAGCTGGGTATGATACGGGTACATATACCCTAGATATACGTATAGAAATCTTGAGGAAACGTAACGAGAATTCAAATATAGCTATCTTTTGTGAATATACTTATATTGTTTTATGTATTTAAGTCCTTAAAAAGTGATTAAATACATTATATATACGATACATGTATAAGCATTATAGATTATAAGTATATATATCAAAGAATGTTACGTATAGTTATCGTTTTGAAAACTTAAGTTAGTAGTTTCAAAATATACTTATAACTCATTGTCATTAGTACACAATGAGATGTTAAACCATCCTTAGATCATGTTAAATATATAAAAATACATATATATACACAAACGTATAATTATCATATGTTATATAGTTCGTGATATCATCGGTCATATTGGACGGTCAAACGTTGTGTAAAACTCTTTTCAAAAACACAAGTCTCAACAATTTGGATTGCTTATCATGTTGGTATGGTTTAATTTATGTAAATATTAATCTCATAAGTATAATTTGGTCAGAAAATTCCGGGTCATTACACTATTAAACTGCGCACGTCCCTGATACTGATTGTTGTTCTGTTGACTAATATAAGCGATCTCTTCTTTCTGGATCATAGTCAAACCTGCATCACAATCTTTTCCTAAATGTAATCCCCTACAAAACTCACAACCAACCTTAATACAATGCATGTCCTTTTCCAACTTCTCCAAGTGTCTACCAAATGTGTCTAACTTAGCATTAATAAACCAATAATCATCATATGCACAAGTGGTTTCGGTTCTCTTAACTGATGCTGAACGGGTTGACTCATGATCTTGATGTCATTCGTGAGTGTAGGCAGCTTGCTTTTTAATTATCTTTAATGCCTCTTCTTCTGTCTTATCCATCAAAGTACCTCCTGCTTGAACAATACTCTGGCGAGTTGGTATGTCACAACCTTTGTAGAAAATCTGAACCTTTTGTAAATCATTCAACCCATGTTGCGGACACGAGCGTAACATATTAGCATAACGGTCCCAAGCATCAAATAATGTCTCACTGCTCTTTTGCCGGAATTGTGAAATTTCTGCTTGAAGTCTAGCAGCTCGAGACGCAGGGAAAAACTTTGATAAAAACTTATCTACCAAACCATCCCAAGAAGTAAACGTACCCTCGGGTTGCTTATCTAACCATCTCTTAGCTTCTCCCTTAAGAGTCCAGGGAAAAAGCCTTGTCTTGATCGAAGTATCGGCAACCTCATTCAACTTGAATAAGTTGCAAACATCATTGAAAACACGGAGATGCTCGTTAGCATCCTCACTATCCTTGCCATGAAATTGGCAATCAGAAGAAATCAAACTCAGAATTGGCCCTGTGATTTGGAAAGACTGAGTGATGTTTGGTTGAGTAATCGAATTCCCTTGGCCAGCTCGGGTGGCCTTCAACTTTTCTGCCATAGTCTGAGGACGAGGTGGTTGATCAGCCATCGCTTCAGTATCAAAAGTATCAAATGAAACGTAAGAGTCTTCTGCTTCGTTGATTACAGGTGTTGATTCGGGCACCACAGTCTCAGAACTACTACCCAAATTAATTATATTATCACTTGAAGAAGCTGATGAATCCACTGTAGACTGTTGTTCTTGACTTAATGCTTTAAATAACTCTCTTTCGGGCTCGTCAAATGGTTTAAGAATAGGAGAATTAAAAGAACGTGTATGTGGCATGCACTACCTGTTATCTGCAAAATCACAACTAACAACTGATTAAAAGCACCGATTCAACTGAGAATAAACAAAAAGTAATAATAAACTATAATTAAAACTAAACTAAGAACAATTAGATAACAATCTTAATTTTGGACACAACTGTCCCCGGCAGCGGCGCCAAAAACTTGATGTGTGAAATCGCGTCTATAATTTATATGTGGACAATACCAGTTAAAAGGATTACTACACACTAATGGGCAGTGTACCCGATCGTGCAATAGTATGAAGTTGGTAAATCCGTATTCGTTCCAAGGACAGTTTAAACGTGAAAATTAAGGTTGCTACTAATGAAATTGAACTAAGTTAATCTATTGAAATGGAAATTACGAGATAATAGTTTTGTTGGCTATTTAAAGATTAGCCAAATCAATAGTGATTTTAATCTAAAAACAGAAAAGAACAATATTTTTGGTATTTTAAGATTTAAGCTTTAAAACAACAAACAAATAAAATGAGATAGTTGTAAACAATTATGAGAAAGAATGCTTGTCTAGACCTTTTACACCTAGTATTGGATGCATTTAGATTAAGCTCCAGTTATTATCTAACTTATGTGAACTATCTAGTCGGTTCACCTGGAATTCCCCAGCGCAAACACTTCAACTAAGATTACACGACACGGAATTCCCCATACCCTAAGACCTCCTAATTGTGACCAAATATCTTAACTGAGATGAAGACTTGAATTACAATCACACCAACTCTCGTTGTGTATAATTCACCCCTATTTTGTCTAGCCTTTTGAATTCAATTTACTCTCGTCTCCAAGTAAGCAAATAATTAATTAAGACAAACCAATTGTAAATTTATGCATTAAATTAATGAACTCTCATCCTATCAAACAAATACACAACCAATTGAATCGAAAAGTCTAGCTTCGATAAGAATCGTTCTTTAATTCAAACATCAAATCATCATAAATTAAACGAATAACTAATAAGTATCATCCAATACAAAAGTTTATAAGTCTAGACAAACATTAAATAACTTAGCCAATAACCATGGTAACAAGAGAAATCAAAGTAACAAATAATAAAGGAAACATTGTTGATAATTTAGAATCAACCTAACACGAAGAATCTTGATGAGTGCTGAGATTGATCCTTGAAATCGAAATGATTGTAGCGTAGGAGTGACCTTGGAATTCCCCAAAAATGACTGATAATCGCCCTTAATGCTCCCAAAATCGGCTGCTAAAAAGATAACCCCCAGTGATAAAAACTGCGCCCTATTTATAAGATTTAATTTCTGGCCGACCTAATTCGTGCGGTGCACAGATAAGTGCGTGGCGTGCAGTAGTAAAGAAAACTCGCTAAACAAAGTCGATAAATCCCTGGTCTGTCTCGAAGCACATTTGCACGGTGCGCAACTCTCCACGCGGTGTGCACTCCTGTAACCAGCAAATCCCATCCGTTTTTACTTATAACTCGACCAAAGTACAACCAAAGTCACTCGATAACATAGAAACTGCTGTAAACGCACCATAAACACCATAAATCGATCAAATAATCACTTCTCGGCTCTCAAATCATAATCTTCCAAATAGTCACAAATAATAACCAAAACTGTATCCAAATGGACTAAAAATGACAGATATTGCCATAATAAATATATGAGAAATGCGTAATATCGCTCGGGTTACACCTGCTAAGTTTCAGAAGAAGTTCTTACACTTCAGGAGGTATGTGATCTTCTCGATCATCAACTGGTGTTTTCTGATGACACAGAGTGGATCTGATAGCTTAACGGTCCCAATGTTGAAGCTCTTTTACTCTTTTACAAGAGTAGAACATCTAGATTATGCTGAATTGTTGTGGGATTTAGTACAGTCTCAAGTAGATAAGACAAGGAGTGCTTATGTTCCTTGCATAAGGTTTTTCTGTCTTTTTATTCATGATACCATAACTGCTTGCAGAAATGCGAATATTTTTGTACCAGATACTCAGGGAATGCAGATGGTTCATTTTGCGGAGACAAAGATAAATACTCTGGTGATCTCAGATAATCAATTCACTGCACCAATTTTAAATTGGTTGGTGAGGCTAGCGGATCCCCAATATGTTAGGATGCATACTTACTTTGAGGCGGTAGGTATACCTCTTCCGAACCCGGTACAACAAGTACAAGTTGAACCAGCCGCGGTTCCAGCCCTAGACGTTGTAGAGGAACCTGTAGTTCAACCATCTGGGCCAGCTAATTTTTCACTTAGGATAAACCTAAAATGCCCAACGGTTACACCGCAAGCTCAACCCGTAAGGATCAGAGAGCCTAGTCCACTTAGGATTGAACCTACCATATCCACCACATCTGAGAGCAGTGACACCGATTCATCAGCAACTGAATCATCTCCTAAACTAATGCAGAAGTGTAACACCCTAGGCAAATCCCACATCGCCCATGGACATGAGTGATCATGGGATTATAATGTAATACTCACGCTTAAATGACATAACGCGTTTTGGGATCACAGGCAGAGCAGATGTGCGAGTACCTTGCAGTTAAGCGTGCTCGGGCGAGAGCGCTACCAGGATGGGTGACCTCCTGGGAAAGTGCTTATCGTGTGTAGTCGCCAAGAAAAAGCCGTGCGCCTGCGGGCAAAGCGGACAATATTGTGGTCATGTTAAGCTGGGGTGTTACAGAATGATATCAGAGCCACTCATGTGCCGTTGGGGGTGGTGGGGCAAACCTCATTGAGGACGATGAGTCCCTAAGGGGGGGTGAATGTAACACCCTAGGCAAATCCCACATCGCCCATGGACATGAGTGATCATGGGATTATAATGTAATACTCACGCTTAAATGACATAACGCGTTTTGGGATCACAGGCAGAGCAGATGTGCGAGTACCTTGCAGTTAAGCGTGCTCGGGCGAGAGCGCTACCAGGATGGGTGACCTCCTAGGAAAGTGCTTATCGTGTGTGGTCGCCAAGAAAAATCCGTGCGCCTGCGGGCAACGCGGACAATATTGTGGTCATGTTAAGTTGGGGTGTTACAAGAAGAGGACACGCTACATGCCTGATGAGATGATTCAGACTTTGCCAACCCAACGAGTAACTAGATTTAGGACTTCGACTCTTATCTTCTGCCAAACTGTTACTCCAACCATTGGTGATACGGACCAAGACCTAGAGCCTATTAGGTCACCTTCATCCATTTCTGTATCATATCCAATAATAACAGTAAGCCCTACGCTAAATGAAGCGCAAGCTTCGGTAGGCAAGAGAGCTGAAAGCACGGATGGTAAAGTAAGTGTTGACTCAATCGATTGAGGAAACTCAATCATTGAAGTCCAGAACGGCCGAAGGGGAGCCGAAAAATCTTGAAAAGGCACTCTGCGTATCGGCTAGAAATCCTCTTGATATACTTCATCTTAGTGATGTCGTATCGCCTCAACGTATAATAGGGCCTGGAGGTCTGACTTATCTTGATGAGGCAGATCTACCGCGTCCCATGGAAAACTAGTCAACATGACAATCCTTTGGGATATTTATCAGGCTTCCAGCAGACTGTTCCTTTGGTTCAAGAAATTGATCCATTGGTTCAAACCACTTCTCTTCTGGATTCTGAATCTCAGAGTCTGGAGGATGAGTCCTTAACTGAAAGAGATGTGCCACCTCATGGTACATTGATGACGAGTAGTTCTGCTACTCTGTCAGAGTCCCATGAGACCAAAGTCATGGAGGCGGATAATTTGCAAAAGTCTTTGCCGACGACAACTCCGGTTGTTGCCCAACCTCCATTAGAAGGGGATATCATGAATCTGACTAGTAGTATGTACAGCCCTACATATAACAATAATACCGCACGATTATCCTTACCTGCACTCACGACAAATCAAACACTTCCACCGACATCACATTCAACAGATGTTGCTGCTGCTGTTCCTATTGTTACTTTTCCAACATCACCTCCACGTTCACCAAAATACTATGATGCTTTGGAGCAAGAATATTTCAATCGTATGTTTGCTCGAGTAAATCTTGACGTTCTTAGACGTACTTCGCTTCAATCTATGATTCATGCTAGATTATGACATCCACTTACTTCCTTCTTTTCTTTACTAAGTCCTCACCGTGATGATGAACATGACGATTCTGATCCTCAGAATAATCATGAGGGGAAGATAGGAGTAGATGGAGAATTTCTGGTGGTAAACATTTCCACTAGGGGTGGTGGTGCGAAGTCTGCTTCAACTTCACAAGTCAAACGGTTAATGTTGAATCTGAGGCAATGCAAACTCATGACGATGTAGTTGAGAATGCAGAGCCTAAGCAAGTGATTATTCCAATTTTAAAAACAACTCAAGCTGATGTTGAAGGTGGACAAGTTGATGAGGATTTGAATTTAAATTATTTCTATCTTGAGGAAGCAGATGATGATGGGTTTGTCATTTTAAGTACACTATCTTCTTTATCTGCTATACCTGATGATGTAGAGATGGTTGATGAAGGAAATCCCGAACCAGAGATGCAAAGTGATGATGAAGAGGATTCTACTGATGAAGAATGTGGATGAGATCTTTGATCATATTGAAGATGATAATGCTCCAACTCAAAATGTAACAAATTCTTCAAGGCAACCTGCATCATCTAGTTCAAATCCAACAAATGTTAATGAGAGTTCAACTCCTGGTGCAACAACATCAAGTTCTACAGTAAATTCCTAGTTCAAATATAACAACGGTTTATTTTTCAAGAATCAGAATCATCGACTGCAATTGGGAATTGAACATGAGTTATGACTTTAAGGAACACATTCATCGAGGAAAATGCGTATAAGATCTTTCGCATTAACGAGATGCCAAGAAGTGAAACGTTTACTTATATTGGTTTACGATTGCTTCCAGCTAGTGAAAGGAACTGGTATCAGTTTACGTGGAGGAAACGTATCAATCGAAATGAAGATGACTTATGGTTACAACGTAAGTACCGGATATCAGAAGTGTTGGATATTACACGAGTGGGTGTTAATATAAGTATGAATAAAGATGTCATCAGTCAGTTTCATGTTATCAGAGAAGATGAGAAGGAGTACAAGTTTACAGAAGCTGATTTTTAGAATTTGGATATGCTTGATATCATTCACATCTACAACTACCTCATTATTCTCACAATTAGACCTTATGCTAAATCTCAAGCTTTGAAAGCCGTGAAGAGATACATGATGGAGACAATTGAACTGATGAGATGTGAAGACTTTCAAATCGGTCTCGAAGCAAAAAAGAAAAGATTCCAATCACATGTCTGAATCAATTTACAAAGGGACTGAAGGATATGAGAATGTTTCAAATACAATTTGAACCTTAAGGGTTTGTATTTTTTAACTCACAGAAAGAAAAGGTGTTCATCTTAACGAATGAGCTAAACAAATATTCAGATGGTACACTTAAGGCTGCACTGAAGTATCTCAAGTTCCGTCAAAGCAAGTTTGATGATATTGACATAAAAATGGGTCTTGGAGAGTTCATTAAACACATTAGAGATCGTCTTAAACTCTGGATCCGAACTAGACAATTTGAGATTCTTCGCGGTCAAAGAAAAAGAAGATATTTCAAGGAAATGGATGAATATCCATTACATGAGGGAGATCCAAGAAAGTTATGGGGTGTCTGGAAGCCTTCAAAGAAGATTTTAGATAATCAAGTTGAATTTTCTGACCCCATTAGCAAAAGATGGAAAGCTACTTTTGGACCTCTCAAGATTACTCAATAGGATTACATTGTAATTTTCACATTTAACACTATGGGGGAGATTGTTAGGACCCCGAAATATGTAGAATGTTAATGTAAAACAAGCTTATTAGAAAGTTCCTTAGAAGCGGGCTATATAAGGAACCTAAGTAGTCCTAATTAGATATCCGTTGCATTGTAAACTAGTTTAAGAAGCTGTGGAATGTAAATATACCGATTCTCTCTAATACCGAATCTGTTCTTACCTTACCGAGTCTCACTCTAACTCATCACATCTTCTAATCTCACTATGATATGACCTATCACCTATACACACTGATAGTGTTAGGAAGACCTTTCATGAATACGGCGAGGACTGTCATTGATGTGTACAATCAAACCTTGAACTTGCAATCATATGGGGAGAGTGTTACCTTCAAAATTGACTGACCTACCGATATTTTTGGACAGGCAGAGATGTTTGCTATTTCCACTGGACGGATCACTTCCGATGATGAGTCTCCACCACCAGCCAATGATATCGAAATGGGTGTCGAATCACAGTCTGCTTACGACCCATAAATGGAAGAAGAGGATCCCAATGAAGAAATAGAGGAAGAGGAAGAACCTGAGGAGGAAGAAGAAATGGGAGACGTAAAAGAAACTGCGATGATACCCTCTCTAAGCTTGGAACGTCACGAAGAATTAATGAAGCTCGAGACAGAAGATCACAGTTTAATTATTCGTTTTAAGAAAAGATTAAAGATATAAAGATCGACCCTGCAAGTGTCGAAATGAAGCACCAGGATATGGAAGAAGCCCGTTCATCAGACGAATCCACAGAAAAATATTGTACCGATGATGACGAGGAAGAGCAACATGAAGACATTCTGGATGATTCATATTCTCCACCCGAACCAGATCAGGAGTAGCCGGACTCTTCTTCAGATCAGATTCTGGTCATATCTACGCACGCCGACATGATAACCTTCATCAATGACACCGATGAATTTGAAGATATTCTTGAAGCCATCCATAAATCAACAATTGATTTCACACTCCGCTTAACAGAATGGATCATGGCTATCAAAGACGAATACAACCTCTACCTACATAGAGAAGAAAATAATGTTGAAATCTTAGAAGGGCGCATTCAAGACTTTATCAATACTCTTCACGATCATATCTATCATGAAGAAAGGCAATGAGAGCACAATTCAGTGGTTCACACTATTCTCGAGACAAGATTTTGTCGAGATCAGAAGATCATTTACTCTAAGGTTTACAACGCCTTAGCTGGATCTGCACTTCCGTTCTCGGCCAATCAACGAGCACTACTGACTCTCATCCGAAAGCATATGGATCTTTCTACCGGGCGCTCGACTTATCACTCTGATTTGCAAATGATCGAAGATATTAACAGCCTCTTCGCTCTCTTGGAAAGAGATATTTCGAATGCACACCAGACAGGCTAGTGATTTACGTAACAATTGATCACCACGTTGATCTGATTATCAAGGAGTTATGAGACGTAGTAGTAGAAGAAGGAAGATGAAACAATCCATTTTCACATCTTGAACCAGACCGAGTCAATATCGCCACCTAATTTACGAAGTAGATAACACGTATCTTCCACGAATCCACAGTCCTAGTTTCATATTTAAAGCTGGATGTCAGGAGATATACTTAAAGACGATGACATTAATGCTTGGGTTAGGACTGCTTTTCACTTCTTTTCACCATCGCCTTTTGACCAATCTGTGCAAGGCTACAGACTTCTATGGTGGAGATCACCGTTCAGAATATTTTTAGATACTGAAGATGCAATTTCTGACACTATTTGAAGACCTCTGGAATGAGCATCCTATCAGAGAGATACTCACCACCAGCACTGCCTCAATGATTGACATTCATGGATCAATTAGCAGAGCTGTAGATCATATTCTCATCGGACTTCAAGATCTGTCACGAGCCGAATCCGCACATTCTCTCTCCTTCAGAAGATCTTCAAGAGAAGTACCGGATCTGCTACCACTTTTGGTCTGACACTTTATCCGGATATATCCACCAAGACTCACATTCCCCCGAGAAGACCACGATTACAACTACCAGAGGGGAATGTCTGCTTTTTAGGCATCCTTACGGTCAAGCCAACGACCTTAAACAAAAGCGCTTCTCAGGAGGCAACCCATGCAATAAAGTTGAGTAGAAGGATAAAGGATGACAAATGAGCCGATCAATAAAGGACGTAACTTCCAAGATTACTGAAACAACCTGTCCTCACAAGCCAGCCAGTTTCTTCATAAGACTATCTGCTGGGGGTACTCCTTTCTTCCTGTTACTAGCTTAAATTTTAGTTATGCCATATCCTAGCTTACCACTAAGTGTGGGATTCCAACCCAAATAAACACTAGACAAATATTCTCAAATCTTTAATTAAAACTCCTAAGTGTGGAATACACTAGGAACATTGAGGACAATTTTCGTCTAAGTGTGGGATGTTGGTATAATCTTTTTATACTATATTGAAATAACCCATTACAAAGATTCCAGGTTCTTAAGCCAAATTTCAAAATTTTTAACAAGAGAAAGCCGTTCCGAAAAATTACTTTCAAAAACCTGAAACGTTTGTAAATAAAATTAAGACTTAAGTGAGGTAGAAATCTTGTTGGGATGAACCGAATCTCTAATAGAGCATTGCATGACTAGGCATTATCGACCTAAATTGATTATGGTGAAGCACCCAAATAAGACCAGCATTCATCTTTAATGCTTCACTATTTTTCGTTGAGAGTGCCGATGTCTGTACTCAGAATTAGAACTTGCTCTAGATCTGCAATTCAAGTAACGAAATGTGATTCGTATATAATCAGAAGAGCTAGCCATTTGTCAAAATAATCCTTTCACACCTTTACCACTTCTACCACATCAAACCCTCATCCACATCATCTTTACTATAACCCGAACAATTCAGAAAATGAGATTCCTTCTGAAAACCCGATATTATAAACATCTCAAGTATCATGGCAAAGGTCTTGAAAAAGTTTACCGACACAAATTTTCTCGAGATAAAATCTCAAAAAAATGTGTGTTCAAAGTTCTGAGAAAAGGAGCAGAACTATTAAAGAGAAACGCCGAAGAAGAACTTGACCGAAAACTGCCTATCAAAGGAGGAAAGTTCAAAAAATTCTTCTCAAAAATATTAGCACTCCTATCTATCTTATGTTTTCTGAAATTCTGAATAAAAGTCTTTAAAAAGACTGTATTACCCTTTTCTTACCCCCCTTAAAACAACTTCACCACCACTCTAAAATTCCTTTCCATCATTCTAAAATGACAAATGATCTAGAAGTTATGGTTATTACCGTTTTCACATTAGTAGCAAGGATTTGAGTCTTTATCAAGCCTATGACGATGGGTGCGACATGACTGGCTATGAGTGAATTCATTTCTTAGATCTATAGGAAACCCTAAACACTTGAGTGATTTGAGTGACCCGTGACAGTTAGCCTAAGTCATGTAACCTCCTCGCATTCTTACAGAGATAGTTTCAACCCTAACATGGATAACTCACCTAATTTTTCACCCTTATAATAAAAAGCAAACCACTTAGGCTATTGGAAAAGAAACTCTGAAAAGATTTCTTAAAGTAAAAACGAGAAGTTTGCTTGATGACAAGCAAAGTCTAAGTGTGGGATATTTGATATCCTCTAAAATGTCACGTTTTCACCCAGGTATTAAAGCCCAAAAATAATAAAGTTCTGAGCTTTATTGCCAAAATACCTACTTCCTCGGTTAAAATTGAAGTTCAAGTGATTACGAAGACGGTGCAAAAAGAATCAAGAGAATCGGAGCTAAAACGAAGATTCTAGAGCAAAAACGGTGAAAGACAAGAAACTAAGCTACGATCAAGGAAATCAAGTTACGATCCAGTGAAATCAGTAAGCCAAACGGATTGCTAAACGGCCTGCCATAAGGGAATACATCTTGCCAAACGGCCCAGGAAAATAGGCATCACAAATGGCTGACCACACAAACGGGCTAGGCAAACGGCTTACCAAACAGCTTGCCAGCCGTTTGTAGGCAAAATTCAAGCCTATTTAAAGGGTCTTTGTCATCCATTTTTACACACACTTCAATTCACTTCTTTCTCTCTCTTTCTACAATATTAGTCATACTTTCAAGGTCTTCGACTCTGTGCGGGAAACCTAGTACCCGGAGAAGAACGCCAAAGATTATATTAGGAGCGGTCTGGAGTTTGAAGTTGTTACTTTTGTATTCGGAATTCGTTTAATCTACTGGTACTTCTATCCTTTGTCTTTATATAATGTCTTCCATTATTATGCCTTGAGATATTGTTGCCATGATTAGCGAGCGAGTAGTTATCTTTAGTGTATGCTATGATGTAGTCAGTTATAATACCAAAATAATATTATAGTTTGTGTATGTTGTCGAGATGTTTTCCGATTATGCTTTAAACTCAATCATTTTTCCAACTAATAGAACATAGTTATTGAAAGAACCCGTTCATATACATTATAAACGATTCACAATAGTTGATTATATCGCGAGGTATTTGACCTCTATATGATACGTTTTACAAACATTGCATTCGTTTTTAAAATACAAACTTTCTTTACATCTGAAATTGACGGCATGCATACCATTTCATATTACATCCAACTATAATTGACTTAATATTAATCTTGATGAACTCAACGACTCGAATGCAACGTCTTTTAAAGTATGTCATGAATGACTCCAAGTAATATTCTTAAAATGAGCTAATGCACAGCGGAAGATTTCTTTAATACCTGAGAATAAACATGCTTTAAAGTGTCAACCAAAAGGTTGGTGAGTTCATTAGTTTATCATAATTAACCATTTCCATAATAGTAATAGACCACAAGATTTCATATACATAAACATTTTAATAAAAATATTTTAAGTGGTTGAGCACTTGGTAACCATACATAACATTTAATCAACGTCGCATATTCCCTTTATTATGAAATCTCACTACACTCTACCAAGTGTAGTCACTGAAACGAAGTACTGTGCAACCGTTGAATACTGGTCGTCCAGTCCGGTTGGGGTTGTCAGGCCCGATAGATCTATCAACAGGATTCGCGTTATAATACCGCATGTAAATGGTAGTTACCAAGCTATTAGGGAAAAATATGCAAAGTGGTACAACTCAACGTAGAATATGTTTTTAGTAGTTGTGTCCATTTCGTAAAACAATTATAAAACAGTGCATGTATTCTCAGCCTAAAAATATATATAAAAAGGGAGTAATGAAACTCACAATACTGTATTTAATTGCAATTATGTATATGACGGCACTGAACAAGTGCAGGGTTTGTCTCGGATTCACGAACCTATATTAAGTATATATATTTATATGTTGGTCAATATCTGTCTAACAATTTAGGTCAAGTCTTAGTGTATCACAATCCTAATGCTCGAGACCGACATGCAAAAGTCAACAAAAGTCAACTTGACCCAAAATGACTTCCAAAATCTATACATGTTTATTATATAACTTATATATAGTCGTTTTATATATTTAAATATATTTATCAGATCTTATTATACAAAATAATACAAATCATTTATTAATAAATAAAAATTTATATTTAAATTCATATATGATAAAAATATACTTTTATATATCTCAAGTAATAAAATTTATAAAATTCACTTAATATCATAAAAATATAGTGGTATGTATTATTAATGTAACTATATTATGTGTGGTAAAAATATCTTTGTACGCATATTTATTTGATAAAATAATATTGATAATAATAATAATGATATGATAGTTTCAATAAAAATATTAATTTTTAGTAATAAAGATAATTTTAGTAATAACATCAACTGATAACAATTATAATAATCGTTTTAATAATAATATTAAAATTAATAATAATTCAGTTGA
The DNA here is from genome assembly GCF_046630445.1 of Rutidosis leptorrhynchoides. NCBI lineage: Eukaryota > Viridiplantae > Streptophyta > Magnoliopsida > Asterales > Asteraceae > Rutidosis > Rutidosis leptorrhynchoides. Next base: position 148,850,136 of record NC_092335.1, on the reverse strand, counting down.
CCATATCTTTTAATCCGTTCATCGAACCCACACGATTTCTAAATGAAAAGTTATTAATTTTTTTTTAGCTTTTCAACGACATGCATATCATATACCTTATCTCAGTAGCATATGTATCAAATTCGTGATTTATCATAAACTATTTAACGACGAAACTAAGCATACAAACATGCATAATCATATATATTCGAGCACTAGTCAGGGATACACTATTAATATATAAAAGATAAGATATGAATGCTCACGTATCAATATTGTGATTCAATATTGCAGGAAAGTACGTAGACGCAACGAAAATGATAAACGTTAGGTTGACCTCACGAGCAATACCCTCGAACAATACCCATAACCTCCATAGCTATAACCCATAATTTCCTTAGCTCTATCCCATTTGAAAACTTATTTTGAAATCGTCTGAATATAACTCCGTCGTAGTATTTTATGTATACTAATAATATCTTGAAATAATACTAAGTAAATATATATATGTAATTCGATTGAGAGAGTTTAGAGAAATATATTTTCAAGTTTCTATGAAATAATGAAACCTATTGAATTCTATTTATAATAGATTTTTGAATTATTAAAGTAAATTATTAAAGTATGAATTATTAAAGTGAATTATTAAAGTATGAATTATTAAAGTGAATTATTAAAGTATGAATTATTAAAGTGAATTATTAAAGTTAAAGTAAAGTAAGAGTAAAGTAAAAGTAAAGTAAAGGTAAAGTTAAAGTATAGTAAAAGTATAAAACTATGTACGTATAATACGCGTATAAATATATTTAATATTAATTTAAATCGTTATATCATAAAACATTTTAGAAAAGTAGAATTATATATATTCATAATAGGTTTCAAGTTTTTAAATTACAGTCTGTTGGTGAAGTATGGGATAAAGTCCAAAGGTTTAATAAACATATGAAATCATCTTAATGAAAAATGTCGAGTTACTTAACTTGTCGATATTCAACATCTAAGTTATTTACACTCCACGTTCTTACTTATAGATCACTTTACCATTTTTCGAATATTGTCAAAAAGAATAGATTTCTTAAATCACAGTGGACCTCATAACATTGGCCAGTAATCAAATCATAATGTATCTGATAATTCAATCATTTGATATTATCTCTTAATTCTGTCGATAAATATATCGAAACAAATATGTTCATGTAAAGTATCATATATCTAATACTTTGTTAATGTTTTCAGTTAATATTATATATTATATATACATATCTATATACACATAATTGTTCGTGAATCGTCGAACACGGTCAAAGGGTAATTGATTACATGAATGTAGTTCCAAACTTTTTGAGATTCAACATTACAAATTCTGCTTATCGTGTCGGAAACATATAAAGGTTAGGTTTAAATTTGGTCGGAAATTTCCGGATCGTCACAGTACCTATCCATTAAAGAAATTTCGTCCCGAAATTTGATCGAGGTCGTCATGGCTAACCATAAAAATGTTTTCATGACGGATATGTGTTGATATATAGGATTTTATTACCATAGAGTAATATGGATAAAATGATCCGATTACTCGAAGCGTATGAGTGAAGCTATCACAAAATAGTGGAATGAGGAAAATAAGTTTCGTCATAATATTTGACGTAGTCATGGTTGAATTCCGGAATTCAAGGGATTCAAAAAAAAAATCTTGGAAATCTATAAGATCTGTTTCTTTGAGATTTAAGGAAATTAGGATCTCTTTAATTAAATGCGATGATCTGTCCCGATTACTACGTCTGATATTTCCATTATATATTTACCTTTTCCATTCCATTAGTTTTTACCACTTCTATACTCAATTCCAATTTCAAAAGATTGCGAAAATGCTTAATCCAGTTCTAATCCTTGTCCTTATCCTTACTATCGTAACAATCATTCTCCTTTTCCAACTTCCACCATAGGAATCTGTTTTCTTCTACTTCGCCCTTGGGGTTATAGTGTTTTTAATTCTCCCGTATCTTTATGTTGCGATAAACATTGATATACACGGTTTGTAATTTATGTGTTGTTATTGGACTTTATATTCTCCCTTACATTTCGGAGTTTCATACTTTTGTTGTCTCTTCCCGGCTTTAAGTCAAGCGAATAATGGTCCATAATTAGTAGGTATGAAGTTTTGGATGAACATAGTTAATGTTCTAAGAAGGAAATCGTAATGGTACGATCTTGATTTGGCAAATTACCAGAATATCCGGAAAGATAGAACTATCAAGAAGATATGTTCTTAATATGTTTGGAGATTTGGTAGAATGTAAGAGTCGTGTAAATGGCACATGATGACGGTATGTTCGGTGAATCATCACGTTCCATTAGAAACTCAGCATGAATTACTGTAATATAATCACATTGATCAAGTGTCATTATATTATACTAACTCATGCTTCAGTTCCCAACACTACTTCAAAACATTCATATTTGAATTTTTTTCAGAATTTAGAAACTAACACAGTTTCTTTTATGTTGCAGATATTATGGAGAGATAAATGATCTCAGATAAGAATAGTTGTGAAAATATCTCCAGAAATATGGAGAATATATATAATGAGAGATACGAAGATATCTTATAATATTTAAGATAAGATGATGATGAAGAATAAGGTCCGCAAAGGTTTAGAGTCAGGAGCAAGGTATTCGTTAATGACTTCGTCATAAACAGAATCATCAAAATTCTTTAAATACAGACTTTAGTCCTTGTATTTGTCCTTGGTCTCCTTCACGGTCTGCTCAATCCATTGTTCAGTACCAACTCTTCTCTTTTTCTGGGCTTTACCAACACATTATTCTTTGTCATCAAACTTTTGACTGTTAAAGTCATTTACAGTTTCTGCTGCTTCATTAGCATTTCGAGAACTAATTCACAGTTTGAGATGTTTTTCAGAAACTTTACATTCGAAGTGTGTAAGTTTAGGAGATAGACGTTATATGTATATATAACTATTGAAGTAGAAATGCTGCAAGATTTCAAAATACTAATTGCTGATTTTCAGTAATTGGTATGGCAATTCTTCTTGCAAGATGCGGATGAGTAAGAGATGGAGTTTCAATGAATAAGTATAGTGACTTTTCGGAGAGGTTTAAGTCAAAGGTTAATGAAGTTGTTGATAAGTTTACTGCTAATGTGGAGAGATATGAAAGGTTCCCCAGTAATGATGGTGAAAGGGCAGCGTATCTATCGAAGTTATAATAAAATTAGTTTTACTGAAAAGTCAAAGTTGACTTATTGGAGCTGTGACAAAACTGGCTACTTTGAAAAGAATCGTAAGGTTGTTTTTGCTAATAAATGCTAAAGAATTCAACACGGGTACGTGTTAAACTATGACTTTGGGTTCGAGAGTTTTTCAGGTACAAGACTTCGGGTAATGTGTGATTGGATCATCATCTCGATTGTTCCTTATTTGAAGTGTCTTCCGAAATTTCGAAGCATTTTAAATGCAGCTTGTCATTGTCAATATCCAAAGGATAAATTCGTCATAAATCTTGATTGATTCTCGTATCCTTTTGAGTGTTACAATTAAAAGTGATGTTCTATCACAGTTTTGAAGTCAAAGTATAGCTTTGAAAAAAATGTAAGGATCTAAGAGTGATGGTTTTGCTTATATCTCGAGTTGCATTCTGAGATTTCAAAATTCAGAATAGGTGATTGAATTTGAATGAGTATGGTTGTTTTGATTTCTTATAAAAGAAGGTATACTGTTGTGAAAATAGGGAGTATAGTTGATGATTTACTGAATTAGAATCGAAGAATGTAATATATTAATTGTGCATTTATATATCTCTTGGGTATTACCTACCAGTAAAAAAAATGTCACAAATAATATTTTGAACAAGAATTTTTCATTACAGTCTTTATGAAAATATATGTATGTATATTTTCTTCAGATGTAATACAGATTTAATGAGTTAATATCATATTAAGCTCATTTGATTTTCGGCTTGGATTAGTAAAGAATAATCTCTAAAACATTAGAGATTACATAATCTTCGCGGAGTATTTCACTAATGTAATCAATACTTCAATATTTATTCTTATAGATATTTCCTTAGTGAATTATACTGATGCTCATAGAACTCTTGCTAACTTCACAAGATACGAATGTTGTTTTCCAGTAAGTTTCGAGTACATTGAAGATGAAAGTGTAAAATCAAACATGTTATTGAATGATACACTTGGTTTATTATGAAAATGAATTCATTTAATTGAATCAAAGATTGTAGTTACGATGGTTAGGTTTTTAACGAAGGATGTACATCATAGCATATTAGTAATATGAATTTAACTGAGTAGTATCTACCCTTTTTCAATTCATATTCAATAGCTTAGTACGAAAGATTTTTATAGTTTCAGCATTCATATATATATATATATATATATATATATATATATATATATATATATATATATATATATATATATATATATATATATATATATATATATATATATATATATATATATATATATATATATATAATTTCTTCAGAAGAATGAGTTAATACTTCATAACTCATTGATACAAAATACTCGTTGTTGATCAATGATGACGTCCACGGCGATTCTTAAACTAACAGAACTTGTGATGTTATAGGTGCTGCTAGTGCTGATGATGCTGACAGTACTGACGGTGATGGTCGTGCTGACGATATTGTTGATGCTGATGATACTGCTGGTAACTGCTAGTGATGCTGCTGAAGCTTGTGGTATTGAGGCTTGCGATGTTGATGTTACTGGCAGTATTGGTTAAGTTGTTGGTGCTGCTGATGGTGTTTATAATCCTTGCACCATGTGTTTCAAAGCCACTACTCGGGTGCGAAGTGTAGTGACCCGAACTTTTCCATGTTTATATATATTAATTGAGATTGATATTTACATGATTAAATGTTTCCAACATGTTAAGCAATCAAACTTGTTAAGACTTGATTAATTGAAATATGTTTCATATAGACAATTGACCACCCAAGTTGACCGGTGATTCACGAACGTTAAAACTTGTAAAAACTATATGATGACATATATATGGATATATATATATAGTTAACATGATACTATGATAAGTAAACATATCATTAAGTATATTAACAATGAACTACATATGTAAAAACAAGACTACTAACTTAATGATTTTTAAACGAGACATATATGTAACGATTATCGTTGTAAAGACATTTAATGTATATATATCATATTAAGAGATATTCATACATGATAATATCATGATAATATAATAATTTAAAATCTCATTTGATATTATAAACATTGGGTTAACAACATTTAACAAGATCGTTAACCTAAAGGTTTCAAAACAACACTTACATGTAACGACTAACGATGACTTAACGACTCAGTTAAAATGTATATACATGTAGTGTTTTAATATGTATTTATACACTTTTGAAAGACTTCAATACACTTATCAAAATACTTCTACTTAACAAAAATGCTTACAATTACATCCTCATTCAGTTTCATCAACAATTCTACTCGTATGCACCCGTATTCGTACTCGTACAATACACAGCTTTTAGATGTATGTACTATTGGTATATACACTCCAATGATCAGCTCTTAGCAGCCCATGTGAGTCACCTAACACATGTGGGAACCATCATTTGGCAACTAGCATGAAATATCTCATAAAATTACAAAAATATGAGTAATCATTCATGACATATTTACATGAAAACAAAATTACATATCCTTTATATCTAATCCATACACCAACGACCAAAAACACCTACAAACACTTTCATTCTTCAATTTTCTTCATCTAATTGATCTCTCTCAAGTTCTATCTTCAAGTTCTAAGTGTTCTTCATAAATTCCAAAAGTTCTAGTTTCATAAAATCAAGAATACTTTCAAGTTTGCTAGCTCACTTCCAATCTTGTAAGGTGATCATCCAACCTCAAGAAATCTTTGTTTATTACAGTAGGTTATCATTCTAATATAAGGTAATAATCATATTCAAACTTTGGTTCAATTTCTATAACTATAACAATCTTATTTCAAGTGATGATCTTACTTGAACTTGTTTTTGTGTCATGATTCTGCTTCAAGAACTTCGAGCCATCCAAGGATCCATTGAAGCTAGATCCATTTTTCTCTTTTCCAGTAGGTTTATCCAAGGAACTTAAGGTAGTAATGATGTTCATAACATCATTCGATTCATACATATAAAGCTATCTTATTCGAAGGTTTAAACTTGTAATCACTAGAACATAGTTTAGTTAATTCTAAACTTGTTCGCAAACAAAAGTTAATCCTTCTAACTTGACTTTTAAAATCAACTAAACACATGTTCTATATCTATATGATATGCTAACTTAATGATTTAAAACCTGGAAACACGAAGAACACCGTAAAACCGGATTTACGCCGTCGTAGTAACACCGCGGGCTGTTTTGGGTTAGTTAATTAAAAACTATGATAAACTTTGATTTAAAAGTTGTTATTCTGAGAAAATGATTTTTATTATGAACATGAAACTATATCCAAAAATTATGGTTAAACTCAAAGTGGAAGTATGTTTTCTAAAATGGTCATCTAGACGTCGTTCTTTCGACTGAAATGACTACCTTTACAAAAACGACTTGTAACTTAGTTTTCCGACTATAAACCTATACTTTTTCTGTTTAGATTCATAAAATATAGTTCAATATGAAACCATAGCAATTTGATTCACTCAAAACGGATTTAAAATGAAGAAGTTATGGGTAAAACAAGATTGGATAATTTTTCTCATTTTAGCTACGTGAAAATTGGTAACAAATCTATTCCAACCATAACTTAATCAACTTGTATTGTATATTATGTAATCTTGAGATACCATAGACACGTATACAATGTTTCGACCTATCATGTCGACACATCTATATATATTTCGGAACAACCATAGACACTCTATATGTGAATGTTGGAGTTAGCTATACAGGGTTGAGGTTGATTCCAAAATATATATAGTTTGAGTTGTGATAAATACTGAGATACGTATACACTGGGTCGTGGATTGATTCAAGATAATATTTATCGATTTATTTATGTACATCTAACTGTGGACAACTAGTTGTAGGTTACTAACGAGGACAGCTGACTTAATAAACTTAAAACATCAAAATATATTAAAAGTGTTGTAAATATATTTTGAACATACTTTGATATATATGTATATATTGTTATAGGTTCGTGAATCAACCAGTAGCCAAGTCTTACTTCCCGACGAAGTAAAAAATCTGTGAAAGTGAGTTATAGTCCCACTTTTAAAATCTAATATTTTTGGGATGAGAATACATGCAGGTTTTATAAATGATTTACAAAATAGACACAAGTACGTGAAACTACATTCTATGGTTGAATTATCAAAATCGAATATGCCCCTTTTTATTAAGTCTGGTAATCTAAGAATTAGGGAACAGACACCCTAATTGACGCGAATCCTAAAGATAGATCTATTGGGCCTAACAAACCCCATCCAAAGTACCGGATGCTTTAGTACTTCGAAATTTATATCATATCCGAAGGGTGTCCCGGAATGATGGGGATATTCTTATATATGCATCTTGTTATTGTCGGTTACCAGGTGTTCACCATATGAATGATTTTTATCTCTATGTATGGGATGTGTATTGAAATATGAAATCTTGTGGTCTATTATTATGATTTGATATATATAGGTTAAACCTATAACTCACCAACATTTTTGTTGACGTTTTAAGCATGTTTATTCTCAGGTGATTATTAAGAGCTTCCGCTGTCGCATACTTAAATAAGGACGAGATTTGGAGTCCATGCTTATATGATATTGTGTAAAAACTGCATTCAAGAAACTTATTTTGTTGTAACATATTTGTATTGTAAACCATTATGTAATGGTCGTGTGTAAACAGGATATTTTAGATTATCATTATTTGATAATCTACGTAAAGCTTTTTAAAACCTTTATCTATGAAATAAAGGTTATGGTTTGTTTTAAAAATGAATGCAGTCTTTGAAAAACGTCTCATATAGAGGTCAAAACCTCGCAACGAAATCAATTAATATGGAACGTTTTTAATCAATAAGAACGGGACATTTCAGTTGGTATCAGAGCGTTGGTCTTAGAGAACCAGAATTTTGCATTAGTGTGTCTTATCGAGTTTGTTAGGATGCATTAGTGAGTCTGGACTTCGACCGTGTTTACTTGAATAATGATTGCTTAACAAATTTTGTTGGAAACTATATATTTTTAACATGTGAATATTATGTGATATATTAATCTCTTAACGCGTTTGATATTATGTGATAGATGTCTACCTCTAGAACAAGTCCCATTGACTCACCTAATAATAATGAAGAGTCAAATGTAAATTGGAATGATTCGTGGACTGATTCACAAGTTCCCGAAGAGGAACCGGAAGAAGAGTCGGAACCGGAAGAAGAATCGGAACCGGAAGAAGAATCGGAACCGGATGAAGAAATAGAACCGGTGGGGGAAATAATAAAACGGTTAAGTAAAAGAAAATCCTCAACCAATCGACCAAGGTTAATTATGGTCAATGGTGTTTCCGCTAAGGAAGCAAAATATTGGGAGGATTACCAATTCTCCGATGAATCGGATTCTGACGAGAATTCCGATGATGTTATAGAAATTACCCCAACTGAATTTAAAAAGGCAAAAGAAAATAATAAGGGAAAGGGCATAAAAATAGAGAAATCTAATTCCAACCCCGATGAACTTTATATGTATCGTCAACCCCCGAAGTCCTTAAGTTGTAACAATGACCCGGGAACCTCTAAACCACCAGGTTTTTCTAAACCAATGTGGAAAATAACGGCTCGTATTAGGGGAACATCATATATCCCTAGAAACTTGTCAAAATGAACCAAAACCGAAGAAGAAGAAACAAGCGATTCGGAATAAGATAGTTGTATTCGTGTGGTGTAATATATGTAATATAGTGTGCTTATGCTTTATGATATATGTAAAAATTGCTTGTATTAATAAGTATTTTTTTTTTATGAATCTAACTCTTGTCTATTTTACAGTATAAAAACACAAAATGGATAGACAACCCAATATTTTAAGAGACCTACCCGGAGACATGATTGATGAAATCTTGTCTAGAGTCGGTCAGAATTCTTCGGCACAACTATTTAAGGCGAGATCAGTCTGTAAGACATTCGAAGAACGTTCCAAGAATGCCTTGGTTTATAAAAGGCTTTCGTTCGAAAGATGGGGGATATCACATTGGGAAATCCATAAGTTACGATGTGTTTACTTTGACGCATATATTGCGTTGAACCCAAATGCTATTTTACGCAATGGGTTAAGAAATTATTTTGACTCAATATATCCGAATATTGGACTTCGTGATTTAGAAAAAGCGGCTAACATGCAACATAAAGAAGCATGTTATGCTTACGGGTTAGTAATGTTCGCTTGTCACCAAAGTGAGAACAAGAACATCGGGCTACAACTATTAAACAAAACGTTCCCACAAGTGACGGAGTCGGTAATTGGGGTAAGAAATGAGGTTTTTAGGTTATTACGAGACTGTTGGTCATTACGTAACCCTCGTCCCTTTGATGATGTTACAACACGCTGTCGTATCAACGGCCATAACGGTTATGTTCCACAAGACCAAGGATGGGAAGTAGTCCTAGTAAAACTAGAATGCATGACTTGTTTCTGGACGTATGAATTACGTGTCTTTATTGCCTTTGCTGAACGACTTGTGTATTAGCTAGAATTATCTTCACAACTATCTTGTATCAAAGTTATTGTGTGCTATATTTCATGCTTTATGTAAAATAAGCGGTATTGTAAGTTTGTAAAATATTGTATAAAAGTTTGAACGCGAAATATTATTATAATCAGTTTTTCATATAGAATTGTAGTAGTTGAATTGTATATTAGCTACTAAGTATGAACTTAACGGGTAGGTACTACCCGAATTTAAACTTATAAAACGCTAATATGAAGAAAAAGCTTTTATAAATGAGTTCATATTATGCTACGAAATACTATTAACTACTCTTAATATTCTGTATGATTAACTTGTTCCATTTGACTATTTTGAAGGAAATGGCACCGACTACTCGACACACCGTGAATATGAATGAAGAGGAATTCCGTACTTTTCTAGCTTCAAACATAGCCGCAGTACAGGCTGCGCTACATACCAACAATAACCTTGGATCTAGCAGTACAGGAAATCGTGTAGGATGCACCTACAAACAATTCACTGCTTGCAAACCTTTAGAATTTGATGGAACCGAAGGACCGATCGGGTTGAAACGGTGGACCGAGAAGGTCGAATCGGTGTTTGCCATAAGTAAGTGTACTGAAGAGGACAAAGTAAAGTACGCTACGCATACCTTCACAGGTTCTGCGTTAACATGGTGGAATACCTATCTAGAGCAAGTGGGACAAGACGATGCGTACGCACTACCGTGGTCAGCATTCAAGCACTTGATGAACGAGAAGTACCGTCCCAGAACCGAGGTCAATAAGCTCAAGACAGAACTTAGAGGGTTACGAACCCAAGGATTTGATATTACCACGTACGAAAGACGATTCACAGAATTGTGCCTATTGTGTCCGGGAGCATTCGAAGATGAGGAAGAGAAGATCGACGCGTTTGTGAAAGGATTACCGGAAAGAATCCAAGAAGATATAATTTCACACGAGCCCGCCTCCATACAACAGGCATGTAGAATGGCTCACAAACTCGTGAACCAGATTGAAGAAAGAATTAAAGAACAGACTGCTGAAGAGGCCAATGTGAAGCAAGTCAAAAGAAAGTGGGAGGAAAACGGTGATAAGAATCACCAATACAACAACAACAGCAATTACAACAATAATCGCCACAATTATCCCAACAATCGCAACATCAATCGCAACTACAACAAACGGCCCAACAACAACAACAACAACAACAACAGCAACTACAACAATCATCCCAACAACAATAATAACCGCAACAACAACAACAATCAGAAGCAGCTATGCCAAAGGTGTGAAAAGTATCACTCGGGGTTCTGCACCAAATTTTGCAACAAGTGTAAAAGAAATGGTCATAGCGCGGCGAAGTGTGAGGTCTACGGACCAGGGGTTAATAGAATGAAAGGAACAAATGGTGTCGGAACGAGTAATGGCGGAGCAAGTAGTGTCGGAGCAAGTTATGCCAATGTAGTTTGTTATAAATGTGGAAAACCGGGCCACATTATTAGAAATTGCCCGAACCAGGAGAACACGAATGGAGAAGGCCGCGGAAGAGTTTTCAATATTAATGCGGCAGAGGCACAGGAAGACTCGGAGCTTGTTACAGGTACGTTTCTTATTGACAATAAATCTGCTTACGTTTTATTTGATTCGGGTGCGGATAGAAGCTATATGAGTAGAGATTTTTGTGCTAAATTAAGTTGTCCATTGACGCCTTTGGATAGTAAATTTTTACTCGAATTAGCAAATGGTAAATTAATTTCAGCAGATAATATATGTCGGAATCGAGAAATTAAACTGGTTAGCGAAACATTTAAGATTGATTTGATACCAGTAGAGTTAGGGAGTTTTGATGTCATAATCGGTATGGACTGGTTGAAAGAAGTGAAAGCAGAGATCGTTTTTTACAAAAATGCAATTCGCATTATACGAGAAAAAGGAAAACCCTTAATGGTGTACGGAGAAAAGGGCAACACGAAGCTACATCTTATTAGTAATTTGAAGGCACAAAAACTAATAAGAAAAGGTTTCTATGCTATTCTAGCGCACGTCGAGAAAGTACAAACTGAAGAAAAGAGCATCAATGATGTTCCCATTGCAAAAGAATTTCCCGATGTATTTCCGAAAGAATTACCGGGATTACCCCCACATCGATCCGTTGAATTTCAAATAGATCTTGTACCAGGAGCTGCACCAATAGCTCGTGCTCCTTACAGACTCGCACCCAGCGAGATGAAAGAACTACAAAGCCAATTACAAGAACTTTTAGAGCGTGGTTTCATTCGACCAAGCACATCACCGTGGGGAGCTCCTGTTTTGTTTGTCAAGAAGAAAGATGGTACATTCAGGTTGTGTATCGACTACCGAGAGTTGAACAAACTTACCATCAAGAACCGCTACCCACTACCGAGAATCGATGACTTATTTGATCAACTACAAGGCTCGTCTGTTTATTCAAAGATTGACTTACGTTCCGGGTATCATCAAATGCGGGTGAAAGAAGATGATATTCCAAAGACTGCTTTCAGAACACGTTACGGTCATTACGAGTTTATGGTCATGCCGTTTGGTTTAACTAATGCACCAGCTGTGTTCATGGACCTTATGAACCGAGTGTGTGGACCATACCTTGACAAGTTTGTCATTGTTTTCATTGATGACATACTTATTTACTCAAAGAATGACCAAGAACACGGTGAACATTTGAGAAATGTGTTAGATGTATTGAGGAAGGAAGAATTGTACGCTAAGTTTTCAAAGTGTGCATTTTGGTTGGAAGAAGTTCAATTCCTCGGTCACATAGTGAACAAAGAAGGTATTAAGGTGGATCCGGCAAATATAGAAACTGTTGAAAAGTGGGAAACCCTGAAAACTCCGAAACACATACGCCAGTTTTTAGGACTAGCTGGTTACTACAGAAGGTTCATCCAAGACTTTTCCAGAATAGCAAAACCCTTGACTGCATTAACGCATAAAGGGAAGAAATTTGAATGGAATGATGAACAAGAGAAAGCGTTTCAGTTATTGAAGAAAAAGCTAACTACGGCACCTATATTGTCATTGCCTGAAGGGAATGATGATTTTGTGATTTATTGTGATGCATCAAAGCAAGGTCTCGGTTGTGTATTAATGCAACGAACGAAGGTGATTGCTTATGCGTCTAGACAATTGAAGATTCACGAACAAAATTATACGACGCATGATTTGGAATTAGGCGCGGTTGTTTTTGCATTAAAGACTTGGAGGCACTACTTATATGGGGTCAAAAGTATTATATATACCGACCACAAAAGTCTTCAACACATATTTAATCAGAAACAACTGAATATGAGGCAGCGTAGGTGGATTGAATTATTGAATGATTACGACTTTGAGATTCGTTACCACCCAGGGAAGGAAAATGTGGTAGCCGATGCCTTGAGCAGGAAGGACAGAGAACCCATTCGAGTAAAATCTATGAATATAATGATTCATAATAACATTACTACTCAAATAAAGGAGGCGCAACAAGGAGTTTTAAAAGAGGGAAATTTAAAGGATGAAATACCCAAAGGATCGGAGAAGCATCTTAATATTCGGGAAGACGGAACCCGGTATAGGGCTGAAAGGATTTGGGTACCAAAATTTGGAGATATGAGAGAAATGGTACTTAGAGAAGCTCATAAAACCAGATACTCAATACATCCTGGAACGGGGAAGATGTACAAAGATCTCAAGAAACATTTTTGGTGGCCGGGTATGAAAGCCGATGTTACTAAATACGTAGGAGAATGTTTGACGTGTTCTAAGGTCAAAGCTGAGCATCAGAAACCATCAGGTCTACTTCAACAACCCGAAATCCCGGAATGGAAATGGGAAAACATTACCATGGATTTCATCACTAAATTGCCAAGGACTGCAAGTGGTTTTGATACTATTTGGGTAATAGTTGATCGTCTCACCAAATCAGCACACTTCCTGCCAATAAGAGAAGATGACAAGATGGAGAAGTTAGCACGACTGTATTTGAAGGAAGTCGTCTCCAGACATGGAATACCAATCTCTATTATCTCTGATAGGGATGGCAGATTTATTTCAAGATTCTGGCAGACATTACAGCAAGCATTAGGAACTCGTCTAGACATGAGTACTGCCTATCATCCACAAACTGATGGGCAGAGCGAAAGGACGATACAAACGCTTGAAGACATGCTACGAGCATGTGTTATTGATTTCGGAAACAGTTGGGATCGACATCTACCGTTAGCAGAATTTTCCTACAACAACAGCTACCATTCAAGCATTGAGATGGCGCCGTTTGAAGCACTTTATGGTAGAAATTGCAGGTCTCCGATTTGTTGGAGTGAAGTGGGAGATAGACAGATTACGGGTCCGGAGATTATACAAGAAACTACCGAGAAGATCATCCAAATTCAACAACGGTTGAAAACCGCCCAAAGTCGACAAAAGAGCTACGCTGACATTAAAAGAAAAGATATAGAATTTGAAATTGGAGAGATGGTCATGCTTAAAGTTGCACCTTGGAAAGGCGTTGTTCGATTTGGTAAACGAGGGAAATTAAATCCAAGGTATATTGGACCATTCAAGATTATTGATCGTGTCGGACCAGTAGCTTACCGACTAGAGTTACCTCAACAACTCGCGGCTGTACATAACACTTTCCACGTCTCGAATTTGAAGAAATGTTTTGCTAAAGAAGATCTCACTATTCCGTTAGATGAAATCCAAATCAACAAAAAACTTCAATTCATCGAAGAACCCGTCGAAATAATGGATCGTGAGGTTAAAAGACTTAAGCAAAACAAGATACCAATTGTTAAGGTTCGATGGAATGCTCGTAGAGGACCCGAGTTCACCTGGGAGCGTAAAGATCAGATGAAGAAGAAATACCCGCATCTATTTCCAGAAGATTCGTCAATACCTTCAACAGCTTAAAATTTAGGGACGAAATTTATTTAACGGGTAGGTACTGTAGTGACCCGAACTTTTCCATGTTTATATATATTAATTGAGATTGATATTTACATGATTAAATGTTTCCAACATGTTAAGCAATCAAACTTGTTAAGACTTGATTAATTGAAATATGTTTCATATAGACAATTGACCACCCAAGTTGACCGGTGATTCACGAACGTTAAAACTTGTAAAAACTATATGATGACATATATATGGATATATATATATATATAGTTAACATGATACTATGATAAGTAAACATATCATTAAGTATATTAACAATGAACTACATATGTAAAAACAAGACTACTAACTTAATGATTTTTAAACGAGACATATATGTAACGATTATCGTTGTAAAGACATTTAATGTATATATATCATATTAAGAGATATTCATACATGATAATATCATGATAATATAATAATTTAAAATCTCATTTGATATTATAAACATTGGGTTAACAACATTTAACAAGATCGTTAACCTAAAGGTTTCAAAACAACACTTACATGTAACGACTAACGATGACTTAACGACTCAGTTAAAATGTATATACATGTAGTGTTTTAATATGTATTTATACACTTTTGAAAGACTTCAATACACTTATCAAAATACTTCTACTTAACAAAAATGCTTACAATTACATCCTCATTCAGTTTCATCAACAATTCTACTCGTATGCACCCGTATTCGTACTCGTACAATACACAGCTTTTAGATGTATGTACTATTGGTATATACACTCCAATGATCAGCTCTTAGCAGCCCATGTGAGTCACCTAACACATGTGGGAACCATCATTTGGCAACTAGCATGAAATATCTCATAAAATTACAAAAATATGAGTAATCATTCATGACTTATTTACATGAAAACAAAATTACATATCCTTTATATCTAATCCATACACCAACGACCAAAAACACCTACAAACACTTTCATTCTTCAATTTTCTTCATCTAATTGATCTCTCTCAAGTTCTATCTTCAAGTTCTAAGTGTTCTTCATAAATTCCAAAAGTTCTAGTTTCATAAAATCAAGAATACTTTCAAGTTTGCTAGCTCACTTCCAATCTTGTAAGGTGATCATCCAACCTCAAGAAATCTTTGTTTATTACAGTAGGTTATCATTCTAATACAAGGTAATAATCATATTCAAACTTTGGTTCAATTTCTATAACTATAACAATCTTATTTCAAGTGATGATCTTACTTGAACTTGTTTTTGTGTCATGATTCTGCTTCAAGAACTTCGAGCCATCCAAGGATCCATTGAAGCTAGATCCATTTTTCTCTTTTCCAGTAGGTTTATCCAAGGAACTTAAGGTAGTAATGATGTTCATAACATCATTCGATTCATACATATAAAGCTATCTTATTCGAAGGTTTAAACTTGTAATCACTAGAACATAGTTTAGTTAATTCTAAACTTGTTCGCAAACAAAAGTTAATCCTTCTAACTTGACTTTTAAAATCAACTAAACACATGTTCTATATCTATATGATATGCTAACTTAATGATTTAAAACCTGGAAACACGAAGAACACCGTAAAACCGGATTTACGCCGTCGTAGTAACACCGCGGGCTGTTTTGGGTTAGTTAATTAAAACTATGATAAACTTTGATTTAAAAGTTGTTATTCTGAGAAAATGATTTTTATTATGAACATGAAACTATATCCAAAAATTATGGTTAAACTCAAAGTGGAAGTATGTTTTCTAAAATGGTCATCTAGACGTCGTTCTTTCGACTGAAATGACTACCTTTACAAAAACGACTTGTAACTTAGTTTTCCGACTATAAACCTATACTTTTTCTGTTTAGATTCATAAAATATAGTTCAATATGAAACCATAGCAATTTGATTCACTTAAAACGGATTTAAAATGAAGAAGTTATGGGTAAAACAAGATTGGATAATTTTTCTCATTTTAGCTACGTGAAAATTGGTAACAAATCTATTCCAACCATAACTTAATCAACTTGTATTGTATATTATGTAATCTTGAGATACCATAGACACGTATACAATGTTTCGACCTATCATGTCGACACATCTATATATATTTCGGAACAACCATAGACACTCTATATGTGAATGTTGGAGTTAGCTATACAGGGTTGAGGTTGATTCCAAAATATATATAGTTTGAGTTGTGATCAATACTGAGATACGTATACACTGGGTCGTGGATTGATTCAAGATAATATTTATCGATTTATTTATGTACATCTAACTGTGGACAACTAGTTGTAGGTTACTAACGAGGACAGCTGACTTAATAAACTTAAAACATCAAAATATATTAAAAGTGTTGTAAATATATTTTGAACATACTTTGATATATATGTATATATTGTTATAGGTTCGTGAATCAACCAGTAGCCAAGTCTTACTTCCCGACGAAGTAAAAAATCTGTGAAAGTGAGTTATAGTCCTACTTTTAAAATCTAATATTTTTGGGATGAGAATACATGCAGGTTTTATAAATGATTTACAAAATAGACACAAGTACGTGAAACTACATTCTATGGTTGAATTATCAAAATCGAATATGCCCCTTTTTATTAAGTCTGGTAATCTAAGAATTAGGGAACAGACACCCTAATTGACGTGAATCCTAAAGATAGATCTATTGGGCCTAACAAACCCCATCCAAAGTACCGGATGCTTTAGTACTTCGAAATTTATATCATATCCGAAGGGTGTCCCGGAATGATGGGGATATTCTTATATATGCATCTTGTTATTGTCGGTTACCAGGTGTTCACCATATGAATGATTTTATCTCTATGTATGGGATGTGTATTGAAATATGAAATCTTATGGTCTATTATTATGATTTGATATATATAGGTTAAACCTATAACTCACCAACATTTTTGTTGACGTTTTAAGCATGTTTATTCTCAGGTGATTATTAAGAGCTTCCGCTGTCGCATACTTAAATAAGGACGAGATTTGGAGTCCATGCTTGTATGATATTGTGTAAAAACTGCATTCAAGAAACTTATTTTGTTGTAACATATTTGTATTGTAAACCATTATGTAATGGTCGTGTGTAAACAGGATATTTTAGATTATCATTATTTGATAATCTACGTAAAGCTTTTTAAAACCTTTATCTATGAAATAAAGGTTATGGTTTGTTTTAAAAATGAATGCAGTCTTTGAAAAACGTCTCATATAGAGGTCAAAACCTCGCAACGAAATCAATTAATATGGAACGTTTTTAATCAATAAGAACGGGACATTTCACGAAGTTCGTTAATTTCTACTAGTACACCGGGATAATTGGCAGTTGGAACGAGCGGATGACTAAGATTCGCAGTATGGGATAGTATATAATCATGACGAGATACTCTAGTAATGAGTGAGAAAATGGTGTCTCGAACAGGTTCGTCGGTAAGTGCTTTAGGTTCATCGCAAAGAGGGCAATGTGGTGGATGGAAGGGATCACCTTCTTCTTGTCTCCAATGGTTGAGTTGACTACAGACCCATCCCCAATTCATCCAAAATAGATGATGGAAAATTGGTTGATCCATTCCGGTGATGCTACTTTCGGAGATCAGGTAGATATCCATATCGGAATAGCTGTCGGAATCTGAAGAATTCGAACTGGTTGAAGGATCCATCTCGTAGGATCAGGGAAAGAATTTTTGGTATGAAATAGATTGTAGAATTTAGATTTGGTATTCTTCAATTACATAATTTGCATATGTATATATAATACCAAAATTCCGTAAATTACGGAGAATCTTTGAAAAGATGTCAGTCAAAGTTCACAGTAATAGATGTGCTAAGATAAGAATCCGTCTATACACTATTATGCAATAAATGCATGAAAACACGTCTAGACTTAAGATGATAAGCAGATAATTTCCTAAGGATGATAAGTAGATGATTTCCGACTAGAATTGATAAGCAAACTTTTTGACATGCAGACACGGTCGAAGTCCAGTCTCACTAATGCATCTTAACAACTATCAGTTAGACACACTAATGTAAGACCTGGTTCGCTAAGACCATCGCTCTGATACCAACTGAAAGGACCCGTTCATATACATTATAAACGATTCACAATAGTTGATTACATCGCGAGGTATTTGACCTCTATATGATACGTTTTACAAACATTGCATTCGTTTTTAAAAGACAAACTTTCTTTACATCTAAAATTGACGACATGCATACCATTTCATATTACATCCAACTATAATTAACTTAATATTAATCTTGATGAACTCAACGACTCGAATGCAACGTCTTTCAAAGTATGTCATGAATGACTCCAAGTAATATTGTAAGACCCGAATATTCGTAGTGTACATATGTGTATATGAGTTACTCAAGTTTGGGGTTTTTGTTGCACATAATTAAAAAGACAAAAGATGCTGAACTGGGAGGGTCGCGCGCAGCGCGGCTAGGTGGCGCGCCGCGCCATCTGTCTGTGACAGATTCTCTTTTTCTTTTAAATTAGATATTTTGAGGGTATTTTGGTAAAATCACTTGGAGGCCGAATTTATTACCCTAGATCAGTTTTGGGGAGCTCATTTACTACTCCCACAACAACCCCATCTTCTCCAATTAAACTCTAGAGAGAGAGTGCAATCCTTGAGAGAGAAAGCTCCATCAAAGGGTGAAAGAGGTTGAATCGGGTCTTAGTGCGAGTTCTGAAGTCGTTCATCTAGTCGCTAGCTACGTAGTGATTGTGTTGGTAAGTTCTAAAACCTAGATTCTTACTTTAATTGCATTAAGAGTTAGTGATGCACACAAAACCCACTTGCTAGTAATTTGGGGGTTTTTGGGTGAATTTGGGTCATGTAGACTCAAAGGTAACTAATTAGGGTTTTCAAAGTGTTAATTTATGTTTATGAACCTAATTAGTTAGTTAAAGTACTAGAACACTTCAATGATATGTAAATGGGTGTTAATTGGGCATGGATGACCCAAAGAGGTGTGTTGACCTTGAAATGGGTCAAATGGGTCTTTAATGACCTAAGTGGTCTTGCATGTGTGAAAATGAGTTAAATTGGTGATTTAAAAATGTAATAAGACCATATTTGACTAGAGTTAGGGTTTTTGGTGAAGTTGACCCATTATTAGGGTTAATGGTGCAAAATGGGTCGAGATTGCACTTTGGGTCAAAATGACTTAGGAATGGTGAAAGAATTGGTTGACCGACTTGAGTTGCATTTGATGATGTGTATAATATGATAGGTACGTTACTTTGAGGTCTTGCAAGCTCGGGTATCTTTTCACAAGACTTTGAGGTGAGTGGAATAATTATATGCGTATGTATATAATGTATCTATTTGTTGTAGCGTGAAAGGTGTAGTGTCGAGGTGTTAAGACACCACGTTTCACGTGAAGAGTGTAGCATCGAGGTGTTAAGATGCCACTCGGGTGTAGCATCGAGGTGTTAAGATGCCACCTAGGAGTGTAGTGTCGAGGTGTTAAGACACCACTCCGTAAAATAATGAGTGAAGCATCGAGGTGTTAAGATGCCACTCGGGGTGAAGTGCCGAGGTGTTAAGGTGCCACCCTAGGGGTTAGTGGTGCGAGGTGTTAAGTGCCCTAACGGATGTTATGAACACCGATGGCGTTTTCGCGAGCGCCGTTCCCTTGTACTATTGGTTAACCATGGTTATTTGTGTTGTAAGCATATTATATTATTCGAGTTATATTTATATGGGGATGTTATGCTAGCTTGGGGGTATTGGTGATTTATAGCTTGTTATTGCGACGATAAGCTAAGGTTGTTTGCTAGCATGTTTGCGGTTGTGTAAGTGTATGCAAGTAGGTATAATTATATATGTATTCGTATAATTATTGCATTCACTAAGCTTTGCTTACCCTCTCGTTGTTTACCATTTTATAGGTTCGGTTTTGGACAAGGGTAAGGGCATCGTTTTGGACTAGAGATCCCGCTTGATGCTAGGGGACGCTTTTGGCTTTAGTAGCTCTTGGAGTTTGACCGATAGTTGGGTAGTTTAATCCCAAACGTCATGCTCATTGTGTAGTTTGGAACTTAAACTTTTTGGTGGTCGAAACTCTTAATTTGTATTAAACTCGTAAAACGGCCGATGTGGGCCCCGCCTGTAAAACATTGATTTTATATTTGAAACAAGTTAGTTTTACATATTTGGATGTATGGTAAAAAGCGTTTCGTCTAAATGTGTCGGGAACTAGTCAATCTTTTTCGCATTTTGAGACTTTCCGGACAGTCCACTTTGGCGCGCCGCGCCCCTATCTGGCGCGCCGCGCGGGTATGCTGCACAGGAATTTTTTTTTTATTTTGTATTTTCGCGTGGTTTGGTCGAGGGTTGGTTTGGGTTGTTACAAGTGGTATCAGAGCATGGTCTAAGGGATTTAGGTGACTTGAGATAGGCGCCTAGACTTAGACTTTTTGTGTGCGCGTTTATGCGGGACTTGTAGGACTTTGGGTCGGATCGGGATTGGTTTGTGCATAGGTTTATGTAGACCAATCATGTGCTATTTGTTATGTATGTTTAGCGAGCATCGAACGAGATGGATGTTGTACTAGCAAGTTAATGCGACGTGCTCGCGTAACAATGATTAGCTACCATTGTTACGGGCGCAAATCGTGTCGAACGAGCAATGTACGATGATTGTTGAGCAAGATGGGGTAGTGTGGTGTATATGTATATACTTATGTGTTAAATCCTTTTCGTCTCATTGTTTAATCTATTCCGTCTTATAGAATGAAGATGAGAAACGGGCATGATATCAACGGCGGAGGTACTAGTGAAGAAGTCGAGTTTACGGCCAAGGTTGAGGCCATTTTGAAAAGGCATCATGAAGCTTTTCTCAAGGACGTTAAGAAGATGTTCCTAGATACGATTGACGAGCAATTAATCAATGTGGTAAAGGAGCAAGTTAAGGCCGTTCTTCGCGAAGATAATGTGGGAAGACGGGACTTTTTCTATAAGAATTTCAAGGACTCTCAACCTCCCTCTTTTGATGGTGAAAGAGATCCTCTTAAGAGCGCCCGTTGGATCTCTGATATGGAGGGGGCCTTTCGTACTTGTGAATGTCCTCTCGATAAGAGGACAAGGTACGGGTGTAGTATGTTGAGGGGCGATGCCAAGTTGTGGTGGGACGCAAAGCTCCAAGTTTATGGTGAAGAGCAATGCATGGAATTCACTTGGGATGAATTCAAGTCCGAATTTTTCAAGGAATACCGAACTTCGTCCGATCTTACTAGGCTTAAGGACGAGTTACGTTCCTTGAGGCAAGGGTCGATGGATTTGAACACTCTCAAATCCGTGTTTTTGTCCAAGACCCAATTTTGCCCGGAGTACGTCGGGAATGATAAAATGTTGAAGGAAGATTTCTATCGAACCTTAAACGACAACTATCAAGATAAGATTAGTGTGAACGTAGTGAAAATCTTTGATGAGTTGTTTGACATGGCCAAAGGTTTCGAGTCGCTCATCTTAAGAAAGAGTGGTTTTACTTTTGGCAAGAGAAAAAGTGAAGGTTCGAGCTATTCAAACTTTTCGAACAAAAAGAACAAGAAAAGTTCCGAAAGTGTCAATAGCGTGAAGAAGGGCGCTTCCGGTGGTTTTACTTTTATGTGCTATAATTGTGGGCAAGCGGGTCATATGGCTCGTGATTGTCCAAAACCATCTTCCGGAAACAAGCTCACTTGTTTTAATTGCGGTAAAGAAGGGCATAAGAAGCCGGAGTGTCCCGATTTGCGCAACGATAATGTTAAGCGTTTAGAGAAGGCGGCGGGTACGGCTAGGGGTTGCAACTATTTGATGACCAATGATGAGGCCAAGCAATCCAATGAAGTCGTCTCAGGTACTTTCATAGTTAACTCTAATCCGGCACGGATACTTTTTGATAGTGGGGCTAATTTGTCCTTTGTGTCGCCTCGATTTGTGCCTAAGTTAAATAAACCGCTAGTTAAGTTAAGTCATCCGGTAGAAGTTGAAATAGCGGATGGCAAGACGGCGCTAGTGGTTGATGTGTGTAAGAATTGTAATGTTGTATTTGGTTCCGAAACGTTTAAGATCGATCTTATTCCGATGACTTTGGGTGATTTTGATATTGTTATTGGTATGGATTGGCTCGATCTTAATAGAGCCGATATTGCATGCCATGATAAATTCATTCGGGTGAAGACCCCAAGTGGGGGAGAAGTAATTATTCATGGCGATAAGCGAAAGAGACTTGTACCGATATGCACTTTTGCACGGGCACGTCGTTTCCTTGTTAGTGGTGGCGTGGCTTTTCTTGCCCATGTTGTTGATACTCGTGATGAGCCACCAACCATTCGTGAAATCCCTGTGGTTAATGAATTTGAAGACGTTTTTCCGGATGAGTTACCGGGTGTTCCGGCGGAAAGACAAGTTGAGTTTCATATTGAGTTGGTTCCGGGAGCTACTCCCATTGCTAAAACTCCTTATCGTTTAGCACCAACGGAAATGCAAGAGTTGTTAAATCAAACCCAAGTGTTGCTCGAGAAGGGTTTTATTCGACCGAGTGCTTCGCCATGGGGCGCTCCGGTATTATTTGTGAAGAAGAAAGATGGTAGTATGCGTATGTGCATTGATTACCGTGAGTTGAATAAAATGACGATCAAGAATCGTTATCCATTACCTAGGATTGACGATTTATTTGATCAACTTCAAGGTGCAACGTATTTCTCTAAGATCGACCTACGGTCCGGCTATCACCAAATGCGGGTCCGTGAGGAAGACATATAGAAGACGGCTTTTCGAACGCGTTACGGGCATTATGAGTTTGTAGTTATGCCCTTTGGTCTTACGAATGTACCGGTGGCATTCATGGATCTTATGAACCGAGTGTGCCAACCTATGTTGGACAAGTCGGTAATAGTGTTCATTGACGACATACTAGTCTACTCGAAAAGTATGAACGAGCATGAACGTCATTTGCGTGAAGTATTGAAGATGCTACGAAAGGAGAAGTTGTATGCAAAGTTCTCCAAATGTGAATTTTGGCTAAGGGAAGTTCAATTCCTTGGTCATATCGTGAACAAAAACGGTATTCAAGTAGATCCGGAGAAGATCGAGACGGTGAAGAGTTGGGGACGACCGACTACGCCTACGGAAATCCGAAGTTTTCTCGGATTGGCCGGTTATTATCGTCGGTTTATCCAAGACTTTTCTAAGATTGCTTCTCCATTGACGAAGTTGACAAGAAAGAATGCTAGGTTCAATTGGGAGAACGAGCAAGAAATTGCTTTTCAATTGTTAAAAGAGAAGTTGTGTCAAGCTCCGGTGTTAGTGTTGCCGGAAGGTGTTGAAGACATGGTGGTTTATTGTGATGCTTCCTTAAATGGTCTCGGGTGTGTTCTAATGCAAAGAGGTAAGGTTATCGCTTATGCCTCTCGACAATTAAAGGAACATGAAACGAGGTATCCGACTCATGATCTTGAGTTGGCGGCGGTAGTGCATGCGTTAAAAATTTGGCGCCATTACTTGTATGGTGTCAAGTGTACGATTTATTCAGATCATAAGAGTTTGAAACATCTCTTTAATCAACGAGATTTGAATTATCGCCAACGTAGGTGGATGGATGTGGTGAAAGACTACGATTGTGAAATACTTTATCATCCGGGTAAGGCGAATGTGGTCGCGGATGCGTTGAGTCGGAAGAGTCAACATCCGGCGATAAAAGTGGGGTCTTTACGTTTGATTATTACCAACGATTTTCTTGAAAAGCTTGGTGAGATTCAAATAGAGGCTTATGTTCACAACAAGCATACGGAGCGAATCGTGGGCCAATCGGAGTTTATTACTATGGGTCCGCATGGGTTGTTGTCCTTTCAAGGAAGGGTGTGGGTGCCTAAGATGGGTGATTACCGACGAGTGCTACATGATGAAGCACATAAGTCAAAATACTCCATTCATCCGGGAGCGACGAAAATGTACCTTGACTTGAAGAAAGATTATTGGTGGCCGGGCATGAAGCGTGATGTTGTGAAGTATGTTGAGCAATGCGTCACGTGTTTGCAAGTAAAAGCCGAACACCAAAAGCCGTATGGTAAATTGCAACCGTTAGAAATCCCGAAATGGAAATGGGAGCACATTACCATGGATTTCATTACAAAGTTACCTAAAACGGCGAGAACCCAATTTGATTCGATTTGGGTTATAGTTGACCGATTGACAAAAAGCGCTTTGTTTCTTCCCATTAAAGAAGTGATATCGTCGGAGACCTTGGCTAAGTTGTTTATCAAGGAAGTGGTCTCGCGACATGGGGTTACTATATCTATTATTTCGGATCGAGATACCCGTTTTACATCTCGGTTTTGGGAAAAGTTTCATGAAGATATGGGTACGCAATTGAAGTTGAGCACGGCATATCATCCTCAAATGGACGGTCAAACCGAACGTACGAATCAAACTTTGGAAGATATGCTACGAGCGTGCATCATTGACTTCGGTGGTAGTTGGGATGAGCATTTGCCTTTGGTGGAATTCTCGTACAATAATAGTTATCATACTAGTATCGGGATGCCACCTTACGAAATGCTTTATGGGCGTAGGTGTCGAACTCCCGTTTGTTGGGGAGAAGTGGGTCAAAGAGAGATCGGGAGTACCGATTTGGTTTTAGAGACCAATAGCAAGATCGATTTGATTCGGGAACATTTGAAGAAGGCTCAAGATAGGCAAAAGTCGTATGCCGATAGACGTAGGCGATTGATTGAGTTCCAAGAAGGCGATATGGTGATGCTTAAGGTTTCGCCATGGAAGGGTATTATTCGATTTCGAAAATGGGGAAAGTTAGCTCCTCGGTTTATTGGGCCATTCAAGGTTTTAGCTCGTGTTGGTGAAGTTGCATATCGATTGGAATTACCCGAAGAGCTTGCGGGGATCCATAATACATTTCATGTTTCCCACCTCCGTAAGTGTCTTGCGGATGATTCCTCATGGATGCCCTTAGACAAGATCGAGCCAAACAACAAGTTAGAATATGTCGAGGAACCGATTGCTATCCTTGACGAGAAGGTGAAAAAGTTGAGAAATAAAGAGGTGAGAACTTTCAAGGTTCAATGGCGACGAAGTAAAGGTTCCGAGTTCACTTGGGAACCCGAAGAGTTCATGTTGGTTTATCTTCCCTCATGTCAAGCAGCTTGGATTGCGAGGACGCAATCCGAATAAGTGGGGGAGAGTTGTAAGACCCGAATATTCGTAGTATACATATGTGTATATGAGTTACTCAAGTTTGGGGTTTTTGTTGCACATAATTAAAAAGATAAAAGATGCTGAACTGGGAGGGTCGCGCGCCGCGCGGCTAGGTGGCGCGCCGCGCCATCTGTCTGTGACAGATTCTCTCTTTCTTTTAAATTAGATATTTTGAGGGTATTTTGGTAAAATCACTTGGAGGCCGAATTTATTACCCTAGATCAGTTTTGGGGAGCTCATTTACTACTCCCACAACAACCCCATCTTCTCCAATTAAACTCTAGAGAGAGAGTGCAATCCTTGAGAGAGAAAGCTCCATCAAAGGGTGAAAGAGGTTGAATCGGGTCTTAGTGCGAGTTCTAAAGTCGTTCATCTAGTCGCTAGCTACGTAGTGATTGTGTTGGTAAGTTCTAAAACCTAGATTCTTACTTTAATTGCATTAAGAGTTAGTGATGCACACAAAACCCACTTGCTAGTAATTTGGGGGTTTTTGGGTGAATTTGGGTCATGTAGACTCAAAGGTAACTAATTAGGGTTTTCAAAGTGTTAATTTATGTTTATGAACCTAATTAGTTAGTTAAAGTACTAGAACACTTCAATGATATGTAAATGGGTGTTAATTGGGCATGGATGACCCAAAGGGGTGGGTTGACCTTGAAATGGGTCAAATGGGTCTTTAATGACCTAAGTGGTCTTGCATGTGTGAAAATGAGTTAAATTGGTGATTTAAAAATGTAATAAGACCATATTTGACTAGAGTTAGGGTTTTTGGTGAAGTTGACCCATTATTAGGGTTAATGGTGCAAAATGGGTCGGGATTGCACTTTGGGTCAAAATGACTTAGGAATGGTGAAAGAATTGGTTGACCGACTTGAGTTGCGTTTGATGATGTGTATAATATGATAGGTACGTTACTTTGAGGTCTTGCAAGCTCGGGTATCTTTTCACAAGACTTTGAGGTGAGTGGAATAATTATATGCGTATGTATATAATGTATCTATTTGTTGTAGCGTGAAAGGTGTAGTGTCGAGGTGTTAAGACACCACGTTTCACGTGAAGAGTGTAGCATCGAGGTGTTAAGATGCCACTCGGGTGTAGCATCGAGGTGTTAAGATGCCACCTAGGAGTGTAGTGTCGAGGTGTTAAGACACCACTCCGTAAAATAATGAGTGAAGCATCGAGGAGTTAAGATGCCACTTGGGGTGAAGTGCCGAGGTGTTAAGGTGCCACCCTAGGGGTTAGTGGTGCGAGGTGTTAAGTGCCCTAACGGATGTTATGAACACCGATGGCGTTTTCGCGAGCGCCGTTCCCTTGTACTATTGGTTAACCATGGTTATTTGTGTTGTAAGCATATTATTTTATTCGAGTTATATTTATATGCGGATGTTATGCTAGCTTGGGGGTATTGGTGATTTATAGCTTGTTATTGCGACGATAAGCTAAGGTTGTTTGCTAGCATGTTTGCGGTTGTGTAAGTGTATGCAAGTAGGTATAATTATATATGTATTCGTATAATTATTGCATTCACTAAGCTTTGTTTACCCTCTCGTTGTTTACCATTTTATAGGTTCGGTTTTGGACAAGGGTAAGGGCATCGTTTTGGACTAGAGATCCCGCTTGATGCTAGGGGACGCTTTTGGCTTTAGTAGCTCTTGGAGTTTGACCAATAGTTGGGTAGTTTAATCCCAAACGTCATGCTCATTGTGTAGTTTGGAACTTAAACTTTTTGGTGGTCAAAACTCGTAATTTGTATTAAACTCGTAAAACGGCCGATGTGGGCCCCGCCTGTAAAACATTGATTTTATATTTGAAACAAGTTAGTTTTACATATTTGGATGTATGGTAAAAAGCGTTTCGTCTAAATGTGTCGGGAACTAGTCAATCTTTTTCGCATTTTGAGACTTTCCGGACAGTCCACTTTGGCGCGCCGCGCCCCTATCTGGCGCGCCGCGCGGGTATGCTGCACAGGAATTTTTTTTTTATTTTGTATTTTCGCGTGGTTTGGTCGAGGGTTGGTTTGGGTTGTTACAAATATCCTTAAAATGAGCTAATGCACAGCTGAAGATTTCTTTAATACCTGAGAATAAACATGCTTTAAAGTGTCAACCAAAAGGTTGGTGAGTTTATTAGTTTTTCATAATTAACCATTTCCGTAATAGTAATAGACCACAAGATTTCATATACATAAACGTTTTAATAAAAATATTCTAAGTGGTTGAGCACTTGGTAACCATACTTAACATTTAATCAACGTCGCATATTCCCTTTATTATGAAATCTCACTACACTGTACCAAGTGTAGTCACTGAAACGAAGTACTGTGCAACCGTTGAATACTGGTCGTCCAGTCCGGTTGGGGTTGTCAGGCCCGATAGATCTATCAACAGGATTCGCGTTTACAATACCGCATGTAAATGGTAGTTACCAAGCTATTAGGGAAAAATATGCAAAGTGGTACAACTCAACGTAGAATATGTTTTTAGTAGTTGTGTCCATTTCGTAAAACAGTTATAAAACAGTGCATGTATTCTCAGCCCAAAAATATATATAAAAAGGGAGTAATGAAACTCACAATACTGTATTTCATAGCAATTATGTATATGATGGCACTGAACAAGTGCAGGGTTTGTCTCGGATTCACAAACCTATATTAAGTATATATATTTATATGTTGGTCAATATCTGTCTAACAATTTAGGTCAAGTCGTAGTGTATCACAATCCTAATGCTCGAGACCGACATACAAAAGTCAACAAAAGTCAACTTGACCCAAAATGACTTCCAAAATCTATACATGTTTATTATATAACTTATATATAGTCGTTTTATATATTTAAATATATTTATCAGATCTTATTATACTAAATAATACAAGTCATTTATTAATAAATAAAAATTTATATTTAAATTCATATATGATAAAAATATACTTTTAAATATCTCAAGTAATAAAATTTATAAAATTCACTTAATATCATAAAAATATAGTGGTATGTATTATTAATGTAATTATATTACGTGTGGTAAAAATATCTTTGTACGCATATTTATTTGATAAAATAATATTGATAATAATAATAATGATAAAAATAATAAAATGATAGTTTCAATAAAAATATTAATTTTTAGTAATAAAGATAATTTTAGTAATAACATCAACTGATAACAATTATAATAATCGTTTTAATAATAATATTAAAATTAATAATAATTCAGTTGACCATATCTTTTAATCCGTTCATCGAACCCACACGATTTCTAAATGAAAAGTTATTAATTTTTCTTTAGCTTTTCAACGACATGCATATCATATACCTTATCTCAGTAGCATATGTATCAAATTCGTGATTTATCATAAACTATTTAACGACGAAACTAAGCATACAAACATGCATAATCATATATATTCAAGCACTAGTCAGGGATACACTATTAATATATAAAAGATAAGATATGAATGCTCACGTATCAATATTGTGATTCAATATTGAAGAAAAGTACGTAGACGCAACGAAAATGATAAACGTTAGGTTGACCTCACGAGCAATACCCTCGAACAATACCCATAACCTCCATAGCTATAACCCATAATTTCCTTAACTCTATCCCATTTGAAAACTTATTTTGAAATCGTCTGAATATTACTCCGTCGTAGTATTTTATGTATACTAATAATATCTTGAAATAATACTAAGTAAATATATATATGTAATTCGATTGAGAGAGTTTAGAGAAATATATTTTCAAGTTTCTATGAAATAATAAAACCTATTGAATTCTATTTATAATAGATTTTTGAATTATTAAAGTGAATTATTAAAGTATGAATTATTAAAGTGAATTATTAAAGTATGAATTATTAAAGTGATTTATTAAAGTATGAATTATTAAAGTGAATTATTAAAGTTAAAGTAAAGTAAAAGTAAAGTAAAAGTAAAGTAAAAGTAAAGTAAAGGTAAAGTTAAAGTATAGTAAAAGTATAAAACTATGTACGTATAATACGCGTATAAATATATTTAATATTAATTTAAATCGTTATATCATAAAACATTTTAGAAAAGTAGAATTATATATATTCATAATAGGTTTCAAGTTTTTAAATTACAGTCTGTTGGTGAAGTATGGGATAAAGTCCAAAGGTTTAATAAACGTATGAAATCATCTTAATGAAAAATGTCGAGTTACTTAACTTGTCGATATCCAACATCTAAGTTATTTACACTCCACGTTCTTACTTATAGATCACTTTACCGTTTTCCGAATATTGTCAAAAAGAATAGATTTCTTAAATCACAGTGGACCTCATAACATTAGCCCGTAATCATATCATAATGTATCTGATAATTCAATCATTTGATATTATCTCTTAATTCTGTCGATAAATATATTGAAACAAATACGTTCATGTAAAGTATCATATATCTAATACTTTATTAATGTTTTCAGTTAATATTATATATTATATATACATATCTATATACACATAATTGTTCGTGAATCGTCGAACACGGTCAAAGGGTAATTGATTACATGAATGTAGTTCCAAACTTTTTAAGATTCAACATTACAAATTCTGTTTATCGTGTCGGAAACATATAAAGGTTAGGTTTAAATTTCGTCGAAAATTTCCGGGTCGTCACAGTTATCGGCTCTGTTATTGGAAAGTCGTGAACCCCGATTCAAAGTACACTATCTGTGTCACCCCTTGGTAAAAGAAGTCTATCGGATACAACGTAAGTTTGACTGAGGCACACCGATTGTAGTAAGTCATCGAGCCTTGGATTCCGACTGAGGACTCTTTTGTAGCGAAACATCTAACTAAACTCCGAGTACATTGTCGGTCCTAGACCATGCTAGTGTAGTCACCAAGCATATAAACTTCGTACGTGCATGCTGAAACACAACAGTTGTTATAAGCTGTACCTCTGCTAAGTAAGGCCATGGAACCCGGTCAGTGCTGATTAGTACACTTCACCATAATGCGGTCTCAAGCATTGCACCCCGCTTGAGGGATTCTTAGTTAATTAAGGAATTGTTTGTTTAAACACATAAAGGATTGGACCGTTAGGATAACTGAACGTTTTCATAGAAGTCAAACCTGACTTGGCCATGGTGTTCTTTATGGTTAAACTCTTTTAAGGGCCTAACTATCTTTTAAACCCAATCATTAACGAAAGCATCAAAACACATCACGTCTCTTGGATATAGCAAACCCTGTATTCTATTATGCTTAAGAAAGTTTAGACCTTTGTAGAATGTTAATACGTCACCTAACCGAGTCGCTCAATTGAATGAGTCGTCTGAACGTGTATGCCTGTAGTCAGACTGCATGGGTGTCAGGGATAAGGGACGTTGCTGTCTATTCAGAATCTTCAAGCCTAACGCATTACCCAGTGACATGTCTTATGAAAGGGGCGTTTAGGACCAGTGTAACGAATACAAGGTCACTACCTATTCATGAGCCAGCATTCCATAATCCAGGCAAAGTAACTGATGAAATCATAGTATGCGCTTGTTTTAACCTTATCTGAATTACAAATTTTATTGAATTTACTTTACTTTATCTTATAAACTAGAAAACCCAAAATTAGGTAACAAACCACTACTCCTTCACTTTAGGATTATCTTAAGCTTTAATTATAGGTTCGATTCTACTGATATCTTAAAAATATGACCCTAGGTCATACTTTCCTTACTCATAATAAGGAGTAGTACGATTTAGGCCCCGCTAAATATAAACTTAAAACTATTACTCTCTCTTGATAAGCCGTTTCCGACGCCTTGCGACCTCGACACCGCATAAATAAAACCGTCCATTTTGGCCATATCATTATTCAAAGCATTTGTTCACTAATGGTTGTTGTGAACACCGATGGTCATTTGCGAGTATCATTCCATTGTGCTTATGGTTAACCATGGTTATGTGATTTTTGTATTAGCATATTAAATTGTGAACTATATGTTATTGGCGATACTAACTTATTGTGAATTGCGGATATTTAGTATGCATTGTGATTGCACGGTTGTTGAATTGCTAGCTCGTATGCGATATTTATGTAACTGTTTGCAAGTAAGTAGATTATATATGTATATGTATAATTATTTCATTTACTAAGCTTTATGCTTACCCCTCTCGTTGTTTACCTTTTTACAAGTATTGTGATTGTGAAGCTAGCTAGTTGTTAGACTAGATACGTAGAAGCGTTTGTGCTCGATGGGGTAGCTTTGGAATATTTGGACGCGGATTGGGGATTTGATAGTCCCCGTTATTATTCTCTTGGTATCGGGGTGGGATATTGAGTATTAGCCCGTATTTTGTGTGATTTAGTCATTATTACAAATGCTTTTATAACGTGTCATTTATGTACCAGTGGTCATTATAAATTGTTAAACGCATTGTTATGATATTATGTTTTTGGTTAAAACAGAGTTGGGAATGTTATGTATTATGAACGCTTTGATGGGACCTAACTTATAATAAAATAGTGCTTCATTTTTGGTAAACGGATTTGGGTTATTTCAAGTGGTATTAGAGCATGGTCTAAGGGATCTAGGTTACTTTGAGTTAGGTACCTAGACTTAGACTGAGTTGTGGACATATTATGCGCGAGACTTGTAGGAATGCAGGTCAGACTTGAAATAGTTAGTACCTTAGAGTAGGTACACTAACTAGGACTTGTGTGTTGTCCAATATGGAATTATGTGGGGCCTTGATTGTTTAAATTGTTGCCTTAGATAGGTAGTTCCTAATGTAAGTAGGTGGACTTGGACGTTGTTTTAGTGATAGTCACCTAGGTTGTAGGTTGACTTGTTGTTGTGGTGTACTTGTGTATATATATTATTATACTATATATATTGTACAATATCTTAGTGATGAGTCCAGTGCTGGGGCTCAGGTACTCGGGGGTTTTGGATAGTCCAGTCTAGCGACGGGACTTCCTTTGTATAGAGGGGATTGTGCGTTGTATTGTGTGAATGTGGCGTTAGACCGAGTAAAGCACTTTGCGTGACCATGTGGAAATGGTAAGGTACACAATTGTAATAGTGACTGATCACCATTATTACAAAAGTATATCTTGACACCAAGCATGACATGATGAGTACCGAACGGAGGAAACGTAGCATGGTTGGGGTAGATACGGGACGGATTAGGAATCTTTTATTGGTTCCTAGGATATAGTGGTCTCGGGCAATGTGCTTGTTTTCACATCGAGTTTGTTGGGAGTCGGGAGGTGTTACGATAGATTGGGTTATCTAAGGTGAGTAGGTGAATTCACTAGTTTGGTGTGTGCTTAGTCACCCTAAGTAGTGGGTGCACTATTTAGATTGTTATTGGTTGTAGTTACCCATTGTAACTAGGATGATTGATTAGTGTATACGTATGTGTGCGACAAGGACTTGAATTCCGTGATGAGATGCAACAAGTCTAATGACTGTAGTATTGGGTTACACTCGGGTTAGAGAATCGAGTAAGGATTCTACCTGTGAGTCGCCTTGGAATTGGCGAATCGAGGAGTCTTTAGGTCGTTAAACTCATGGGAGTGGGACCCGTATGAGAATGGTTGCATTAGTGTGTTGTGGATTATAGCGTAACATTCCTAACGGAATATCCCTTGTAGTAGTGGTTGTGTCGATGTGTGGAAGGGTGTAGGACTTGGTGTTTCCAAGAATCTCCCTTAGTATTAGATGAAAGGTTTCGTTAGACGTTTGGCCTTGTGGAAATTGCGGGTAGCGTGTGAATCGCTAGGAACTTTTGTTAAGACAATGAACCGTAAGGTTTGTCGGGTAAGTATGACTTCGGGTCATTATTGTGGAGAGATGGGTGACATCGGGGATATGGAACCCAAAGATCGAGTTTCTAAAATCTCAGTAGTTTGTGGTGGGAGTCTGCATGACACTGCGTCAGGTGCCCTTTTTATACCTGCTAGTGTAATGTCCAACTCCTATGATGTTGAGATCACTTTGTGCGTAGGGTTCCCGTGAGATACCCTTGGAAGCGACGGAGGATTACAATAGTGATTGACAGGTAAAGATGATCGGTGAGCCAGTGATGGACTTAATGGTCGTTAGGCCGAAGGTTATTATGAAGTGTTGATATTGCGATCGACGCAATTATTGCGTCAGATGAAATGTCCCGTTCATATTGATTATAAACGTTCCATATTAATTGATTTCGTTGCGAGGTTTTGACCTCTATATGAGACATTTTTCAAAGACTGCATTCGTTTTTAGAACAAACCATAACCTTTATTTTATCGACAAGGTTTAAAGGACACCACCTAGATTATCAGAAATGATAATCTAAAAAATATCACACTTACACACTACCAATATATATTGGTTTACAATATTAATATGTTACAACAAAGTAAATTTCGAATGCAGTTTTAAACAATATTATACAAGCATGCTGACTCCAAATCTTGTCCATATATTAGCATGCAACAGCGGAAGCTCTTAATAATTACCTGAGAATAAACATGCTTTAAACGTCAACAAAAATGTTGGTGAGTTATAGGTTTAACCTATATATTTATCAAATCGTAATAATAGACCACAAGATTTCATATTTTAATACACATCCCATACATAGAGATAAAAATCATTCATATGGTGAACAACTGGTAACCAACATTAACAAGATGCATATAAGAATATCCCCTATCATTCCGGGACATCCATCGAACATGATAAAATAACATTGAAGTACTAAAGCATCCGCTATAACGGATGGGGTTTGTTGAGCTCAATAGATCTATTTTTAGGATTCGCGTCAATTAGTAGACTGGTTTACTAATTCTTAGGTTACCAAGTAAAAAGGGGCATATTCGGCTTCGATCGTTCAACCATAGAAAGTAGTTTCATGTACTTGTGTCTATTTTGTAAATCATTTATAAAACTGCATGTATTCTCATCCCAAAATATTAGAGTTTAAAAGTGGGACTATAACTCACTTTCACATATTTTTACTTCGTCGGGAAGTAAGACTTGGCCACTGGTCGATTCACGAACCTATAACAAATATGTACATATATATCAAAGTATATTCAAAATATATCTACAACACTTTTAATACGTTTTAATGTTTTAAGTTTATTAAGTCAGCTGTCCTCGTTAGTAACCTACAACTAGTTGTCCATAGTTAGATGTACAGAAATAAACTGATATATATTATCTTAACCCAATCCACTGAAAGGACCCGTCCTAATCCATCCGGACAAAGTCCACATCAATTACAAACGATTCACAATAGTTGGTTACATCGCGAGGTATTTGACCTCTATATGATACATTTTACAAACATTGCATTCGTTTTGAAAATACAATCTTTCATTACATCGCAAGTTGACGGCATGCATACCATTTCATAATATATCTATCTATAACTGACTTAATAATAATCTTGATGAACTCAACGACTTGAATGAAACGTCTTTTGAAATATGTCACGAACGACTCCTAGTAATATCTCTAAAAATGAACAAATGCACAGCGGAAGATTTCTTTCGTACCTGAGAATAAACATGCTTTCAAGTGTCAACCAAAAGGTTGGTGAGTTCATTAGTTTATCATAAATAATCATTTCATAACTTTTAATAGACCACAAGATTTCATATTTCTATTTCTCGTAAACCTACGTCCCATGCATAGAGACAAAAATATCATTCATATGGATTGAACACCTGGTAACCGACATTCACAATATACATATAAGAATATCCCCATCATTCCGGGATCCTCAATCGGACATGATATAAATTTCGAAGTACTAAAGCATCCAGTACTTTGGATGGGGCTTGTTGGGCCCGATAGATCTATCTTTAGAGTTCGCGTCAATTACGGTGTCTGTTCCCCAAATTCTTAGATTACCAGACTATATAAAAAGGGCATATTCGATTAGATAATCCAACCATAGAATGTAGTTTCGATTACTTGTGTCTATTTCGTAAAGCATTTATAAAAACAGCGCATGTATTCTCAGCCCAAAAACGTAAAGAGTAAAAGGGATTAAATGAAACTCACCTACTGTATTTTGTAGTAAAAATACATATAACGACATTGAACAAGTATAGGGTTGGCCTCGGATTCACGAACCTATATCATTTGTATATTCATTAACACATATGATCGTAATCGAATAAATGTATATATTATTATTAGTGATGTAATTTATATATTTAATAATTTATAAATTTCATTATTAATTGTTAATATAGTTAAGTTATGTGTATTAAGTACATATATATATATATATATATAAAATCTTCATTTTCATACTCATAACTTTAAGTACGTTATTAAAACTTTTATTTTAGTAATCATAACTATTTTAAAATGTTGATATAGATAATACTGATAATAATAATATTCAAATTTGTAGTCATAATCATAATAATAATACTAAGTGATAAATAATAATATTAATAATTATAACCCTAATAATGATAATACTCCTAATAATAGTAATAATAACTAAGATCTTAATAATAATAATACTAATCATAACAATAATTATAATCATAATATTAACAAAAAAAAATACTAATACTAATGGTATTAATAATAATAAGTGTATTAAGAAACTACCTCACAAAGATAAGCTCCCAAAAAAAAGAAAATCAAACTGCCCACGACGGGGCTCGAACCCAAGACCTCTCGTAACTTGACACCACACCAAACCATTGCTCTACTTATGTTTTTCTGTATTAATTCCGAATTAGAATTATATAACCAATTCATCTGGCCGTTTTCTTCTTCTCAAACGGAAATAGAAACAGGAATGCGTGGCCTGATTTATTGGACCATGGATAGTGGCGGTTGTGGCCCAATATCAGTTAAAGACCTCGGCCCAAACAAAACTAATTGAATCGGATCTGTGACTTTAAACCCGAAATCAAAACCCATAGTTCATAAAAATATTCGGTATACTGCTTTCCAAATAAAGTGTGGCCGACAGAGACAAGGAATATATACAGCTGGTTTCAATCGACAGTTCATCAAGAAGGGTTTACTTTTTCATATAAAAAAATAATTTATACGATCTTAATTATTATGAATATTCATCATCGTTATCCATTATCGTTCTCAATATATTCAATATTTATCTCCATCATCGTTATTAATCAGCGCCAGGATCCGTAATAAAACATGAGTTGTAGTTTTGTTTGATAGTTTTGGGTTGGGATACGATTGAAACATTCATATTGTAGTTGTAGGTTCATGATTGTTGTTGATGATGATTTGATGACGGATGGTAACCGTGAAACAGAAAATGGAGGCAACAGCTTGCAAGTGGTGTTGTTGTGATGATAAATCAAAGTAGCAGGAAAAGTTTATTCCAATAGTTGTAGGTCATCAGACAATAGATTAACAAACAAATGAAGTTGCGGGTTTTTAAGAGTAATCATGTACAGCAGCAAGCAACATACAAGGTGGTGATTTAACAACGAGATGAAGGTGATATAAGGTAACGATGGTAGAAGTATTGATTATAACCGAATCATAAGAGGTTTGGACTTGGTCATTCTACCGAAACAGGAATCAGAAGAGGTATCTGATATGTACACATACCTCTTTGTATATCTTCATACTAAGTACATAATATAAGTGAAGAGAAAAAAAAAAAATTCGCGAGTCTTGAACTAACCAGAAATGGTGACTTCGAAGGTGATGAAAGGATGTAACTTGTGGTGGTTGTTTAATGATGGTGATTGTAGATGGATGATACGGTGGTGATGAAGTGGTTCTTTTTCGTTGGTGGTGGTTCTTGTCGATTGTAACTAAAAAAAATAAGCATAGCAGCTGCACTTGATATTCATGGTTGAACGATGATGTAGGTTGTGGTGGTTGAGGGTCACGGTGGTAGTTGAAGGTGGTTTCTGTTTTGGGTTTACAACGAACCAAAAGGCAGCAAGCAGTATTGATGTTTTGGTTCACGATGAAAACTAGAGAAAAAAATGAGCGTGCAGGTTGGTTTCAATATATAGCAGTAAACCGCAGTATGTGGGTTTTGGGTTGTGTTAGAGATCAAGACCAAACAGTTGAGCAGTAGTAATTAATCAAGTAGTTGTAGCAAGTAATCGAATGATGATGAAGATAATTATGGGGATTGGAGAGATAATGATTAAATGGATGGTTTGTGGTTATCATATAAGATTGTATCATGTATATATTAGATAGCAAAATGGAAGTTGACAGACAAGAATAGTAAACTAAATAATATAATAATAATTATTATTAATCTAAAGATTGTGTAAAGGATCGTGAGAATGAAAGGTAGCCAAATGAAATTGGAGGTGATGTTGATAGGAACAGAAATTAGTAATACAAGTGGTGTAGAGTTGATTGAGTGATGATTTGAATATGTGTCTATATGCATAGGTAACGTACATATATATATTATAAATATATAATATCACAAATTAAAAAGAAAAAGGCAAACATTAGTAATAGAAAGTAAGTGAGATGTGATTCAAAAGAAGCGATTGTTTTTGTGGTTTTGTGCAGACTGGATTCCAAATACATAAAAGTAATGTATATAATAATATAATAATAATTATAATCAAATGAAAGGTTTAAAAAAAAAAACGTGTGAAATGAATCAAGAATAGTTGAATTGTTTTCTTATACCGACAGTTTTCACGGACTATTATTTCGTACTCCGTTGTTACTCGTTTTCGGATCACCGTTTATTTTAAAATTATATAAGTTGAATTTAACTTGCTTAATATCAATCGAAACATCAAACGAGTATTACAATCATTTGATATTTATTTTTAATATACTTTATTTATATATATGGATTTATTTTATATAATAATTATTATAATATCCTATTTTTATTTTATTTTTTAATTTTAATAACAACAACATATAATACTTCAAATTATATTTCGAATTATTATTTATATATACATACACACATATCTATTTACAATTAATTGTTCGTGAATCTTCGAGAGCAGTCGAAGGTCAATTGAATATATGAACATCGTTCCAAAATTTTCTAGTCTCAACATTACATACTTTGCTTATCGTGTCAAAATCATATTGAGATTAAGTTTAAATTTGGTCGGAAATTTCCGGGTCATCACAGTACCTACCCGTTAAAAGAAATTTCTTCCCGAAATTTGATAGAGGTCGTCATTGATAACAAAAAGAATGTTTTCATGACAAATATGAGTTGATAAATAGAGTTTTATTATCATTGAGTAATTTGGATAGAATCATTTGATTTTGTGAAGAGTACAAGTTAAGCTATTACCAAAGAGTGAAATGAGTAGGTATAGATTTGTCATATCTTTTGACATAGATAGGATTGATTTCCAAGTTCAAGAGATTTGGAGAAAATCTTTGTAATAAGAATTGATTCTTCAGTAATCAAGGGAATTAGAATCCGCTTTAAATGCGATCATCTGTTTTTATTGCTCTCGGATATTTTACTATAAATCCACCCCCGTCGTTTCCTTACAACTCACACCTTCTATTCTTTCTCCCCCATTTCATACTTTAAAACATTCGTCAATATACTTCATCCCGTTTTGATCCTTGATATACTTCTAACTTTCATCCGTCATTCTTCTCTTTTTCATCTACCACCGGAGGAAGTTACTTTCTGCTACCATTATCTTGGGGTTATAGTTTTTTTCATTCTCTCGTATCTTTATATTGCTATACGCATTGATATACACGGTTTGTAATTTATGTGTTGTTGTCGAGCTTTTTATTTTCTTTTATATTCAAGGGTTCCATACTTTTGTCTCCTCTTCCCGACTTCAAGTCAAGCGAATAATGGTCCAGAATTTGTAGATATAGAGTTTTGAATGATTATAATGTTCTAAGCAGGAAAGAACGTGATAGCACGATTTGATTTTTAAATTTATCAACATCACGGAAGATAGATTCATCAAGAATACATTTTCTTGATATGTTTAGAATTTAAGTATGAAAGAGTTATGTAACATGACACATGATGACGGTATGATCTACTGTGAACCATCATCACGTTTCATTAGAAACTCAGCATGACTTACTGTAATATAATCACGTTGATCAAGTGTCATTATATTATACTAACTCGTGCATCAGTTCCCAACACTACTTCAAAAACATTCATATTTTAGACTCGAAAGTTTACAGAATATAGAAACTAACAGTTTCTATATGATGTAACACTGATAGCACGAAGAGATTAATAATTTCAGATAAGAATAATTATAAAAATATCTTCAGAAATATGGAGGATATTTATAATGAAAGATACGATAATATCTTTGAATATCTAAGATCAAAGAATGATGGAGACTATTGTCTGCAAGGGTTTAGGGTAACGAGCAAGATATTCGCTAAAGACTTTAGCAGACATTGAATCATTTAGATTCTTTGAAGTCAAACTTATTCTCTGTGATTTGTCCACGGCTTTCTTCATAGTTTCACATAACCTGATTTTTGGTGCTAAATTTTCTATTGAATGTTTCCAATATAATAATACACAGGAAGCACGAAGAGGTATGTAATTTTGGACGAGAATATTTATGAAAATATCCTCAGAAATATCGAAGATATTGATGATGATATTTTGGAATTTCTAAATTCGATGATTGATGAAGAAAGATTTTCCGTAAGATTTTAATATGAGTAAGGAGCAAGGTATTCTCTAAAGATTTCAATGGATCCAGAATTATCTGGATTCTTTGAATATATGGTATGGTCCTTGTATTTGTCCTTGGTTTCCTTCATGGTTAACTCTATCCGTTTTCCAGTTTCAACGTTTCTGAGCTTTTCCAACATATTATTCTTTATCATCAAACTTCTGACAACTAAGGTCGTTTACGGTTGCCTACAGTTTCTGCTGCTTCATTCAGCTTTTTCAAAGTTCAATGTATTAATTCGTAAGCTGGGTGCCTTTTCAAAATTTCAGAATGAAAGATCATAATTCTAAGAGATAAATGTTATATGGATACATATAGCTGTTGATGTAGATATGCTGTGAGTTTTCAAAGTACTTATAGCTGATTCTCGGTAATTGGTATGGCAGTATTCATTACAAGATGCGGATGAGTATATGATAGGGTTTCAATGAATAAGTATAGTGACTTTTCGGAGAGGCTTAAGTCAATGAGTAGTGAAGTTGCTGGTAAATTTACTGCTAATGTGGTGGAATATAAATGGTTCTTCGGTAACGATGACGAAGGGGCAAACGTATATACCAAAGTTATAATAAGACTTATTCAAATGAAAGATCGAAGTTCATTTGTTGGAGCTGTTACAAAATTGGCTAATTTGAAAAGGAATTGCAAAGTTATTTTTGGTAATAACAACTCCGAATGAGTTTGCATAGATACATGTTAAACGATTTACTCAGGTTCTGAGTGTTTTTCAGGTGTGTAACTATATGCATAAATCTTCCCTTCCGTAGATGAAATGCGGTTGGTTCATCTTCTCGATTGAGGTATTTTCAGGAATCACGAAAGGTTTGAACGTAGATTGTAATCGTCAAGATACAATTAAGGCTTAAGATGAAAATCAAGTGGCAAACTTGAAGAATTGTTTAGTTTCATATGTTATAATCTATATTTTAATTCATTTTAATTGTTCACTGTTGGTAGTCCTCAGTTGATTAGTCCACAGTTAACTAGGAACAGTTAGCTAGGATTTTGTTAGCGTGGATTCTTAACTAAATTTTTCATAGTTAATTTGTTTGTTTCTAACAAATTTTATTCCATCAAATGTTTCCTTCATTGTGCCACTTGTTGGATTCTGATAGGTCAAAATCCAAATATGAAATTTGAATGGAAATGGTTATTCTGTGGTGAACGGATTTGTATATCGGTGGATGTAAGTAGGATAGTATATGACTGTTGAAACATATTCGAAGAGCGTACAATGTAACTTATTAATGTGAAATTTAAATAGTCCTCGGGTATTACCTACCCGTTAAAATATTTTCACCATTAACAGTTTGTACAAGAGAATTTTTAATTACAATCTTTATGAAAACATATATACATATATATTTTCTTCAGATGTATTCATGGATTTAATGAGTTAATATGATATTAAACTCATTTGCTTTTCGGTTGGAACTAGAATAAATAATCTCTAAAACTTTAGAGATTACATATTCGCCATGTCGAACGAAGATAAATGAGGTAGAACGATACGTAGAACAAAGATCATACTCAAAGTACAGATGATGATATTGAATCATGGATTGTTGATGGTACTGGTGCTGTTATTGATGGTACTGTTGGTGCCGGTGATGTTGCTGAAGCTGGTACATTTTGCACCATATTCTCCAAATTGATTATTCGAGCGCGAAGTTCATTGACTTATTATTCCAGGATGATTGTCGGTCGGAACGAGCGGATGAATAAGGTTCAGAATTGTGGATAGAATATAATCTTGTCGAGTTACCCTGGAAATGAGACCGAAAATGGTGTCTCGAACAGATTCGCCGGTAAATGCTTCAGGTTCATTGTCAAGAGGTGAATTCGGTTGGTGGAAGGGATTACTTTCTGCGCGTTTCCATTAATTAAGTCGACTACGAGCCCATCAGATGAATTGATAATGGCTGATTGGTTGATTCATTCTGGTGACATCGCTTTCGGAGCTTAGGTGAATATCCATATCGAAATAGCTGTCGGAATAACTATCGGAATAGCTATCGAAATCTGAGGGACTCGAACTGGTTGAGGGATTCATCCCGTATAATCAGAT
Source organism: Rutidosis leptorrhynchoides (assembly GCF_046630445.1). Taxonomy (NCBI): domain Eukaryota; kingdom Viridiplantae; phylum Streptophyta; class Magnoliopsida; order Asterales; family Asteraceae; genus Rutidosis; species Rutidosis leptorrhynchoides. The sequence continues at coordinate 148,807,545 of NC_092335.1, read as the reverse complement.
GAAGGATTTTCGATAAGAAATAGATTATAGGATGTAGATTAGTACCCTGCAATACATAATTTACATATGCATATATAATACTAAAATCCCATAAGTTACGGAGGTATTTACAGAAAATGTCAGGCAAAGATTACAATAACAGATACGCTAAGATATGAATTAGCAGATATGCTAAGATATGAATTTTGTCCATACACTAATCATGCAGCCAATGCAGTAAAACGTGTCTAGACTAAGAATGATAAGCAAGTGATTCTCTAAGAATGATAAGCAGGTAATTTTTGACACAAAATAATAAGCAAAACTTTTGACATGCAGACACGGTCGAAGTCCAGACTCACTAATGCATCCTAATGTAATGACCCGGACTTTTTCGATCGATCTATACTTATAAGATTAATATTTACATAAATTAAACCTTACCAACATGATAAGCAATCCAAATTGTTGAGACTTATGTTTTTGAAAAGAGTTTTACACAACGTTTGACCGTCTAGTTGACCGATGATATCACGAACTATATAACATATGATAATTATACGTTTGTGTATATATATGTATATATACATATTTAACATGATCTAAGGATGTTGTAATACCTCATTTTGTATTAATAACAATAAGTTATAAGTATATTTTGAAACTACTAACTTAAGTTTTCAAAACAATAACCATACGTAACGTTATTTGACATAAATACTTATGACCTATAATGTTTATACATATATCGTATATGTAATGTATTTAATCACTTTTAAGGACTTAAATACATAAAACAATATAAGTGTATTCACAAAAGATAGCTATATTTGAATCCTCGTTCCGTTTTCACAAGATTTCTATACGTATATCTAGAGTATATGTACTCGTATCATACCTAGCTTCTATACATATTTACTATTGGTATATACACATCAAATCACCACCAACCAGCCCTTGTTCATGCCTTATGTATAAGGTAACTACTTTGTTATCTAGTATGACTAATTATACAAGAAAACAACCTAAAATCTTGTCTTTGTTCATCATAAATCACGCCACCACCATCATTTATACATGCATCCATTTTCAATTTTTGATACATCATTTCTCTAGCTAAACACACACACTTACTAGCCTCATATATCTCTAAGAACTCCAGCAAAAATCCTCTCAAGAATCACCTTAAACACCACCATAACAAGATCAAACAAAAACACTACAAAAATACAACTTTCAATTCAAGTTTATGTCTTAAGTTGCTTCCAAACTTTCATCCAATTCCATCACTCTTTTGGTTCTAGGTTTTTACTCCTCTTTCACAGCAATCTTGTCCAAGTAACTTGAGGTAGTAACTTTGTTCATAACTGTCACAACCCGTCCTTAACCATAAGAACGAGTTAGATAACGTATGATTTCATTGCGAGGTATTGACCTCTATATGCAACATTTTTAAAAGAACAACTGCATTTATTTTACATTACAAACCATAACTCTTATTTTAATACAAGCTTTAGACAATAAAAAGATGATTATCTTTTAGCGATAATCTTAGACTTACAAACTTTACATGTGATGATAACAATACGATTTCTATCATATTTTACATTACAAATCCTCCGATATGCAGTTTTATTTTTGACACAAATATGCATACTCAAGATCTTGCTTAAATTCAACATGTTGCAGCGGAAGCTTCTAATTATCACCTGAGAATGAACATGCTTAAAATGTCAACATAAAGTTGGTGAGATATAGGTTTAATGCCGGCAGCGGTATAAATATAGACCACAAGATTTCATATATAAACGTTTCAATAAAAATATTCTAAGTTGTTGAGCACTTGATAACCATACTTAACATTTAATCAACGTCACATATTCCCTTTATTATGAAATCTTACTACACCGTACCAAGTGTAGTCACCGAAACGAAGTACTGTGCAACCGTTGAATACTGGTCGTCCAGTCCGGTTGGGGTTGTCAGGCCCAATAGATCTATCAACAGGATTCGCGTTTACAATACCGCTGTAAATAGTAGTTACCAAGCTACAGGGAAGTATGCCAGTGGTACAACTCAACGTAGAATATATTTTTCAGTTACTTGTGTCCATATCGTAAAACATAAAATACATGTATTCCCATCCCGAAATATTTAGAGTTTAAAAGTGGGACTATATACTCACTTTTGCCTTGAAGATATATATATTTTGACTTGGTCTTCGGTTGATATCACGAACCTATCCATATATAATTTATCAATATATTTTCATTTTAAACAATCGTCACATATATATACTTATAATACTTTTAATGTCTTCTTAGTCCGTAGTTAGCAATTCAATTTTTAATGGTTCATATTTAGGTGTTTAATAAATAAATAAAACCCCCATCGAAATAAATAAAACCCCCATCGTATTCGTATTGGTCGAGATTAATCTTGACCCACGGTACCGTGTTGTCAAATGACGTGTTGCGTACATAAAGTACCGGTGTTGTCAAATGACGTGTTGCGTACGTACATGAGGTCTTATGATTAATCTTCTCGTGTTGTTTACGGGTGATCCTGAAATATATAAAATTAAATTATGAGTACATATATATAAAATATCATGTTTATTTTAGAAAGATGTGATTTATTTAATTTTTCTCCAATTATTTTCGTGGCTAAACTAGTTTTGGATATCCGATCTTGTTTTGGTCATAGTTTCTTCGTTACAACTCCGTTTTCGTTGGTTCAACTTGTCACTTCCTTGGATCGAGTCCTTCTTTAAGAATATGAACTATAAATACCTTAGTTTATATTCAAAATCACAAGTCATAGGTCAAACTTTGGTGAAACTTATGAAGTTAATCATTTTCCCTTATGCAAACAACATTAAATGATTATTTTTCTAAAAATACTTATACTTTGAGTTAAATCATGAAATTTTTATGGTTATCATATTCATAGTAAATATCATTTTTCCAAAAAATAAACCTCCAATTCAAGGTTCAAAATAGTTTTTAATTATCCAACCCAAAACAGCCCCCGGTTGCACTCCGACGTCGTAAATTCAGTTTTTAAGGTGTTCTTTGAAAAACCAAGTTATACCTTGTTAAATTAACATATATTTATGATATATTACAGTTCTTGAAGTATTTTAAAAGTTAAGTTAGAAGGATCTATTTAGTTTGAAAACAAGTTTGAAATCATTCAAACTATGTTCTTGTTGTTAAAATTGTATACCATAAAATAAGATAGCTATATATATATGAATCGAATAAGGTTATGAACAAAGTTACTACCTCAAGTTACTTGGACAAGATTGCTGTGAAAGAGGAATAAAAACCTAGAACCAAAAGAGTGATGGAATTGGATGAAAGTTTGGAAGCAACTTAAGACATAAACTTGAATTGAAAGTTGTATTTTTGTAGTGTTTTTGTTTGATCTTGTTATGGTGGTGTTTAAGGTGATTCTTGAGAGGATTTTTGCTGGAGTTCTTAGAGATACATGAGGCTAGTAAGTGTGTGTGTTTAGCTAGAGAAATGATGTATCAAAAATTGAAAATGGATGCATGTATAAATGATGGTGGTGGCGTGATTTATGATGAACAAAAACAAGATTTTAGGTTGTTTTCTTGTATAATTAGTCATACTAGATAACAAAGTAGTTACCTTATACATAAGGCATGAACAAGGGCTGGTTGGCGGTGATTTGATGTGTATATACCAATAGTAAATATGTATAGAAGCTAGGTATGATACGAGTACATATACTCTAGATATACGTATAGAAATCTTGTGAAAACGGAACGAGGATTCAAATATAGCTATCTTTTGTGAATACACTTATATTGTTTTATGTATTTAAGTCCTTAAAAGTGATTAAATACATTACATATACGATATATGTATAAACATTATAGGTCATAAGTATTTATGTCAAATAACGTTACGTATGGTTATTGTTTTGAAAACTTAAGTTAGTAGTTTCAAAATATACTTATAACTTATTATTATTAATAGAAAATGAGGTATTACAACATCCTTAGATCATGTTAAATATGTATATATACATATATATACACAAACGTATAATTATCATATGTTATATAGTTCGTGATATCATCGGTCAACTAGACGGTCAAACGTTGTGTAAAACTCTTTTCAAAAACATAAGTCTCAACAATTTGGATTGATTATCATGTTGGTAAGGTTTAATTTATGTAAATATTAATCTTATAAGTATAGATCGATCGAAAAAGTCCGGGTCATTACAGTACCTACCCGTTAAATAAATTTCGTCCCGAAATTTTAAAATCGTACCTATTTTGCGTCATCGGGAAACAAATGCGGGTATTTTTGTTTCATTTGATCCTCTCGCTCCCAAGTAAACTCGGGACCTCTTCGTGCATTCCAACGAACTTTAACGATCGGTATGTTGCTCTGCTTGAGCCGTTTAACTTCACGGTCCATGATCTCGATTGGTTCTTCTATGAATTGTAGTTTCTCGTCAACTTGAATTTCTTCAAGAGGAATGGTGAGGTCTTCCTTTTCAAGACACTTTTTAAGTTTCGAGACGTGAAATGTATTATGTACTCCGGTGAGTTGTTGCGGTAACTCGAGTCGATAAGCTACCGGTCCAATGCGTTCGATGATCTTGAACGGGCCTACATATCTTGGGTTTAGTTTACCTCTTTTACCGAAACGTATTACACCTTTCCAAGGTGACACCTTTAGCATAACCATGTCACCGATCTGAAACTCTAATGGTTTCCTTCGGACATCGGCGTAGCTCTTTTGGCGACTACGGGCTGTTTTCAATCTCTCCTTGATTTGTACTATCTTCTCAGTCGTTTCGTGTATGATCTCGGGACCAGTTAATTGTCGATCTCCTACTTCATTCCAACAAATAGGAGATCTACACTTCCTTCCGTACAATGCTTCGAATGGCGCAGCTTTAATGCTCGCATGATAACTATTATTATACGAGAATTCTGCTAATGGTAGATATTTATCCCATCCGTTTCCAAAATCGATCACACATGCCCTGAGCATGTCTTCAAGAGTCTGAATTGTTCTTTCACTCTGCCCGTCGGTTTGCGGATGATATGCGGTACTCATATCCAAACGAGTTCCTAGTGCCTCCTGTAGTGATTGCCAGAACTTTGAGGTAAATCTACTATCACGATCAGATATAATGGAAATAGGTATTCCATGCCTTGAAACTATTTCCTTTATATATAATCGTAATAATTTCTCCATTCTATCCGTTTCCTTTATAGGCAAGAAATGTGCAGATTTGGTAAGACGATCAACAATTACCCAAATGGTGTCGTATCCCCAGGCAGTCTTTGGTAACTTCGTGATGAAATCCATGGTAATACCATCCCATTTCCATTCTGGGATTTCTGGTTGTTGAAGTAACCCTGACGGCTTCTGGTGTTCTGCTTTGACTTTGGAACAAGTTAAACACTCCCCAACATATGTTGCAACGTCTGTCTTTAAATTAGGCCACCAATAATGTGTCTTAAGATCTTGGTACATCTTTCCCACTCCAGGATGTATCGAGTATCTTGTCTTATGTGCCTCGTTCAATATCAACTTCCTTAATCCACCTAACTTCGGTACCCAAATACGATTTGCAAAATATCGAATTCCATCTTCCCGTATAACGAGTTGCTTCTCATACTTCTTCATTATTTCATTTCCTATATTTTCTTTAGTAAGTGCTTCTCGTTGAACTTCTTTGATTTGTGAGTTGAGATTCATGCAAATTTTTATGTTCATCGCTCGTACTCGAATTGGTTCTCGTTCCTTTCTGCTTAGTGCGTCAGCCACCACATTCGCTTTCCCGGGATGATAACGAATTTCACAATCATAGTCGTTTATTAACTCGACCCACCTACGTTGCCTCATGTTCAGCTGTTTCTGATCAAAAATATGTTGAAGGCTTTTATGATCAGTAAGCACAGTGCATTTAACCCCATACAAGTAGTGTCTCCATATCTTCAATGCAAACACGACTGCTACCAGTTCTAGATCATGCGTCGTATAATTCTACTCGTGAATCTTCAATTGTCGGGATGCGTATGCAATAACTTTCTTCCGTTGCATAAGAACGCAACCAAAACCTTGTCGCGAAGCGTCACAATATATTTCAAAATCATCGTTCCCTTCTGGTAACGATAAAATAGGCGCCGTAGTCAACTTCTTTTTCAGTAATTGAAATGCACTCTCCTGCTCAGAAGTCCATTCATATTTCTTCCCTTTTTGCGTTAACGCTGTCAACGGCTTAGCTATTAGGGAAAAATATTGAATAAACCTTCTATAATAACCGGCTAAACCCAAAAATTGGCGTATCTGCATTGGTGTCTTAGGAGTCTCCCATTTTTCAATGGCTTCAATTTTTGCTGGATCAACCTGAATTCCTTTGCTACTAACAACGTGGCCAAGAAATTGCACTTCTTTCAACCAAAAAGCACACTTAGAAAATTTAGCATATAGCTGTTCTTTTCTCAACAACTCTAATATCAACCTTAAATGCTGCTCATGCTCTTGCTCACTCTTGGAATAGATAAGAATGTCATCAATGAAAACAATAACAAACTTATCTAAATATGGACTACAAACTCGATTCATGAGGTCCATGAATACAGCTGGCGCATTCGTCAATCCAAACGGCATGACCAAAAATTCGTAATGACCGTAACGTGTCCGAAAAGCAGTTTTCGGTATATCTTCTTCTTTGACGCGTAATTGATGATAGCCCGATCTTAGGTCAATTTTCGAGTACACACATGATCCTTGGAGTTGATCAAATAAATCGTCAATTCTCGGTAGTGGATACTGATTCTTGATAGTTAACTTATTTAATTCACGATAATCTATACACATCCTAAAAGATCCATCTTTCTTTTTAACAAATAGAATCGGAGCTCCCCACGGTGAAGTACTTGGTCGTATGAATCCACGATCCAGTAATTCTTTTAACTGACTCTGAAGTTCTTTTAACTCGGACGGTGCAAGTCTATATGGAGCACGGGCAACTGGTGCAGCTCCTGGTACAAGATCTATTTGAAATTCTACAGATCTAAATGGAGGTAATCCCGGCAACTCTTCCGGAAATACTTCAGGAAAATCTCTTGCCACAGGCACGTCATTGATGCACTTCTCTTTTTCTTTCTTTTCGAATTTATTAACATGTGCTAGAATAGCATAACATCCCTTTTCTAAACACTTCTTGGCTTTCAAACAGCTAATGAGTTTTAGCTTTGAGTTACCCTTCTCTCCATAAATCATCACCGGCATTTTATCCTTACAAGGAATGCGAATTGCCTTCTTGGCACACATAACTTCAGCTCCTACTTTGGACATCCAGTCCATGCCGACTATTACATCAAAACTTCCTAATTCTACGAGTATCAAATCAATCTTAAATGTTTCTCCGGCTAAATTTATTTTACAATCACGGCAAATTTTATCGGCTTTAATTAGTTTACCATTAGCTAACTCAATCATGTACTTAGCATCTAGAGGTAATGATAAACAATTCAATTTAGCGTGAAAGTCTCTACACACGTAACTTCTATCAGCACCAGTATCAAATATAATAGATGCGGATAAGTTATCAATGGTAAACGTACCCGTAACAAGCTCCGGGTCTTCACACGCCTCTCTAGCATTAATAACAAATGCTCTTCCTCGTGCAGATCCATTATTCTTCTCTGGATTCGGACATTGGCTCTTATAATGACCCTGTTTTCCACACCCATAACAAGTAATGGTAGCCAAAGCAGTTCTATTTGCATTGGTGGCAGGAGTCTTGATACCATTTGTATTTGTAACGAGAGCCCTACAATCTTCAGCAAGATGACCCTTTCGATTACATTTGTTGCATACCACATTACAGTAGCCAGAGTGATGTTTGTGGCATCGGTTACATAAAGGATTTTGTCCTTTGTAACCAAAGCTTAAACCACTACCCGCACCTTGCGTGATTTCTTGTTTCTTAAAAGATTGTTGTTGGTTACCTCGACCATAATTTCCATTCCACTTTCTTTTGTTACCTGATACCTTCACATCAGTATTGGATACTTTCTTATCCATGATGACCTGATCCATTAGCTCGTTTTCCATGGTTATAGCTTCATGAATTGTCTTAGGTTTCGATGCTGTAACATTTGCCTTGACCTTTTTGGGCAAACCATCTTTGTACATTTCAATCTTCCGTTCTTCGGTTGGAACCAATTCAGGACATAGCAAAACTAATTCCATGAATCGCTGATTGTAGTTGGTGATTTCAGTACCAATAACCTTCAGACTTCGTAATTCATCTTCCAACTTCCTAACCTCGTTCCTTGGACAATACTCGTTGATTAACATTATTTTGAATTCTTCCCATGGAGTATCATAAGCTACATCTCCTCCTACAGCCTTCACATAATTTTTCCACCACGTGAGTGCACTATCTTGTAAAGTGCACGATGCATACTTGGTCATGTCCTTTTCAACACAACCACTGATTTTAAACACAGTCTCCATCTTTTCTATCCACCGGGTTAAACCGATCGGTCCTTCTGTTCCACTGAATGATGAGGGCTTGCAAGCTTGAAAAGTTTTGTAGGTGCATCCTACACGAGGATTTGGGTTAACTGCAGCAGCTCTTGCAGCCACGACCCATAACATTCTGTCGTTCACTCGCTGGTTGATGAATTCCTCGACTTCTTGTTCCGTCATTCGATTCAACCGTTCCATATTCTTCTATAAGAATGAAAAGAAAATAATTATTCACATGGAATATTATAGATGTAGTGTATATTTACAGTACATTATAGCTTATTAATAATATGAACCAGGTATTATTATAAAAGCCTTTTCTTCTTATTAGCGTTTTATAATTATATCTAGGGTAGTACCTACCCGTTAATGTCCATACTTAATAGCTTAGTACAGAACCAATTACTACCATCTAAATAATACTTAACCATGGAAAATTATTGCATTTCATACTTCACTATTTTACATATGCTTATCTTACATCGAACATTAAGCAAACCACACTAATAATATTATACAAAAACATTATATGATCCCATGGTTTAATACGGCAGCGCATCGTTTGGTCTATTTTCTAGGACGTTTAGGTTCAAAGAATTGCTTAACGCTTATCCTGGCTGTCTGCCTATATTTTAGCTGTGGGGCTGAAGAACTGGATGCCGGGATAGAACGAATAGGAATAGCGGGAATAGGGGTGGTAGTGTCTAGTGGAGTTGGTGCCACATCATCCTCACTAAACTCGGGATTTGAATTTTCTAATTCATTAGCCTTTCGTTTCTTTCCTAGTTCGAACTTGTCTTTTGTAATTTCCTGTATTTCTTCCTCGGGTTCACTTTCCTCCTCGGGTTCACTTTCCTCCTCGAGTTCACTTTCCTCCTCGGGTTCACTTTTCGGGTTCTCTATAGTCGGTTCATCCGGAATTTGTGAGTCTTCCCCAAAGATATTATTTTCGACATCGGATAGGTTAATGACTGGAACACCATCTGAAGATTCTGGTTCGGAGTCGCTGAATGTGATAACAAGTTTTGAGCCCGACATCTATCACACAACAACTAACCCATTAGTACTACATAATATTTACATATAAATTTTAACCAACAATGATAAGCAATGGTTTTTAAATCAGACCCGGTCAAAGTCCAGACTTACTAATGTATCCTAACGACTTATCAGTTAGACACACTAATGCAAACCTGGTTCGCTAAGACCACCGCTCTGATACCACATGTCATAACCCGTCCTTAACCATAAGAACGAGTTAGATAACGTATGATTTCATTGCGAGGTATTGACCTCTATATGCGACATTTTTAAAAGAACAACTGCATTTATTTTACATTACAAACCATAACTCTTATTTTAATACAAGCTTTAGACAATAAAAAGATGATTATCGTTTAGCGATAATCTTAGACTTACAAATTTTACATGTGATGATAACAATACGATTTCTATCATATTTTACATTACAAATCCTCCGATATGCAGTTTTATTTTTGACACAAATATGCATACTCAAGATCTTGCTTAAATTCAACATGTTGCAGCGGAAGCTTCTAATTATCACCTGAGAATGAACATGCTTAAAACGTCAACATAAAGTTGGTGAGATATAGGTTTAATGCCGGCAGCTGTATAAATATAGACCACAAGATTTCATATATAAACGTTTCAATAAAAATATTCTAAGTTGTTGAGCACTTGATAACCATACTTAACATTTAATCAACGTTGCATATTCCCTTTATTATGAAATCTTACTACACCGTACCAAGTGTAGTCACCGAAACGAAGTACTGTGCAACCGTTGAATACTGGTCGTCCAGTCCGGTTGGGGTTGTCAGGCCCGATAGATCTATCAACAGGATTCGCGTTTACAATACCGCTGTAAATAGTAGTTACCAAGCTACAGGGAAGTATGCCAGTGGTACAACTCAACGTAGAATATATTTTTCAGTTACTTGTGTCCATATCGTAAAACATAAAATACATGTATTCTCATCCCGAAATATTTAGAGTTTAAAAGTGGGACTATATACTCACTTTTGCCTTGAAGATATATATATTTTGACTTGGTCTCCGGTTGATATCACGAACCTATCCATATATAATTTATCAATATATTTTCATTTTAAACAATCGTCACATATATATACTTATAATACTTTTAATGTCTTCTTAGTCCGTAGTTAGCAATTCAATTTTTAATGGTTCATATTTAGGTGTTTAATAAATAAATAAAACCCCCATCGAAATAAATAAAACCCCCATCGTATTCGTATTGGTCGGGATTAATCTTGACCCACGGTACCGTGTTGTCAAATGACGTGTTGCGTACATAAAGTACCGGTGTTGTCAAATGACGTGTTGCGTACGTACATGAGGTCTTATGATTAATCTTCTCGTGTTGTTTACGGGTGATCCTGAAATATATAAAATTAAATTATGAGTACATATATATAAAATATCATGTTTATTTTAGAAAGATGTGATTTATTTAATTTTTCTCCAATTATTTTCGTGGCTAAACTAGTTTTGGATATCCGATCTTGTTTTGGTCATAGTTTCTTCGTTACAACTCCGTTTTCGTTGGTTCAACTTGTCACTTCCTTGGATCGAGTCCTTCTTTAAGAATAATAACTGTAAATACCTTAGTTTATATTCGAAATCACAGGTCATAGGTCAAACTTTGGTGAAACTTATGAAGTTAATCATTTTCCCTTATGCAAACAACATTAAATGATTATTTTTCTAAAAATACTTATACTTTGAGTGAAATCATGAAATTTTTATGTGTTATCATATTCATAGTAAATATCATTTTTCCAGAAAATAAACCTCCAATTCAAGGTTCAAAATAGTTTTTAATTATCCAACCCAAAACAGCCCCCGGTTGCACTTCGACGTCGTAAATTCAGTTTTTAAGGTGTTCTTTGAAAAACCAAGTTATACCTTGTTAAATTAACATATATTTATGATATATTACAGGTCTTGAAGTATTTTAAAAGTTAAGTTAGAAGGATCTATTTAGTTTGCAAACAAGTTTGAAATCATTCAAACTATGTTCTTGTTGTTAAAATTGTATACCATAAAATAAGATAGCTATATATATATGAATCGAATAAGGTTATGAACAAAGTTACTACCTCAAGTTACTTGGACAAGATTGCTATGAAAGTGGAGTAAAAACCTAGAACTAAAAGAGTGATGGAATTGGATGAAAGTTTGGAAGCAACTTAAGACATAAACTTGAATTGAAAGTTGTATTTTTGTAGTGTTTTTGTTTGATCTTGTTATGGTGGTGTTTAAGGTGATTCTTGAGAGGATTTTTGCTGGAGTTCTTAGAGATACATGAGGCTAGTAAGTGTGTGTGTTTAGCTAGAGAAATGATGTATCAAAAATTGAAAATGGATGCATGTATAAATGATGGTGGTGGCGTGATTTATGATGAACAAAGGCAAGATTTTAGGTTGTTTTCTTGTATAATTAGTCATACTAGATAACAAAGTAGTTACCTTATACATAAGGCATGAACAAGGGCTGGTTGGTGGTGATTTGATGTGTATATACCAATAGTAAATATGTATAGAAGCTAGGTATGATACGAGTACATATACTCTAGATATACGTATAGAAATCTTGTGAAAACGGAACGAGGATTCAAATATAGCTATCTTTTGTGAATACACTTATATTGTTTTATGTATTTAAGTCCTTAAAAGTGATTAAATACATTACATATACGATATATGTATAAACATTATAGGTCATAAGTATTTATGTCAAATAACGTTACGTATGGTTATTGTTTTGAAAACTTAAGTTAGTAGTTTCAAAATATACTTATAACTTATTGTTATTAATACAAAATGAGGTATTACAACATCCTTAGATCATGTTAAATATGTATATATACATATATATACACAAACGTATAATTATCATATGTTATATAGTTCGTGATATCATCGGTCAACTAGACGGTCAAACGTTGTGTAAAACTCTTTTCAAAAACATAAGTCTCAACAATTTGGATTGCTTATCATGTTGGTAAGGTTTAATTTATGTAAATATTAATCTTATAAGTATAGATCGATCGAAAAAGTCCGGTTCATTACAATAACCTTATTCGATTCATATATATATAGCTATCTTATTTTATGGTATACAATTTTAACAACAAGAACATAGTTTGAATGATTTCAAACTTGTTTGCAAACTAAATAGATCCTTCTAACTTAACTTTTAAAATACTTCAAGACCTGTAATATATCATAAATATATGTTAATTTAACAAGGTATAACTTGGTTTTTCAAAGAACACCTTAAAAACTGAATTTACGACGTCGGAGTGCAACCGGGGGCTGTTTTGGGTTGGATAATTAAAAACTATTTTGAACCTTGAATTGGAGGTTTATTTTCTGGAAAAATGATATTTACTATGAATATGATAACACATAAAAATTTCATGATTTAACTCAAAGTATAAGTATTTTTAGAAAAATAATCATTTAATGTTGTTTGCATAAGGGAAAATGATTAACTTCATAAGTTTCACCAAAGTTTGACCTATGACCTATGATTTCGAATACAAACTTGTAGTGACCCGAACTTTTCCATGTTTATATATATTAATTGAGATTGATATTTACTTGATTAAATGTTTCCAACATGTTAAGCAATCAAACTTGTTAAGACTTGATTAATTGAAATAGGTTTCATATAGACAATTGACCACCCAAGTTGACCGGTGAGTCACGAACGTTAAAACTTGTAAAAAACTATATGATGACATATATATGGTTATATATATAGTTAACATGATATTATGATAAGTAAACATATCATTAATTATATTAACAATGAACTACATATGTAAAAACAAGACTACTAACTTAATGATTTTGAAACGAGACATATATGTAACGTTTATCGTTGTAACGACATTTAATGTATATATATCATATTAAGAGATATTCGTACATCATAATATCATGATAATATAATAATTTAAAATCTCTTTTGTTATTATAAACATTGGGTTAACAACATTTAACAAGATCGTTAACCTAAAGGTTTCAAAACAACACTTACATGTAACGACTAACGATGACTTAACGACTCAGTTAAAATGTATATACATGTAGTGTTTTAATATGTATTTATACACTTTTGAAAGACTTCAATACACTTATCAAAATACTTCTACTTAACAAAAATGTTTACAATTACATTCTCGTTCAGTTTCATCAACAATTCTACTCGTATGCACCCGTATTCGTACTCGTACAATACACAGCTTTTAGATGTATGTACTATTGGTATATACACTCCAATGATCAGCTCTTAGCAGCCCATGTGAGTCACCTAACACATGTGGGAACCATCATTTGGCAACTAGCATGAAATATCTCATAAGATTACAAAAATATGAGTAATCATTCATGACTTATTTACATGAAAACAAAATTACATATCCTTTATATCTAATCCATACACCAACGACCAAAAACACCTACAAACACTTTCATTCTTCAATTTTCTTCATCTAATTGAACTCTCTCAAGTTCTATCTTCAAGTTCTAAGTGTTCTTCATAAATTCCAAAAGTTCTAGTTTCATAAAATCAAGAATACTTTCAAGTTTGCTAGCTCACTTCCAATCTTGTAAGGTGATCATCCAACCTCAAGAAATCTTTGTTTCTTACAGTAGGTTATCATTCTAATACAAGGTAATAATCATATTCAAACTTTGGTTCAATTTCTATAACTATAACAATCTTATTTCAAGTGATGATCTTACTTGAACTTGTTTTCGTGTCATGATTTTGCTTCAAGAACTTTGAGCCATCCAAGGATCCATTGAAGCTAGATCCATTTTTCTCTTTTCCAGTAGGTTCATCCAAGGAACTTAAGGTAGTAATGATGTTCATAACATCATTCGATTCATACATATAAAGCTATCTTATTCGAAGGTTTAAACTTGTAATCACTAGAACATAGTTTAGTTAATTCTAAATTTGTTCGCAAACAAAAGTTAATCCTTCTAACTTGACTTTTAAAATCAACTAAACACATGTTCTATATCTATATGATATGCTAACTTAATGATTTAAAACCTGGAAACACGAAAAACACCGTAAAACCGGATTTACGCCGTCGTAGTAACACCGCGGGCTGTTTTGGGTTAGTTAATTAAAAACTATGATAAACTTTGATTTAAAAGTTGTTATTCTGAGAAAATGATTTTTATTATGAACATGAAACTATATCCAAAAATTATGGTTAAACTCAAAGTGGAAGTATGTTTTCTAAAATGGTCATCTAGACGTCGTTCTTTCGACTGAAATGACTACCTTTACAAAAACGACTTGTAACTTATTTTTCCGACTAGAAACCTATACTTTTTTTGTTTAGATTCATAAAATAGAGTTCAATATGAAACCATAGCAATTTGATTCACTCAAAACGGATTTAAAATGAAGAAGTTATGGGTAAAACAAGATTGGATAATTTTTCTCATTTTAGCTACGTGAAAATTGGTAACAAATCTATTCCAACCATAACTTAATCAACTTGTATTATATATTATGTAATCTTGAGATACCATAGACACGTATACAATGTTTCGACCTATCATGTCGACACATCTATATATATTTCGGAACAACCATAGACACTCTATATGTGAATGTTGGAGTTAGCTATACAGGGTTGAGGTTGATTCCAAAATATATATAGTTTGAGTTGTGATCAATACTGAGATACGTATACACTGGGTCGTGGATTGATTCAAGATAATATTTATCGATTTATTTCTGTACATCTAACTGTGGACAACTAGTTGTAGGTTACTAACGAGGACAGCTGACTTAATAAACTTAAAACATCAAAATATATTAAAAGTGTTGTAAATATATTTTGAACATACTTTGATATATATGTATATATTGTTATAGGTTCGTGAATCAACCAGTGGCCAAGTCTTACTTCCCGACGAAGTAAAAATCTGTGAAAGTGAGTTATAGTCCCACTTTTAAAATCTAATATTTTTGGGATGAGAATACATGCAGGTTTTATAAATGATTTACAAAATAGACACAAGTACGTGAAACTACATTCTATGGTTGAATTATCGAAATCGAATATGCCCCTTTTTATTAAGTCTGGTAATCTAAGAATTAGGGAACAGACACCCTAATTGACGCGAATCCTAAAGATAGATCTATCGGGCCCAACAAGCCCCATCCAAAGTACCGGATGCTTTAGTACTTCGAAATTTATATCATATCCGAAGGGTGTCCCGGAATGATGGGGATATTCTTATATATGCATCTTGTT
Source organism: Rutidosis leptorrhynchoides (assembly GCF_046630445.1). Lineage (NCBI taxonomy): Eukaryota > Viridiplantae > Streptophyta > Magnoliopsida > Asterales > Asteraceae > Rutidosis > Rutidosis leptorrhynchoides. Next base: position 148,791,687 of record NC_092335.1, on the reverse strand, counting down.
ATTGTCGGTTACCAGGTGTTCACCATATGAATGATTTTTATCTCTATGTATGGGATGTGTATTGAAATATGAAATCTTGTGGTCTATTGTTACGATTTGATATATATAGGTTAAACCTATAACTCACCAACATTTTTGTTGACGTTTTAAGCATGTTTATTCTCAGGTGATTATTAAGAGCTTCCGCTGTCGCATACTTAAATAAGGACAAGATTTGGAGTCCATGCTTGTATGATATTGTGTAAAAACTGCATTCAAGAAACTTATTTTGTTGTAACATATTTGTATTGTAAACCATTATGTAATGGTCGTGTGTAAACAGGATATTTTAGATTATCATTATTTGATAATCTACGTAAAGCTTTTTAAACCTTTATTGATGAAATAAAGGTTATGGTTTGTTTAAAAATGAATGCAGTCTTTGAAAAACGTCTCATATAGAGGTCAAAACCTCGCAACGAAATCAATTAATATGGAACGTTTTTAATCAATAAGAACGGGACATTTCAGTTGGTATCCGAGCGTTGGTCTTAGAGAACCAGAATTTTGCATTAGTGTGTCTTATCGAGTTTGTTAGGATGCATTAGTGAGTCTGGACTTCGACCGTGTTTACTTGAAAAATGATTGCTTAACAAATTTTGTTGGAAACTATATATTTTTAACATGTGAATATTATGTGATATATTAATCTCTTAACGTGTTTGATATTATGTGATAGATGTCTACCTCTAGAACAAGTCCCATTAACTCACCTAATAATAATGAAGAGTCAAATGTAAATTGGAATGATTCGTGGACTGATTCACAAGTTCCCGAAGAGGAACCGGAAGAAGAGTCGGAACCGGAAGAAGAATCGGAACCGGATGAAGAAATAGAACCGGTGGGGGAAATAATAAAACGGTTAAGTAAAAGAAAATCCTCAACCAATCGACCAAGGTTAATTATGGTCAATGGTGTTTCCGCCAAGGAAGCAAAATATTGGGAGGATTACCAATTCTCCGATGAATCGGATTCCGACGAGAATTCCGATGATGTTATAGAAATTACCCCAACTGAATTTAAAAAGGCAAAAGAAAATAATAAGGGAAAGGGCATAAAAATAGAGAAATCTAATTCCAACCCCGATGAACTTTATATGTATCGTCAACCCCCGAAGTCCTTAAGTTGTAACAATGACCCGGGAACCTCTAAACCACCAGGTTTTTCTAAACCAATGTGGATCACGACGGCTCGTATTAGGGGAACATCATATATCCCTAGAAACTTGGCAAAACGAACCAAAACCGAAGAAGAAGAAACAAGCGAGTCGGAATGAGATAGTTGTATTCGTGTGGTGTAATATATGTAATATAGTGTGCTTATGCTTTATGATATATGTAAAAATTGCTTGTATTAATAAGTATTTTTTTTATGAATCTAACTCTTGTCTATTTTACAGTTTAAAAACACAAAATGGATAGACAACCCAATATTTTAAGAGACCTACCCGGAGACATGATTGATGAAATCTTGTCTAGAGTCGGCCAGAATTCTTCGGCACAACTATTTAAGGCGAGATCAGTTTGTAAGACATTCGAAGAACGTTCCAAGAATGTCTTGGTTTATAAGAGACTTTCGTTTGAAAGATGGGGGATATCACATTGGGAAACCCATAAGTTACGATGTGTTTACTTTGACGCATATATTGCGGGGAACCCAAATGCTATTTTACGCAACGGGTTAAGAAATTATTTTGACTCAATATATCCGAATATTGGACTTCGTGATTTAGAAAAAGCGGCTAACATGCAACATAAAGAAGCATGTTATGCTTACGGATTAGTAATGTTCGCTTCTCACCAAAGTGAGAACAAGAACATCGGGCTACAACTATTAAACAAAACGTTTCCACAAGTGACGGAGTCGGTAATTGGGGTAAGAAATGAGGTTTTTAGATTATTACGGGACTGTTGGACATTACGTAACCCTCGTCCCTTTGATGACGTTACAACACGCTGTCTTATCAACGGCCATAACGGTTATGTTGCACAAGACCAAGGATGGGAAGTAGTCCTAGTAAAACCAGAATGCATGACTTGTTTCTGGACGTATGAATTACGTGTCTTTATTGCCTTTGCAGAACGACTTGTGTACTAGCTAGAATAGTCTTCACAACTATCTTGTATCAAAGTTATTGTGTGCTATATTTCATGCTTTATGTAAAATAAGCGGTATTGTAAGTTTGTAAAATATTGTATAAAAGTTTGAACGCGAAATATTATTATAATCAGTTTTTCATATAGAATTGTAGTAGTTGAATTGTATATTAGCTACTAAGTATGAACTTAACGGGTAGGTACTACCCGAATTTAAACTTATAAAATGCTAATATGAAGAAAAAGCTTTTATAAATGAGTTCATATTATGCTACGAAATACTATTAACTACTCTTAATATTCTGTATGATTAACTTGTTCCATCTAACTATTTTGAAGGAAATGGCACCGACTACTCGACACACCGTGAATATGAATGAAGAGGAATTCCGTACTTTTCTAGCTTCAAACATAGCCGCAGTACAGGCTGCGCTACATACCAACAATAACCTTGGATCTAGCAGTACAGGAAATCGTGTAGGATGCACCTACAAAGAATTCACTGCCTGCAAACCTTTGGAATTTGATGGAACCGAAGGACCGATCGGATTGAAACGGTGGACCGAGAAGGTTGAATCGGTGTTTGCCATAAGTAAGTGTACTGAAGAGGACAAAGTGAAGTACGCTACGCATACCTTCACAGGTTCTGCGTTAACATGGTGGAATACCTATCTAGAGCAAGTGGGACAAGATGATGCGTACGCACTACCGTGGTCAGCATTCAAGCACTTGATGAACGAGAAGTACCGTCCCAGAACCGAGGTCAATAAGCTCAAGACAGAACTTAGAGGGTTACGAACCCAAGGATTTGATATTACCACGTACGAAAGACGATTCACAGAATTGTGCCTATTGTGTCCGGGAGCATTCGAAGATGAGGAAGAGAAGATCGACGCGTTTGTGAAAGGATTACCGGAAAGAATCCAAGAAGATATAAGTTCACACGAGCCCGCCTCCATACAACAGGCATGTAGAATGGCTCACAAACTCGTGAACCAAATTGAAGAAAGAATTAAAGAACAGACTGCTGAAGAGGCCAATGTGAAGCAAGTCAAAAGAAAGTGGGAGGAAAACGGTGATAAGAATCACCAATACAACAACAACAGCAATTACAACAATAATCGCAACAATTATCCCAACAATCGCAACATCAATCGCAACTACAACAAACGGCCCAACAACAACAACAACAACAACAACAGCAACTACAACAATCATCCCAACAACAATAATAACCGCAACAACAACAACAATCAGAAGCAGCTATGCCAAAGGTGTGAAAAGAATCACTCGGGGTTCTGCACCAAATTTTGCAACAAGTGTAAAAGAAATGGTCATAGCGCGGCGAAGTGTGAGGTCTACGGACCAGGGGTTAATAGAACGAAAGGAACAAATGGTGTCGGAACGAGTAATGGCGGAGCAAGTAGTGTCGGAGCAAGTTATGCTAATGTAGTTTGTTATAAATGTGGAAAACCAGGCCACATTATTAGAAATTGCCCGAACCAGGAGAACACGAATGGACAAGGCCGTGGAAGAGTTTTCAATATTAATGCGGCAGAGGCACAGGAAGACCCGGAGCTTGTTACGGGTACGTTTCTTATTGACAATAAATCTGCTTACGTTTTATTTGATTCGGGTGCGGATAGAAGCTATATGAGTAGAGATTTTTGTGCTAAATTAAGTTGTCCATTGACGCCTTTGGATAGTAAATTTTTACTCGAATTAGCAAATGGTAAATTAATTTCAGCAGATAATATATGTCGGAATCGAGAAATTAAACTGGTTAGCGAAACATTTAAGATTGATTTGATACCAGTAGAGTTAGGGAGTTTTGATGTGATAATCGGTATGGACTGGTTGAAAGAAGTGAAAGCGGAGATCGTTTGTTACAAAAATGCAATTCGCATTATACGAGAAAAAGGAAAACCCTTAATGGTGTACGGAGAAAAGGGCAACACGAAGCTACATCTTATTAGTAATTTGAAGGCACAAAAACTAATAAGAAAAGGTTGCTATGCTGTTCTAGCACACGTCGAGAAAGTACAAACTGAAGAAAAGAGCATCAATGATGTTCCCGTCGCAAAAGAATTTCCTGATGTATTTCCGAAAGAATTACCGGGATTACCCCCACATCGATCCGTTGAATTTCAAATAGATCTTGTACCAGGAGCTGCACCAATAGCTCGTGCTCCTTACAGACTCGCACCCAGCGAGATGAAAGAACTACAAAGCCAATTACAAGAACTTTTAGAGCGTGGTTTCATTCGACCAAGCACATCACCGTGGGGAGCTCCTGTTTTGTTTGTCAAGAAGAAAGATGGTACATTCAGGTTGTGTATCGACTACCGAGAGTTGAACAAACTTACCATCAAGAACCGCTACCCACTACCGAGAATCGACGACTTATTTGATCAACTACAAGGCTCGTCTGTTTATTCAAAGATTGACTTACGTTCCGGGTATCATCAAATGCGGGTGAAAGAAGATGATATTCCAAAGACTGCTTTCAGAACACGTTACGGTCATTACGAGTTTATGGTCATGCCGTTTGGTTTAACTAATGCACCAGCTGTGTTCATGGACCTTATGAACCGAGTGTGTGGACCATACCTTGACAAGTTTGTCATTGTTTTCATTGATGACATACTTATTTACTCAAAGAATGACCAAGAACACGGTGAACATTTGAGAAAGGTGTTAGAAGTATTGAGGAAGGAAGAATTGTACGCTAAGTTTTCAAAGTGTGCATTTTGGTTGGAAGAAGTTCAATTCCTCGGTCACATAGTGAACAAAGAAGGTATTAAGGTGGATCCGGCAAAGATAGAAACTGTTGAAAAGTGGGAAACCCCGAAAACTCCGAAACACATACGCCAGTTTTTAGGACTAGCTGGTTACTACAGAAGGTTCATCCAAGACTTTTCCAGAATAGCAAAACCCTTGACTGCATTAACGCATAAAGGGAAGAAATTTGAATGGAATGATGAACAAGAGAAAGCGTTTCAGTTATTGAAGAAAAAGCTGACTACGGCACCTATATTGTCATTACCTGAAGGGAATGATGATTTTGTGATTTATTGTGACGCATCAAAGCAAGGTCTCGGTTGTGTATTAATGCAACGAACGAAGGTGATTGCTTATGCGTCTAGACAATTGAAGATTCACGAACAAAATTATACGACGCATGATTTGGAATTAGGCGCGGTTGTTTTTGCATTAAAGACTTGGAGGCACTACTTATATGGGGTCAAAAGTATTATATATACCGACCACAAAAGTCTTCAACACATATTTAATCAGAAACAACTGAATATGAGGCAGCGTAGGTGGATTGAATTATTGAATGATTACGATTTTGAGATTCGTTACCACCCGGGGAAGGCAAATGTGGTAGCCGATGCCTTGAGCAGGAAGGATAGAGAACCCATTCGAGTAAAATCTATGAATATAATGATTCATAATAACATTACTACTCAAATAAAGGAGGCGCAACAAGGAGTTTTAAAAGAGGGAAATTTAAAGGATGAAATACCCAAAGGATCGGAGAAGCATCTTAATATTCGGGAAGACGGAACCCGGTATAGGGCTGAAAGGATTTGGGTACCAAAATTTGGAGATATGAGAGAAATGGTACTTAGAGAAGCTCATAAAACCAGATACTCAATACATCCTGGAACGGGGAAGATGTACAAGGATCTCATGAAACATTTTTGGTGGCCGGGTATGAAAGCCGATGTTGCTAAATACGTAGGAGAATGTTTGACGTGTTCTAAGGTCAAAGCTGAGCATCAGAAACCATCAGGTCTACTTCAACAACCCGAAATCCCGGAATGGAAATGGGAAAACATTACCATGGATTTCATCACTAAATTGCCAAGGACTGCAAGTGGTTTTGATACTATTTGGGTAATAGTTGATCGTCTCACCAAATCAGCACACTTCCTACCAATAAGAGAAGATGACAAGATGGAGAAGTTAGCACGACTGTATTTGAAGGAAGTCGTCTCCAGACATGGAATACCAATCTCTATTATCTCTGATAGGGATGGCAGATTTATTTCAAGATTCTGGCAGACATTACAGCAAGCATTAGGAACTCGTCTAGACATGAGTACTGCCTATCATCCACAAACTGATGGGCAGAGCGAAAGGACGATACAAACGCTTGAAGACATGCTACGAGCATGTGTTATTGATTTCGGAAACAGTTGGGATCGACATCTACCGTTAGCAGAATTTTCCTACAACAACAGCTACCATTCAAGCATTGAGATGGCGCCGTTTGAAGCACTTTATGGTAGAAAGTGCAGGTCTCCGATTTGTTGGAGTGAAGTGGGGGATAGACAGATTACGGGTCCGGAGATTATACAAGAAACTACCGAGAAGATCATCCAAATTCAACAACGGTTGAAAACCGCCCAAAGTCGACAAAAGAGCTACGCTGACATTAAAAGAAAAGATATAGAATTTGAAATTGGAGAGATGGTCATGCTTAAAGTTTCACCTTGGAAAGGCGTTGTTCGATTTGGTAAACGAGGGAAATTAAATCCAAGGTATATTGGACCATTCAAGATTATTGATCGTGTCGGACCAGTAGCTTACCAACTTGAGTTACCTCAACAACTCGCGGCTGTACATAACACTTTCCACGTCTCGAATTTAAAGAAATGTTTTGCTAAAGAAGATCTCACTATTCCGTTAGATGAAATCCAAATCAACGAAAAACTTCAATTCATCGAAGAACCCGTCGAAATAATGGATCGTGAGGTTAAAAGACTTAAGCAAAACAAGATACCAATTGTTAAGGTTCGATGGAATGCTCGTAGAGGACCCGAGTTCACCTGGGAGCGTGAAGATCAGATGAAGAAGAAATACCCGCATCTATTTCCAGAAGATTCCTCAACACCTTCAACAGCTTAAAATTTCGGGACGAAATTTATTTAACGGGTAGGTACTGTAGTGACCCGAACTTTTCCATGTTTATATATATTAATTGAGATTGATATTTACTTGATTAAATGTTTCCAACATGTTAAGCAATCAAACTTGTTAAGACTTGATTAATTGAAATAGGTTTCATATAGACAATTGACCACCCAAGTTGACCGGTGAGTCACGAACGTTAAAACTTGTAAAAAACTATATGATGACATATATATGGTTATATATATAGTTAACATGATATTATGATAAGTAAACATATCATTAATTATATTAACAATGAACTACATATGTAAAAACAAGACTACTAACTTAATGATTTTGAAACGAGACATATATGTAACGTTTATCGTTGTAACGACATTTAATGTATATATATCATATTAAGAGATATTCGTACATCATAATATCATGATAATATAATAATTTAAAATCTCTTTTGTTATTATAAACATTGGGTTAACAACATTTAACAAGATCGTTAACCTAAAGGTTTCAAAACAACACTTACATGTAACGACTAACGATGACTTAACGACTCAGTTAAAATGTATATACATGTAGTGTTTTAATATGTATTTATACACTTTTGAAAGACTTCAATACACTTATCAAAATACTTCTACTTAACAAAAATGCTTACAATTACATTCTCGTTCAGTTTCATCAACAATTCTACTCGTATGCACCCGTATTCGTACTCGTACAATACACAGCTTTTAGATGTATGTACTATTGGTATATACACTCCAATGATCAGCTCTTAGCAGCCCATGTGAGTCACCTAACACATGTGGGAACCATCATTTGGCAACTAGCATGAAATATCTCATAAGATTACAAAAATATGAGTAATCATTCATGACTTATTTACATGAAAACAAAATTACATATCCTTTATATCTAATCCATACACCAACGACCAAAAACACCTACAAACACTTTCATTCTTCAATTTTCTTCATCTAATTGAACTCTCTCAAGTTCTATCTTCAAGTTCAAAGTGTTCTTCATAAATTCCAAAAGTTCTAGTTTCATAAAATCAAGAATACTTTCAAGTTTGCTAGCTCACTTCCAATCTTGTAAGGTGATCATCCAACCTCAAGAAATCTTTGTTTCTTACAGTAGGTTATCATTCTAATACAAGGTAATAATCATATTCAAACTTTGGTTCAATTTCTATAACTATAACAATCTTATTTCAAGTGATGATCTTACTTGAACTTGTTTTCGTGTCATGATTTTGCTTCAAGAACTTTGAGCCATCCAAGGATCCATTGAAGCTAGATCCATTTTTCTCTTTTCCAGTAGGTTCATCCAAGGAACTTAAGGTAGTAATGATGTTCATAACATCATTCGATTCATACATATAAAGCTATCTTATTCGAAGGTTTAAACTTGTAATCACTAGAACATAGTTTAGTTAATTCTAAATTTGTTCGCAAACAAAAGTTAATCCTTCTAACTTGACTTTTAAAATCAACTAAACACATGTTCTATATCTATATGATATGCTAACTTAATGATTTAAAACCTGGAAACACGAAAAACACCGTAAAACCGGATTTACGCCGTCGTAGTAACACCGCGGGCTGTTTTGGGTTAGTTAATTAAAAACTATGATAAACTTTGATTTAAAAGTTGTTATTCTGAGAAAATGATTTTTATTATGAACATGAAACTATATCCAAAAATTATGGTTAAACTCAAAGTGGAAGTATGTTTTCTAAAATGGTCATCTAGACGTCGTTCTTTCGACTGAAATGACTACCTTTACAAAAACGACTTGTAACTTATTTTTCCGACTAGAAACCTATACTTTTTTTGTTTAGATTCATAAAATAGAGTTCAATATGAAACCATAGCAATTTGATTCACTCAAAACGGATTTAAAATGAAGAAGTTATGGGTAAAACAAGATTGGATAATTTTTCTCATTTTAGCTACGTGAAAATTGGTAACAAATCTATTCCAACCATAACTTAATCAACTTGTATTATATATTATGTAATCTTGAGATACCATAGACACGTATACAATGTTTCGACCTATCATGTCGACACATCTATATATATTTCGGAACAACCATAGACACTCTATATGTGAATGTTGGAGTTAGCTATACAGGGTTGAGGTTGATTCCAAAATATATATAGTTTGAGTTGTGATCAATACTGAGATACGTATACACTGGGTCGTGGATTGATTCAAGATAATATTTATCGATTTATTTCTGTACATCTAACTGTGGACAACTAGTTGTAGGTTACTAACGAGGACAGCTGACTTAATAAACTTAAAACATCAAAATATATTAAAAGTGTTGTAAATATATTTTGAACATACTTTGATATATATGTATATATTGTTATAGGTTCGTGAATCAACCAGTGGCCAAGTCTTACTTCCCGACGAAGTAAAAATCTGTGAAAGTGAGTTATAGTCCCACTTTTAAAATCTAATATTTTTGGGATGAGAATACATGCAGGTTTTATAAATGATTTACAAAATAGACACAAGTACGTGAAACTACATTCTATGGTTGAATTATCGAAATCGAATATGCCCCTTTTTATTAAGTCTGGTAATCTAAGAATTAGGGAACAGACACCCTAATTGACGCGAATCCTAAAGATAGATCTATCGGGCCCAACAAGCCCCATCCAAAGTACCGGATGCTTTAGTACTTCGAAATTTATATCATATCCGAAGGGTGTCCCGGAATGATGGGGATATTCTTATATATGCATCTTGTTATTGTCGGTTACCAGGTGTTCACCATATGAATGATTTTTATCTCTATGTATGGGATGTGTATTGAAATATGAAATCTTGTGGTCTATTGTTACGATTTGATATATATAGGTTAAACCTATAACTCACCAACATTTTTGTTGACGTTTTAAGCATGTTTATTCTCAGGTGATTATTAAGAGCTTCCGCTGTCGCATACTTAAATAAGGACAAGATTTGGAGTCCATGCTTGTATGATATTGTGTAAAAACTGCATTCAAGAAACTTATTTTGTTGTAACATATTTGTATTGTAAACCATTATGTAATGGTCGTGTGTAAACAGGATATTTTAGATTATCATTATTTGATAATCTACGTAAAGCTTTTTAAACCTTTATTGATGAAATAAAGGTTATGGTTTGTTTAAAAATGAATGCAGTCTTTGAAAAACGTCTCATATAGAGGTCAAAACCTCGCAACGAAATCAATTAATATGGAACGTTTTTAATCAATAAGAACGGGACATTTCAAAACTAAGGTATTTACAGTTCATATTCTTAAAGAAGGACTCGATCCAAGGAAGTGACAAGTTGAACCAACGAAAACGGAGTTGTAACGAAGAAACTATGACCAAAACAAGATCGGATATCCAAAACTAGTTTAGCCACGAAAATAATTGGAGAAAAATTAAATAAATCACATCTTTCTAAAATAAACATGATATTTTATATATATGTACTCATAATTTAATTTTATATATTTCAGGGTCACCCGTAAACAACACGAGAAGATTAATCATAAGACCTCATGTACGTACGCAACACGTCATTTGACAACACCGGTACTTTATGTACGCAACACGTCATTTGACAACACGGTACCGTGGGTCAAGATTAATCCCGACCAATACGAATACGATGGGGGTTTTATTTATTTCGATGGGGGTTTTATTTATTTATTAAACACCTAAATATGAACCATTAAAAATTGAATTGCTAACTACGGACTAAGAAGACATTAAAAGTATTATAAGTATATATATGTGACGATTGTTTAAAATGAAAATATATTGATAAATTATATATGGATAGGTTCGTGATATCAACCGGAGACCAAGTCAAAATATATATATCTTCAAGGCAAAAGTGAGTATATAGTCCCACTTTTAAACTCTAAATATTTCGGGATGAGAATACATGTATTTTATGTTTTACGATATGGACACAAGTAACTGAAAAATATATTCTACGTTGAGTTGTACCACTGGCATACTTCCCTGTAGCTTGGTAACTACTATTTACAACGGTATTGTAAACGCGAATCCTGTTGATAGATCTATCGGGCCTGACAACCCCAACCGGACTGGACGACCAGTATTCAACGGTTGCACAGTACTTCGTTTCGGTGACTACACTTGGTACGGTGTAGTAAGATTTCATAATAAAGGGAATATGCGACGTTGATTAAATGTTAAGTATGGTTATCAAGTGCTCAACAACTTAGAATATTTTTATTGAAACGTTTATATATGAAATCTTGTGGTCTATATTTATACCGCTGCCGGCATTAAACCTATATCTCACCAACTTTATGTTGACGTTTTAAGCATGTTCATTCTTAGGTGATAATTAGAAGCTTCCGCTGCAACATGTTGAATTTAAGCAAGATCTTGAGTATGCATATTTGTGTCAAAAATAAAACTGCATATCGGAGGATTTGTAATGTAAAATATGATAGAAATCGTATTGTTATCATCACATGTAAAGTTTGTAAGTCTAAGATTATCGCTAAACGATAATCATCTTTTTATTGTCTAAAGCTTGTATTAAAATAAGAGTTATGGTTTGTAATGTAAAATAAATGCAGTTGTTCTTTTAAAAATGTCGCATATAGAGGTCAATACCTCGCAATGAAATCATACGTTATCTAACTCGTTCTTATGGTTAAGGACGGGTTATGACACCTAACAACTTATCAGTTAGACACACTAATGCAGACATGGTTCGCTAAGACCACCGCTCTGATACCAACTGAAAGGACCCGTCCTAATCCATCCGGACAAAGTCCACATCGATTACAAACGATTCACAATAGTTGGTTACATCGCGAGGTATTTGACCTCTATATGATACATTTTACAAACATTGCATTCGTTTTGAAAAGACAATCTTTCATTACATCGCAAGTTGACGGCATGCATACCATTTCATAATATATCTATCTATAACTGACTTAATAATAATCTTGATGAACTCAACGACTTGAATGCAACGTCTTTTGAAATATGTCACGAACGACTCCAAGTAATATCTCTAAAAATGAACAAATGCACAGCGGAAGATTTCTTTCGTACCTGAGAATAAACATGCTTTCAAGTGTCAACCAAAAGGTTGGTGAGTTCATTAGTTTATCATAAATAATCATTTCATAACTTTTAATAGACCACAAGATTTCATATTTCTATTTCTCGTAAACCTACGTCCCATGCATAGAGACAAAAATATCATTCATATGGATTGAACACCTGGTAACCGACATTCACAATATACATATAAGAATATCCCCATTATTCCGGGATCCTCCATCGGACATGATATAAATTTCGAAGTACTAAAGCATCCGGTACTTTGGATGGGGCTTGTTGGGCCCGATAGATCTATCTTTAGAGTTCGCGTCAATTAGGGTGTCTGTTCCCCAAATTCTTAGATTACCAGACTATATAAAAAGGGCATATTCGATTAGATAATCCAACCATAGAATGTAGTTTCGATTACTTGTGTCTATTTCGTAAAGCATTTATAAAAGCAGCGCATGTATTCTCAGCCCAAAAACGTAAAGAGTAAAAGGGATTAAATGAAACTCACCTACTGTATTTTGTAGTAAAAATACATATAACGACATTGAACAAGTATAGGGTTGGCCTCGGATTCACGAACCTATATCATTTGTATATTCATTAACACATATGATCGTAATCGAATAAATGTATATATTATTATTAGTGATGTAATTTATATATTTAATAATTTATAAATTTCATTATTAATTGTTAATATAGTTAAGTTATGTGTATTAAGTACATTTATATATATAAAATCTTCATTTTCATACTCATAACTTTAAGTACGTTATTAAAACTTTTATTTTAGTAATCATAACTATTTTAAAATGTTGATATAGATAATACTGATAATAATAATATTCAAATTTGTAGTCATAATCATAATAATAATACTAAGTGATAAATAATAATATTAATAATTATAACCCTAATAATGATAATACTCCTAATAATAGTAATAATAACTAAGATCTTAATAATAATAATACTAATCATAACAATAATTATAATCATAATATTAACAAAAAAAATACTAATACTAATGGTATTAATAATAATAAGTGTATTAAGAAACTACCTCACAAAGATAAGCTCCCAAAAAAAGAAAATCAAACTGCCCACGACGGGGCTCGAACCCAAGACCTCTCGTAACTTGACACCACACCAAACCATTGCTCTACTTATGTTTTTCTGTATTAATTCCGAATTAGAATTATATAACCAATTCATCTGGCCGTTTTCTTCTTCTCAAACGGAAATAGAAACAGGAATGCGTGGCCTGATTTGTTTATTGGACCATGGATAGTGGCGGTTGTGGCCCAATATCAGTTAAAGACCTCGGCCCAAACAAAACTAATTGAATCGGATCTGTGACTTTAAACCCGAAATCAAAACCCATAGTTCATAAAAATATTCGGTATACTGCTTTCCAAATAAAGTGTGGCCGACAGAGACAAGGAATATATACAGCTGGTTTCAATCGACAGTTCATCAAGAAGGGTTTACTTTTTCATATAAAAAAATAATTTATACGATCTTAATTATTATGAATATTCATCATCGTTATCCATTATCGTTCTCAATATATTCAATATTTATCTCCATCATCGTTATTAATCAGCGCCAGGATCCGTAATAAAACATGAGTTGTAGTTTTGTTTGATAGTTTTGGGTTGGGATACGATTGAAACATTCATATTGTAGTTGTAGGTTCATGATTGTTGTTGATGATGATTTGATGACGGATGGTAACCGTGAAACAGAAAATGGAGGCAACAGCTTGCAAGTGGTGTTGTTGTGATGATAAATCAAAGTAGCAGGAAAAGTTTATTCCAATAGTTGCAGGTCATCTGACAATAGATTAACAAACAAATGAAGTTGCGGGTTTTTAAGAGTAATCATGTACAGCAGCAAGCAACATACAAGGTGGTGATTTAACAACGAGATGAAGGTGATATAAGGTAACGATGGTAGAAGTATTGATTATAACCGAATCATAAGAGGTTTGGACTTGGTCATTCTACCGAAACAGGAATCAGAAGAGGTATCTGATATGTACACATACCTCTTTGTATATCTTCATACTAAGTACATAATATAATTGAAGAGAAAAAAAATAAATTTCGCGAGTCTTGAACTAACCAGAAATGGTGACTTCGAAGGTGATGAAAGGATGTAACTTGTGGTGGTTGTTTAATGATGGTGATTGTAGATGGATGATACGGTGGTGATGAAGTGGTTCTTTTTCGTTGGTGGTGGTTCTTGTCGATTGTAACTAAAAAAAATAAGCATAGCAGCTGCACTTGATATTCATGGTTGAACGATGATGTAGGTTGTGGTGGTTGAGGGTCACGGTGGTAGTTGAAGGTGGTTTCTGTTTTGGGTTTACAACGAACCAAAAGGCAGCAAGCAGTATTGATGTTTTGGTTCACGATGAAAACTAGAGAAAAAAATGAGCGTGCAGGTTGGTTTCAATATATAGCAGTAAACCGCAGTATGTGGGTTTTGGGTTGTGTTAGAGATCAAGACCAAACAGTTGAGCAGTAGTAATTAATCAAGTAGTAGTAGCAAGTAATCGAATGATGATGAAGATAATTATGAGGATTGGAGAGATAATGATTAAATGGATGGTTTGTGGTTATCATATAAGATTGTATCATGTATATATTAGATAGCAAAATGGAAGTTGACAGACAAGAATAGTAAACTAAATAATATAATAATAATTATTATTAATCTAAAGATTGTGTAAAGGATCGTGAGAATGAAAGGTAGCCAAATGAAATTGGAGGTGATGTTGATAGGAACAGAAATTAGTAATACAAGTGGTGTAGAGTTGATTGAGTGATGATTTGAATATGTGTCTATATGCATAGGTAACGTACATATATATATTATATATATATATAATATCACAAATTAAAAAGAAAAAGGCAAACATTAGTAATAGAAAGTAAGTGAGATGTGATTCAAAAGAAGCGATTGTTTTTGTGGTTTTGTGCAGACTGGATTCCAAATACATAAAAGTAATGTATATAATAATATAATAATAATTATAATCAAATGAAAGGTTTAAAAAAAAACGTGTGAAATGAATCAAGAATAGTTGAATTGTTTTCTTATACCGACAGTTTTCACGGACTATTATTTCGTACTCCGTTGTTACTCGTTTTCAGATCACCGTTTATTTTAAAATTATATAAGTTGAATTTAACTTGCTTAATATCAATCGAAACATCAAACGAGTATTACAATCATTTGATATTTATTTTTAATATACTTTATTTATATATATGGATTTATTTTATATAATAAGTATTATAATATCCTATTTTTATTTTTTTTTTAATTTTAATAACAACAACATATAATACTTCAAATTATATTTCGAATTATTATTTATATATACATACATACATATCTATTTACAATTAATTGTTCGTGAATCGTCGAGAGCAGTCGAAGGTCAATTGAATATATGAACATCGTTCCAAAATTTTCTAGACTCAACATTACATACTTTGCTTATCGTGTCGAAATCATATTGAGATTAAGTTTAAATTTGGTCGGAAATTTCCGGGTCATCACATCCACGACCCAGTGTATACACGTCTCAGGCTAGATCACAACTCAAAGTATATATATTTTTGGAATCAACCTCAACCCTGTATAGCTAACTCAAACATTACTGCATATAGAGTGTCTATGGTTATTCCAAATAATATATATACATGGGTCGATATGATATGTCAAAACATTTGCATACGTGTCTATGGTATCCCAAGATTACATAATATATTAGATTACATGTATAATACAATATAAGTTAGCTAGGATATGATTTGTATAGAATTGTTACAATATTTTCCGTAGCTACAACAATCAAAAAATATCCAATCTTGTTTTACCCATAACTTCTTCGTTTTAAATCCGTTTTGAGTGAATCAAATTGCTATTGGTTTATATTGAACTCTATTTTATGAATCTAAACAGAAAATGTATAGGTTTATAGTATGAAATATAAGTTACAAGTCTTTTTTGAAAGAGGTAGTCATTTCCGTCGAAAAAACGACGTCTTGATGACCATTTTGAAAAACATACTTCCACATTGAGTTTAACCATGATTTTTGGATATAGTTTCATGTTCAAAAAAAAATCATTTTCCCAGAAGAACACCTTGTAAATCAAAGTTTATCATAGTTTTTAATTATCAAACCCAAAACAGGCCGCGGTGTTACTACGACGGCGTATGTCTGGTTTTACGGTGTTTTTCATGTTTCCAGGTTTTAAATCATTAAGTTAGCATATCATATAGATATAGAACATGTGTTTAGTTGATTTTAAAAGTCAAGTTAGAAGGATTAACTTTTGTTTGCGAACAAGTTTAGAATTAACTAAACTATGTTCTAGTGATTTCAAGTTTAAACCTTCGAATAAGGTAGTTTTATATATATGAATCGAATGATGTTATGAACATCATTACTACCTCAGGTTTTGTGGATAAACCTACTAGAAATAAGAAAAATATATCTAGCTTCAAAGGATCCTTGGATGGCTTGAAAGTTCTTGAAGCAGAATCATGACACGAAAACAAGTTCAAGTAAGATTTCCACTCGAAATAAGATTGTTATAGTTATAGAAATTGAATCAAAGTTTTAATATGAGTATTACCTTGTATTAGAAAGATATATTACTGTAAATAAGAAAGATTTCTTGAGGTTGGATGATCACTTTACAAGATTGGAAGTAAGCTAGCAAACTTGGAAGTATTCTTGATTTTATGAAACTAGAACTTATAGAATTTATGAAGAACACTTAGAACTTGAAGATAGAACTTGAGAGAGATCAATTAGATGAAGAAAATTGAAGAATGAAAGTTTTTGTAGGTATTTTTGGTCGTTGGTATATGGATTAGATATAAAGGATGTGTAATTTTGTTTACATGTAAATAAGTCATGAATGATTACTAATATTTTTGTAATTTTATGAGATATTTCATGCTAGTTTCCAAATGATGGTTCCCACATGTGTTAGGTGACTCACATGGGCAGCTAAGAGCTGATCATTGGAGTGTATATACCAATAGTACATACATCTAAAAGCTGTGTATTGTACGAGTACGAATACGGGTGCATACGAGTAGAATTGTTGATGAAAATGAATGAGGATGTAATTGTAAGCATTTTTGTTAAGTAGAAGTACTTTGATAAGTGTCTTTAAGTCTTTCAAAAGTGTATGAATACATATTAAAACACTACATGTAAATACATTTCAACTTAGTCGTTAAGTCATCGTTAGTCGTTACATGTAAATGTTGTTTTGAAACCTTTAGGTTAACGATCTTGTTAAATGTTGTTAACCCATTGTTTATTATATTTAAAGAGATGTTAAATTGTAACATTATTATGATATTATGATATATAATATATCTTAGTATGATATATATACAGTTAAATGTCGTTACAACGATAATCGTTACATATATTTCTCGATTCGAAATCATTAAGTTAGTAGTCTTGTTTTTACATATGTAGTTCATTGTTAATACACTTAATGACATGTTTACTTATCATTTATCATGATTAAACATAGTGTATCAATATCTTAATATGATTCATATGTATTTAGTAAGACGTTGTTATAACGATAATCGTTATATATATCGTTTCGAGTTTCTTAATTCAATAAACTCAATTTTATGTATATAACTCATTGTTAAAATACCTAATGAGATACTTACTTGTCATAATATCATGTTAACTATATATATAATCATATATATGTCATCATATAGTTTTTACAAGTTTTAACGTTCGTGAATCACCGGTCAACTTGGGTGGTCAATTGTCTATATGAAACCTATTTCAATTAATCAAGTATTAAAAAGTTTGATTGCTTAACATGTTGGAAATACTTAATCCTGTAAATAAAAATTTCATTTAATATATATAAACATGGAAAAGTTCGGGTCACTACAGTACCTACCCGTTAAATAAATTTCGTCCCGAAATTTTAAGCAGTTGGAGGTGTTGACGTATCTTCTGGAAATAAGTGCGGGTATTTCTTCTTCATCTGATCTTCTCATTCGCAGGTGAACTCGGGTCCTCTACGAGAATTCCATCGAACTTTAACAATTGGTATCTTGTTTTGCTCAAGTCTTTTAACCTCACGATCCATTATTTCGACAGGTTCTTCGACGAATTGAAGTTTTTCGTTGATTTGGATTTCGTCTAACGGAATAGTGAGATCTTCTTTAGCAAAACATTTCTTCAAATTTGAGACGTGGAAAGTGTTATGTACAGCCATGAGTTGTTGTGGTAATTCAAGTCGGTAAGCTACTGGTCCGACACGATCAATAATCTTGAATGGTCCTATATACCTTGGATTTAATTTCCCTCGTTTACCAAATCGAACAACGCCTTTCCAAGGTGCAACCTTAAGCATGACCATCTCTCCAATTTCAAATTCTATATCTTTTCTTTTAATATCGGCGTAGCTCTTTTGTCGACTTTGGGCGGTTTTCAACCGTTGTTGAATTTGGATGATCTTCTCGGTAGTTTCTTGTATTATCTCCGGACCCGTAATCTGTCTATCCCCCACTTCACTCCAACAAATCGGAGACCTACACTTTCTACCATAAAGTGCTTCAAACGGCGCCATCTCAATGCTTGAATGGTAGCTGTTGTTGTAGGAAAATTCTGCTAACGGAAGGTGTCGATCCCAATTGTTTCCGAAATCAATAACACATGCTCGTAGCATGTCTTCAAGCGTTTGTATTGTCCTTTCACTCTGCCCATCAGTTTGTGGATGATAAGCAGTACTCATGTCTAGACGAGTTCCTAATGCTTGCTGTAATGTCTGCCAGAATCTTGAAATAAATCTACCATCCCTATCAGAGATAATAGAGATTGGTATTCCATGTCTGGAGATGACTTCCTTCAAATACAACCGTGTTAACTTCTCCATCTTGTCATCTTCTCTTATTGGCAGGAAGTGTGCTGATTTGGTGAGACGATCAACTATTACCCAAATAGTATCAAAACCACTTGTAGTCCTTAGCAATTTAGTGATGAAATCCATGGTAATGTTTTCCCATTTCCATTACGGGATTTCGGGTTGTTGAAGTAGACCTGATGGTTTCTGATGCTCCGCTTGGACCTTAGAACACGTCAAACATTCTCCTACGTATTTAGCAACATCTGCTTTCATACCCGGCCACCAAAAATGTTTCTTGAGATCCTTGTACATCTTTCCTGTTCCAGGGTGTATTGAGTATCTGGTTTTATGAGCTTCTCTAAGTACCATTTCTCTCATATCTCCAAATTTTGGTACCCAAATTCTTTCAGCCCTATACCGGGTTCCGTCTTCCCGAATATTAAGATACTTCTCCGATCCCTTGGGTATTTCATCCTTTAAATTTCCCTCTTTTAAGACTCCTTGTTGCGCCTCCTTTATTTGAGTAGTAAGATTATTGTGAATCATTATATTCATAGCTTTTACTCGAATGGGTTCTCTGTCCTTTCTGCTCAAGGCGTCGGCTACCACATTTGCCTTCTCTGGGTGGTAACGAATCTCAAAGTTGTAATCATTCAACAATTCAATCCACCTGCGCTGTCTCATGTTTAGTTGTTTCTGATTAAATATGTGTTGAAGACTTCTGTGGTCGGTATATATAATACTTTTGACCCCATATAAGTAGTGCATCTAAGTCTTTAATGCAAAAACAACCGCGCTTAATTCCAAATCATGCGTCGTATAATTCTGCTCGTGAATCTTCAATTGTCTAGACGCATAAGCAATTACCTTCATTCGTTGCATTAATACACAACCGAGACCTTACTTTGAAGCATCACAATATATCACAAAATCATCATTCCCTTCAGGTAATGATAATATAGGTGCCGTAGTTAACTTTTTCTTTAACAATTGAAACGCTTTCTCTTGTTCATCCTTCCATTCAAATTTCCTCCCTTTATGCGTTAATGCAGTCAAGGGTTTTGCTATTCTGGAAAAATCTTGGATGAACCTTCTGTAGTAACCAGCTAGTCCTAAAAATTGGCGTATATGCTTCGGAGTTTTCGGGGTTTCCCATTTTTCAACGGTTTCAATCTTTGCTGGATCCACCTGAATACCTTCTTTGTTCACTATGTGACCGAGGAATTGAACTTCTTCCAACCAAAATGCACACTTTGAAAACTTAGCGTACAGTTTTTCCTTCCTTAACAACTCTAGCACTTTTCTCAAATGTTCTTCATGCTCTTGGTCATTCTTTGAGTAAATAAGTATGTCATCAATGAAAACAATGACAAACTTGTCAAGGTATGGTCCACACACTCGGTTCATGAGGTCCAAGAACACAGCTGGTGCGTTAGTCAACCCAAACGGCATAACCATAAACTCGTAATGACTGTAACGCGTCCTAAAAGCAGTCTTTGGAATATCATCCTCCTTCACCTGCATTTGATGATACCCAGAACATAAATCAATGTTAGAATAAACCGATGAGCCTTGTAGTTGATCAAATAAGTCGTCGATTCTCGGTAGTGGGTAGCGGTTCTTGATGGTAAGTTTGTTCAACTCTCAGTAGTCGATACATAACCTAAATGTACCATCCTTCTTCTTGACAAACAAAACAGGAGCTCCCCATGGTGATGTGCTTGGTCAAATGAAACCACGCTCTAAAAGTTCTTGTATTTGGCTCTGAAGTTCCTTCATTTCACTGGGTGCGAGTCTGTATGGAGCACGAGCTATTGGTGCAGCTCCCGATATAAGGTCTATTTGAAATTCAACAGATCGGTGTGGAGGTAGTCCCGGTAATTCTTTCGGAAATACATCGGGAAATTCTTTTGCGACGGGAACATCATTGATGTTCTTTTCTTCGGAATTGATTTTCTCTACGTGTGCTAGCACAGCATAGCAACTTTTTCTTATTAGTTTTTGTGCCTTTAGGTTATTAATAAGATTTAACTTCGCGTTGCTCTTTTCTCCGTACACCATTAAGGGTTTTCCTTTTTCTCGTATAAAGAGAATTGCATTTTTGTAACAAACGATCTCTGCTTTTACTTCTTTTAACCAGTCCATACCGATTATCACATTAAAACTCCCTAAGTCTACTGTATCAAGTCAATCTTAAATGTTTCGCTAACTAGTTTAATTTCTCGATTCCGACATATATTATCTGCTGTAATTAATTTACCATTTGCTAATTCGAGTAAAAATTTATTATCCAAGGGCATCGGTTAACAACTTAGTTTAGCACAAAAATCTCTACTCATATAGCTTCTATCCGCACCCGAATCAAATAAAACATAAGTAGATTTATTGTCAATGAGAAACGTACCCGTAACAAGCTCCGGGTCTTCCTGCGCTTCTGCCGTATTAATATTGAAAACTCTTCCGTGGCCCTGCCCATTAGTATTCCCCTGATTCGGGCAATTTCGACTAAAGTGGCCCAGTTTTCCACATCCAAAACAAACTATGGCAGTGTTATTGGTTTCGACATTATTTGTTCCTTTAGTTCTGATATGCATTGGTCCGTAGATTTCACACTTCTTCGCGCTATGACCATTTCTTTTACACCTGTTGCAAAATGTTGTGCAGAACCCCAGGTGATGCTCTTCACATCTTTGGCATGGCTGTTTTTGGTTTTTGTTGCCATTGTTGTTATTGAGATTGTTGTTGGGATTGTTATTGTTGCTGATGTTGTTGTTGTTGTTGTTGTTATTGTTGTTGGGACGGTTATTGTAGTTGTTGTTGGGACATTTGTTGAAGTTGTTGTTGCGATTGATGTTGCGATTATTGGGATAGTTATTGCGATTGTGGATGTGATTGTTGTTGTTGTATTGGTGACTCTTGTCATTGGTTTCTTCCCACTTTCTCTTGACTTGTTTCATGTTAGCCTCTTCGGTCACCTGCTCTTTAATCCTTCCTTCGATCTGGTTCACTAATTTGTGAGCCATTCGACTTGCCTTTTGAATGGAGGCGGGCTCGTGTGAACTCACATCTTCTTGAATTCTTTTTGGTAACCCTTTTACAAATGCGTCAATCTTCTCTTCTTCGTCTTCGAACGTTCTGGGACACAATAGGCACAATTCTTTGAATCATCGTTCGTACGTGGTGATATCGAAACCTTGCGTTCGTAATCCTCTAAGCTCTACCTTGAGCTTATTGACCTCGTTTCTGGGATGATACTGCTCGTTCATCAATTGCTTAAATACTGACCATGGTAGTGCGTAAGCAGCATCTTGTCCTACCTGCTCGAGATAGGTATTCCACCATGTTAACGCCGTACCTGTGAAGGTATGCGTAGCGTACTTAAATTTGTCCTCTTCAGTACACTTACTTATGGTAAACACCGATTCGACCTTCTCGGTCCACCGTTTCAATCCAATTTGTCCTTCGGTTCCATCAAATTCCAAAGGTTTGCAGGCAGTGAATTCTTTGTAGGAGCATCCTACACGATTTCTTGTGAAATTAGTTCCACTGCTAGATCCAGAATTATTGTTATTTTGCATCGCAGCCTGTACTGCGGCTATGTTTGCTGCAAGAAAAACACGGAAGTCTTCCTCACTCATGTTCAAGTTCTGACGAGTCGCCGGTACCATTTCCTTCAAAAATTGCCAAAAGAATTGAGTTAATCATATAGAATTTAAGAGTAGTCAATAGTATTTCATAGCATAATATGAACTTATTTATAAAAGCTTTTTCTTCATATTAGCATTTTATAGTTTTAATTCGGGTAGTACCTACCCGTTAAGTTCATACTTAGCAGCTATTATACAATTCAACTACTACAATTCTATATGAAAAACTTATTATAATAATATTTCGCGTTCAAACTTTATACAATATTTTACAAACTTACAATACCGCTATTATACATATAGGATGAAATATAGCACATAATAACTTTCCTACTCGCCAGCTATGAATGCAATTCTAGTTAATGCGCAAGTTGTTCAGCAAAAGAAATAAAGACACGTAATTCATAAGTCCAGAAACAAGTCATACATTCAGGTTTTATAGTAAAACGACTTCCCATCCTTGATCTTGTGGAAAGTAACCGTTATGACCATTGGCTAGGCAGCATGTTGTAATGTCGTCAAAAGGACGAGGGTTTCGTAATGTCCAATAGCCCCGTAATAATCTAAAAACCTTGTTTCTCACCCCAACTACTGAATCCGTCACTTGTGGGAAGGTTTTATTTAAAAGTAGTAATCCGATGTTCTTTTTATCACTTTGGTAAGAAGCGAACATCACTAACCCGTAAGTATAACATGCTTCTTTATGTTGCATGTTAGAAGCTCTTTCTAACTCACGAAATCCTATGTTGGGATATGTTGAGTCAAAATAGGTTCTTAACCCGTAGCGTAAAATTTCAATTGGGTTCTCCGCATTTAACGCTTTAAAGAAAATACGGCGTAACTTACGGTCTCCCCAATGTGATATACCCCACCTATCAAAGGAAAGCCTTTTATAAACTAAGGCATTTCTGGAAAGTCTTTCAAATGTTTGACAAGTTAATTTCGTCATAACTAAATGTGCTGATGAATTCTGACCGACTCTAGACAAGATTTCCTCAATCATATCCTCTGGTAGGTCTTCTAAAATATTCGATTGTCTACCCTTAACGTCCATTTTGTTTTTATACTGTAAAATAGACAAATATTAGATTCGCAAAAGACAATTAACAAACAATACAAGCAATTTTTACATAGAACATAAAATGACAAGCACACTACAATACATATAATACATAACATTATTACAACCCTCTAATCTGAATCACTAGTTTCTCCTTCTTCAGACTTGGTTCGTTTTCCTAATTTTCTAGGGATATATGGTGTTCCTCTAATACGAGCCGTCGTTTTCCACAATGGTTTAGAAAAATCCTAGTGGTTTAGAGGTTCCCGAGTTATTGTTACAATTTAGGAAATACGGACGTTGCCGATACATATAAAGTTTATCGGGGTTGGAATCTGGTTTCTCTATTTTTATACCTTTTCCCTTATTATTTTCTTTTGCTTTATTAAACTGGGTCGAGGTAATTTCTATAACATCATCGGAATCCTCATCGGGATCCGATTCATTAGAAAATTGGTAATCTTCCCAATATTTTGCTTCCTCAGCGGAAACACCATTGACCATTATTGACTTTGGTCCGTTGATTGAGGATTTTCTTTTATTTAATCGATTTACAGTAGGTATCAATATTTCTTCCTACGAAACCTCTTCTTCTTCCGGTTCCTCCTCTTCCGGTTCCTCCTCTTCCGGTTCCTCTTCGGGAATTTGTGAATCTTCCCAAAGTATATTCGACTCTTCATTATTATTAGGTGAGTCGATGGGATTTGTACTAGTGGTAGACATCTATCACATAATATCAAACATATTAAGAGGTTAATATATCACATAATATTTACATGTTAATAATATATAGTTTCCAACAAAAGTGTTAAGCAATCGTTTTTAAAGAAAACACGGTCGAAGTCTAGACTCACTAATGTATCCTAACAAACTCGATAAGACACACTAATGCAAATTTCTGGTTCTCTAAGACCAACGCTCGGATACCAAATGAAATGTCCCGTTCATATTGATTATAAATGTTCCATATTAATTGATTTCGTTGCGAGGTTTTGACCTCGATATGAGACGTTTTTCAAAGACTGCATTCGTTTTTAAAACAAACCATAACCTTTATTTTATCGACAAGGTTTAAAGGACACCACCTAGATTATCAGAAATGATAATCTAAAAAGTATCACACTTACACACTACCAATACATATTGCTTTACAATATTAATATGTTTCAACAAAGTAAATTTTGAATGCAGTTTTAAACAATATTATACAAGCATGCTGACTCCAAATCTTGTCCATATATTAGCATGCAATAGCGGAAGCTCTTAATAATCACCTGAGAATAAACATGCTTTAAACGTCAACAAAAATGTTGGTGAGTTATAGGTTTAACCTATATATTTATCAAATCATAATAATAGACCACAAGATTTCATATTTCAATACACATCCCATACATAGAGATAAAAATCATTCATATGGTGAACACCTGGTAACCGACATTAACAAGATGCATATAAAAATATCCCCTATCATTCTGAGACATCCATCGGACATGATAAAACAACATTGAAGTACTAAAGCATCCGCTACAATGAATAGGGTTTGTTGAGCCCAATAGATCTATCTTTAAGATTCGCGTCAATTAGTAGACTGGTTTACTAATTCTTAGGTTACCAAGTAAAAAGGGGCATATTCGGCTTCGATCGTTTAACCATAGAAAGTAGTTTCATGTACTTGTGTCTATTTTGTAAATCATTTATAAAACTGCATGTATTCTCATCCCAAAATATTAGATTTTAAAAGTGGGACTATAACTCACTTTCACAGATTTTTTACTTCGTCAGGAAGTAAGACTTAGCCACTGGTCGATTCACGAACCTATAACAAATATGTACATACATATATCAAAGTATGTTCAAAATATATTTACAACATTTTTAATACGTTTTAATGTTTTAAGTTTATTAAGTCAGCTGTCCTCATTAGTAACCTACAACTAGTTGTCCATAGTTAGATGTACATAAATAAATTGATATATATTATCTTGACCCAATCCACGACCCAGTGTATACACGTCTCAGGCTAGATCACAACTCACAGTATATATATTTTTGGAATCAACCTCAACCCTGTATAGCGAACTCAAACATTACTGCATATAGAGTGTCTATGGTTATTCCAAATAATATATATACATGGGTCGATATGATATGTCAAAGCATTTGCAACGGTGTCTATGGTATCCCAAGATTACATAATATATTAAAATACATGTATAATACAATATAAGTTAGCTATGATATGATTTGTATAGAATTGTTACCATATTTTCCGTATCTACAACAATCAAAAAATATCCAATCTTTTTTTACCCATAACTTCTTCGTTTTAAATCCGTTTTGAGTGAATCAAATTGCTATGGTTTCATATTGAACTCTATTTTATGAATCTAAACAGAAAATGTAGAGGTTTATAGTCGGAAATATAAGTTACAAGTCATTTTTTTAAGAGGTAGTCATTTCAGTTGAAAGAACGACGTCTTGATGACCATTTTGAAAAACATACTTCCACTTTGAGTTTAACCATGATTTTTGGATATAGTTTCATGTTCATAAAAAAAATAACTTTCCTAGAAGAAAAACTTTTAAATCAAAGTTTATCATAGTTTTTAATTATCAAACCCAAAACAGCCCGCGGTGTTACTACGACAGCGTATGTCCGGTTTTACGGTGTTTTTCGTGTTTCCAGGTTTTAAATCATTAAGTTAGCATATCATATAGATATAGAACATGTATTTAGTTGATTTTAAAAGTCAAGTTAGAAGGATTAACTTTTGTTTGCGAACAAGTTTAGAATTAACTAAACTATGTTCTAGTGATTTCAAGTTTAAAACTTTGAATAAGGTAGTTTTATATATATGAATCGAATGATGTTATGAACATCATTACTACCTCGAGTTTTGTGGATAAACCTACTGGAAATGAGAAAAATAGATCTAGCTTCAAAGGATCCTTGGATGGCATGAAAGTTATTGAAGCAGAATCATGACACGAAAACAAGTTCAAGTAAGATTTCCACTCGAAATAAGATTGTTATAGTTATAGAAATTGAATCAAAGTTTGAATATGAGTATTACCTTGTATTAGAAAGATATCTTACTGTAATTAAGAAAGATTTCTTGAGGTTGGATGATCACTTTACAAGATTGGAAGTATTCTTGATTTTATGAAACTAGAACTTATAGAATTTATGAAGAACACTTAGAACTTGAAGATAGAACTTGAGAGAGATCAATTAGATAAAGAAAATTGAAGAATGAAAGTGTTTGTAGGTGTTTTTGGTCGTTGGTATATGGATTAGATATAAATGATGTGTAATTTTGTGTACATGTAAATAAGTCATGAATGATTACTAATATTTTTGTAATTTTATGAGATATTTCATGCTAGTTGCCAAATGATGGTTCCCACATGTATTATGTGACTCACATGGGCTGCTAAGAGCTGATCATTGTAGTGTATATACCAATAGTACATACATCTAAAAGCTGTGTATTGTACGAGTACGAATACGGGTGCATACGAGTAGAATTGTTGATGAAAATGAATGAGGATGTAATTGTAAGCATTTTTTTTAAGTAGAAGTACTTTGATAAGTGTCGTGAAGTCTTTCAAAAGTGTATGAATACATATTAAAACACTACATGTAAATACATTTTAACTGAGTCGTTAAGTCATCGTTAGTCGTTACATGTAAATGTTGTTTTGAAACCTTTAGGTTAACGATCTTGTTAAATGTTGTTAACCCATTGTTTATTATATTTAAAGAGATGTTAAATTGTTACATTATCATGATATTATGATATATAATATATCTTAGTATGATATATATACAGTTAAATGTCATTACAACGATAATCGTTACATATATGTCTCGATTCGAAATCACTAAGTTAGTAGTCTTGTTTTTACATATGTAGTTCATTGTTAATACACTTAATGACATGTTTAATTATCATTTATCATGATTAAACATAGTGTATCAATATCTTAATATGATTCATATGTATTTAGTAAGACGTTGTTATATCGATAATCGTTATATATATCGTTTCGAGTTTCTTAATTCAATAAACTCAATTTTATGTATATAACTCATTATTAAAATACCTAATGAGATACTTACTTATCATAATATCATGTTAACTATATATATAATCATATATATGTCATCATATAGTTTTTACAAGTTTTAACGTTCGTGAATCACCGGTCAACTTGGGTGGTCAATTGTCTATATGAAACCTATTTCAGTTAATCAAGTCTTAACAAGTTTGATTGCTTAACATGTTGGAAACACTTAATCATGTAAATAAAAATTTCATTTAATATATATAAACATGGAAAAGTTCGGGTCACTACATCAGATTGGTCACTCTTCTCCATGAGAGTGAGCAATTGTTGATAAAGGTTCGTTGAGTGGAAGTTTGGGTGATCTCGACGGAGAGGCACAACTAATTAAGCGGAGTGGAATATTCCTAGACTTAGAGGCGTATGTAGGACTTTGGTGGAGTTCGCTTTGCGAACGATGAAGGGTTGTTAATTGTGATTATGGTATGAAGGTTTGAAGTCATCGCGTGTACGACATTTCAAGTGAATGAGTATGCCAGCTGTGAGATCCTGAACTGAATTCGTGGCGATTTGATGTTTATGGCCAATGATGAGATTGATCATGTGTGTCGTGGAATGAAAATTTCGCGGGATGTTATCATCTTCGCGATGAGAGTGTGGAGCTACAACCTAAGTGGGGAGTTTTTACTGCCGCCCGATGAAGTTCCGGTGGTGTTGGATCAAGTGAAGTGTAAGACTTCTTATGTAAGGTGGTCGTGTAGTACCAAAATGCGGTATGAGACAAGTGTGAAGTTTGAGATCACGAAAGTTAGAGAATGTAACTGTCACTGCGGGTACTCTCGTGATGTAAATTTGGGTTGGTTTAAACTCGGATGTGATGACCCGGGAATTTCCGACTAAATTTAAACTTAATCTTTATATAAACTCGACATGATAAGCGAAGTCTGTAGTGTTAGAGTCTCAAATTCCTTTGAGCTGCGTTCATGTATACATTTGACCTTTGACCATGCCCGACGATTCACGAACAATTGTTGTAAATAAATATGTAGATATAAGTATAAAAGTAAGTATATACAATAATTTGAAATAATAAAATACAATAGATCATTAAAATTAAGTATGTAAAATAATATATAGGATAATAATTTGATTATGAAAATAAAGCTATATGTAAATGTGTATGAATTCTATAATTAATTATTATGATATATATTGGAATATACATAAAAGGTCAAAATATTATATGTTATTATTAGATGTTACATAAATAATAATATATAGTATTAATAAATTAAATTTAATTACAAGTTTAAATATAATTGTATATTAATGTTACTATTATTACTTTCATTATTATTAGTAATAATAATATTAATAAATGATTATATCATTAATATTATTATTCTTAATACAAAATATATACATGAGATCAGATATGAATAGGTAATATATTATCATCAATATTAGTATTACCATCAATAATAATTTTAATATTATTATTATTATTATCATTATTAATAATATTATTATCATTTGTATTATCATTACTCTATATTTATTAACAAACTTAATAAAAATTATCATTTTATGATTATTAGCATCATTATTAATTATTATTTTAGAATTATGGATATTATTATTATTACTATTATTTATATAATTACTATTATTATTAATTTTATTATTAATATACTTATTTATTTATTTATACAAATTATATATTATATGATATATGAATTCAGAATCTGTTGCATATCCCCTTCAATCTACAGATACATTTTTGTTTCTGTCTATTAAATGGTACGATCGATCTCAAATTTCATAATACAAACAAATTATATTAGATTGGAATCTGCTTTTATATTTTCCTTTATCTCCTGTCTTCCATCTGATCCAGCATTAATCGATGCTCTTTATTTTCAGCTATAAAATCAAACGTTCACTTTGTGTTTTGAAAAACCCATTCAACCTTCCACTATCATCATCAATTACACAATTCATTTTTTCCAGTTTATATTTGATTTTAATTAACCAGAAAGGTCACGAGCTCTGTATGAACACTTTTTACTCAAAACCCGATTTTGTGTCAATTTTCAAAAACTGTAAATGCAGTTATGTTAGAATCCATACACTTAAAGTTTCTGAAAAGATTCAAATCACGATTTTTCATATCGAGCTCAAATTTGAGAGTCAAAGTTAAGAAATAAAAAGTCAACTCAATTGTTCATCCAAAAATTAGAAGTCATGTTGATGTTTTTGGTTAAATTGATAAATTGTATAGTTTCATTGAATGATTTACAATCATTTTCGTGTTGTAACAATTTTCAAAAACGTTTTCAAAATCATAATCATTATATTTTTTTTTGTTGAAACCGTAAGCCTGCTGCATATACATTCGATATTTATATTTTTTTTTGTTGTTGTTTCAACTGATTTAATCAACAATAATAACTTCTGTATAAATTCTAATTCCTAAAACATAACGGTTTAACTTGTTGAGGAATTTGATTGAGTATTAATCGAAGTGAAGCATGAAGAAGAAGGGTTATATAAATACGGGTTAAATATAAATAATTTCTATATAATCTCAGAAATTGGGCAATAGCCCAGCTGGTGTTACGTGTGTGTGGGTATACGGGAGGTCAGGGGTTCGAGCCTGGCTAACAGCAACTCTTTTTTTTAAAGCTTGGGAAGGTATAATCTACTACCCAAAATTATTATTATTATTAGTTATTAATTATTATTATGAATAATATTGTTGTTGCTATGATTATTGTTATTATTATTAAGTAGGAGTATTATTATTATTACTAATATTAGGTATTATGAATATCATTATTAATGTTAGAGTAAGTGTTATTATAATTATTAGTATTAGTATTATCATTATAATTATTGTATAATTATTATTATTATTATTATGATTATGATTATTATTAACAACCTATTATCATTATCATTAATATTAGTAGTATTAACATACTTATAATTATTATTACCATAATTATAAGTATTGCACCTATTATTATTATTATGAGTATTAGTTACAATATTATCTTTAACTTTAAAACTTTAATAACATTATCTTTATGCTGAAAAGGTTTATTATGATATTCATTATAAAAGTAATACAAATTATTATTATTTGTGTAAATAGTAGTATTAGTATCTTTTTATGAATAATAGAGTTGTTAATATTAACATAAGTACTATTATTTATATTATCACAAATATTATTATTATGTAATTACTAAAATCAATAACTATCAAAAACAGTAAAATTAATATTTTTACAAGTATTAGTGTTAATATCATTGCCATTATCACTAATAGAGTTATTAATAACACAAGTATATTATTAATGTTATTATCATGGTTGTTACTAATATTAACTTAGTATAATTTAAACTCATATTTTGATAAACAAATGAAATACATACATATATATATTTAACACACATAACATAACAAAATATTTTATTATATAAAAGGAATATGTGAAATATAAATATATTATTAATATAAGAATGATATCATTACTAGATAATATATATAAAAACTTATTTAATTGTGATTATGTGTGTTAATATAAATACAAATGATATAGGTTCGTGAATCCGAGGCCAACCCTGCATTGTTCAATATAGTCATATGTATTTTTACTACAAAATACATTAGGTGAGTTTCATTTGCCCTTTTTACTCTTTACATTTTTGGGGCTGAGAATACATGCAAATACTTTATTAATTGTTTTATAATAATTTATATGCGTGAGTTTCATTTACTCCCTTTTTACTCATTACATTTTTGGGCTGAGAATACATGCAAATGCTTTATTAACTATTTTACAATAATTATATGCGTGAGTTTAATTAATCCCTTTTTAAATGCTTTTGCAATATATATTTTTGGGACTGAGAATACATGCGATGTTTTTATAACTGTTTTACGAAATAGACACAAGTAATTGAAACTACATTATATGGTTGAATGATCGAAATCGAATATGCCCTTTTTATTAAGTCTGGTAATCTAAGAATTAGGGAACAGAAACCCTAATTGACGCGAACTCTAAAGATAGATCTATCGGGCCCAACAAGCCCCATCCAAAGTACCGGATGCTTTAGTACTTCGAAATTTATATCATGTCCGATGGAGGATCCCGGAATAATGGGGATATTCTTATATGCATATTGTGAATGTCGGTTACCAGGTGTTCAATCCATATGAATGATATTTTTGTCTCTATGCATGGGACGTATGATTATGAGAAATGGAAGTATGAAATCTTGTGGTCTATTAAAATTATGAAATGATTCTTTATGATAAACTAATGAACTCACCAACCTTTTGGTTGACACTTTAAAGCATGTTTATTCTCAGGTACGAAAGAAATCTTCCGCTGTGCATTTGCTCATATTAGAGATATTACTTGGAGTCATTCATGACATATTTCAAAAGATGTTGCATTCGAGTCGTTGAGTTCATCAAGATTATTATTAAGTCAATTATATTTGGATATATTATGAAATGCTTTACATGCCTGTCAACTGTCGATGTAACGAAAGTTTGTCTTTTAAAAATGAATGTAATGTTTGTAAAATTTATCATATAGAGGTCAATTACCTCGCGATGTAATCAACTGTTGTGAATCGTTTGTAATCGATATGGACTTCGTCCGGATGGATTAGGATGGGTCTCTACAGTTGGTATCAGAGCGGTGGTCTTAGCGAACCAGGTCTGCATTAGCGTGTCTAACTGATAAGTCGTTAGGATGCATTAGTGAGTCTGGACTTCGACCGTGTCTGCATGTCAAAAGTTTTGCTTATCATTTAGTGTCGAAAATTATTAGCTTATCATCCTTAAAGTCTAGACACGTCTTACTGCCTCTATTGCATAGACAGTGTATAGATAAATTCATATCTTAGCGTATCTGTTATTGTTACCATTGCCTGACAGCGTCCGTAGATTCCTCCGTAACTTATAGGATTTTAGTATTATATATGCATATGTAAATTATGTATTACATGGTACTAATCTACATCCTATAATCTATTTCTTATCAAAAAAAAAATCCTTCATCTGATCGTACGAAATGAATCCTGAAACCAGTTCGAGCCCCTCAGATTTCGATAGCTATTCCGATAGTTATTCCGACAGCTATTCCAACGTGGATATTCACCTAAGCTTCGAAAACAGCTTCACCAGAATGAATCAACCAATCATCCATCCTTAATTCATCTGATGGGTTCATAGTCGACTTAATTATTGGAGACGCGAAGAAGGCGATCCTTTCTGTCAACCGAATTCACCTCTAGACGAAGAACCTGAAGCACTTACTAACGAACCAGTCCGAAACACGATTTTCATACTCATTTCTGGAATACCTCGCCACGATTAGATTCTATCTAAATTTTTAACCTTATTCATTCGCCCGTTCCTACCGACAATCATCCTGGAGTAATAAGTCAACGAGCTTCGCATCCGAGTTGTAGCCGTGAAAAGTATGGTGCAAAATGTACCAGCTTCAGCAACAGTACCTGCACCAACAGTACCACCAACAATAACATCCGCATCTCACACCTCAACATCACAATCTGTTCCACGAACATCAACATCATACGCACCATGGATACCAAGGAGTACCAACAGCAACTAACGATGAAGTATTGAACCATAACTTCATTAATATTCTGCGAAGAATATGTGGATCCTAATAGTTTTATAGATTACTTATTCTAGCTCAAACCGAAAAGTAAATGAGATTAATATCATATTAACTCATTAAATACATGATTACATCCGAAAAAAAAATATATGTATATATATATATATATTTTCATAAAGATTGTGATTAAAAATTCTTTCGTACAAACTGTTAATGATGAAAATATTTTAACGGGTAGGTAACACCCGAGGAATATTTAAGAGTTCACATTAATAAGTTACACTGTACATTCTTCAAATCTGATTCAACAGTTATTTCATATTCCACTTACATTCACACATATACGTATCCGTTCATCAAAGAACAACTATTTTCATCCAAGTTCAATTTCATATTCGGATTTTGACCGATCAGAATCCAAGTCAAGATTTGACAAGTGGCATAATGAAGAAAATAATGAATAAATTAAAATTGATTAGTAACCAATTAACTAACCACGTAAAACTTTAAACCTATACTAAAGAAATCCTAGCTAACAGTTCCTATATGACTATCTCCTTAAAATATACTAGTTTTGCTGAAACTATTGAATTATTGAACTATTGGACTATTGGACTACTATTATGGACAATAAAAAAAATATATATTAAAAGAGTAGGAAATTTAAAAAAAAAAAAAAAAAAAAAAAAAAAAAAAACCAACACATTTCGACTTAAAAGATTGTAAATAAATTGCATCTACTACAGCTAAATATTTCCTCAAGTTTGCCACTTGATTTCATCTTAAACCTCATTTGTATCTTGACGATTACAATCTGCGTTCAAACCTTTCGTAATTCTTGAAAACACCTCAGTCGGGAGGATGAACCAACCGCACTTCATTTACGGAAGAAAAGATTGATGCGTATAGTTATGCACCTGCAAACTCTTGGAAACTGAGTAAACGTTTAACGCGTAGCTGTGCTAATTTCCTTTAGCGTTATTATTACCGAAAATTACTTTTCGATCTCTTTCCAAATTAGCCAGTTTTGTCACAGCTCCAGCAAGTCAACTTCGACTTTTCGTTCGAAACAACCATATTATAATCTTGTTATAACTGCGTGCTCTTTTATTGTTACCGGGGAACCTTCCATATTTTACCATATTACTAGCAAACGTACCGGCAACCTCGTTGCTTCTTGATTTAAATCTCTCCGATAAATCATTATATTTCTTCATTGAAACCCTATCATATACTCATCTGCATCTTGTAACGAGAACTGCCATAACAATTACCGGGAATCAGCAATCAGTACTTTAAAAACTCACAGCATATTTACATCAACAGTTATATATATGACATTTATCTCTTAGAATTATGATCTCTCATTCTGAAATTCTGAAAAGCACTCAGTCACAAATCAATACTCTGAATGTTGAAAAAAAAAAAAGCTGAATGAAGCAGCAGAAACTGTAGATAACCATAAACGACCATAATCATCGAAAGTTTGATGATAAAGAATAGTATGTTGGAAAAGATCAGAAAAGTTGGAACTAAAAAACGGATTGAGCTAACCATGAAGGAGATCAATGACCAATACAAGGACCAAACCCTTTATTCAAAGAATCCAGGTAATTCTGGATCCGATGAAATCTTTAGAGAATATCTTGCTCCGAAGTCATGTTAAAATCTTGCGGAAAATCTTTCTCCATCAACCATCGAACTTAGAAATTCCAAAATATCGTCATCAATATCTTCGATATTTCTGAGGATATTTTCATAAATATTCTCGTCCGAAATTATATACCTCCTCATGCTTCCTGTGTATCATTATGTTGGAAACATTCAATAGAAAATTTAGTACCGAAAAGCAGATTATGCGAAACTACGAAGAAAGCCGTGGACAAATCACAAAGAATAAGTTTGACTTCAAAGAATCCAAATGATTCTGTTTCTGATGAAACCTTTAGTGAATACCTTGCTTCCGAATCTAAACCCTTACGGATAAATCTTCTTCATCACCCATCGATATTAGAAATTCCAAGATATCGTATCTTTCATTATAAATATCCTCCATATTTCTGAAGATATTTTCATAACTATTCTTATCTGAAATCATTAATCTCTTCATAATATCAGTGTTACATCATATAGATACTGTTAGTTTCTATATTCTGTAAACTTTCGAGCTTAAATTATGAATGTTATTAAAGTAATGTTGGGAACTGAGGCATGAGTTAGTATAATATAATGACACTTGATCAACGTGATTATATTACAGTAAGTCATGCTGAGTTCTAATGGGACGTGATGATTCACAGATCATAACGTCATCACATGTCATGACACATAACTCTTTCATTCTACTTAACTCCTGAACAAATCAAGAAAATATATTCTTGATGGTTCTATCTTCCGTGATGTTGATAAATTTGAAAATCAAATCGTGCTATCACGTTCTTTCCTGCTTTGAACATTATAATCATTCGAAACTCTATATCTACAAATTCTGGACCATTATTCACTTGACTTAAAGTCGGGAAGAGAAAACAAAAGCATAGAGCTTTGAAATATAAGGGAGAATATAAAAACCCGATAACAACACAAAAATTTCAAACCGTGTATATCAATGTTTATCGCAACATAAAGACACGGGAGAATTAAAAACATTATAATCCCGAGGGCAAAGTAGAGGAAAGCAGACTCCTCTGGTGGAAGTTGGAAAAGAAGAACGATCATTGCGATAGTTAGAATAAGAACAAGGATCAAAACAGGTTTAAACATTTTCATAAATCTTTTAAATTTGGGAATTAAGTATAGAAGTGGTGAAAATTAATGGAACGGAAAAGGAAAATTTATAAAGGAAATATCAGACAGAGTAATCGAGACAGATCACCGTATTTAATTATAGAGATCTTAATTTCCTTACTCGCCAAAGAATCAAATCTTTTAGATTTTGAAGATTTTTTTTAAATCCCTTGAATTCCGGAATTCAACCCTGTTTACGTCAAAAGCTAAGGAAAATCTTATCTTCTTCAATTCACTCTTTTGCGATAGTTTCAATCGTATTCTTAGAATAATCAAATTATTTTATGATTATTATTCAATAATGATAAACCTCTAATTATCAATTCATATTGGTCATAAAAACATTTTTATTGTAAGCCATGACCACCTCACTCAAATTTCGGGACGAAATTTCTTTAACGGGTAGGTACTGTGATGACCCGGGAATTTCCGACTAAATTTAAACTTAATCTTTATATAAACTCGACATGATAAGCGAAGTCTGTAGTGTTAGAGTCTCAAATTCCTTTGAGCTGCGTTCATGTATACATTTGACCTTTGACCATGCCCGACGATTCACGAACAATTGTTGTAAATAAATATGTAGATATAAGTATAAAAGTAAGTATATACAATAATTTGAAATAATAAAATACAATAGATCATTAAAATTAAGTATGTAAAATAATATATAGGATAATAATTTGATTATGAAAATAAAGCTATATGTAAATGTGTATGAATTCTATAATTAATTATTATGATATATATTGGAATATACATAAAAGGTCAAAATATTATATGTTATTATTAGATGTTACATAAATAATAATATAAAGTATTAATAAATTAAATTTAATTACAAGTTTAAATATAATTGTATATTAATGTTACTATTATTACTTTCATTATTATTAGTAATAATAATATTAATAAATGATTATATCATTAATATTATTATTCTTAATACAAAATATATACATGAGATCAGATATGAATAGGTAATATATTATCATCAATATTAGTATTACCATCAATAATAATTTTAATATTATTATTATTATCATTATTAATAATATTATTATCATTTGTATTATCATTACTCTATATTTATTAACAAACTTAATAAAAATTATCATTTTATGATTATTAGCATCATTATTAATTATTATTTTAGAATTATGGATATTATTATTATTACTATTATTTATATAATTACTATTATTATTAATTTTATTATTAATATACTTATTTATTTATTTATACAAATTATATATTATATGATATATGAATTCAGAATCTGTTGCATATCCCCTTCAATCTACAGATACATTTTTGTTTCTGTCTATTAAATGGTACGATCGATCTCAAATTTCATAATACAAACAAATTATATTAGATTGGAATCTGCTTTTATATTTTCCTTTATCTCCTGTCTTCCATCTGATCCAGCATTAATCGATGCTCTTTATTTTCAGCTATAAAATCAAACGTTCACTTTGTGTTTTGAAAAACCCATTCAACCTTCCACTATCATCATCAATTACACAATTCATTTTTTCCAGTTTATATTTGATTTTAATTAACCAGAAAGGTCACGAGCTCT
This sequence comes from Rutidosis leptorrhynchoides, assembly GCF_046630445.1. Taxonomy (NCBI): domain Eukaryota; kingdom Viridiplantae; phylum Streptophyta; class Magnoliopsida; order Asterales; family Asteraceae; genus Rutidosis; species Rutidosis leptorrhynchoides. The sequence continues at coordinate 148,753,784 of NC_092335.1, read as the reverse complement.
GTATGAACACTTTTTACTCAAAACCCGATTTTGTGTCAATTTTCAAAAACTGTAAATGCAGTTATGTTAGAATCCATACACTTAAAGTTTCTGAAAAGATTCAAATCACGATTTTTCATATCGAGCTCAAATTTGAGAGTCAAAGTTAAGAAATAAAAAGTCAACTCAATTGTTCATCCAAAAATTAGAAGTCATGTTGATGTTTTTGGTTAAATTGATAAATTGTATAGTTTCATTGAATGATTTACAATCATTTTCGTGTTGTAACAATTTTCAAAAACGTTTTCAAAATCATAATCATTATATTTTTTTTTTTTTGAAACCGTAAGCCTGCTGCATATACATTCGATATTTATATTTTTTTTTGTTGTTTCAACTGATTTAATCAACAATAATAACTTCTGTATAAATTCTAATTCCTAAAACATAACGGTTTAACTTGTTGAGGAATTTGATTGAGTATTAATCGAAGTGAAGCATGAAGAAGAAGGGTTATATAAATACGGGTTAAATATAAATAATTTCTATATAATCTCAGAAATTGGGCAATAGCCCAGCTGGTGTTACGTGTGTGTGGGTATACGGGAGGTCAGGGGTTCGAGCCTGGCTAACAGCAACTCTTTTTTTAAAAGCTTGGGAAGGTATAATCTACTACCCAAAATTATTATTATTATTAGTTATTAATTATTATTATGAATAATATTGTTGTTGCTATGATTATTGTTATTATTATTAAGTAGGAGTATTATTACTAATATTAGGTATTATGAATATCATTATTAATGTTAGAGTAAGTGTTATTATAATTATTAGTATTAGTATTATCATTATAATTATTGTATAATTATTATTATTATTATTATGATTATGATTATTATTAACAACCTATTATCATTATCATTAATATTAGTAGTATTAACATACTTATAATTATTATTACCATAATTATAAGTATTGCACCTATTATTATTATTATGAGTATTAGTTACAATATTATCTTTAACTTTAAAACTTTAATAACATTATCTTTATGCCGAAAAGGTTTATTATGATATTCATTATAAAAGTAATACAAATTATTATTATTTGTGTAAATAGTAGTATTAGTATCTTTTTATGAATAATAGAGTTGTTAATATTAACATAAGTACTATTATTTATATTATCACAAATATTATTATTATGTAATTACTAAAATCAATAACTATCAAAAACAGTAAAATTAATATTTTTACAAGTATTAGTATTAATATCATTGCCATTATCACTAATAGAGTTATTAATAACACAAGTATATTATTAATGTTATTATCATGGTTGTTACTAATATTAACTTAGTATAATTTAAACTCATATTTTGATAAACAAATGAAATATATACATATATATATTTAACACACATAACATAACAAAATATTTTATTATATAAAAGGAATATGTGAAATATAAATATATTATTAATATAAGAATGATATCATTACTAGATAATATATATATAAACTTATTTAATTGTGATTATGTGTGTTAATATAAATACAAATGATATAGGTTCGTGAATCCGAGGCCAACCCTGCATTGTTCAATATAGTCATATGTATTTTTACTACAAAATACATTAGGTGAGTTTCATTTGCCCTTTTTACTCTTTACATTTTTGGGGCTGAGAATACATGCAAATGCTTTATTAACTGTTTTATAATAATTTATATGTGTGAGTTTCATTTACTCCCTTTTTACTCATTACATTTTTGGGCTGAGAATACATGCAAATGCTTTATTAACTGTTTTACAATAATTATATGCGTGAGTTTAATTAATCCCTTTTTAAATGCTTTTGCAATATATATTTTTGGGACTGAGAATACATGCGATGTTTTTATAACTGTTTTACGAAATAGACACAAGTAATTGAAACTACATTATATGGTTGAATGATCGAAATCGAATATGCCCTTTTTATTAAGTCTGGTAATCTAAGAATTAGGGAACAGAAACCCTAATTGACGCGAACTCTAAAGATAGATCTATCGGGCCCAACAAGCCCCATCCAAAGTACCGGATGCTTTAGTACTTCGAAATTTATATCATGTCCGATGGAGGATCCCGGAATGATGGGGATATTCTTATATGCATATTGTGAATGTCGGTTACCAGGTGTTCAATCCATATGAATGATATTTTTGTCTCTAAGCATGGGACGTATGATTATGAGAAATGGAAGTATGAAATCTTGTGGTCTATTAAAATTATGAAATGATTCTTTATGATAAACTAATGAACTCACCAACCTTTTGGTTGACACTTTAAAGCATGTTTATTCTCAGGTACGAAAGAAATCTTCCGCTGTGCATTTGCTCATATTAGAGATATTACTTGGAGTCATTCATGACATATTTCAAAAGATGTTGCATTTGAGTCGTTGAGTTCATCAAGATTATTATTAAGTCAATTATATTTGGATATATTATGAAATGCTTTACATGCCTGTCAACTGTCGATGTAACGAAAGTTTGTCTTTTAAAAATGAATGTAATGTTTGTAAAATTTATCATATAGAGGTCAATTACCTCGCGATGTAATCAACTGTTGTGAATCGTTTGTAATCGATATGGATTTCGTCCGGATGGATTAGGACGGGTCTCTACATCGGATAGTACTGTTAAGTGAGTACGAGTTCGACATTGTGGTGAATACTGTATTTTCCTTGTCGGAAAACGTGATCGTGAAAATTGTCAGTGGATTATTCCACTTTATAGATGATTGTGAGGCGAGGAGTGCTGGTTCTGATTGTCTCACATAGAGACACGCAGATGTTTTTTGTTCGGGGGGTGTGTTTCCTAGTGATGTGACATGTTGGTTGTATTAAAATGTCGAGGCCATCCTTAACAGACGGTCTAGGTAGGAAGATTCACCAGGCGTTGGTGAATATTTTTATGGGTCGTGTGGCGAATTGCGAATTTATTGTGATGATAATTCTCTATTGACAGGATTCTAGTATACGAATACTTTCCAAGCTAGTACTAGGAAACCGTCTTGCATGGTTGTGTTGTGGGGTTTAGAGGATAAACCCTGTGTGAGGTGCTATTATATTGTCTATCTCGTGGTCTATTATTGTCGTCTTGGATTACTCCAGTGACGGATGGTTGTGTGCGGATCGATTGATGGGAAAGTTCTGTCCCTAGCGTTACTATTTGGTGATACCGAAATTCCTTCGTTGAAGGAATAACCCGGTTGTGGTGACGGGGGAAGTTGTTTCTTGATTCAGAGAACATTCATGATTGACCGGTTGAGTGGTGTATTTTTGAACCGATGAGTACGGAGTTTTAATGAGGCATGGATCCTTCTTGATTTGGATTGATGCAAGACTTGGTTCACGGCGTAATGGACCTAGTAGACCACGTTGGGTGATATAGTTATGGACGTAACTTGTTGCGGGTCGTAGCCCGAGAGAACTGGTAGGGATACATGTTGTTTTTCGTGTTTCCTAAGTGGACATCCTCGTACGTTGAGTGTATAATGTAGTGACCCGAACTTTTCCATGTTTATATATATTAATTGAGATTGATATTTACATGATTAAATGTTTCCAACATGTTAAGCAATCAAACTTGTTAAGACTTGATTAATTGAAATATGTTTCATATAGACAATTGACCACCCAAGTTGACCGGTGATTCACGAACGTTAAAACTTGTAAAAACTATATGATGACATATATATGGATATATATATAGTTAACATGATAATATGATAAGTAAACATATCATTAAGTATATTAACAATGAACTACATATGTAAAAACAAGACTACTAACTTAATGATTTTTAAACGAGACATATATGTAACGATTATCATTGTAAAGACATTTAATGTATATATATCATATTAAGAGATATTCATACATGATAATATCATGATAATATAATAATTTAAAATCTCATTTGATATTATAAACATTGGGTTAACAACATTTAACAAGATCGTTAACCTAAAGGTTTCAAAACAACACTTACATGTAACGACTAACGATGACTTAACGACTCAGTTAAAATGTATATACATGTAGTGTTTTAATATGTATTTATACACTTTTGAAAGACTTCAATACACTTATCAAAATACTTCTACTTAACAAAAATGCTTACAATTACATCATCGTTCAGTTTCATCAACAATTCTACTCGTATGCACCCGTATTCGTACTCGTACAATACACAGCTTTTAGATGTATGTACTATTGGTATATACACTCCAATGATCAGCTCTTAGCAGCCAATGTGAGTCACCTAACACATGTGGGAACCATCATTTGGCAACTAGCATGAAATATCTCATAAAATTACAAAAATATGAGTAATCATTCATGACTTATTTACATGAAAACAAAATTACATATCCTTTATATCTAATCCATACACCAACGACCAAAAACACCTACAAACACTTTAATTCTTCAATTTTCTTCATCTAATTGATCTCTCTCAAGTTCTATCTTCAAGTTCTAAGTGTTCTTCATAAATTCTACAAGTTCTAGTTACATAAAATCAAGAATACTTTCAAGTTTGCTAGCTCACTTCCAATCTTGTAAGGTGATCATCCAACCTCAAGAAATCTTTGTTTATTACAGTAGGTTATCATTCTAATACAAGGTAATAATCATATTCAAAATTTGGTTCAATTTCTATAACTATAACAATCTTATTTCAAGTGATGATCTTACTTGAACTTGTTTTCGTGTCATGATTCTGCTTCAAGAACTTCGAGCCATCCAAGGATCCGTTGAAGCTAGATCCATTTTTCACTTTTCCAGTAGGTTTATCCAAGGAACTTAAGGTAGTAATGATGTTCATAACATCATTCGATTCATACATATAAAGCTATCTTATTCGAAGGTTTAAACTTTTAATCACTAGAACATAGTTTAGTTAATTCTAAACTTGTTCGCAAACAAAAGTTAATCCTTCTAACTTGACTTTTAAAATCAACTAAACACATGTTCTATATCTATATGATATGCTAACTTAATGATTTAAAACCTGGAAACACGAAAAACACCGTAAAACCGGATTTACACCGTCGTAGTAACACCGCAGGCTGTTTTGGGTTAGTTAATTAAAAACTATGATAAACTTTGATTTAAAAGTTGTTATTCTGAGAAAATGATTTTTATTATGAACATGAAACTATATCCAAAAATTATGGTTAAACTCAAAGTGAAAGTATGTTTTCTAAAATGGTCATCTAGACGTCGTTCTTTCGACTGAAATGACTACCTTTACAAAAACGACTTGTAACTTATTTTTCCGACTATAAACCTATACTTTTTCTATTTAGATTCATAAAATAGAGTTCAATATGAAACCATAGCAATTTGATTCACTCAAAACGGATTTAAAATGAAGAAGTTATGGGTAAAACAAGATTGGATAATTTTTCTCATTTTAGCTACGTGAAAATTGGTAACAAATCTATTCCAACCATAACTTAATCAACTTGTATTGTATATTATGTAATCTTGAGATACCATAGACACGTATACAATGTTTCGACCTATCATGTCGACACATCTATATATATTTCGGAACAACCATAGACACTCTATATGTGAATGTTGGAGTTAGCTATACAGGGTTGAGGTTGATTCCAAAATATATATAGTTTGAGTTGTGATCAATACTGAGATACGTATACACTGGGTCGTGGATTGATTCAAGATAATAGTTATCGATTTATTTCTGTACATCTAACTGTGGACAACTAGTTGTAGGTTACTAACGAGGACAGCTGACTTAATAAACTTAAAACATCAAAATATTTTAAAAGTGTTGTAAATATATTTTGAACATACTTTGATATATATGTATATATTGTTATAGGTTCGTGAATCAACCAGTGGCCAAGTCTTACTTCCCGACGAAGTAAAAATCTGTGAAAGTGAGTTATAGTCCCACTTTTAAAATCTAATATTTTTGGGATGAGAATACATGCAGGTTTTATAAATGATTTACAAAATAGACACAAGTACGTGAAACTACATTCTATGGTTGAATTATCGAAATCAAATATGCCCCTTTTTATTAAGTCTGGTAATCTAAGAATTAGAGAACAGACACCCTAATTAACGCGAATCCTAAAGATAGATCTATTGGGTCTAACAAACCCCATCCAAAGTACCGGATGCTTTAGTACTTCGAAATTTATATCATATCCGAAGGGTGTCCCGGAATGATGGGGATATTCTTATATATGCATCTTGTTAATGTCGGTTACCAGGTGTTCACCATATGAATGATTTTTATCTCTATGTATGGGATGTGTATTGAAATATGAAATCTTGTGGTCTATTATTATGATTTGATATATATAGGTTAAACCTATAACTCACCAACATTTTTGTTGACGTTTTAAGCATATTTATTCTCAGGTGATTATTAAGAGCTTCCGCTGTCGCATACTTAAATAAGGATGAGATTTGGAGTCCATGCTTGTATGATATTGTGTAAAAACTGCATTCAAGAAACTTATTTTGTTGTAACATATTTGTATTGTAAACCATTATGTAATGGTCGTGTGTAAACAGGATATTTTAGATTATCATTATTTGATAATCTACGTAAAGCTTTTTAAACCTTTATTGATGAAATAAAGTTTATGGTTTGTTATAAAATGAATGCAGTCTTTGAAAAACGTCTCATATAGAGGTCAAAACCTCGCAACGAAATCAATTAATATGGAACGTTTTTAATCAATAAGAACGGGACATTTCAGTTGGTATCCGAGAGTTGGTCTTAGAGAACCGGAATTTTGCATTAGTGTGTCTTATCGAGTTTGTTAGGATGCATTAGTGAGTCTGGACTTCGACCGTGTTTACTTGAAAAATGATTGCTTAACAAATTTTGTTGGAAACTATATATTTTTAACATGTGAATATTATGTGATATATTAATCTCTTAACGCGTTTGATATTATGTGATAGATGTCTACCTCTAGAACAAGTCCCATTGACTCACCTAATAATAATGAAGAGTCAAATGTAAATTGGAATGATTCGTGGACTGATTCACAAGTTCCCGAAGAGGAACCGAAAGAAGAGTCGGAACCGGAAGAAGAATCGGAACCGGAAGAAGAATCGGAACAGGATGAAGAAATAGAACCGGTGGGGGAAATAATAAAACGGTTAAGTAAAAGAAAATCCTCAACCAACTGACCAAGGTTAATTATGGTCAATGGTGTTTCCGCCAAAGAAGCAAAATATTGGGAGGATTACCAATTCTCCGATGAATCGGATTCCGACGAGAATTCCGATGATGTTATAGAAATTACCCCAACTGAATTTAAAAAGGCAAAATAAAATAATAAGGGAAAGGGCATAAAAATAGAGAAATCTAATTCCAACCCCGATGAACTTTATATGTATCGTCAACCCCTGAAGTCCTTAAGTTGTAACAATGACCCGGGAACCTCTAAACCACCAGGTTTTTCTAAACCAATGTGGATAACGACGGCTCGTATTAGGGGAACATCATATATCCCTAGAAACTTGGCAAAACGAACCAAAACCGAAGAAGAAGAAACAAGCGAGTCGGAATAAGATAGTTGTATTCGTGTGGTGTAATATATGTAATATAGTGTGCTTATGCTTTATGATATATGTAAAAATTGCTTGTATTAATAAGTATTTTTTTTATGAATCTAACTCTTGTCTATTTTACAGTATAAAAACACAAAATGGATAGACAACCCAATATTTTAAGAGACCTACCCGGAGACATGATTGATGAAATCTTGTCTAGAGTCGGTCAGAATTCTTCGACACAACTATTTAAGGCGAGATCAGTTTGTAAGACATTCGAAGAACGTTCCAAGAATGCCTTGGTTTATAAAAGGCTTTCGTTCGAAAGATGGGGGATATCACATTGGGAAATCCATAAGTTACGATGTGTTTACTTTGACGCATATATTGCGGGGAACCCAAATGCTATTTTACGCAATGGGTTAAGAAATTATTTTGACTCAATATATCCGAATATTGGACTTCGTGATTTAGAAAAAGCGGCTAACATGCAACATAAAGAAGCATGTTATGCTTACGGATTAGTAATGTTCGCTTCTCACCAAAGTGAGAAAAAGAACATCGGGCTACAACTATTAAACAAAACGTTCCCACAAGTGACGGAGTCGGTAATTGGGGTAAGAAATGAGGTTTTTAGATTGTTACGGGACTGTTGGACATTACGTAACCCTCGTCCCTTTGACGACGTTACAACACGCTGTCTTATCAACGGCCATAACGGTTATGTTCCACAAGACCAAGGATGGGAAGTAATCCTAGTAAAACCAGAATGCATGACTTGTTTCTGGACGTATGAATTACGTGTCTTTATTGCCTTTGCTGAACGACTTGTGTACTAGCTAGAATTATCTTCACAACCATCTTGTATCAAATTTATTGTGTGCTATATTTCATGCTATATGTAAAATAAGCGGTATTGTAAGTTTGTAAAATATTGTGTAAAAGTTTGAACGCGAAATATTATTATAATCAGTTTTTCATATAGAATTGTAGTAGTTGAATTCTATATTAGCTACTAAGTATGAACTTAACGGGTAGGTACTACCCGAATTTAAACTTATAAAATGCTAATATGAAGAAAAAGCTTTTATAAATGAGTTCATATTATGCTACGAAATATTATTAACTACTCTTAATATTCTGTATGATTAACTTGTTCCATTTGACTATTTTGAAGGAAATGGCACCAACTACTCGACACACCGTGAATATGAATGAAGAGGAATTCCGTACTTTTCTAGCTTCAAACATAGCCGCAGTACAGGCTGCGCTACATACCAACAATAACCTTGGATCTAGCATTACAGGAAATCGTGTAGGATGCACCTACAAAGAATTCACTGCCTGCAAACCTTTGGAATTTGATGGAACCGAAGGACCGATCGGATTGAAACGGTGGACCGAGAAGGTCGAATCGGTGTTTGCCATAAGTAAGTGTACTGAAGAGGACAAAGTGAAGTACGCTACGCATACCTTCACAGGTTCTGCGTTAACATGGTGGAATACCTATCTAGAGCAAGTGGGACAAGACGATGCGTACGCACTACCGTGGTCAGCATTCAAGCACTTGATGAACGAGAAGTACCGTCCCAGAACCGAGGTCAATAAGCTCAAGACAGAACTTAGAGGGTTACGAACCCAAGGATTTGATATTACCACGTACGAAAGACGATTCACAGAATTGTGCCTATTGTGTCCGGGAGCATTCGAAGATGAGGAAGAGAAGATCGACGCGTTTGTGAAAGGATTACCGGAAAGAATCCAAGAAGATATAAGTTCACACGAGCCCGCCTCCATACAACAGGCATGTAGAATGGCTCACAAACTAGTGAACCAGATTGAAGAAAGAATTAAAGAACAGACTGCTGAAGAGGCCAATGTGAAGCAAGTCAAAAGAAAGTGGGAGGAAAACGGTGATAAGAATCACCAATACAATAACAACAGCAATTACAACAATAATCGCAACAATTATCCCAACAATCGCAACATCAATCGCAACTACAACAAACGGCCCAACAACAACAACAACAACAACAACAACAACAACAACTACAACAATCATCCCAACAACAATAATAACCGCAACAATAACAACAATCAGAAGCAGCTATGCCAAAGGTGTGAAAAGTATCACTCGGGGTTCTGCACCAAATTTTGCAACAAGTGTAAAAGAAATGGTCATAGCGCGGAGAAGTGTGAGGTCTACGGACCAGGGGTTAATAGAACAAATGGTGTCGGAACGAGTAATGGCGGAGCAAGTAGTGTCGGAGCAAGTTATGCCAATGTAGTTTGTTATAAATGTGGAAAACCGGGCCACATTATTAAAAATTGCCCGAACCAGGAGAACACGAATGGACAAGGCCGCGGAAGAGTTTTCAATATTAATGCGGCAGAGGCACAGGAAGACCCGGAGCTTGTTACGGGTACGTTTCTTATTGACAATAAATCTGCTTACGTTTTATTTGATTCGGGTGCGGATAGAAGCTATATGAGTAGAGATTTTTGTGCTAAATTAAGTTGTCCATTGACGCCTTTGGATAGTAAATTTTTACTCGAATTAGCAAATGGTAAATTAATTTCAGCAGATAATGTATGTCGGAGTCGAGAAATTAAACTGGTTAGCGAAACATTGAAGATTGATTTGATACCAGTAGAGTTAGGGAGTTTTGATGTGATAATCGGTATGGACTGGTTGAAAGAAGTGAAAGCAGAGATCGTTTGTTACAAAAATGCAATTCGCATTATACGAGAAAAAGGAAAACCCTTAATGGTGTACGGAGAAAAGGGCAACACGAAGCTACATCTTATTAGTAATTTGAAGGCACAAAAACTAATAAGAAAAGGTTGCTATGCAGTTCTAGCACACGTCGAGAAAGTACAAACTGAAGAAAAGAGCATCAATGATGTTCCCATTGCAAAAGAATTTCCCGATGTATTTCCGAAAGAATTACCGGGATTACCCCCACATCGATCCGTTAAATTTCAAATAGATCTTGTACCAGGAGCTACACCAATAGCTCGTGCTCCTTACAGACTCGCACCCAGCGAGATGAAAGAACTGCAAAGCCAATTACAAGAACTTTTAGAGCGTGGTTTCATTCGACCAAGCACATCACCGTGGGGAGCTCCTGTTTTGTTTGTCAAGAAGAAAGATGGTACATTCAGGTTGTGTATCGACTACCGAGAGTTGAACAAACTTACCATCAAGAACCGCTACCCACTACCGAGAATCGACGACTTATTTGATCAACTACAAGGCTCGTCTGTTTATTCAAAGATTGACTTACGTTCCGGGTATCATCAAATGCTGGTGAAAGAAGATGATATTCCAAAGACTGCTTTCAGAACACGTTATGGTCATTACGAGTTTATGGTCATGCCATTTGGTTTAACTAATGCACCAGCTATGTTCATGGACCTTATGAACCGAGTGTGTGGACCATACCTTGACAAGTTTGTCATTATTTTCATTGATGACATACTTATTTACTCAAAGAATGACCAAGAACACGGTAAACATTTGAGAAAGGTGTTAGAAGTATTGAGGAAGGAAGAATTGTACGCTAAGTTTTCAAAGTGTGCATTTTGGTTGGAAGAAGTTCAATTCCTCGGTCACATAGTGAACAAAGAAGGTATTAAGGTGGATCCGGCAAAGATAGAAACTGTTGAAAAGTGGGAAACCCCGAAAACTCCGAAACACATACGCCAGTTTTTAGGACTAGCCGGTTACTACAGAAGGTTCATCCAAGACTTTTCTAGAATAGCAAAACCCTTGACTGCATTAACGCATAAAGGGAAGAAATTTGAATGGAATGATGAACAAGAGAAAGCGTTTCAGTTATTGAAGAAAAAGCTAACTACGGCACCTATATTGTCATTACCTGAAGGGAATGATGATTTTGTGATTTATTGTGACGCATCAAAGCAAGGTCTCGATTGTGTATTAATGCAACGAACGAAGGTGATTGCTTATGCGTCTAGACAATTGAAGATTCACGAACAAAATTATACGACGCATGATTTGGAATTAGGCGCGGTTGTTTTTACATTAAAGACTTGGAGGCACTACTTATATGGGGTCAAAAGTATTATATATACCGACCACAAAAGTCTTCAACACATATTTAATCAGAAACAACTGAATATGAGGCAGCGTAGGTGGATTGAATTATTGAATGATTACGACTTTGAGATTCGTTACCACCCGGGGAAGGCAAATGTGGTAGCCGATGCCTTGAGCAGGAAGGACAGAGAACCCATTCGAGTAAAATCTATGAATATAATGATTCATAATAACCTTACTACTCAAATAAAGGAGGCGCAACAAGGAGTTTTAAAAGAGGGAAATTTAAAGGATGAAATACCCAAAGGATCGGAGAAGCATCTTAATATTCGGGAAGACGGAACCCGGTATAGGGCTGAAAGGATTTGGGTACCAAAATTTGGAGATATGAGAGAAATGGTACTTAGAGAAGCTCATAAAACCAGATACTCAATACATCCTGGACCGGGGAAGATGTACAAGGATCTCAAGAAACATTTTTGGTGGCCGGGTATGAAAGCCGGTGTTGCTAAATACGTAGGAGAATGTTTGACATGTTCTAAGGTCAAAGCTGAGCATCAAAAACCATCAGGTCTACTTCAACAACCCGAAATCCCGGAATGGAAATGGGAAAACATTACCATGGATTTCATCACTAAATTGCCAAGGACTGCAAGTGGTTTTGATACTATTTGGGTAATAGTTGATCGTCTCACCAAATCAGCACACTTCCTGCCAATAAGAGAAGATGACAAGATGGAGAAGTTAGCACGACTGTATTTGAAGGAAGTCATCTCCAGACATGGAATACCAATCTCTATTATCTCTGATAGGGATGGCAGATTTATTTCAAGATTCTGGCAGACATTACAGCAAGCATTAGGAACTCGTCTAGACATGAGTACTGCCTATCATCCACAAACTGATGGGCAGAGCGAAAGGACGATACAAACGCTTGAAGACATGCTACGAGCATGTGTTATTGATTTCGGAAACAGTTGGGATCGACATCTACCGTTAGCAGAATTTTCCTACAACAACAGCTACCATTCAAGCATTGAGATGGCGCCGTTTGAAGCACTTTATGGTAGAAAGTGCAGGTCTCCGATTTGTTGGAGTGAAGTGGGGGATAGACAGATTACGGGTCCGGAGATTATACAAGAAACTACCGAGAAGATCATCCAAATTCAACAACGGTTGAAAACCGCCCAAAGTCGACAAAAGAGCTACGCTGACATTAAAAGAAAAGATATAGAATTTGAAATTGGAGAGATGGTCATGCTTAAAGTTGCACCTTGGAAAGGCGTTGTTCGATTTGGTAAACGAGGGAAATTAAATCCAAGGTATATTGGACCATTCAAGATTATTGATCGTGTCGGACCAGTAGCTTACCGACTTGAGTTACCTCAACAACTCGCGGCTGTACATAACACTTTCCACGTCTCGAATTTGAAGAAATGTTTTACTAAAGAAGGTCTCACTATTCCGTTAGATGAAATCCAAATCAACGAAAAACTCCAATTCATCGAAGAACCCGTCGAAATAATGGATCGTGAGGTTAAAAGACTTAAGCAAAACAAGATACCAATTGTTAAGGTTCGATGGAATGCTCGTAGAGGACCCAAGTTCACCTGGGAGCGTGAAGATCAGATGAAGAAGAAATACCCGCATCTATTTCCAGAAGATTCGTCACCACCTTCAACAGCTTAAAATTTCGGGACGAAATTTATTTAACGGGTAGGTACTGTAGTGACCCGAACTTTTCCATGTTTATATATATTAATTGAGATCGATATTTACATGATTAAATGTTTCCAACATGTTAAGCAATCAAACTTGTTAAGACTTGATTAATTGAAATATGTTTCATATAGACAATTGACCACCCAAGTTGACCGGTGATTCACGAACGTTAAAACTTGTAAAAACTATATGATGACATATATATGGATATATATATATATAGTTAACATGATAATATGATAAGTAAACATATCATTAAATATATTAACAATGAACTACATATGTAAAAACAAGACTACTAACTTAATGATTTTTAAACGAGACATATATGTAACGATTATCGTTGTAAAGACATTTAATGTATATATATCATATTAAGAGATATTCATACATGATAATATCATGATAATATAATAATTTAAAATCTCATTTGATATTATAAACATTGGGTTAACAACATTTAACAAGATCGTTAACCTAAAGGTTTCAAAACAACACTTACATGTAACGACTAACGATGACTTAACGACTCAGTTAAAATGTATATACATGTAGTGTTTTAATATGTATTTATACACTTTTGAAACACTTCAATACACTTATCAAAATACTTCTACTTAACAAAAATTCTTACAATTACATCCTCGTTCAGTTTCATCAACAATTCTACTCGTATGCACCCGTATTCGTACTCGTACAATACACAGCTTTTAGATGTATGTACTATTGGTATATACACTCCAATGATCAGATCTTAGCAGCCCATGTGAGTCACCTAACACATGTGGGAACCATCATTTGGCAACTAGCATGAAATATCTCATAAAATTACAAAAATATGAGTAATCATTCATGACTTATTTACATGAAAACAAAATTACATATCCTTTATATCTAATCCATACACCAACGACCAAAAACACCTACAAACACTTTCATTCTTCAATTTTCTTCATCTAATTGATCTCTCTCAAGTTCTATCTTCAAGTTCTAAGTGTTCTTCATAAATTCTACAAGTTCTAGTTACATAAAATCAAGAATACTTTCAAGTTTGCTAGCTCACTTCCAATCTTGTAAGGTGATCATCCAACCTCAAGAAATCTTTGTTTCTTACAGTAGGTTATCATTCTAATACAAGGTAATAATCATATTCAAACTTTGGTTCAATTTCTATAACTATAACAATCTTATTTCAAGTGATGATCTTACTTGAACTTGTTTTCGTGTCATGATTCTGCTTCAAGAACTTCGAGCCATCCAAGGATCCGTTGAAGCTAGATCCATTTTTCACTTTTCCAGTAGGTTTATCCAAGGAACTTAAGGTATTAATGATGTTCATAACATCATTCAATTCATACATATAAAGCTATCTTATTCGAAGGTTTAAACTTTTAATCACTAGAACATAGTTTAGTTAATTCTAAACTTGTTCGCAAACAAAAGTTAATCCTTCTAACTTGACTTTTAAAATCAACTAAACACATGTTCTATATCTATATGATATGCTAACTTAATGATTTAAAACCTGGAAACAAGAAAAACACCGTAAAACCGGATTTACGCCGTCGTAGTAACACCGCGGGCTGTTTTGGGTTAGTTAATTAAAAACTATGATAAACTTTGATTTAAAAGTTGTAATTCTGAGAAAATGATAACTCAAAGTGGAAGTATGTTTTCTAAAATGGTCATCTAGACGTCGTTCTTTCGACTGAAATGACTACCTTTACAAAAACGACTTGTAACTTATTTTTCTGACTATAAACCTATACTTTTTCTGTTTAGATTCATAAAATAGAGTTCAATATAAAAACATATCAATTTGATTCACTCAAAACGGATTTAAAATGAAGAAGTTATGGGTAAAACAAGATTGGATAATTTTTCTCATTTTAGCTACGTGAAAATTGGTAACAAATCTATTCCAACCATAACTTAATCAACTTGTATTGTATATTATGTAATCTTGAGATACCATAGACACGTATACAATGTTTCGACCTATCATGTCGACACATCTATATATATTTCGGAACAACCATAGACACTCTATATGTGAATGTTGGAGTTAGCTATACAGGGTTGAGGTTGATTCCAAAATATATATAGTTTGAGTTGTGATCAATACTGAGATACGTATACACTGGGTCGTGGATTGATTCAAGATAATAGTTATCGATTTATTTCTGTACATCTAACTGTGGACAACTAGTTGTAGGTTACTAACGAGGACAGCTGACTTAATAAACTTAAAACATCAAAATATATTAAAAGTGTTGTAAATATATTTTGAACATACTTTGATATATATGTATATATTGTTATAGGTTCGTGAATCAACCAGTGGCCAAGTCTTACTTCCCGAGAAAGTAAAAATCTGTGAAAGTGAGTTATAGTCCCACTTTTAAAATCTAATATTTTTGGGATGAGAATACATGCAGGTTTTATAAATGATTTACAAAATAGACACAAGTACGTGAAACTACATTCTATGGTTGATTTATCGAAATCGAATATGCCCCTTTTTATTAAGTCTGGTAATCTAAGAATTAGGGAACAGACACCCTAATTGACGCGAATCCTAAAGATAGATCTATTGGGTCTAACAAACCCCATCCAAAGTACCGGATGCTTTAGTACTTCGAAATTTATATCATATCCGAAGGGTGTCCCGGAATGATGGGGATATTCTTATATATGCATCTTGTTAATGTCGGTTACCAGGTGTTCACCATATGAATGATTTTTATCTCTATGTATGGGATGTGTATTGAAATATGAAATCTTGTGGTCTATTATTATGATTTGATATATATAGGTTAAACCTATAACTCACCAACATTTTTGTTGACGTTTTAAGCATGTTTATTCTCAGGTAATTATTAAGAGCTTCCGCTATCGCATACTTAAATAAGGACGAGATTTGGAGTCCATGCTTGTATGATATTGTGTAAAAACTGCATTCAAGAAACTTATTTTGTTGTAACATATTTGTATTGTAAACCATTATGTAATGGTCGTGTGTAAACAGGATATTTTAGATTATCATTATTTGATAATCTACGTAAAGCTTTTTAAACCTTTATTGATGAAATAAAGGTTATGGTTTGTTTTAAAATGAATGCAGTCTTTGAAAAACGTCTCATATAGAGGTCAAAACCTCGCAACGAAATCAATTAATATGGAACGTTTTTAATCAATAAGAACGGGACATTTCATATAAGATACCGTTTGTTGTGGTGGTGCACGGTAGTGATTATTAGCGTGTGGTGAGATCTTTAGATTAACGGAATATATTATGGACCTCGGGCTTGGTTGTGTTTCCTAGGATTGTAGGATGTGGTTCCTATTGTATGTAAGGGTGAAGGCATTGAAGCACTTGCCTCTTGGTAAATGCGAAGGAACACAAGGACGTGATCTAGTCTAAGTGAGGGCGAGTTGTAACATCTCGTTTTTCAGTTACATATTATTTTGGACGCCATTTGAGTTACGAGGTATGTAATCATATATTTTGACCCCAAATAAAGTTTGAGTTAATGTTTTAAAACCTTACCATTTGAAAGTGGACTTTATTACGTTTCCAACGATATTTGATTCATTAAAAATGAGTTACGGTCTGAAAGTTACGACTAAAACAAGTTACCAGTTCTGGGGTCTGATCGCGGTAGCGATTGGGTGCATTACAGTCGCGATTCTGGGTCTTGCAGGGGCTTTTTGAACGTAGTTTTGGGGGGTTTTTTGGAGGGGTAAAGTGGTCTTTTCACTTGTGAACGTGTATATGGCTTAGGATCAGATCCAAAACTCAATCTTATCTTCATTCTCACCCACCAAACATCTTAGAGAGAAAGAGAGAGGAGAGTTCTAGTGAGATACAGCTCCAAATGGTGAAGAAGATGGTGATTTTTTTCCAAATTGGAACTCATGTTGGTGTGTCTAGCATCTAGGCTTCTCTTTGATGCTTGAGGTAAATCCTAATCCAAATTTCATTGTTTAATTTGAAGTTTATTAGGGTTTGTGCTAGTTAGGGTTATAAACCCCATTTCCTATGAAATTTGAGGGTTTTGAGTATTGTTAGTGTACGTAAAATCGATTATTGTGGGTTTAGGGTTTGATGAAGAATTTGGAAGTATTTGTCATGGTTTGGGTGTAAAATCACTAGGTTGTGAGTGTGTTGGTATTTGGTGAATCAAGTATGTAAATACTTGGTCTAGGTGTTAATTGGTGTTTTGGAAATATAATCACCAGCCGTTAGTGATTATGAGCGTTTTTGTGACTTGGGTCAAAATGGGTAAATTGAAGTGGGTCAAAGTTGATGATGACACTAGTTTTGGTCAAATGGATGTTTAAACACTTGTGTTAAGCGTTAAATGACGATTTTGGATGTAATTACGCGTGAGAATTAATTTTGGGCTAAAATGATACTTTAACATAAGTCAAACGTGGTCAAACGCAATATGGGTCAATATTGCACGTGTTGTGGTTTTTGTGTAAATGGCGGTTTGAAATGATCACTATCTAAGTAGTAATCTAGTGTTGGGATCTAGGTTGGTCTATTGGTGTAAAGTATAACTTGGGTTAAATTGTACTTTGTAGAGTGAGTTTGAATTGCCACCCAAAGTGGTAATTGGTTTGTGTCCATTAGGTGTTAAATGGGTGGGTTTTAGCGAGTAAGGTGTGATCCCTCGGCTAAGGGATGTTTGTATCGGGTTCTCTTTTAGAGAATGACTATTTATGTATATATTGTACCTATGTGTGATATAGTTGGTTACTTGCTCGGATTTGAGGACGGATATCAAGTTATACATGAATTGTGCGCACATTCCAGAGTGAGTGAAATAATTATTCGTGTACGTGTATGGAATGCGATGTGGGATTAAAGTTCAAGTGTGCGATACCACATCGTGTTGGCATGGGATGAGGGTTTAAAGTTCGGGCATTCGATACCTCATCATCATGTGTGGCATGTGATATGGGTTTAAAGTTCGGGCGTTCGATACCATATCATCATGTGTGCGTTTGCGTGAAGTGTGGGTTTAAAGTTTGGGCGTTCTATACCGCATTTCACGTGACGGGTGGGTTTAAAGTTCGGGCATTCGATACCACCCAGGGGTTAGTGTTCAAATCATGTGTTCACTAATGGTTGTTGTGAACACCGATGGTCATTCGCGAGTACCATTTCCTTGTGCTTATGGTTAACCATGGTTGTGTGATTTTTGTATTAGCAAATTAAATTGTCAACTATATGTTATTAGCGATGCTAGGTTGTTGTGAATTGCGGATATTTAGTATGCATTGTGATTGTACAGTTGTTGAATTGCTAGCTCGTATGCGGTATTTGTGTAAGTGTTTGCAAGTAAGTAGATTATATGTATATGTATTATTATTGCATTCACTAAGCTTTATGCTTACCCCTCTCGTTGTTACCTTTTTACAAGTATTATGATTGTGAAGCTAGCTAGTTATTGGACTAGATGCGTAGGAGCGCTTAGGCTCAATGGGGTAGCTTTTGAATATTTGGACGCGGATTGGGAATTTGGTCGTCCCCAGGATTATGCTCTTGGTATCGGGTTGGGTTATTGAGTATTAACCCGTATTTTATGTGATTGAGTCATTATTACAAATGCTTTTGTAACGTGTCATTTGTGTACCAAAAGTCATTATAAATTGTTAAATGCATCGTTATGATATTATATTTTTTGTTAAAATAGACTTAGGAATGTTATATATTATGAACGCTTTAATGGGACCTAACTTATAAACAAATAGTGCTTCGTTTCTGGTAAACGGATTCGGGTTGTTTCAGTTAGGTAGTACCGAGACGGTGACGTGTGACCATGGGGTGAGCGGAGGAGATTTGTGTTGGTGGTGGTTCAGGAGGATTAGCAGGAATAGGAGCCGTAGGTGTAGGAGGAATGATATGGTTATCGGTTGGTATACTCAGAGATGGAGTACAAGATGATGTGTCAGAAAAGTTAAGAGAATAAAGATTCGGTGGAGGATCAAGGAACTCATAGGAAGGCGATGCAGAGGTACGTGGTAGTGGAGCTGTATGGGAAGGAGTTCTCATCAAATGTAACGTTACGAGACAGAATAATCTTATGAGTAGCAACGTCATAGTAGCGCTAAGCTCGATGATTAAAGGGGTACCTGAGATGTAAGGTGTGGAGCGGAGTGAAAGTTTATTGGTGGTGTTAAGGTGGGGGTAACAGAGGCATCCGAAGACGCGAAGGGTGAAGTAGCTTGTTTTGTATTCATATAAGCGAGTATGTGGGATGTCATGGTTAATGGCTGAGGGCGGTAGAAGGTTTAGTAGGTATGTAGCCATGTGAAGAGCTTCTACCCAAAAGTGAGAGGAATATGAGCTTGAAATAAGAGTGCAGATGAGGTTATTAATAGTGCGAATCATGCGTTCTGATTTGTCATTCTGCTGAGATGTTTGAGGACATGAGAAACGCATGTGGATGCCATTATTTTGAAATAGTTGGTGAAATTTATTGTTGTTGAATTCACCACCAAGGTCACATTGAAAAGCTTTTATTTAAGAACTAAATTGAGTTTTAACAAAAGCGTGAAATTGAACAAATATTTTAAAGACATCAGATTTATTACGTAACGGATAAACCCATAAGTAATGAGAATAACGATAAAAAAATGTAATATTTGTAACCACTAAGACTCGGTATGGGAGACTTCCATAAATCCGAGTGAACAATATCAAATAAATAAATAGCATTAGTAACAGAACTACTAAACGGGAGTCGCACATGTTTGCCTAGCAGACAAGCATGACACAATAAAGGAGACTTCGTATTATTACAAGAAATTGAACTATTAGAAATAAGACGACGAAAAACATAAGCGCTGGGGTGTCCAAGACGCTGATGACAGATGCGCGGGGTGGTGATAAGTGCATGATGAGCAAATGTGGGAGTTGGGGTCGTGACTAGATATAGATCTCTGGTGCTGTCACATCGGAAGAGTAGGCGGCGAGTCAAGTAATCCTTCACATAAAAACCAAATTCGTCAAAAGAAACAGAAACTTTAACGGGTAAAACGATGAACGCAAATAAGGTTTTTTTACAATGTTAGGAGTTATAAGAACGTTAGAAAGATGTAAGGGTCGATTAACATTAGGCAAAACGCTATGCCCGGTATTGACAACAGGAATAGGATTCCCGTCACCAACAGTAACCGAAGGATACATGCAATGATTAAAAATAGTACTTAAATTGTTAATGCTAGAGTTGAGATGTGTGGACGCACCAGTGTCCATAGTCCAACTTGAGTTACCATAGTCAGGAAGAGTAGTAGCGGTAAATGGTTGCGGCAATAGAGTTTCCTGAGTGGACTGTGTTTGGGCTATAATTGGGCTTAGTCCAGTAGGTAATCCGCTGTAAAAAGGAGAGATGTACTTGCGGCCCTGATTGCATAACATTTATCTGATGCCCAAGTTGTTGCGACTGGGAATTAAGCGGCCGAACAGATGACCCATTATGTACATAAAAATAAGGCCCCATATAATTTGCTTGTGGGGCCGTAGATGGGAAACCTGGTGGACCTGTAACTTGGGATAAAGGCATGCGCGGCCCAAATGTTGGAAAAACAGTGGTGTCCATTATGAATCTGAGATCGCAACGGGATTCACAAGGATACTTGATTTATTCCCTAATTGAAATGTGCAATTGATATTGAAATAAAACACAGAACAATATGGGGAAACGTTTGTTTGCTTATTATTTGCTTTAAATCTCTCTACGTACAAACTGATAAGTAGAGGCTATATCACCTCTCTCAATTACATTATATATATATATATATATACATATATATATATATATATATATATATATATATATATATATATATATATATATATATATATATATATATATATATATATATATATATATATATATATAAAACATAATTGAGGCAATCTCCGCAATCTCAAAATAATCGGATCATGGGCAACGTGAATATATGGAGGCACAGACCAATTCTCTCTCTCATTGACTCTCTCCACATCCATAATTCTCGGAGAGTTGTTGAGATACTCCTGGATCACGTAGTCTTGATTTTATGACGCTTCTTAGTGTGAAAACTAAATGGTTTTGCGACGTTTTCATGCGTAAAGGACTTTTGGTTTTTGATGTTTGTGGGTGTGAAAATTTAAATGGTTTTTTCACGAAAAAAAGCCTTAGAAACTGAAATTCTTTGATGCTCAAATTTTCTAAGCTAAGGTGAAGCGTCATAAATTTTAATATTTTACAGTTAAGAGCATTAGAAAGTGAGTTAAAAACCGCTGAAAGTTACTAACTTTGATGTAGTGTTAGAAGCTTGAAAAAATATGGCTTCAAAAATTTTAATGCGTGAAAAACATGCGGCATAAAAGTTTTTAAGTGTTATTTATTTTTTTTGACACTTTTTAAGAGTTAATAGGTTTTCCTTTTGATGTTTTTAAGTGTTGAAATTTTGTTACATTTATAGGTGTCAAATACATGTCAAGTTATTCATGGTTTAAATTATCAAGAATAATGAATGAGTAAAAAAAAAAATGGAACTTTTTTTAGTGATTATTCAAGTTATCATACTATAATTACAATATTAATATTAATATTCCATTTATCCCAATATTTATTTGTTCAATACAACAGAGGAATTCCGAGTTATATATAGCGTTGACCCATGCCAAGAGGTTATGAGCAACACTCTTAACGAAATACTTCATTTATTTGTTAAACTTGCAATTAGCCCATAAACTATAGAGAACTTATTGTTAATTATAACTGAGAAACATCTAAATGACTTAGATCTTCATAACTTTAGGTTGGAACACTGGGTACCTATGGATGCAATCAGCCCATGCACTATGTTTTGAAAATTCAATATCTCTATTACATTCCCAAACTCCACTATTGCATTTGAACCCACTTCCAAGCCCTATTTGCCAAACCCTATCTCCTTTCTTCATTCTCCCTTTTGCTTCAATATAACCTAATTCATACCATAATGAAGATGATGACGTGTTCCCAAACCGATGCAACGTCATCCTCGACGCCTCCACGTCTACCTCTGTTAACTTCATATTTTTCTGAAGCTCATCGATAATTAATCGTCCACCTGCATGGATACAAGAAGCCACAAGTTAAAACCTCATTATTAGCCTATTTCGATTCGGTCAAACAAAAGGGTCGGAAACCATCACGGGATAACTCTGTTATGCCACGTACATCTAAGAAAAAAAAAATCCCCTTCTCGGAATAGCCTGAACAAAAAAACCTTATCTGTTTAGCCGTTTACCTGCATGAATACAAAAGTGCTCGAAAGCCAATTTGAAGTTAGGAATGTAGGGTTTCACATCTTGTTTAAGTAACTTTCTCTTCAAGAAATTAACAACAAACAGGACTTTCTCGGATAATGGAAGAACCAACGGGCCGATAGTCATGATGTTCAACGTTAAAGCCTTGTCGGCAACAGCTATAAGATCCAGGTTCAGCTCAATCCCAACTTGACCTTCTTTGTCTTCTTCCTGTTGGATACACCGATACGCCATCTCATCGCCCCCTATGTGGGTCCGGACAGCATGCAGAAGACGGTACTTTGCCTGCGTGCGGGCAGACGTTTTATTTGTCAGAAGGATCGCTGCTCCTCCCATTCTGAATAGAACCATCGGGAGGATCTTCGATCTTTCTTTACCTCTGTATGTGTTTGGAGTAAGTATTTCAGTACTTATCACAACGGCATATGATTCAGGGTGAACTTGAAGTAGATTTTTAGCGAAATCGATAGATATTAATGTGGCGCTACACCCCATTCCGGACAAATGAAAACTCTTAACATCATCTCTCATTTTATATTTATTAACCACAATTGATGAAATAGAAGGAGTTGGTGCAAAAAGACTACAATTCACAATCAAAATGTCAATGTTTTTTGGGTTAATTCCGGTTTGTTGCAACAAAGAGTCCATGGCTGAGAAAATGACTAAATGACACTCTTCTATAGCATCCATCATATTAGGCTCTTGTGGTAGATAATGTAATTTAGGTGGTACACATGTTTCCTCACCTAAACCGGACCGTTCTAAGATCTTGAGCCCGAAATTAACACTTTTAGGATCTGAGGATAAGATGATTTTGGCGTGTTCATATGCAGTGGCAAAAGGCACGCGATAATTGAAAGACGGTTTGAAACAAGCGAAGTCGACGAGGTAGATGGTTCGAGGCTTGTTCGTAAGGTAGAATGTGAAACTTGAGATGGTTACAATAGCGAAAGTGAGTGAGTGTATGAAACAAAGATGCTGTTTGAATAATGTTTGAATAATAGCTGCAAAGATTATTGTTAAAAGAACAAGTTTATGGGCATGGTTCTTAAAAATGTCATATGATTCTTTTGAGAACAACATTGTTAACATTTGATATTAAGACAAATGAATTTGATGTGAGTGAACGAAGGTGAAGGCAAATGTATAAATAGTAGATTAGTGAAAATGTGATGAGGGAAATGGTGTGGGGACGTAGGAACCACGTGAGACAATTATATGGGATTATAAATCAGATTAATAGTTGGTTAATTATCTGTTCTATTTACCTTTAATAATGCATTTCACAAAAATAAATCCAATCTTGATTTTTCTAATATAGTAGTAAAATGACCTGTAAAATCACGGATTTGTTTAAATGAAATAGTTTAATGATATATTTTAGGTATTAAGTGACTTTAAACGCTAAAGTCATTTAGTTTAATGACCCGACGGATTCCGACTAAGAAACTTCTCGTTATTTTTTCAAACACATTGATGTAATTAACTTGATCGGAATAAATGAACTACATTTATTCTCTCACCATCATCTTCCAATTTTCATCACAATTACTATTTTTCCTGTCATAAAAGCCTACATCAGAACCTTTTATTGATACGTATATTTCGCATACATATATAACGTAATTAATCTCGTAAAAGGAACTCATATTTGAATTTAAATAATAATATAATAATAATTGATAATTAATGAGAGTGAATTTTTTTCTCAAAAAACATGAAATAAATAAATAAGTAGATGTAATTTAATTAGTCATTAATTAGATTAATGACATCATCTTAAGAGCTTATATTTTTTTCTTTTTCTTTTTAATTTTTTTTAACAAATGAATTAATCTAATAATGATATCATCATTATAGGATTTTAATAGAAACTATAGAAGAGTGTTTTGCTTTGAGTTTAGAAGATTATCTTGTAGATTATCATATTTGTAAATCGTAAATAATTATTTAGTAGTATTTGACAAAGTAAACTACAAAATCAATTATTTAACATATCAGAGACTCACAAAGTGGAAATAAGAAAATAAACATGTTACTCATTATTACAACAAAACGTGATAATCAATTATTTATTCGTTTAATGATATTGAGGTTGACAAGTTTGAATATGATGATCAGTGGCGATTGGCAAACCTATGTGGGAAAAATTTCAGGTTTCACTGAATTTTGATTCTGTATTTGTCACTGATGATATGTATTAAATCATATGTTATTGGTGTTAGGAATTGGTAGCAGAAGACCCAACTAACGATTCTCTCGCTAACAAAAACCCAATTCACACAAGACTTGTGTAAATGAATTACATCCATATGCAAAAAACGAATAAATCAAAATGATAAACGACACAAGGATTTTACATGGTTATATCCCAACTCCATTAATGGCGTGAAGAAGGGTTTAGTACACGGGCGCAAACCGAAGATTTTATTAATTAATTTTCGTGCACACAATCATAGGAGCCTAAAGTTACATTATATAAAAGTAAACAAATAAGGAAATGTCTTGCAGCCAAAGTCAAGGTCGCATCTGGTGACCCTAGTGTCACGGACCGCGACAGCCCGAATTCCAGAAACTTCAATTAGCTTGATCGCCATTCTCGTGTCTTGACTACTTGCCTCGCGTCTGGTGAACACATCATCAATACACGTGACATTAACCCTGCAGCTTCCTTTTTTGATTTGTTCAATCTCCATATACTCAAAAATCTCCTACTTGGAGACTTTGAACAAACCCTATACTGATCTCCCACAAGATTTAACAGGAAGATACACCACCTCACTCATCGCTCTAGACACATCCAATCCCGCCACTGATATGTTAACGATCACTCATACGGATTACCTGTATATCTATGAATTTTACAGACCCAACTCCTCATCCCAAGAACGCTCCAAATGTACGAGTAAGAACTAAAACCATGTCTACTTGAGAAGAAACATGATTCGTATCATCGGTTAGTCGCAAATTTCTTTGTCATTGGAAAGTAAATGAAACACCCTTGACTCGATAATTTTATTTTTTTTAAACAGACTAGATACGTCGCATCTGGCATAGATGTTGCGCATCCATCATATCCTGACTAGACGTGGAGCATCTAGACAAAGTGACAACATCAGAAAACAAGTCGAGGAAAATAGGTGTGGCACATCTTGTGGGATGCGGCACATCGTCACCCAACTTCAACGTTTTGCATTTTAACCCAAATAGACATTACCTGATTTAATATCTGAAAACATTTTTGTACTTGGAATAACACATGCAACCCAATAAAAATGACTCAGCAATGTCCAGACCAGTTTGGTATCCAGCTCCTCCTGAAAATTCTTCAAACAACACAAACTAGAAGATATATTCTTTACAGAACATTGCAGACTCGCACTCTTTTCTTCGCAACTAACTCTCGGATAAAGATATCCGCCAATATTTAGATTTTTGAAGCCTCTTTAACATACTGAAATAGGGAACCTTTTGATGGAAAACTGTGTATACTTTTCATTCAGATTAACGCAGCGGATAGTTAAAATTAACTTATTTAATGAAACATGCACACGATTAATCTTTCCCAATGATCTAGTTACATCATAATAATTGTCATGAATATAAAACAAAAGAGGAGTTAACGATATGCCTTTCTTGAAGAATTGATGAGACGGAGAGAAACTTACGATCAAAAGTATGACCGTCTCTTTGGATAGTCCACACTACACTTTAAACGACCGTCAATGGATGCTAGTCCAAACCCAAGTAACTATTATAATAATCCAATTATTATAATAAATAATAATACTCCGTATATATATGGTTTCTTGTTTGCAAAAGAGAATCAAATAAAAACTTGTGAATGTGGTTTAGTATTAGTTAGCAATAATAAACTTTCAAGTTTTGTTATTCTTTTCTCTGGATTTGTGTTAGTCGAAACTAACTCTTTCACAAGCCAACCAAAAACATATATATAACATAATTAGGAGTAAAAAGAAACTCTTTGAGTCAGTGGAATAATAAAGGCATAATATTATTTTTTGAGAAAAAAAAAAATAACACCCGTGAACCCTTTTTAAATGAACCCGTGAATTCAAATTACATAAAGTCGTATTTCTCAAATACTTCAGGGGTATGTTATGTAACTTATAATTAATAATTTCTATCATGTCGTTTTCATGTGAATAGTAAATTAATTAATTTCGATTCATTTAAATGAATTAATTTTGATTTACTATTTTGTTACTTGAGTAATATATATACATCATATATATATATATATATATTTTATTTGACGTCTCGGTGTATATGTGTATGACTCCGATGCCTCAAATGAGGTTGGCCATATAGTTATATGTTGTACCTTGCACATTAATCCTACAGGCTCCCACTTGTGCATGGCATAACACCAAGTAACTATACAAACAATGGTAAGCGTCTAGCAACACGTCATTGTCCTCAAATTCATGTGAGGGTAGTTTCTCGAAACTATTTATGGTAAGTTTTAAATGTCATTCGTCCTTTTGTTTCATATACTTTAGTTAAACTTGAGATATGGATCATCGATCATTCTCATTTGTTTAACAATTTTGTTTCTCGATCTTAGAACTGAATTAGATCACCAAATTAATTAAGTATCATCTTAATTACATCTGGGTGCGGCCACACAAATATCTTATTCATTAATCGAGGAGCTCAAAAGTATCTAACTCCAAACATTTTGGAGGAACAAATCCTATATTGCATACACGTGTCTCTCACGAGCTTTACATTATACCCAATAATGACCTTTATTACAGCCTTATTCAGGACATCATTTAACCATATCAAAGTACAATGTTCCACACATCGAAATCGGCGTGCATCTCAAGTCTAAGGACATAAAGACGTAATCACTAAAAGATTCACTACTGACAACGATCCATGTAGTGACATCTCGGTTGGGTCATTCCAATATTCATCATCAATGAATACATATGAATTTTGATCTCTACAAGTTAACTATTTATTATCAATAAATATAACCAAAACTTCATATTAATCTTAATTCATGTTATTCCCATAACATGATCGATTATGGAGATTTTGAATAATCAACAATTATTCATGGATTAAACATGCTAATATAGAACACAGTGATATAAATGAAAATGATCATACCATCAATATATCATTTCATTATGATAAAACTGTTTAATGTTCCAAAAATATCCAAATACTAAATTACGAATTAAAAAGATCAGCAGCATAACGAAGTCCAATACTACTAACATGATCATCATGCTTGTTGTGTGTCATGGGCTTCATGAACGGGTCAGCCACATTATCATCTGTATGAACCTTAAGAATACTAATATCATTCTTCTCAACGACTTCTTGAACGTAGTCAAACTTTCGAAGAATGTGTCTGCTACCTTTACGTACACGTGATTCTTTCGCAAGTATAATAGCACTTGAATTATCACAGTACATTTCCATAGGGGATTCAATGCTGGGAACTACTCCGAGTTCAACAACAAACTTCCTAATCCAGACAGCTTCTTGAGCAGCTTCTCAGGCAGCAATGTATTCTGCTTCCGTTGTAGACTGTGCAACTGTGCTCTGCTTTGAGCTTCTCCAATCAACTGCCCTGCCATTCATGACAAAGACATACCCTGACTGGGATCGAGAATCATCTCGATCAGTTTGGAAACTAGCATCTGTATAACATCTAATACTCAACTCTTCTTCCAAACCACCGTAAACCAAAAACATATCTTTAGTTCTCCGCAAAATATTTAAGAATGCTCTTAACAGCAATCCAATGTTCTTCACCTGGATTCTGTTGATAACGACTCATCAAACTCAAAGCTAACGAGACATCAGGTCTAGTACATAACATGGCATACATAATGGATCATATAGCCGAAGCATACGGAACACATTTCATTCATCTTATCTCAACAGGTGTGATAGGACTTTGAGACTTGCTCAAGGTTATGCCCTTTTGCATGGGCAATGCTCCGCGCTTAGAGTTTTGCATGTTAAATCTTCGCAAGATTTTGTCAATTTATGTACTTTGACTCAAACCAATAAGCCTTTTGGATCTATTTCTATAGATCCTGATTCCAAGAATATACTTAGCTTCTCCAAGATCTTTCATGGCAAAACATTTTCCAAGCCAAGATTTGACATCTTGCAAAGTTGGAATGTCATTTCCAATAAGTAGTATGTCATCAACATACAAGATCAAGAAGACAACTTTGCTCCCACTAGCTCTAATGTAAACACAGGGCTCATCTTGGTTTTGAGAAAAACCAAACTCTTTGATTTTCTGATCAAACTTAAGATTCCAGCTCCTGGATGCTTGCTTTAATCCATAAATGGATTTTAGAAGCTTGCATACTTTAGTAGGATGCTTAGGATTCACAAACCCTTCTGGCTAAACCATATATACGTCCTCGCTTAGGTCGCCATTTAAGAAAGCGGTTTTTACATCCATTTACCATATTTCATAATCATGAAAAGCAGCTATGGCAATAAGTATCCTAATTGATTTAATGCTCGCGACTGGTGAAAAAGTTTCCTCATAATCAATTCCTTGAGTTTGAGTATAACCTTTTGCCACCAATCGAGCCTTAAAAGTATTTACATTACCGTCCATGTCAGCCTTCTTCTTGAAGACCCATTTACTGCCCACTGTCTTGCAATTGGGTGGAAGATCAATCAAGTCCCATACTTGATTATCTTTCATGGACTGCATCTCTGCCTTCATAGCATCTCGCCATTTGTTAGATTCTGGATCTGACATGACTTCACCATAGCTAGAGGGTTCATCATAATCCCCTAGATGAGGTTTATCTAAATTAATCAGAAGATTTAACCTCTCAGGTTGATGAGGAGTTCTACTAGTTTTACGAAGTATAGGTGCAACACGTTCTGGCTCACCAACAGTGTGTTCAGCTTCAACGTGCGGTTGGCTAGTACCTTCAAAAGGTGTGTTACTTTGTGATTCTTGAATTTTCTCAAGATCTACTTTACTCCCACTGACTTCTTGTAAGAGAAGATCTCTTTCAAAGAATACAGCAAACCGAGCAGTAAACACGTTGTTTTCAGCTTGGTAGTAAAAATAGTAACCCATTGTTTCCTTTGGGTATCCCACAAAGTGAAATTTGATACCTCTGGGTTTAACTTGTTTGAAGTGTCACGTTTCACATACGCTTCACAATCCCAGACTTTCAAATAAGACAACTTAGGACTCTTTCCATACCATAATTCATATGGTGTCTTTTCTACCTTCTTGGTTGGAACCATATTGAGTATGCGTGCAGCAGACTCTAATGCATAACCCCAAAAAGACATCGGCATAGTAGTTAGACTCATCATAGATCGAACCATATCAAGTAAAGTTCGATTCCTCTGCTCCGACACACCATTGTGTTGTGGTGTGTAAGGTGGAGTGAAATGTGAGACAATCCCACGATTATTCAGGTGGTCCAAAAACTCTTGACTCATATATTCCCCTCCCCGATCAGAGCGAAGGGCTTTAATGGTCTTTCCAAGTTGATTCTCTACTTCATTTTGGAAGATTTTGAATGTTTCAAAAACTTCATGTTTATGTTTCAGCAAGTAAACATAACCATATCTACTCTAATCATCAGTAAATGTAACGAAGTATGATTCACCATTTCTAGACATAGTTCTAAAAGGGCCACATACATCAGTATGTGTTAGTCCTAAAAGATCTTTAGCTCTTTCACCTAAACCGGAGAAAGGAACCTTTGTCATCTTTCCACATAAACATGACTTGCATACATCAAATGACTCAGAGCCAGTTGATTCCAAAAGCCCATCAGATTGGAGTTTTGAAATGCGTTGTTTGTTTATATGACCAAGACGACAATGCCATAGATAGGTATTATTCAAATCTTACTTGACTCGTTTGGCAGTACAGGTATATACATAATTATTATTTGAACTCACACCATGCATATCAATTTCAAAAGTACCATAACGTGGAATAGCATTAAAATAAAATAAAATACATTATTCTTAAAGACTAAAATACCAAAGTGCGTAAATGTAAGTTCAAAACCAACATTTTTCAAAAGAGAAACTGAAATTACATTGCTCGTAATACTAGGAGCATAATGACATTGTTCCAACAAAACAATAAGACCACTAGGTAGAGTAAGCTCATAGGTTCCAATAGCTTCGACGGCAGCTCGAGTCCCATTGCCTACTCTTAAGTCTAGTGTGTTATTCTTCGGTCTCTTACTTCTTCTCATTCTATGCATATTGTTACAGATGTGAGTACCACAATCAGTATCAAAAATCCAGGAATCACTAGAAAAAGTATATAATTGTATATGAAATATACCTGATTTGCTGGTCTGGCCAGCTTTGCCTTTTCTCAACTCAGATAGGTAGGAAGGACAGTTCCTCCTCCAGTGGCCAACTTTTCCACAGTAGAAACATTCGGCGTCTTTCGCTGGGTTTTCTTTCTTGGGAGGTGGTGGAATCTTTTTCTTAGCAATTGACTTGCCTTTTCCTTTTCCCCAAGTTTTCGGCTTATTCTTTTTCACCTTACCATCCCTAATCATCAGGACACCTGGATTGGAAACCTTATATGGAATATCCTGTTCAGCAGTTTTGAGCATCGAGTGCACCTCTGCCAGAGATTTCTCCCAACCTTGCATATTGTAATTCATTAAAAATTGGTGATATGATTTTGGTAGTGAAACCAAAACCGTGTTCACAGCCAAGTTAGGCGGCAAGTTAGTTCCAAGTTTTTCCAATCGGTCAATGTAGCTTTTCATTTTCAAGACATGAGAGCTTACTGATTGACCCTCCTCCATTTTGCATGTTTGAAGAAGCTTATAAGTTTCATATAACTCTTGACTAGCCTTTTTTTGAAAACTATTTTTCAGCTCAGTCATCATATCATATGCTGTATGATCTTCCATTTCCTTTTGGAGGTCAGAAGTCATACTAGCAAGCATGATTAAAGCTATCTTCTCTTGCTCATCAAACAACTTCTGATAAGCATTCTTTTGAGCAGCAGTAGCTGTCTCAGGAGGAGATTTGGGTAAGGGTTCTTCAATTTTGTTCAACTTCCCTTCATATTTGAGAACAATTCTCAGTTTGCGGTACCAATCGAGGAAGTTTGAACCATTGAGTTTCTCCTTCTTCAACAAAGAACGGAGGGTGTTTTGGTTTACGTTTTGATTGTTTGACATCTACAAAAGAACAAGGTTCAATTTTAGTATTTTCGATATAATACTTTAATAAATTAATTACCCAAGTTTTAATATATTTAAAAACAATTAATTTACGAAAGCCTAAGATCCACATAGAGGTTCCATAACTACATCTGTTGATCAGCTAACAGTTATAGAGTCTACTGGTAGGCAGCGAGTACCAATTGCATCACATGTACAACTCTTAGATCTTTATGGGACCTTGAGATATGTGTAGTCTAACAAACTACTATTATCTATCGGCATGTTTGTCCCATCCTTGCCTCGAACTCAGGTCTCACCGTGAATACAATTAAGTCGTCCAATTTGGAACCAGTGGAAATTCAGCCTAGTCTCACTCGTAACTGAAAATCCACCTCGTGGCTATAATTCGATTAGGTCTCACCGTATTCAAAAAATAACGAGGAGTGTTTGCAAGCTCATTGGATGGCATGACTTAAATTTGACGGGTATTTTGAAAATGTTTGTGTTAACGAATAATGCATGCACACAAGATTCGCTACACTATTTGTTAAAAATCATTTTAACCAATTTTATATATGTCGATCGTATTTATGCGTCTAGTTTGTTATTTTATTTTATATAAAAAAAATAACAAATACACATTGTGTATCATTTTAAAACATTGTTAAAAGATGTCGCTCATATATAATATTTAAGTTTCAAAAAAAATATATATATTTAACTTTAAACTCGTTAGAGTTTAACTTTTTTTAAAATCATCAATTTTAACCTTTGAAACTCGTTACTAGTTTTATTTGATGTTTTCATCAAAAACATTTAGCATATATTATAATCAACAATTAAATATAAATGCAGAAAAATAAAACACAACCATACCATGCATCACACACACATAGCCTAGCCCAAAAATCCTATGCTTGATCCCATGAGCCGACATGGGATCAAGAGGTCAAACTAAGGGTAATATCGTAGCTCCCACTTGATTCAAAAATCAAGTGAAAACTTGACAAATGTCATCGTTGTCAACTTGACCTGTTCGCCATCTTCTAAGCCAAAAGCACGTTGTATTTTATCTTTAATCTTCATCTTGTTACATTTATTTAAATTTGAAAATACAACTAAACTAGTACTTTTACAAATTGAAATAAAATTAAATACAATACTATGAAAATTAAAATTAAATATAATACAACTTTGGCTTCAAAATTGGCCTTTATAATAATACAAATAATCAACATGACATAATATTGCCGTAATCAACAATCACAACAATCATACATAGGTCGGGGCATTATGGGCTATGAGTGTAATCACAATTTTAATAACTACATTATTAAAACTTAAATATGGTCTGTCCATGGTTACAATGCATGTGTATAACCATGGAATAAATATTCAAGCCATAACAATTAAATCTACAATTTAAAATAGTGATATTCTTTCAATCATATTTGTGCGTCATGAGGTTAAGTTTAGATCAACCGAGTTGACTTTAAAAACCAAAAAGGTTTCGACTTTCACCAATATACCACAAAGCTAAATCTAAAGAATAGTCACAAGACAATTAAGATGATGTAAAAGTGGCTTGGATACCACTGATGGAAAACCGTGTATACTTTTCATTCAGATTAACGCAGCGGATAGTTAAAATTAACTTATTTAATGAAACATGCACACGATTAATCTTTCCCAATGATCCAGTTACATCATAATAATTGTCATGAATATAAAACAAAAGAGGAGTTAACGATATACCTTTCTTGAAGAATTGATGAGACGGAGAGAAACTTACGATCAAAAGTATGACCGTCTCTTTGGATAGTCCACACTATACTTTAAACGACCGTCGATGCTAGTCCAAACCCAAGTAACTATTATAATAATCCAATTATTATAATAAATAATAATACTCCGTATATATATGGTTTCTTGTTTGCAAAAGAGAATCAAATAAAAACTTGTGAATGTGGTTTGGTATTAGTTAGCAATAATAAACTTTCAAGTTTTGTTATTCTTTTCTCTGGATTTGTGTTAGTCGAAACTAACTCTTTCACAAGCCAACCAAAAACATATATATAACATAATTAGGAGTAAAAAGAAACTCTTTGAGTAAGTGGAATAATAAAGGCATAATATTATTTTTTGAGAAAAAAAAAACAACACCAGTGTACCCTTTTAAATGAACCCGTAAATTCAAATTACATAAAGTTGTATTTCTCAAATACTTCAGGGGTATGTTATGTAACTTATAATTAATAATTTCTATCATGTCGCTTTCATATGAATAGTAAATTAATTAATTTCGATTCATTTACTATTCATATGAATAGTAAGTGAATTAATTTCGATTTACTATTTTGTTACTTGAGTAATATATATACATCATATATATATATTTTATTTGACGTCTCGGTGTATATGTGTGTAACCCCAAAAGCTTAAATGAGGTTGGCCATATAGTTATATTTGTACTTTGCACATTAATCCTACACCTTTCACCAACTTATCGACTATAATCCAAATTTACATCATGCTAGTGGGGTTTTCGTTAATGCTTTGCGAGCAATTCCACTTTTATATTCCTCCATTTCCACGTGTATATATCCCAAAGTTTGGAGATCAACTTGTGAGTCGCCGCTTTCACTCACATCTTTTAATCGTGATACGCTTCATGTGTCAGTTGTTTGCTAACATTATTCACATGAAACCGATTTATAAATACTCTACTTCATCTCTCCTTATTCATGCAAGTACATACCTCCCTTTTTCTTCGTAACCTAAATAGAACTTTTATGCATTCAAATGATATGTTCGGAGCATCTAGAGTACTACATTGCACGTCTAGCCTTCTTTGAACATTCTAGGAAAACTTCTAATTGACACTTCAATCCATAGTTATATGTAGTTGTGATCTAATATTGGAGCTCTCCACACTACAATCCATGTTGGAATTACACCTTCACACGCTTAATGGCGTTTTGCCCTTCAACAATAATGGACTTCTGCATTACTGCATCAACTCCTTTTGTTATATTTCCTTGAAATGCTTCAACTGTTTCTTCCTTACATTATCTCCATCAATGAGTTCTTTAAGCGCTAGCCTTCACATATCATACAACAACAACAATACCCAATCCCGCGCCTGCGAGGTATGGGGAGGTAAGATGTAGACAATCCTTCCTCTACCCTAGAATAGAAGAGAAGTCGTTTCTTTAACCACGAGTCGAGAAAAGGATTCTCCACCCAGAGAAAAAGAAATTCATCCCCCTCTCTACTCCAGGGTAGAGAGATTGATTCCGTGAGGACCTCCGGCTAGAAAACGAGAAAAAAAAAATGAAATAAAATAAAAAAAAGAAAAAAAATTGAAATAAAATAAAAAGAAAAAATAAATAAAAGATAGACGCCATGAAAATAGTAGAATCAAATTTTCATGGGTTTTAAAGCCTGCCTGAAAATCAATATAGGCTCTAAGCGGCAGTCAAGACGTCACTAAATCGACGCTTGTCGTTGCCTCAATAAATAGAACCAAAAACGGGAAACTAACCTTCATCTCTAAACCCATATCTCTATATTTGTTTATGTGCTCAAGAACATGCACTTAGGTCGTCATTCCGAAGTAGTGAGATATGTCACACTCGTTATCTACGCAGAAACTCAACTCCTTTCTCTGTCGGTTAGTTGGATACATTGGTCCAATCACTTCTCTTTAAGTTAATAACAATGATAAATTTAATCACCAAGAAGGGTAATGACACCCTAGTATTCCCTTACATGTTTACACTTCCAGCTACAAATTTGTTTCTCACGTATTTAATCGTCCCGTCACCCTAGCAGGGCCATTCTCCCCTCACTTTTAGGGTGGTTTTGAAATACGCTCGACGCTTCTTCATTGCTTGGTCGGGAAACATTCAGCCCTATTTTCAAGTGATTTTCGGTCAGTTTTACCTACAATTGGATTTGAACCAATCATAACTTTAGGTTTGAGCTCTTACCTGGAACTTCCTTATCTCCCTTATTTGCTTTAAACTCAGTAGTAGTAATCCACAGAATTGAGTCTTTTATACTCGTGGAAATATAAATGTAAATGTGAACACAATTCTATATCCTCCCACGCAATGGATTCGTCCCAACTCAAGACGGAACAATTTCTTCATTTTACCACAATCCTTCGATAAACATCCTCAGTTGAACGTCTTCCTTCCCTTGAAAAGAATATCTTTTGTTGCTCCAAGGACTTCTCCCTTTTACTTGAAATCAGGTAAGTTACAAGTGCCTCACCACTTATCTCAATTAACATCCACCATTCTTTTTTTTAACAGCAGTACGGGATCACCTAGCGGGACTTAACCACCTACGCGTTCATCTCCCTGCAGCTGCATAACCCGTTCCTAACTGCTACCCGAGAGGAAACCCGGCCCAATCTGAGGGCATGGGGTGGTAAAACACCCCTCCCCCACTGCCCCCGCAACGCGATGTGCGAAAGGCACCCTTAGGTGGAATTCAAGGGTAAAGGGGCAACATTGTGTGCAATGCTTCACCCTACGGGAGTCGAACTCCTGACCTCTGGCTAAGAGAGGTAGGCCACTACCACATGAGCTACAACACAATGTTAAAGTCACCATCCACCATTCTTAAAGTCACCATTCGATGCCATCACATTACTATTTCACACGGTTTCGCGTGTCGCCCACTAGACGCCACATCACATGACTTTTCACTTCTTCTGTTATAATACATAAAGCTCTCGTCTCAAACACCCCTTAATGAGGTCATGCACTTCTTACTCTTACTCTTTCCATTTCACTATCGCGTTCAGCGAGAACTTCGGTTAGTCGTTAAGAAGATGACATCCTTAAGTTCCTCGTCAACGCAACTCCGTTTAATCTTCACCTTCAACAATCAACTGTCAGTTCTGTGGTTTCACCACAATGCTGACAGATTGCAACTGACCTTCCAATACATAAATATTATTTATTAGATTACTTCTTTCAAATCTACTTCACTACTTTCAAATAATTCTTCATTAACAACTACAAATCTTAACCCAAAATTATGCTTCAAATTAAATATGCGTCTTTAATACGTGACTACTCCTCAATTTATCTCCATCTAGTTTAATTGTAACTTCTAACTACAACTTAAAGCTTCATGATAAATAAAAACATTTCTTACACTAACACCTTGATCTAGCATCATATTCTAACCCACAATGCCCAATAAAGCAAGTACTAACATAGCCCTAAAATAAATACATACAAGAGTTGGGTTCTTATATTCGGGTAGGATAAAGATGATGAATGCTACAAATTCGACCTCCTCTTGGTTGTGGATGCTTCAAATGATCAAACCCACCAAACCCTAGAATCAATTCCTCTAAATTAGCTCTTCTTCTTCAATCTCTATATCTCTAAACTCTCTCTATTAGTTAAGAGAGTTTTCTGTAAACTTCAAGGTGCATTTTGAACTCTCATAAGTAGATTTTAGGGTTAAAGCCCGTTAAAAAACAAATTTACACTTTCAGTCCTTCATTTATAAAAACTGCTAGATATTGTCACCAGGTCCAAATGAGGCGCATCTAAATACTTTTCAGCTTTAAATTTTAAAATAATGTTCGCGTTCGAGTTACGGTCGTCTGGGCTTTTTAATCACCTCAATCCGAATCCGTATGAGTGAGATATGGCAAAAACAATGAAGGCACATATAAGATGATAACATACTCAAACTTCTCAGGTTACAATTAGATATCGAAATTATGGATGTTACAGTAAAACAAATATTCGATGCTCTATTGTTACCGGGAATTAACGCACTAATCTCGTGAACATTGGAGAACCACATCGCAGTATCTCCATAACTCCATTAGTCATCCAACTCCCACTGTCTAGATAACTTCCAAGGATTACCAAACTCACACCAAGTTCCAGACACCTTAATCAATCCTAGAAAGCTCAAGATAATCCCCCCCCCCCTCCATCACCTAAAGATTCCTAATTGATCACTCTCGAAGAAACCGCTCGATTTGTTGAACCAACTATCAACCAAACCCTAGCATCGGTCGAACGCATTTCTCCAAAACCTTTGAACAACCAATTTCTGTAGTATAACACCCCGCCAAATTACCATCTGACGGCGTGTTAATTTCGGTCCCACAGTTAACAGTTACGCCCTCTATATGAGACGTTTAAAGCAATCGCATTTAATTTTATTTAAAATATTAACTTTCAAAAACATAAGCCAATAATCCCAAAATAGAAACACTGTTGTGATCGTAACCACAAGCCAACAGTATTTAAACAGTATAAAAGTTTTAAATGCGAAAGTAAATAATGTTCTTTAAAATCAAATGCTGACTCCACGACCAGTCATGCAGCAAACACAGCGGAAGCATACCTCTTAAGGACCTGAGAATAACAACACGCAAAAACAGGTCAACAAATAATGTTGGTGAATCTACAGATTTAAAGTAATGTAACAGTATCTGAAAAACAGTTATCAGAAAATAGTTTGATTTCCTTGACCACGAGATTCTATCGCTTGCATAAACCGAGCACCTGAATACTAGCAAAGACCCAAGTATAGAAACCACTACACCCGACCTTACCTCGTAAAATGTTATACACTTGTTCAAATGTATTTAATGTTTAAAGTAAATGTACCACTGTTTTTATAGCGGGTGAGGTTGTCAACCTAACGGATCCGTCCATCTAAATTGTGCTTACACCGATGGTATTAAAAGTATTCAAGCTAGAGGCTTTTTGAACAAACTCATTATGCATATGTGTAGTACTCATGTCAATATAAAAGTAATTGAAAATGTAAATATAACAGCGTGTATTCTCATCCCTGAAAACATGTAAAAAGTGGGACTGTAGACTCACCTTTGAATAAGCTCGGAATGAAAGACAAATGACTTGTACGGTTTAGACCCGAGTAATGTAACCTAAGTATACGTATGTAGCTTGGTTGGTCAACATATGTATATTATATAAGTGTGGTTTCATAGTGTACGTTGTCTTATTGCTCGACCCGACGCGTTTCAAAGTAAAAGTCAACTATCTCATGCAAGTCAAACAAAGTCAACCGAAGTCAAACCGAAAGTCAAACTTGGCCAATGTGGTCAACTAAAGTCAACATCAGTAGGTTCATGCCAAATATTGGTCAATAAGTCAAACCTAAGTCAAACAATACGTTTTAGGTCATGAATGATCATTTTCACAATTTCAGTTTATCGTCATGCACAAAATTTATGAACACGTAACATACTTAGCACATTATATCATAGTACAAAATTCAAGTAAATATGACAAACTCCAGATCATAATTATACTTAAAATTAATTCCAAAAAGTCCGGCCAGGGACTCATACGACAATTAAAAGTCAGGAATCAGAAGGGATACATTTGGAGTTTGCCAAGTCAGTTTTTGACCGCGCACTGATTTCATTTTGGCTATAACTGTAGTTAGGAACATGCAATTGATACAAGACCAGTGGCCATAGTTCAAGGAAAAATCAAAGCAACACATATCAAAAATCTAGAAACTTTTGTTTAGCCAATTTGTACAGTTTATTCGTGAAATTTGAACATTTAATTTTCAGCTCAAATCAGAATTCACATAAAGTACG
The DNA here is from genome assembly GCF_046630445.1 of Rutidosis leptorrhynchoides. Lineage (NCBI taxonomy): Eukaryota > Viridiplantae > Streptophyta > Magnoliopsida > Asterales > Asteraceae > Rutidosis > Rutidosis leptorrhynchoides. The sequence continues at coordinate 148,714,298 of NC_092335.1, read as the reverse complement.
ACTCTATTGTGCCCAATGCATAAGGTTTAAGAGATTTACATAAACTAACAATAAGTCACATATCATGTTAAGTTTCATTTACCAGAAGAATACATGCTCAAACAATTCACATAATCCACAGAGTACAAAACCGTGATCAATTTACAGATTCAATTCTCATTTAGTTAGTCACATTCGCATGCCATTATCCGAAGATCTAAATACAATTAGCCTATGATATCCATGAAAGATGAAGTAATTTTTTTCTAGTTTTCAAATATTCAAAGTTTTAATTACAGAAATTAACACATTTTATCATACAAGGTTATTTTCATGCATGTGCTGTATAAAACTACATTTACACTAATTCTAGCATATCTCGGGCTATGCATAAGCAAACGACATGATATCCTAGTCTAAATTGAGTGCTTTTAAATTATCTTTCCAGTGGTATAAGTCTCACATGCTAATTCATTTTCTATCAATACCAGATTTCTGATCAAGCAACAAAAACACAACGATAATTCAAATCGACATAACTTAATCATACGGAAACGAAATCAAGCGAATCCAAAGCCTAAACTCAATAGTTTTTCGCAAGGAATCTGATTATAACATAATAATTAACATTTGAAAAACTTAATTTTTCTGATCAAACAAATACAAATTCGTTTTTAAACCCTAGCGCATCAAACAATCAAAATAACGATTACAATTAACACGTACGCGTATAGACTTGAGCAATTGACAACATAACTATGAAACTTTATAAAAAATCAGATTTTTAAGAATTAGGGTTCATGTAAATATACCTTAGATCAACAATCAAAGCACACCAATACGTAGAGGATAACGCGAATTATAACTTTTGTTCTTGAGGTTTAATCAAAAATTGAGTTTGAGTGTGTGTGTGTGTGTGTGTGTGTGTGTGATGGGCGACGGCCAAGAGGGAGGGAGAAGGAGGGATCGACCAAAAAAATAAATGGGGAATGATTTGTGCAGTTAGGGTATTAATAAGTATATATATTAAGCCCTAATATAAATAAATGCACATAAGTCCCTCAACAATTAACAAAAATTAAAATATAAGGGGGAGGGGAGGGGAGTTCGGCCGAATGGGGCCCTCATGGGGTTCCCGGGCTCTCGTTTTGCAATCCCGTGTAATCGTGGTCCGTTTTAAGTGTCGTTTAGTCGTACCGAAGGCCCGGAACGCTAACCCGATCGTTAAACGCAACCAATTGTCTAATTTATTAAAAACCCAATAAATTAAATATTTTAAAAAGTTAATAATTAATAAAATTAATTATTAAAATAAACCCGAGCATTTCGTTGCTCAAAAAGCTTTTATCAATCGTTTTTATCGTATTTCATTATCCGAAATATTTATTTGAATTAATATCAACCCATATCAATTATTAAAACCCTTCGAAGATCAAGTACGCATTTAACACACGTAAACGCACAAAAGTTAAATAATCGTCATTAAATAAACTAACGAAAGGTTAACGAAAGTAACAGAAAATCAGGGTTGTTACATTACCCACCTGAAATTTTAGTGATCATCCTGAAATTTTAGTGATCATCCGCTGAAGTGGTTTCCTCGAGAAACAATTACGGATACTTCAGCCTCATCTGGTCTTCACGCTCCCACGTGAACTCCGGTCCTCTTCTCGCGTTCTACCGAACTTTAACGATAGGAATTCTGCTTTGCTTCAACTGTTTGACCTCTCGGCCCAAGATTTCAACAGGTTCCTCAATGAAATGAAGTTTGTCGTCGATATGTAGTTCCTCTAAAGGAATAATCAAATTATCATCGGCTAGGCACTTCTTTAATTGGATACATGGAAAACGTCATGAATACTGCTGAGTGCTTATGGCAGTTCCAATCTGTAAGCTACTGGTCCAACTCTTTCAGTTATCTCAAATGGTCCAACATATCTAGGACTCAGTTTACCTCGTCTTCCAAATCGTACAACACCCTTCCAAAGTGACACCTTAAGCATAACCTTGTCACCAACTTGGAACTCTATGTCCTTACGTCTAACATCGACGTAACTCTTTTGACGACTTCGAGCCGTTCTCAATCGTTCCTGAATCTGTAGAACTTTCTCAGTTATCTCCTGAATAATCTCAGGACCTGTCAACTGACTATCTCCCAACTTGCTCCAACAAACGGGAGATCTACTCTTCCTTCCATACAATGCTTCGAAAGGTGCGGCTTTAATACTCGCATGGTAGTTGTTATTGTATGAGAACTCAGTTAGTGGTAAATAATTATCCTATCCGTTTCCGAAATCAATGACACACGCTCTCAACATGTCCTCAAAAGTCTAAATAGTTCGTTCGCTCTGGCCATCCGTCTGAGGGTGATATGCTGTACTCATATCTAAACGGGTCCCCATTGCTTTCTGTAATGATTGCCAAAACCTGGAAGTAAATCTGCTATCGTGGTCGGATATAATGGATATAGGCACTCCATGCCTAGAGACGACTTCCTTAATGTATATCTGAGCCAGCTTCTCCATTTTATCAGTTTCCCTTATCGGTAAGAAGTGTGCGGACTTAGTGAGATGATCCACGATAACCCAAATGGTATCATGACCTCCCGCCATTCTCGGCAGTTTCATAATGAAGTCCATGGAAATTCCTTCCCACTTCCACTGGGGAATCTCTGGTTGAATCAGTAATCCTGATGGCTTCTGATGCTCAGCCTTGACTTTAGCGCAAGTCAAGCACTTCCCGACATAAGTGGTAATGTCAGCTTTCAAGTTCGGCCACCAATAAAATGCCTTCAAATCTTGGTACATCTTATCTGATTCCGGATGAATTGAGTATCTCGACTTGTGTGCTTCCTCCAACACTAGTTCTCTCAATCCACCAAACTTTGGTACCCAAATTCGGTTAGTAAAGTACCATGTTCCGTCCTCCTTGATGTTAAACTTCTTATCCATCCCTTTGAGAAATTCAACATCAACATTCTCCTGTTTCATGGCTTCTTGTTGTGCTTCACGGATTTGTGATGTGAGATTTGTACAGACAACTATGTTAAGAGCTTTAACCCTAAGAGGTTTCTCTCGCTCCTTTCTGCTCAAGGCATCTGCCATAACATTCGCCTTGCCCGAATGGTATTGAAGTTTGCAGTTATAATCGTTAAGTAGTTCCATCCAACGTCGTTGTCTCATGTTAAGCTGTTTCTGATCGAATATGTGCTGTAAACTCTTATGTTCAGTGAAGATAGCGAACTTGGTTCTAAACTGGTAGTGTCTCCACATTTTAAGTGCAAAGACAACAGCTCCTAACTCAAGATCATGCATAGTGTAGTTGTGCTCATGAATCTTTAACTGACGTGATCCATAAGTAATAACTTTGTTTCGTTGCACAAGCACGCAACCCATTCCTTGACGTGAGGCATCACAATAAATAACAAAATCTTCACTTCCCTCGGGTAGAGACAATACTGGTGCAGTTGTTAACTTCTCCTTCAACAACTGAAATGTAGTCTCTTGCGGTTCTGACCACTCAAACTTCTTGCCCTTATGAGTCAATGCGGTCAATGGTCGGGCGATCTTAGAGAAACCTTCAATGAATCTCCGGTAGTAACCAGCTAGACCCAAAAATTGCCTAATCTGCGTTGGCGTCTTTGGAGTTTCCCAATTCTTAACCGACTCAATCTTTGCTGGATCGACCTGTATTCCATTGGCCCTTACAACATGGCCAAGAAATTGTACCTCTGGTAACCAAAGTTCACACTTAGAGAACTTTGCATACAACTACTCTTCTCTAAGCATAGTCAATATCGAGCGTAGATGTTGTTCGTGCTCTTCTCTGTTCTTGGAGTACACCAATATATTATCAATGAACACGATGACGAATTTATCTAGGTATGGCTTACACACATGGTTCATGAGGTCCAAGAACACTGCTGGTGCGTTCGTTAAACCAAACGACATCACTGTAAACTCATAATGCCCATAACGTGTTCTAAACGCTGTCTTCGGGACATCAGCTTCTTTAACTCTCAATTGATGATACCCGGATCTCAAATCAATCTTCGAATAACAATTGGATCCCTGCAACTGATCAAATAAGTCATCAATCCTCAGTAGCGGATACCGATTCTTGACTGTCAGCTTGTTCAATTCTCTGTAGTCGATACACAATCTCATCGACCCATCCTTCTTCTTAACAAACAGGACCGGAGCTCTCCAAGGCGAAGAACTCGGTCGAAAAAATCCCTTGTCTAACAACTCTTGCAATTGACTATACAACTCTTGAAGCTCTGGAGGTGCAAGTCTGTACGGTGCGCGAGCCACCGGTGCCGCTCCTGGCACTAAGTCTATCTGAAACTCAATTTCTCGATGCGGTGGGAGACCAGGTAATTCCTCCGAAAAAACTTCAAGAAATTCCTTAACTATAGGAACGTCTTCGGATCTCCTTTCTTCTGGTACAATTTGGCTTACAGGAGCCAAGAATGCGATACATCCCTTTCTCACATACTTTTGATATTTACAGCAGTTAATGAGATGTAATTGTGAGCCATTCTTTTCACCATAAATCATCATAGGTTCACCGTCAGCATTAGGAATACGAATAGCCTTTAGGTCACAGACCAGCTTGGCTTTGTTATCAGCTAACCAGTCCATTCCAACCACAAGGTCAAAACTTCCCAGTTTAATAGGTATCACATTAATGCTAAAGGGCTTACTTTCTAACGTCAAAGTACAATCACGATAAATCTTATTAGCTCTCATCAAGTTACCATTCCCTAGTTCTATGGAATACACGTTATCTAGGGGAGAAACAGGTTTCTTAACATTGTGACAAATATCCTTAGATATAAAACTTCTATCGGCGCCAGTATCAAACAAAACATAAACAAGTTGATCATCAAGTGAAAATGTACCCGTGACTAGCTTTGGATCATCACGAGCTTCCGCAGAATTGATGTTGAATGCTCTTCCTCGAGCATTCCCATTGTTGTTCTTAGGACAGTCCTTCTTGTATTGACTCGACTGTCCATAACCATAACAGTTCTTACCACCATTAGCATTGTTCGCGTTGCTTGCTGTGCTGTTGTTGTTGGTGTTGCCGTTGAGATTAACCTTGCAATCTTTTGACAAATGACCAAACTTCTTACAACGCTCACAATTTAGAACAGAACAATTTCCAGTATGATGCTTGCCATACTTCTGACATTGTGGCTTCTTGCCCTTATACCCGGAGTTAGTTCTTGTGGTTCCAGTGTCGTTACGGTAAGAATCTTGCTTTTTGAACTGCTGTTGATTAAAATTCTTGTCCTGACCACCGTTCCACTTCCTCTTACCATCGTTTGACTTATTCTCATTCACTGTAGTGCCCTTCCCTCTCTGGGCAATCTGATCCAACAGCAAACTAGCGATGTCAATAGCTTCCTGCACATTTGTGGGTTTTGAAGTAGTGACCCCGCCTTGAATGTTCTCACTCAGACCTTCAATGTACAGTTCCACCTTACGCCTTTTTGGAGTTACCATTTCAGGACACATTAATGCCAACTCAAAGAACCTCTTGTTATAGGCAGTGAGATCGTTGCCTACTAACTTCAGCTCTCGGTACTCGCGTTCTATTTTCTTAACCTCATTCCTCGAACAATACTCCTCGATCATTCTTTGCTTCAGAGTGTCCCAAGGTAGGGCATAAGCCTGATCATGACCTAGGGATTGAGCATAGTTGTTCCACCAGGTGAGCGCACTATCAGCCAGTGTGCCCGTTGCAAAGCCTACCCTGTCGTTATCATTACAACCACTGATGCGGAAAACCGATTCGAGCTTCTCAAACCACCTAGTGAGACCAACTGGTCCCTCAGTTCCGTTGAAACAATGCGGGTTGCAACTAGTGAACGTTTTGTAAGAACATCCAATACGGCCTTGTGTGCCGTTTCCATTGGTGTAGCTCGAGCCACCACGATCATTACTGTTTCGAGCGTTGTTGATTTCTCTCAGTAGTTCAGCTCTTTCAGCCTCGATTCCTTCGGCGACCATTCTCCTGATTTGGGCGGCGGTTGATTCCTTTGGAGGCATCTTCAACATAGAAAAACACACCAGGTCAGTGTCAAAACAACGCTATATATGAAAATATACTAGCAACGAGTGTTGAAGACTAGTAAATAATAGTACGAAAAGATTCGCTAGTAGTGAGAAGTAGTGTAAGTAGTGATAGTAGTGTTAGTAGTGTTAGTAGTAGAACTAGTGGTAGTAGTATTGGTACTAGTATTATGTAGTGAGAGTAGTGATAGTAACACTAAGTAGTAGCATTAATGGTAATAGTAGTAGTATAACATAACACAAGTATTATGATCATACAAAGTTACTAAATATAGAATGTTACCGCACGCAATAGAAGATAGTAGTTATTAATAGCATAATTGATGTGTTTTATGGGGTGTACGAAACAGTTATCAGTTTTATATTATTTACTACAGAAAATTACCTAAAATTAAACTAAAACACACTAGGCAAGTATACCTATCGTATGGTAATTTAGCTAAGGTAAAGTCCGGGAGGTCGATCCGTGGACACTTTTATTAGGTGTTTTACTAGGTTATCTAGGTAAATTAAGTAACTAAGTTAGATTTAGTAATATATAGTAATTTTAGTAACTTTGGGGGATTTACCGTTTAATGACCGGTTTGTCTTTTTGGCTTTTCTTTTTAATATTAACAACAAGACAGTAAAATTAAACTAAATTGTAGCAACAAAGTAAATAAAAATTACTGTGGTAAATAAAAGTAACTTTAACTAAACGAGATAAAAATACAATAAAAAGAGTATTATGCTTATTTAACTTCCGTAGTTACGATGTTTGACTTTTACTACTTTTTTTTTACTTTTTTACCCTGGGTTAATTTTCCTTGCACCCGTAGAATATTTAATATGTCCACCTGGAGCTGTCCAGCGCAGTCCTATAATTACAAGCATCAAATGCGAGTGTTCTCGTCATTCTATCTTGTAACTACAGTTAAATATTCTATCTAATTACTATTTAGATGGTTTGACGCGGTTGTCGCGTATGTCAATAATTACACCAGTTGTCACTGTATGTAACCCACCTTAATTTTAACTAGTCTTTTAACCATTAATCCATTCACGTGTCCATTTCAATGAATAATTTACCGTATATATAAATAACCCGTCTTCCGTGTCCCGTCAACGTATGTGGTTATTTATGCATATAGTAAATTATAAGTAGTGGTAATTTAACAAGTTGTCACTTAATTATTTTACCATACCCATTAATAGTTAAAACCCCAATCTTCCTTAAGGTCGTTCTTTATCTAAATATTAACCGTTGTACAAATTAAATTAACCCATTTCCTATTTTTAGTCAAACATCATAACTACTTGGGTTAAATAAGCATAATAACAAATTAGCTACTAAACATGGTAGAAAAATAAATAACACTTACACAAAAGTTCTTAGCTTCCATTAATTCAAAGCGGTAGAAAACTTCAAATTACAACACCCGTACAAATTTATATTACAGTACACAATCTGAAACTTGGGAAAAATGGAATATAGGATATTTGTGTGAGAATGTTAGTCAACTTCTTTTACTCTTGGAACTTGCTCTCTCAAATTGTCTGTCCTTCTGACACTCTTGGTGTCTCCCTTAAAAACTGATTCCATGCTCAATATAATACTCCAATTGTCAGACACAAACCAAACTTTATCTATTTGTTAAATTCAATCTTGCAAGAGTGGTAGGTCTACTCTATCTTTAAAATCCATTATTCAATCCCTTTAACTTGAGTGGTCTCTTTCTTGAATTAAATACAGACCAACATGAAATTTATTATTACATCATAGTGGACAAAGTGGCCAAACTACTATTCATGTTTCTTTGTATACTTCTTATAAGCGACCACCATGAATTGCTAAATTAGTTTGCAAGCTTCAAGACCTTGTACTTTGCATTTCTTCACTCGTACATCATGCGTGTTTTAACGTTTTCTTGACATATCTTTCACTTTGGCACTCCGTTAACACTTTTATTTATTTGTACAATTACAATGGAAATATAATACAATTACATATGAAAACCTATTATTTAGGGAGATATTGTGACTAAATATATGTTCATTTTGAGGAATATCAAACTCCCCACACTTGAACATTGCTTGCCCTCAAGCAATCTGACTTACAATACAACGGAATAATAAAATCACACCTCACTCCACACCACACTTCACACAATTTACTCCTTTATTTTTCACACTCTATTTTTCACACTATAAACAATGATAATTTCTTTTTTTTTTCAAGCCACGGTAAAAATTTCATACTACCTCTATATATTACTCTAGAGGCGTTTTCCGTCAATTCAATTCATAACAACGAACAAGTTTCAAATTAATGAAACTTAAGGGTCGTAGTTAAAGTAGTACGTGACTTAGAAAAAAATTTGGATCCTTAGGGAAAATAGGAACCTGATGAAAACGTTTTGTGGTTTTTTTTTTTTTTTTTTTTTTTTTTTTTTGAAAATGCATGCTAGTTTTTACACTAGACACATTTTCCGGATTAACCCATCACCAGTGTAAGTTTTCATAAACATTTTTGTGGGTTGTGGGTTTCGTATTCTCTTTTGATTTTAAGCTAAAAACTTTCGGTTTTGTGTACCCACTTGCTATCCCTGTATTTGTAAAGCACACATCCAGTTTACTTGTTCCATATATTACCTTACGGCAAACTACCGTCCGGTTGTAAAGGAGAGCGATGAACAAGAAACTGTTAAGGCGATGTCTTTTAAGACATTGCATAAAATCATGGTCAATATCGTGTCGAATGCAATTACTATCCTTGGTAGGAGAAATAGTAAAGATCACCCTAAAATTTTTCGGTCTGGCACAAGGTCCTGTCTCTGACCATGCTATGCAACCACCGTTCGTACGGTTGACACCCGATTTGGTTCAGGTGACCTAGTGAATTTCGGTAAATTCCTAGGATTTTACGTTCAACAGTAATGAACGTACTGAAAATAAGTTCTTTGAATACAAATCGGTTTTATATTTTTTCAAAACATTTTCTCGGTCAAGTTCGAGTATAGATATCATCGAATTCCATGAGTTTGTAATTCTCAATCTTTAAGGTCAATCTCTACGATTGAGTAATATCAGTCTTAAATACTGATTTTTAATCTTTAAGGAGATTATCCTTTCTAGGGATCTGGTTCATCAGTCTTATCCAGCGGATTTGCAAGGCGTCCTCCCCATTTTACGAGACAGATCCTTTCATGGATAGGATAAGTCTGACCACTTGGCGACCCTGTTTGATGCTGAGGTCCGTGGATTTCCAGCTGATTTTCGAGAAAACTTTACAAGGTTTTTCGTAGACTCTACAGCCGGTCAGGACGACAACTTCTTGACCTAAATCAAGAAGCGCGTTTCTTTTTCGGAAGACTTTACTTCCTCTAAGGATGGAATTGATTCATCCTGAAGACCTCGAGTATTAAAAGATTAATGTTTTTCTTAAGGAAAATAAGATTTTATGAACACATTTTGATCTTTTAAAAACATTTTGTACGAAGGGTCAGTTGGGTGCAACACTATCCCTTATAGTGTAGATCGCCCTTTTAGTTCTCCAATTGGCCCATGTCTCGGTTTCAATCACTGTTCTTTATGGATTACAACAAAAGTACCTGCAAAACTTCGCATAAACATGTGATATGCAGTTTTAAACAAATAGATTGGTTAATCTCCCCACACTTGGCTTTTTCTTTGCCTTTTTATTCTCCTCTATTCTATTAAATAAATTCAACATTTGTGTTGTTTCTCAATTTATGTCCATTTTAGGTGACGATAGTTTCAGTAAATTTTACTTAATTTTACCGTTCATAAATATTTTAAACAAGATTTGAATTTCTTTAGCTAGAAATTTTTAAATTTTTCACAAAATTTAAAGAATAAGCCAAGTGTATAAACAGAGAGAATTATAACCCCTTCCCACACTTGAGATCATGCAATGCCCTCATTTGCAATGAAATCAGACAAAAATTAGAATTCACGAGGGCAAATAGTATAGAAAGGGAGTTAAAACCTCTTAGAGCCAAAAAGCCCTAACTTGCGCTGTTTTGTGTTGAATTGTTCTTTATTACCAATTTATCGTCTCTTGTTCACATGTTTCGTCAAAAAATTGGTTACTTTTGCTGAACTTACTGTCAGTTTATGAAATTGTCTTGTTTTACCTATTTTCACACAACAACAAAACAAACATGCACACAAAGACACACATTTTTATTTTATTTTTTATTTTTTTTATATACTTTAAATTAATAAGAATAAAATAACGATAACAAAATTCTCGCCCCACCCTTGGGTAAAGTAATTTCAGTATAAACACTTAATCTTAACTCGCGACCAATTTATAGCAATCGTCATTTTAAAGTTATTAATTAAAAGTAAATTTTTATCCCACTTAAGTCAAATTATCTTTAATAATAATAACAAAATTTTCCGTTCTAGCGTGATTTCAGCAGGAACTTAATTTCACTCATGAATATTTTGAAATTGTTATATTAAGTATTTGACTTAAGATATTTATATCTTCTCAATAAACGATATTCCCTAATTCAAAATTTAAACTTTTGTTTGATAACAGTAATTTCAGTTTTAGGTACCTAATTTTACCGATTACCAATTTAAACACTTAAATTAGAAGATTTGTCGCTTGAAAGCCGAAGATTAAATGCATTTAAACAAACAAGCAAACTTAAAATATAAATACATTGTTCTTTACAAACAATCATACATGTTTATCACACAATAACACACTAAAGTAAATCACACAACAAACTGTTACACTCGCACACTTGCACACTCGCACACTCGCACACTTGTGAGAATTTCAGAATCTCACATAATTATCATCTTGAAAACGACCTGAGCGAATTGCTTTGAAAGCGAGCCGACCAAGTTGATTTTCCATAGATTCGTATGCGTACCCTCTCGGGTTTAGTAATTTTTCTTGGAAACACTTGACTGGCCCTTCTCGACATAAAGTTACAAACTCGAAATTAGAATAAGTTTGATTCTTGGGACATTTCCCTTCGTGGGACCATTTTCCGCACTTGTAACATTTCTCGAGTTGTTTTGCAGCAGATTTAGATGTACCTTGTGCGAAATTAACTTTGTTATGTTCTGCCATTTTCTCCTTTCTAATAGCAGTCATTTTCTCCCTGATCTCCAACACCATATCAATTGGTAAGGTGTAGATCAGTGCGTATGTGAGAAGAGAATGGTTTTGATCGACCGAAGTACGCGACTTATGCATCTAAAAACAAATAGAAACAAAAATAAAACACACGAAAGAAAAATAAAAATTTAGAATGGGGGGAGAAGACTAGTTCTTTAGGGTCTGCTAGGGAAAGACCAGTCGGATTCCATTCTTGAAAAACTAAAAAAGAACAGAATATCAAACACGAGATCTTTCTCTCTCTTGGAACATTCGACTCTCCCCACACTTAGTTAGCTGTGGTGTCGAACTTATGATTAAGATCATTATCAATCTCTCGTGGTCCATCAAAATAGTGTTTTAGCCCGTGTCCATTTACTTTGAATGGTTTATCATTTGAGTCCACTAATTCGACCGTTCCATAAGGTAAAACTCTTGTAACTATGAGCGGTCCTGACCATCTAGATTTTAACTTTCCAGGAAATAGTTTAAATCTAGAATTGAATAGAAGGACACGGTCTCCTTCATGAAACACTTTTTTGTTTAAACGTTTATCGTGCCATTTCTTTGTTTTTTCTTTGTAGATGAGTGAGTTTTCATATGCATCATGCCTTAACTCATCTAATTCATTCAGCTGGCTTAAACGTAATCATCCTGCTTCATGCAAATCAAGATTACATGTCTTAAGTGCCCAAAATGCTTTGTGCTCGATCTCAACGGGGAGATGACATGCTTTTCCATATACGAGATGAAAAGGGGTGGTGCCAATTGGAGTTTTGTAGACCGTTCGGAAGGCCCAAAGAGCATCCTCCAATTTCATGGACCACTCCTTCGGATTTGCACCTACAGTTTTCTCTAGAATCCATTTTAATGCTCGGTTAGTGTTCTCAACTTGTCCACTTGTTTGTGGATGATAAGCTGTCGATATCTTATGAGTTACCCCATATCTTTTAAGAACTTTCTCAAGTTGAGCGTTGTAAAAATGTGTACCCCGATCACTTATCAAAGCTTTCGGTGTTCTGAACCGTGCAAAAAGACTTTTCAAAAAATTGACTACAACCCGTGCATCATTTGTTGGGAGAGCTTGCGCTTTCACCCATTTAGACACATAATCAATAGCAACGAGTATGTAGAGATTATTATGAGATTTTGGAAAAGGGCCCATGAAGTCAATGCCCCAAATGTCGAAAACTTCGCAAACTTGAATGACATTTTGTGGCATCTCATCACGTTAACTTATTCTCCCAACCCTTTGACATGCATCACAGGATTTACAGAGAAGATGGGCATCCTTGAAAATAGAAGGCCAATAGAATCCAGCCTCGTAGACCTTTCTTCCCTTGAGTTGAAGTCCGTAATGCCCTCCTGTAGGTCCTGTGTGACAATGGAGTAAGATTTGTCTAGCTTCATTCCCGAATACGCACCTGCGTATTACTCCATCGAGACAATTTTTAAACAGATGTGGATCCTCCCAAAAGTAGTATTTAATGTCGCTAAAGAATTTCTTTCGTTTTTGATACGACAGTCCCTTTTCAAGTAATCCACATACCAAATAGTTCGCAATTAGTGCGAACCATGGTGGTTCTTCAATCTCAATCTTCATGAGATGTTCATCAGGAAAGTCATCCTGTATCATGGATTCATCGAGAGTGTCTAGCTCAGGGTTCTCAAGGCGTGAAAGATGATCGGCGGCAAGATTTTCTGCTCCCTTTTTATCTCAGATTTCGATGTCAAACTCTTGCAGGAGCAAGATCCAACGAATTAAGTGTGGTTTAGCATCTTGTTTTAAAAACAAGTACTTAAGAGCAGAATGATCGGTATAGACAGCCGTTTTTGCTAGAACAAGATATGATCGAAATTTATCAAAAGAAAAGACTATAGTAAGGAGTTCCTTTTCAGTGGTTGTGTAGTTCGTTTGTGCTCCTTGTAAAGTCTTACTAGCATAGTAAATGGGTTTAAATCATTTTTCTATCCTTTGATCTAAAACGGCTCCTATTGCAAAATCACTTGCATCACACATGATCTCAAAAGGAAGGGCCCAGTTTGGAGCTATCATGATTGGCGCATTGGTGAGCTTTTCTTTGAGAATGTTGAAAGATTTAATACATTCGTCCGAGAAGACAAATGGATTATCTTTTTCGAGGAGTTTTTTCATTGGAGTGGCAATTTTAGAAAAATCTTTAATGAATCATCGGTAAAAACCGGCATGCCCTAGAAAACTCCTAACTCCTTTGACATTGGTAGGATGTGGAAGTTTAGCAATTACATCAACTTTTGCTTTATCCACTTCAATTCCTTCACTTGAGATTTTATGACCTAGAACGATGCCTTCTTTAACCATGAAATGGCATTTCTCCCAGTTAAGCACTAGATTTGATTTCTCGCATCTAATATGCATTCGTTCAAGATTTGAAAGACATGACTCAAAAGAGTCACCGAAGACTGAAAAGTCATCCATGAAAACTTCCATGCATTCTTCTATCATATCATGGAAAATGCCATCATGCACCTTTGAAAGGTTGCAGGGGCATTGCAAAGTCCGAATGGCATGCGTTTGTACGCAAAAGTGCTATATGGGCATGTGAAGGTGGTTTTCTCTTGCTCTTCGGGTGCGATTGAAATTTGAAAATACCCTGAAAAACCATCAAGGAAACAATAGTAATTGTTTCCTGCTAACCTTTCCAACATTTGATCGATGAAAGGTAAGGGAAAATGATCTTTTCTGGTGGCGTCATTTAATTTTCTATAATCAATGCAAACACGCCATCCAGTTACAGTCCGAGTAGGAATAAGCTCATCTTTATCATTTGTGATCACAGTAATGCCACCTTTCTTAGGTACGCATTGCACCGGGCTTACCCATGGACTATCAGAGATGGGATAAATTAAACCTGCATCAAGTAGTTTAATTATCTCTTTCTTCACCACATCTTGCATGTTAGGGTTTAGTCTTCGTTGACGTTGCACACAAGGTTTGAAATCATCTTCCATGAGAATTTTGTGTGTACAATATAAAGGACTTATACCATTGATATCTTGGATCTTCCATGCAATAGCTGGTTTGTGGGCTTTTAACACGAAAATCAATCGATATTTTTCGTTTTCAGAAAGGGAGGATGAGATGATTACAGGTAATTGAGATTCACCATGCAAATATGTGCATTCCAAATGATTTAGAAGTGGCTTTAATTCCAATGTTGGTGGTTCTTCAATCGATGATTTGTACCTGTATCTGTCTTCCTCTTTCAGAACTTGAAGTTCTTCTGTTGTTGGTTCGTATTCATTAGCCATGAGTGTAGCTAATAATTCAGCTTCATCAATTGGTTCGGTTCCTTCTCCTAAAGAACATTCGCCCGTTCCTTGTAATTCTAGAAATTCTTGTAACAATTCTTGATGTTCATCTATAGTTTGCATATAATAGTACGCGTCATCTGCAGATTGAGGTTGTTGCATGGCCTTATCAACAGAAAAGGTCACACTCTCGTCATCTATACTTAGGGTCAATTTCTTACCAAACACGTCTATTATTGCTCTAGCCGTGTTTAAGAATGGTCTTCCTAAGATAAGAGGAACTCGAAAATCTTCTTCCATATCCAGAATCACAAAATCTGCTGGGAATACTAAAGTACCAACTTTAACTAGCATATTCTCTATTATCCCTCTAGGATATTTGATTGATCGATCAGCTAGTTGTATGCTCATTCGTGTTGGTTTTAACTCTTCAAGGCCTAGTTTAACGTATAATGAATAAGGCATTAAGTTAATACTGGCACATAAGTCTGCTAATGCTCTTATTGAATCAAGACTACCCATTAAACATGGAATTGTGAAACTTCCGGGGTCGGAGAGTTTTTTAGGTATCTGGTTCAATAATACTGCCGAACATGCATCATTCATTGTGACAGCTGAAAGTTCTTCCATTTTCTTTCTGTTTGTGATCAGGTCTTTCAAAAACTTCGCATATCTTGGCATACCTGAAATTACATCGATGAAAGGAATATTGACGTTTATTTGTTTGAACATGTCAAGAAACTTTAACTGTTCGGCCTCGAGTCTTTCTTTTCTTTATTTGCTCGGGTAAGGAAGCGGTGGTTGGTATGGTTTAACGTATGATTTAGGTCGTACTGAACCTTCTGGGATTTCAGCTTGTTGTTCATTGGGTTTCTCAATTACTGGTTCTGTCGCCTTCTCTGGTTCTGGTTGTGGTGGTGGAACAGGATAATCGGAAATGACTGGTATAACAGGTGGCATAAGCGGCAAACCACTTCGGGTGGTAATTGCTTTGGCTGCTTCATTTCGAGGGTTGGTATTCGTGTCGCTCGGTAAACTCCCTGGCTTTCTTTCACCAAATAACCTTGCTAGGTTACTTACTTCTTGTTCCAAGTTTTGGATAGAAGCTTGTTGGTGTCTGAATGATTGCGATTTTTGTTCATTAGTTTGTTTTTGAGATGCAACAAACTGTGCTTGAGATTCCATGAGCTTTGTCATCATTTCCTCCAGGTTTGGCTTTTTCTCGTCGGTTTGTGGTGGCTTATTAAGAAAACCAGGTCTTTGCTAATTGCTAGGACCTTGTTGGTTATACGAGTTATTGTTAGGCCCATTTGGATTGTATGAGTTGTTGTAAGGTCAGTTGAAATTATTCCTTGGCGGTTGATAATTATTTTGATAATTATTTCCCGGCCTTTGGTTCATGTAGGAAACATTCTCACGTTGTTCCATCGTTTGCTCAACACCGAAACAATCTTTCGTCAAATGTGGCCCCCCACACTGCTCACAACTGATTCGTATCGCGGGAATATCTTTAGTCATCTTTTCCATTCGTCTATCGACAGCATCTAACTTTGCGGAAATGGAATCAAAGTCTTGGCTAGAATCGGCTCTAGCCGCTTTAGATGAACGAAAGATATCTTTTTCCTGGTGCCACTCATGTAAGTGGGATGCTGTATTATCAATAATTTTGTGAGCTTCAGTTGCGGTTTTCTTCATAGTGGAACCACCAGCTGCTGTGTCGATGTCTTTTCGTGTAGCGACGTCGACACCTTGGTAGAAAATTTGTACTATTTGATAAGTGTCTAAACCATGCTGAGGACATCCTCTCAACAACTTTCCGAATCTTGTCCACGCCTCATATAATGTTTCGTTTGGCTTTTGCGAGAACGTAACAATTTCTCCTTGAAGTCTCACGGCTTTAGATGTCGGAAAGAATTGTTTAAGAAATTTCTCAACTAAAACATCCCATGTATCAATCGCTCCTTCGGGTAACGATTCTAACCAATCTTTGGCTTCTCCCTTTAAAGTCCAGGGAAACAACATGAGATAGATCTGTTCATCCTCAACTTCTCTGATTTGTAATAGAGTACAAATCCTATTAAAGGTCCGAAGATGTTCGTTTGGATCTTCTTTTGGCGTACCACTAAATTGGCATTGATTAGTTACCATGTGCAGGATTTGTCCTTTGATTTCATAATCTGGTGCATTAATGTCTGGTTGAGTAATGACATGACCTTGGCCAGTACGTTTAGCCCTCATTCGATCTTCCATACTTAGAGGTTCCTGATTTTCCATGATTGAATTTGTTGAATCTGAATCACTAGAGGATTCTGATTTAATGGTTTCTTCCTTGACAACCTCTGGTTGAATGATTGGTGGTTCAGGAGGAATAATTAGTAGTTCAGGATCTCTGAATTGTCCTTGAATATTCCCCGGGTTCTCAATTGTGAGGTCGGGTTAAAAAAATAGATTATCGGAAATTTGAGTTAGAGTACTTGTTTGAATGGATGATGATTCTAAAGAAAAATCAACGGCAACAATATTGGCTAGATGTCTTGATCGAGTTACAGGAGGTGAACGTATGAAAGGTGGTGAACGTTTTGCTCGGTGCATTCACTGAATATCCTATTAGTTATAAAGATAAAAATTATTAAAGTTATCAAATTAATAGACTTTTCTGATTTTGCCCACATTTCGAATAGCCAATAGATGCAGCAGGTAGCCAGGACCTTTTAAATCGGAAGCCCACAACTTGCCACTAACAAATCCAACTATTACTACGAACCAGAAAATTTTGGATGCCTATCAATTTAATCGCTTAAAATAATTTTTCGTCGAAATTTAAAGAAGATAAAAATCTATGTCCTAAAAACTAGAGCGTAGAAATGAAAAAGAAAAAGCGCGTCGAAAAATAATCGTCGAAAAACAAAATAAACTTACAAATTAAAGTTTTACGTCTAAAGCTTAGCGTCTACAAACTTACAACCAAAAGTTGCGACTAAAGTCTAAAAATCTAAAGGTAATAAAACTTAAATTAAAAACACTTTTTAATTTTATAGACAAAATTAATTAAAAAATTTTTTATATTACACCGTAATTGTAGAATAGAATGTATCTGATTTTGGATTTGGTGGAATCGTTGTTAACTAGCCTGTGACTACTCCTCTATTACTCCTCTATTATTGTGACAACTTGTTCCTCTTTTTAACAACCCAAAGCCACAAAGTCTAACCAACTTTTCTATATTTTATTCTAGTTAACTTAAAATATTTAATTAATTAAAATTAACTAAAAACCTAACTTAGTTTAATAATAATAATACGGACTAAAAAAAAATACTTAACATAATAAATTAGTCAAAGATTCCAAATTTATCAAAGCATTGAAAGTGAGGCTCATTGCAACATCATGTAGCAACGAACCAAATTTTTTTTTTATACACGCAGTTGGGAGTGGGGTGTCACCAAAAAAAAAAAGTAAACCAAAATTTTTGTATTCCTTTGGTGTCCACACCTTTGATTAAATTAATTTTACTTTATGCTTTGTGTCGACAGATGTAAAAAAAATGAAAAACACCGACTCCTCTATAAATTTGAAATGGTCATAATACAAATGAAACTAGTTTAAAATTCATGGGTCCATTTCCAAACAATCCTAATCAAAAAGTAGCTGGCAAAGAAATTTTTCTATTAACATATTTAGAACTTAGAAATTACTAAATTAGATTTAACTTAAAAATTACAAAAATCTAAAAAAAAAAATCTATATTTGACACACGTATCTAACCTTAAACTAAAATTATCTATACTTTATGTTTACGAAATTAAATCCTAAATACTCTATTTGACACAAAAAGTGTCCCCGGCAGCGGCGCCAAAAACTTGATGTGTTTTATGGGGTGTACGAAACAGTTATCAATTTTATATTATTTACTACAGAAAATTACCTAAAATTAAACTAAAATACACTAGGCAAGTATACCTATCGTATAGTAATATAGCTAAGGTAAAGTCCGGGAGGTCGATCCGTGGACACTTTTATTAGGTGTTTTACTAGGTTATCTAGGTAAATTAAGTAACTAAGTTAGATTTAGTAATATATAGTAATTTTAGTAACTTTGGGGGATTTACCGTTTAATGACCGGTTTGTCTTTTTGACTTTTCTTTTTAATATTAACAACAAGACAGTAAAATTAAACTAAATTGTAGCAACAAAGTAAATAAAAATTACTGTGGTAGATAAAAGTAACTTTAACTAAATGAGATAAAAATACAATAAAAAGAGTATTATGCTTATTTAACTTCCGTAGTTACGATGTTTGACTTTTACTACTTTTTTTACTTTTTTACCCTGGGTTAATTTTCCTTGCACCTTTAGAATATTTAATATGTCCACCTGGAGTTGTCCAGCGCAGTCCTATAATTACAAGTATCAAATGCGAGTGTCCTCATCATTCTATTTTGTAACTACAGTTAAATATTCTATCTAATTACTATTTAGATGGTTTGACGCGGTTGTCACGTATGTCAATAATTACACCAGTTGTAACTGTATGTAACCCACCTTAATTTTAACTAGTCTTTTAACCGTTAATCCATTCACGTGTCCGTTTCAATGAATAATTTACCGTATATATAAATAACTCGTCTTCCGTGTCCGGTCAACGTATGTGGTTATTTATGCATATAGTAAATTATAAGTAGTGGTAATTTAACAAGTTGTCACTTAATTATTTAACATACCCATTAATAGTTAAAACCCCAATCTTCCTTAAGGTCGTTCTTTATCTAAATATTAACCGTTGTACAAATTAAATTAACCCATTTCCTATTTTTAGTCAAACATCCTAACTACTTGGGTTAAATAAGCATAATAACAAATTAGCTACTAAATATGGTAGAAAAATAAATAACACTTACACAAAAGTTCTTAGCTTCCATTAATTCAACGCGGTAGAAAACTTCAAATTACAACACCCGTACAAATTTATATTACAGTACACAATCTGAAACTTGGGAAAAATGGAATATAGGATATTTGTGTGAGAATGTTAGTCAACTTCTTTTACTCTTGGAACTTGCTCTCTCAAATTGTCTGTCCTTCTGACACCCTTGGTGTCTCCCTTAAAAACTGATTCCATGCTCAATATAATACTCCAATTGTCAGACACAAACCAAACTTTATCTATTTGTTAAATTCAATCGTGCAAGAGTGGTAGGTCTACTCTATCTTTAAAATCCATTATTCCATCCCTTTGACTTGAGTGGTCTCTTTCTTGAATTAAATACAGACCAATATGAAATTTATTATTACATCATAGTGGACAAAGTGGCCAAACCACTATTCATGTTTCTTTGTATACTCCGTATAAGCGACCACCATGAATTGCTAAATTAGTTTGCAAGCTTCAAGACCTTGTACTTTGCATTTCTTCACTCGTACATACTGCGTGTTTTAACGTTTTCTTGACATATCTTTCACTTTGGCGCTCCGTTAACACTTTTATTTATTTGTACAATTACAATGGAAATATAATACAATTACATATGAAAACCTATTATTTAGGAGAGATATTGTGACTAAATATATGTTCATTTTGAGCAATATCAATAATCTACCATTAATATAAATAAAATCCAAGAGTGATAAACCAAATTCCAAAGTAGTAAACCAAACAATAAACATAATGTGCTAATAGCCCGGTTTATAACTCCCGGTAAGTCTTATATAGAAAGTATGGCGGATGGAAAAGGAAAAAGAAGCTCATGGTCAAAAACCCTTCACTTCCTCTTCTGTCGGGTACGGAAGGCAGGTCCATCATTCCTCGGCCTATTACGTTCCGCCTCTAACGCAGCAACCCTGGCAGTTAAGGCTGCTATCAATCTCGCCATCTCAACGAACCTCGCTTCAGCCTCGTACGTATAAGTATTTATACCCGTGACTCTTTCCTCCATTCTCTCAAGATCATTGAGGTGCGGATATGTCCTAGCAATATCGCTCAAGGAGTTAACACGATCAACAATATCCCTGTTACGGTTAGTATGAACCAAATCCAATGCATAAAGGTTCACGGGATGGTTAGGTATCCGATACGGAGCAGGTGCTGGGGCTGGAGCATTCACCTCAGCCACACTGGAGTCGCTGTCACTGCTTCCTGAATCCTGTGACATCTAACTCATAGTACAAGAACACAAACAAAACAGATTAGTCAAGTAAATAACGTTAGTCACAAAATACTCATGTAATGACTAAGTCCAGGTCGTAGTCTAGACTCATCAAGGTGTTCTAATAACCAAATCAGACACACTAATGCAAGTCCTAGTTTCCCTACGAACCGTTAGCTCTGATACCAACTATAACACCCCGCCAAATTACCATCTGACGACGTGTTAATTCCGGTCCCACAATTAACAGTTACGCCCTCTATATGAGACGTTTAAAGCAATCGCATTTAATTTTACTTAAAATATTAACTTTCAAAAACATAAGCCAATAATCCCAAAATAGAAACACTGTTGTGATCGTAACCACAAGCTAACAGTATTTAAACAGTATAAAAGTTTTAAATGCGAAAGTAAATAATGTTCTTTAAAATCAAATGCTGACTCCACGGCCAGTCATGCAGCAAACACAGCGGAAGCATACCTCTTAAGGACCTGAGAATAACAACACGCAAAAACAGGTCAACAAATAATGTTGGTGAATCTACAGGTTTAAAGTAATGTAACAGTATCTGAAAAACAGTTATCAAAAAAATAGTTTGATTTCCTTGACCACGAGATTCTATCGCTCGCATAAACCGAGCACCTGAATACTAGCAATGACCCGAGTATAGAAACCACTACACCCGACCTTACCTCGTAAAATGTTATACACTTGTTCAAAATGTTCAAAGTAAATGCACCACTATTTTTATAGCGGGTGAGGTTGTCAACCTAACGGATCCGTCCATCTAAATTGTGCTTACACCGATGGTATTAAAAGTATTCAAGCTAGAGGCTTTTTGAACAAACTCATTATGCATATGTGTAGTACTCATGTCAATATAAAAGTAGTTGAAAATGTAAATATAACAGCGTGTATTCTCATCCCTGAAAACATGTAAAAAGCGGGACTGTAGACTCACCTTTGAATAAGCTCGGAATGAAAGACAAATGACTTGTACGGTTTAGACCCGAGTAATGTAACCTAAGTATATGTATGTAGGTTGGTTGGTCAATATATGTATCTTATATAAGTGTGGTTTCATAGTGTACGTTGTATTATTGCTCGACTCGACGCGTTTCAAAGTAAAAGTCAACTATCTCATGCAAGTCAAACAAAGTCAACCGAAGTCAAACCGAAAGTCAAACTTGGTCAATGTGGTCAACTAAAGTCAACATCAGTAGGTTCATACCAAATATTGGTCAATAAGTCAAACCTAAGTCAAACAATACGTTTTAGGTCATGAATGATCATTTTCACAATTTCAGTTTATCGTCATGCACAAAATTTATGAACACGTAACATAATTAGCACATTATATCATAGTACAAAATTCAAGTAAATATGAACAACTCCAGATCATAATTACACTTAAAATTAATTCCAAAAAGTCCGGCCAGGGACTCATACGACAATTAAATGTTAGGAATCAGAAGGGATACATTTGGGATTTGCCAAGTCAGTTTCTGACCGCGCACTGATTTCATTTTGGCTATAACTGGAGTTAGGAACATGCAATTGATACAATACTAGTGGCAATAGTTCAAGGACAAATCAAAGTAACATATATCAAAAATCTAGAAACTTTTGTTTAGCCAATTTGTACAGTTTATTCGTGAAAGTTGAACACTCAGTTTTTCAGCTCAAATCAGAATTCACATAAAGTACGACTCTATTGTGCCCCATGTGATGTTTTAGCAGAGTAGTATATAAAATAGCTTATTTTTACAGAAAATACTATTAAATACGATACAATTTTACACAAGATATTTATTTATTTATAGAATGGATATACTTAAACCTTGCTACAACACTTATAGGCAGTGTACCTAATCGTACAGTAGTGTAGTTTTTAGTAAGTGCGGTTCGTTCCACGGGGAATCTTTTTAAACAAAGCTTAACGCTATATTAGTTTACTTTTATAAAAATACAAATATATATATAAGTAATATTATTATTATAAAGGGGGGTTTTTACCGTTTAATGACCGGTTTGTCGATTTTAAAACTTTAGTCGCAGTTAAAACCAAATAAATACAAGACTTTAAATTAAAGCATAAAGTAAATAACGATAATGAAATTGCGAATAATAAAAGTGCGATAAAATAAACTTGCGATAATTAAAAAGTACGATAATTAAAAGTGCAATTAAATACAATAACAATAAAAATGCGATAATTAGAAGTGCAATTAAATATAAAATAAAGGAAATTAAATATGAAATAAAAGAATTATGCTTATTTAAACTTCCGTAATCATGATGTTTGACATGTTGATTTAAGTTTTATGCCCATGGGTTAATTGTCCTTTGTCCTGGATTATTTAATATGCCCGTCTGGTTTTTGTCCATAACAGTCCATCAGTCATAAATATAAAGTGCGAGTGTCCTCGTCAAATTATTCTTATACCCGAAGTTAAATATTCCAACTAATTGGGGACTTAAACTGTAACAAGATTTTAATACTTTGTTTAATAATTACATCAGGATGTCGACTGAGTGTAACCCAAGGTTTTAATATTTTGTTATCAATTATACCAAGTATCCTTGTACATAATTTCACCCCTTTTTTAATTATTCTAGTGGCTATTAATCCATTCCCGTGTCCGGTTAAATGAACGATTATTCGTACATATAAATACCCCGCCCATCGTGTCCGATTGAGTGTATATGGTAATTTATAGGGACGCCCAATTGTAAATCTTTATATTAACATTAACAAACTATCATTTAGTTAAATAAATATAAAGCCCATTAATAGCTTATAGTCTAATTTCCACAAGTGTCGTTCTTTTGTCCAAACCCCAATTATGGTACAAAGCCCAATTACCCATTTTTAATAATTAGCCCAACATCATGATTACTTCGTTTTAAATAAGCATAATAATAACTTAGCTACGAGACATTAATGTAAAAAGGTTGAACATAACTTACAATGATTAAAAATAGCGTAGCGTTACACGGACAGAATTTCGACTTACACCCTTACAACATTCGCTAACATACCCTTATTATTAGAATTATAATTAAAATTAAAATATAAATTATAAATATATATATATATATATATATATATATATATATATATATATATATATATATATATATATTTACGTATGAATGAGGAGAAGAAAAAGATGATTAAAATGATCAGAATTCGGTTGGCTTTATAGGCAGTTTCTCATTTTGGGGCTCCGCGACTCGCGGCATTTTTGGCCTTCAAACTCCGCGAGTCGCGGAGATTGAAATTACAGCTCAGTCCCTTTTGGAGTCTTTCTTGCCGACGGTTTTAATTATAAATATAATATATTAAATAATTATAAGAATTATTTAAATATTATATTATATTTATGTGCATAGTTGACTTGTAATTTTTAGTCCGTTGCGTCGAGCGTTGAGAGTTGACTCTGGTCCCGGTTCTGGATTTTCGAATGACCTTGCGTACAATTTAATATCTTGTACTTTGCGTTTTGAATCTTGTACTTTTTTAATTTCGAGACGTTTCTTGTCAATAATTGGAACCTTTTTAATTGTCTTTTGTACTTTTGAGCTTTTTGGTCGTTTGCGTCTTCAATTCGTCGAATCTGTCTTTTGTCTTCACCTTTTATTATTTAAACGAATATCACTTGTAAATAGAACATTTGCAACTAAAAGCTTGTCTTTCTTGAGGAATAATGCTATGAAATATATGTTTGTTTTTAGCATTATCAAATATTCCCACACTTGAGCGTTGCTTGTCCTCAAGCAATATCGTCTTGCAATACTAGAATCACTTCTTTATTCTTCACACTTTGTACAACAGTGATTTCTATACGGCGGTATAAACAATGGTAGTAACGATATGGTTTACAGTCCCACATGACTATAAAAATTTAGATCCATTAAGGAAATTGGATCTTTATGAAAACATTTGATCTTTTGAAAATTAAATCTAGTTTTTACCCTAGATAAGTTTTCCGGAATAACCCTTCACCGGTGTTTGCAAAATATTTTTGTGGGTTTGGTGGGTTTCATATTTGAAAATTTTAGCTCAAAACTTATGGTTTTGTGTCACCCACTTGCTAACCTTGTATTTGGAAAGCAACACATCCAGTTTACTTGTCCCGTATATTACCTTTCGGTAAACTACCGTCCGGTTGTAAAGGAAAGCGTTGAACAAGCAACTGTTAAGGCAATGTCCCCTGACATGCTTTTAATTATGGTCTATAACGTGTCGGACGCAATTACTATCCTTGGTAGGAGCAATAGTAAAGCTCACCCTTATGATTTTTCGGTCTGGCACAAGGTCCTGTCTTTGACCATGCTATGCAACCACCGTTCTTACGGTTGACACCCGATTTGGTTCAGGTGACCTAATGAATTCCAGGTGAATTCCTAGGATTTTACGTTCAATGGTAATGAACGCATTGAAAATAGGGTTTTTAGAAAACAAATCGGTTTGTAATTTTTTGATCAAAATATTTTCTCGTTCAAGCTCGAGTTTAGATATCATTGAATTCCATGAGTTTGTAATTCTCAATCTTTAAGGTCAATCTCAAGGATTGAGTAATATCAGTCTTAAAAGCTGATTTTCAATCTTTAAGGAGATTATCCTTTCTGGAGATCTGATTCATTAGTCTTATCCAGCTAATTTGCATGGTGCCCCCCCATTGTACAAGATAAATCCTTCTTATGGTTAGGATAAATCTGACCACTTGGCGACCCTGTTTAATGCTGAGGTCCGTGGATTTCCTGCTGATTTTAGTGATGACTTTTCTGGATTTTTCGTCAACCTACAGCTGGTCTGGATGACAACTTCATGACCTAAATCAAGAAGCGCGTGTCTTTTTCAGAAGACTTTACTTCCTTTTAATGATGGAATTGATTCATCGTGTAGATCCATCTTTCTTTTCTTTCATCGGGTAAAACAGTTTAGTTTAGTCCAAAGCAAAAGTATTTTCAGTTATTTGTTACAGATATATGTGACATATGTTTAAGATAACTTGGTAAATTTTCCCACACTTGGCTTTTATTTTCCTTTTTATCGTCCTTTCCGAGGTAACAATAATTTCGGTGTTAAAACCTAGTTTTATCGTTCATAAATATGTATAAACATGATTTTGAGTTCATTTAATTGAAAATTTTGAAAAATTTTATTAGAATTGGGTAGTCAGTATATAAGACTAGGGCTGTTCTTTTTTATCAGAGAGCACTAGATTCTAATACAACTACTGCTTTACTAGTATTTTTAATGGTAACCAAGTGTATAAAGTAAAAAATTTTAAAATCCGAAAGAATTTAACCCCTTCCCACACTTAAGATCTTGCAATGCCCTCATTTGCAAGAAATCAGTAATAATTTAAATTATTGAGGTTGATTTGTGTGAAAATGATTAAATTTTTACCAAAGTTTCCAAATATATTGGCGTTTGTTTGCTGAATGATAAATGGTGCACATCATTTGTTCATTCCGTCTTGTTGTTATTTCACATATATTTTGCCTCTTGTCGTCAAAATTAGTTGCTTTTGCTGAACTTAATGCCAGTCTTTGAAAATGCGTTGTTTTACCCTGTTGTGTACATAAGATAAACTGCAAACATATATACATATTTTTGAAGTTTGGTATATTACCCCACATTCAAAAATTATTAAAATCTAAGAATAAAAGTTAGACAATTATAAAAACTATTACAATATTAACAAAAGTATTAAACGTATCAATCATTACAAATTACAAAATAAATAAAACTAA
The DNA here is from genome assembly GCF_046630445.1 of Rutidosis leptorrhynchoides. Classification (NCBI taxonomy): domain Eukaryota; kingdom Viridiplantae; phylum Streptophyta; class Magnoliopsida; order Asterales; family Asteraceae; genus Rutidosis; species Rutidosis leptorrhynchoides. Next base: position 148,687,916 of record NC_092335.1, on the reverse strand, counting down.
GTAGACTAGTGATGATACTGGTACCAATAGGGGTTCCAAGCATAACCATAGGTGCTATAGAATGCTTCGGCAGGGTTATACGTAGGATAAGGTGGTTGCATCTCTATAGACCAGGGAGGGAAGATGGGTTTCGGTGTAGGAATATAGTTTCTACCTATATGTTGGCAATGAGCTATGATTTGGTTCTGATGAACTTGCCAATCTTCAAATGCTCTCTGTCTAGCATTTTCGTACTCCTGTGAAGCTATAAACCTTTGCATTTCTTGCATCTCATTTCCCCCTCCTACATTACCTTGCTGTTGGTTTCTCTCAACCTGTGGATGTCTACCATGGTATGGTACTGCGGTGTTATTTCGCCTCTTCAAAACTTTCGCACCATGGTATACATTTAAACCTATAGTATATCGGGGTTCTGGTTCTTCTACTAATAATCCCCCCCGACTTATATCCACACCGAGATATTCACCAATCAAAGTAATAAAAATACCACCTCCTATTATGCTATGCGGTCTTATCCCCCGAACCATAGCTGATAAATAATAACCCACACAATACGGTATACTTATAGCGCTTTGTGGGTCTCGAATACACATATGGTAAAACAAATCCTGTTCATTTACCTTTTCCTTGTTCTTACCCCTTTGTGTAATCGAATTAGCTAAAAACCTATGAATCACTCTTAATTCGGCTCTATCTATATCCAAATAAGAGTAATTTCCCCCTTTGAAACGGTGATGGCTTGTCATTTGACTCCACACACCGTGTGTATCAAAATTTTCATCTATCTTTCTACCGTTTAGTATCAACCTTCTACAATCGGCAGATGCTAACTCCTCAGGCGTATATATACGTAAAGCCTGAGCCATGTCCAGTAAAGACATGTGGCGCATCGAACCGCCTAACAAAAATCTAATAAAAGATCGATCGGTTAAACTAGTTACCCGATCATTCAACTCTATACTACACAATAATTCTTCACACCATACTTTATATACAGGTCTACGCATGGTGAATAAACGTACCCAGTCATTAAAAGTAGAATTACCATACCTCTGTACAAGTAATTCCCTAATTGGCCCGGCCAATTCTACAGCTTCTAAGGGTCCCCATTCTATGACCCTTGGTACCTCAACAACCTTAGAATGAAGAGTATGCAAACCCCTTTGGTATTTTGGATAATCTATCCAAAGTCTGTCAAATCTCAGGTTCGGGTGCAACTCTTCCAAGTGCATATCAGAAAAGGTCATGACTGGATGAGGTATATCCTGCTTGTAGTAGTTATCCACCTCCTGTTGTTCTGCATTCTCAGCAGGAGCATTGCGGGCTTGGGATGAAGATTCACCCCTTTCAGTCTGCAAAACACATCAAACACAATTTTTGTGCATCCAAATATGCATTAGTGTCAGCAAAATCATCAATCAAAATAATTACAATGACATGATCAATTTATATCAAACTTAAGCTCATTTTCACATTTTTATCAAATCTACACTTTTTTAAATAAGCATATACGAAAATGTTCGCCAAGTTCATAAGCATTTAACTCAAATAACATGTCAAAATAATCATTACTAGCAATTAAACAAGTCTCAAATGGCATTATCTCTCAAAAATCAAGTTCATGAATTTTAGACTTTGAAAAAGTCCACTTTAATTCTCAAAATCATGTTTAGGCTCAAAGTTTGGATCATTTAACTACCTAAACATATTACACTACTTAATTTAGCAACAATTCATGACAAAAATCGGCCATAACCTGTTTATATCAAAAAGCCCCAAATTTGCTCAAGAACACAAACCCTAGATTACTCAAAATTTGAAGTTTAAGGCTTCTAATCATGTTAAATAGCATCAATCTAGGTTATACAAGCATAATACATAAACAATTTAAGCATAATTACACTAAAAAGCATCAAAATCAAATTGGGGAAAAAAAATTGCTCAAGAACACTAATTTCGGATTAAATGGTGTTTAGGTGTAGAAATTTACCGTTTTTCTTGAGTAATTCCTAGATAGCATCCTTCTCAACATGATTTTAGTAAAAGATTTGATGATTAACGGTTAAAAATTGTGATTTTTGGGGGTGTTTTTCGTGTATTTTCGAGCAGTATTTCGCAGTATGTGTTTTGTGTTGTGGGTTGGACTGATCAGTTCTTGCGTTATATTTTTTTTCTGTAAATTGGTCCTCCCGCGACTCGCGGGGATTAAACCTCCAAACTCCGCGAGTCGCGGAGTTTGCTATTTTTTTTTTTTTTTTTATAATCATTAACTTATAAAACAATTAAGTACTTAATTTTAAAATTTTGTTTCCCTTGTTATTTAGGACGAGGTCGTTTCGGATCGATGTCCTAGTCCGTCCCTCGACAAAATTTTAAAATTTGCCTTTTTGTAGCGATTGTTTTAAAAGCTAAGATTTTTGGGTTTTTTCAATGTTTTTGGCATATTTTAATTCAATAAGATTAAAAATAATGATAATAAAAGTTCTCGTCCCTCCCTCGGGTAAAGCAATTTCGGTTCAAAGACCTAGTCTTCAACTTACGACGAATTTTAAAAATCATATTTTTAACTTAATGAGATAAAGTAAATTTTTGTTTTTAAATTCACACAACTTAAATATAAAATTCAACATTAATATTAAAAATTCACACCAAACTTAAAATTTGAAATGCATAAAATTAAAAATTCATATTTTAAAAATTAAAAATTCACACCAAATTTAATTTAAAAATTCATATTATAAATTCACACCAAACTTATATTAATTTTTCAAATATTTACAATTTTAAATATATTGTTTTTACAAAGTTTACAATATTAATTTAAGATTTAAATATTAATTTTAAAAACATGGTAAAAATAAAATTAAAAATCTTTTTGGCTTTTTATCCCACTTTAATCAATCAAATATTATCAAAAATATGCGCCCCTCTTTTCGGTAAAGTAATTTCGGTTCCAAGACCTAATTTAACTCATGACGAATTTTTGAAATATTTTGGGTTGATTGATTAAAGATATTTATACCTTAAGAATAAACGTTAAATTTCGCAGTGATATAATAAATTTTTGAATGATATCAATAATTTCGGTCGCCAAACCTAATTTTATTCAATACCAATTTAATACTTTTTAGCGAACAAATTAGCGTTTATTATCAAAAGGTTAAAAATAAAAATAAAAATAAAAACTGTACAGACATACCTGTGAAATAGATTTCTTAGTTATATCATCTATCCCATTCATAAGATAGTCGGTTTAATTGGTTTTCCATAGCTACATAGGCGTAACCTCGAGCATTCAGTGTCTTTTCTTCTAAACATATGAACGGTTCGTCTCTGCATAAAGTAACAAATTCGGTATTTGAATAGGTTTGATTATTTGAACATTTACCTCCATGTGACCATTTTCCGCATTTGTGACATCGTTCTAGGTGTCGTGCTCTTCTTTTTGCTGTGAATTTTGATTTTCCTTTACCAAATTGTAACTTATTATCTTCGCATCTGGATTCTTTTCTAACTCCATCCATTCTTTCTCTGATTACTGATACTAATTCACTCGGTAGTATGTCATTATTACGTTTAGTGATCAAAGCGTGTAGCATTAGACCATGGTTTAGTTCACAGGCAGTCTTCATTTCGTAAAAACCTAAAAAAAATAAAAATTCAGAATGGGGGGAGAAGACTAGTTCTTTAGGGTCTGCTAGGGAAAGACCATTCGGGTTCCATTTTCGAGAACTACACGAAAACAGACAATCTAACTCTAACAGAAATACATATTATCCTTTAAAGACTTGATTCTCCCCACACTTAGTTAGCTGTGGTGTCGAAATTGTGATTAACTTCGTTGTCGACTTCCATCGGACCATGTATGTAATGTTTAACTCTGTGACCATTAACTTTAAATTCAATCCCATTTGAATTTATTAATTCTATCGTTTCGTATGGGAAAACTCTTTTGACTATGAATGGTCCAGACCATCTTGATTTCAATTTTCCAAGAAATAGCTTGAATCGTGAATTGAAAAGAAGAACTCTGTCTCCTTCTTTAAATTCTTTTGAACTTCTGATTCTTTTATCATGCCATTTCTTCGTTCTTTCTTTATAGATTAACGAATTTTCGTATGCTTCATGTCTTAATTCTTCTAATTCGTTTAGTTGACTTAATCGTAGACGTCCAGCTTCATGTAAATCAAGATTACATGTTTTCAAAGCCCAAAATGCTTTGTGTTCAATTTCTACTGGAAGATGACATGCTTTTCTATAAACAAGTCTAAAAGGTGTGGTTCCAATTGGAGTTTTGTAGGCTGTTCTAAAAGCCCAGAGTGCATCCTCCAATTTAATGGACCATTCCTTCGGATTTGATCCTACGGTTTTCTCTAGAATACGTTTTAAGGCTCGGTTGGTATTTTCAACTTGTCCACTTGTTTGTGGATGATATGCGGTGGAGATTTTATGAGTTACTCCATATCTTTTAAGAACTTTCTCAAGTTGATTATTACAGAAATGAGTACCCCGATCACTTATTAAAGCTTTCGGTGTTCCAAACCTTGCAAAAAGACGTTTTAAAAAGTTGACTACAACTCGTGCATCATTAGTTGGGAGAGCTTGTGCTTCCGCCCATTTAGATACATAATCAATGGCTACGAGTATATATAGATTATTATGAGATTTTGGAAATGGACCCATAAAGTCAATACCCCAAATGTCAAATACTTCACATACTTGGATGACATTTTGTGGCATTTCATCACGTTGACTTATTTTTCTGGCCCTTTGACAAGCATCACAGGATTTGCAAAGAAGGTGTGCGTCTTTGTAAATTGTAGGCCAATAGAATCCAGCATCATAAGCTTTTCTTGCTGTTAGTTGAGGCCCATAATGCCCTCCAGTTGGTCCTGTGTGACAATGGTTTAAAATTTTACTAGCTTTATCTCCAAATACACATCGGTGTATTATTCCATCTGGACAACTTTTAAACAGATGTGGATCTTCCCAAAAATAGTGTTTTATATCACTGAAGAATTTCTTTCGTCTTTGGTACGATAATCCTTTTTCAAGAAATCCACATACTAAATAGTTTGCATAGTCTGCAAACCATGGTATTTCTTTATAATCTATCTTCAATAGATATTCATCAGAAAAGTTGTCTTGTATGGCTGATTCATTTAGAACTTCTAATTTGGGATTTTCAAGACGAGAAAGATGATCAGCGGCGAGATTTTCTGCTCCTCTTTTATCTCGGATTTCAATATCAAACTCTTGTAAGAGTAAGATCCAACGGATTAATCTTGGTTTAGCATCTTGTTTCGAAAATAGGTATCTAAGAGCAGAATGGTCGGTATAGACCACCGTTTTTGCTAGAACGAGATATGATCGAAATTTGTCAAAAGCAAAGACAATAGCAAGGAGTTCTTTTTCAGTAGTTGTATAGTTTGTTTGTGCTCCTTGTAACGTCTTACTAGCATAATATATAGGTTGAAATCGTTTTTCAATCCTTTGTCCTAAAACGGCTCCCATTGCAAAATCACTTGCATCGCACATTAGTTCAAATGGTAGATTCCAATTTGGTGTGATCATGATCGGCGCATTAGTGAGTTTTTCATTAAGAATATTAAAAGATTTGATACACTCATCTGAAAAGATGAATGGAGCATCCTTTTCTAGGAGTTTATTCATAGGAGTGGCAATTTTTGAAAAATCTTTTATGAAACGTCGGTAAAAACCGGCATGCCCTAGAAAACTCCTAACTCCTCTAACATTGGTGGGATGTGGAAGTTTAGCAATTACATCTACTTTAGCTCTATCCACTTCAATTCCTTCTTTTGAAATTTTATGTCCAAGAACGATGCCTTCTTTAACCATGAAATGGCATTTCTCCCAATTAAGTACTAGATTTGATTGTTCGCATCTAAGAAGCATTCGTTCCAGATTAACTAGACATGATTCAAATGTATCACCGAAGACTGAAAAGTCATCCATGAATACTTCCATGCATTCTTCTATCATGTCGTGAAAAATCGCCATCATACACCTTTGAAAGGTTGCAGGGGCATTGCAAAGTCCAAATGGCATGCGTTTGTAAGCAAAAGTACCATAAGGGCACGTGAATGTGGTTTTCTCTTAATCTTCTGGTGCTATTGGAATTTGAAAATATCCGGAAAATCCATCTAGAAAACAATAGTAACTATTTCCGGCTAATCTTTCCAACATTTGATCTATGAAAGGTAAGGGAAAGTGATCTTTTCTGGTGGCGTCATTTAATTTTCTATAATCAATACATACACGCCATCCTGTTACAGTCCTAGTAGGAATAAGCTCATTTTTCTCATTTGTAATGACAGTCATGCCACCCTTCTTAGGTACGCATTGAACTGGGCTTACCCATGGACTAACAGAAATTGGATAAATTAGACCTGCATCTAGCAGTTTAATAATCTCTTTCTTAACTACATCTTGCATATTAGGATTTTGTCTTCGTTGGCGTTGCACATACGTTTTATGACCTTCTTCCATAAGGATTTTATGTGTGCAATACGAAGAACTTATTCCTTTAATATCATGAATCTTCCATGCAATGGCTGGTTTATGAGCTTTCAACACAGAAATGAGTTGTGATTTCTCATTTTCAGTAAGAGAAGACGATATTATTACAGGTAATTCAGATTCACCATGTAAATAAGCGTATTCCAAATGGTTTGGAAGTGGCTTTAATTCTAATTTCGGAGGTTCTTCTATCGATGATTTATATCGATATCTGTCTTCTTTTTTTAGCATTTGAATTTCTTCTGTTGTTGGTTCATATCCATTAGCTATTAGTGTAGCTAATATTTCAGCTTCATCAATTGGTTCATTACCTTCTCCTAAAGAACATTCTCCTGTTCCTTGTAATTCTGGAAATTCTTCTAATAATTCTGCATGTGCATCTATAGTTTGAATATAATAACAAGTATCATCTGCAGATTGTGGTTGTTGCATTGCTCTATTAACAGAAAAGGTAACACTCTCATCCTCTATACTTAGGGTCAATTTCTTACCCAACACGTCTATCATTGCTTTAGCCGTGTTTAAGAATGGTCTTCCTAATATGAGAGGAACTTGAGAATCTTCTTCCATGTCCAGAACAACAAAATCTACTGGAAATACTAAAGTACCAACTTTAACTAGCATGTTCTCCATTATCCCTCTAGGATATTTTATTGATCTATTGGCTAGTTGTATGCTTATTCTGGTTGGTTTCAATTCTCCAAGGTCTAGTTTAATGTATAGTGAATATGGCATTAGATTTATACTAGCACCTAAGTCTGCCAATGCTTCTATTGAACTAAGACTACCCAGAAAACATGGAATTGTGAAACTTCCTGGATCAGATAGTTTTTCTGGTATCTTATTCAACAGCACTGCTGAACAATTAGCATTCATAGTAACAGCCGAGAGTTCTTCCATTTTCTTTCTATTTGAGATTAGATCTTTAAAGAATTTAGCATATCTAGGCATTCCTGAAATCACATCAATGAAAGGAAGATTTACATTTATCTGTTTAAACATATCCAAGAATTTGGATTGCTCGGCTTCAAGTTTCTCTTTCTTCATTTTACTCGGGTAAGGAAGTGGTGGTTGGTTTGGTTTAACATAAGGTTTAGCCTTAACTGTGTTATCTTCATTAACCTTTTCAACTACCGGTTCTTTTTCCTTATATTGATCAGGTTGTGGTTCTTGTGGAGTAGGAATAGTTTCATTAGAAGTTACAGGTATTTCAGGTGGTTTAAGTGTTGTACCACTTCTTGTGGTAATGGCTTTAGCTGTTTCATTCTGGGGGTTAGCATTTGTATCACTAGGTAGACTTTCTGGTTTTCTTTCACCTATTAACCTTGCTAGGTTACTCACTTCTTGTTCCAGATTTTGAATAGAAGCTTGTTGATTTCTAAATGCTTGAGCATTTTGTTCATTGGTTTGTTTTTGAGATGTGAAAAACTGCGTTTGAGTTTCAACTAGCTTTGTCATCATATATTTTAAATTCGGCTTTTTATCCTCGGTTTGTTGTGGTGGTTTGTTTTGAAAATTAGGTCTTTGCTGATTGTAAGTATTATTGGTTACTTGTTGATTGCTAGGACCTTGTTGGTTGTTGTATGGAATATTTCGGTTATAATTCTGGTTTTGATTGTAAATTGGTCTTGGCGGTTGATAATTATTCTGATAATTATTTCCAGGCCTTTGGTTTATGTATGAAATATTCTCTCTTTGTTCCATTGTTAATTCAATACTGAGACAATCTTTTGTCAAATGTGGTCCTCCACACTGCTCACAACTAATTCGTATTGAGTGAATATCTTTAGTCATCTTTTCCATTCGTCTCTCCACAGCATCTATCTTTGCGGAAATGGAATCTAAGTCATGGCTAGAATCGGCTCTAGCTGCTTTAGATGATCTAACGATGTCTTTTTCTTGGTGCCACTCATGTGAGTGGGAAGCAGTGTTATCAATAATTTTGTAAGCATCAGTTTCGGTTTTCTTCATAATAGAACCACCAGCTGCTATATCTATGTCTTTCCTTGTAGTGATGTCGCATCCTTGGTAGAATATTTGTACTATTTGACAGGTGTCTAAACCATGTTGCGGACATCCTCTTAATAACTTTCCATATCTATTCCATGCCTCATATAGAGTTTCATTCGGTTTCTGTGTAAACGTAACAATTTCTGCTTGAAGTCTTACGGCTTTAGATGCAGGAAAGAATTGTTTAAGAAATTTGTCAACTAAAACATCCCATGTATCGATCGCCCCTTCAGGTAACGATTCCAACCAATCTTTGGCTTCTCCCTTTAAAGTCCAGGGAAATAACATGAGATATATCTGTTCATCCTCCACTTCTCGGATTTTAAATAGTGTGCAGATCCTATTAAAGGTACGTAGATGTTCATTTGGATCTTCCTTCGGCGCACCACTAAATTGGCATTGATTAATCAACATGTGTAGAATTTGTCCTTTGATTTCATAATCTGGCGCATTAATGTCTGGATGAGTAATTGCGTGACCTTGGCCAGTGCGTTTAGCTCTCATTCGGTCTTCCATACTTAAAGGTTCCAGATTCTCCATAATTGAATTTGTTGAATCGGAATCACTAGAGGATTCTGATTTAATGGTTCGTTCCTCAACAATCTCTGTTTGAATGATTGGTGGTTCCGGAGGAAAGTTTAATGGTTCAGGATCTACGAACCGTTCCTGAATATTCTCCGGATTCTCAATTGTGAGGTCGGGTTCAAAAAATGGATTATCGGAAATTTGAACTGAAGTACTTGGTCGACTGGATGACGATTCTAAAGAAAAATCAACGGCGGTTATATTTGCTAAATGTCTTGATCTAGTTACAGGTGGTGAACGTACAAAAGGTGGTGATCGTCTTGCTCGGTGCATTCACTGAATATCCTATTAGTTTTTAAAAGGAAAGAAAAACTATAATAAGTTATCCAATCAATAGACTTTTCTGATTTTGCCCACGTTTCGAATAGCCAAAAGATGCAGCAGAGGGGCAGGATTCGTTTGGTCTCAATATAATTGAGGACTGTTTGGCTCCAATAACCCGGTCCACGTACAAATCCAACTATTACTACGAACCAGAAAATTTTGATGTCTATCAATTTAACCACTTAAAATAAATTTTCGTAATTTTAAGAAATTTAGATACGAAGTAGAATAAAAATCTATGTCCTAAAACTAGAATAGCGAGAAATAAGAAAGAAAAAGAGTTCGTCGAAAAAGGTCGAAAAAGAAAAATGATTGAAAAATAAAAGGTGACGGAAAAATAAAAGAAACTTATAACACTTAAAAACACTTGACTAACCTAACCTTATTACTACAACTAACTTAAAATTATAATCGCAAATTGAGATTACTAATTGGAATGATAATTGATACATAGGTAAAAGTCGTCTAAAAATATTAAAGCTTACAAGAAAAAACTATATCCCAAATGGAAATAACTTAAAAAGAAACTAAAACTTAAAAAGGCGTCGCAAAATTCTAAAGCACCTAAATCTTAGTCTAAAGAAAAAGCACTTAAGGAATTCTACGGCAAAGCCTAAAAATCTAGAAGTAAAAAATAACTATGGCAAAAACTAAGTTTAAAACTAAATATGAGCGAAAAATACAATTATTACGCTAAAACAATTAAAAAGGGACAAAATATAAAAATATACAAAAAGTTGTAAAAAGTACAAATTTTATAAAAAAAAATATTATTTTTATATTATTTATTTAATAAAACTATTAATTTTACAATTTAATTAAACTAATTTAACTAAATAAAACAAATTAAATAAAAAGTAAAACTAATTATAATAAAACTAATAATAATAATAATAATTAATTAGGGTTTAAAATAATAATTATTAATAATTACTCGTAATTAATACTGAATTAGGGTTTCTGTCAGCGTGTCAGGTTTACTCCGCGAGTTGCGGTATTCAAAGCATCAAACCCCGCGAGTCGCGGGGTTCAGAAATTCAAACCTGGAACAGTTTAAAACTGACGCGTTTTTTTTTAATTTTTTTTTATTTTCTGTTTTTAATTTTTTCTGTTTATATAAAAAAATATGTGTATAATAAAAACTTATATTTGAAACTTAAATAAAAATAGAATCACTTTATAATTTTATAAATAAAATTCTTAAAACTAGATTTATATATATTTTTTTATATGTTTTTAAATAAAAACAAAATACTTAAATAAAACTTATATAAAAATAAAGACACTTTATAAAACTTAAATATTTAACAAAATCTTAAAAATACATAAATTTTTTTTTTTGTTTTTCTTTTTATATTTTCGAATATTTAAAACGTACTTTTATAAAAACGAATTTTAAAAATCTTTTTTTTTATGTAGCGTTGCGCTTCCGGCTTTTAAGAGACTCCCCGGCAGCGGCGCCAAAAATACTTGATGTTTTAGCAGAGTAGTATATAAAATAGCTTATTTTTACAGAAAATACTATTAAATACGATACAATTTTACACAAGATATTTATTTATTTATAGAATGGATATACTTAAACCTTGCTACAACACTTATAGGCAGTGTACCTAATCGTACAGTAGTGTAGTTTTTAGTAAGTCCGGTTCGTTCCACGGGGAATCTTTTTAAACAAAGCTTAACGCTATATTAGTTTACTTTTATAAAAATACAAATATATATATATAAGTAATATTATTATTATAAAGGGGGGTTTTTACCGTTTAATGACCGGTTTGTCGATTTTAAAACTTTAGTCGCAGTTAAAACCAAATAAATACAAGACTTTAAATTAAAGCATAAAGTAAATAACGATAATGAAATTGCGAATAATAAAAGTGCGATAAAATAAACTTGCGATAATTAAAAAGTACGATAATTAAAAGTGCAATTAAATACAATAACAATAAAAATGCGATAATTAGAAGTGCAATTAAATATAAAATAAAGGAAATTAAATATGAAATAAAAGAATTATGCTTATTTAAACTTCCGTAATCATGATGTTTGACATGTTGATTTAAGTTTTATGCCCATGGGTTAATTGTCCTTTGTCCTGGATTATTTAATATGTCCGTCTGGTTTTTGTCCATAACAGTCCATCAGTCATAAATATAAAGTGCGAGTGTCCTCGTCAAATTATTCTTATACCCGAAGTTAAATATTCTAACTAATTGGGGACTTAAACTGTAACAAGATTTTAATACTTTATTTAATAATTACACCAGGATGTCGACTGAGTGTAACCCAAGGTTTTAATATTTTGTTATCAATTATACCAAGTGTCCTTGTACATAATTTCACCCCTGTTTTAATTATTCTAGTGGCTATTAATCCATTCCCGTGTCCGGTTAAATGAACGATTATTCGTACATATAAATACCCCGCCCATCGTGTCCGATTGAGTGTATATGGTAATTTATAGGGACGCCCAATTGTAAATCTTTATATTAACATTAACAAACTATCATTTAGTTAAACAAATATAAAGCCCATTAATAGCTCATAGTCTAATTTCTACAAGTGTCGTTCTTTTGTCCAAACCCCAATTATGGTACAAAGCCCAATTACCCAATTTTAATAATTAGCCCAACATCATGATTACTTCATTTTAAATAAGCATAATAATAACTTAGCTACGAGACATTAATGTAAAAAGGTTGAACATAACTTACAATGATTAAAAATAGCGTAGCGTTACACGGACAGAATTTCGACTTACACCCTTACAACATTCGCTAACATACCCTTATTATTAGAATTATAATTAAAATTAAAATATAAATTATAAATATATATATATATTTTACGTATGAATGAGGAGAAGAAAAAGATGATTAAAATGATCAGAATTCGGTTGGCTTTATAGGCAGTTTCTCATTTTGGGGCTCCGCGACTCGCGGCATTTTTGGCCTTCAAACTCCGCGAGTCGCGGAGATTGAAATTACAGCTCAGTCCCTTTTGGAGTCTTTCTTGCCGACGGTTTTAATTATAAATATAATATATTAAATAATTATAAGAATTATTTAAATATTATATTATATTTATGTGCATAGTTGACTTGTAATTTTTAGTCTGTTGCGTCGAGCGTTGAGAGTTGACTCTGGTCCCGGTTCCGGATTTTCGAATGTCCTTGCGTACAATTTAATATCTTGTACTTTGCGTTTTGAATCTTGTACTTTTTTAATTTCGAGACGTTTCTTGTCAATAATTGGAACCTTTTTTATTGTCTTTTGTACTTTTGAGCTTTTTGGTCGTTTGCGTCTTCAATTCGTCGAATCTGTCTTTTGTCTTCACCTTTTATTATTTAAACGAATATCACTTGTAAATAGAACATTTGCAACTAAAAGCTTGTCTTTCTTGAGGAATAATGCTATGAAATATATGTTTGTTTTTAGCATTATCACCATGCATAAGGTTTCATAGATTGACATAAACTAACAATAAGTCACATATCATGTTAAGTTTCATTTTCCAGAAGAATACATGCTTAAACAATTCACATAATCCACAGAGTACAAAACCGTGATCAATTTACAGATTCGATTCTCATTTAGTTAGTCACATTCGCATGCCATTATCTGAAGATCTAAATACAATTAGCCTATGATATCCACATGAAAGATGAAGTACTTTTTGTCTAATTTTCAAATATGCAAAGCTTTAATCACATAAATTAACACATTTTATCATACAAGGTTATTTTCATGCATGTGCTGTATAAAACTACATTTACACTAATTCTAGCATATCTCGGGCTATACATAAGTAAACGACATGATATCCTAGTCTAACTTGAGTGTTTTTAAATTATATTTCCAGTGGTATAAGTCTCACATGCCAATTCGTTTTCTATCAATACCAGATTTCTGATCAATATACAAAAACACAACGATAATTCAAATCGACATAACTTAATCATACGGAAACGAAATCAATCGAATCCAAAGCCTAAACTCAATAGTTTTTCGCAAGGAATCTGATTATAACATAATAATTAACATTTAAAAAACTTAATTTTTCTGATCAAACAAATACAAATTCGTTTCTAAACCCTAGCGCATCAAACAATCAAAATAACGATTACAATTAACACGTACGCGTATAGACTTGAGCAATTAACAACATAACTATGAAACTTTATAAAAAAATCAGATTTTTAAGAATTAGGGTTCATGTAAATATACCTTAGATCAACAATCAAAGCACACCAATACGTAGAGGATAACGCGAATTGCAACTTTTGTTCTTGAGGTTTAATCAAAAATTGAGTTTGAGTGTGTGTGCGTGTTGGGCGACGGCTAAGAGGGAGGGAGAAGGAGGGATCGACCAAAAAAAATAAATGGGGAATGATTTGTGCAGTTAGGGTATTACTAAGTATATATATTAAGCCCTAATATAAATAAATGCACATAAATCCCTCAACAATTAACAAAAATTAAAATATAAGGGGGAGGGAAGGGGGTTCGGCCTAATGGGGCCCTCATGGGGTTTCCGGGCTCTCGTTTTGCAATCCCGTGTAATCGTGGTCCGTTTTAAGTGTCGTTTAGTCATACCGAAGGCCCGGAACGCTAACCCGGTCGTTAAACGCAACCAATTGTCTAATTTATTAAAAACCCAATAAATTAAATAATTTAAAAAGTTAATAATTAATAAAATTAATTATTAAAATAAACCCGAGAGTTTCGTTGCTCAAAAAGCTTTTATCAAAAATCGTATCATTTTTATCGTATTTCATTATCCAAAATATTTATTTGAATTAATATCAACCCATATCAATTATTAAAACCCTCCGAAGATCAAGTACGCATTTAACACACGTAAATGCACAAAAGTTAAATAATCGCCGTTAAATAAACTAAAGGAAGGTTAACAAAAGTAACGGAAAAATCAGGGTTGTTACATTACCCACCTGTTATTGAAAATTTCATCCCGAAATTTTAGTGATCATCCGCTGAAGTGGTTTCCTCGGGAAACAATTGCGGATACTTCAGCCTCATCTGGTCTTCACGCTCCCACGTGAACTCTGGTCCTCTTCTCGCGTTCCACCGAACTTTAACGATAGGAATTCTGCTTTGCTTCAACTGTTTGACCTCTCAGCCGAAGATTTCAACAGGTTCCTCAATGAAATGAAGTTTGTCGTCGATACGTAGTTCCTCTAAAGTAATAATCAAATTATCATCGTGGATAAACGATTCACAACAGTTGATTACATCGCGAGGTACTTGACCTCCATATGATACATTTTACAAACATTGCATTCGTTTTTGAAAAGACAATCTTTCATTTCATCGAAAGTTGATGGCATGCATACCATTTCATAATATATCTAACTATAATTGACTTAATAATAATCTTGATGAACTCAATGACTCGAATGCAACGTCTTTTGAAATATGCCATGAATGACTTCAAGTAATGTCTCTAGTATGAGCTAATGCACAGTGGAAAATTTCTTTCATACCTAAGAATAAACATGCTTTAAAGTGTCAACCAAAAGGTTGGTGAGTTCATTAGTTTAACATAAATAATCATTTCATAATTTTAATAGACCACAAGATTTTCATTTCTCATAAATATACGTCCCATGCATAGAGACAAAAATCATTCATATGGATTGAACACCTGGTAACCGACATTCACAATATACATATAAGAATATCCCCATTATTCCGGGATCCTCCTTCGAACATGATATAAATTTCGAAGTACTAAAGCATCTGGTACTTTGGATGGGGCTTGTTGGGCCCGATAGATCTATCTTTAGAGTTCGCGTCAATTAGGGTGTCTGTTCCCTAATTCTTAGATTACCAGACTTAATAAAAAGGGGCATATTCGATTTCGATAATTCAACCATAGTATGTAGTTTCGATTACTTGTGTCTATTTCGTAAAACATTTATAAAAACAGCGCATGTATTTTCAGCCCAAAAATATATAATGCAAAAGCAATTAAAAAGGGAGTAATGAAACTCACCTAATGTATTTTGTAGTAAAAATACATAGAACGACATTGAACAAGTATAGGGTTGACCTCGGATTCACGAACCTATATCATTTGTATTTATATTAACACATATAATCGTAATCAAACAGATTTATATTTTACATCTTAACTTATGTATTATATATATTTACTTTATGTATATATTTAAAATGATTAATATAATTATATCAATATATATATTAAAAATACCTAATTTGTTAAAAATGTTAATATAATTAGTACATACTTATATGTAAATTTTTACTATAAGTATATTATTATATCAATAATGGTAACAAAGGTTGTATTTGATTATAATGATAAAATTAATAATAATAATACTGATAAAAATATTAATTATAGTATAATAATAATAATAGTGATAAAATAATAATAATGTCTCTAAAAATAATACCAATAATAATAATGATAATAATAATAATACTTATAGTAATAAAAATGATAATTTTACTACAAATGTTATTTTTAATAATATTGATAATAATAATTTTTAATAAAATAGTACTTCTACTAAAATGTTACTTTTCATAATAATGCTAGTAATGATAATAATATTGGTTTTAATTATAAGGATGCTACTAATACTTATGATAATAATAATAAAAATTATATTTATTTTAATAATAACAATACTTAGTATAACAATGATAATAATATTAATACTTAATACTAGTAACACAACAACAACAACAATAACAACAACAACAACAATAATAATAATAATAATAATAATAATAATAATAATAATAATAATAATAATAATAATAATAATAATAATAATAAAAATAATAATAATAATAATAATAATAGTAAAAAAAATATGAAGAGTATACCCTTTTATAGAGCTTTTTGTAAAAAGAATGCACCCAATGGGACTCGAACTCGTGACCTCTCAATAACACGCAAGCACCCAAGACCACCTCTTCATGCTCGTTTTTCTGTTTTATAACCCAGAAACATATCTAAAACCCGTTTACTGTTCTCTCCTTCTTCTTTAAATGAATTGGGCTTGTTCCGGCCCAAGAGATGATATAACATGGATCCCGGCCCAAAATAAATTCAATTAACAGTGTAAATGGCATGTTGAACTAATCGACCATAAGAAGGGTTTCGTTCTTCTTACTAATTCGATTAGGGTTTTTTAAAAAAAAAATACCGAACATAACTTCATCTTAATCATAGCTCACATCATTATCAATCTCATAATCATCACAATTTTCGCTGCAAACAATTACATGTACCAGCAGTTTTAATCTTCCGTAATTATTTATATGTATTTTTTCACTTTGCTCTCGGGTCCAGACCAAGGAGGGTCCATCAACACACTCACCCTTATAATTTATGTGTAAAGTGATTAAAACTTCTTTTGGATGGGTCTTTCTTCTTTTCTTCTTCTTTACAGCTCCTCATTACTTTATTCATTGATGTCCATTATTTAATATTGTGGTATCATAATCACAGAATCATCATTCTTTAATTCGCGTGTTTTAAATCACACAAAATCAGAAGAATAAATTGTACAGTAGCAGGTTCACTTGTATGGTTCAGTTTTGGGTGATCTTCGAAAAATAAAATACAAAGAAAAATAGTAGCAGGTGTAGCGACCCGACCAGATCATGTTTGACGGCGCCGTCTACTTAGGTCCCGTTACGTGGTCATAAGTCTTTAAGACAAAGTTTGACCAAAATATGTCGCCTTCATTTCAAAATAAAGATTGTTCCCAAAGTTTACAAGAATTGTTCAACCAATAGTTAAGTTACAATGTTATAATACGAATGAAATCTAGGCGACACGGTTTAAAGTAAAGTCAAAAGACGCTCCATGAAATGCACATATACTCGACATCCAATGCAAGTATCAAATAATGAGCGGAAGCATGTATCATGTATCGTTCAAGGACCTGAGAAAAACATAGAAATCTGTCAACGAAAACGTTGGTGAAATCATAGGTTTAAGTAAGTAAGTACAAGTGAACCACAAGATTTGCATCAATGAAATAATAGTAATACATTCCAAAAGTTTGTTTCACGAGCACCCAATTATCAAAGCTTAACATTCCTTCCATTGTATACCCCATCACTTAGTGCTAGAACAAACACTGATTCTCGAAAATATATTTCATCCGTAGACGGTAGCGAACCGTCAAGGATGAGGGTTGTCAACCCATATGGCCATATAACATAAGTTCTCGCTTACACCCGGCAAGTGTAACTAATGATAATCGAATTGAGGATTTTGTTCTAAACTCGTATGTAGAATGTTTGTTTTCCCGTTCTTGTGTTCACTTAGTTCAAAAGAATCGTTTATGTTTTCTCATCCCAAATATAAGTTCAAAAAGAGTAAAAGTGGGACTATGATCTCACCTTGAGTGCACGAGTAGTAAAGTACTTCACAAAATAACGTGTGCGAAGGATAGTGCTAGTCTTGACCTAAACAAATAGGTCGTATCAATAACGGTAAACACGATAGGTCAAAGATGTTCGATTAGTCCTATGGCTCGTTACGACTCGATTATTTAGCATGTGAAATCAAATTGCCAAGTTTCATGCAAGATACAAGTATATAAATAAGTTAGGAAGGTTGCATAATCATTTGGTTAAGTTTGACAAAAAGTCAAACTTTGGTCGGTCAAAGTCAACGAAAGTCAACACGTTCGGGTCGGGTTCCGAACTATTTTTCTGAGGTTTTTAATCATATATGAGTATGTTAGAACAAATTTCATGTGAATCGGAGGTCCGTAGTATGCCAAACATTTTTCGTAATTTGGACATGGTGGTCAGAGCCTGACCAAGGCTTATGTCGCGCCGCGACATGGTCTGGCCGCGCCGCGGCATTGGCCGTGCGCTGGTACCTGGTCAGTCTCAATTGTTCAAGTCCCAAATCAAAACTCTTTCAAGCATAAATTACAAACCGCTAACATTTAGAACTCGCACCTTATATCGTTGGAAAGGTAATTTGACAAAGAACACAACTAAACACAATTCATCAACCAAACTTCCACTTACAACAACCAAAAATCGTAATTAAACGTTCATAATCAAAGTTCAAGTTCCAAAAACGCATTTTATGATTCGGGCAACCAAATTACATGAATGATATGCCGTTTCGAAGGTAATCAAGCATACAATCCAACTAAACACTTACCAATAATAATCCACGGCATTTAATGCATCAAAAGTCCATTTCAAGTTCATCAAACCCTAACCCAAATTCACCAAAATCAATAATCAAGTTCATGAAGTTTTTCTAAGGCAACCTACACATCAAATTGAAGCTAGTGATGCTAGTAACACGATTAAAACATCAACTTTTAACATCTAACAACATATGATCATCCAAAATTCAAGAATAACACACCAAAATTCAAGTTCATGCTAGTTACACTAAAACAACGAGATCGAGCATATAAATCATATATTCATGTTAGACTTGAGCCATAGACACTAATTAACACTTTTATAAGTTAAAAACATCAAGAACACAAAATCTAGTGATTTTAGAAAGTTACCCAAATGAGATGAAGTTGGTACCAAAATGAAGAGGATGAAGAGAGGATCACGAATATGTAATTTATTTTGTTGTAAGCCTCCTAGATCGAATTTAGATGATGATTGAATGAATATGGTTTTGAATGTGTGTGTTCTTGCTAGAGAGAAAGAGAGAGAGATGAAGATGAAATGAATGGGTGAAAGGGGTTTGACCCTTTGACCTAGTCAAGGGTTTGATCCCTTGTCAAGTTTAGTCCCTCAACTTTCGCTCGGGTGCGGGAATTACCTAAACGAGATAATTTAAAACGCGTATCAACGGGAGATGTTATAAACATATAACGGACTTTATATTAGTATAACGGAAAAATAAATGGAAAAAGGCGGGATGTTACATTACCTACTCCTTAAAAGAAATTTCGTCCCGAAATTTAAGTAGGCGTAGTAGTCGTTGTTTCTTCCTCGAGATCTCGCGTTTCCGAATTCACGAATAGATGAGGATACTTCCTTTGCATTTGATCTTGTCTTTCCCAAGTAAACTCGGGTCCTCTTTTGGCATTCCAACGAACCTTGACAATCGGAATTCGGCTTTGTTTCAATGTCTTGACGGAGGTGTCCACAATTTCAACCGGTTCCTCCACAAAATGAAGTTTGTCATCAATGGTAAGTTCTTCGAGAGGGATGACGATATCGGGTTCGGCAAGACACTTTTTCAAGTTAGATACATGGAAGGTAGGATGAACGGAGTTCAATTGAGGCGGAAGATCTAAACGATAAGCAACGGTTCCAATACGCTCCAAGATTTCAAAAGGACCAATATACCGCGGATTTAGCTTCCCGCGTTTCCCAAAACGGATTACACCCTTCCAAGGTGCGACTTTTAACATTACTCGGTCACCGACTTGAAATTCGAGATCGTTGCGTCGTTTGTCGGTATAGCTCTTTTGACGACTTCGGGCCGTTCTAAGCCTATCTCGGATTTGAACGATTTTCTCGGTGGTTTCGTGAATGAGTTCGGGTCCGGTGATTTGCACGTCGCCTACCTCGGCCCAACAAAGAGGTGAACGACATTTGCGGCCATATAGCGCTTCAAAAGGTGCGGCTTTAATACTCGCGTGATAACTATTGTTATAAGAGAACTCGGCGAGAGGTAAGTGCTTGTCCCAAGCTTTTCCGAAATCAACCACGCAAGCTCGTAACATGTCTTCTAAGGTTTGAATTGTACGTTCGCTTTGTCCATCGGTTTGAGGATGATATGCGGTGCTCATGTCTAAACGCGTTCCCAACCCTTCTTGCAATGTACGCCAAAATCTAGAAACGAAACGGCCATCTCGGTCGGAGATAATCGATAAAGGTACACCGTGTCGGGCTACGACCTCCTTAATGTAAAGTTGCGCAAGTTTCTCCATTTTGTCCGTTTCTTTCATGGCAAGGAAGTGTGCGGATTTGGTGAGACGGTCAACAATAACCCAAATGGTATCATAACCGCCCGTCGTTTTTGGTAGCTTGGTGATAAAATCCATCGTTATCCTTTCCCACTTCCATTGCGGGATCTCGGGTTGTCGAAGTAGTCCGGACGGTCTTTGGTGTTCGGCTTTGACTTTGGAACATGTCAAACACTTGGAAACATAAGTAGCTACGTCCCTTTTGATGTTCGGCCACCAATATAGTTGTTTAAGGTCGTGGTACATCTTATTGGCACCGGGGTGAATCGAGTATCGTGACTTATGGGCTTCATCTAAAATAAGGCTTCGTAGGTCCCCATAACTAGGCACCCAAATTCTTCCGGCGAAATATCGGAGTACGGTTTCTTTAACTTCGAATCGAGAGGTGAGGACGTTCAAGTGTTCGAGAGAGATGTTTTCATCCTTGAGAGCCTCATCTTGGGCTACCCGAATTTGGCTATTAAGGTTTGTGTGGATGGTGATGTTTAAAGCTCGGACACGGAGAGGCACCACTCTTTCTTTTCGACTTAAGGCATCGGCTACTACATTTGCCTTCCCGGGATGGTAACGAAGCTCGCAATCGTAATCGTTTAAGGTTTCAATCCACCTTCGTTGTCTCATGTTTAGTTGCTTTTGATCGAAAATGTGTTGGAGACTTTTGTGGTCGGTAAAGATAGTACTCTTGGTTCCATAAAGATAGTGTCTCCACATTTTAAGTGCAAAGACAACGGCTCCGAGTTCGAGATCATGTGTCGTATAGTTTCGTTCATGAATTTTGAGTTGTCGAGAAGCATAAGCAATGACTTTCGTTCGTTGCATCAATACACACCCAAAACCATGTTTCGAGGCGTCGCAATATACAACAAAATCATCATTGCCTTCGGGAAGTGACAAGATAGGAGCGGTGGTTAGTTTCGTTTTCAAGATTTGGAATGCGGATTCATGTTCGGTCGCCCAAATGAATTTCTTTCCCTTGTGAGTCAATACGGTTAGAGGACGTGCAACCAAAGAGAAATTTTCGATGAATCTACGATAGTACCCGGCGAGACCCAAAAATTGACGAATGTGAGTAGGAGTAGTAGGAGTCTCCCATTTGCTAATGGCTTCGATTTTCGTTGGATCGACTTTAATACCTTGGTCACTTACAACATGACCAAGAAATTGAACTTCCTTTAACCAAAATTCACACTTGGAGAATTTGGCATAGAGTTGTTCTTGTCTTAAAAGTTCAAGCACAAGTCGGAGATGCTGTTCGTGCTCTTCTTCATTTTTAGAATAGATCAATATGTCATCGATGAACACAATAACGAATTTATCGAGATACGGTTTGCACACGCGGTTCATAAGATCCATGAACACCGCCGGTGCGTTAGTGAGACCAAATGGCATGACAAGGAATTCATAACTACCATAACGAGTTCGGAAAGCGGTTTTGGAGACATCTTCCCCCTTAACCCTCAATTGATGATAACCCGAGCGGAGATCGATTTTCGAATATACACAAGACCCTTGTAGTTGATCAAAGAGGTCATCGATGCGAGGAAGAGGATATCGGTTCTTAACCGTCAATTTATTTAGTTCACGATAATCAATGCACATTCGTAGGGATCCGTCTTTCTTTTTAACAAACAAAATCGGAGCGCCCCAAGGTGAATGGCTAGGTTGGATAAAACCTCGATCAAGTAGTTCTTGGATTTGACTTTGCAATTCTTGCATTTCAGATGGAGCGAGTCTATATGGTGCACGTGCTACGGGTGCGGCTCCCGGAATAAGATCGATTTGGAATTCAACCGGTCGATGAGGCGGAAGACCCGGCAATTCGTCGGGAAATACATCGGAATAGTCACTAACAATTGGCACATCATCGATGTGCTTCTCATCGGACTCGACTTTCTTAACGTGGGCAAGGATCGCAAAACAACCCTTACGGAGTAGTTTTCTAACTTTAAGGCACGAAACGAGGTTGAGTTTGGTGCAACTCTTATCGCCATAAACAATCAAAGGTTCACCATTCTCGATAGGAATTCGGATTGCGTTAAGATCACAAAGAATGTGAGATTTCGTTTTGACTAACCAATTCATACCGATTATTACATCAAAGCTTCCTAGTTCCATGGGTATCAAGTCAATTTCAAATTCCCTACCCAAAATGTTTAACGTACACCCCCGGTAATATGTGTCGGCACTTAATAGTTTTCCGTTAGCCACTTCAATGGTATAAGTGGTATCTAACGGAAGAGGTGGAGTGCTAAAAGAATGAGTCAAAGTCTTGGATACAAAGCATTTATCGGCACCCGAATCGAATAAGCAAGAGACATAAGAATTGTTGAGAAGAAACGTACCCGTGACTAGTTCAGTGTCATCCCGGGCTTCCTCGGTGTTTATGTTGAAAGCTCGGCCGCGCGTATTGGGGTTATCTTTCCTCTTCGGGCATGCATTTCTATAATGGCCCGTTTGGCCACATTCATAACAAGTGCCCGTCTTTGGTGCATTGGGCCATTTTCGAGCGACGGGAGTGGCACTTTTACAATCGTTGGCCTTATGACCAATTCCTTGGCACCGGTGGCAAATTAACTTACTACATTCGCCAAAGTGATGTTTGTTGCATTTGTTGCAAAGAGGTAGGTTCCCGGCATAACCCTTCTTGCCGTCGGAAGTGAAAGATTTCTTGGCAAAGTTGTTGTTGCTTGATTGGGAGGGTTCCCACTTTCTTTTGTTGCCGCCCGATTTATCCTCGGCCTTAGGTGCCGGAACTACGATTTCGTCAACCGTTTCAATTAGTTGGAGAGCCATGTTCATAGCGGCTTGATGAGTAGTGGGTTTGGATGACATCACCCCTTGTTTGATGCTTTTTGGAAGACCGAGCATGTAGAGCTCAATCCTTTGAGATTCGGGGTTAACAAGATTAGGACACATCAAGGATAGTTCGGCGAAGCGTTGATTATAAGCTTTAAGATTGTTTCCGACCGCTTTCAAAGCTCTTAGTTCTTCCTCAAGCTTTCGGGTTTCTTCGCGCGGAAAGTATTCAACAATCATCTTTTCCTTTAGATCGGCCCAAGAGAGGGCATGAGCTTCATCGGTACCCACCGATTGAACATAGGTGTTCCACCATGTTAGAGCAATTCCGGAGAAAGTGTGAGTGGAGTATTTGACCTTGTCTTGGTCCCGACAACCGCTTATGCTAAAGACGGCCTCGGTTTGTTCAAACCAACGAGTAAGCACAACCGGTCCCCCGGTTCCATCATAAGTGTGGGGTTTGCACCCCATGAAAGCTTTGTAGGAGCACCCTTCGCTAGAGTTACCGGCTCCTTGGTTGTTGTTGTTGTTGTTGTGGTTGTTATTATTATTATTGTTGGATGAGTGACCGGCCATGGCCGCATCTACGGCGGTGGCTATCATCCGTTCGAGAGCTTGTTCGGGAGTTTCATTGCGGCGTACACGACGAGGAGCCATTGTTCCTTCAAGACACAAGAATATCATTGATTAGTATTCTCAATAATACTAACCGTGATATAGAATAAAGATAAAGAGAAGTTTTTTTTTTTTTTTTTTTTTTTTTTTTTTTTTTTCCGACTCGCCTTAAATTCTTTATGTCATAATGTCGGAACGTTCATACGAGTCACCGTAATATAATCCCGGAAATTATATTACCCTGATTCATATGTGCATTCGACATCATTTCATATAGTCAAGGTGGCGTGTCAATCAAATTAAACAACGTGAGATTAAGATGAACTAAGAGTAGATATGAGTAGAAACGTTCGAGTATAAATGCACAAGTAGTCAAGTAATTCCTACTTCAAGTCTATATGCCGGTTGTAGTCTAGACTCACCAATGTACCCTATGACTCGGGGTTGACACTAATGAGCTCTAAATCCCTACAACCAACGCTCTGATACCATCTGTAGCGACCCGACCAGATCATGTTTGACGGCGCCGTCTACTTAGGTCCCGTTACGTGGTCATAAGTCTTTAAGACAAAGTTTGACCAAAATATGTCGCCTTCATTTCAAAATAAAGATTGTTCCCAAAGTTTACAAGAATTGTTCAACCAATAGTTAAGTTACAACGTTATAATACGAATGAAATCTAGGCGACACGGTTTAAAGTAAAGTCAAAAGACGCTCCATGAAATGCACATATACTCGACATCCAATGCAAGTATCAAATAATGAGCGGAAGCATGTATCATGTATCGTTCAAGGACCTGAGAAAAACATAGAAATCTGTCAACGAAAACGTTGGTGAAATCATAGGTTTAAGTAAGTAAGTACAAGTGAACCACAAGATTTGCATCAATGAAATAATAGTAATACATTCCAAAAGTTTGTTTCACGAGCACCCAATTATCAAAGCTTAACATTCCTTCCATTGTATACCCCATCACTTAGTGCTAGAACAAACACTGATTCTCGAAAATATATTTCATCCGTAGACGGTAGCGAACCGTCAAGGATGAGGGTTGTCAACCCATATGGCCATATAACATAAGTTCTCGCTTACACCCGGCAAGTGTAACTAATGATAATCGAATTGAGGATTTTGTTCTAAACTCGTATGTAGAATGTTTGTTTTCCCGTTCTTGTGTTCACTTAGTTCAAAAGAATCGTTTATGTTTTCTCATCCCAAATATAAGTTCAAAAAGAGTAAAAGTGGGACTATGATCTCACCTTGAGTGCACGAGTAGTAAAGTACTTCACAAAATAACGTGTGCGAAGGATAGTGCTAGTCTTGACCTAAACAAATAGGTCGTATCAATAACGGTAAACACGATAGGTCAAAGATGTTCGATTAGTCCTATGGCTCGTTACGACTCGATTATTTAGCATGTGAAATCAAATTGCCAAGTTTCATGCAAGATACAAGTATATAAATAAGTTAGGAAGGTTGCATAATCATTTGGTTAAGTTTGACAAAAAGTCAAACTTTGGTCGGTCAAAGTCAACGAAAGTCAACACGTTCGGGTCGGGTTCCGAACTATTTTTCTGAGGTTTTTAATCATATATGAGTATGTTAGAACAAATTTCATGTGAATCGGAGGTCCGTAGTATGCCAAACATTTTTCGTAATTTGGACATGGTGGTCAGAGCCTGACCAAGGCTTATGTCGCGCCGCGACATGGTCTGGCCGCGCCGCGGCATTGGCCGTGCGCTGGTACCTGGTCAGTCTCAATTGTTCAAGTCCCAAATCAAAACTCTTTCAAGCATAAATTACAAACCGCTAACATTTAGAACTCGCACCTTATATCGTTGGAAAGGTAATTTGACAAAGAACACAACTAAACACAATTCATCAACCAAACTTCCACTTACAACAACCAAAAACCGTAATTAAACGTTCATAATCAAAGTTCAAGTTCCAAAAACGCATTTTATGATTCGGGCAACCAAATTACATGAATGATATGCCGTTTCGAAGGTAATCAAGCATACAATCCAACTAAACACTTACCAATAATAATCCACGGCATTTAATGCATCAAAAGTCCATTTCAAGTTCATCAAACCCTAACCCAAATTCACCAAAATCAATAATCAAGTTCATGAAGTTTTTCTAAGGCAACCTACACATCAAATTGAAGCTAGTGATGCTAGTAACACGATTAAAACATCAACTTTTAACATCTAACAACATATGATCATCCAAAATTCAAGAATAACACACCAAAATTCAAGTTCATGCTAGTTACACTAAAACAACGAGATCGAGCATATAAATCATATATTCATGTTAGACTTGAGCCATAGACACTAATTAACACTTTTATAAGTTAAAAACATCAAGAACACAAAATCTAGTGATTTTAGAAAGTTACCCAAATGAGATGAAGTTGGTACCAAAATGAAGAGGATGAAGAGAGGATCACGAATATGTAATTTATTTTGTTGTAAGCCTCCTAGATCGAATTTAGATGATGATTGAATGAATATGGTTTTGAGTGTGTGTGTTCTTGCTAGAGAGAAAGAGAGAGAGATGAAGATGAAATGAATGGGTGAAAGGGGTTTGACCCTTTGACCTAGTCAAGGGTTTGATCCCTTGTCAAGTTTAGTCCCTCAACTTTCGCTCGGGTGCGGGAATTACCTAAACGAGATAATTTAAAACGCGTATCAACGGGAGATGTTATAAACATATAACGGACTTTATATTAGTATAACGGAAAAATAAATGGAAAAAGGCGGGATGTTACAGCAGGAACCATCGCTTATAGGTGGGTTTCAAATATAAAGAAAGTGGAAGTGGGTTTGTGTATTGTTTCACTATTGCAATAGGGTTACGAGTTGTAGAAGAGAGAGAGATGAGTGAGAAGGAAATATATTGAGGGTGACGGTTATCGATTTGGGTGAGTTTTGTTTGGATAACAACATAGAACAATTGGGTTTTGATGGTACTCTTATCAAGCAAAAGCAACAATGGTGTAGCAATTAATGGATTGATGATGGCGATGGTTGTCGTCGGTGATAGAAACAGAAAACGAGGTTGGTTGTTTTGGTTTGGTTGTTCTTGGTGAGGAGGGTGGTTATCATGGTGGTAAACGGTGGTGATTCCCGGTGATTTTGAAAGCTCGATTGTGATGATTGTTTGTGGTCGATGTTGGCAAGAAGAATAGGAAACATAAGTGTAGCCTTTAATGCAAATGGGTTTCAAATGGTGAGTCAAGCAAGTAGATAAGTAACAGTAGATAAATATAGGTTCTATTTGATGGTCGATTGTGATGGTTGTGGTTCGTTTAAAGAAGTAGATGAAGGTGATGATCAAATAGTAGAATCATAATTGAGTTCGAAAGTTGATTGTGCAGCAAAACTTAAGTGGTTTATGTTGTAGTTAATCATGTATATGTATATATATGATATATTAATAGAACTAAAGTAATAATAATAGATAGTGGAAGAGGTTAGTCAAAAGTAATTTTGGGTGGGGTAATCGATCATGTTGATTTGTGGGTTGGTAACTGAAGAAGATACAGATTGTTATATTCCTTGTATCTAGTTGGAAGTAGGGATAAACAATGATACTTTAATAATAATTAAAGTAGACTATTGCATGAGCTTAAAATATTTGAGTCAGAGAAAGCATATGAAACAATTATGCCAGCTGTGTTTATAATCATTTGTGGACGTATGTGATATATAGAATATGAAAGTTGGTAGATATTTGATCATGGATTTCAAAAGTAAAAAGGTAGGTGTCAGGTTGTTTAAATATATGTGTGATTGCTAATACATGCATATAGTCTTGAAAGGGAAATGAAACAGAAAAAGAAAGAAGGAAAGTAGGTATGCAAGTGGGGTTGAATGACAAGTAACAAACTATCACATAGTAAAATATATTCTCAATTAGGCACAGTATTTGTTGGTAATCACACTAGTGATTAAATTGATTGGAAACTGAAAGTGTTCTAATTTACGGATAGTCATTTAATCGATTGAGAATATAATTATAATATAATATAATAATAAAAGATGTGAATTTATTTAACAGTCACGAATTATTTTCAATTATTATTTATATATATATATATATATATATATATATATATATATATATATATATATACACATATCTATTTACAATCAATTGTTCGTGAATCGTCGGAAGCAGTCGAAGGTTAAATGAATTCTTGTAAACAGTTCATAAATTTTTGAGATTCGGTTTAATAGACTTTGCTTATCGTGTTGGAAACATATAAAGATCAAGTTTAAATTTTGTCGGAAATCTCCGGGTCATCACAGTACCTACCCGTTAAAGAAATTTCGTCCCGAAATTTGAGTGAGGTCGTCATGGCTAACAATAAATATGTTTTCCTGACGAATATGAGCTAATAAATAGAATTTTATCATTATTGAATAATACAGATAAAATAATTCGATTATTCAAAAAGTACGAATGAAACTATCATAAGAGAGGTCCCATCGGCATCGTCCACCTCCGCCCAAAAACTCGCCCAAATTTTTTTTTTTTTAGCCGTTAGTAAAATAAAAATAGAATAAAATAGAAAAAAAAATCCCAACGGCTATCCCAACGGCCACTTTTACATTATATAAACACCAACCATAAACTTCATTTTATACACTCAAACATATATTTCTTTTATATTTCCACCTTTCTCAAAATCAAAATCAAACACTCCCAAACTGCAAAATGCTTACACTTCCCCCAATGATTGTTTCATTCGATGTTCGTTACGGAGGTGATTTTCGTAATCAAATGAAGGAATATAAGTAGGGCGGCAGAATTTCGTTTGAAGATATCGACATTCGTGATGTTGGTTTACAAGACTTGCTATCCTTTCTGAAGGAAAAAGTTCCGTGTGAATTCATGTCTGTGTTCTTTTATAAAGACGATTATGATGTGGATTATAGGGCAAATTTTCTGTGTACCGATGATCAATGGTACTTTATAAAAGATACCATTGAAGATTGCGGTAAACTCATTTCTCTGTATGTGGTTCTTGAAGATGAAGAGACATTGGGTTATCGTTACCTCGATGAATCAGCTGAAGCAGCAGCTGAAGCAGCATGAGAAATACCGATGTCTCTAGAGTACCTCACAGATGGTGAAATGACTGGTGAACGCTACTTCGCAGATGACGACGACGACAAGTAGTTTGATCTAGTATTTTTAGTTTAATAATCGAAATCTTTAAATTTTTAATTGTCGTGATGTTTTAATTTTTTTAATTATTGTAATTTCAGTGTTGTTGTCGAGTTTTATATCTTCTCTTATGTTTCGGAGCTCTTTGTCTTTTTAATCTCCTCTCGATCTCTAGTAAAATGAGTAATGGTCCAAAATTTGTAAGTACGTAGTTTCGAATGAATTTAATGTTATAATCAAGAAAGAACGTAATAGCTCGATTTGATTTGTCAAATTACCAGAATCATTGAGAATAGAACTATCAAGAATATATTTCCTTGATATGTTCAGAGGTTAATTAGAATGAAAGAGTTATGTAACATGGCACATGATGATGGTATGATCTACTTTGAACCATCATCATGTTCTATTTAGAAACTCAGCACAACTTACTGTAATATAATCACGTTGATCAAGTGTCATTATATTATACTAACTCATGCATCAATTCCCAATATTACTTCAATAACATTCATATTTTAAGCTTGAAAGTTTACAGAATATAGAAACTAACAGTGTTTATATTATGTAACACTGATAGCACGAAGAGATTAATGATTTCAGATAAGAATAGTTATGAAAATATCTTTAGAAATATGGAGGATATTTATAATGAAAGATACAATGATATCTTGGAATTTCTAATATCGAAGGATGGTGAAGAAATTTTTTCTGCAAGAGTTTGAAGTCAAAAGCAAGGTATTCGTTAAAGATTTCATCAGAAACAAAATCATCAGGATTCTTAATGTACAAGTTTAGTTCTTGTGTTTTGTTCAGAGACTCCTTCGTAGTTTGCTCAATCCGTTTCCCAGTTCCAACTTTTCTGAGCTTTTCCAACATACTATTCTTTATCATTAAACTTCCGATGATTAAGGTCATTTACGGTTGTCTACAGTTTCTACTGCTGCATTCAGCTTTTTCTACATTCAGAGTATTGATTTGTAGACTGAGTGATGTTCAGAATTTCAGAAGGAAAGACCATAATTTTAAAAGATAAATGTTATACATATAACTATTGATGTAGATATGTTGTGTGTTTTCGAAGTACTGATTACTGATTCTCGATAATTGGTATGGCAGTTCTCGTTACAAGATGCGGATGAGTATATGATAGGGTTTCAATGAATAAATATAACGATTTATCAGAGAGATTTAAGCCAAGGAGCAACGAGGTTGCTGGTACGTCTGCTGGTAATATAATGGAATATAAAAGGTTTCCCGGTATCAATAAAAGAGCACATATATATATATATATATATATATATATATATATATATATATATATATATATATATATATATATATATATATATATATATATATATATATATATATATATATATATATATATATATATATATATATATATATATATATATATATCAAGGTTATAATAAGGTTGTTTCGAACGAAAAATTGAAGTTGACTTGTTGAAGCTGTGACAAAATTGGCTAATTTGGAAAGAGATTGCAAAGTTATTTTCGGTAATAATAACGCTAAATGAGTTAGCACAGCTACGCGTTAAACGTTTACTCAGTTTTCGAGAGTTTTCAGGTGCATAACTAGATGCATCGATCTTTTCTTCTGTAGATAAAGTGTCGTTGGTTCATCCTCTCGATTGAGGTGTTTTCAAGAGTCATGAAAGGTTTGAACACAGAATGTAATCGTGAAGATACAAATGAGGTTTAAGACGAAATCAAGTGGTAAACTTGAAGAATTGCTTAGTTTCATATGTTATAATCAATATTTTAATTCATTTTAATTGCCCAATGTTAATAGTCCACAGTTGGCATTCCAATAATTCATATATAATTTAATATATAATATTCAAATTAATTAATACGTGTCGTGACCCGTATACGTCTCAGACTCGATCACAACTCAAACTATATATATTATTGTAGAATCAACCTCAACCCTGTATAGAGAACTCGATCATTATTGCATATAGAGTGTCTATGGTGATTCCAAATAATATATATAGATGCGTCGATATGATATGTCAAAACCTTGTATACGTGTCCCGATATTTAAAGTGCGTAAAATAAATAATAGAAAATTAAATAACGATAACTAAAGTGTGTAAAGTAAATAACAGAAATTTAATGACGATAAATAAAATTGCGAGACTGTAAATTGCGATAAATAAAATGTAATCAGTTAGCTAGAAACAGTTAGCTAGAATTTTGTTAGCGTGGATTCTTAACAAAATTTCTCATAGTTAATTTGTTTGTTTCTAACAAATTTTATTTTGTCCAATGTTTTCTTCATTTTGCCACTTGTCGGATTCTGATAGGTCAAAATCCAAATATGAAATTGAATGAAAATGGTTATTCTGTGATGAACGGATTCGTATAGCTGTGGTTGCAAGTAGGATAGTAAATGACTGTTGAATCATATTCGAAGAATATACAGTGTAACTTATTAATGTGAAATCTAAATATTCCTCGGGTATTACCTACCCGTTAAAATATTTTCACCATTAACAATTTGTACAATAAAAATTTTAATTACAATCTTTATGAAAGCATATATACATATATATTTTCTTCAGACGTGATTATGGATTTAATGGGTCAATGTGATATTAAACTCATCAGATTTATGGCTAGAACTAGAGTACATATTCTCTAAAATATTAGAGATTACATAATCACCATGAAGGACGAAGATAGTTTATGTAGATCGATTCGTAAAATGATTCATAGAACGATGATTATGCTTGAGGTATAGATTACGAGATTGAGACGTGTGATGATGTTATTGTTGTTGGTACTCCTTGGTATCCATGGTGCGTATGACGTTGATGTTCGGGGTATAGATTAAGATGTTGAGGTGTGGGATGCGGATGTTGATGTTGGTGGTGGTGATGGTACTGTTGACATTGATGGTGGTGCTGGTTATGCTGCTGGTGCTGCTGCTGGTGTTTGTAACCTTCGCACCATATTCTCTAAAGCCACTACCCGAGCGCGAAGCTCGTTGATTTCTTCTATTACACCGGGGTGATTTTCGGTTCGGACTAGCGGATAAATATAATCTAGAATTTGGTATAGTATATAATCGTGGCGAGATACTCTGGAAATGAGAGAAAAGATGGTGTTTCGAACAGGTTCACCGGTAAATGCTTCAGGTTCTTCGCCAATAGGGTAATGTGGCGGATGGAAAGGATCACCTTCTTCTTGTCTCCAATGATTGAGGAGACTACGAACCCATCCCCAATTCATCCAGAATAGGTGATGACTGATTGGTTGATCCATTCCGGTCACACTGCTTTCAGAGCTTGAGTGGGATTCCATTTCGGAATCCGAGTGACTTGAACTAATGACGAATTCCATTTCGTACGATTGGATAAAGAATTTTTAAATATGAAATGATTTTCTGGCTAACGGATGGTATTCTTAATTACATAGAATATCCATATATATAGAACAAAAGGTTTCGTAGATTACGAAAGGATTTACGGGATACGCCAGGTAAGGTTTACAGTAACAGATACGCTAAGATATGAATCTTGTCTATACACTATTCATGCAATCAATGCAGCAAGACGTGTCTAGACTAAGAATGATAAGCAGATAATTTTCGACACAAAATGATAAGCAAAACTTTTTGACATGCAGACCAGGTCGAAGTCCAGACTCACTAATGCATACTAACGACTACTAGTTAGACACACTAATGCAAGACCTGGTTCGCTACGACCACCGCTCTGATACCAACTGTGAAGACCCGTCCTAATCCATCCGGACGAAGTCCATATCGATTATAAATGATTCACAACAGTTGATTACATCGCGAGGTACTTGACCTCTATATGATACATTTTACAAACATTGCATTCGTTTTTGAAAAGACAATCTTTCATTTCATCGAAAGTTGACGGTATGCATACCATTTCATAATATATCTAACTATAATTGACTTAATAATAATCTTGATGAACTCAATGACTCGAATGCAATGTCTTTTGAAATATGCCATGAATGACTTCAAGTAATATCTCTAGTATGAGCTAATGCACAGCGGAAGATTTCTTTCATACCTGAGAATAAACATGCTTTAAAGTGTTAACCAAAAGGTTGGTGAGTTCATTAGTTTAACATAAATAATCATTTCATAATTTTAATAGACCACAAGATTTTCATTTCTCATAAATATACGTCCCATGCATAGAGACAAAAATCATTCATATGGATTGAACACCTGGTAACCGACATTCACAATATACATATAAGAATATCCCCATCATTTCGGGATCCTCCTTCGGACATGATATAAATTTTGAAGTACTAAAGCATCCGGTACTTTGGATGGGGCTTGTTGGGCCCGATAGATCTATCTTTAGAGTTCGCGTCAATTAGGGTGTCTGTTCCCTAATTCTTAGATTACCAGACTTAATAAAAAGGGGCATATTCGATTTCGATAATTCAACCATAGTATGTAGTTTCGATTACTTGTGTCTATTTCGTAAAACATTTATAAAAACAGCGCATGTATTCTCAGCCCAAAAATATATAATGCAAAAGCAATTAAAAAGGGAGTAATGAAACTCACCTAATGTATTTTGTAGTAAAAATACATAGAACGACATTGAACAAGTATAGAGTTGACCTCGGATTCACGAACCTATATCATTTGTATTTATATTAACACATATAATCGTAATCAAACAGATTTATATTTTACATCTTAACTTATGTATTATATATATTTACTTTATGTATATATTTAAAATGATTAATATAATTATATCAATATATATATTAAAAATACCTAATTTGTTAAAAATGTTAATATAATTAGTACATACTTATATGTAAATTTTTACTATAAGTATATTTTTATATCAATAATGGTAACAAAGGTTGTATTTGATTATAATGATAAAATTAATAATAATAATACTGATAAAAATATTAATTATAGTATAATAATAATAATAGTGATAAAATAATAATAATGTCTCTAAAAATAATACTAATAATAATAATGATAATAATAATAATCCTTATAGTAATAAAAACGATAATTTTACTACAAATGTTATTTTTAATAATATTGATAATAATAATTTTTAATAAAATAGTACTTCTACTAAAATGTTACTTTTCATAATAATACTAGTAATGATAATAATATTGGTTTTAATTATAAGGATGCTACTAATACTTATGATAATAATAATAAAAATTATATTTATTTTAATAATAACAATACTTAGTATAACAATGATAATAATATTAATACTTAATACTAGTAACACAACAACAACAACAACAACAACAACAACAACAACAATAATAATAATAATAATAATAATAATAATAATAATAATAATAATAATAATAATAATAATAATAATAATAATAATAATAATAATAATAGTAAAAAAAATATGAAGAGTATACCCTTTTATAGAGCTTTTTGTAAAAAGAATGCACCCAATGGGACTCAAACTCGTGACCTCTCAATAACACACAAGCACCCAAGACCACCTCTCCATGCTCGTTTTTCTGTTTTATAACCCAGAAACATATCTAAAACCCGTTTACTGTTCTCTCCTTCTTCTTTAAATGAATTGGGCTTGTTCCGGCCCAAGAGATGATATAACATGGATCCCGGCCCAAAATAAATTCAATTAACAGTGTAAATGGCCTGTTGAACTAATCGACCATAAGAAGGGTTTCGTTCTTCTTGCTAATTCGATTAGGGTTTTTTTTTAAAAAAAATACCGAACGTAACTTCATCGTAATCATAGCTCACATCATTATCAATCTCATAATCATCACAATTTTCGCTGCAAACAATTACATGTACCAGCAGTTTTAATCTTCCGAATTATTTATATGTATTTTTTCACTTTGCTCTCGAGTCCAGACCAAGGAGGGTCCATCAACACACTCACCCTTATAATTTATGTGTAAAGTGATTAAAACTTCTTTTGGATGGGTCTTTCTTCTTTTCTTCTTCTTTACAGCTCCTCATTACTTTATTCATTGATGTCCATTATTTAATATTGTGGTATCATAATCACAGAATCATCATTCTTTAATTCGCGTGTTTTAAATCACACAAAATCAGAAGAATAAATCGTACAGTAGCAGGTTCACTTGTATGGTTCAGTTTTGGGTGATCTTCGAAAAATAAAATACAAAGAAAAATAGTAGCAGGAACCATCGCTTATAGGTGGGTTTCAAATATAAAGAAAGTGGAAGTGGGTTTGTGTATTGTTTCACTATTGCAATAGGGTTACGAGTTGTAGAAGAGAGAGAGATGAGTGAGAAGGAAATATATTGAGGGTGACGGTTATCGATTTGGGTGAGTTTTGTTTGGATAACAGCATAGAACAATTGGGTTTTGATGGTACTCTTATCAAGCAAAAGCAACAATGGTGTAGCAGTTAATGGATTGATGATGGCGATGGTTGTCGTCGGTGATAGAAACAAAAAACGAGGTTGGTTGTTTTGGTTTGGTTGTTCTTGGTGAGGAGGGTGGTTATCATGGTGGTAAACGATGGTGATTCCCGGTGATTTTGAAAGCTCGATTGTGATGATTGTTTGTGGTCGATGTTGGCAAGAAGAATAGGAAACATAAGTGTAGCCTTTAATGCAAATGGGTTTCAAATGGTGAGTCAAGCAAGTAGATAAGTAACAGTAGATAAATATAGGTTCTATTTGATGGTCGATTGTGATGGTTGTGGTTCGTTTAAAGAAGTAGATGAAGGTGATGATCAAATAGTAGAATCATAATTGAGTTCGAAAGTTGATTGTGCAGCAAAACTTAAGTGGTTTATGTGACAACCCGGAAATTTCCGACTAAATTTAAACTTAATCTTTATATGATTTCGATACGATAAGCAAAGCATGTAATGTTGAGTCTAGAAATTTTGGAACGATGTTCATATATTCAATTAACCTTCGACTGTTCTCGACGATTCACGAACAATTGTGTGTAAGTAAAAATGCATATATATATATATATATATATATATATATATATATATATATATATATATATATATATATATATATATATATATATATATATATATATATATATATATATATATATATATATATATATATATATATATATATAAACAAAAGTACATATAGTGATTTAAAATAATGAAATACATTAGGTCAGTAAGGTTAAGTATGTAAAATAATATACAAGATAATAAATTGTTTATTAAAATAAAACTATATATAAATGTGTATGAATTCTATAAATAATTATTATGGTATATGTTGGATTATATATATAAAAGATATATAAATATTATATGTTATTATATTTGTTAAATGATACATAATTAATAATATGTAATATTAGTATATATTAAATTTAATTACAAGTTATAATATAAGTTGTTATTATTATTATTACCTTCATTAGTATTATAACATTAGTATTAATATCAACAACAGTATTATAAATATTATTGTTTTTAATATAAGATTTGATACATGTAACTTGTTAGATTTTAATTATTATTTGTATTACTATTATTAGATATTATTATTAATATTAATATTATTAAAATAATTATTAAATGTTAATATTATTAAAGCCATACGATTGCATACAAATATTAGAATCAAATGTAGCTTTATATCCTTTTCTTAACTGTATTAGATTGGTACTATGATTACTTTCTGTTACAAGTATCATTCACCAAATTTCATCCATCCACTATCTATTCTATCTTTCTATAATTCTATATTCTTTAATTACATATACATATATAAATAGGAACACACAATCATATATCTATCTCTCAACAACTATTTCACCTCATCATCAACTACTCCAATTCCACCCTTTGGCTAGTTTACGTTATCAATCATCGTTACCTTCAAAATAACTCATTATGTTACTACTAATACGGTTGACTCCTACTTCTATTTTCGAAAGTTGCAATCAAGTTGCTAGATTGTTTTCCCTTGCCGTTTCTTTTTCCTGTTTCTTACAGATTTGTGGAGCATACAACCACCCAACTGCTATCATTTTCTGTTTGCAGCTGTCATCAAACATCACAAAACCTGTTACAAATCTGGTGTTCCGGTTAGACAATCGATCTATATGTTTATCTTACTTTAAAAAAAAAAGTTGTTTCAAACCTGAACATTTCACAAACCGAGACATAAACCACCCAATGATCCTTTATCCAGACTCGTTGTAAGCACACTCTAAAACCTCACTATTTCAACATCATGAACCTGCAAAAACCCATAAGATTAATTAGTATTGTTCCATTCGAATTACGATATCCGGCTACTAGATTACCAAGCCAAACGAAACCCATTTCCTTTGCACCTGCAACTGCAGTTAACTATAATTCTTAATTCATTTTCGAACCACCGCAAACCACTTCAACAAATAACCAATAAACCTACCACCATCGACCTTCTTTTTAACCTGCTGTTTTTGCATTCAATACCGTCAAACAAATTTCCAACCTCTCACACAAACATCATCAAATATTTTTTTTTAATAAATAAATCGGTTATGTTTGCAAATTATTAAAAGAAAGCAAAATATATCAATCTTTCATATATGAACCAATATATAGATTACATCAATAACTACGATGAACATTAAAAGTATATAATTATATAAATAAATAAATAAATAAATAAAAGGAAACACCCATTTACGGGTTCTGTTACCTGTAGTGATTCGGTGGTGTTGATAACCGATAATAATTAGAATCGATAAAAGATGCGGTACCTGTGGTATTCGATTGTCGAACTCTTCATAATTAAACAGACCCCAATTACTACATCAAACTTCTGTTGATTGATACTGATGAAGATGAGGAAATCGACTACTTACTAGATATTGATAAGTGAAGCCAGATCGATCGATTGTTTATCGAGTCCAAGAAACCTTGAGCTGCGATTTTATTCTGAGATGGAATTTGTTGGTGCTACAGAGGAGCGATGAACACAGCTGCTCCATTTTTTTTTTATTATTTATTATGTAACACCGACGGGTTTTAATCCTGATTTTAACCTGGGCCGAGTTACTTGGGCTAATATAGATTTCGGTTATAAACTTGGGCTGACTTGCATCTGAGACTGAAAGAACGAAATATACTTTATGGATCATACAGATATTCATAAAAGCAACTAATAGCAGAATGGTTAGGTGTGGTTATGGGTAGCGAAAGGTCGCGAGTTCGAGTCCTGTCGCGGGCAGTTTACTCCTTTTTAATACTACTAAGGTATTAATTGATATTTTATTATTATTATTATTATTATTATTATTATTATTATTATTATTATTATTACTAATATTATAAATATTAATATTATTATTATTAGGATTGTTGTTATTGTTATTGTTATTATTAACCAGTATCATTGTTAAATGTAAGTATTATTATCATTATTTTAAATATTATCATAAACTTAGTTATTATTAATAGAATGTATTATTATCATTATTATGATTGTTATTATTAGTGTTATTATGAAAAATAATACAAGTTATTATTATTTTCATTAATAGTAGCATTAATATCATCTTATAAGTATTAGTATTATTATTATTACGTGTTATAAATATATTGGTTACTATTATTATTATTATTATTATCACTAATAGTTGTATTATTATTATTATTATTATTATCATTATGATTAGAATTAATAATATGAAAATAATACAAGTTATTATTATTTTAGTATCAGTATCACTTTTGTAACTATTACTATTATTATTATTATTATTATTATTATTATTATTATTATTATTATTATTATTATTATTATTATTATTATTATTATTATTATTAAACAAAAGTATCGTTATTAACAATATCATTACTATTATTAATATTATCATTTTAATAAGGTTATTATTAATATTATTAATAAATTATTAATATCAAAACTGTCATTTTTTTTATAGATAAATATTTTGTACCTAAAATGTACTTAATACGTACACTAAAATTATATTAAAATTTCATATAACTATATATATCAAGTTATTAATATTAGTTACTTAAATACATACAAATAACAAAACTATTGATTTTTAAGTATAACATTTAAACAATCACGTATATAAATATGGATATATTAATATAACTATATGAATATTAATCATTTTAATTATATATACAAACTAAAGATACAAATAAAGATATAACAAATAAATTTGTTCTGTTACGATTATGTGTATTAATAAATATACAAATGATATAGCTTCGTGAATCCGAGGCCAACCCTACATTTATTCAATGTCGTCATATGTATTTTTACTACAAAATACAGTATGGTGAGTTCATTTAATCCCTTTTTACTCATTACATTTTTGGGACTGAGAATACATGCGCTGTTTTTATAACTGTTTTACGAAATAGACACAAGTAATTGAAACTACATTCTATGGTTGGATTATTAAACCGAATATGCCCTTTTTATTAAGTCTGGTAATCTAAGAATTAGGGAACAGACACCCTAATTGACGCGAACTCTAAAGATAGATCTATTGGGCCTAACAAACCCCATCCAAAGTACCGGATGCTTTAGTACTTCGATATTTATATCATGTCCGAAGGAGGATCCCGGAATGATGGGGATATTCTTATATGCATTTTGTTAATGTCGGTTACCAGGTGTTCAATCCATATGAATGATATTTTGTCTCTATGCATGGGACGTATATGTATGAGAACTGAAAAATGAAAACCTTGTGGTCTATTAAAATGATGGAAATGATTATTTATGTTAAACTAATGAACTCACCAACCTTTTGGTTGACACTTTAAAGCATGTTTATTCTCAGGTATTAAAGAAATCTTCCGATGTGCATTTGCTCATTTTAGAGATATTACTTGGAGTCATTCATGACATAATTCAAAAGACATTGCATTCGAGTCGTTGAGTTCATCGAGATTATTATTAAGTCAATTATCGTTGAATATAGTATGAAATGGTATAAATGCCATC
The DNA here is from genome assembly GCF_046630445.1 of Rutidosis leptorrhynchoides. NCBI lineage: Eukaryota > Viridiplantae > Streptophyta > Magnoliopsida > Asterales > Asteraceae > Rutidosis > Rutidosis leptorrhynchoides. The sequence goes on along the minus strand of NC_092335.1, from coordinate 148,647,883 downwards.
AACTTTTGATGTAAAACAAGTTTGTCTTTTAAAAATGAATGCAATATTTATAAAATGTATCATATAGAGGTCAAATACCTCGCGATGTAATCAACCATTGTGAATCGTTTGTAATCGATGTGGACTTCGTCCAGATGGATATGAACGGGTCTTCACAGTTGGTATCAGAGCGGTGGTCTTAGCGAACCAGGTCTGCATTAGTGTGTCTAATTAATAAGTCGATATAATGCATTAGTGAGTCTGGACTTCGACCGTGTCTGCATGTCCAAAGTTTTGCTCATCATTTGTCGAAAATTATTTACTTATCATCCTTAAAGTCTTAGTGCATCTATTGCATAGACAGTGTATAGATAAATTCATATCTTAGCATATCTGTTATTGTTACCTTTGCCTGACAGCTTACGTAGATTCCTCCGTAACTTATGGGATTTTAGTATTATATATGCATATGTAAATTATGTATTGCAGGGTACTAATCTACATCCTATAATCTATTTCTTATCAAAAATCCTTCATCTGATCATACGAGATGAATCCCTCAACCAGTTCGAATTTCCTCGGATTCCGACAGCTATTCCGATATGGAGTTTCACCTATCAGTGTCACCAGAATGAATCAACCAATCAGCCATTATCAATTCATCTGATGGGTTCGTAGTTGACTTAATTAATGAAAACGCGCAGAAGGCAATCCCTTCCACCAACTGAATTCATCGCTTGACAATGAACCTGAAGTGTTTACCGGCGAACCTGTTCGAGACACCATTTTCAGTCTCATTTCAGGGTAACTCGACAAGATTATATTCCATCCACAATTCTGAACCTTATTCATCCGCTCGTTCCGACTGACAATCATCCTGGAGTAATAAGTCAACGAACTTCGCGCTCGAATAATCAATTCGGAGAATATGGTGCAAAATGTACCAGCTTCAGCAACATCACCGACACCAACAGTACAATCAATAACAGCACCAGTACCATCAACAATCGATGCTTCAATATCATCATCTGTACTTTGAGTATGATCTTCGTTCGACAAGTCGAATATGTAATCTCTAAAGTTTTAAAGATTATTTATTCTAGTTCCAACCGAAAAGCAAATGAGTTTAATATTATATTAACTCATTAAATCCATGAATACATCTGAAGAAAATATATATGTATATATGTTTTCATAAAGATTGTAATTAAAAATTCTCTTGTACAAACTGTTAATGGTGAAAATATTTTAACGGGTAGGTAATACAACAACAACAACAACAACAACAACAACAACAACAACAACAATACCCAATCCCGCGCCTGCGAGGTATGGGGGAGGTAAGATGTAGACAATCCTTCCTCTACCCTAAACTAGAAGAGAAGTCGTTTCTGTTACCACGAGTCGAGAGAATTCTCCACCAACGGGAAAGGAAATTCATCCCCCTCTCTACTCCAGGGTAGAGAGATTGCTTCCGTGAGGACCTCCGGCTAAAAAAAGACTTTTTTTTTTTAAATTTAAAACTAAAAAATAGAAATTAAAAAATACAAAGATAAATAAAAAATAATAATAAAACTAATACAATATATAGATAAAAAAAAGGGGGGGGGGGGACGCCATGAAAATGGTAGAATCAGATTTTCATGGGGTTTAAAGCATGCCTAAGAATCAATTTAGGCTCTGAGCGGCAGTCAAGATGCCACTAAAACGACGCTTGTCGTTGCCTCAATAAATAGAGCCAAAAGACCTTGTGGACAGCAACTCGAGGGCATGCCGGGTGGAAGTTGTTGCGCAAGCAAAGAGCCAACCACCCTTAGCAAACCAAAAAGCACTCATGCACCTTTATGGTAGACACCCCCGAAACCACCCAACTAAAAGGAACCAACCAAGCTCTAGAGCAAGGGAAGTCGTCCTCAGCCATAATGGTCCCAAGATGCACCGACCGATGCGAATCACCTGATCATACATACATGCATACATACGTACATACATACACACATACCTAAACCTACATACACACCAGACATACCTACGTATATACATGAGACATACCTACGTACAAGCATGAAACATACCTACGTACATACATACATGCATAAAGCCACACATACAACCATACATACATAGCATAAACACCAAGTCCTACATAAACCTATTAGCAAAACATACATACATGAGTGAATATACCACACCTGCAGACAAGTAAAAAACAAGCATACATACATACCTACCTACAAATATACATACATAAAAAAACAAACTCACATACAAAAACGTGTGTAACTGCATCACACCTTCATTACAAAACCTACATGCATGCATACAAATCCGTTCTTCGAATCTGTTTCAACAGTCATATACTATCCTACTTACATCCACCGATATACAAATCCGTTCACCACAGAATAACCATATTCATCCAATTACATATTTGGATTTTGACCTATCAGAATCCAACAAGTGGCATAATGAAGAAATAATGGACACAATAAAAACTGATTAGAAATAGATTAATTAACAATATGAAATTTTATTAAGAATCCACGCTAACAAAATCCTAGCTAACTGTTCCTAGCTAACTGGTTACATATTATTTTCCGCAATTTAATTATCGCAATTTAATTCTCATAATTTTATTTATTGTCATTTAATTTCTGTTATTTACTTTACGCACTTTATTTATCGTCATTTAATTCCTGCTATTTATTTTACGCACTTTAAATATCGGGACACGTATACAAGGTTTTGACATATCATTTCGACGCATCTATATATATTATTTGGAATCACCATAGACACTCTATATGCAGTAATGATCGAGTTCTCTATACAGGGTTGAGGTTGATTCTATAATAATATATATACTATGAGTTGTGATCGAGTCTGAGATGAATACGGGTCACGATACATATTAATTAATTCGAATATTATAAACTATATATGAATTATTGGACTGTTAACTGTGGACTATCAACTATGGACTACCAACACTGGACAATTAAAAAGAATTAAAATATTGATTATAACATATGAAACTAAACATTTCTTCAAGTTTGCCACTTAATTTCATCTTAAACCTCATTTGTGTCTTGACGATTACAATCTGCGTTCAAATCTTTCATGATTCTTGAAAACACCTCAATCGATAGGATGAACCAACCGCACTTCATCTACGGAAGAAAAGATTGATGCATATAGTTATGCACTTGAAAAACTCTCGAAAACTGAGTAAACGATTAACACATAACTGTGCTAATTTCTTTAGTGTTATTATTACCCAAAATAACTTTGCAGTTCTTCTTCAAAATAGCCAAATTTGTCACAGCTCCAACAAGACAACTTCGACTTTTCGTACGAAACAACCTTATTATAACGTTGATATATACGCGTGCTCTTTTATTGTTACCAGGGAACCTTTCATATTCCACCATATTACCATCAGCGTTTAATCATCTAAAAACACAATTCTCCTGAAACCACCTCGGATTAATAACCGATGATTCAGATATCATAGCATTAAATGCAGAGGAGACAGAAAAATGGTAGATGGTGTAAACGGCCAAAATTTTGATGATAAAGAATGGAGTGTTAGGAGCGCTCGATAGAAAATTGGGTATTGAAAAACAGATTGAGCTGCCCATGAAGGAGACTAAGGACAAATACAAGGACCATACCCTATATTCAAAGAATCCCGATAATTCTGGATCCGTTGAAATCTTTAGAGAATATCTTACTCCGAAGTCATGTTAAAATCTTGCGGAAAATCTTTCTCCATCAACCAGCGAACTTAGAAATTCCAAAATATCATCATCAATATCTTCGATATTTCTGAGGATATTTTCATAAATATTCTCGTCCGAAATTATATACCTCTCCGTGCTTCCTGTGTATCATTATATTAGAAACATTCAAGAGAAAATTTAGTACCGAAAAGCAGATTATGCGAAACTATGAAGGAAATCGTGAACAAAACAGAAAGAATAAGTTTGACTTCAAAGAATCCAAAAGATTCAATGCCTGCTGAAGTCTTTAGCGAATATCTTGCTCCTTACTCTAAACCCTTACGGACAATAGTTTCCATCATCCTCTGATCTTAGATATTCAAAGATATTATCGTATCTTTCATTTTAAATTATCCACGATATTTCTGAATATACTTTCATAACTAATCTTATCTGAAATCATTAATCTCTTCGTGCTATCAGTGTTACATCATATAGAAACTGTTAATTTCTATATTCTGTAAACTTTAGAGCTTAAAAATGAATGTTTTTGAAGTAGTGTTGGGAACTGATGCATGAATTAGTATAATATAATGACACTTGATCAACGTGATTATATTACAGTAAGTCATGCTGAGTTTCTAAATGGAACATGATGATTCACAGATCATAACGTCATCATGTTCCATGTCACATAACTCTTTCATTCTACTTAACTCCTGAACAAATCAAGAAAATGTATTCTTGATGGTTCTATTTTTCGTGATGTTGATAAATTTAAAAATCAAATCGTGCTATCACGTTCCTTCCTGCTTAGAACATTATAATCATTCGAGACTCTATATCTACAAATTCCGGACCATTAATCGCTTAACTTGAAGTCGGGAAGAGAAAACAAAAGCATAGAGCTTTGAAATATAAGGGAGAATATAAAGCCCGATAACAACACATAAATTACAAACCGTGTATATCAATGTTTATCGCAACATAAAGACACGAGAGAATTAAAAACATTATAATCCCGAGAGCGAAGTAGAAGAAAGCAGATTCCTCTGGTGGAAGTTGGAAAAGGAGAATGATTGTTGCGATAATAAGGATGAGGACAAGGATCAGAACTGGATTAAGCATTTTCACAATCTTTTGAATGTATGAACTAAGAAAGAAAGTATAGGAATGATGAAAATCATGGAACGAAAAAATTTTAATTTATAATGGAAATATCAGACAGAGTAATCGAGGAAGATCACCGTATTTAATTATAGAGATCTTAATTTCCTTATTCGCCGAAGAAATCAAATCTTTTAGATTTCGAATATTTCTTTAAATCCCTTGAATTTCGGAAATCAACCGTGACTACGTCACCAGATGAGACGAATCTACATTTATTCACCTCACTCTTTTGTGATAGCTTCACTTGTACTATTCAACTAATCGAATTGTTTTATCCATAGTACTCCCTGACGATAAAACTCTAATTTCCAACTCGTATGAGTCATGCAAATATACTTATTGTCAGCCATAACCATCCCAATCAAATTTCGGGACGAAATTTCTTTAACGGGTAGGTACTGTGACAACCCGGAAATTTCCGACTAAATTTAAACTTAATCTTTATATGATTTCGATACGATAAGCAAAGTATGTAATGTTGAGTCTAGAAATTTTGGAACGATGTTCATGTATTCAATTAACCTTCGACTGTTCTCGACGATTCACGAACAATTGTGTGTAAGTAAAAATGCATATATATATATATATATATATATATATATATATATATATATATATATATATATATATATATATATATATATATATATATATATATATATATAAGTACATATAGTGATTTAAAATAATGAAATACATTAGGTCAGTAAGGTTAAGTATGTAAAATAATATACAAGATAATAAATTGTTTATTAAAATAAAACTATATATAAATGTGTATGAATTCTATAAATAATTATTATGGTATATGTTGGATTATATATATAAAAGATATATAAATATTATATGTTATTATATTTGTTAAATGATACATAATTAATAATATGTAATATTAGTATATATTAAATTTAATTACAAGTTATAATATAAGTTGTTATTATTATTATTACCTTCATTAGTATTATAACATTAGTATTAATATCAACAACAGTATTATAAATATTATTGTTTTTAATATAAGATTTGATACATGTAACTTGTTAGATTTTAATTATTATTTGTATTACTATTATTAGATATTATTATTAATATTAATATTATTAAAATAATTATTAAATGTTAATATTATTAAAGCCATACGATTGCATACAAATATTAGAATCAAATGTAGCTTTATATCCTTTTCTTAACTGTATTACATTGGTACTATGATTACTTTCTGTTACAAGTATCATCCACCAAATTTCATCCATCCACTATCTATTCTATCTTTCTATAATTCTATATTCTTTAATTACATATACATATATAAATAGGAACATACAATCATATATCTATCTCTCAACAACTATTTCACCTCATCATCAACTACTCCAATACCACCCTTTGGCTAGTTTACTTTATCAATCATCGTTACCTTCAAAATAACTCATTATGTTACTACTAATACGGTTGACTCCTACTTCTATTTTTGAAAGTTGCAATCAAGTTGCTAGATTGTTTTCCCTTGCCGTTTCTTTTTCCTGTTTCTTACAGATTTGTGGAGCATACAACCACCCAACTGCTATCATTTTCTGTTTGCAGCTGTCATCAAACATCACAAAACCTGTTACAAATCTGGTGTTCCGGTTAGACAATCGATCTATATGTTTATCTTACTTTAAAAAAAAAAGTTGTTTCAAACCTGAACATTTCACAAACCGAGACATAAACCACCCAATGATCCTTTATCCAGACTCGTTGTAAGCACACTCTAAAACCTCACTATTTCAACATCATGAACCTGCAAAAACCCATAAGATTAATTAGTATTGTTCCATTCGAATTACGATATCCGGCTACTAGATTACCAAGCCAAACGAAACCCATTTCCTTTGGACCTGCAACTACAGTTAACTATAATTCTTAATTCATTTTCGAACCACCACAAACCACTTCAACAAATAACCAATAAACCTACCACCATCGACCTTCTTTTTAACCTGCTGTTTTTGCATTCAATACCGTCAAACAAATTTCCAACCTCTCACACAAACATCATCAAATATTTTTTTTTAATAAACAAATCGGTTATGTTTGCAAATTATTAAAAGAAAGCAAAATACTTCAATCTTTCATATATGAACCAATATATAGATTACATCAATAACTACGATGAACACTAAAGGTATATAATTATATAAATAAATAAATAAATAAATAAAAGGAAACACCCATTTACGGGTTCTGTTACCTGTAGTGATTCGGTGGTGTTGATAACCGATAATAATTAGAATCGATAAAAGATGCGGTACATGTGGTATTCGATTGTCGAACTCTTCATAATTAAACAGACCCCAATTACTACATCAAACTTCAGTTGATTGATACCGATGAAGATGAGGAAATCGACTACTTACTAGATATTGATAAGTGAAGCCAGATCGATCGATTATTTATCGAGTCCAAGAAACCTTGAGCTGCGATTTTATTCTGAGATGGAATTTGTTGGTGCTACAGAGGATCGATGAACACAGCTGCTCCATTTTTTTTATTATTTATTATGTAACACCGACAGGTTTTAATCCTGATTTTAACCTGGGCCGAGTTACTTGGGCTAATATAAATTTCGGTTATAAACTTGGGATGACTTGCATCTGAGACTGAAAGAACGGAATATACTTTATGGATCATACAGATATTCAGAAAAGCAACTAACAGCAGAATGGTTAGGGTGTGGTTATGGGTAGTAGAAGGTCGCGGGTTCGAGTCCTGTCGCGGGCAGTTTACTCCTTTTTAATACTACTAAGGTATTAATTGATATTTTATTATTATTATTATTATTATTACTAATATTATAAATATTAATATTATTATTATTAGGATTGTTGTTATTGTTATTGTTATTATTAGCCAGTATCATTGTTAAATGTAAGTATTATTATCATTATTTTAAATATTATCATAAACTTAGTTATTATTAATAGAATGTATTATTATCATTATTATGATTGTTATTATTAGTGTTATTATGAAAAATAATACAAGTTATTATTATTTTCATTAATAGTAGCATTAATATCATCTTATAAGTATTAGTATTATTATTATTACGTGTTATAAATATATTGGTTACTATTATTATTATTATTATCACTAATAGTTGTATTATTATTATTATTATCATTATGATTAGAATTAATAATATGAAAATAATACAAGTTATCATTATTTTAGTATCAGTATCACTTTTGTAACTATTATTATTATTATTATTATTATTATTATTATTATTATTATTATTATTATTATTATTATTATTATTATTATTATTATTATTATTATTATTATTATTATTATTAAACAAAAGTATCGTTATTAACAATATCATTACTATTATTAATATTATCATTTTAATAAGGTTATTATTAATATTATTAATAAATTATTAATATCAAAACTATCATTTTTTTTTATAGATAAATATTTTGTACCTAAAATGTACTTAATACGTACACTAAAATTATATTAAAATTTCATATAACTATATATATCAAGTTATTAATATTAGTTACTTAAATACATACAAATAACAAAACTATTGATTTTTAAGTATAACATTTAAACAATCACGTATATAAATATGGATATATTAATATAACTATATGAATATTAATCATTTTAATTATATATACAAACTAAAGATACAAAATAAAGATATAACAAATAATATTAATAAATGATATAGGTTCGTGAATCCGAGGCCAACCCTACATTTGTTCAATGTCGTCATATGTATTTTTACTACAAAATACAGTGTGGTGAGTTCATTTAATCCCTTTTTACTCATTACATTTTTGGGACTGAGAATACATGCACTGTTTTTATAACTGTTTTACGAAATAGACACAAGTAATTGAAACTACATTCTATGGTTGGATTATTAAACCGAATATGCCCTTTTTATTAAGTCTGGTAATCTAAGAATTAGGGAACAGACACCCTAATTGACGCGAACTCTAAAGATAGATCTATTGGGCCTAACAAACCCCATCCAAAGTACCGGATGCTTTAGTACTTCGAAATTTATATCATGTCCGAAGGAGGATCCCGGAATGATGGGGATATTCTTATATGCATTTTTTTAATGTCGGTTACCAGGTGTTCAATCCATATGAATGATATTTTGTCTCTATGCATGGGACGTATATGTATGAGAACTGAAAAATGAAAACTTTGTGGTCTATTAAAATGATGGAAATGATTATTTATGTTAAACTAATGAACTCACCAACCTTTAGGTTGACACTTTAAAGCATGTTTATTCTCAGGTATTAAAGAAATATTTCGCTGTGCATTTGCTCATTTTAGAGATATTACTTGGAGTCATTCATGACATAATTCAAAAGACGTTGCATTCGAGTCGTTGAGTTCATCGAGATTATTATTAAGTCAATTATCGTTGAATATAGTATGAAATGGTATAAATGCCATCAACTTTTGATGTAAAACAAGTTTGTCTTTTAAAAATGAATGCAATATTTATAAAATGTATCATATAGAGGTCAAATACCTCGCGATGTAATCAACCATTGTGAATCTTTTGTAACCGATGTGGACTTCGTCCAGATGGATATGAACGGGTCCTTTCAGTTTATGTTGTAGTTAATCATGTATATGTATATATATGATATATTAATAGAACTAAAGTAATAATAATAGATAGTGGAAGAGGTTAGTCAAGAGTAATTTTGGGTGGGGTAATCGATCATGTTGATTTGTGGGTTGGTAATTGAAGAAGATACAGATTGTTGTATTCCTTGTATCTAGTTGGAAGTAGGGATAAACAATGATACTTTAATAATAATTAAAGTAGACTATTGCATGAGCTTAAAATATTTGAGTCAGAGAAAGCATATGAAACAATTATGCCAGCTGTGTTTATAATCATTTGTGGACGTATGTGATATATAGAATATGAAAGTTGGTAGATATTTGATCATGGATTTCCAAAGTAAAAAGGTAGGTGTCAGGTTGTTTAAATATATGTGTGATTGCTAATACATGCATATAGTCTTGAAAGGGAAATGAAACAGAAAAAAGAAGAAGGAAAGTGGGTATGCAAGTGGGGTTGAATGACAAGTAACAAACTATCACATAGTAAAATATATTCTCAATTAGGCACAGTATTTGTTGGTAATCACACTAGTGATTAAATTGATTGGAAACTGAAAGTGTTCTAATTTACGGATAGTCATTTAATCGATTGAGAATATAATTATAATATAATATAATAATAAAAGATGTGAATTTATTTAACAGTCACGAATTATTTTCAATTATATATATATATATATATATATATATATATGTATATATATATATATATACATATCTATTTACAATCAATTGTTCGTGAATCGTCGGAAGCAGTCGAAGGTTAAATGAATTCATGTAAACAGTTCATAAATTTTTGAGATTCGGTTTAATAGACTTTGCTTATCGTGTCGGAAACATATAAAGATCAAGTTTAAATTTGGTCGGAAATCTCCGGGTCATCACAGAAAACGTCGTGAATACCACTGAGTGCTTGTGGCAGTTCCAATCTGTAAGCTACTGGTCCAACTCTTTCAGTTATCTCCAATGGTCCAACATATCTAGGACTCAGTTTACCTCGTCTTCCAAATCGTACAACACCCTTCCAAGGTGATACCTTAAGCATAACCTTGTCACCAACTTGGAACTCTATGTCCTTCCGTCTAACATCGACGTAACTCTTTTGACGACTTCGAGCCGTTCTCAATCGTTCCTGAATCTGTAGAACTTTCTCAGTTGTCTCCTGAATAATCTCAGGACCTGTCAACTAACTATCTCCCAACTCGCTCCAACAAATGGGAGATCTACACTTCCTTCCATACAATGCTTCGAAAGTTGCAGCTTTAATACTCGCATGGTAGCTGTTATTGTATGAGAACTCAGCTAGTGGTAAATACTTATCCTATCCGTTTCCGAAATCAATGACACACGCTCTCAACATGTCCTCAAAAATCTGAATAGTTCGTTCGCTCTGGCCATCCGTCTGGGGGTGATATGCTGTACTCATATCTAAACGGGTCCCCATTGCTTTCTGTAACGATTACCAAAACCTGGAAGTAAATCTGCTATCGCGGTCGGATATAATGGATATAGGCACTCCATGCCTAGAGATGACTTCCTTAATGTCAATCTGAGCCAGATTCTCCATTTTATCAGTTTCCCTTATCGGTAAGAAGTGTGCGGACTTAGCGAGACGATCCACGATAACCCAAATGGTATCGTGACCTCCCGCCGTTCTCGGCAGTTTTGTAATGAAGTCCATGGAAATTCCTTCCCACTTCCACTGGGGAATCTCTGGTTAAATCAGTAATCCTGATGGCTTCTGATGCTCACCCTTTACTTTAGCGCAAGTCAAGCACTTCCCGACATAAGTGGCAATGTCAGCTTTCAAGTTTGGCCACCAATAAAATGCCTTCAAATCTTGGTACATCTTATCTGATCCCGGATGAATTGAGTATCTCGACTTGTGTGCTTCCTCCAATACTAGTTCTCTCAATCCACCAAACTTTGGTACCCAAATTCAGTTAGCAAAGTACCGTGTTCTATCCTCCTTGATGTCATACTTCTTATCCATCCCTTTGAGAAATTCAACATCAACATTCTCCTGTTTCATGGCTTCTTGTTGTGCTTCGCGGATTTGTGATGTGAGATTTGTACGAACAACTATGTTAAGAGCTTTAACCCTAAGAGGTTTCTATCGCTCCTTTCTGCTCAAGGCATCTGCCACAACATTCGCCTTGCCCGGATGATATTGAAGTTCGCAGTTATAATCGTTAAGTAGTTCCATCCAACGTCGTTGTCTCATGTTAAGCTTTTTCTGATCGAATATATGCTGTAAACTCTTATGGTTAGTGAAGATAGTGAACTTGGTTCTAAACAGGTAGTGTCTCCACATTTTAAGTGCAAAGACAACAGCTCCTAACTCAAGATCGTGCGTAGTGTAGTTCTGCTCGTGAATCTTTAACTGACGCGGTCCATAAGCAATAACTTTGTTTCGTTGCATAAGCACGCAACCCATTCCTTGACGTGAGGCATCACATTAAACAACAAAATCTTCACTTCCCTCGGGTAGAGACAATACTGGTGCAGTTGTTAACTTCTCCTTCAACAACTGAAATGCAGTCTCTTGCAGTTTTGACCACTCAAACTTCTTGCCCTTATGATTCAATGCGGTCAATGGTCGGTTGATCTTAGAGAATCCTTCAATGAATCTCCGGTAGTAACCAGCACCCAAAAATTGCCTAATCTGCGTTGGCGTCTTTGGAGTTTCCCAATTCTTAACCGACTCAATCTTTGCTGGATCGACATGTATTCCATTGGCCCTTACAACATGGCCAAGAAATTGTACCTCTGGTAACAAAAAGTTACACTTAGAGAAATTTGCATACAACTGCTCTTCTCTAAGCATAGTCAATATCGAGCGTAAATGCTGTTCGTGCTCTTCTCTGTTCTTGGAGTACACCAATATATCATCAATGAACACGATGAAGAATTTATCTAGGTATGGCTTACACACACGGTTCATGAGGTCCATGAACACTACTGGTGCATTCGTCAAACCAAACAACATCACTGTAAACTCATAATCCCCATAACGTGTTCTAAACGCTGTCTTCGGGAAATCAGCTTCTTTGACTCTCAATTGATGATACCCGGATCTTAAATCAATCTTCAAATAACAACTGGATCCCTGCAACTGATCAAATAAGTCATCAATCCTCGGTAGCAGATACCGATTCTTGACTGTCAGCTTGTTCAATTCTCTGTAGTCGATACACAATCTCATCGACCCATCCTTCTTCTTAACAAATAGGACCGGAGCTCCCAAGGCGAAGAACTCGGTCGAATAAATCCCTTGTCTAACAACTCTTGCAATTGACTAGACAACTCTTGAAGCTCTGGGGGTGCAAGTCTGTACGGTGCACGAGCCACCGGTGCCGCTCCTAGCACAAAGTCTATCTGAAACTTAATTTCTCGATGCGGTGGGAGATCAGGTAATTCCTCCGGGAAAACTTCAAGAAATTCCTTAACTATAGGAACGTCTTCGGGTCTCCTTTCTTCTGGTACAATTTGGCTTACATGAGCCAAGAACGCGATACATCCCTTTCTCACATACTTCTGGACTTTCAAGCAGTTAATGAGATGTAATTGTGAGCCATTCTTTTCACCATAAATCATCATAGGTTCACCGTCAGCAATAGGAATACGAATAGCCTTTAGGTCACAGACCACCTCGGCTTTGTTATCAGCTAACCAGTCCATTCCAACCACAAGGTAAAAACTTCTCAGCTTAATAGGTATCACATTAATGCTAAAGGGCTTACTTTCTAACGTCAAAGTATAATCACGATAAATCTTATCAGCTCTCATCAAGTTACCATTCCCTAGTTCTATGGAATACACGTTATCTAGGGGAGAAACAGGTTTCTTAACATTGTGACAAATATCTTTAGATATAAAACTTCTATCGGCACCAGTATCAAACAAAACATAAACAAGTTGATCATCAAGTGAAAACGTACCCTTGACTAGCTTTGGATCATCACGAGCTTCCGCAGAATTGATGTTGAACGCCCTTCCTCGAGCATTCCCATTGTTGTTCTTAGGACAGTCCTTCTTAAAATGACCCGGCTGTCCACAACCATAACAGTTCTTACCACTATTAGCATTGTTCGTGTTGCTTGCAGTGCTGTTGTTGTTGGTGTTGCCGTTGAGATTAACCTTGCAATCTTTTGACAAATGACCAAACTTCTCACAACGCTTACAATTTAGAACAGAACAATTTCCAGTATGATGCTTGCCACACTTCTGACATTGTGGCTTCTTGCCCTTATACCCGGAGTTAGTTCCTGTGGTTCCAGTGTTGTTACGGTAAGAATCTTGCTTTTTGAACGGCTGTTGATTGAAATTCTTGTCCTGACCACCGTTCCACTTCCTCTTACCATCGTTTGACTTATTCTCATTCACTGTAGTGCCCTTCCCTCTCTGGGCAATCTGATCCAACAGCAAACTAGCCATGTCAATAGCTTCCTGCACATTTGCGGGTTTTGAAGTAGTGACCCCGCCTTGAATGTTCTCACTCAGACCTTCAATGTACAGTTCCACCTTACGCCTTTCCGGAGTTACCATTTCAGGACACATTAACGCCAGCTCAAAGAACCTCTTGTTATAGAAGGTGAGATCGTTGCCTACTAACTTCAGCTCTCGGTACTCGCGTTCCATTTTCTTAACCTCGTTCCTCGAACAATACTCCTCGATCATTCTTTGCTTCAGAGTGTCCCAAGGTAGGGCATAAGCCTGATCATGACCTAGGGATTGAGCATAGTTGTTCCACCAGGTGAGCGTACTGTCTGCCAGTGTGCACGTTGCAAAGCCTACCATGTCGTTATCATTACAACCACTGATGCGGAAAACCGATTCAAGCTTCTCAAACCACCTAGTGAGACCAACTGGTCCCTCAGTTCCGTTGAAAGAATGCGGGTTGCAACTAGTGAACGTTTTGTAAGAACATCCATTACGGCCTTGAGTGCCATTTCCATTGGTGTTGCTCGAGCCACCACGATCATTACTGTTTCGAGCGTTGTTAAATTCTCTCAGTAGTTCAGCTCTTTCAGCCGCGATTCCTTCGGCGACCATTCTCCTGATTTGGGCGGCGATTGATTCCTTCGGAGGCATCTTCAACACAGAAAAACACACCAGGTCAGTGTCAAAACAACGCTATATATGAAAATACACTAGCAACGAGTGTTGAAGACTAGTAAATAATAGTACGAAAAGATTCGCTAGTAGTGAGAAGTAGTGTAAGTAGTGATAGTAGTGTTAGTAGTAACACTAGTGGTAGTAGTAGTGGTACTAGTGTTAGGTAGTGATAGTAGTGATAGTAACACTAAGTAGTAGCATTAATGGTAATAGTAGTAGTATAATATAACACAAGTATTATGATCATACAAAGTTACTAAATATAGAATATTACCGCACGCAATAGAAGATAATATTTATTAATAGCATAATCCACCATTAATATAAATAAAATCCAAGAGTGATAAACCAAATTCCAAAGTAGTAAACCAAACAATAAACATAATGTGCTAATATCCCGGTTTATAACACCCGGTAAGTCTTATATAGAAAGTATGGCGGATGGAAAAGTAAAAAGAAGCTCATGGTCAACGACCCTTCACTTCCACTTCTGTCGGGTACGGAAGGCAGGTCCATCATTCCTCGGCCTATTACGTTCCACCTCTAACGCAGCAACCCTGGCAGTTAAGGCTGCTATCAATCTCGCCATCTCAACGAACCTCGCTTCAGCCTCGTACGTATAAGTATTTATACCCGTGACTCTTTCCTCCATTATCTCAAGATCATTGGGGTGCGGATATGTCCTAGCAATATCGCTCAAGGAGTTAACACGATCAACAATATCCCTGTTATGGTTAGTATGAACCAAATCCAATGCATAAAGGTTCACGGGATGGTTAGGTATCCGACGCGGAGCATGTGCTGGGGCTGGAGCATTCTGTAGTGACCCGAACTTTTCCATGTTTATAAATATTAAATGAAATTGATATTTACATGATCAAGTGTTTCCAACATGTTAAGCAATCAAATTTGTTAAGACTTGATTAATTGAAATAGGTTTCATATAGACAATTGACCACCCAAGTTGACCGGTGATTCACGAATGTTAAAACTTGTAAAAACTATATGATGACATATATATGATTATATATATAGTTAACATGATATTATGATAAGTAAGTATCTCATTAGGTATTTTAACAATGAGTTATATACATAAAATTGAGTTTATTGAATTAAGAAACTCGAAACGATATATATAACGATTATCGTTATAACAACGTCTTACTAAATACATATGAATCATATTAAGATATTGATACACTATGCTTAATCATGATAAATGATAAGTAAACATGTCATTATGTATATTAACAATGAACTACATATGTAAAAACAAGACTACTAACTTAAGGATTTCGAAACGAGACATATATGTAACGATTATCGTTGTAACGACATTTAAATGTATATATATCATATTAATATATAGTAATATATCTTAATATCATGATAATATAATAATTTAACATCTCATTAGATATAATAAACATTGGGTTAACAACATTTAACAAGATCGTTAACTTAAGGTTTCAAATCAACATTTACATGTAACGACTAACGATGACTTACCGACTCAGTTAAAATGTATATACATGTAGTGTTTAAATATGTATTCATACACTTTTGAAAGACTTCAATACACTTATCAAAATACTTCTACTTAACAAAAATGCTTACAATTACATCCTCGTTCAGTTTCATCAACAATTCTACTCGTATGCACCCGTATTCGTACTCGTACAATACACAGCTTTTAGATGTATGTACTATTGGTATATACACTCCAATGATCAGCTCTTAGCAGCCCATGTGAGTCACCTAACACATGTGGGAACTATCATTTGGCAACTAGCATGAAATATCTCATAAAATTACAAAAATATGAGTAATCATTCATGACTTATTTACATGAAAACAAAATTACACATCCTTTATATCTAATCCATATACCAACGATAAAAAACACCTACAAACACTTTCATTCTTCAATTTTCTTCATCTAAGTGATCTCTCTCAAGTTCTATCGTCAAGTTCTAAGTGTTCTTCATAAATTCTATAAGTTCTAGTTTCATAAAATCAAAAATACTTCCAAGTTTGCTAGCTTACTTCCAATCTTGTAAAGTGATCATCCAACTTCAAGAAATCTTTCTTATTTACAGTAAGATATCTTTCTAATACAAGGTAATACTCATATTCAAACTTTGATTCAATTTCTATAACTATAACAATCTTATTTCGAGTGGAAATCTTACTTGAACTTGTTTTCGTGTCATGATTCTGCTTCAAGAACTTTCAAGCCATCCAAGGATCCTTTAAAGCTAGATCTATTTTTCTCATTTCCAATAGGTTTATTAATAAAACCTGAGGTAGTAATGATGTACATAACATCATTCAATTCATATATATAAAACTACCTTATTCGAAGGTTTAAACTTGAAATCACTAGAACATAGTTTAGTTAATTCTAAACTTGTTCACAAACAAAAGTTAATCCTTTTAACTTGAATTTTAAAATCAACTAAACACATGTTCTATATCTATATGATATGCTAACTTAATGATTTAAAACCAGAAAACACAAAAAACACCGTAAAACCGGATATACGCCGTTGTAGTAACATCGCGGGCTGTTTTGGGTTAGTTAATTAAAAACTATGATAAACTTTTATTTAAAAGTTGTTCTTCTGGAAAAATGATTTTTCTTATGAACATGAAACTATATCCAAAAATCATGGTTAAACTCAAAGTGGAAGTATGTTTTCCAAAATGGTCATCTAGACGTCGTTCTTGCGACTGAAATGACTACCTTTACAAAAATGACTTGTAACCTGTAATTCCGACTATAAACTTATACTTTTTCTGTATATATTCATAAACTTAAGTTCAATATGAAACCATAGCAATTGGATTCACTCAAAACGGATTTAAAACGAAGAAGTTATGGGTAAAACAAGATTGGTTATTTTTGCTTGTTGTAGCTACGTGAAAATTGGTAACAAATCTATATTAATCATATCCTAGCTAACTTATATTGTATTATATATGTATTCTAATATATTATGTAATCTTGGGATACCATAGATACGTATGCAAATGTTTTGACATATCATATTGACCCATCTATATATATTATTTGGAACAACCATAGACACTCTATATGCAGTAATGTTGGAGTTAGCTATACAGGGTTGAGGTTGATTCCAAAAATATATATAGTTTGAATTGCGATCTAGCCTGAGACATATATACACTGGGTCGTGGATTGATTCAAGATAATATATATCGATTTATTTATGTACATCTAATTATAGACAACTAGTTGTAGGCTACTAACAAGGACAGTTGACTTAATAAACTTAAAATAGTAAAATGTATTAAAAATGTTGTAAATATATTTTGAACATACTTTGATATATATGTACATATTTGTTATAGGTTCGTGAATCGACCAGTGGCCAAGTCTTACTTCCCGACGAAGTAAAAATCTGTGAAAGTGAGTTATAGTCCCACTTTTAAAATCTAATATTTTGGGATGAGAATACATGCAGTTTTATAAATGTTTTACGAAATAGACACAAGTAAATGAAACTACATTATATGGGTGAATGATCGAAGCCGAATATGCCCCTTTTGCTTGGTAGCCTAAGAATTAGTAAACCGATCTACTAATTGACGCAAATCCTAAAGATAGATCTATTGGGCCTAACGAACCCCATCCAAAGTACCGGATGCTTTAGTACTTCGAATTCATTTTTATCATGTCCGAAGGATTTCCCGGAATGATAGGGGATATTCTTATATGCATCTTGTTAATGTCGGTTACCAGGTGATCACCATATGAATGATTTGTATCTCTATGTATGGGATGTATATTGAAATATGAAATCTTGTGGTCTATTATTATGATTTGATAATATATAGGTTAAACCTATAACTCACCAACATTTTTGTTGACGTTTTAAGCATGTTTATTCTCAGGTGATTATTAAGAGCTTCCGCTGTTGCATACTAAAATAAGGACAAGATTTGCAGTCCATGCTTGTATGATATTATGTAAAAACTGCATTCAAGAAACTTATTTTTGATGTAATATATTCTTATTGTAAACCATTATATAAGGGTCGTGTGTAAACGGTATATTTTAGATTATCATTATTTGATAATCTACGTAATGCTTTTTAAACCTTTATAGATAAAATAAAGGTTATGGTTGTTTTAAAAATGAATGCAGTCTTTGAAAAACATCTCATATAGAGGTCAAAACCTCGCGACGAAATCAATTAATATGGAACGTTTATAATCAATATGAACGGGACATTTCAGTTGGTATCCGAGCGTTGGTCTTAGAGAACCAGAAAGATGCATTAGTGTATCTTACCGAGTTTGTTAGGATGCATTAGTGAGTCTGGACTTCGATCGTGTTTTTCTTCAAAAACGATTGCTTAACATTTTTTTTTTGTTGGAAACTATATATTATTAACATGTAAATATTATGTGATATATTAATCTCTTAACGTGTTTGATATTGTGTGATAGATGTCTACCTCTAGTACAAATCCCATTGATTCACCTAATAATAATGAAGAGTCGAATATATTTTGGGAAGATTCACAAATTCCCGAAGAGGAACCGGAAGAGGAGGAACCGAAAGAAGAGGAACCAGAAGAGGATGAATCGAAAGAGGAGGAACCAGAAGAAGAAGGGGTTCCGGAGGAAGAAATATTGATACCTATAGTAAATCGATTAAATAAAAGAAAATCCTCAACCAACGGACCAAAGTTAATAATGGTCAATGGTGTTTCCGCCGAAGAAGCAAAATATTGGAAAGATTACCAATTTTCCGATGAATTGGATCCCGATGAGGATTCCGATGATGTAATAGAAATTACCTTGACCCAATTTAATAAAGCGAAAGAAAATAATAAGGGAAAAGGTATAAAAATAGAGAAACCCGATTTCAACCCCGATGAAATTTATATGTATCGACAACATCCGTATTTCCTAAAATGTAACAATGACCCGAGAACCTCTAAACCACCAGGTTTTTCTAAACCATTATGGAAAACGACGGCTCGTATTAGAGGAACACCATATATTCCTAGAAAATTAGGAAAACGAACCAAGTCCGAAGAAGAAGAAACCAACGATTCAGATTAGAGGATTGTAATCATGTTGTGTATTATATGTATTGTAGTATGCTTGTACTTTTATGTTCTATGTAAAAATTGCTTGTATTGTTTGTTAATTATCTTTTACGAATCTAATCCTTGTCTATTTTACAGTATAAAAACAAAATGGACGTTAAGGGTAGACAACCGAATATTTTAGAAGACCTACCAGAGGATATGATTGAGGAAATCTTGTCTAGAGTCGGTCAGAATTCATCAGCACATTTAGTTATGGCGAAATTAACTTGTCAAACATTTGAAAGACTTTGATAGGTGGGGTATATCACACTGGGGAGACCATAAGTTACGCCGTGTTTTCTTTAAAGCATTAAATGCGGGGAACCCAAATGCAATTTTACGCTACGGGTTAAGAACCTATTTTGACTCAACATATCCCAACATAGGATTTCGTGAATTAGAAAGAGCTTCTAACATGTAACATAAAGAAGCATGTTATGCTTACGGGTTAGTGATGTTCGCTTCTTACCAAAGTGAGAAAAAGAACATCGGATTGCAACTTTTAAATAAGACCTTCCCACAAGTGACAGATTCAGTAGTTGGGGTGAGAAACAAAGTTTTTAGATTATTACGGGGCTGTTGGACATTACGAAACCCTCGTCCTTTTGATGACATTACAACATGCTGCCTAGCCAATGGTCATAATGGTTATTTTCCACAAGACCAAGGATGGGAAGTCGTCTTAGTAAAACCAGAATGCATGACTTGTTTCTGGACTTATGAATTACGTGTCTTTATTTCCTTTGCTGAACAACTTGCGTATTAACTAGATTTATCTTCAAAACTGTCCTGTATCAAAGTGTACTATATTTCATGTTATATGTAATATAGCGAAGTTGTAAGTTTGAAGAATATTTGTATGTGATATATTATTATAATCAGTTTTTCATATGGAATTTTAGTAGTTGAATTGTATATTAGCTACTAAGTATGAACTTAACGGGTAGATAGTACCCGAATTTAAACTTATAAAACGCTAATATGAAGAAAAAGTTTTTATAAATGAGTTCATATTATGCTACGAAATACTATTGACTACTCTTAATATTCTGCATGATTAACTCTATTCAGTTGGCTATTTTGAAGAAAATGGCACCGACTACTCGACACACCATGAATATGAGCGAAGAGGAATTTCGTACTTTTCTTGCTGCAAACATAGTTGCAGTACAGGCTGCGCTACATACCAACAATAACTCTGAATCTAGGAATGCAGCTAACGGCGCAAGAAATCGTGTAGGATGCACCTACAAAGAATTCACTGCCTGCAAACCTTTGGAATTTGATGGAACCGAAGGACCAATTGGATTGAAACGGTGGACCGAGAAAGTCGAATCGGTGTTTGCCATAAGTAAGTGTACTGAAGAGGACAAAGTTAAGTACGCTACGCATACCTTCACAGGTACTGCGTTAACGTGGTTGAACACCTATCTTGAACAGGTAGGACAAAATGCTGCTTATGCACTACTGTGGTCGGCATTCAAGCAATTGATGAACGAGCAGTACCGTCCTAGAAACGAAGTCAATAAACTCAAGGCAGAACTTAGAGAGTTACGAACACAAGGGTTCGACATTACCACATATGAACGACGATTCACAGAGTTGTGCCTATTGTGTCCGGGAGCATTCGAAGATGAAGAAGAGAAGATCGACGCGTTTGTAAAAGGGTTACCAGTAAGGATTCAAGAAGATGTAAGTTCACACGAGCCCGCTTCTATACAGAAGGCAAGTCGAATGGCTCATAAACTCATAAATCAGATTGAGGGAAGAATTAAAGAGCAGGTGGCCGAAGAAGCCAACACGAAACAACTCAAGAGGAAGTGGGAGGAAAACGGTGACAAGAGTCACCAGTACAACAACAATTACAACCACAATCGCAACAACTATCCCAACAACCGCAACAACAATCGCAACAATAACCGCAATCCTAACAATAACTACAACAAACATCCCAACAACAACAACAACAACAACTACAACAACCGTTTCAACAACAATAACAATTCCAACAACAACCTCAATAACAACAACGGCAACAAAAACCAAAAACAGCCATGTTATAGGTGTGAAGAAAATCATCAGGGGTTTTGCACGACATTTTGCAACAGGTGTAAAAGAAATGGTCATAGCGCGACAAAGTGTGAGGTCTACGAACTAAAGTTTAACAGAACTAAAGGAACAAATAATGTCAGAACAAGTAATGCCGAAACGAATAATGTCGGAGCAAGTAATACCAACGCTGTTTGTTATAAATGTGGAAAACCGGGCCACATTATTAGAAATTGCCCGAATCAGGGGAATACTAATGGGCAGGGCCATGGAAGAGTTTTCAATATTAATGCAGCAGAAGCACAGGAAGACCCGGAGCTTGTTACGGGTACGTTTCTTATTGACGATAAATCTGCTTATGTTTTATTTGATTCGGGTGCTGATAGAAGCTATATGAGTAGAGAATTTTGAGCTAAATTAAGTTGCCCATTGACGCCTTTGGATAGTAAATTTTTACTCGAATTAGCAAACGGTAAATTAATTTCAGCAGATAATATATGTCGGGAGAGAGAAATTAAACTGGGGGATGAAACGTTTAAAATTGATTTAATACCAGTCGAGTTAAGGAGTTTTGATGTAATAATTGGCATGGACTGGTTGAAAAAGGTGAGAGCAGAGGTCGTTTGTTACAAAAATGCGATTCGCATTATGCGTGAAAAAGGAAAACCTTTAATGGTGTACGGAGAAAAGAACAACGCGAAATTAAATCTTATTAGTAGTTTGAAGGCACAAAAACTAATAAGAAAAGGTTGTTACTTCATTTTGGTACACATCGAGGAAGTTAAACCTGAAGAAAAGAACATCAGTGATGTTCCCGTCGCAAAAGAATTTCCCGATGTATTTCTGAAAGAATTATCGGGATTACCCCCACATCGATCCGTTGAATTTCAAATAGACCTTGTACCAGGAGCTGCACCAATAGCTCATGCTCTATATAGACTCGCACCCATCAAAATGAAAGAATTACAAAGTCAGTTACAGGAACTTTTAGAGCGTGGTTTCATTCGACCAAGCACATCACCATGGAAAGCTCCTGTTTTGTTTGTCAAGAAGAAAGAAGATACATTCAGGTTGTGTATCGACTACGAAGAGTTGAACAAACTTACCATCAAGAACCGCTACCCACTATCGAGAATCAACGACTTATTTGATCAACTACAAGGCTCGTCTATTTATTCGAAGATCGATTTACGTTCTGGATATCATCAAATGCGGGTGAAGGAGGATGATATTCCAAAGACTGCTTTTAGGACGCGTTACGGTCATTACTAGTTTATGGTTATGCCGTTTGGATTAACTAACGCACCAGCTGTGTTCATGGACCTCATGAACCGAGTGTGTGGGCCATATCTTGACAAGTTTGTCATTGTTTTCATCGATGACATACTTATTTACTCGAAGAATGATCAAGAGCACGAAGAACATTTGAGAAAAGTGCTAGAGTTGCTGAGAAAAAAAAACTGTACGCTAAGTTTTCAAAGTGTGCATTTTGGTTGGAAGAAGTTCAATTCCTCGATCACATAGTGAATAAAGAAGGTATTCAGGTGGATCCAGCAAAGATTGAAATCGTTGAAAAGTGGGAAACCCCGAAAACTCTGAAACACTTACGCCAATTTTTGGGACTAGCTAGTTACTACAGAAGGTTCATCCAAGACTTTTCCAGAATAGCAAAACCCTTGACTGCATTAACGCATAAAGGGAAGAAATTTGAATGGAAAGATGAACAAGAGAAAGCGTTTCAATTGTTAAAGAAAAAGTTAACTACGGCACCTATATTGTCATTACCTGAAGGGAATGATGATTTTGTGATATATTGTGACGCCTCAGAGCAAGGTCTTGGTTGTGTATTAATGCAACGAATGAAAGTAATTGCTTATGCGTCTAGACAATTGAAGATTCACGAACAGAATTATACGACGCATGATTTGGAATTAGGCGCGGTTGTTTTTGCATTAAAAACTTGGAGGCACTACTTATATGGGGTCAAAAGTATTATATATACCGACCACAAAAGTCTTCAACACATATTTAATCAGAAACAACTGAATATAAGGCAGCGTAGGTGGATTGAATTGTTGAATGATTACGACTTTGAGATTCGTTACCACCCGGGGAAGGCAAATGTGGTAGCCGACGCCTTGAGCAGAAAGGACAGAGAACCCATTCGAGTAAAAGCTATGAATATAATGTTTCACACTAACCTTACTACTCAAATAAAGGAGGCGCAACAAGGAGTTTTAAAAGAGGGAAATTTAAAGGATGAAATACCCAAAGGATCGGAGAAGCATCTTAATATTCGGAAAGATGAAACCCGGTATAGGGCTGAAAGAATTTGGGTAGCAAAATTTGGAGATATGAGAGAAATGGTACTTAGAGAAGCTCATAAAACCAAATACTCAATACATCCTAGAACGGGGAAGATGTACAAGGATCTCAAGAAACATTTTTGGTGGCCAGGTATGAAAGCCGATGTTGCTAAATACGTAGGGGAATGTTTGACGTGTTCTAAGGTCAAAGCGGAGCATCAGAAACCATCAGGTCTACTTCAAAAACCCGAAATCCCGGAATGGAAATGGAAAAACATTACCATGGATTTCATCACTAAATTGCCAAGGACTGCAAGTGGTTTTGATACTATTTGGGTAATAGTTGATCGTCTCACCAAATCAGCACACTTCCTGCCAATAAGAGAAGATGACAAGATGGAGAAGTTAGCACGACTGTATTTGAAGGAAGTCGTCTCCAGACATGGAATACCAATCTCTATTATCTTTGATAGGGATGGCAGATTTATTTCAAGATTCTGGCAGACATTACAGCAAGCATTAGGAACTCGTCTAGACATGAGTACTGCCTATCATTCACAAACTGATGGGCAGAACGAAAGGATGATACAAACGCTTGAAGACATGATACGAGCATATGTTATTGATTTCAGAAATAGTTGGGATCGACATCTACCGTTAGCAGAATTTTCCTAAAACAACAGCTACCATTCAAGCATTGAGATGGCGCTGTTTGAAGCACTTTATGGTAGAAAGTGCAGGTCTCTGATTTGTTGGAGTCAAGTGGGGGATAGACAGATTACGGGTCCGGAGATAATACAAGAAACTACCGATAAGATCATCCAAATTCAACAACGGTTGAAAACCGCCCAAAGTCGGCAAAAGAGCTACGCCGACGTTAAAAGAAAAGATATAGAATTTGAAATTGGAGAGATGGTCATGCTTAAGGTTGAACCTTGGAAAGGCGTTGTTCGATTTGGTAAATGAGGGAAATTAAATCCAAGGTATATTGGACCATTCAAGATTATTGATCGTGTCGGACCAGTAGCTTGCCGACTTGAGTTACCTCAACAACTCGTGGCTGTACATAACACTTTCCACGTCTCGAATTTGAAGAAATGTTTTGCTAAAGAAGATCTCACTATTCCGTTAGACGAAATCCAAATCAACCAAAAACGTCAATTCATCGAAGAACCCGTCTAAATAATGGATCGTGAGGTTAATAGACTTAAACAAAACAAGATACCAATTGTTATGGTTTGATGGAATGCTCGTAGAGGACCCGAGTTCACCTGGGAATGAGAAGATCAGAGGAAGAAGAAATACCCGCACTTATTTCCAGAAGATACGTCAACACCTCCAACTGCTTAAAATTTCGGGACGAAATTTATTTAACGGGTAGGTACTGTAGTGACCCGAACTTTTCCATGTTTATATATATTAAATGAAATTGATATTTACATGATTAAGTGTTTCCAATATGTTAAGCAATCAAACTTGTTAAGACTTGATTAATTGAAATAGGTTTCATATAGACAATTGACCACCCAAGTTGACCGGTGATTCACGAACGTTAAAACTTGTAAAAACTATATGATGACATATATATATATATATATATATATATATATATATATATATATATATATATATATATATATATATATGATTATATATATAGTTAACATGATATTATGATAATTAAGTATCTCATTAGGTATTTTAACAATGAGTTATATACATAAAATTGAGTTTATTGAATTAAGAAACTCGAAACGATATATATAACGATTATCGTTATAACAACGTCTTACTAAATACATATGAATCATATTAAGATATTGATACACTATGTTTAATCATGATAAATGATAAGTAAACATGTCATTATGTATATTAATAATGAACTACATATGTAAAAACAAGACTACTAACTTAAGGATTTCGAAACGAGACATATATGTAACGATTATCATTGTAACGACATTTAAATGTATATATATATCATATTAAGATATAGTAATATATCATAATATCATGATAATATAATAATTTAACATCTCATTAGATATAATAAACATTGGGTTAACAACATTTAACAAGATCGTTAACTTAAGGTTTCAAATCAACATTTACATGTAACGACTAATGATGACTTAACGACTCAGTTAAAATGTATATACATGTAGTGTTTTAATATATATATTCATACACTTTTGAAAGACTTCAAGACACTTATCAAAATACTTCTACTTAACAAAAATGCTTACAATTACATCCTCGTTCGGTTTCATCAACAATTCTACTCGTATGCACCCGTATTCGTACTCGTACAATACACAGCTTTTAGATGTATGTACTATTGGTATATACATTCCAATGTACTATTGGTATTTACATGAAAACAAAATTACACATCCTTTATATCTAATCCATATACCAATGACCAAAAACACCTACAAACACTTTCATTCTTCAATTTTCTTCATCTAAGTGATCTCTCTCAAGTTCTGTCTTCAAGTTCTAAGTGTTCTTCATAAATTCTATAAGTTCTAGTTTCATAAAATTAAGAATACTTCCAAGTTTGCTAGCTTACTTCCAATCTAGTAAAATGATCATCCAACTTCAAGAAATCTTTCTTATTTACAGTAAGATATCTTTCTAATACAAGGTAATACTCATATTCAAACTTTAATTCAATTTCTATAACTATAACAATCTTATTTCGAGTGGAAATCTTACTTGAACTTGTTTTCGTGTCGTGATTCTGCTTCAAGAACTTTCAAGCCATCCAAGGATCCTTTAAAGCTAGATCTATTTTTTCCATTTCTAGTAGGTTTATCCACAAAACCTGAGGTAGTAATGATGTTCATAACATCATTCGATTCATATATATAAAACTACCTTATTCAAAGGTTTAAACTTGAAATCACTAGAACATAGTTTAGTTAATTCTAAACTTATTCGCAAACAAAAGTTAATCCTTCTAACTTGAATTTTAAAATCAACTAAACACATGTTATATATCTATATGATATGCTAACTTAATGATTTAAAACCGGAAAACATGAAAAATACCGTAAAACCGGATATACACCGTTGTAGTAACACCGCGGGCTGTTTTGGGTTAGTTAATTAAAAACTATGATAAACTTTGATTTAAAAGTTGTTCTTCTGAGAAAATGATTTTTCTTATAAACATGAAACTATATCCAAAAATCATGGTTAAACTCAAAGTGGAAGTATGTTTTCCAAAATGGTCATCTAGACGTCGTTCTTTCGACTGAAATGACTACCTTTACAACAACGACTTGTAACCTGTAATTCTGACTATAAACTTATACTTTTTATGTATAGATTCATAAACTTAAGTTCAATATGAAACCATAGCAATTGGATTCACTCAAAATGGATTTAAAACGAAGAAGTTATGGGTAAAACAAGATTGGTTATTTTTGCTTGTTGTAGCTACGTGAAAATTGGTAACAAATCTATATTAATCATATCCTAGATAACTTATATTGTATTATACATGTATTCTAATATATTATGTAATCTTGGGATACCATAGACACGTATGCAAATGTTTTTACATATCATATCGACCCATATATATATATTATTTGGAACAACCGTAGACACTCTATATGCAGTAATGTTAGAGTTAACTATACAGGGTTGAGGTTGATTCAAAAAATATATATAGTTTGAGTTGTGATCTAGCCTGAGACGTGTATACACTGGGTCGTGGATTGATCCAAGATAATATATATCGATTTATTTCTGTACATCTAATTATGGACAACTAGTTGTAGGCTACTAACAAGGACAGCTGACTTAATAAACTTAAAACAGTAAAACGTATTAAAAATGTTGTAAATATATTTTGAACATACTTTGATATATATGTACATATTTGTTATAGGTTCATGAATCGACCAGTGGCCAAGTCTTACTTCCCGACGAAGTAAAAATCTGTGAAAGTGAGTTATAGTCCCACTTTTAAAATCTAATATTTTGGGATAAGAATACATGCAGTTTTATAAATGTTTTACGAAATAGACACAAGTAAATGAAACTACATTATATGGGTGAATGATCGAAGCCGAATATGCCCCTTTTGCTTGGTAGCCTAAGAATTAGTAAACCGATCTACTAATTGACGCGAATCCTAAAGATAGATCTATTGGGCTTAACTAACCCCATCCAAAGTACCGGATGCTTTAGTACTTCGAATTCGTTTTTATCATGTCCGAAAGATTTCCCGGAATGATACGGGATATTCTTATATGCATCTTGTTAATGTCGATTACCATGTGTTCACCATATGAATGATTTTTATCTCTATGTATGGGATGTATATTGAAATATGAAATCTTGTGGTCTATTATTATGATTTGATAATATATAGGTTAAACCTATAACTCACCAACATTTTTGTTGACGTTTTAAGCATGTTTATTCTCAGGTGATTATTAAGAGCTTCCGCTGTTGCATACTAAAATAAGGACAAGATTTGGAGTCCATGCTTGTATGATATTATGTAAAAACTGCATTCAAGAAACTTATTTTTGATGTAATATATTCTTATTGTAAACCATTATGTAATGGTCGTGTGTAAACGGTATATTTTAGATTATCATTATTTGATAATCTACGTAATGCTTTTTAAACCTTTATAGATAAAATAAAGGTTATGGTTGTTTTAAAAATGAATGCAGTCTTTGAAAAACATCTCATATAGAGGTCAAAACCTCGCGACAAAATCAATTAATATGGAACGTTTTTAATCAATATGAACGGAACATTTCACATTCACCTCAGCCACACTGGAGTCGCTGTCACTGCTTCCTGAATCCTGTGACATCTAACTCATTGTATAAGAACACAAACAAAACAGATTAGTCAAGTAAATAACGTTAGTCACAAAGTACTCATGTAATGACTAAGTCCCAGTCGTAGTCTAGACTCATCAAGGTGTTCTAATGACCAAATCAGACACACTAATGCAAGTCCTAGTTTCCCTACGAACCGTTAGCTCTGATACCAACTATAACACCCTGCCAAATTACCATCTGACGGCATGTTAATTTCGGTCCCACAATTAACAGTTCCGTCCTCTATATGAGACGTTTAAAGCAATCGCATTTAATTATATTTAAAATATTAACTTTCAAAAACATAAGCCAATAATCCCAAAATAGAAACACTGTTGTGATCATAACCACAAGCCAACAGTATTTAAATAGTATAAAAGTTTTAAATGCGAAAGTAAATAATGTTCTTTAAAATCAAATGCTGACTCCACGGCCAATCATGCAGCAAACACAGCGGAAGCATACCTCTTAAGGACCTGAGAATAACAACACGCAAAAACAGGTCAACAAATAATGTTGGTGAATCTACAGGTTTAAAGTAATGTAACGGTATCTGAAAAATAGTTATCAGAAAAATAGTTTGATTTCCTTGACCACGAGATTCTATCGCTTGCATAATCCGAGCACCTGAATACTAGCAATGACCCGAGTATAGAAACCACTACACCTGACCTTACCTCGTAAAATGTTATACACTTGTTCAAATGTATTTAATGTTCAAAGTAAATGCACCACTATTTTTATAGCGGGTGAGGTTGTCAACCTAACGGATCCGTCCATCTAAATTGTGCTTACACCGATGATATTAAAAGTATTCAAGCTAGAGGCTTTTTGAACAAACTCATTATGCATATGTGTAGTACTCATGTCAATATAAAAGTAATTGAAAATGTAAATATAACAGTTTCTATTCTCATCCCTGAAAACATGTAAAAAGTGGGACTGTAGACTCACCTTTGAATAAGCTCGGAATGAAAGACAAATGACTTGTACGGTTTAGACCTGAGTAATGTAACCTAAGTATATGTATGTAGGTTGGTCAATATATGTATCTTATATAAGTGTGGTTTCATAGTGTACGTTGTCTTATTGCTCGACTCGACGCGTTTCAAAGTAAAAGTCAACTATCTCATGCAAGTCAAACAAAGTCAACAGAAAGTCAAACATGGTCAATGTGGTCAACTAAAGTCAATATCAGTAGGTTCATGCCAAATATTGGTCAATAAGTCAAACCTAAGTCAAACAATACGTTTTAGGTCATGAATGATCATTTTCACAATTTCAGTTTATCGTCATGCACAAAATTTATGAACACGTAACATACTTAGCACATTATCTCATAGTACAAAATTCAAGTAAATATGAAAAACTCCAGATCATAATTACACTTAAAATCGATTCCAAAAAGTCTGGCCAGGGACTCATACAACAATTAAAAGTTAGGAATCAGAAGGGATACATTTGGGGTTTGCTAAGTCAGTTTCTGACCGCGCACTGATTTCATTTTGGCTATAACCGGAGTTAGGAACATGAAATTGATACAAGACCAGTGGTCTTAGTTCAAGGACAAATCAAAGTAACACATATCAAAAATCTAGCAACTTTTCTTTAGCCAATTTGTACAGTTTATTCGTACAAGTTGAACATTCAGTTTTCAGCTCAAATCCGAATTCACATAAAGTACAACTCTATTGTGCCCAATGCATAAGGTTTCAGAGATTGACATAAACTAAAAATAAGTCACATATCATGTTAAGTTTCATTTCCCAGAAGCATACATGCTCAAACAATTTACATAATACACAGAGTACAAAACCGTGATCAATTTACAGATTCGATTCTCATTTAGTTAGTCACATTCGCATGCCATTATCGGAAGATCTAAATACAATTAGCCTATGATATCCACATGAAAGATGAATTAATTTTTGTATACTTTTCAAATATGCAAAGCTTTAATCACAGAAATTAACACATTTTATCATACAAGGTTATTTTCATGCAAGTGCTGTATAAAAATACATTTACACTAATTCTAGCATATCTCGGGCTATACATAAGCAAACGACATGATATCCTAGTCTAACTTGAGTGTTTTTAAATTATCTTTCCAGTGATATAAGTCTCACATGCCAATTCGTTTTCTATCAATAGCAGATTTCTGATCAAGCAACAAAAACAAAACGATAATTCAAATCGACATAACTTAATCATACGGAAACGAAATCAAGCGAATCCAAAGCCTAAACTCAATAGTTTTTCGCAAGGAATCTGATTATAACATAATAATTAACATTTGAAAAACTTAATTTTTCTGATCAAACAAATACAAATTCGTTTTTAAACCCTAGCGCATCAAACAATCAAAATAACGATTACAATTAACACGTACGCGTATAGACTTGAGCAATTGACAACATAACTATGAAACTTTATAAAAAAATCAGATTTTTAAGAATTAGGGTTCATGTAAATATACCTTAGATCAACAATCAAAGCACACCTATACGTAGAGGATAACGCGAATTGCAACTTTTGTTCTTGAGGTTTAATCAAAAATTGAGTTTGAGTGTGTGTGTGTGTGTGTGTGTGTTGGGCGATGGCCAAGAGGGAGGGAGAAGGAGGGATCGACCAAAAAAAAATAAATGGGGAATGATTTGTGCAGTTAGGGTATTACTAAGTATATATATTAAGCCCTAATATAAATAAATGCACATAAGTCCCTCAACAATTAACAAAACTTAAAATATAAGGGGGAGGGGAGGGGGTTCGGCCGAATGGGCCCTCATGGGATTCCCGGGCTCTCGTTTTGCAATCCCATGTAATCGTGGTCCGTTTTAAGTGCCGTTTAGTCGTACCGAAGGCCCGGAACGCTAACCCAATCGTTAAACGCAACCAATTGTCTAATTTATTAAAAACCCAATAAATTAAATATTTTAAAAAGTTAATAATTAATAAAATTAATTATTAAAATAAACCCGAGCGTTTCGTTGCTCAAAAAGCTTTTATCAAAAATCGTATCGTTTTTATCGTATTTCATTATCCGAAATATTTATTTGAATTAATATCAACCCATATCAATTATTAAAACCCTCCGAAGATCAAGTACGCATTTAACACACGTAAATGCACAAAAGTTAAATAATCGCCGTTAAATAAACTAACGGAAGGTTAACGAAAGTAACGGAAAAATCAGGGTTGTTACATGAAGTGATAAAAAGCTCTAACTCGCTCACATATTCAATGCATCTTGAAATATCGATCAATCAATTGGTTATCTCGTTTCAAACCCCGCAACCACCAAACTTTTCGGATAACTCTCACTTTCGATTTCTCAACTGATGTGACACGTTCGTAATCCAACCTCCCTAAACCCAAAAAGTTCATTTTGAAATTGCAGCAACTTCAAAGTTCTATATGAAAATCCAACGGTCCGATCGTCAACTCAAAAAGAACCGACGGTGAACAAACCCGCTATGAATTTTCTCCTCCAGCTGCGCATGAACATACGAATTTAGATCAATCATTCCTTCGCACCAGATATCAAAGAATAAGAACTCAGATCTGACACCCTGATCTCCCGTAAATCTATTTCACAATAAATCCATTGATCCAACCTCTGACTTCGTAACCCTACGAGAAAAATCACCAACATAATGCAACTGGCGTCCCGTTTACTTCATAACCCGCAAGAATTTTCGCCAACATTGGTGTGATCAACTCTCCCTAGATCGTAGACATACCCTTGAGTTTTACCGTGATCAGTTGAGTCTTTAGATCTCGATACATGGTGTAAAACAAAACCATAGCCATCGTTTGTAACATGATGATAATCCTAATCATCGTCCTATCGTAAACCATGCTCTTCAATTCGTTATTGTGCCCGATATTCAAACGTTGAAGCTCTGATACTACTTGTTAGAAATTGGTAGTGGAATACCCAAACTGATGATTGCCTCGTTATTAAAACCCAATTCACACAAGTTATATTATATAGAAGTAAACAAATAAGGAAACGTCTTGCAACCCAAGTTAAGGTCGTGTCAGGCGACACCACTGTCGCGGTCCGCGACAGCCTAAACTCCATAAACTTCATTTAGCTCGATCACCATTCTCGCGTGTTGACTACTTGCCTCACGTTTGGTGACCATATCCGCACCAAACGCGACATTAACCCTACAGCTTCCTTTATCGATTTGTTCGATGTCTACATACTCAAACAATTGGTATCACAATTGGTATCGTAGGGTGAACTGAGTGTTTGAATTGTTTGTGAGTTTGAAGTTGATTATAAAAAAAAGAAGAAATCAACCAAAAGCTGGTTCTATATAACAAAGCTAGTTAGACTATGTTCTTTCTAGTTGTTGAAATAAAATAATATAAACAAAATAAAAATACATGATACGGTTTGAATTGTTAAAAAATGGTTATGAATGTTGTTCAAAAAAATATAATAATAATAATAATAATAATAATAATAATAATAATAATAATAATAATAATAATAATAATAATAATAATAATAATAATAATAATAATACGGTTGAAAGTTCACCATCTGAGACCGGATATTAAACCAGAATGCCTACTAGAATTCTCTAAAGAGCATAAGCATTTAACTCAGTCAATAATTCAAATTTGTTATAAAAGTCATGGATGCTAATTTTATTATTATTATAAACATTGTATAGTAGTTTTTTTTAGTATATATATGTGTGTTATGAGCACATAAGGTGTACACCAAAAACATATATAAAACACCTACTTCTCTCATATTCCCTCTATATACTTATTAGTAGTCTACAGTCAAGAACCAGGCCACTAAAGGAAGTTATAAGCCTACAAAATTATAATACGTTATCAGCACGAAGTGCTCTGTATAATCAAGGTTTATCTAAGCAAGTACAAGTCACTAATCTAGGTAAGAAATTGTTTAACTTTTATTAACCCCACTAACATTTATATTTATGTTATTTAAGTTATATATGGTCGGTTCTACCACCTGAATTATATTTCTGTAATCTAACTTTTATTAACTCCACTAACATTTATATTTATGTTATTTAAGTTATATATGGTCGGTTCTACCACCTGAATTATATTTCTGTAATCTAACTTTTATTAACTCCACTAACATTTATATTTATGTTATTTAATTTATATATGGTCGGTTCTACCACCTGAATTATATTTCTGTAATCTAACTTTTATTAACTTAACTAACATTTATATTTATGTTAAGTTATATATGGTCGGTTATACCGCCTGAATTATATTTTCTGTAATCTAACTCTTATTAACTTCACTAACATTTATATTTATGTTAATAAGACCTCATGATTGTACGCAACACGTCATTTGACAACACGGTACTTTATGTACGCAACACGTCATTTGACGACACGGTACCATGGGTCGAGATTAATTCCGATCGATACGAATACGATGGGGTCTTTATATGTTATCTAACATTTATGATTACTTATGCAATTAATCATTATTTATTTCATGCATACTAATGTTTATTCTTAAATTTATAATCTTAAAAGTTAAAATAAGAAAAAGTAGTTTGTATTTTTATTAAAAGTAAATCTTAAAAGTTAAAATAAGAAAAAGTAGTTTGTATTTTTATTAAAAGTAAATCTTAAAAGTTAAAATAAGAAAAATATATTATAATAATATATATTATAATAATATTATTAATAATATAATATGAACCTATATTCTATCCTTCCCTTATGGTTTTATTATTTGTAATCATACCATTATTCCTTTGTTTGCTACTTATGAATCTAAACTAATTCTAATTTCATGTTGTTATTTGTCTATAAAAAAAAAATTGATTATGATTATGATTATGATTTATGTTGTTCATCTTTCTGAAAATAGAAAATGTCAAACTTATCAAAGCTTGAGTTTGATGCCTTAGACGTATCGGGAACAAACTACATATCATGGGTTATGGACGTAGAAATAAATCTTGGATCATTGGGTATTCTAGAAACTTTAAAAGAAAATAATACTTGTTCCGATCAAGATAAATTAAAATCAATTGCTTTTATTCGCAAACATATTGATACCACTTTAAAACATATGTTTCTCACTATCAAAGATCCACATGTTTTATGGGAAAGTATCAAGAGTAGATTCGATAATCAAAAGGAAATATTACTCCCAGCTGCGAGGGAAGAATGGAGAAATCTAAGGTTCCAAGATTTCAAAAAGGTAAGTGAATACAGCTCGGCCATGTTCAAGATCCGTTCAAAGCTTCAATTCTGTGGTCAAGAAATAAGTGATGCTGATATGATGGAGAAAACTTTCTCCACAATGCATTCTGCAAACATAACTGTGCAAGAAAATTTAAGATTGCAGAATTATAAAACTTTTTCCAAACTTCAAACTTATCTCTTAGTTGTAGAAGTTAATAAAGAATTACTGATGAAAAATCAAGAATCTCGTCCTACCGGTGCGCTAACATTTTCTGAAGCTAATGCTATTAACAATAATAATAATAATAATAATAAAAGAAGAAATGCACATGGACGAGGGCGTGGACAAGGTCGTGGCCATATTGGCCAAAACCATCAACATGGAAATTACCATAACAATAATAAAAATCATAACTATGTTCAAAATCACCCTTATGGTAATGGTCGTGGTCGTGGTCGTGGTCGTGGACAAAGAAATAATAATCCACAAAATTATAAAATTCAAACACCATACAATCTCACAAATCACAATGTTGAAGAAGGCTCTTCAAAGAATGTTGAAGATTCTTGTTACCGATGTGGTAAAATTGGCCACTGGTCTAAAAACTGCCGAACAAATCAGCATTCTGTTAATCGGTATCAAGAATCCCTAAAGGGAAAACGAAAAGAAGCAAATCTTGTGGATGACCTTGATACAAAAATCATTGAGCCAACTTGTGACTACTTTAATGAATAAATTTCTAATATCTATATATATAGATATCCTATTATATGTTTCCGTTAAATAAATGGTTGTAGATTTTCAATCTACACCATATCTAGTTTACTACATATTTCCTTATTATGTGCTATCATTTGTAACATGTTTTGAATGTAATATATTGATGAATTATGTACTCATTATTTGTTTCTCATATTTTTGTTTTGAAGTTCATGATGTATACTGCTGGAGTAAAAAATCAGTCAAATGGTGGAGATATTTGTATTGCAGACAGTGGTGCCACTCACACCATACTCAAATCTAAAAAATATTTCACAGACTTGAAAGCAATGGAAGGAACTATACATACTATATCAGGTCCTGTGGACTTAATAAAAGGAATGGGAAAGGCAAAATTCATGTTACCAAATGGTACGAATTTTCTGATAAATAATGCCTTATTTTCTCCCATGTCAAAGAGAAATTTGTTAAGTTTCTCTGACATATACCAAAATAGATATGATTATCAGTCAGTGACAACAGAAAATGAAAAATATTTAAGTATCACTGATAAGAATCGTGTAATTGAAAAACTACCAAGACTTCATTCTGGTTTACATTATACACATATAAATGTACCTGAAGTAAATGTGGTAGTTAAAGAAAAATCATGTGATCCTGTAATGATCAGTTTGTGGCATGAGAGATTAGGCCACCCAGGATCAACAATGATGAAAAGAATAATACAAAATACACATGGACATCCATTGGCGGATCAAAGGATCCCTCATGATGCACTTATCCCATGTACATCATGCTCACTTGGAAAGTTGATAATAAGACCATCACCTCTTAAGGTTGAAAAAGAATCACCAATGTTTCTTGAAAGAATTCAAGGTGATATATGTGGACCAATTCATCCACCATGTGGACCATTTAGATATTTTATGGTTCTAATAGACGCATCTAGTAGATGGTCTCATGTTTGTCTATTATCAAGTCGAAATATGGCATTTGCAAAATTTCTTGCTCAAATTATTAAATTGAGAGCACATTTCCCTGATTATACTATTAAAAGGGTGTGACTAGATAATGGCGGTGAGTTTACGTCTCAAGCATTGAATAACTTTTGCATGTCTATTGGGATTATTGTTGAACATCCCGTTGCCCATGTGCATACACAAAATGGTTTAGCTGAATCATTAATTAAACGATTGCAGCTAATAGCTAGACCATTGATAATGCGAACAAAACTCCCAGTATCTGTATGGGGCCATGCAATTTTGCATGCTGCATCATTGATTCGCATTAGACCAAGCGCAAGTCATACATATTCTCCCTTACAACTTGCTTTTGTCCATCAGCCAAATATTTCCCACCTTAGAACATTTGGTTGTGCGGTTTATGTCCCTATCGCACCACCACAACGCACTAAAATGGGTCCTCAAAGAAGGATGGGAATATATGTTGGATATGAAACATCTTCAATAATAAGATATATTGAACCCATGACGGGTGATGTTTTTACAGCACGTTTTGCTGATTGTCACTTTAATGAAACATTATTCCCTAGATTAGGGGGAGAAATAAAAAAATAAAGAAAATGATGTTTCATGGTGTGAACCTCAATTAATGTATCTTGATCCTCGCACAAAAGAATGCGAGACCGAATTCAAAAAATAATGCATATGCAAGAACTTGCGAATAAATTGCCTGATGCATTTACAGATACAAAAAGAGTGACTAAATCATATATACCAGCAGCAAATGCTCCAGCTCGAATTGAAATTCCAAAAACTGGCAATAATGTCATTCTTGAGTCTTTGCCACGCCAGAAACGTGGGAGACCAATTGGTTCCAAAGATAAAAATCCTCGAAAAAGAAAATCAGCTGATAATGAGGTAAAAGAAAGTGTTCAAGAAGAACTACAAATCAATACTCCTTCTGCAGAGGAGATTGATGACGTCAATACGGAATTTTCAATCAATTATGCACATTCAAAAATATTATGGAACCGAAATGAAATGAAAAATCTTGATGAGATATTTTCATATAATGTTGCATATGACATCATCAATGATGATGATGATCCAGAACCAAAATCTGTCATGGAATGTCAAAATAGACATGATTGGGATCATTGGAAAGGAGCAATACGAGCTGAATTTGAATCGCTAAATAAAAGAAAAGTTTTCGGATCTATCATTCTCACACCTAAAGATGTGAAACCTGTGGGATATAGATGAGTTTTTGTACGAAAAAGAAATGAGAAAAATGAAGTTACAAGGTATAAAGCTAGACTTGTAGCTCAAGGTTTTTCTCAAAGACCAGGAATTGATTATGAGAAAACTTATTCTCCTGTTATGGATGCAATTACTTTTAGATACTTAATCAGCCTGGCAGTTTCTAAAAATTTAGAAATGCATCTCATGGATGTTGTGACTGCTTATCTTTGTGGATCACTTGATAGTGATATATATATGAAGATACCTGAAGGATTTAAGGTATCAGAAGCAACAAATGCAAAACCCAAAGAAATGTACTCAATCAAGTTACAAAGGTCTTTATATGGGTTGAAACAATCGATTCGCATGTGGTATAAACGACTAAGTGATTACTTGATAAGCAAAGGGTATACCAATAATCTTATTTGCCCATGTGTTTTCATTAAGAAAACAACATCCGGATATGTGATCATAGCTGTTTATGTTGATGATCTTAACATCATAGGAACAAATAAAGAGATCCATGAAGCCATTCAACTTCTAAAGAAAGAATTTGAAATGAAAGATCTCGGAAAAACCAAGTATTGCCTTGGTTTACAAATTGAGCATATGCCTAATGGTTTACTTATACATCAAACAACATATACTAAAAAGATTTTAAAACGTTTCAATATGGACAAGGCAAAACCATTAAGTACTCCTATGGTTGTTAGATCACTTAATGTTGACACTGATCCATTTCGTCCCTGTGAAGATCATGAAGATATCCTGGGACCAGAAGTACCATATCTTAGTGCAATTGGAGCTCTTATGTATCTTACAAATTGTACAAGACCTGACATTTCTTTTGCAGTTAATTTGTTGGCAAGGTTCAGCTCAGCTCCTACCAAAAGACACTGGAATGGGATCAAACACATATTTCGATACCTTCGAGGAACTACTGATTTAGGATTATTTTATTCTAACGAATCAAAACAAGATTTGGTTGGTTATGCAGATGCAGGTTATTTATCTGATCCAAATAAAGCTAAATCTCAAAATGGATATGTATTCCTAAATGGAGGTACCGCAATATCATGACGTTCTCAAAAACAAACACTTGTTGCAACATCATCAAATCATGCCGAAGTGATTGCATTACATGAAGCTACTCGGGAATGTTTTTGGTTGAGATCAATGACACAACTCATTACTGATTCTTGTGGACTAGAACACGATAAAAGTCCAACAACTATATATGAAGATAATGCAGCTTGCATAGCACAGATGAAAGAAGGGTATATCAAAAGTGACCGAACAAAACACATACATCCTAGATTCTTCTCATACACTCAAAATCTCATTAAGGACAACGTGATTGAAATGAGATATGTTCAGTCCAGCAAAAACTCTGCCGACCTTTTCACCAAAGCACTTCCAACTGCTATTTTCAGAACACACGTTCATAATATTGGCATGAGACATGTCCAGAAGATGTAACAATTCAGGAGTTGCCTACTTGAGGGGGAGTCAACTCTATGCTGCACTCTTTTTCCCTTAGCTAAAGTTTTATCCCAATGGGTTTTCTTTAGCAAGGTTTTTAACGAGGCAGTACTAGTTATTCTATAATAAAATTGTCATCCAAGAGGGTGTGTTATAAAAGTCATGGATGCTAATTTTATTATTATTATAAACATTGTATAGTAGTTTTTTTTTAGTATATATATGTGTGTTATGAGCACATAAGGTGTACACCAAAAACATATATAAAACACCTACTTCTCTCATATTCCCTCTATATACTTATTAGTAGTCTACAGTCAAGAACCAGACCACTAAAGGAAGTTATAAGCCTACAAAATTATAATAAAATTTACTTACTCTTTATCTTTATCGTTATTCAGTAGTAATTAACTTAGAAGTATTTCTAAAGAAAAAAATGTACCCACTCTCATTTTCCATTTGAAGATCTAGTGTTGATTATCTAAAAAGAACCGTTATAGTAACTGTCAATTGTGATTTTATCAGAAGTTATAAATGGTCATAAGAATTTGATTAAGTTTTAAGGGAAGATGTGAGGTTTTGCCACAACTGTTTATTGGAGTATTATACTTTTCTGTCCCCATTAGCATAAACTAGTGTGGTGGCGCTTTGCGTTGCGCCAGATTTGTGAATCGTCGATTAATTATGTTTATGTTGACGTTGTGTTGAAGTTTTAATAATTAAGGTTGGTACTGACATGCGCATCAATACTTTAAACGTTCATATTTATTTCGATACTTACTTATGTAAATCGCTAGCTAAAATTAATGAGACGGCTCTCTATTTAAGTAATTATAACTCATGGTCTTGCGAGAAGTTGGTTTGTTCCATACATTTATTAAAAAGTTTTGTATTAAATTGTAAAAGGTGAAAACTGTTATGTTTATAGATTTTATGTTTTAGTATAGGTTATAACAAAAAGTGAAAAGTATGTGATTGATTTGTAGTAAGTGAAAAGTTTTGCCATTGATTTATACAAATTAAAAAGTTTTGTGTTGAATTGTAAATGTTGAAAGGTTAAGTGTAAAATTCTAAAACTTTTAAAGTTTGATATTTGTAAACTCTATCTTTTAGTGTAGTGTAAAATTGTGAAAGTTTTAAAAGTTAGGTGTGAAATTTTAAAACTTTAGAAGTTTAGTATTTATAAACTCTATATTTTAAATGTTGAAAAGTTAAGTGTAAAATTCTAAAACTTTTAAAGTTTGATATTTATAAACTCTATCTTTTAGTGTAGTGTAAAATTGGCAAAGTTTTAAAAGTTAGGTGTAAAATTTTAAATCTTTAGAAGATTGCTATTTATAAACTCTATATCTTTTAGTAGAATGTTAGAATAGAATAGACCAAACTGATGATGCATCTTATTAAACTATCAATCACATAGTAACCATTTAGCTTCACATCAGACCACTTGCAATCGTTCAGCTCTTTCACTAACATTTTCACTGTCACATCAGCACCAAATCAGCACAATCCCTTTAACATTCCTTTCATATTCCTTTCACTAAACACTCATAATCATACACTCCATTTCAAACTTTAACCAATTTAAAAATATTACTTAAATACAATAAATAAATACAAAAAACAATTTATTTAATAAAATTTAAAACATTACATTAATAAAATTTAAAACCTTACATAATTAAAAAATAAAAGACAATACTTAAATAAAAAAAACACAATAAATAACGAAAATTGTTTCGAACAATATAATCATCCGGGAGTGTCCAAATGTGTTCGATCAAATTGTTGCGAAGGACATGATGCGCTCTTTTATCTCGCATCTCTCGATCCACCCGATCTTAGAGCTTAACTCTCTCCGGTATCGATAGAATAGCATGACCAATACGCATAAACAATGACTTACTCATTCGGTATCGATTTCGAAAATAATCACCAGGAAATGTTGGATTATCCGAGAAATAGTCGTTGTACAAACGATTACCGGTATCAATACGATCTCTTTATAATCGGGGTCTTCTAATAATTGTACGAGAATTTCGAGCCTCATCTTCTTCGTCCATTGCATCAAGCGAATCGAGTAAGTTAAGCATGTTGTAACCTTCTTGAATTAAATTTTCATCGGAATCGGACTATGCGCTATCACTATCCGTCTCGCTTTCGCTCTCAGAAAGTAATAAATCTTCCAAAGCCATTTGAATTTTTTTTTATTTTTTTTATTTTTTTTTTTTTTTGTGAAAATATGAATTGAAGGTTGAGAGTGTTTGATATAGAATAAAAATTGAAAGTGTAGTATGAGTGTGTGATTATGTTTGTGTAGTATGTGTTTGTAAATATAAAGTAAAAGTGTAAAAGAAAAAAAAATCAAATAGCCATTGGGAAAAGAAAAAGAAAAAAAATAAAACTTGAGTGGGCCCCACCAGTGGTCCGTTAGAGCCGTTGCAGGACCCACTGGCGGTCCCTTTCACGACTTGCTGGTAATGGGGGTGAGGCAATGGCGGTGGCTAGCTGTTGCTAGTCACTAACCATTGCATATGGCCTCACTACTGTAAATGTTTAGCTTAATTCTCTATAGTTTCTTTTCTACTTTTTTTTAAGAATATAAGTCTATTTTATAGATTTCTATTCGACATAACAATTTGTTTAAGTCACAATGTGCACCTAAAGTATTACGTAGTAACTTATATGAATTTAAATTTAGAAGGGGACAATATATATCTATACCTGAAAAATTCGTACCGGAGGATTGTGCATGTGTTGCCGTTTAATAAAAAAACAAATTGTAATTCAATTTGTCACTTTAACACTGACAACTTTATGTGACATGTTAACACCTCTCTTTATTGGACACGTTAAGATCGTAAAAAGTCTATATAATCAAACACTAAACTAACATGTCACCAAATTTGACCATTGATCCACATTGCATTGAATACGACAAATAAAACTGAAAAATTCATAATAAAAATCGTTAGCCTTATTACTATTACTACACTCTCTAAATACCGTATTCGCTGTCACCACTTAATTGGCTACACCAACTGTTTAAATCGAAACGTGCCCAGGCTCAACCCGACCCCGGCTACTCACCCCCTAAACTGGGCTCAGGCCCAACGAAGTGGGCCCCCAATACAAGTTAAACTATTTTTTTAAATAGTAATTTTAATCAAATTTTTGCAAAAATAGAAAAACTTTTTTTTTTTCAGAAATGGTAAAACCGAAGTTTCAAACTTCGGTTTTGCCAAATCCGAAGTTTCAAACTTCGGTTTTACCATTTTTGAAAAAAAAAACGTTTTTCTATTTTTGCAAAAATTTGATTAAAATTACTATTTAAAAAAATAGTTTAACTTGTATTGGGGGCCCACTTCGTTGGGCCTGAGCCCAGTTTAGGGGGTGAGTAGCCGGGTCGGGTTGAGCCTGGGCACGTTTCGATTTAAACAGTTGGTGTAGCCAATTAAGTGGTGACATGAGGCAGAATGTCAGATAAACCCTAATTCGAAGTTTGGAACTTCGGTGTTGGCCAAATCCGAAGTTTCAAACTTCGGTTTTGTGTATGCAGTAT
Source organism: Rutidosis leptorrhynchoides (assembly GCF_046630445.1). Taxonomy (NCBI): domain Eukaryota; kingdom Viridiplantae; phylum Streptophyta; class Magnoliopsida; order Asterales; family Asteraceae; genus Rutidosis; species Rutidosis leptorrhynchoides. The sequence continues at coordinate 148,604,720 of NC_092335.1, read as the reverse complement.
TTAAACCCTAATTTACTTATTAACGCTTAGATTTGATATTTTACAGTTATTTACGCTACTATTATCTTAAATTCAATAATAACATTACAAACAATAAAATATTAATAGTAGTCATATGCAAATATAAATTTTTTGAACAACACTTTTATTAATAACAATAACACAGTTACATTTTTTTGAAAATAAAAATACATAACTAAAAACAACACATAGAAATTTAACACATTATTAAATTAGATGGAAAGGGAGAGGTTGATTTTTCACAATTGCTTCGTTTTTGATTAAATTTCATTCCTCTTCCTCGCAAAGATGCTCGAAATTTTCTTTAGCTTCATTCCAAAACATCACGCCCAAGTGTTCTACCGAAGTGTTTTCTTTGATCCACTCAAACACCTTTGAAATTGTCATCTGACTAACATCCGCATTTTGAAAGTACTTATATTTGTACCCAGAGTAAAGCGTAAATCGTGGTGAAAACTTACTATTCCAATAGACATTAATTGAACAAGAATTGGTGCCATGTTTACAAATTTAAAATTGATGTTTGGAGAAGAGAGTGATACATTTGTTTCTTCTAATAGATGTCGGTTTATATAGAGTAGTTTAAAATTGAAAAACCGGCATTTCAAAATCCGGTTTCAGTAAAAGCTGACGAACAGTAAAAGGTAACAGTAACATATCTTTAATTGCTTTTTATGGCATGTCTAGTACCTGACAAACCGAAGTTTCAAACACCGGTATTGCATGGTTTTTCTGATAGGTCTGAAACTGAACTTTAAAACTTCGGATTATTTGTAGATGTACGCTTATAAAAGTGAATTTTGATTGTTTCATAAACACATAACAAAAAATGGATCCGAAATACGTTTCAATTGACGTGTGTCATCGTTGTGATTTTGAATGGAATGATGAAAAAATAGAACTCTCTAAAGGTCATAAAATGACATTTGATAACGTAGATGTTCGCGGCTTTAATATGGAGATGTTGATAGAGTTCCTTCGAGAAAAGCTACCAGAGAATCCAACATCAATGGGCATTTACTATTACAAACCAGGAGTTGCTGAACCCGAAGCAATGTGCTATGATGAAGAATGGTATACATTAGTAGGGAAAGCGTGTATACTTTCAGAAAATATTGAGTTGTATGTTTTATTTGGAGTTTTTGAAGACGCACTTGAGTTCGATACGATGTATGATAGTCATGGTGAATACTATTATGCACCTAGACCTTTTATAAATTAAAGTTACTTGTAATAGATTACTAACATGCAATTTCATTATTTCAACAACACTTTTTATTCATAAACATAAAAAAACGATTACAACAAACTTTGTACAGCAAATTACTACTAAAAACCTATGACATTCTAGTAGTTGGACAGGTATTCATGTTGTGACATTCAGCCCTGCATATACCACACTTTGGTTTTTTCTTTTCACGTTCATCCATCTGGTTCTTAATACGTTTTGATTTCTTTCTCCCCCTGTACATAATCATTCTTGATGGATCGGCCATAATGTCTCATTCTATATTTGCCTAGTAACTCGCATCTCTTAGTGGATTAAAATGATGGCTATATTGCTCTCTCCATACAGTAGTTGTGTACTTTTTACTAATGCATTTATTTATATCCTCGTTTAGATGGCTACACACAGAAATGGCATGAGAGCAAGGTAATCTTTGGTGTTGCCAAATTCCACATGAACACTTTTTCTATTTAAACTCCACAGTGTAATCGGTGCCACCTTCACCACTTCTTTGATAAGTTGATTGAACCTTGAACACACCTTGTTGTTCGTTATAACATGTTGTTTTGTATTGTTGAGGTCTTTTTGCCCATTCGTTAAAGATGTTAAACATGTTCTTGGACAGTGGTGAATTACATTGCCTTGTGATATCGGCTAAAAAGTCACGTTTTTACCCCGGTATTAAGGTCCAAAAACAAGAAAGATTCGAACTTTGTTGGCAAAATACCCACTTCTTCAGTTAGAATTGAAGACCAAGTAATTACGAAGACGGTGCAAAAAGAATCAAGAGAATCGGAGCTAAAACAAAGATTCTAGAGCGAAAACGGTGAAAAACAAGAAATCACGTTACGATCCAGGATATACAGCTGACCAGGCAAGCCAAACGGCCTACTAAACGGCCTGCCAAACGGCTTGCCTTGCTCACAAATGGCCTGCCAAAAGGCCCTTGCAAACGGCTTGGCTTGGCAAACAGCCCCTGCAAACGGCCTGCCAGCCGTTTGCAAGGAAAAATTAGGCTTATTTAAATTGTCTTTGTCATTCATTCCAACACACACTTCAATTCACTTCTTTCTCTCTCTTGTACAATATTAGTCATACTTTCAAGGTCTTCGACTCCGTGCGGGAAACCTAGTACCCGGAGAAGAACGCCGAAGATTGTATTAGGAGCGGTCTGGAGTCTTGTAGTTGTCACTTTTTTATTCGGAATTCGTTTAATCTACTGGTACTTCTATCCTTTATCTTTATATAATGTCTTCTATCATTATGTTCTGTGATATTTTTGCCATGATTAGCGAGTAGTAATCTATAGTGTATGCTATGATGTAAGCAGTTATATGCCGAAATAATGTTATGATTTGTGTATGCTGGTGAAATTCTTTCCGATTATGATTTAAACTCAATCGCTTTTCCAACTAATAGAACGTAGTTATTGGCTCTGTTATTGGGAAGTCGTGAACCTCGATTCAGAGTACACTATCTGTGTCACCCCTTGGTAAGAGAAGTCTATCGGATACAATGTAAGATCGACTGAGGCACGCCAGTTGTAGTAAGTCTATCGAGCTTTGGATTTTGACTGAGGACTCTTTAATAGTGAAACATCTGACTAGACCCTCAGTACATTGTCAGTCCCAGACCATGCTAGTGTAGTCACCAAGAATATAAACTTCGTACGTGCATGCAGAAGCACAGCGATTGTTGTAAGCTGTACCTCTGCTAAGTAAGGCCATGGAACCCAGTCAGTGTTGATTAGTACACTGCACCATAACGCGGTCTCAAGCATTGCACCCCGCTTAAGGGATTCTTAGTTAATTAAGGAACTGTTTGTTTAGACATAAAGGATTGGACCGTTAGGATAACCGAACGTGTTCATGGAAGTCAGCTTGACTTGGTCATGGTGTTCTTTATGGTTGAACTCTTTTTAAGGGTCTAACTATCTTTTAAAACCGATCATTAATGAAAGCATTGAAACACATCACGTCTCTCGGATATGGTAAACCAAGTATTCTATTATGCTTAAGAAAGTTTAGACCTTTGTGGAATGTTAATACGTCACCCAACCGAGTCGCTCAATTGGATGAGCCGTCTGAATGTGCATGCCTGTAGTCAGACTGCACGGGCGTCGGGGGTAAGGGACGTTGCTGTCTATTCAGAATCTTCAAGTCTATCGCATTACCCAGTGACATGTCTTACGACATGGGCGTTTAGGACCAGTGTAATGAATACAAGGCCTCTGCCTATTCATGAGCCAGCATTCCATAATCTCGGCAGAATAACTGATGAAATTATAGTATGCACTTACTTTAACCTTATCTGAATTACGAATTTTATCACATTTACTTAATTGTCTTATAAATTAGAAATCCCAAATATTAAGTAACCACTACTCCTTCATAACTATCTTAGGTTTAAATATAGGTTTGATTCTACTGATATCTCAAAAATATGACTCTAGGTCATACTTCCCTTACTCATACTAAGGAGTAGTACGATTTAGGCCCCGCTAAATATAAATTTAAAACAGTACCCCCCCCCCCCCCACGCCCCTCTTGGTGGTTGATTCTGACGTGTTGCGACCTAACGACACTGCACAAATAAAATCGTCCGTTTCGGCCATATTAAGAGGGAAGCTAGTTTTTGGCGCCGCTGCCGGGGAACTGGTATCAGACAATACTACTCTCTATCAAACTTATTCACAAGCATTTAGTGGTGTCTAAGAAAGACAATTATACACGGACTTGGTTGTTGGATTTTCCGAACAATCTCCAATTATATTGGAACCAAAAGGATTCTGCCTCTTCATAGTCGGCCTGGCCACTTGGTTTGTTGAATTGTTCGTGCGGAGCTCTGTTATCGAAATACTAGAGAATCAGTAGCCAGAAACAAAAACATATTCAACCTTAGGATAGTTAGTTAATTTAGATTACTTTAAATTAGAATAGACTACCTTAGATTTAGACTACCTTAGACTAGGTTAGCTTACCTTAGATTACTTTAGAAATCTAGTTTATCTACTTAAAATTAAAAACAAAAAAAGGCATACCCAGTGTATGACCCAAACCCGATCTAGACTAGGGCCGTTGTTATTCGTACCTTATCCAGACGCAATAATCTCTAAAGCACGCAAGGAAGCACGAATTAGAAATCGAATGGTGTTAGGCGTTACTTTAGCAGAAAATACCAAACCCTCGATTGAAGGTCGAGGAGGACCGATCAGATTTCCAGAGATTCAAGGACACTCGTTCGAGTTAAAACATCACATCATCCAGCTCATCCAGAATAGCTGTCAGTTTCATGGATTACCGAATGACGATCCTAATTCTCACCTTGATAAATTCATATCTCTTTCGAACTCCTACAAATAGCCAGGGATAGGACAAGATATAGTCCGGCTATACTTGTTTCCCTATTCTCTCACTCATCATGCTCAAACCTGGTTCAAAGGACTGGAAAAAGATTCCATCACGTCATGGACGGAGATGGCTAGTAAATTCCTAACCAAATATTTTCCTCCTTCTAAACAAACCAAACTAAAGAATGACATCATTAACTTCAAACAAAGTTATGATGAATCTCTTTACACTGCATGGGAGCGATTCAAAACCTACTAAAGAAATGCCCTAATCAACAGCTAGAACGGTCAGCCCAAATATGTACCTTCTACAATGGTCTTATGGTAAATCATAGGACGACGATTGATGCAGCAGCTCAAGGGAATCTGATGAACCAAACCGCAGACGAAGCATGGGAATTGCTCGAGAACATGACAATGCATCATCATGACTGGAATAGTAGTGAAGCAACTTCATCATCTACCCCACTCTCGGCACTTAACAATCAAACAGAGGCCATCAAATCCCTCACGGATAAGATGGAATCTCTCGCTAAACAACTCGGAGAATTGAAGACGCAGCCGTAGCAGGTCAACCAAGCTCAGGCTTGTGTTAATTGTACCAACCCGCAACCCACTTAAGAATATCAAGTTGAGTACGAAAACCCTGACGGTTCAGTCTGTTACGTTCAATACCCAACTCGTCCACCAAATCCCGTATTCAATTAACAACCTAGGGTTAATCAATTCCAACCAAGCAATCAGCCTTTTTGCTATCGCTATCCGCCTTATCCAGCCCAACAATCTCAATTGACCTACGCTCAACCACTTCCACTCACTGGTCCACCAGTCGAGGAAAATTCCCCTACCACCCAGATTACAAAAGCAACTAACCCCACTATCAGAGCTGATGATCAGTTGACTCAATTCATTCAAGACCAACAACAGCTAAATCAGAGAACTGTAGCTAGACAAGATCAGACGAAGATACTAATGAGAAATCAATTGGCTCTACTCAAAAGTCTGGAAACGTAGCTCAGACAGTTATCACAACGCCTTGAAACCCGACCGCAGGGAAGGTTACCAAGTAATACCATCCAAAATCCCCACATAGAAGAAGCAAAGAAAATGGACTCCGTAATCCTAGAATAAGAACCACGGAGAAGGTCAGCGAGGCTCAAGAACAAATCAACATATACTCAAAAGCTGACCCTTGAAACTCCAGTTCGTGTACCCTATCTTGGAAGGCTACAGGAGGAACCATCCAAGCTTGATTCCTTCAAACTTGATGGAAGATTCCTGGACACTATGTCCAAAGTCCCCAACCAGAAGAGATACATCCGAAGGCTTCTCTATACAAAGGAAAGAATACCGGATTCTAACAAAATTCCACTGAGTGAAGAATGCTCAGCATTACTCAGAAACTCTCTACCGCCAAAGCTAGGAGATACGGGCTGATTCATTTTCCCGTGTTCAATCTACCAATCTGGAACCATTCATGTGCTAGTAGGTTTAGGAGGAAGTATCAACCTAATCCCTACTCTCTCTACAAGAGATTAGAGTTAGGAGGCTTGTCACCAACTAAAATGACAATCCAACTTTCCGATCACACAATTCGATATCCTAAGGGCATAGTTGAGAACATCTTGGTGAAAGTCCACAAATTCTTGTATCTTACGGATTTCATAGTAATGGATATTAAGGAAGACCTATACACACCAGTAGTGTTAGGAAGACCTTTCATGAATACGGCTAGGACTATCATTGATGTGTACAATCAAACCTTGATCTTGTGATCATATGGGGAGAGCGTTACCTTCAAAATTGACCGACCAACTGATCTTTCTGTACAGGCAGAGATGTTTGCTATTTCCACCAGACGGATCACTTCCAATGATGAGTCTTCACCACCAGCCAATGATATCGAAATGGGTGTTGAATCACAGTCTGTAGATGACCTAGAAATGGAAGAAGAGGATCCCAGCGAAGAAATAGAGGAAGAGGAGGAATCTGAAGGGGAAGAGAAAATGGAAGACGTAAAAGAAACTGCGATAATACCCGCTATAAGAATTGAGCATCACAAAGAATAAATGAGGCTTGAGACGGAAGATCACAGTTTAATCATTCGCTTCAAGAAGAAGGCTGACAAGGCTGAGGTTAAGGATATCGAAATTGATCCTGCAAGTATCAAAGTGGAGAATCAGAATACTGAAGAAACTCGTTCATCAGACGCATCCTCAGATGAACACTATACCGATGATGACGAGGAAGAGCAACATGAAGACATTCTGAATAACTCATACTCTCCAACCGAACCAGATCAAGGGGAGCCGGACTCTTCTTCAGATCGGATTCCGGTCATATCTACACACGCAGAAATGATAACCTTCATCAATGATACATATGAATTTGAAGATATTCTCGAAGCCATCCGTAAATCAACAATTGATTTTATGCTACGCTTAACAGAACGAATTATGGCTATCCGAGAAGAATACAACCTTTATCTCCAAAGAGAAGACAGTGACGTTGAAATCCTAGAAGAACGTATTGAAGACTTTATCAATACTCTTCACGATCATATCTACCGCGAAGAAAGGCAACGAGAGCACAATTCAGTGGTTCGCACTATTCTTGAGACAAGATTCTGTCGAGATCAGAAGATCATTTACTCTAAGGTCTATAACTCCTTAGACGGATCTGCACTTCCGTTCTCAGCAAACCAACGAGCACTACTGACTCTCATCTGGAAGCACATGGATCTTTCCACCAAACGCCCGACTTATCACTCTGATTTGCGAATGATCGAGGATATTCACAGCTTGTTCGCTCTCCTGAAAAGAGATAATTTTGAAAGTACACTAGACAGACTAGTGATTTATGTAACAATTGATCACCATGCTGATCTAAATATCAAAGAGTTATGAGACGCTGTTACGGAGGAAGTGAGGCACAACAATCCGTTATCTCATCTTGAACCAGATCGAGTCAACATTCCCACTTATGTTACGAAGTAGATATCACGTATCTTCCATGAATCCACAGATCTAATTTTCACATTCAAAGCCGGATGTCGGGAGATATACTCAAATACGGTGACATTGATGCTCGGGTCAGGATTGCTTTTCACTTCTTTTTAGCTTCGTCTTTTAACAAATCTGTGTAAAGATACAGACTCGTACTGTGGAGATCACCATTCCGAAGACTTCGAGATTCTAAAGATACAGTTTCTAACATTATTTGAAGACCTCTGAAATGAGCATCCAATCAGAGAAACAATAACCACCAGCACTGCTTCTATAATTGACATTCATGGGTCAACCAGCAGAGCCGTGGATCATATTGTCATCGGACTTCAAGACTTATCACGACACGAAACTGCGCACTACTTATCTTTTAGAAGATCTTCAAGAGAAGTATCGCATCTTCTACCACTATTAGTCTGACACTTTCTCAAGATTTACCCGCCAAGACTCACATTCCCTCGAGAAGACCAAGATTACAACCATCAGCGAGGAATGTTTGCTTTTTAAAAGCATTACTACGGTCGAGCCAACGACCTTAAACAAAAGCGCTTCCCGGGAGGCAACCCGTGCAATAAAGTAGAGTAGAAGAATAAAGGATGACAAATGAGCCGATTAATAAAAGATGCAGGGATTGAAAGCCAGCCACATCTGCTAGGGGTATTTATTTCTTCCCGCTACTAGCACAAAATTTAAACTATGCCACATCCTAGCTTATCACTAAGTGTGGGATTGCAACCCAAATAAAACACTAGACAAATACTCCCAAATCTTCAACTAAAACTCCTAAGTGTGGGATACACTAGGAACATTGAGGACAATGTTCATCTAAGTGTAGGATGTTGGTATAATCTTTTTATGTTGTATTAAAATAACCCATTACGAAGATTCCAGGTTCTTAAGCCAAATTTCAAAATTTTAACAAAAGAAAGCCTTTTCTAAAAAGTATTTTTGAAAACCTGAAACGTTTTGTAAATAAAAGTAAGGCTTAAGTAGGGTGAAAATCTTGTTAGGATGAACCAAATCTCTAATAGAGCATTGCATGACTAAGGCATTATCGACCTAAATTGATTATGGTGAGGCACCAAAATAAGACCAGCATTCATCTTTAATGCTTCACTGTTTTCCGTTGAGAGTGCCGATGTCTGTGCTCAAAATCGGAACTTGCTTTAGATCTACATTTCCAAAGAAGCGAAACGTGATTTGGTTATAATCAGAAGAGCTAGCCATTTGTCAAAAATTAAGCCTTCCGCACTTCCACCACTTCTACTCCACTACCACATCCACACCTTACTATTCCTCAAAAAATCCCGAAAATGAGATTCGTTCCGAAAACCCGATGTTATAAACCTTTCAAGTATCATGGCAAAGGTCTTGAAAAAGTTTACCGGCAAAAAGTTTCTCGAGATGAAATCTCCAAAAAAAAATAAAAAAAAAATTATAAAGAGAAACGCCAAAGAAGAACTTGACCGAAAATGATTATCAAATGAAGAAAAGTTCAAAAGTGCTTCTCAAACACTTCAGCACTCCTATCTATCCAAATAAAAGTCTACATAAAGACTACATTACCCTTTTTCTCACCCCTCAAAAATAACTTCACTACCACTCCAAATTTCCTTTTCCAATCATTGACAAATGACCTAGAAGCTAAGATTACTACCGTTCTCACATTAGCAGCAAGGATTTGAGTCTTTATCAAGCCTATGATGATGAGTGCAGCATGACTGGCTATGAGTGAATTCATTTCTTAGATCTATAGGGAACCCTAAACACTTGTGTAATTTGAGTGACCCGTGAAAGATAGCCTATGTCATGTAATCTCCTCGCATGCTTGCAGAGATAGTTTCAAACATAACATAGATGACTCACCTTATTTTTTCGCTCTTATAATAAAAAGCAAACTGCTTAGGCTTTTAGAAAAGAAACTCTGAAAAGATTTCTTAAGGTAAAATGAGAGTTTGCTTGAGGGCAAGTAAAGTCTAAGTGTGGGATATTTGATATCGGCTAAAAAGTCACGTTCTCACCCCGGTATTAAGGCCCAAAAATAAGAAAGATTCAAACTTTGTCGGCAAAATACCCACTTCATCGGTTAGAATTGAAGAACAAGTAATTACGAAGACGGTGCAAAAAGAATCAAGAGAATCGGAGCTAAAACAAAGATTCTAGAGCGAAAACGGTGAAAGACAAGAAATCAAGTTACGATCCAGGAAATTCAGCTGATCAGGCAAGCCAAACGGCCTGCCAAACGGCTTTCCTGGCTCACAAACGGCCTGCCAAATGGCCAGGGCAAACGGCCCTTGTAAACGGCTTGGCTTGGAAAACGGCCCCTGCAAACGGCCTGCCAAACGGCCTGCCAGCCGTTTGCAGGGGAAACTTAGGCTTATTTAAAGGGTCTTTCTCATTCATTCCAACACACACTTCAATTCACTTCTTTCTCTTTCTTGTACAATATTAGTCATACTTTCAAGGTCTTCGACTCCGTGCGGGAAACCTAGTACCCGGAGAAGAACGCCGAAGATTGTATTAGGAGCGGTCTGGAGTCTTGAAGTTGTCACTTTTGTATTCGGAACTCATTTAATTTACTGGTACTTCTATCCTTTATCTTTATATAATGTCTTCTATCATTATGTTATGTGATATTGTTGCCATGATTAGTGAGTAGTTATCTTTAGTGTATGCTATGATGTAAGCAGTTATAATGCTGAAATAATGTTATGATTTGTGTATGCTGTGTAAGACCCGTTTATTCGTACGATGTATATGTGAAGAGTACGTACGATGCATAACGAATATGTATATATATAAAGGGTGTATGGTGGGCTTAACGAGATGATATTCGAGTCGTGACGCGTAATAGAAGTGTTTTAGTGCTTTAACGTACATGTACATTAGACTTAGGAGGCATGCGAAGTGTGAACTCGTCACCATGGTCGAATGCATGAAAATGGGTCAGATCGTGCTAAACGTCGCGGCGCGGAGAATCTGATCGCGGCACGACAATTCAAGCAATCCAGGATCAGGAGGCACGACAACAAACCACCAGACCACGACAAATCTCGTGGCGCGGAGAAAGGTGGTCGCGGCGCGACCACGCAGGCAAACTGGTTTCGGATTTTGTAATTTTAAGAGGTATCGAGGGCATTTCGGTCATTTCGCGTGTGTGCCAGATTTGGGATCTTAAATCCCATCCACCCATTTCATTTCTCTCATTTCTTTTCCTTTTTCTCTTCTATTTTCTTCCAAAACTTCAAAACCCCAAATCATTCAAAGTGTGATTCAAAGGTGAAGGAGCGTGATTCGATCTTTGGCACAAGAGGCAATCTTGTTCTCCTCGTTCTTAGGTACGTGGTGATACTAGTGGTAAGTTCTAAATCCAAATTTTGTTCTTAAGACTCGTGTTCATATTTAGGGGTTTTTGATTGTGTGTTCATGAATGAAACCCCATTAGTTGTTAATTGAAGATTAACACCAAAACTCGAGTTTATAAGTGATGAAGGCGGGTTTTAGGTTTGGTGTGCAAGTTTAAACATGTGAGACTTGCAAAGAGTGAATAATCACTAGTATTAGTGATTATTGATGTATTAGAAACCATTTGAGCTCGATTAGTTGACTAATTTTGAATAGAGTCAAAATTAGGGTTTGTTGGTGATTTCGGTTCGATTATTGTATGTGTAAGGTTTATAAACTTAAATTGAGTTAAGTTAAAGTATAAACTTGTGTTGGTGGCTTTTTGAAGTCAAAACTTGTAAATGTGAGAATTTGACTATGTAAAGGGTCAAAATGGGTTTTCAAGCAGAACACGAGTTAAAATGCGTTCAGTGCTAAACTTAGTACTTTTAGGTATGTTGGGTACGCGGGATTTGGTCTCGTTGGTTTTGGACCTTCGAGTAGCGTTAAAAGTGTAAAAGGGTGTAATTTGCACTTGTTGTTCATTTGGGCGGGTCGAGAGTCCAAATGAGTTTGTATTGATGTTTATGTGATAAATGGACTAGGTATGTTCCATTGGAAAGTTGCGGGTTTGGATTTGCACTTCATCGAGGCGTTTAAGGTGAGTGTAAATTTACTATACGTGTATGTATGCATAGGATGGGTGCGTGTGTGTAGGGTGACCCTTGCTCGGGTTTACTCTATGTTTGTGTGGGAGAATGGACTCCTCTTGTGCTTTGGGTCCATGTGATACGCTTATGCGTTTCGGGTTACTACCCTTGACGTTGTGATTGGCTAGCGTATTGAATAAACCCTTTGGCGATGGGTTTTGCTAGCATTTGTCGTGGTGATGATTCGGGTAGTGAGTCGCGTGAAGTTCAGATTCACTAAGGCGTGTGAAGTTCGGCCAACCCTATTGTTATATATTGGTGATGATTCGGGTAGTGAATCGCGTGATGTTCGTATTCACTAAGGCGCGTGAAGTTCGGCCAACCCATTTGTGATGTGTGACTACGGTATGAGTCACGTGATGTTCGGATTCATAAAGGCGTGTGAAGTTCGGCCATCCTTAATAGTCAAGTTGTTTGAAGGTAGTGAGTCGGCTGAAGTTCGGATTCACTAAGGCGCGTGATGTTCGGCCAACCTTCATGTGGTTTAGGTTAAGGGTTAACCTTGTTGATGTTGTTGAGTATATTTATTGTATATGCGTATATACTTATTGTTGTGTTGTAGCTAATCTTGTGGTGTTAGCGTGGTGATTACGTAACGTGTAGCTACTTTGTGATGTGCTCTTTTGTAGCTTGTTTACCATGCGGAGGTGGTATGTGTTTACTTTTTGTGCTTGGTGATGCGGAGTCATATTATGCATATGTATGTGTATAGTACTTTTACATTCACTAAGCATTAGCTTACCCTCTCGTTGTTCATATTTTTATAGGTTCGCGTGATGGCGGCTTGGGTAAGCGTGGGGATTAGAGATCTTAGCTAGGTTGCTTTAGAAGATCTTGCTTTTAGACTCGATTTAGGATTGGCTAGCGTAGTCCCAATCACCATGCTCGGTTTTGTGTTAAGTATCTAGTCGGGTCATGTGACGTATATTGGTTTAGTCAAATGGGTCATGAGTATAACCCAGTTTATGATTTAATTATGTAACGTAGTTTTATTAAAGTCGTTAGACGTAATGTGATAACAAATACGTTTTGAAAATTGTGTAATGGGACCTAAAGTGTTATTTAATGTATATTAAAAAGGAAAAAAAATTATGGGCCGGAAATGACTGGTTGGGTCGTTACATGCTGTTGAAATGCTTTCCGATTATGCTTTAAACTCAAACGCTTTTCCAACTAATAGAACGCAGTTATTGGCTCTATTATTGGGAAGTCACGAACCCCGATTCAGAGTACACTATCTGTGTCACCCCTTGGTAAGAGAAGTCTATCGGATACAATGTAAGATCGACTGAGGCACACCGGTTGTAGTAAGTCTATCTAGCTTTGGATTCCGACTAAGGACTCTTTTGTAGTGAAACATCTGACTAAACCCGCAGTACATTCGGTCCCAGACCATGCTAGTGTAGTCACCAAGCATATAAACTTCGTATGTGCATGCTGAAGCACAGCGGTTGTCGTAAGCTGTACCTCTGCTAAGTAAGGCCATGGAACCCGGTCAGTGTTGATTAGTACACTGCACCATAATGCGGTCTCAAGCATTGCACCCCGCTTGAGGGATTCTTAGTTAATTAAGGAACTGTTTGTTTGGACACATAAAGGATTGGACTGTTAGGATAACCGAACGTGTTCATGGAAGTCAGCTTGACTTGGCCATGGTGTTCTTTATGGTTGAACTCTTTTTAAGGGCCTAACTATCTTTTAAAATCGATCATTAACGAAAGCATTGAAACACATTACGTCTCTCGGATATGGTAAACCATGTATTCTATTATGCTTAAGAAAGTTTAGACCTTTGTGGAATGTTAATACGTCACCCAACCGAGTCGCTCAATTGGATGAGCTGTCTGAACGTGTATGCCTGCAGCCAGACTGCACGGGCGTCGGGGGTAAGGGACGTTGCTGTCTATTCAGAATCTTCAAGCCTATCGCATTACCCAGTGACATGTCTTACGACAGGGGCGTTTAGGACCAGTGTAATGAATACAAGGCCTCTGCCTATTCATGAGCCAGCATTCCATAATCTTGACAGAATAACTGATGAAATCATAGTATGCACTTACTTTAACCTTATCTGAATTACGAATTTTATTGTATTTACTTTATCTGTCTTATAAATTAGAAAATCCCAAAACTTAAGTAACCACTACTCCTTCATAACTATCTTAGGTTTAAATATAGGTTCGATTATACTGATATCTCAAAAATATGACTATAGGTCATACTTCTTTTACTCATACTAAGGAGTAGTACGATTTAGGCCCAACTAAATATAAATTTAAAACTGTACCCCCCTCTTGGTGGTTGATTCTGACGTGTTGCGACCTAACGACACCGCACAAATAAAACCATCTGTTTCGGCCATATCACCTTGCTTCTCGACTTTGATCGTAGAAGTGTTTTCCGGTGTAATCAAATGTATATTTAATACACGCTTTGATTGGCATCATACGGGCATGACATAACACATTGTTGAAGGACTCAGCAATATTTGTCGTTTTGTTACCCCAACGACTCCTCTCTTTGTCCCTATACACAGTCCACTTGCCTAAATCAGCATCATACAAATATTGTTAAGCCTCTATACTAGCTTGTTTGATGGCTCTGAGGGAATTGTTGTAGAGTATTTTATTGGTTGTCGAACCGACTGTCCAACACAAGTGTTTGAGCGATTTTACTTCAGTATATTTGCTCAATAAGTTACTATGAATGTGGCGCAAACAGTACCTATGTTCCCAACCGTACGCTTAAGCACCCATTGCATGTAGGATATCTGGGTGTCGATCAGAGATGACACACAAATTTTTGTTTCCAACAACATGGTCTTGGAGTATTTGCAAAAACCAAACCCAACTTTCGTTACTTTCTTCATCAACTAGTGCAAAGGCAACGAGTATAATTTGATTGTTAGCATTTTTTCCAACTGCTGTTAGCAGCTTACCCGTATAACTACCTTTCAAATGGGTGCCATCGATGCAAATGATCGGAATACACCTTTTATATGCTTTAATAGCTGGACCGAATGCGTAAAACACAAATTTGAATGTGTCGACACCTTCTTCAAGTTCAGGTCCATTTTCAAACACAACAATTGTGTCTGGATTTGTAGAAACTAATTCGTTTAAATAATTTCGTAGATGAATAAAATTACTTTTCCAAGTTCCAAACAATCATTCGATTGCAATACGCCTAGCATTCCATGCATTAGCGTAACGGACATCCACATGCCATGTATTTTTTATTTGTGCTTGGATGTTGGCAACAGGAAAAGCAATGTTTAAACTTACTTGATGGGAAATATCACTAGCAATTAAGCTAGAGGTTAAACAAAGGTTTTTTTTTTGAGACGTTTCCATAACAAGTGTGTTCATCTTTCCATTTTGTAATTTCCATACCTTGGATCTATTGCGACACGAACCACTTACACTCCAGCAACAATGGTATCTTTCTTGTGGACCCTTGGAATTTGAACTAGTTGTTCTACAATGTGCTTGCCAATAACCCAGCTTGCTTTGTGTAACAACTATTTCTCTATTATTGTGTATATTCCATTTCCTAACGGCATATATAAGTTCGGCTTTGTTCTGGAACACCATTCCTTTTGTAATAATACCAGTCTCCTAATCATAAAAAACTCATGAAGCTTCTTAGTCATCATCGAATGGAAAAGTATTACTAGCCTCACCTTGATTAACAAACCCGAAACGTGAAACTGGGACAGTCTACGGAATTGGTTCCACTTCCTCTTCTCTACCTTCATCACCAGAAACATTCTCTTCAATGCTATAATCAGAAACTGTACCGTCGCTTGCAGTTGACATACCATCATCTGAGTCTACTACATTTTGTTCTTCATCTCTTCGTTCTTGTTCATCTTCAACAACTGTTGAATGGTTGTGAGATGTTGATGGACCACCTTCCAAAGTTTGAATAAGATCCATAAAACCTGAACTTTGTGTGGTTGGAAAAACTTCCTCAAACTGAATTTCAATTTGAGCCTCGTAACTTGGTTTATTCTGAGAATAATAATATATTGTTTCCAAAGTGTTATCGTCAGTAAGTTCATTTTTCCATTCATTTCCATTAAAAAGAACCCACAAGATCATTTTCAACGTGTGTGATCGTTGATTTGCCCCTACATAATTATACGCCATTTGGTTTAACTGCACACAGTTAACCTTGGTCTTCAACACAAAACTCCTTCTAATTGTTATGTTATCACCAGTAAGCCAACCATTTTGAAATAAAATTTGGTCTTCCCAAACAAAATGAACCATAAATGGACGAATTATAGACATTTTTGTAATTGTTGATGTATGAAACTGATTTTCATTTGTTTGAACTGTGTTGTTAGTGATGTTTGTGTTTGAAACTGACTTTAATATGTTTGAATTTTGTTCTTGGTGATGTTTGTGTTTGAGTTGATAATAATGATGATATAAATAAATGTAAAAAGATGATAAATCAGATTTTGACATGATAGGGTTGCAGGTTTTAGTCCATTAATGAGTCTGGGTGAAGCAGACTGTAAAACCAAAGTTTGAAACTTCTGTTTTACTGTTTACCTGCAATACCGAAGTTCAAAACTTCGGATTAGGGTTTATCTGACATTCTACCTCAAAACCGAAGTTTGAAACTTCAGACTTGACAAAACCGAAGTTTCAAACTTCGGTTTTACCATTTCTGAAGAAGAAAAAAAACGTTTTTCTATTTTTGCAAGAAATTTGATTAATATTAATATTTTGAAAAAAAAATCCTAGTTAAACTACAAAAGCTGAATTTGTTTTGTAAAGTTGCACAAGATTGAACAAGATTGATTACTTATGCATACGATATGTTTAGTTGAGTTTTTTTTAACTGATGCTAGTATTATCAGAAAATTTAAGAAAATGAGGTACTTGCAAAAATATTCATCATTTACTAATAATATTTTCTTTTTTCTTTTTCATTTTAATTAATTTAAACTATAATCTATCTATCTATATATAATATAAAAGTGACTCCTATCTTCATAAATGAGGCCACTAAAACTTAAAAATTTAATGATCTAATATATGATATTTAATCTTATTATAGGTATAACTAACGGATTATGATAAGCATTCAATTTAATACATTAACCTTTGAGTTTCTAATATATTTATGATAATTAATACATATAATAAATTACGGTAGAAAAACTTAAATAAATTAAATATGAGTACAATGGCGAGAATATGAAATGAACTCTACAAACTATATAAATTTGAAAATCTAAATCTAAATGGGTCACAAATCAAGTTTTTGAGAATGTAAAGTCATGTAAAACCTTCAATTCAATCTATGTAAGTATTGAGTTTTTCTATCCCTTCATCAAGCTTCATTTTTTATTCTATTAATATAGTAGTTTTTAGTTATTTATTATTATTATTATTATTATTATTATTATTATTATTATTAAATTTTCATGTTATTAATTTCAAATTTTCTAACTTTTATGTTCTTTGTGTTGTTGTAGATTAAGTTATCTAAATCGGTGGTGATTTATAACGAACTACTCTTTTGTATTGTTATTGGTATAAATTAAATAATCAAAAAATATAAATAGAATATGCAATGAACTCTACAAAATTTATAAATTTGATAATCTAAATCTAAATGGGTTACAAATCAATTTTTGAGAATGTAAAGTCATGTAAAACCTTTAATTCAATCTTATGTAAGTATTGAGTTTTTGTATTCATTCATCAAGCTTCATTTCTTATACTATTAATAAATTAGTTTTTGATGTTTTATTATTATTGACTTTTCACGTTACTAATTTCAAATTTTCTAATTTTTATGTTCTTTGTGTTGTTGTAGGTTAAATTATCTAAATCGGTGGTGATTTATACTTAAGTACTTTTTTATATTGTTATTGGTATAAATTAAATGTTAAAAAAATATGTCAACAATATTCGGTGGTGATTTGTAACAATAACATTATTATACGATTTTTTGTTTTTACTATTATTCAAGTAGTTGGAGTTGGATAATTCGATGTATATTCAATTATGGTTGAGTTTCAGTTATCTTTTGTATTGTGTGAATATATAGTAGAATTTTAATATTGAATGTTTGACACATATTCACCATTAGTCAAGCGATACCATCTAGGCGTCGTAGAGTGTCGTCTATATAGTCAATTTAAATAGTAAATATAGTTTGCAGTGTTGATAAAAACAATTATTATTATATTCCATATCCATATAACATTCATATAATAGATTAGGATATTTCAAAACAATAGTTTAAGGTCCCAACACCTGTTAGGATAATAGTTGTGATTTATCTTATGATAATCTATGATACAAATGTTAAATTACATTAAAAACACATTATATTGTTTGTTTAGAGTTAAAAGAAACTTTAGAAAAAATATATATGTAACTTATTTTTACATAATAAACAGTTTAATTTCTTTATAAAGTATTATATATATATATATATATATATATATATATATATATATATATATATATATATATAATGTTAGTTTAATTCTATTTAAATGTTTATTGTTATAGGTAGTATGCTTTAAAGATGAGATGATAGCTAGATGGTTAATAGTTTCTTAAATTTTTTGAAACAATAATACACATGCTAGATATGTTTCAAAATGTTTAACTTTGTATATTTCTGAATTATTTAATGTTGTTTCTGAATTATTCTATGTTGTTTGGAGCAATTATATACATTCTTGAGATACAAAAACGTCATTGTTAGATAATTAGAATAATAAATAGTTTTAACTTTTAGAAGTTTTAACTAAACATCTTTGATCTGTATCAGTTGTGAATTATGATATACATGACCATGCATAAAGATATATCGTCGTTGGTGGATTTCATTGTGATAGTGCTTGCCTCATTGGAGTTTCTAATAGTGCTTGCCTTTTATGTTTTCTCTATATATATTGTCTACTCGCTTTGTGTGAACCATTCACTACTTTGTTTTATTGACTCTGAGACTTTAAGCAATCAATTAATTGATATATTTCAAACAATGTTTCTGAACGATTATTTTGAGGACAGTTTGATAAGAGCCATGATCTTCTCACTAAACTACTGACAAAGCTAACCATGGATTTTACTTCTCATCAAGAGCTATGATCTTATTGACACATTGTTGGTCTTAAAATGCACAAGATGATATATCTATGTTTATATCCATATATTTCATATATGTATTGTTAACTTGGTCGTGCACAGCTTTACGTAGCACCTTCAACATATACTACATCAACCAATCTCAATTACAAGTACGATACAGGAACCATAACCATCTTCATGCAACGCACGGACAATGCACCTAGTACCATAAATAATAGATGACCATCCGTCTTCCTCTTCTTATTTCGCAACCAGCATTAGTGATTGCCCTCATAGCTTCTCATGATCACCCACACCATCAATTATAAGTGCAATTTCACACAAACTTTAAGCATTTGTAATTTAAATCAGCTTTATATGTTGATTGTTTCATGATTTTTCAAGATTCTTTTTTTATTTTGCAGGTTAATTTTCAATTTGGAGTTGACCCAGTAGTTCAAGTTTGCTAGTTGATTCAACATTTTTCATTTCAATGTAGTCACTTAATTCTTGGTGTAAGAATTATGAAGAGATGTTTAAGTTGTTCTGGACGTTTTTATGTTAATCAACATATCTATAGTTTCTATTAAAATTCTATAATAATGATGTCATTATTAGGCTAATTCTTTTGTTAAAAAAATCAAAAATCAAAAGAAAAAATTTAAGCATGGTGGGTAATGTTATTAATCTAAATAATTTTGAATTAAAATTAAATCTTATTAATTAATTATTATTATTATTAAATCTTATTAATAATTATTTTAATTATTAACATTAAATTATTTTGAATTATTTTAATTAATTTTTTTGAATTCAGTACGAGAAGGTATAAAAGCTAGGCAGGAGGAAACCAATTCTAAATTTATATTTTAATTTACACTTTAAAATAAAATGACAACCAATATTATCTCTTATGATTGAATTTGGATTGTTTACTATACATTTTAGGTGTTTGATGAAATGTTCAGCTGACGAGTTTCTTAGTCGGACTTTGTGGTTCCACAGGTCTTTAAAGTAAATGACTTTAGCATTTACGTTCACTTAATACCTAAAACATATCATTAAACTGTTTCGTTTAAACATACATGTGGTTCCACGGATCATTTCACTAGTTTAATGTAATTCAACTATCTGAATGTTATTTGATTTTGTTATGTAAAGTAGATTGATAATGAGCTGATCACCTTGTAACTAACTCGTATGTATTGAATATAGTTAGATGTGCAGTGTGAAGTGAAATATGTATGTGATTTAGACAAGAATCGTGTAGATAGGTCAGATGGAATGAAAAAAAAAAAAAATAGTGGTAAAGTGCTAACATATATATGGAGTATAAAATTTTAAAGCTACTCTGTTTTGTAAAATATTTTTGAGACTGCAAAGTTTCTTTTAATTACTTTTCATAACTACTATGGTCAACAAAATAAATTACAAAAGCTGAATTGGTTTTGAAGCTAATTTTTGTGTTTGTTTTAACAAGTTTGTGTTAATTTGAATTCGTGTAAGGTAAAAAAAATTTCATGCCTTAAGTCGGCTACCATCTCCATTCTTATTAATGGTTCACCTGTCCGCATGGGCAGAATATATAAGGGGCAGGGTGGGGGGCACCCGCCCCAGCTGGATTTTAAAAAAAAAATTTACATTAAAAAAAATTACTATAAAATAAGTTTTTTTTAGTGTTCGCCCCACCTATCAATGAAAAATTTAATAAATTTTTACACCCGCCCCATCTGTGGCCGAGTTCAAGTTCCGCTACTGCCTGTCCGTGAGTTCCCTATTGAAAGGGGTGTGACGCAAGGTGATCCCTTATCTCCCTTCTTGTTCATTCTAGCCGCGGAGGGGCTCAACATTCTCACAAAGGCTGCGACTGATAGAGTCCTTTTTAAGGGGGTCGAAATCGGGAGGGACAAAGAATTGTTACCACACTTGCAATATGCGGACGATACTATGTTTTTTGGTGAATGGTCTAGGATGAATGCCCGTAACCTCATTAATATTCTAAAATGTTTGAATTGGCATCAGGACTAAAGGTCAGTTTTCGGAAAAGTTATCTTTATGGGGTTGGTGTTAGCTCAAATGAGGTGGAGGGGCTAGCTCGGCGTATGGATTGTCAAGCCGGAAAATTGCCATTCATTTATCTTAGCATTCCGATCGGTGCAAAAAAGAAGAAATTGAGTGTTGGTCTCCGGTTATTGAGAAAGTTAAGGCTAGGCTCTCGGATTGAAAAATGAAAACGATGTCTTTTGGTGAAAGATTAGTCCTCATAAAATTGATTCTTAATAGTCTCTCTTTGTACTACTTCTTGCTCTTTCGTGTCCCGCCTTGTGTGCTCAAATTACTTGAGAGTGTGAACGTACTTTCTTTTGGGGTGGGGATCTATCAGGTACAAAGATTTCTTGGATTAATTGGGGTACCACTATTTTATTATAAGGGGAGGGGAGGTTTAAACATTGGTTCCTTAAAGTGCAATAACCTAGCGCTCTTGGGCAAATCGTGGTGGAGATTTAAAACCGATATCAACTGTCTGTGGACTAATATCATTCGAATTATTTACGGATTTGACAAATGCTTACGATCGGAAGGTGGGCTTGCCCAACTTTCGACCGTGGGTGTTTAGAATAACATCACTTACGTAGCCAATCAAATCAATGAGATGCAAATACCTTTTAATAACTCTTTGAAGAAAACACTTGGAGATAGTGGATCAACTGCTTTTTGGAATGAGGCCTGGTGCGGTTCAGAGTGTTTCAAGAATGTATTTCAAAGGTTGTATAGGGTGAAAATTAACAATGATGCCACTATTAAGGATCGGGTTATGATAGCAGCGAATAACAAGGTGCAGTTTACATGGGATTGGTCGCGACATCCAACAGGTAGAACGCTTGGAGAACTAGATGAACTCACCAAACAGTTGTCATCTGTTTCTCTCGAATTTCAGTCAACAAGAAACATGGTTGAATCTTCGTTTTCTGCTTCGTAAATGCCAATTATAATTGAGCTAACATTATTTGAGTATGGAGTTCGAGTCTGAAGTCGTTTTGGTTTGATTGTGTAAATGTGACTTCCATCGTGTATGAGATCAAGTCAATATGAAATCCTTGAAAACACACGTCAATATTTGATTTACAAGTTTAGCTCTATAAATCTATAATGTAAGATTTTAATGACACTTAATTTTTTTAACAGATCCATATATCGTAACTATGTTATAAAGCATTAGAAATCTAGTATTAATTTTTGTTTATAAATTTAGTAGTGGTATCAGTCTACTGGATCGCCTAAGGCATTAAAAGATTTAGGATGGGCATGATGCTAACATACATTGTTAGTATGTGTTTATAGGATTAAAGGGTCTCTGACTTATCGGTATCGAAATAACTCATCTTTTCTCAAAAACTACGCCCACAGTAGATGATATCTAAAATTTCGGGACCAGCAAAATTTCGGGACCAGCAGATAGGTACTGTAACAATCCTAACTTTTCGATTCGTATTTAACTTAACACGTCTTAGTTTTGAAATCCCGACATGATGAATCTTTTACATGTATGCGTATCTCATGTATTTTGAAATCCCAATCACTCGGTGTGTTTAATTGAAGAGTTAAATTTTCGTACGTATACGAGATTGTTTTCTTTAATAGCAATTTTATAATTTTTAGCGTATCTTGCTCATACGAACTCCGTGTTGGACGATTCAAAATTTTAGACGTCCTTATTAAATCGAGCTACAACTTTCGTGTTTTAAGTTTCTGAGATTCGGCTCAAGTCACGAGATACGAGGAAAAACGTCAGTTGGTCTTTGGGGAAGGACTATTTTTGTCAAAAGTTGTAGTGTGGAGGGTCTAGATGGTAAATAATTTGTGTAGATGGATCATAAAAGAGTTCTTTTCACTCACGTTATTTCTCATTTCACTAATTCAAACACACAATTTTCTTTTCTCTCTAACTTAAATCTAATATCACCAACATTCATGATCATCTTCATCTTCTTCATCTTCTTCATCAACATCTTCAACATTTATCATCATCATCATCTTCATCTCCATTTATATTTTATTCAAGAACACACTTAAATCTTCTTGTACGTAACTAAATTTACTGATTTTGACTTGTTTTAAATCCATCTTGAGTTTGTTTAGGTTACTATGGACTTGTCAACAAGAAAAAAACATGTTTTTTGTAACATGCAACAATTTTTGGATCTGTCCAGATTTGTTGTTCGACATTCAAATAACCATAAATAATTGTTAATCGAATTTTTTTACATAAATCTTTTTATCACGAATTAGTACATGATTATAGTAAACTTTTGATATATGGCTCATCAGTTTTGATTGAGTCTAAGTATTATTATTTTATATTTGTAAGTTCATGTGTCCAAGATGGTTGATTGCTTACCTTCATGCCATAAAATCACCATTGATGGACAGATACTATAAATAAATAAATGTGGGTCCAGGATTTGAAAAGGTAGCTTAAGGACCTAACTTTCATAAGTTGAACCACTTCTATTGGTTAAGAAATGAGAGAGTTATAGTCTTTTCAACTTGATCTATCATACACATCTTGAAATTTGTCCGGAAATGATGCTATACTTTATCTCCATGTATAATTTATTTTAACAGATATTTTATTATCAATTAAATTAACCATGATATACTATATTTTCTTAAGAACGTTTGACATAAAACTCATAATTTTTGGATGAGTTTTGATATTTAGTTTATATTTGCAAAAACAATGTCTAGATTTGTTTGATTACTGACACTAGTTGCATTTCGTGACTTACACACCAAAACTCAGAAAGTGATCATATAGCATTTGTAGCTAACTAAAAGATCTAACATCTAAATGTGGATTCAACATAAAAGAACCCAGACATGATATATATGGTCTCTCAAAGTTGTTTGTGCATGAATGTTGGTTTCTGATTTCAAACTTTACTTGCTCAAAATTTGTAATTATGAAAAAACTTAGTAATTATATATGAACACATAATTTATCCATGACTTAGCTCATGATGTAAGAAAACTTTAGACATAATATACAACATTTTTGGTTAAGTTTTACACTTTTACTACATTCGTCCCATATTGATTGTCATGTTTTGACCTTAAAGGTATTTTCATTTCAACTTTAACTTTAAATATTTTTGTTTGTATTAAATATTATTCAATAAAATTTATATTAATGGATTAGTTTTTGAATATATTTTTTGCGGTATAACGTTTGTTAAATATTATGTAACACACACAAAATAACTACACTCAAATTTGGAAAGAAAACACTTCTTCAAAAGTCAAAATATGGGATAGAAAGAGTACTATTATATTTTAAATTTACAAACTGAATGGTTTAGTAGATATGAGTCCTGACCACCACTTCATGTAGCCCCCTTTTGAAAGACTTATACTTTGAGTCAGTGATTAAGACAATATTCGTTTGAAACCTAACTTGAAAACTTAAACCCCAGGAGCGTGGATTCACTAATTTTGAATAAATATTGTGAGAGTTATGACCTCACTAATTCGGACATTCTGGATAGACATTTTATAAACCTTTATTATTAAGTTTTTACTTTAGATTGCAAAGCATTTGAACCAAAACTGAGCATATTAACATATATGGTGATAACATAAATTACCCAGCCTTGTAACTAAGAGCTATCTTAATCTTAGACCACCTTGTTTACTTTAGGTCACTTGCCTCGGAATGCCCGAACCCCAACTTGTTAATTGACTTGTCTAGCTTGCTTACAATGAGTTTGATAGCCTCGTTTTTACTGTTTTCATCTTGGGGTGATCGAACACATGCTCGATTGATGTTTTACATACTAGACATATGTACTACCACTACTTTATTCTTTTACATGAATGACGGTTTCATAATCTACACAAAGCCCTTATTCTGATATCGTTAGTTGTGGACATAAGTCCGAATGTTTATGTATAGACTTATTTGGGATTGATACTCCCTGCCCAGGTTGTAACTTGTCAAACGGATGAATAATAATTTGACTCACGACACTTCGAACTGTGAGTGTTGCTTGTAACTTGAATATGTGGTATCACCACTTGAGACGTCACTAACGTTTAGCTTCGATATTTAAATCTCATGGCAATTAGAATACTTTTACAACTGTTTATAATTGTGCAAATCTTGTGGTCTACATATTATCATTATACTAAACCTGGGAACTCACTAATATTGCTCATTTACACTATGTTTTTCACGCAATATCTCCCTCGTTTTACTTGGTTTTTGAAATGTTCCGTTCATATCGATTATAAACGTTTCATATTAATTGATTTTGTTGCGAGGTTTTGACTTCTATATGAGACGTTTTTCAAAGACTGCATTCGATTTTTAAAACAAACCATAACCTTTATTTTATCAATAAAGGTTTAAAAACATTCCAAAGATTATCAAATAATGATAATCTAAAATATAGCGTTTTCACACGACCATTACATAATGGTTCACAATAATATTACACAACAACTTAAGTCTTCGAATGCAATTTTTAAACAATATTATACAAGCATTCAGACTCCAATCCTGTCTTTATTTAGCATGCAACAGCGGAAGCTCTTAATAATCACCTGAGAATAAACATGCTTTAAACGTCAACAAAAATGTTGGTGAGTTATAGGTTTAACCTATATATTTATCAAATTGTAATAATAGACCACAAGATTTCATCTTTCAATAACACGCAATCTACATAAAAATCAATCATATGGTGAACACCTGGTAACCGACATTAACAAGATGCATATAGATATCCCCATTATTCCGGGACATCCTTCAGACATGATAATTTCGAAGTACTAAAGCATCCGCAACAATGGATGGGGCTTGTTGGGCCCAATAGATCTATCTTTAGGATTCGCGTCAATTAGGGGCCAGTTCCCTAATTCTTAGATTACCAGGCTAAGAGAGGCATATTCGGTTTCGATCCATTCAACCATATGATGTAGTTTCACGTACTTGTGTCTATTTTGTAAAACATTTATAAAACTGCATGTATTCTTATCCCAAAAATATTAGATTTTAAAAGTGGATTTTAACTTACTTTCACAGATTATCCCTTCGTCGAAAAATAACACTTGGTCACTGGTCGATTCACGAACCTATAACAAATATATACCTGTATCAAAGTATGATCGAAATATATTCACAATATATTTTATTATGTTTTAACGATTTAAGTTTGTTAAGTTAACAGTCTAACGTTCGTAGTCCACAATTAGTTGTCCTCAGTTAGTAGTACAGAAATAAATCAATATATATTATCTCGAATCAATCCACGACCCAGTGTATACAAGTCTCAGACTCGATCACAATTCAAAGTATATATATTATTTTGGAATCAACCTCAAACCTGTATAGCTAACTCGAACATTACCGCATATAGAGTGTCTATGGTTGTTCCAAATAATATATATATATGACGTCGATATGATATGTCAAAACATAGTATACGTGTCTATGGTCTATCAAGATTACATAATATATGTTAGAATACATGTATAATACAATATAAGTTAGTTAGGATATGGTTAGTATAGATTTTTGTCAATTCATCCCGTAGTCAAATTAACCATTTTTAACCAATTTTGTTTTACCCATAACTTCTTCGTTTTAAATCCGTTTTGAGTGAATCAACTTGCTATGGTTTCATATCGAACTGTATTTTATGAAACTAAATAGAAAAAGTATAGGTTTATAGTCGGAAATAAAGGTTACAAGTCATTTTTGTAGAGGTAGTCATTTCAGTCGAAAAAACGACGTCTTGATGACCATTTTGAAAAACATATTTCCACTTTGAGTTTAACCATGATTTTTGG
Source organism: Rutidosis leptorrhynchoides (assembly GCF_046630445.1). NCBI lineage: Eukaryota > Viridiplantae > Streptophyta > Magnoliopsida > Asterales > Asteraceae > Rutidosis > Rutidosis leptorrhynchoides. Next base: position 148,578,066 of record NC_092335.1, on the reverse strand, counting down.
ATATAGTTTCATGTTCATAAGAAAAAACATTTTCCCAGAAGAACAACTTTTAAATCAAAGTTTATCATAGTTTTTAATTATCTAACCCAAAACAGCCCCCGGTTTCACTATGACGGCGAATGTCCGGTTTTACGGTGTTCTTCGTGTTTCCAGGTTTTAAATCATTAAGTTAGCATATCATATAGATATATAACATGTGTTTAGTTGATTTTAAAATTCAAGTTAGAAGGATTAACTTTGTTTGCGAACAAGTTTAGAATTAACTAAACTATGTTCTAGTTATTACAAGTTTAAATCTTCGAATAAGATAGTTATATATATATAAATCGAATGATGTTATGAACATCATTACTACGTCAAGTTTAGTAGGTAAACCTACTTGAAGTGACAAGAAATGATCTAGCTTCAAAGGATCTTGGATGGCTTGAAAGTTCTTGAAGTAGAATCATGACACGAAAACAAGTTTAAGTAAGATTTTTACTCAAATTAAGATAGTTTATAGTTATAGAAATCGAATCAAAGTTTGAATATGAATTATACCTTGAATTAGAATGATAACTTACTGTTAATAATAGAGGTTTTTGATCTTAGATGATTACTTGGAATGGATTAGAAAGCTTGGAAGTAGACTTGTAAACTTGAAAGTGTTCTTGATGTGTTCTTGAGTAGTTGTTTTGAAAGTTGATATAGGTTAGGATTTATGAACTAGATGGAGCTAGATTTTGTTGAAGATGATGAAGAACACTTAGAACAATGAGAGAACACTTGAGAGAGAGTTGTTTGATGCATGAAGGTTGAAATCAAAATGTGTTTTTGTGTGTGTAAGTTCACGTGAAAGATGGCTTGTCATATAACCTCCATTAGTTTGTAATTTTGTGAGATAGTTCATGCTAGTTTCCAAATGATGGTTCTCACATGTGTTGGTGACTCACAAGGGCTGCTAAGAGCTGATCATTGGAGTGTATATACTAATAGTAAATACATTTAGAAGCTGTGTATTGTACGAGTACGAATACGAGTGCATACGAGTAGAATTGTTGATGAAAATGAATGAGAATGCAATTGTAAGCATTTTTGTTAAGTAGAAGTACTTTGATATATGTCTTAAAGTCTTTCAAAAGTGTACTAATACATCTTAATATACTACATGTATATACATTTTAACTGAGTCGTTAAGTCATCGTTAGTCGTTACATGTAAGTGTTGTTTTGAAACCTTTAAGTTAATGATCTCATTTAATGTTATTAACCCATTTTTTATTATATCTAATGAGATGTTAAATTATTACATTATCATGATATTATGATGTATTAATATATCTTAATATGATATATGTACATTAAAATGTCGTTACAACGATAATCGTTACATATATGTCTTATTTCGCAATTCTTAAGTTAGTAGTCTTGTTTTACATATGTAGTTCATTGTTAACATACTTAATGATATATATAATTATCATTTTATCATGTTAAATATAGTGTAACAATATCTTAATATAATTCATATGTATTTAGTAAGACGTTGTTATAACGATAATCGTTATGTACATCGTTTCGAGCTTCATAATTCAATAATCTCATTTTTTATGTATATCACACATTGTTAATATACTTAGTGAGATACTTACTTATCATAATCTCATGTTAACTATATATATGTCCATATATCATCATGTAATTTTTACAATTTTTTAAAGTTTGTGAATCGCCGGTCAACTTGGGTGGTCAATTGTCTATATGAAACTCATTTCAAATATTCAAGTCTTAACAAGTTCGATTGCTTAACATGTTGGAAACATTTAATCATGTAAATATAGTTTTCATTTAATATATAATCATGGAATAATCATGGAAAAGTTCGGGTCACTACAGTACCTACCCGTTAAATAAATTTCGTCCCGAAATTTCAAGCTGTTGGAAGTGTTGACGCATCTTCTGGAAATAGGTGCGGGTATTTCTTCTTCATCTGGTCTTCACGTTCCCAGGTGAACTCGGGTCCTCTACGAGCATTCCATCAAACCTTAACAATTGGTATTTTATTTTGCTTAAGTCTTTTAACCTCACAATCCATTATTTCGACAGGTTCTTCGATGAATTGAAGTTTTTCATTGATTTGAATTTCGTCTAACGGAATAGTGAGATCTTCTTTTGCAAAACATTTCTTCAGATTCGAGACATGAAAATTATTATGTACCCCGGCGAGTTGTTGAGGTAAGTCAAGTCGGTAAGCTACTGGTCCGACACGATCGATAATCTTAAATGGCCCAATGTACCTTGGGTTTAGTTTCCCCCGTTTACCAAATCGAACATCGCACTTCCAAGGTGAAACCTTAAGCATGACCATTTCTCCAATCTCAAATTCTATATCTTTTCTCTTAATGTCCGCGTAGCTCTTTTGTCGACTTTGGGCAGTTTTCAACCGTTGTTAAATTTGAATGATTTTTTCTGTAGTTTCTTGGAGAATTTTTGGATCCGTAATCTATCTATCCCCAACTTCACTCCAATAAATTAGAGACCTGCACTTTCTACCATAAAGTGCCTCAAACGGTGCCATCTCAATACTCGAGTGGTAACTGTTGTTGTAGGAAAATTCTGCTAACGGTAGATGTCGATCCCAACTTTTTCCAAAATCAATAACACATGCTCGTAGCATGTCTTCAAGAGTTTGTATCGTCCTTTCACTCTGCCCATCAGTTTGTGGGTGATTGGCAGTACTCATGTCTAGACGAGTTCCCAATGCTAGTTGTAATGTTTGCCAAAACCTTGAGACAAATCTTCCATCCCTATCAGAGATAATAGAGATTGGTATTCCATGTCTGGAGACAACTTTCTTCAAGTATAATCGCGCCAACTTCTCAATTTTATCATCTTCTCTCATTGGCAAAAAGTGTGCTGATTTGGTGAGACGGTCGACTATTACCCAAATAGTATCATAACCAATTGCAGTCCTTGGCAATTTAGTAATGAAATCCATGGTAATGTTTTTCCATTTCCATTCTGGGATTTCAGGTTGTTGAAGTAGACCTGATGGTTTCTGATGTTCAGCTTTGACCTTAGAACACGTCAAACATTCTTCTACGTATTTAGCAATATCGGTTTTCATACCTGGCCACCAAAAGTGTTTCTTGAGATCTTTGTACATCTTTCCCGCTCCAGGATGTATTGAGTATCTGGTTTTATGTGCCTCCTTAAGTACCATTTCTCTCACATCTCCAAACTTTGGTACCCAAATTCTTTCAGCCCTATACCGGGTTCCGTCTTCCCTAATATTAAGATGTTTCTCCGAACCTTTGAGTATTTCATCCTTCAAATTTCCCTCTTTTAAAACTCCCTGTTGCGCCTCCTTTATTTGAGTAGTAAGATTAGTACGATAATTATATTCATAGCTTTTACCCGCATAGGTTCTCTGTCCTTTCTACTCAAAGCATCGGCTACCACATTCACCTTCCACGGGTGGTAACGAATCTCAAATTCGTAATCATTCAACAACTCAATCCACCTACGCCGCCTCATGTTCAGTTGTTTCTGATTAATTATATGTTGGAGACTTTTATGGTCGGTATATATAATACTTTTGACCCCATATAAATAGTGTCTCCAAGTTTTTAATGCAAAAACAACAGCGCCCAATTCCAAATCGTGAGTCGTATAATTTTGTTCGTGAATCTTCAATTGTCTGGACGCATAAGCAATTACCTTCGTTCGTTGCATTAATACACAACCGAGACCTTGCTTTGAAGCATCACAATAAATCACAAAATCATCATTCCCTTCAGGCAATGATAATATAGGTGTCGTAGTTAGCTTTTTCTTCAACAATTGAAACGCTTTCTCTTGTTCATCCTTCCATTCAAATTTCTTCCCTTTATGCGTTAATGCAGTCAAGGGTTTTGCTATTTTGGAAAAATCTTGGATGAATCTTCTGTAGTAACCAGCCAGTCCTAAAAATTGGCGTATATGTTTCGGAGTTTTCGGAGTTTCCCACTTTTCAACGGTTTCAATCTTTGCCGGATCCACCTGAATACCTTCTTTGTTCACTATGTGACCGAGGAATTGAACTTCTTCCAACTAAAATGCACACTTTGAAAACTTAGCGTACAATTTTTCTTTCCTCAACAACTCTAGCACTTTTCTCAAATGCTCTTCGTGCTCTTGATCATTCTTTGAGTAAATAAGTATGTCATCGATGAAAACAATGACAAACTTGTCAAGGTATGGTCCACACACTCAGTTCATGAGGTCCATGAACACAGCTGGTGCGTTAGTCAAACCAAACGGCATAACCATAAACTCGTAATGACCGTACCGCGTCCTGAAAGCAGTCTTCGGAATATCATCCTCCTTCACCCGCATTTGATGATACCCGAAACGTAAATCGATCTTCGAATAAACCGACGAGCCTTGTAGTTGATCAAATAAGTCGTTGATTCTTGGTAGTGGGTAACGGTTCTTGATGGTAAGTTTGTTCAATTCTCAGTAGTCGATACATAACCTGAATGTCTCATCCTTCTTTTTGACAAACAAAACAGGAGCTCCTCATGGTGATGTGCTTGGTCAAATGAAATCACGCTCTAAAAGTTCTTGTAATTGGCTTTGGAGTTCCTTCATTTCGCTGGGTGCGAGTCTGTATGGAGTACGATGTAACGACCCGGATTTTTCCGATCGTTTTACACTTATAAGATTAATATTTACATAAATTAAACCTTACCAAAATGATAAGCAATCTAAATTGTTGAGACTTATGTTTTTGAAAAGAGTTTTACACAACGTTTGACCGTCCAATTTGACCGATGATATCACGAACTATATAACATACGATAATTATACGTTTGTGTATATATATGTATTTTTATATATTTAACATGATCTAAGAATGTTTTAACATCTCATTGTGTACTAATAACAATGAGTTATAAGTATATTTTGAGACTACTAACTTAAGTTTTCAAAACGATAACTATATGTGACGTTCTTCGACTTAAATACTTAAAACTTATAATACTTATACATGTATCGTATAGATATGTATTTTATCACTTTTAAAGGATTTATATACATAAAACAATATAAGTATATTTACAAAAGATAGCTATATTTGAATCCTCGTTCCGTTTTCTCAAGATTTTTATACGTATATCTAGGGTATATGTACCCGTATCATACCCAGCTTCTATACTATTTACTATTGGTATATACACATCACAATCACTTTATTAGCAGCTATGAGTCAGCTAATTTTGGATCTTAGCATGCATGATTAATCAATTTGGCATATTACAAGACTTTTGCACAATATTACAAATTTATACATCTTTTCACCACCATTTATACTCCATTCCATTTTCATTTTTACTACACATTTTCTCTAACCAAAAACACACTCTTAGGAACCTTAAGTGTTCTTCATAATCTCAGCAAATAACCATGAAGATCTAGCTTCAAAAACAACCCTTAATCATCATAAGAAAATCCATTCAAGAACACTTCAAAAATCCTTTCAAGTAAACAAGTTTACTTCCAACCTTTCAATCCAACTCCACCACTCTTTTGATTCTAGGATTTTCCTCATCTCTTACAGTAACTTTGTCCAAGTAACTTGAGGTAGTAACCTTATTCATAATCTTATTCAATTCATATTCATATAGCTATCTTATTTTGTGGTATAAAATTTTAACAACAAGAACATAGTTTGAATGATTTCAAATTTGTTCACAAACTAAATAGATCCTTCTAACTTGACTTTTAAAACACTTCAAGACCTGTAATATATCATAATGATATGCTAACTTAACAAGATATAACTTGGTTTTACAAAGAACACCTTAAAAACTGAATCTACGTCGTCGGAGTGCAACCGGGGGCTGTTTTGGGTTGGATAAATAAAAACTATCTTGAACTTTGAATTGGAAGTTCATGTTCTGGAAAAATGATATTTCTTATGAATATGTTAACACATAAAAATTTCATGGTTTAACTCAAAGTGTAAGTATTTTTAGAAAAATGATCATTAAATGTTGTTTTTATGATGGAAAATGATCACTTTCATAAGTTTCACCAAAGTTTGACCTATAACCTGTGATTTCGAATACAAACTAAGGTATTATCAGTTCATATTCTTAAAATTTGCCTCGATCCAAGGAAGTGGCAAGTTGAACCAACAAAAACGGAGTTGTAATGAAGAAACTACGACTAAAACAAGATCGGGTATCCGAAGCTAGTTTAGCTACGAAAATATTTGGAGAAAAATTAAATTAATCATATATTTTCTAATTAATATGATATTTCATATATATTTACTTATGATTTGATTTTATGTATTTCAGGACCACCCGTAAACAACACGAGAAGATTAATCATAAGACCTCATGATTGTACGCAACACGTCATTTGACAACACGGTACTTTATGTACGCAACACGTCACTTGACAATATGGTACCATGGGTCAAGATTAATTCTGATCAATACGAATACGATGGGGTCTTTATTTATTTTATTTAAGCAACTAATTGTGGACCACTAACATCGGACTGCTAACTACGGACTAAGAAAATATTAAAAGTATATATATATATATATATATATATATATATATATATATATATATATGTAACGATTACTTGAAAAGAAAATATGTTGATATATTATATATATGGTTAGGTTTGTGATATCTATCGGAGATCAAGTCGAATTAAATACCTTCAAGGCAAAAGTGAGTATATAGTCCCACTTTTAAACTCTAAATATTTCGGGATGAGAATACATGCATTTTATGATTTACGTTATGGACACAAGTGATTAAAAATATATATTCTACGTTGAGTTGTACCACTGGCATACTTCCTTGTAACTTGGTAGCTACTATTTACATGAGGTATTGTAAACGCGAATCCTGTTGATAGATCTATGGGGCCTGACAACCCCAACCGGACTGGACGACCAGTATTCAACGGTTGCACAGTACTTTGTTTCGGTAACTACACTTGATACGGTGTAGTAAGATTTCATAATAAAGGGAATATGCGACGTTGATTAAATGTTAAGTATGGTTATCAAGTGCTCAACAACTTAGAATATTTTTATTAAAACGTTTATATATGAAATCTTGTGGTCTATATTTATAACGCTGCCGGCATTAAACCTATATCTCACCAACTTTATGTTGACGTTTTAAGCATGTTTATTCTCAGGTGATAACTAAAAGCTTCCGCTGCAACATGTTGAATTTAAGCAAGATCTTGAGTATGCATATTTGTGTCAAAAATAAAACTGCATATCGGAGGATTTGTAATGTAAAATATGTTGGAAGTCGTATTGTTATTATCACATGTAAAGTTTGTAAGTCTAAGATTATCGCTAAACGATAATCATTATTAAGTTGTTTAAACCTTGTATTTGTAATAAAAGCTATGGTTTGTATTGTAAAAACGAATGCAGTTTTTGAAAAATGTCGCATATAGAGGTCAATACCTCGCGATGAAATCATATGTTATTATAATCGTCCTTATGGTTAAGGTCGGGTTATGACATGTGGTATCAGAGCGTTAGTCTTAGAGAACCAGAAAATTTGCATTAATGTGTCTTATCGAGTTTGTTAGGATGCATTAGTGAGTCTGGACTTTGACCGTGTTTGATTTCGAAAACTATTGCTTATCCTTGTTGGTTAAAAAAAATTAATATGTAAATATTATGTGGTACTAACGTGCTAGTTGTTATGTGATAGATGTCTGGCTTAGAACTTGTTATCACATTCAGCGACTCCGAACCAGAATCTTCAAATGGTGTTCCAGTCATTAACCTGTCCGATGATGAAAACGATACCTTTGGGGAAGACTCACAATTTTCAAATGAATCAATTGAAGAGGAACCGGAAAGTGATCCTGAGGAAGAAGAAATACAGGAAATTACGAAAGACAAGTTTGAAAGAGGAAAGAAACGAAAGGCTACTGAATTGGAAAATCCAAATCCCAAGTTTAGTGAGGATGTTGTGGCACCAACTCCACCAGACACTTCCACACCTATTCCCGCTATTCCTATTAGTTCTATCCTGACATCCAGTTCTTCGGTTCCTCAGCCAAAACGCAGGGAGACAACCAGGATAACCTTTAAGCGATTTCTTTGAACACAAACGCTTTGGGTTAAATGATGCGCTGTTGTTTTAAACCATGGGATCATATAATGTTTTGTATAATATTACTAGTGTGGTTTGCTTAATGTTTGATGTAAGATAAGCATATGTAAAATAGTGAAGTGTGAAATGCAATAATTTTCCATGGTTGAGTATTATTTGGGTGATAGTAATTGATTTTCGTACTAAGCTATTAAGTATGAACTTTAACGGGTAGGTACTACCCTAGGTATAATTATAAAACGCTAATAAGAAGAAAAGGCTTTTATAATAATAACTGGTTCATATTATTAATAAGCTACGATGTACTGTAAATACATACTACATCTATAATATTCCATGTGAATAATTATTATTCTTTCCATTTTTATTGAAGATTATGGCGCGATTGAACCGAATGACGGAACAAGAAATCCAGGAACTCATCAATCAGCGAGTGAATGACAGAATGTTATGGGTCGAGGCTGCAAAAGGTGCTGCAGTTAACCCAAATCCTCGTGTGGGATGCACTTACAAAACTTTTCAAGGTTGCAAGCCCTCATCATTCAGTGGAACAGAAGGACCGGTCGGTTTAACCCGGTGGATCAAAAAGATTGAGTCTGTGTTTAAAATCAGTGGTTGTATTGAGAAGGACATGACCAAGTATGCATCGTGCACCTTATAAGATAGTGCACTCACGTGGTGGAAAAACTATGTGAAGGCCGTAGGAGGAGATGTAGCTTATGATACTCCCTGGGAAGAATTCAAAACAATGCTAATCAACGAGTATTGTCCAAGGAACGAGGTTAGGAAGTTGGAAGCTGAATTACGAAGCCTGAAAGTTGTTGGTACTGAGCTCACCAACTACAATCAGCGATTTATGGAATTAGCTTTGCTATGTCCCGAATTAGTACCAACAGAAGAACGGAAGATTGAACTGTACAAAGACGGTTTGCCTAAAAAGGTCAAGGCAAATGTTACAGCATCCAAACCCAAGACTATTCATGAAGCTATCACCATGGAGAATGAGTTGATGGACCAGATTATTCTAGATAAGAACACAGATGTCAAAACATCGGGAAACAAAAGAAAGTGGGAAGGTAATCATCAACAATCCAACAAGAAACAAGAAACCACGTAAGGTGCGGGTAGCGGTTCGAACTCAGGTTACAAGGGACGAAATCCTTTATGTAACAGATGCCACAAACATCACTCTGGTTATTGTAATGTGGTGTGCAACAATTGTAATCGAAAAGGTCATCTTGCTGAAGATTGTAGGGTTCCCGCTACAAATACAAACGGTACCAAGACTCCTGCCACCAATGCAAATAGAACTGCCTTGGCCACTGTTACTTGTTATGGGTGTGGGAAACAGGGTCATTATAAGATTCAGTGCCCGAATCCAGAGAAGAATAACGGATCTGCACGTGGAAGAGCATTTGTTATTAATGCTAGAGAGGCGTGCGAAGACCTGGAGCTTGTTACGGGTACGTTTACCATTAATAACTTATCCGCATCTATTATATTTGATACTGGTGCCGATAGAAGTTACGTGTGTAGAGACTTTCATGCTAAATTGAATTGTTCATCATTACCTCTAGATGCTAAGTACATGATTGAGTTAGCTAATGGTAAACTAATTAAAGCCGATAAAATTTGCCGTGATTGTAAAATAAATTTAGCCGGAGAAACATTTAAGATTGTTTTGATACCCGTAGAATTAGGAAGTTTTGATGTAATAGTCGGCATGGACTGGATGTCCAAAATAGGAGCTAAGTTGTGTGCGCCAAGAAGGCAATTCGCATTCCTCGTAAGGATAAAACGCCAGTAATGATTTATGGAGAGAAGGGTAACTCAAAGCTAAAACTCATTAGTTGTTTGAAAGCTCAAAAGTGCTTGAAGAAAGGGTGCTATGCTATCTTAGCATATGTTAATAAAGTTGAAACGAAGGAAAAAGTGAAGAGCATCAATGACGTGCCTGTGGCAAGAGATTTTCCTGAAGTATTTCCGGAAGAGTTACCAGGATTACCTCCATTTAGATCTGTAGAATTTCAAATAGATCTAGTACCGGGAGCTGCACCAGTGGCTCGTGCTCCATATAGACTTGCACCATCTGAGATGAAAGAGTTACAAAGCCAGTTACAAGAATTACTGGACCGTGGTTTCATTCGACCGAGCACTTCACCGTGGGGAGCTCCGATTTTATTCGTCAAGAAGAAAGACGGATCTTTCCGAATGTGTATAGATTATCGTGAATTAAATAAGTTAACTATCAAGAATCGGTATCCACTACCGAGAATTGATGACTTATTTGATTAATTGCAAGGATCATGTGTTTACTTAAAAATCGACCTAAGGTCGGGCTATCATCAACTACGCGTCAAAGAAGAAGATATTCCGAAAACTGCTTTTCGGACACGCTACGGTCATTATGAATTTTTAGTCATGCTGTTTGGATTAACGAATGCGCCAGCTGTATTCATGGACCTCATGAATCGAGTTTGTAGTCTGTATTTAGATAAGTTTGTTATCGTTTTCATTGACGATATTCTTATCTATTCCAAGAGTGAGCAAGAGCATGAACAACATTTAAGATTGGTATTAGAATTGTTAAGAAAAGAACAATTATACGCCAAAATTTTCTAAGTGTGTGTTTTGGTTGAAAGAAGTGCAATTTCTTGGCCATGTTGTTAGTAGCAAAGGAATTCAGGTTGACCCAGCTAAAATTGAGGCCATTGAAAAATGGGAGACTCCTAATACACCAACGCAGATACGCCAATTTTTGGGTTTAGCTGGTTATTATAGAAGGTTTATTCAATATTTTTCCCGAATAGCTAAACCATTAACAGCGTTAACACAAAAAGGGAAGAAGTACGAATGGACTTCTGAGCAGGAGAGTGCATTTCAATTACTAAAGAAGAAGTTGACTACAGCACCTATTTTATCGTTACCTGAAGGGAACGATGATTTTGAGATATATTGTGACGCTTCGCGACAAGGTTTTGGTTGCGTCCTTATGCAACGAAAGAAAGTTATAGCATACGCATCCCGACAATTGAAGATTCATGAGCAAAATTATACGACGCATGATTTAAAATTGGGAGCAGTAGTGTTTGCATTGAAGATATGGAGACACTACTTATATGGGGTTAAATGCACTGTGTTTACCGATCATAAAAGCCTTCAACATATCTTCGATCAGAAACAGCTGAACATGTGGAAACATAGGTGGGTCGAGCTGATAAACGACTATGATTGTGAGATTCGCTATCATCCCGGGAAAGCGAATGTAGTGGCCGACGCTCTAAGCAGAAAGGAACGGGAACCAATTCGAGTACGAGCGATGAACATAAAAATTTGCATGAATCTCAACTCACAAATCAAAGAGGCTCAACGAGAAGCTCTTACTAAAGAAAACATAGGAAATGAAATAATGAAGAAGTATGAGAAGCAACTCGTTATGCGGGAAGACGGAATTCGATATTTTGCAAACCGTATTTGGGTACTGAAGTTGGGTGGATTAAGGAATTTGATATTGAATGAGACACATAAGACAAGATACTCGATACATCCTGGAGTTGGAAAGATGTATCAAGATCTTAAGACGCATTATTGGTGGCCTAATTTGAAGACAGACGTTGCAACATATGTTGGGGAATGTTTAACTTGTTCCAAAGTCAAAGCAGAACACCAGAAGCCGTCAGGGTTACTTCAACAACCAGAAATCCCAGAATGGAAATGGGATGGTATTACCATGGATTTCATCACAAAGTTACCTAAGAATGCCTGGGGTTATGACACCATTTGGGTAATAGTTGATCGTCTCACCAAATCTGCACATTTCTTGCCTATGAAGGAAACGGATAGAATGGAGAAACTATTACCATTATACATAAAGGAAATTGTTTCAATGCATGGAATACCTATTTCCATTATATCCGATCGTGATAGTAGATTTACATCAAAGTTTTGGCAATCACTACAGGAGGCCCTGGGAACTCGTTTGTATATGAGCACCGCATATCATCCACAAACTGATGGGCAGAGTGAAAGAACAATTCAGACTCTTGAAGACATGCTCAGGGCATGTGTGATCGATTTTGGAAACGGATGGGATAAATATCTACCATTAGCAGAATTCTCGTATAATAACAGTTATCATGCGAGCATTAAAGCTGCACCATTCAATGCACTGTATGGAAGGAAGTGTAGATCCCCTATCTGTTGGAATGAAGTAGGAGATCGGCAATTAACTGGTCCCGAGATCATACACGAAACGACTGAGAAGATAGTACAAATCAAGGAGAGATTGAAAACAGCCCGTAGTCACCAAAAGAGCTACGCCGATGTTTGAAGGAAACCATTAGAGTTTCAGATCGGTGACATGGTTATGTTAAAGGAGTCACCTTGGAAAGGTGTAATACATTTCGGTAAAAAGGGTAAACTGAACCCAAGGTATGTAGGCCCGTTCAAGATCATCGACGCATTGGACCGGTAGCTTATCGACTCGAGTTACCACAACAACTCGCCGGAGTACATAATTCATTTCACGTCTCAAACCTTAAGAAATGTCTTGCAAAGGAAGATCTCACCATTCCTCTTGAAGAAATCCAAGTCGATGAGAAACTACAATTCATAGAAGAACCAGTCGAAATTATGGACCGTGAAGTTAAACGGCTCAAGCAGAGCAACATACCAATCGTTAAGGTTCGTTGGAATGCTCGAAGAGGTCCCGAGTTTACTTGGGAACGATAGGATCAGATGAAACAAAAGTACCCACATTTGTTTCCCGAGAACGCAAAATAGGTACAACTTTAAAATTTCGGGACGAAATTTATTTAACGGGTAGGTACTGTAACGACCCGGATTTTTCTGATCGTTTTACACTTATAAGATTAATATTTACATAAATTAAACCTTACCAAAATGATAAGCAATCTAAATTGTTGAGACTTATGTTTTTGAAAAGAGTTTTACACAACGTTTGACCGTCCAATTTGACCGATGATATCACGAACTATATAACATACGATAATTATACGTTTGTGTATATATATGTATTTTTATATATTTAACATCATCTAAGAATGTTTTAACATCTCATTGTGTACTAATAACAATGAGTTATAAGTATATTTTGAGACTACTAACTTAAGTTTTCAAAACGATAACTATATGTGACGTTCTTCGACTTAAATACTTAAAACTTATAATACTTATACATGTATCGTATAGATATGTATTTTATCACTTTTAAAGGATTTATATACATAAAACAATATAAGTATATTTACAAAATATAGCTATATTTGAATCCTCGTTCCGTTTTCTCAAGATTTTTATACGTATATCTAGGGTATATGTACCCGTATCATACCCAGCTTCTATACGTATTTACTATTGGTATATACACATCACAATCACTTTATTAGCAGCCATGAGTCAGCCAATTTTGGATCTTAGCATGCATGATTAATCAATTTGGCATATTACAAGACTTTTGCACAATATTACAAATTTATACATCTTTTCACCACCATTTATACTCCATTCCATTTTCATTTTTACTACACATTTTCTCTAACCAAAAACACACTCTTAGGAACCTTAAGTGTTATTCACAATCTCAGCAAATAACCATGAAGATCTAGCTTCAAAAACAACCCTTAATCATCATAAGAAAATCCATTCAAGAACACTTCAAAAATCCTTTCAAGTAAACAAGTTTACTTCCAACCTTTCAATCCAACTCCACCACTCTTTTGATTCTAGGATTTTTCTCATCTCTTACAGTAACTTTGTCCAAGTAACTTGAGGTAGTAACCTTATTCATAATCTTATTCAATTCATATTCATATAGCTATCTTATTTTGTGGTATAAAATTTTAACAACAAGAACATAGTTTGAATGATTTCAAACTTGTTCACAAACTAAATAGATCCTTCTAACTTGACTTTTAAAATACTTCAAGACCTATAATATATCATAATGATATGCTAACTTAATAAGATATAACCTGGTTTTACAAAGAACACCTTAAAAACTGAATCTACGTCGTCGGAGTGCAACCGGGGGCTGTTTTGGGTTGGATAAATAAAAACTATCTTGAACTTTGAATTGGAAGTTCATGTTCTGGAAAAATGATATTTCTTATGAATATGTTAACACATAAAAATTTCATGGTTTAACTCAAAGTGTAAGTATTTTTAAAAAAATGATCATTAAATGTTGTTTTTATGATGGAAAATGATCACTTTCATAAGTTTCACCAAAGTTTGACCTATAACCTGTGATTTCGAATACAAACTAAGGTATTATCAGTTCATATTCTTAAAATTTGCCTCGATCCAAGGAAGTGGCAAGTTGAACCAACAAAAACGGAGTTGTAATGAAGAAACTACGACTAAAACAAGATCGGGTATCCGAAGCTAGTTTAGCTACGAAAATATTTGGAGAAAAATAAATTAATCATATATTTTCTAATTAATATGATATTTCATATATATTTACTTATGATTTGATTTTATGTATTTCAGGACCACCCGTAAACAACACGAGAAGATTAATCATAAGACCTCATGATTGTACGCAACACGTCATTTGACAACACGGTACTTTATGTACGCAACACGTCACTTGACAACATGGTACCATGGGTCGAGATTAATTCTGATCAATACGAATACGATGGGGTCTTTATTTATTTTATTTAAGCAACTAATTGTAGACCACTAACATCGGACTGTTAACTACGGACTAAGAAAATATTAAAAGTATTAAAAGTATATATATATATATATATATGTAACGATTACTTGAAAAGAAAATATGTTGATATATTATATATATGGTTAGGTTTGTGATATCTATCGGAGACCAAGTCGAGTTAAATACCTTCAAGGCAAAAGTGAGTATATAGTCCCACTTTTAAACTCTAAATATTTCGGGATGAGAATACATGCATTTTATGATTTACGTTATGGACACAAGTGATTAAAAATATATATTCTACGTTGAGTTGTACCACTGGCATACTTCCCTGTAACTTGGTAACTACTATTTACATGAGGTATTGTAAACGTGAATCCTGTTGATAGATCTATGGGGCCTGACAACCCCAACCGGACTGGACGACCAGTATTCAACGGTTGCACATTACTTCGTTTCGGTGACTACACTTGATACGGTGTAGTAAGATTTCATAATAAAGGGAATATGCGACGTTGATTAAATGTTAAATATGGTTATCAAGTGCTCAACAACTTAGAATATTTTTATTAAAACGTTTATATATGAAATCTTGTGGTCTATATTTATAACGCTGCCAGCATTAAACCTATATCTCACCAACTTTATGTTGACGTTTTAAGCTTGTTTATTCTCAGGTGATAACTAAAAGCTTCCGCTGCAACATGTTGAATTTAAGCAAGATCTTGAGTATGCATATTTGTGTCAAAAATAAAACTGCATATCGGAGGATTTGTAATGTAAAATATGTTGGAAGTCGTATTGTTATTATCACATGTAAAGTTTGTAAGTCTAAGATTATCGCTAAACGATAATCATTATTAAGTTGTTTAAACCTTGTATTTGTAATAAAAGCTATGGTTTGTATTGTAAAAACGAATGCAGTTTTTGAAAAATGTCGCATATAGAGGTCAATACCTCGCGATGAAATCATATGTTATTGTAATCGTCCTTATGGTTAAGGTCGGGTTATGACACACGAGCTATTGGTGCAGCGTACAAGATCTATTTGAAATTCAACAGATCGGTGTGGAGGTAGTCCCGGTAATTCTTTCGGAAATACATCGGGAAATTCTTTTGCGACGGGAACATCATTGATGTTCTTCTCTTCGAAATTGACTTTATCGACGTGTGCTAGAATGGCATAGCAACCTTTTCTTATTAGTTTTGCGCCTTCAGGTTACTAATAAGATTTAACTTCGCGTTACTCTTTTCTCCGTACACCATTAAAGGTTTTCTCTTCTCTCGCATAATGCGTATCGCATTTTTGTAACAAATAATTTCTGCTTTCATCTCTTTCAACCAGTCCATGCCGATTATCGCATCAAAACTTCCTAACTCTACTGGTATCAAATCAATATAAAATGTTTCGCTAACCACTTTAATTTCTTGATTCCGACATATTTTATCTGCTGTAATTAATTTACCTTTTGCTAATTCGAGTAAAAATTTATTATCCAAAGGCGTCAATGGACCACTTAATTTAGCACAAAAATATCTACTCATATAGCTTCTATCCGCACCCGAATCAAATAAAACATAAGCAGGTTTTTCATTGATAAGAAACGTACCTGTAACAAGCTACGGGTCTTCCTGCGCTTCTGCCGTATTAATATTGAAAACTCTTCTGCGGCCCTGCCCATTAGTGTTCTCCTGATTCGGGTAATTTCTATTAATGTGGCCCGGTTTTCCACATCCAAAACAAACTACGGCGGCATTATTTGTTCCTACATTATTTGTTCTTTTAATTCTATTAATCATCGGTCCGTAGATCTCACACTTCGTTGCACAATGACCCTTTCTTTTACACTTGGTGCAAAATATCGTGCAGAACCCATTCTGGTGGTACTCTTCACACCTTTGGCATGACTGTTTCTGATTCTTGTTGTTATAGGAATTGTTGTTGTTGCGGTTGTAATTGTTGTTGGGACGATTGTTGTAGTTGTTGTTGTTAAGACGTTTGTTGCAGTTGTTGTTGGAATTGCGATTGATGTTGCGGTTGTTGGGATAGTTATTGCGATTGATGTTGTGATTGTTGTTGTTGTTGTATTGGTGACTCTTGTCACTGTTTTCCTCCCACTTTCTCTTGACTTGTCTCGTGTTGGCTTCTTCTGTCTCCTATTCTTTAATCCTTTCCTCAATCTGATTTATGAGTTTGTGAGCCATTCGACTTGCCTTTTGTATGGAGGCGGGCTCGTTTGAACTCACATCTTCTTGAATCCTTTCTGGTAGCCCTTTTACAAATGCGTCGATCTTCTCTTCTGCATCTTCAAATGCTCTTGGACACAATAGGCACAACTCTGTGAATCGTCATTCGTACATGGTAATGTCAAAATATTACGTTCATAATCCTCCAAGCTCTACTTTGAGCTTATTGACCTCGTTTCTGGGACGGTACTGCTCGTTCATCAAGTGCTTGAATGCTGACCATGGTAGTGTGTAAGCAGCATCTTGTCCCACCATGTTAACGCAGTACCTGTGAAGGTATGCGTAGCGTACTTTACTTTGTCTTCTTCAGTACATTTACTTATGAAAAACACCGATTCAACCTTTTCAGTCCACCGTTTTAATCCGATTGGACCCTCGGTTCCATCGAATTCCAAAGGTTTACAGGCAGTGAATTCTTTGTAGGAGCATCCTACACGATTTCTTGTGGAATTAATTCCACTGCTAGAACCAGAGTTATTGTTGTTATTTTGCATTGCGGCCTGCACTGCAGCTATGTTCGCAGCAAGGAAAACACGGAAGTCTTCCTCACTCATGTTCAAGTTCTGACGAGTCGTCGGTGCCATTTCCTTCAAAATTAGCCAAAAGAATTAAGTTAATCATATAGAATATTAAGAGTAGTCAATAGTATTTCGTAGCATAATATGAACTTATTTATAAAAGCTTTTTCTTCATATTAGCATTTTATAGTTTTAATTCGGGTAGTACCTACCTGTTAAGTTCATACTTAGTAGCTACTATACAATTCAACTACTACAATTCTATATGAAAAACTAATTACAATAATATTTCGCGTTCAAACATTTTATACAATAATTTACAAACATACAATACCACTATCTTACATATAGCATGAAATATAGCACACAATAACTTTGATACAAGGCAGTTGCGAAGTCAATTCTAGTTAATCGTAAGTCGTTCAGCAAAGGCAATAAAGACACGTAATTCATTGGTCCAGAAACAAGTCATGCATTCAGGCTTTACTAGTATTATTTCCCATCCTTGGTCTTGTGGAAAATAACCATTGTGGTCGTTGGCAAGACAGCATGTTGTAACGTCGTCAAAAGGACGAGGGTTACGTAATGCCCAACAGCCCCGTAACAATCTAAAAACCTTATTTCTCACCCCAACTACTGAATCCGTCACTTGTGGGAATGTTTTATTTAACAGTTGCAGTCCGATGTTCTTTTTCTCAATTTGGTGAGAAGCGAACATCACTAACCCGTAAACATAACATGCTTCTTTATATTGCATTTTTGAAGCTCTTTCTAAAGAACGAAGTCCTATGTTGGGATATGTGGAGTCAAAATAGTTTCTCAACCCGTAGCGAAAAATTGCATCTGGGTTTCCCGCATTTAATGCCTTAAAGAAAACACGGCGTAACTTAAAGTCTCCCCAATGTGATATACCCCATCTTTCAAAGGAAAGCCTTTTATAAACTAAGGCATGCCTGGATCGTCTTTCAAATGTTTGACAAACTAATTTTGCCATAAATAATTGTGTCGATGAATTCTGACCGACTCTAGACAAGATTTCATCAATCATGTCCCCGGGTAGGTCTTCTAAAATATTCAGTTGTCTATCCTTAACGTCCATTATGTGTTTTTATACTGTAAAATAGACGAGGATTAGATTCGTAAAAGATAATTAACAAACAATACAAGTAATTTTTACATATAACATAAAAATACAAGCACGCTACAATACATATATTACACAATATGATTACAATTCTTTATTCCGACTCACTCGTTTCTTCCTCCTCGGACTTGGTTCGTTTTGCTAACTTCCTAGGGATATATGGTGCTCCTCTAATGCGAGCTGTCGTTTTTACAAATGGTTTAGAAAAACCTGGTGGCTTAGATGTTCCCGGGTTATAGTGAAAGTTTAAGAAATACGGGTGCTTACGGTACACCCCATCAGGGTATTTCATGTTAACGTAGAGTTCATCGGGGTTGGAATTAGGTTTCTCTATTTTGATGCCTTTTCCCTTATTATTTTCTTTTGCTTTTTCAAATTGGGTCGAGGTAATTTCTATAACATCATCGGAATTCTCATCGGGATCCGATTCATCAGAAAATTGGTAATTTTCCCAATATTTTGCTTCCTCGGCAGAAACACCATTGACCATTTTTAACTTTGGTCCATTGGTTGAGGATTTTCTTTTATTTATCTATTTTTCTGTGGTTTCTAATATTTCCTCCTCCGGAACCTCTTCTTCCGGTTCCTCTTCTTCCGGTTCCTCTTCGGGAATTTGTGAATCTTCCCAAAATATATTCGACTCTTCATTATTATTAGGTGAGTCGATGGGATTTGTATAGAGGTAGACATCTATCACACAATATCAAATACGTTAAGAGATTAATATATCACATAATATTTACATGTTTACAATATATAGTTTCCAACAAAAAGTGTCAAGCAATCGTTTTTCAAGTAAACACGGTCGAAGTCCAGACTCACTAATGCATCCTAACAAACTCGGTTAGACACACTAATGCAAATTTCTGATTCTCTAAGACCAACGCTCGGATACCAACTAAAATGTCCCGTTCATATCGATTATAAACGTTTTATATTAATTGATTTCGTTGCGAGGTTTTGACCTGTATATGAGACGTTTTTCAAAGACTGCATTCGATTTTTAAAAGAAACCATAACCTTTATTTTATCAATAAAGGTTTAAAAACATTCCAAAGATTATCAAATAATGATAATCTAAAATATAGCGTTTTCACACGACCATTACATAATGGTTTATAATAATATTACACAACAACTTAAGTCTTCGAATGCAATTTTTAAACAATATTATACAAGCATGCAGACTCTAATCATGTCTTTATTTAGCATGCAACAGCGGAAGCTCTTAATAATCACCTGAGAATAAACATGCTTTAAACGTCAACAAAAATGTTGGTGAGTTATAGGTTTAACCTATATATTTATCAAATTGTAATAATAGACCACAAGATTTCATCTTTCAATAACATGCAATCTGCATAAAATCATTCATATGGTAAACACCTGGTAACCGACATTAACAAGATGCATATAGAATATCCCCATCATTCCGGGACATCCTTCGGAAATGATAATTTCGAAGTACTAAAGCATCCGCAATAATGGATGGAGCTTGTTGGGCCCAATAGATCTATCTTTAGGATTCGTGTCAATTAGGGGCCAGTTCCCTAATTCTTAGATTACCAGGCTAAAAGGGGCATATTCGGTTTCGATCCATTCAACCATATGATGTAGTTTCACATACTTGTGTCTATTTTGTAAAACATTTATAAAACTGCATGTATTCTTATCCCAAAAATATTAGATTTTAAAAGTGGGACTTTAACTCACTTTCACAGATTATCCCTTCGTCGAAAAATAACATTTGGCCACTGGTCGGTTCACAAACCTATAACAAATATATACCTATATCAAAGTATGATCGAAATATATTCACAATATGTTTTATTATGTTTTAACGATTTAAGTTTGTTAAGTTAACAGTCCAACGTTCGTAGTCTACAATTAGTTGTCCTCAGTTAGTAGTACAGAAATAAATCAATATATATTATCTCGAATCAATTCACGACCCAGTGTATACAAGTCTCAGACTCGATCACAACTCAAAGTACATATATTATTTTGGAATCAACCTCAACCCTGTATAGCTAACTCGAACATTACCACATATAGAGTGTCTATAGTTATTCTAAATAATATATATATATATATATATATATATATATATATATATATATATATATATATATATATATATATATATATATATATATATATATATATATGACGTCGATATGATATGTCAAAACATAGTATACGTGTCTATGGTCTATCAAGATTACATAATATATGTTAGAATACATGTATAATACAATATAAGTTAGTTAGGATATGGTTAGTATAGATTTTTGTCAATTCATCCCGTAGTCAAATTAACCATTTTTAACCAATTTTGTTTTACCCATAACTTCTTCGTTTTAAACCCGTTTTGAGTGAATCAACTTGCTATGGTTTCATATTGAACTGTATTTTATGAAACTAAAAAGAAAAATTATAGGTTTATAGTCGTAAATACAGGTTACAAGTTATTTTTGTAGAGGTAGTCATTTCAGTCGAAAAAATGACGTCTTGATGACCATTTTGAAAAACATATTTTCACTTTGAGTTTAACCATGATTTTTGGATATAGTTTCTTGTTCATAAGAAAAATCATTTTTTCAGAAGAACAACTTTTAAATCAAAGTTTATCATAGTTTTTAATTATATAACCCAAAACAGCCCCCGGTTCCACTATGACGGCGTATGTCCGGTTTTACGTTGTTCTTCGTGTTTCAAGGTTTTAAATCATTAAGTTAGCATATCATATAGATATAGAACATGTGTTTAGTTGATTTTAAAAGTCAAGTTAGAAGGATTAACTTTGTTTGCGAACAAGTTTAGAATTAACTAAACTATGTTCTAGTTATTAGAAGTTTAAATCTTCGAATAAGATAGTTATATATATAAATCAAATGATGTTATGAACATTGTTACTACCTCAAGTTTAGTAGGTAAACCTACTGGAAGTGACAAGAAATGATCTAGCTTCAAAGGATCTTGGATGGCTTGAAGGTTCTTGAAGTAGAATCATGACACGAAAACAAGTTCAAGTAAGATTTTTACTCGAATTAAGATAGTTTATAGTTATAGGAATCGAATCAAAGTTTGAATATGAATTATACCTTGAATTAGAATGATAACTTACTGTAAATAACAGAGGTTTCTTGATCTTATATGTGAAATGCCCCGTCCTAATCCATCTGGACGAAGTCATCAACATTTGATCCCAGAGCGATGATCGACTCCAAGTAATGTCCTTAAAATGAGCAAATGCACAGCGGAAGATTTCTTTCATACCTGAGAATAAACATGCTTTAAAGTGTCAACCAAAAGGTGGGTGAGTTCATAGGTTTATCATAAAACAATAAAATTCATCATTTTGATAGACCACAAGATTTAAATGTTGCATGGTACAAATGGGCCTGAATCCTATACCCACCTGTAATGTACATGCGATATCTTTTAAATACAGTACACCTTTCTCGTGTATGAAACCATTTTTCATAAATCTTAGTAACCGTACACATATCTCGTGCACAAAAATAACATACACATAACCTGTGTATAAAATCATTCTCTCGATACATAACATTCACTTTTCATTTCTTTCATAACTTGGCTTGGTAACCGACCTTAACATATAATGCGCATAATAACATCCCCAAAACAGAACATCTCGTCTGTATAATAATCATATAAACTTCGAAGTACTAAACACCACGCCCACTAGCTCTTCCATCTAGTGAACATTTTGGGTGGGGGGTGTTAAACCCGGTAGCTACCTTTAGGATTCGTGTCAATTAGGCGTGCACTAATTCTCAAAATTAGTGATGTTCCCTAATTCTTAGGTTACCAAGCAATAATAATCAGGGGAAAAATATTCATATCAATTGTGGCAATTATCACGTCCACATAATTCAATGGTGACAATTATCACGTCCACATAATTCATTCGAGGAATGTTTTGCTTGTGTCTATCTCGTCAAATATTTATAAAAGCATTTCATGTATTCGCAGTTCAAAATGTATTTCAAAAGCATTTAATAAAGCAGTTATAAAAACAGCGCATGTATTCTCAGTCCTAAAAATGTAAAGAGTAAAAGGGAATCAAATGAAACTCACGCATATAAATATTGTAAAACAGTTATTAAAACAGTGCATGTATTCTCAGCCCAAAAATGTAATGAGTAAAAGGGAGCAAATGAACTCACATATTGTATTTTGTAGTAAAAATACATATTACGACATTGAACAATTGTAGGGTTGGCCTCGGATTCACGAACCTATATCATTTGTTTATATATTAACACATATAATTGTAATCGAATAAATTTATATATTATTAGTGATATAATTGTTATATTAATAAATTATATGTTTCATTAAATATATTTATTTTATATAATCATACATAAGAACTTGAATAAAATAATATTTAGTACTAAAAAAAATATACGTACTAACTCTTCAAAGGTCTATTTAGTCACTTTTCAAGTGAACTCCTATTTTATCACCCATATAATCATGAATTAGTAATTTTGGAACATGTTTGATTTAATATTATGGTAAATCATTAATTAAAACATATCAGTTTCTATTATGTAACATGTACACATCTAAGGAAGCAAGTTTGTAAATATAATATTCGATATGTTTATTTTGTAAAACTAGATTTACTTCAGGGATTATAATGTAAGTATTAAAATAAAAGAATTCAAGTGGTCGTCTTTTTCTTTCACTTTGTATAGACCCCATTTTCATAACCACTCAACTTACACCTTTTTGTAATTCTTCCATCTTTTACAAAAATTTGCATTCTAAGTTATTAACTAAATTACTCATGAAATAATCAACATGGACTATAGAAATATTTAGTAAAAGAATTTGGGTCCTTATAAAACTATATGAACAAATTAGTTATCAGATTATATATACGACTAAAGAACATTAACTAAGTGATATTTTAGTAAAAATGGATATCCATACCAAACTAATGTGTACCAGGCATTTAGATAATCAAATTATATATATTTGTAAATCTGCATCACCATCATCATATATTATCATCATCTTTTAAACCATTAACATAATACGGATCATTATCAACTTCATTTATCATAATTCTAAACTTAATCATCATCTAATAGTAATAATAATAATAATAATAATAATAATAATAATAATAATAATAATAATAATAATAATAATAATAATAATAATAGAATAATAAAATAATAAAATACCTAAAAGGGTAACAAGTGGTTGTAGTTGATAAAAAGCAGTACACCACTTCATCTTGTCTTCAAACTCCATCAAAACAAACTAGTAAAAAAAAATATAAAACAAGTAGTAGCATTCGACCAATTAAGCAAATGGGTTTTGTGGTTCTTTAAACCGAACATGATACAAGTGATTTACACTCCATTTTGTAGCTGAAAAAAACAGGCGGTTCCCAGTTTGGGTGATTAATCGAACCAGCAGTAGCACACGCATATTTATAGCAGAAATATAGTGGGTCTGGGTTTGGAAATAGTAGTGGAACATGATAGTTAAACAGCAGTAACAATTAGAGATGGGTTCAAGGGTGTTGATGACTTACGTTGTTACAAGGTGGCGACGATTTGCAGCGACTGGAACCGAAACAGAAGTAGCAACAGTAGTACTATAGTGGCGGTGTTGTGGTGGTTGTAATTTAAGAGAGAGAGAAGAGAAAAGAGAGAGATAGTGGTGAGGGTGGCCGGCTATGGCAGAATGGTGGTGGTCGTGGTGATTCTTTGGTTCAAACATAAACATGGAAAATGCATCAACGATGGTTGTGGTTTCATGATGGTTCAAGGTAGTCATGGAAGGTGGCGATAGTGTGGGTGATGGTTGCACGAGAAAGAGAAAGAAGGTGGTCGATGTGTGGTGATACATCGTAGGTGATGGCGGTATGGTTGTTAATGGATAATGATGATGCTCCGTTAATGAAGTGGTGGTGGTGGTGGACGGTTATAGTTGTTAATGGATAATGATGATGCTCCGTTGATGAAGTGGTGGTGGCGGACTTCGTTTAACAGGAACCAGACAAAACAGACGTAACAGCAGCAACTAAAAGCTGCTATTCGATTTGTAAGAACACTACAGAAGCCGTAAACAATAAGGATGTTCGATGGTTTTGAAATTCTTGATTGAAAATAGTAGCACAAAGTTTCAATGTTGTAGTGTTTAGTGGTGATAAAGGTTATAGTGAATTCCTGGAGATAGAAGAGAGGGAAAGAGAAGAGAGATGGAAGGAGATCGAAGCACGAGAGGAGAAGAAACTCTCTAGTGTTTTGGTTATGTATGTGAGTGATCAAAGTGGGGTCTTCATTTGTAAACAGAATTAGACAGATTAGGTATCCAGGGAAAAGAATACAAAGAAGAAAAAAATAAACGACTTTAAACAAGAATCGTACGAATTTATTTTGATAAGTAACCAATTCCATATAGGATAAAAAAAAATTAAATAAAGTGTGATGTGAGTGAAACTGACTCCGCAATATAATATGATATATATCAGTATTTATATATTCTATTTATAGTTAGTATTAATAAGTATATTAATAATTAATAATAATAATAATAATAATAATAATAATAATAATAATAATAATAATAATAATAATAATACTAATTATAATAATTATATAGATAATAATAATAATAATCATAATAAAAATGATATCACTAATATTATAACTAGTACTAGTAATTACACTATTTATAATAATTTAAAAAAAATATTACTAATGATAATCAAACAAATTGTATTACTTTTATATTGATGATTCGTAATTGTAATGGTAATAAAATTATCTAATAATATTACTCATAACATATATATTTATTTACATACCGATGTTCGTGAATCGTCGGGAATAGTTAAAGGTCAAATGCATATATGAAATAGTTCAAAATTTTTAAATTTAATTTAACAGACTTTGCTTATCATGTCGAAATCATATAAAGATTAGGTTTAAATTTGATCAAAAATTTTCGGGTCGTCACAGTACCTACCCGTTAAAGAAATTTCGTCCCGAAATTTGATTGGGATGATCATGGTTGACATTAACTATGTTTTCATGACTCATATGAGCTGGAATTTAGAGTTTTATCATTAGTGAGGGATATGGATAAAACAAATCGTTTATGTGAAGAGTACGAGTGAAGCTATCACAAAATAGTGGTATGAGGAAAATAGAATTCGTCTTGACTTTTGACGTAGTCATGGTTGAATTTAGAAAATAAGGTGTGTCTTGATTTTTGACGTTGTCTTGGTTGAATTCCGGAATTCAAGGGATTTAAAAGAAAATCTTGGAAATCTATAAGATTTGATTCTTCGGTGAATAAGGAAATTAAGATCACTATAATTAAACACGGTGATCTGCCTCGATTACTCTGTCTGATATTTCCGTTATAAATTAAGCTTCTCCAGTTCCAATGTTTTTCACTTCTCCCATTTTCTATACTGTAATTCATATTTCAAAATCATTAGTCAATATGCTTCATCCAGTTTTAATTCTGGATATATTCCTGACTTTCATATCTGTCATTCTCCTTTTCCAACTTCCACCGGAGGAATCTGTTTTCTTCTACTTCGCCCTTGGGGTTATAGTGTTTATCATACTCCCGTGTCTTTACATTGCTATTCGTATTAATGTGCACGGTTTGTGATTTCTGTGTTGTTGTCGAGTTTTATATCTTCCCTTATGTTTCGGAGCTCTTTGCCTTTTTATTCTCTTCTCGACCTCTAGTAAAGCGAGTAACGGTCCAGAATTCGTAATTATGGAGTTTCGAATGAACTTAATGTTCTAAACAAGATAGAACGTAGTAGCACGATTTGATTTGTCAAAATATCAGAATAACTGAGAATAGAACTATCAAGAATATATTTTCTTGATATGTTTAGAAGTTAAGCAGAATGAAAGAGTTATGTAACATGACACATGATGATGGTATGATCTACTGTGAACCATCAACACGTTTCATTAGAAACTCAGCATGACTTACTGTAATATAATCACGTTGGCCGGACGTCATTATATTATACTAACTCATGCTTTAATTCCCAACATTCCTCAACAATTCATTCATAATTTATACTTAGATTTTACAGAAGTTTCCAATATAATGGAATACAGAAAACACGAAGAGGTAGATAAATTCGGACGAGAATATTTATGAAAATATCCTCAGAAATATCGAAGATATTTATGATGATATTTTGGAATTTTCTAATTTCGAAAATTGATGGAGAAAATTTTCCGCAAGATTTTAACGTGTGTACGGAGCAAGATATTCTCTAAAGATTTCATCGGATCCTGATTTATCTGAATTCTTTGAATATAGGGTTTGGTCCTTGTATTTGTCCTTGGTCTCCTTCATGGTTAGCTCAATCCATTTTTCAGTACCAAATTTTCTATCGAGCATTCCCAACACTCCATTTCCTTATCATCAACTCTTGGCTATTTAAGCCATTTACAATGTTACTGTTTCGTCTGCATTTAATGCAGCCATATTTGAATCGTCAGTTATCAATCCGAGGTGTTTTCAGGAGAATTGTGTTTTTAGATGATTAAATGTTGATGGTAGTATGGTGGAATATAAAAGGTTCTCTGGTAACAATGAATGAGCACGCATATATATCAAGGTTATAATAAGGTTGTTTCAAACGAAAAGTCGAAGTTGATTTGCTGGAGCTGTGACAAAATTGAA
Organism: Rutidosis leptorrhynchoides; assembly: GCF_046630445.1. Lineage (NCBI taxonomy): Eukaryota > Viridiplantae > Streptophyta > Magnoliopsida > Asterales > Asteraceae > Rutidosis > Rutidosis leptorrhynchoides. The sequence goes on along the minus strand of NC_092335.1, from coordinate 148,550,622 downwards.
TAATTTGAAAAGAGATTACAAAGTTATTTTCGATAATAATAACGCTAAAGGAATTAGCACAGCTACGCGTTAAACGTTTACTCAGTTTCTGAGAGTTTTCAGGTGCATAACTATACGTATCAATCTTTCTTTCTGTAGATGAAGTGTGGTTAGTTCATCCTCTCGATTGAGGAGTTTTCAGGAATTATGAAAGGTTTGGATGTAGATTGTAATCGTCGAGATACAAATGAGGTTTAAGATGAGATCAAGTGGCAAACTTGAAGAAATGTTTAGTTTCATATGTTATAATCAATATTTTAATTTATTTTAATTGTCCAATGTTATTAGTCCACAGTCGATAGTCCACAGTAACAGTACAATAATTCATATATAGTTTAATATATAATATTCGAATTAATTAATACGTCTCGTGACCCGTGTACATGTCTCAGACTCGATCACAACTTAAACTATATATATTATTGTAGAATCAACCTCAACCCTGTATAGCTAATTCCAGCATTACTGCATATAGAGTGTCTATGGTTATTCCAAATAATATATATAAATGCGTCGATATGATATGTCAAAACCTTGTATACGTGTCCCGATATTTAAAGTGCGTAAAATAAATAACAGAAATTAAATGACGATAAATAAAACTGCGAGAATTAAAATTGCGATAAATAAATTGCGATAAATAAATTGCGATAAATAAATTGCGATAAATAAAAGGTAATACGGAATTAACAGTTAGCTAGGAACAGTTAGCTAGGATTTTGTTAGCGTGGATTCTTAACAGCATTTCTCATAGTTAATTCGTTTGTTTCTAACAAATTTTATTTTGTCAAATGTTTTCTTCATTATGCCACTCATTGGATTCTGATAGGTCAAAATCCAAATATGAAATTGAAGGAAAATGGTTATTCTGTGGTAAATGGATACGTATATCTGTGGATGTAAGTAGGATAGTAAATAACTGTTGAATCAGATTCGTAGAATGTACAGTGTACTTATTAATGTGAAATTTAAATATTCCTCGGGTATTACCTACCCGTTAAAATATTTTCACCATTAACAGTTTGTACAAAAGAATTTTTAATTACAATCTTTATGAACACATATATACATATATATTTTCTTCAAATGTAACCATGGATTTAATGAGTCAATATGATATTAAACTCATTTGATTTACCGTTAGAACAAGAATATATAATCTCTAAAACATTAGAGATTACATAATCGCCATGTCGAATGAAGATAAATGATGTAGAACGATACGTAGAATGATGATTATACTCGAGGTACAGAATAAGATATTGGGGCATGTGATGTTGAAACTTATATTGTTGGTGATACTGTTGATGCCGGTGATGTTGCTGATGCTGGTACGTTCTGCACCATATTCTTCAAATTGATTACTCAAGCGCGAAGTTCGTTGACTTCTTGTATTACTCCGGGATGATTGTCGGTCGGAACGAGCGGATGAATAAGGTTTAGAATTGTGGATAGAATATAATCGTGTTGAGCTATTCTGGAAATGAGTGTGAAAATGGTGTTTCGGATAGGTTCGCCGGTAAGTGCTTCAGGTTCTTCGCCAAGAGGTGAATTTGGTTGGTGAAAAGGATCGCCTTCTTCGCGTCTCCATTGATTAAGTCGACTACAAACTCATCAGATGAATTGGAGATGGATGATTGGTTGATTCATTCTGGTGACACTGCTTTCGGAGCTTAGGTGAAACTCCATATCGGAATAGCTGTCGGAATTCGAGAAATTTGAACTGGTTAAGGGATTCATCTCGTACGATCAGATGAAGAATTTTCGATAAGAAATAGATTATAGGATGTAGATTAGTACCCTGCAATACATAATTTACATATGCATATATAATACTAAAATCTCATAAGTTACGAAGAAATCTACGGAAGCTGTCAAGTAAGGTCTACAGTAACAGATACGCTAAGATATGAATTAGCAGATATGCTAAGATATGAGTTTTGTCTATACACTATCTAGGCAATAGAGGCAGTAAGATGTGTCTAGACTTTAAGGATGATAAGTAAGTAATTTCCGACACGAAATGATAAGCAAAACTTTTGACATGCAGACACGGTCGAAGTCCAGACTCATTAATGCATCCTAACAACTATCAGTTAGACACACTAATGTAAGACCTAGTTCGCTAAGACCACCGCTCTGATACCAACTGAAATACAGTTGGGGACAACCACCGTCCCACCCAGTGCCTTCCCAGCTAACCGCCTGGTGACCACTGAGTGTACCTCAGATACTGATTTTAGGGCCTGCCTCTCGGCTACTGCCAACCCTCGTAAGGGATCGCAAGGAGTAAGAGCCAATGCTTCGTCACAGGTAACACTGTGAGAACCTCATTTACGACTAACCCGCCACACATGGACGGCGTTATACCAGCTCTGATACCAACTGAAATGCCCCGTCCTAATCCATCTGGACGAAGTCATCAATATTTGATCCCAGAGCGATGATCGACTCCAAGTAATGTCCTTAAAATGAACAAATGCACAGCGGAAGATTTCTTTCATACCTGAGAATAAACATGCTTTAAAGTGTCAACCAAAAGGTTGGTGAGTTCATAGGTTTATCATAAAACAATAAAATTCATCATTTTGATAGACCACAAGATTTAAATGTTGCATGGTACAAATGGGCCCGAATCCTATACCCACCTGTAATGTACATGCGATATCTTTTAAATACAGTACACCTTTCTCGTGTATGAAACCATTTTTCATAAATCTTAGTAACCGTACACATATCTCGTGCACAAAAATAACATACACATAACCTGTGTATAAAATCATTCTCTCGATACATAACATTCACTTTTCATTTCTTTCATAACTTGGCTTGGTAACCGACCTTAACATATAATGCGCATAATAACATCCCCAAAACAGAACATCTCGTCTGTATAATAATCATATAAACTTCGAAGTACTAAACACCACGCCCACTAGCCCTTCCATCTAGTGAACATTTTGGGTGGGGGTGTTAAACCCAGTAGCTACCTTTAGGATTCGCGTCAATTAGGCGTGCACTAATTCTCAAAATTAGTGATGTTCCCTAATTCTTAGGTTACCAAGCAATAATAATCAGGGGGAAAAATATTCATATCAATTGTGGCAATTATCACGTCCACATAATTCAATGGTGACAATTATCACGTCCACATAATTCATTCGAGGAATGTTTTGCTTGTGTCTATCTCGTCAAATATTTATAAAAGCATTTCATGTATTCGCAGTTCAAAATGTATTTCAAAAGCATTTAATAAAGCAGTTATAAAAACAGCGCATGTATTCTCAGTCCCAAAAATGTAAAGAGTAAAAGGGAATCAAATGAAACTCACGCATATAAATATTGTAAAACAGTTATTAAAACAGTGCATGTATTCTCAGCCCAAAAATGTAATGAGTAAAAGGGAGCAAATGAACTCACATATTGTATTTTGTAGTAAAAATACATATTACGACATTGAACAATTGTAGGGTTGGCCTCGGATTCACGAACCTATATCATTTGTTTATATATTAACACATATAATTGTAATCGAATAAATTTATATATTATTAGTGATATAATTGTTATATTAATAAATTATATGTTTCATTAAATATATTTATGTTATATAATCATACAAAAGAACTTGAATAAAATAATATTTAGTACTAAAAAAAAATATACGTACTAACTCTTCAAAGGTCTATTTAGTCACTTTTCAAGTGAACTCCTATTTTATCACCCATATAATCATGAATTAGTAATTTTGGAACATGTTTGATTTAATATTATGGTAAATCATTAATTAAAACATATCAGTTTCTATTATGTAACATGTACACATCTAAGGAAGCAAGTTTGTAAATATAATATTCGATATGTTTATTTTGTAAAACTAGATTTACTTCAGGGATTATAATGTAAGTATTAAAATAAAAGAGTTCAAGTGGTCGTCTTTTTCTTTCACTTTGTATAGACCCCATTTTCATAACCACTCAACTTACACCTTTTTGTAATTCTTCCATCTTTTACAAAAATTTGCATTCTAAGTTATTAACTAAATTACTCATGAAATAATCAACATGGACTATAGAAATATTTAGTAAAAGAATTTGGGTCCTTATAAAACTATATGAACAAATTAGTTATCAGATTATATATACGACTAAAGAACATTAACTAAGTGATATTTTAGTAAAAATGGATATCCATACCAAACTAATGTGTACCAGGCATTTAGATAATCAAATTATATATATTTGTAAATCTGCATCACCATCATCATATATTATCATCATCTTTTAAACCATTAACATAATACGGATCATTATCAACTTCATTTATCATAATTCTAAACTTAATCATCATCTAATAATAATAATAATAATAATAATAATAATAATAATAATAATAATAATAATAATAATAATAATAATAATAATAATAATAATAATAATAATAGAATAATAAAATAATAAAATACCTAAAAGGGTAACAAGTGGTTGTAGTTGATAAAAAGCAGTGCACCACTTCATCTTGTCTTCAAACTCCATCAAAACAAACTAGTAAAAAAAATATATATAACAAGTAGTAGCATTCGACCAATTAAGCAAATGGGTTTTGTGGTTCTTTAAACCGAACAAGATACAAGTGATTTACACTCCGTTTTGTAGCTGAAAAAAAACAAGCGGTTCCCAGTTTGGGTGATTAATCGAACCAGCAGTAGCACAAGCATATTTATAGCAGAAATATAGTGGGTCTGGGTTTGGAAATAGGAGTGGAACATGATAGTTAAACAGCAGTAACAGTTAGAGATGGGTTCAAGGGTGTTGATGACTTACGGTGTTACAAGGTGGCGACGGTTTGCAGCGACTGGAACCGAAACAGAAGTAGCAACAGTAGTACTATAGTGGCGGTGTTGTGGTGGTTGTAATTTAAGAGAGAGAGAAGAGAAAAGAGAGAGATAGTGGTGAGGGTGGCCGGCTATGGCAGAATGGTGGTGGTCGTGGTGATTCTTTGGTTCAAACATAAACATGGAAAATGCATCAACGATGGTTGTGGTTTCATGATGGTTCAAGGTAGTCGTGGAAGGTGGCGATAGTGTGGGTGATGGTTGCACGAGAAAGAGAAAGAAGGTGGTCGATGTGTGGTGATACATCGTAGGTGATGGCGGTATGGTTGTTAATGGATAATGATGATGCTCCGTTAATGAAGTGGTGGTGGTGGTGGACGGTTATAGTTGTTAATGGATAATGATGATGCTCCGTTGATGAAGTGGTGGTGGCGGACTTCGTTTAACAGGAACCAGACAAAACAGACGTAACAGCAGCAACTAAAAGCTGCTATTCGATTTGTAAGAACACTACAGAAGCCGTAAACAATAAGGATGTTCGATGGTTTTGAAATTCTTGATTGAAAATAGTAGCACAAAGTTTCAATGTTGTAGTGTTTAGTGGTGATAAAGGTTATAGTGAATTCCTGGAGATAGAAGAGAGGGAAAGAGAAGAGAGATGGAAGGAGATCGAAGCACGAGAGGAGAAGAAACTCTCTAGTGTTTTGGTTATGTATGTGAGTGATCAAAGTGGGGTCTTCATTTGTAAACAGAATTAGACAGATTAGGTATCCAGGGAAAAGAATACAAAGAAGAAAAAAATAAACGACTTTAAACAAGAATCGTAAGAATTTATTTTGATAAGTAACCAATTCCAGATAGGATAAAAAAAATTAAATAAAGTGTGATGTGAGTGAAACTGACTCCGCAATATAATATGATATATATCAGTATTTATATATTCTATTTATAGTTAGTATTAATAAGTATATTAATAATTAATAATAATAATAATAATAATAATAATAATAATAATACTAATTATAATAATTATATAGATAATAATAATAATAATCATAATAAAAATGATATCACTAATATTATAACTAGTACTAGTAATTACACTATTTATAATAATTTAAAAAAAATATTACTAATGATAATCAAACAAATTGTATTACTTTTATATTGATGATTCGTAATTGTAATGGTAATAAAATTATCTAATAATATTACTCATAACATATATATTTATTTACACACCGATGTTCGTGAATCGTCGGGAATAGTTAAAGGTCAAATGCATATATAAAATAGTTCAAAATTTTTAAATTTAATTTAACAGACTTTGCTTATCATGTCGAAATCATATAAAGATTAGGTTTAAATTTGATCAAAAAATTTCGGGTCGTCACAATATGATTACTTGGAATGGATTAGAAAGCTTGGAAGTAGACTTGTAAACTTGAAAGTGTTCTAGATGTGTTCTTGAGTAGTTGTTTTGAAAGTTGATCTAGGTTAGGATTTATGAACTAGATTGAGCTAGATTTTGTTGAAGATGATGAAGAACACTTAGAACAATGAGAGAACACTTGAGAGAGAGTTGTTTGATGCATGAAAGTTGAAATCAAAATGTGTTTGTGTGTGTGTAAGTTCACGTGAAAGATGGCTTGTCATATAGCCTCCATTAGTTTGTAATTTTGTGAGATATTTCATGCTAGTTACCAAATGATGGTTCCCACATGTGTTGGTGACTCATAAGGGCAGCTAAGAGCTGATCATTGGAGTGTATATACCAATAGTAAATACATTTAGAAGTTGTGTATTGTACGAGAATGAATACGGGTGCATACGAGTAGAATTGTTGATGAAAATGAATGAGAATGCAATTGTAAGCATTTTTGTTAAGTAGAAGTACTTTGATATATGTCTTGAAGTATTTCAAAAGTGTACTAATACATCTTAATATACTACATGTATATACATTTTAACTGAGTCGTTAAGTCATCGTTAGTCGTTACATGTAAGTGTTGTTTTGAAACCTTTAAGTTAACGATCTCATTTAATGTTATTAACCCATTGTTTATTATATCTAATGAGATGTTAAATTATTACATTATCATGATATTATGATGTATGAATATATCTTAATATGATATATATACATTAAAATGTCGTTACAACGATAATCGTTACATATATGTCTTATTTCGCAATTCTTAAGTTAGTAGTCTTGTTTTACATATGTAGTTCATTGTTAACATATAATGATATATATAAATATCATTTTATCATGTTAAATATAGTGTAACAATATCTTAATATAACATATGTATTTAGTAAGATGTTGTTATAACGATAATCGTTATGTATATCGTTTCGAGCTTCATAATTCAATAATCTCATTTTTTATGTATATCACACATTGTTAATATACTTAGTGAGATACTTACTTATCATAATCTCATGTTAACTATATATATGTCCATATATATATCATCATGTAATTTTTACAAGTTTTTAACGTTCGTGAATCGCCGGTCAACTTGGGTGGTCAATTGTCTATATGAAACTCATTTCAAATAATTAAGTCTTAACAAGTTTGATTGCTTAACATGTTGTAAACATTTAATCATGTAAATATAGTTTTCATTTAATATATAATCATGGAATAATCTTGGAAAAGTTCGGGTCACTACAATTTTTATGTCCATTGTACTTTAAAAGTTTAGAAAATGGGTAAAGTCGCGTTCTAGGCATGGCTGCAGTTCTAAGTATGAAATTGGTGCAAAATTGACCAAAGTGTTCGAAATAGATCAACAAAACTACAAAGTGCTGAAACTGCCCCAAGAACGACGTTCCACATCTAGGGAACGACGTTCCAATTCCAGGAACAACGTTCCACCTGGAGAAAAAGGGCTTTCCAAGCCAAGAACGACGTCCCATTACAAAGGAAATGGAAACAGAACATTTGGGCATTAAAAGGCTGAATTGGGAACGGCGTTTTTAACGACCCGCCAAAATCGCTATTGACGCGGTACGTTATTCATTGATTTCATAGTGAGGTTTTGACCTCTACATGATACGTTTTGTAAACATTGCATTCTTTTGAAAAGGCACACCATAAATGAATATCAAATTCCAAGGTTTTTGACATCTGATGATTTTTACATATAGACAATCACCTTAAATAATAGTTTACAATAATACATTCTGTTGACAATGCAGTCAAAATAAGATACATGGTGATGATTTTGTGAATGCAAAGTTTTCTCGAATAAAGCATGTGTGACTCCATGCACATAGCTTGTATAACGTATAAGCAAACAGCGAAAGACTTCTAGGAACATGAGAATAAATATGCTTAAAAGTGTCAACACAAAGGTTGGTGAGTTCATAGTTTTAATATTGCGCATACTCTGTATATAAAGGTGGATCACATGATTTCAGTTGTTTCATCCAAAATGTTTATCAAAATATTCTACGAAATTGAGCACCCTGGTAATTAAACTTAACGTATATATAATAAGTACCCCTGTTTGAACATACATGCAACCAACATGTATAATACACGCAAACCAACGTGTACTAAACTCAAATAGCATACGTTCGCTTCATAGTTCAGGCTAGGGTCTCTATACCTGGAACGGACGGGGATGTCAAGCCCTATGGATCCATATACAACTACTCGCGCCCACCAGTTCTTATAACTGGCAGTTACTAGTTACCAAAGCTAAGGGATTTTTGGTTCAAACTCAGTGTAGAATTTAGTATGTACTTGTGTCCATTGTGTATAAAATAAAGTGCATGTATTCTAAGCCCAAAAGTATTTAAAGTATTTAAAAAGAGAATCTATAAACTCACGGTTTAATATTGAGATTCAATATTGTAGGCAAATTGCGTAGATATAACGGTAGTGGACACTTGTATTGTTGGCCTTGGATTCACAAACAATACCCCCGAACAATACCCAATAATTCCTTAGTTTTAAAACGGTTTGAAACCTGAATTAAAAACACCCATTTACTTGTTATAGTATACTACTAACACTAATTTGGAAGTTAAGCTAGAAATATTACGGAGTAAAAGATAAATATTACTGAGTAATATGTAAATGTATGTGTTCGTGTGTGCATATATATATATATATATATATATATATATATATATATATATATATATATATATATATATATATATAGAGAGAGAGAGATAATAATAATAATATAATATAATATAATATAATATAATAATAACATGATAATTAAAATATAATAATATAATAATAATAATAATAATAATTCAAACGTCTAAGAATTGGTGTAAGAATAGTAAGCCGCCTCATATTTTGTCTTTTCATTTTATGTGCCGACACCACATTTTCTAATCCGTGAATCAACATTTGGTTTTACTTATAAACGTGTAATTATAAAATTTTAAAAAGTCTTATTTCTTAAATACATTAGGGGTATGTTATGTAACTTATAATTAATAATTTCTATCATGTCGCTTTCATGTGAATAGTAAATAGATTAATTTCGTTTCATTTACTATTCTTATGAATAGTAAATGAATTAATTTCGATTCAACTATTTAAGTTACATTGTTGTACGTTGTGCTTTATAGCTTGTACATCTTTGATTTAATTGCGTTTCTTCTTATAAATTAAAAAAATTTACATCATAAAAATAAAACGATCATATACGTAAAAAATTTAATTTGAAATTGCATCATTCAATAGTAAATTTTTATCATTTCGTATATAAATATTATTCGTATATTTCCGTATATATATATATATATATATATATATATATATATATATATATATATATATATATATATATATATATATATATATTATGAAGAACATATTCCCTTCCCAGCTATTAGTGAAACAGGGGCCACCACTCTAATACGAATCGAAAGAATCACTATCGGGTTTGGTACCAACCAAGATTATCGTGGTTGAAATACCATCAATTTTGAATAGTTATTAGAGCTTCTAATTAAGTTGATTAAAATAATCTTCTGATTCAATCAGTCTTATCTCGTTCATGCTCCTCACCTGAGAAGCATTTCACTAACCACCTGAGGAGCAGTAACAAGTACCTCCCTTGGGGTCGGGTAGCTACAGTCACACACAGTTCCTGTGCACAGTAAGACAGTAGCAGTAGTAGCTACTGTAGCATAAGACAGTCACTCTCACAAGTATGGTTTAAATAATGTTCTATCGGTTTGACCAGGTTTAACAAGTTTGAAACATAGGGTAGATGGTCTAACTACCCAACTGTAGCTGCAGTAGCTACACACACACAATTATATAATTATCACAAGTTATGACGTTCGTGAATCGTCGGACAAACAAGGTGGTCAACCGTTATATAAAACTCATTTACAAAAGTTTTAAAACTTGTCAAAATGCATTGCTTATCATGACGAAAATATTAAATCATATAGAGAATTGGTTTAAATAAGTCGAAATTTTTCGGGTCATCACAGTACCTCCCCGTTAAAGAAAATTTCGTCCCGAAATTTTGACAGAGGTCGTCATGGTTGATCGTAAGAATATTTTTATGAAGAATATAAGTTGAAATTTAGAGTTTTATCACCATTGAGTAATATGGATAAAACAATTTGATTACTTGTAGCGCATGAGAGAATTTATCGCAAAAGAGTGAAACGAGAAATTAAAGGTTCGTCTTAACTTTTGATGTTTTCATGGTTGATTTCAAGAATTCAAGGAAATTAAAGAAGATCTTCGAAATCTAAATAAGATTTGATTCTTCGGTAATTAAGGAAATTAGGATTTTCTCCGATTCAATGCGTAAGCTGTCTCGCTTGCTATGTCTGATATTCGCTATAAATTAACCTCTTCCGTTTCATTATTCTCACCACTCTTATAATCTTCTTCCTCATTTCATACTTTTCAATAGATTGTGAAAATGTTAAATCCAGTCCTGATTCTTGATATTTTCCTGGCTATCGTATCCGTCATTCCTCTTTTTCTTCTTCCACTGGAGGAATCTATATACTTCTACTATTACCTTGGGGTTATAGTGTTTTTAATTCTCCCGTGTCTTTATGTTACAATACGTATTGATATACATAGTTTGTAATTTAGGTGTTGTTGTCGGGCTTTATATTTTCCCTTATATTCCAAGGCTTCATGTTTTTGTTCATCTTCCCGACTTTACGTAAAGCAATTTAGACGTCTCAGATTTATAGGTTCAACTTTGAATTTCGAATGAACATGACTAATGTTCTATGAAAGAAATGGCAATAGCACGATCTGATTTGTTAAATTATCAGAAAATCACGGAAAAGACCGAATCATCAAGAAAAATATTTTCTTGATATGTTTAGAGGTTAAATAGAATGAAAGAATTATGTAACATGGTTCATGATGAGGGTATGATCTGTGAACCTTTATAACGTTCCATTAGAAACTCATCATGACTTACTGTAATATAATCACGTTGGCACGACGTTATTATATTATGCTAACTCATGCTTCAATTCCCAACACTTCTCCATAATACATTCATAATTTAAATTCGAAGGTGTCAGAAGTTTAGAAACTAAAATGATTTCCTTTATGATGTAACGCAGATAGCGCAAAGAGATAAATAATCTCGGATAATGCTAGTTATGAAAATATATTTAGAAATATCGAGGATATTTATACTTAAAGATGCGATGATATCTTAGACTTTCTAAGATCGAAGGATGATGACGAAGATTTGTTCGTAAAGGTTTAGAGTAAGGAGCAACGTATTCGCTAGAGACTTCAGCAGACACTGAATTATTTTGATTCTTTGAAGGTAGGTTTAGTCTTTGAGATTTGTCCACAGCCACCTTCATGGTTTGCTCAGCCGTTGTTCAGTACCAAATTTTTCTCTTTTTTTGAGCTTTTTCAACACACTACTCTTTATCATCAAACTTTCGACTGTTAAGGTCGTTTACAGTTTTTGCTTCATCGGCTTTTTCAAACTCCAAGAACTGATTCGTAAACTAAAGTACTTTTCAGAAATTCACAATTGAAGTACGTAAGCCTAGGAGATAGAAGTTATATGTATATATATACCTGTTGATGCTGTGAAATTTGAATATGATGATTGATGCTTCCCGGTATTTGGTATGGCAATTATCGTTAGAAGATGTAGACGAGTACATGATAGGGTTTCAATGAATATATATAGTGATTTTTCGGAGAGACTTAAGTCACAGATTAAAGAAGTTGCTGGTACGTTTGCTGTTAATATGGTGGAATATAAAAGGTTCCCCGGTAACAAAAACGTATATATCAAGGTTATAATAAGGCTGATATGAAAAGTCGAAGTTGACTTGTTGGAAGGGTGATGACACTGGGTACCTTAAAAAGGAATTGCAAGGTTATTTTTGATAATAACAATGCTAAAGGATCTAACACAGATACGTGTTAAACTTTTACTTAGGTTTCGAGAGTTTTCAAGGTGCATATCTATATGCATAAATCTTTCTTTTCATAGATAACGTGCGGTTGGATCATCCTCTCGATTGTTTCTTAATTGACTTGTTTCAAGAATCATGAAGGGTTTGAACGCAGATTGTAATCGTCAATATACATATGATGTTTTATAATCTTAAATGATACGAATATTTTTCTGGGTTTTATGAATAGAAGTGATGTTCTAGCACAGTTTAGAAGTCAAAATTCTTGACCTGGATTCTGTTTTGTCAAAATCAGAATATGTAATTGAATTTAAGTGAGAAAGATTTGAAGCGACCCGTTCATACTGATTATAAACGATTCACAATAGTTGATTTCATCGCGAGGTACTTGACCCCTATATGATACATTTTACAAACATTGCATTCATTTTAAAAAGACAAACTTTCATTACATTGAAAGTTGACAGGCATTCATACCATTTCATAATATATCCAAACTATAAATGACTTAGTAATAATCTTGTTGAACTCAACGACTCGAATGCAACGTCTTTTGAAATATGCCACGAATGACTCCAAATAATATCTCAAATTGAGCAAATGCACAACGAAAGATTTCTTTAATACCTGAGAATAAACATGCTTTCCAGTGTCAACCAAAAGGTTGGTGAGATCATTAGTTTATCATAAACATTCATTTCCATCATTTTAATAGACCACAAGATTTCAGATATTCAATTGTACACGTAACTCGAGTACATAATAATACGTGTAACCCGTGAATTAAAAATCATTCATATGGTGAACGCTTGATAACCGACTTAACTTTAATGCATAGAATATCCCCAAACAGAACCTCTCATCTGTATAATAATAATAATAATCTCGAAGTACTAAAGCATCCGTACCCCGAATGGGACTTTTCGAGGTCCATAGATCTATCTTTAGGATTCGCGTCGATTAGGGGCCATACCCGTTTCCTAATCATTAGGTTACCAAGCTAAAAAGGGGTGATATTCAATATTCATAATCCAGCCATAGAATGTAGTTTTTGATCACTTGTGTCTATTTCGTAAAACATTAGTAAAATCAGCGCATGTATTCTCAGTCCCAAAAATATATATAAAAAGGGAGCAAATGAAACTCACCATACTGTATTTTGTAGTAAAAATACATATGACGATATTGAACAATGCAAGATTGACCTCGGATTCACGAACCTATATCATTTGTATATATATATATATATATATATATATATATATATATATATATATATATATATATATATATATATATATATATATATATATATATATATATATATATATATATATATATATATATATATATATATATATATATATATATATTAAAACATATACTCGTAACTGGACCAATTTATTTATTATATCCTCAATTTATATCTTATGTATATTTAATTTGTGTATATATTCAAAAAGGTTAATATTTACATAGTTATATTAATATATTTATATACATATTCATTTAATATTATATTTAAAAATCGATAGTTTGGTATTTGTAAGTATTTAAATAAATAATCTTAGTAGGGTTGAGATATATAGTTATGTGAAATTTTAATATAAGTATAGTATGTATAATAAGTATATTTTATGTGCAAAATATTTATCTGCTTAAAAATGATAGTGTTGATATTAATGATTTACTAATAATAATAATAATAATAATAACTTTATTAAAAATGATAATATTAATAATAATAATATTGATATTATTAATAATAATACTAATAGTTACAAAAGTGTTACTAATACTAATATTAAGGAAAATAATGATACCTTATATTATTTTCATATTAATGATAACAATAATGATCCTAATCATGATAATAGTAATAATACAACTGTTAGTAATAATAATAATAATATTCATACTTGTATTTATAATCATAATAAATAAAAATTTTTATCATAATACTTATATTAATGGTAATAATAGTATTAATAATTATAATACTTGTAGTAATAACATTAATTAATAATGATAATCATAATCCTAAAAATGATAATAATACTAAATATAATAATAATTATATAAATAATACTTATACTAATACTAACGATAATAATAATAATAACAATAATATTCCTAATACTTAATAATAATAATACTAATAATAATAATAATAATAATAATAATAATAATAATAATAATAATAATAATAATAACAACAACAACAATAACAATAATAATTATAATAACAATAATAATTATAATAACAATAATAATAATAATAATTATAATGATAATGGAAATGAAATAAAAATATATACCATTAAAAATGCTTTCCTAAAAAGATTTACCCAAGATGAGGCTCGAACCCAAGACCTCTCGATTACCCTACATACACCTCCCAGCACTCCTCCGTTTCAAATTATCTGATTAATATCTATCCTATATACATATAAATAGTTCCTTGCAGCTTCTATTTCTTCTTCTTCTTCTTCTTCAAATCATAAGTCGATCAGGGATCGAATCAACAACAATAAAAAGTTTAGGATTTATTTTGGTTATGAAAATGCAACGTAATCAGTCAGTATGTAATTGAATTGTTTTAAAAAAAATAAATGAACTGCAGCAGCAGTTTGTTCTTCACGAAACAAAAACAAAATAAAAAAATAAACTCGAAATCAATTCAGTTGGAAACAATTCAAAAACATAACAACTAAATCATGTTTGCTTTAGAATGTATAAACGAAACGGATTACTTAATATTTGATTAGATTAAATAAAAAAAATTAAATAGCTCAGACTAAAAAGAAAAAAGAAAAACCCGATATGAACTCAAAATTGAATCTCGATTTTAAATATGTTTTAGATTACGATCTCTGAATGAAAAAGGATCTAAATAGTTATTAGAAACTATCTGTATCAACAATTAAACTTAAACGCTCAAAACAAACTCGGATTTGATCAAGAACACAGAGTTGACTTTTAAGTTTTAAAACTTTGACTCAAGAATTCGTAGTCGATATAACGAATTAAGACCCGAGAATTTGAGGAAACATTCACAACCTGATTTAGAACACTTCTGCACTTTTACTTCTTGATAAATCGTTTTGAATTAATTCAAAGGTTAGATGGGTTTGAGAGAAAAAAATAAAAAAAAACAAAGTATGTTATTCTTCTTCTAAATTTCTGCTCGAATTCTTGTGTAATTGCTGTGGCAAAATTAAGGTACACCATTGAATGATTGATGTTGCGAATAAAAAAATCGAAGTTGTTTTGTAGCTGAGATCGTGGAAACAGAATATCACGAGCAGGAGGAGAGAATAAAAAAATAAATCAGATAAGGATCTGATATAATTACGCGTACTATATATTAGTCTTTATATATTATATTTAATATTTAATATTTAATATAAATAGATATTAAATATCCTAATTATAAATATGTTGTTAGTATTAAAATAAAAATAATAATAATACTAATAATAATAATATTTATGTTAGAAATAAACCAACAAGATTATATTTTTAATGATAAAAATAATTTTAGTAATCATAATAGATGATAATTTTTATAATAATACTTTTATATTAATAATATTAATAATAATATAACAAATCAAAATTTTTTATATATCTACATATTATATTAAAATAATAATATTCATAATACTGATATTAATATTAATGTTATTATTAATTAGAATAACGAAAGTAATAATAATATTACTATAGAAACTAAATTTAACTTGTAATAAGATTTCATATTATAACCTTACATATTATAAATTATTTAATACTTATGTTATATAATAACATATTTGAATATGTAATATTTGTATAATTTATATATAATACAATGTACATATATTATTAATGATATAGAAATCATTCATATATATATATATATATATATATATATATATATATATATATATATATATATATATATATATATATATATATATATATATATATATATATATATATATTCATTCTAATAGCAACTTAGCTATTATATATATATTTTTACATTTTTAACTTTAATGTTTATATTAAATTTTATTATTTCCAATTATTATTATATATATACTAACATTTATATTTACATATTTGTTTATACACAATTGTTCGTGAATCGTCGGGCATGGTCAAAGGTCAAATGTATACATGAACACAGTTCAAAGGTTTTGAGACTTTAACATTACAGACTTCGCTTATCGTCTCAAACTTATATAAAAATTAAGTTTAAATTTGGTCGAAAATTTCCGGGTCATCACAGTACCTACCCGTTAAAGAAATTTCGTCTCGAAATTTGAGTGAGGTGGTCATGGCTAACAATAAAAATGTTTTCATGACAAATATGAGTTGATATATAGAATTTTATCATCATTGAGTAATATGGATAAAACAATTCGACTATTCGAAGAGTACGAGTGAAGTTATCACAAAGGAATGAAATGAGAAATAAAGATTTGTTTTAACTTTTGACGTAGTCAGGTTTGAATTCCAGAATTCAAGGGATTTAAAGAAAATCTTCAAAATCTAAAAGATTTGATTCTTTGGCGAATAAGGAAATTAAGATCTCTATAATTAAATACGGTGATCTGCCTTGATTACTCTGTCTGATATTTACATTATAAATTAAACTTTTTCCGTTCCATTAATTTCACCATTCCTATACTTTCTTTTTTGGTTCATACATCCAAAAGATTGTGAAAATGCTTAATCCAGTTCAGATCATTGTCCTTATCCTTACTATCGCAACAATCATTCTTCTTTTCCAACTTCCACCTGAGGAATCTATTTTCTTTTACTTCGCCATTGGGGTTATAGTGTTTTTAATTCTCCACTGTCTTTATGTTGCGATAAACATTGATATACACAGTTTGTAATTTATGTGTTGTTATCGGCTTTTTTTTCTTCTTATATTTCGATGTCTCTGCTTCTGTCCTTCTGTAATAATTGACATCCACGGTTTATACTCTCTCCAAATTACTGTGATTTATACTCCCATTTTTATTTCAGATCTTCATTCTTTTGTTTTCTCTTCCCGACCTTAAATCAAGCGAATAATGGTCCAGAATTCGTAGGTATGGAGTTTGAATGAACTTAATTTTCTAAACAAGAAAGAACGTAATCGCACGATTTGATTTGTCAAATTACGTGAATCACTGAGAATAGAACTATCAAGAATATACTTTCTTGATATGTTCAGAAGTTAAGCAGAATGAAAGAGTTATGTAACATGGCACATGATGATGTTGTGATATGTGAATCATCACGTCCCATTAGAAATTCAGCATGACTTACTGTAATATAATCACATTGATCAAATATCATTATATTATACTAACTCATTGATAATGCAAAAAATAAACATATATTTCATAGCATTATCCCTCAAGAAAGACAAGCTTTTAGTTGCAACTGTTCTATTTACAAGTGATATTCGTTTAAATAATAAAAGGTGAAGACAAAAGACAGATTCGACGAATTGAAGACGCAAAGATCCAAAAAGCTCAAAAGTACAAAATACAATCAAAGTGGTTCCAAGTATTGATAAGAAACGTCTCAAAATTACAAGAGTACAAGATTCAAAACGCAAAGTACAAGATATTAAATTGTACACAAGGACGTTCGAAAATCCGGAACCGGGACCAGAGTCAACTCTCAACGCTTGATGCAACGGACTAAAAATTACAAGTCAACTATGCACATAAATAAAATATAATATTTAAATAATTCTTATAATTATTTATATATTATATTATTATTTATAAACCGTCGGCAGAAGAAACAAACACATGTGAGCCTCCCCAGCTGGCCATGTGATCACATGGCCTTGAAGGGCAAAGCTCATGCGATCGCATGAGCACCTTTTTCAGCTCACAGGCCTATAAATTTCGAGCTTTGGTGCACCATTTAACACACCTTTTTCATTTTCATCATACGTAATATATATATATATATATATATATATATATATATATATATATATATATATATATATATATATATATATATATATATATATATATATATATATTATAATTTTAATTTTAATTTTAATTTTTAATCCTAATAATAAGGGTATGTTAGCGAATGTTGTAAGGGTGTAAGTCAAAATTCTGTCCGTGTAACGCTATGCTATTTTTAATCATTGTAAGTTATGTTCATCCTTTTTACATTAATGTCACGTAGCTAAGTTATTATTATGCTTATTTAAAACGAAGTAATCATGATGTTGGACTAATTACTAAAATTGGGTAATTGGGCTTTGTACCATAATTGGGGTTTGAACAAAAGAACGACACTTGTGGAAATTAGACTATGGGCTATTAATGGGCTTTATATTTGTTTAACTAAATGATAGTTTGTTAATTTTAATATAAAGATTTACAATTGGACGTACCTATAAATAACCATATACACTCGATCGGACACGATGGGCGGGATATTTATATGTACGAATAATCGTTCATTTAACCGGACACAGGAATGGATTAATAGTCTATGGAATTATTAAAACAGGGGTGAAATTATGTACAAGGACACTTGGCATAATTGATAACAAAGTATTAAAACCTTGGGTTACACGCTGTCGATATCCTGATGTAATTATTAAACAAAGTATTAAGACCTTGCTACAGTTTAAGTCCCCAATTAGTTGGAATATTTGACTTTGGATATAAGGATAATTTGACGAGAACACTCGCACTTTATATTTATGACTGATGGACTGTTATGGACAAAAACCAGACGGACATATTAAATAATCCAGGACAAAGGACAATTAACCCATGGGCATAAAACTAAAAATCAACACGTCAAACATCATGATTACGGAAGTTTAATTAAGCATAATTCCTTTATTTTCATATTTAATTGCACTTCTAATTATTACATTTTTATTTATTGTCATTGTATTTAATTGCACTTTTAATTTTCGTAATCTTTAATTATCGTAATTTTATTTTATCGCACTTTTATTTATCGCAATTTCATTATCGTTATTTACTTTACGCTTTAAATTAAGTCTTTTATATTTTACATTAGGTTTTAACTGCGACTAAAGTTTTAAAATCGACAAACCGGTCATTAAACGGTAAAAACCCCTTTTTATAATAATAATATTACTTATATATATATTTGTATTTTTATAAATTAAAACTAATATAGCGTTAAGCTTTGTTTAAAAGATTCCCTGTGGAACGAACCGGACTTACTAAAAACTACACTACTGTACGATTAGGTACACTGCCTATAAGTGTTGTAGCAAGGTTTAGGTATATCCATTCTATAAATAAATAAATATCTTGTGTAAAACTGTATCGTATTTAATAGTATTTCCTAGTAAAAATAAAGCTATTTCATATACACCTCGCATAACATCAAGTATTTTTGGCGTCGCTGCCGGGGAACATATCTGCTAGAACGCCGGAAGCGCAACGCTAATATAAAAAAAAAGATTTTTATTAATTTTTTAGTTTACTTTTATAAAAATACTTTTTTGCAAAAAAATACGTTTTAAATATTCGAAAATATAAAAAGAAAAACAAAAATATAAATATTTTTAAGAGTTTGTTAAATATATAAGTTTTATAAAGTTTCTTTATTTTTATTTTAGTTTGTAAAAATATAAATTTTATTTAAATATCTTGTATTTATTTAAAACAGAAAATTTAAAACAGAAAAAAAAAATTAAAAACTCTCTCGGCCTGGTACTGTAGCAGCCCGTAACCTGGCCCAAAATCCAAGCTCATGCGATCGCATAAGCCCGAAAGCAATTACTCATGCGATCGCATGAGGGTCTCTGACAGGCCACAGGAAGCCCTAGTTCAGCATTAATTACGGGTTATTATTATTATTATTTAATTTAAAACCCTAATTAGGTTTTTAATATTTAATTAGTTAGTTTAGATTTTAATTAATTTGTATTTTTAGTTTATTTAGTTTAATTAAATTATAAAATTACTAGTTTCATAAAATAAATAATATAAAAATAATATTTTTATAAAAATTGTACTTTTTACAACTTTTAGTATATTTTTATATTTTGTCTCTTTTTAATTATTTTAGCGTAATTTTTGCATTTTTTCGCTCGTATTTAGCTTTAATCCATAGTTTTTGCCATAGTTATTTTTATTTCTAGATTTTTAGGCTTTGCCGTAAAATCCCTTAAGTGCTTTTTCTTTAGACTAAGATTTAGGTGCTTTAAAATTTTGCGACGCTATTTTTAAGTTTTAGTACCTTTTTAAGTTATTGCCATTTGGGATATAGTTTTACTTGTAAGCTTTAATATTTTTAGACGCAACTTTTAATTCTTAGTTTTTAGTTCCTTTTTAAGTTTCGACGCGCTACTTTCTTATTTTTATTTTTCGACGCCTATTATTTTTCAACCTTTTATTTTTCGACATTTTTCGACGCGCTCTTTTTCTTTCTTATTTCTCGCCATTCTAGTTTTTAGGACTTAGAATTTTCTCTATTTCTTATCGAATATTTCTTTAAATTTCAAACGAAAAATTATTTTAAGCGGTTAAATTGATAGACATCAAAATTTTCTGGTTCGTAGTAATAGTTGGATTTGTACGTGGACCGGGTTATTGGAGCCAAACAGTACTCAATTATATTGAGACCAAACGAATCCTGCCCCTCTGCTGCATCTTTTGGCTATTCGAAACGTGGGCAAAATCAGAAAAGTCTATTAATTGGATAACTTATATAATTTTTCTTTCTTTTTAAAAACTAATAGGATATTCAGTGAATGCACCGAGCAAAACGTTCACCACCATTTGTACGTTCACCACCTTTTGTACGTTCACCACCTGTAACTCGATCAAGACATCTAGCAAATATTGTTGCCATTGATTTTTCTTTAGAATCGTCATCCAGTCGACCAAGTACTCCAATTCAAATTTCTGATAATCCATTTTTTGAACCCGACCTCACAATTGAGAATTCGGAGAATATTCAGGGACAATTCATAGATCCTGAACCATTAATCTTTCCTCCGGAACCACCAATCATTCAAACAGAGATTGTTGAGAAACCAACCATTAAATCAGAATCCTATAGTGATTCAGATTCAACAAATTCAATTATGGAGAATCTGGAACCTTTAAGTATGGAAGACCGAATGAGAGCTAAACGCACTGGCCAAGGTCACGCAGTTACTCATCCAGACATTAATGCGCCAGATTATGAAATCAAAGGACAAATTCTACACATGGTAACTAATCAATGCCAATTTATTGGTGCGCCGAAGGAAGATCCAAATGAACATCTTCGTACCTTTAATAGGATCTGTACTTTATTTAAAATCCGAGAAGTTGAAGATGAACAGATATATCTCATGTTATTTCCCTGGACTTTAAAGGGAGAAGCCAAAGATTGGTTGGAATCGTTACCTGAAGGGGCGATTGATACATGGGACGTTGTAGTTGAAAAATTTCTTAAACAATTCTTTCCTGCATCCAAAGCCGTAAGACTTCAAGGAGAAATTGTTACGTTCACACAGAAGCCAAATGAAACTCTATATGAGGCATGGACAAGATTTGGAAAGTTATTGAGAGGATGTCCGCAACATGGTTTAGACACTTGTCAAATAGTACAAATATTCTACCAAGGATGCGACATCACTACAAGGAAAGACATAGACATAGACATAGCAGCTGGTGGTTCTATTATGAAGAAAACAGAAACTGATGCTTACAAAATTATTGATAACACTGCTTCCCACTCACATGAGTGGCACCAAGAAAAAGATATCGTTAGATCATCTAAAGCAGCTAGAGCCGATTCTAGCCATGACTTAGATTCCATTTCCGCAAAGATAGATGCTGTCGAGAGATGAATGGAAAAGATGACTAAAGATATTCACTCAATACCAATTAGTTGTGAGCAGTGTGGAGGACCACATTTGACAAAAGATTGTCTCAGTATTGAACTAACAATGGAACAAAGAGAGAATGTTTCATACATAAACCAAAGGCCTGGAAATAATTATCAGAATAATTATCAACCGCCAAGACCAAACTACAATCAAAACCAGAATTATAACCGAAATGTTCCATACAACAACCAACAAGGTCCTAGTAATCAACAAGTATCCAATAATACTTACAATCAGCAACGACCTAATTTTCAAAACAAACTACCACAAACCGATGATAAAAAGCCAAATTTAGAGGATATGATAACGAAGCTAGTTGAATCTCAAACACAATTTTTCACATCTCATAAACAAACCAATGAACAAAATACTCAAGCATTTAGAAATCAACAAGCTTCTATTCAAAATTTGGAACAAGAAGTAAGTAACCTAGCAAGGTTAATAGGTGAAAGAAAACTGGGAAGTCTACCTAGTGATACAAATGCTAACCCCCGGAATGAAACAGCTAAAGCCATTACCACAAGAAGTGGTATTACACTTAAACCACCTGAAATACCTCTAATTTCTGAGGAAGCTATTCCTACTCTACAAGAACCACAATCTGATCAAGATAAGGAAAAAGAACCGGTAGTTGAAAAGGTTAATGAAGATAACACAGTTAAAGCTAAACCTTACGTTAAACCATACCAACCACCACTTCCTTACCCGAGTAAAATGAGAAAAGAGAGACTTGAAGTCGAGCAATCCAAATTCTTGGATATGTTTAAACAGATAAATGTAAATCTTCCTTTCATTGACGTGATTTCAGGAATGCCTAGATATGCTAAATTTCTGAAAGATCTGATCACAAATAGAAAGAAAATGGAAGAACTCTCGGCTGTTACTATGAATGCTAATTGTTCAGCAGTGCTGTTGAATAAGATACCAGAAAAACTATCTGATCCAGGAAGTTTCACAATTCCATGTTTTCTGGGTAGTCTTAGTTCAATAGAAGCATTGGCAGACTTAGGTGCTAGTATAAATTTAATGCCGTATTCACTATACGCTAAACTAGACCTTGGAGAATTGAAACCAACACGAATAAGCATACAACTAGCCGATAGATCAGTAAAATATCCTAGAGGGATAATGGAGATCATGCTAGTTAAAGTTGGTACTTTAGTATTTCCAGTAGATTTTGTTATTCTGGACATGGAAGAAGATTCTGAAGTTCCTCTCATATTAGGAAGACCATTCTTAAACACGGCCAAAGCAATAATAGACGTGTTTGGTAAGAAACTGACCCTAAGTATAGAGGACGAGAGTGTTACCTTTTCTGTGGATAGAGCCATGCAACAACCGCAATCTGCAGATGATACATATTATTATATTCAAACTATAGAATCACATGCAGAATTGTTAGAAGAATTTCCAGAACTACAAGGAACTGGAGAATGTTCTTTAGGAGAAGGTACTGAACCAATTGATGAAACTGAAATGTTAGCTACACTTATGGCTAATGGATATGAACCAACAATAAAAGAAATCCAAATGCTATAAGAAGAAGACAAATATCGATATAAATCATCGATAGAAGAACCTCCGACATTAGAGTTAAAGCCACTTCCAAACCATTTGGAATACGCTTATTTACATGGTGAATCTGAATTACCTGTAATAATATCGTCTTCTCTTACTGAAAATGAAAAATCTCAACTCATTTCTGTGCTAAAAGCTCATAAACCAGCCATTGCATGGAAAATTCATGATATTAAAGGAATAAGTCCTTCGTATTGCACACATAAAATCCTTATGGAAGAAGGTCATAAAACGTATGTGCAACGCCAACGAAGACTAAATCCTAATATGCAAGATGTTGTTAAGAAAGAAATTATTAAACTGCTTGATGCAGGTTTAATTTATCCAATTTCTGATAGTCCATGGGTAAGCCCAGTTCAATGCGTGCCTAAGAAGGGTGGCATGACTGTCATCACAAATGAAAAAAATGAGCTTATTCCGACTAGGACTGTAACAGGATGGCGTGTATGTATTGATTATAGAAAATTAAATGACGCCACCAGAAAAGATCACTTTCCCTTACCTTTTATTGATCAAATGTTGGAAAGATTAGCCGGAAATAGTTACTATTGTTTTCTTGATGGTTTTTCCGGATATTTTCAAATTCCAATAGCATCCGAGGACCAAGAAAAAACCACGTTCACGTGCCCTTATGGTACTTTTGCTTACAAACGCATGCCATTTGGACTTTGCAACGCCCCTGCAACCTTTCAAAGGTGCATGATGGCAATTTTTCACGACATGATAGAAGAATGCATGGAAGTTTTCATGGATGACTTTTCAGTCTTCGGTGATACATTTGAATCATGTCTAGTTAATCTTGAAAAATGCCATTTCATGGTTAAAGAAGGCATCGTTCTTGGACATAAAATTTCAAAAGAAGGAATTGAAGTGGATAGAGCTAAAGTAGATGTAATTGCTAAACTTCCACATCCCACCAATGTTAGAGGAGTTAGGAGTTTTCTAGGGCATGCCGGTTTTTACCGACGTTTCATAAAAGATTTTTCTAAAATTGCCACTCCTATGAATAAACTCCTAGAAAAGGACGCTCCATTCATCTTTTCATATGAATGTATCAAATCTTTTAATATTCTTATAGAAAAACTCACTAATGCGCCGATTATGATAACTCCAAATTGGAATCTACCGTTTGAACTTATGTGCGATGCAAGTGATTTTGCAATGGGAGCCGTTTTAGGACAAAGGATTGAAAAGCGATTTCAACCTATATATTATGCTAGTAAGACGTTACAAGGAGCACAAACAAATTACACAACTACTGAAAAAGAACTCCTTGCTATTGTCTTTGCTTTTGACAAATTTCGATCATATCTCGTTCTAGGTAAAACGGTGGTCTATACTGACCATTCTGCTCTTAGATACCTATTTTCGAAACAAGATGCCAAACCATGATTAATCCGTTGGATCTTACTCTTACAAGAGTTTGATATTGAAATCCGAGATAAAAAGGGAGCAGAAAATCTCGCCGCTGATCATCTTTCTCGTCTTGAAAATCCTGAATTAGAAGTTCTAAATGAATCGGCCATACAAGACAACTTTCCTGATGAATATCTATTGAAGATAGATTATAATGAAATTCCATGGTTTGCAGACTATGCAAACTACTTAGTATGTGGATTCCTTGAAAAAGGATTGTCGTACCAAAAACGAAAGAAATTCTTTAGTGATATAAAACACTATTTCTGGGAAGATCCACATTTGTTTAAAAGTTGTCCAGATGGAATAATACGCCGATGTGTATTCGGAGATGAAGCTAGTAAAATCTTAAACCATTGTCACACAGGACCAACAGGAGGGCATTATGGGCCTCAGCTCACAGCAAGAAAAGTTTACGATGCTGGATTCTATTGGCTTACAATTTACAAAGACGCACACCTTCTTTGCAAATCCTGTGATGCATGTCAAAGGGCCGGAAAAATAAGTCAACGTGATGAAATGCCACAAAATGTCATTCAAGTATGTGAAGTATTTGACATTTGGGGTATTGACTTTATGGGTCCATTTCCAAAATCTCATAATAATCTATATATTCTCGTTGCCATTGATTATGTATCTAAATGGGCGGAAGCACAAGCTCTCCTAACTAACGATGCACGAGTTGTAGTCAACTTTTTAAAACGTCTTTTTGCTAGGTTTGGAACACCGAAAGCTTTAATAAGTGATCGGGGAACTCATTTCTGTAATAACCAACTTGAGAAAGTTCTTAAAAGATATGAAGTAACTCATAAAATCTCCACTGCTTATCATCCACAGACAAGTGGACAAGTTGAAAATACCAACCGAGCTTTAAAATGTATTCTAGAGAAAACCGTAGGATCAAATCCGAAGGAATGGTCCATTAAATTGGAGGATACACTCTGGGCTTTTAGAACAGCCTACAAAACTCCAATTGGTACCACACCTTTTAGACTCGTTTACGGAAAAGCATGTCATCTTCCAGTAGAAATTGAACACAAAGCATTTTGGGCTTTGAAGACATGTAATCTTGATTTACAAGAAGCTGGACATCTACGGTTAAGTCAATTAAATGAATTAGAAGAATTAAGACATGAAGCATACAAAAATTCGTTGATCTATAAGGAAAGAACGAAGAAGTGGCATGATAAAAGAATCAGAAGTTCAAAAGAATTTAAAGAAGGAGATTGAGTTCTTCTTTTCAATTCACGATTCAAGCTATTTCCTGGAAAATTAAAATAAAGATGGTCTGGACCATTCATAGTCAAAAGAGTTTTCCCGTACAGAACAATTGAATTAATAAATTCAAATGGATTTGAATTTAAGGTTAATTCTCACAGAGTTAAACATTACATAGATAGTCCGATGGAAGTCGACAACGAAGTAAATCACAATTTCGACACCACAACTAACTAAGTGTGGGGAGAATCAAGTCTTTAAAGGATAATATGTATTTCTGTTAGAGTTAGATTTTCTGTTTTCGTGTAGTTCTCGAAAATGGAACTCGAATGGTCTTTCTCTAGCAGACCCTAAAGAACTAATCTTCTCCCCCCATTCTGAATTTTTATTTTTTAGGTTTTACGAGATGAAGACTTCCTGTGAACTAAACCATTGTCTAATGCTACACGCTTTGATCACTAAACGTAATAATGACACCCTTCCAAGTGAACTGGTATCATTAATCAGAGGTAAATTGAACGGAGTAAGAAAAGAATCCAGGAACGAAAATAATAAGTTACAATTTGGTAAAGGAAAATCAAAATCCGCAGCGAAAAGAAGAGCACGACACCTTGAAAGATGTCACAAATGTAGAAAATGGTTACACGAAGGTAAATGTTCAAATAATCAAACCTATTCAAACACCGAATTTGTTACTTTATGCAGAGATGGACCGTTCATATGTTTAGAAGAAAAAACGTTAAATTCTCGAGGTTACGCCTATGTAGCCATGGAAAATCAATTAGTCCGACTATCTTATGAGTGGGCTAGAGCATATCACTAAGAAATCTCTTTCACAGGAAAGTTTGTACAGTTTTCATTTTTATTTTTATTTTTAACCTTTTGATAATAAACGCTAAATTGTTCGCTATAAAGTATTAAATTGGTATTCAATAAAATTAGGTCTTGCGATCGAAATTATTGATATCATACAAAAATTTATTACATCACTGCAAAATTTACCGTTTATTCTTAAGGTATAAATATCTTTAATCAATCAACCAAAATATTTCAAAAATTCGTCATGAGTTAAATTAGGTCATGGAACCGAAATTACTTTACCGAAAAGAGGGGCGTATATTTTTGATAATATTTGATTGATTAAAGTGGGATAAAAGCCAAAAAGATTTTTAATTTTATTTTTACCATGTTTTTAAAATTAATATATTAATATTAAAATAATATTGTAAACTTTTTAAAATCAATATATTTAAAATTGTAAATATTTGAAAAATTAATATAAGTTTGTATGTATAAAAACAAAAATATAATATAAATTTGGTGTGAATTTTTAATTTTTAAAAATATGAATTTTTAATTTTATGCATTTTTAAATTTAAGTTTGGTGTGAATTTAAAAACAAAAATTTACTTTATTTCGTAAGTTAAAAAATATGATTTTTAAAATTCGAAGTAAGTTGAAGACTAGGTCTTTGAACCGAAATTGCTTTACCCAAGGGAAGAACGAGAACTTTTATTATCATTATTTTTAATCTTATTGAATTAAAGTATGCCAAAAACATAAAAAAAAAAAAAAAAAAAAAACCAAAAATCTTTGCTTTTAAAATCGCGCTTAAAAATGACAAATTTTAAAAATTTTGTCGAGGGACGGACTAGGACAACGATCCGAAACGCCCTCATCCTAAAAAGAAACAAATTTTTAAAATTTTATTAATTTTATGTTTTATAAAGTGTAAGGTTTAAAAAAAAAAAAAAAAAGGCTGAAAACACTGTAGCCGGCACCCCTTGCGATCACATGGGGTTTACACACCAACCTCATGTGATCGCATGAGGCTGGATTCCAGGCCAGTTTGATAAAAAGAACAGCTCGCTGTTCTGTCCATAAACACACACACATATACGAACCAACTCCCAAATCACCTCTAAAATTCTCCCAAATTCACCGTAATTCGTCAAATTTCTTACTCTAATCATGCCTAGATTCGCATTCTTCAGCAAAAAGTTAAAAATTACACCCCTAAACTCTATAAGTTCCTAGTTTTTGTGATAATTACCAATATTTTACCTAATGCAATTTTGTTGATTTCTAGTGTAATTAGTGTTAAATTGTTAGTATTTTATGCATGTATAGCCTAGATTGATGCTATTTAACATGATTTGAAGCCAAAAACTTCAAAAATTTTAGAAATCTAGGGTTTGTGTTCTTGAGCAATTTGAGGCTTTTTGATATAAACAGGTTATGGCCGATTTTTGTCATGAATTATTGCTAAATTGAGTAGTGTAACATGTTTAGGTAGTTAAATGATCCAAACATTGATCCTAAACATGATTTTTGAAGATTAAAGTGGACTTTTTAGGTGCAAAATTCATGAACATGATTAATTTGATATATTTGCCAATTAAGACTTGTTTAATTATTAGTAATGACTATTTTGACATGTTATTTGAGTTAAATGCTTATGAACTTTATATACATTTTCATATGTGCTTATTTGGAAAAGTGTAGAATTGTGAAACAATGTGAAAATGTGTATAAGTTTAATTTTAATTTAACATGTTATTGTGAATGTTTTAAGTTGTTATTTTGCTAACACTAATGCATACTTGGATGCACAAATTTTGTGTCTAATGTGTTTTGCAGAAAGCCGATACTGGAGGTTCAAGAGCATCATCATCTAGACAACCTGCTCCAGCTCCAGAACCAGAACCAGAAATGCAATATGAACCTGAACAACAACCACAACAGGAACCACAACATCAGCCTGATCAGCACGTACCTTATTATGATCCGCTACAGTTACTAATGAATTCACAGTATTTCCCCCGCATCCGCCTGTAGAATACCCAACAATTCCTGAACACACATTGCATCCTAATTTGAGATTCGATAGACGATGGAGAGATTACCCGGCATATCAAACTAATAAATTTAAATTAGTAACAAAAGAGGTAGAGGTGCCGAGGGTAATTGATTGGAATCCTTTGGAAACGGTCCATCTAGCTGACCGTGTTAGACAGCAAATGATTCAAAGGTATGGCAGTTCTTCTTTAACAGATTAGGAACGTCTTTTCACCATTCGTAGACCTGTATATAAGAAATGGTGTGTTGAGTTGATAAGTACTATAGCGTTAAATGTAGATGTAGATAGGTTAGATGATAGAAGTTTTCTTAGATTTATCCTTGGCGGTAGGATGTACAGAATGTCCATGATGGACATGGCCAGGGCATTACAGATTTACACTCCTAGTGAATTGCTACTACCCGACTGTATGAGTTTGATTTATCGTGGTGAAAGGGTAGATAGGAACTTTGACGCTGACGCCGTTTGGAGGCGTATGTCAAACTATAATGTTTTTACACTGGGAGGAAAACACTCCTACTTACATATTAACAAAGCCGAGCTTCGTGTGATTCATAGATTTTTGGCTAACTCGATTACACAGAGAGGTCACAATAAGGAGAAAATGACCTTACATGATTTATTTTACCTAAAGTGTATTCGAGACCCGAGAAGCTTTGTTAATATCCCTTACTGTGTTGGTTTTTATTTATCTAAAATGGTAGAAGGAATGCAGGACGGGAGTATAATAGGAGGAGGTATTTTTGTTACTCTCATTGGAGATTATTTAGGTGTTGACAGGAACCAAGGGGGTCCATTACAGCTTTGTAGAGAACAGGATGAGACCATAGGATTGCGGGTTTATGTGGGTGCTAAGGTATTGAAGAGTAGACGTAACCAGGCAATGCCCTATGAAGGTAATCATCCACATGTAGAAAGGGGTTCAGACGAAGAAATGGAGGAAGCGAAAGACATTAGGGATGTCTTTCGAGATGCTATTCTTGACGTCCACGTTCGTATAGATGAGGAAGCAATGAAGAGCGCGGCCAGACATAGTATGTACGAGCAGTGGAACTCCGAGCGAGTATACGAGGATTATAGGCGACGCCAACACGATAGCTGGGTAGTTCATCAGCACCAAATCATGAGCCAGCTATCATATCAGGTACCAAATAATTACGTACCTACTCGACCTGCTCATTTTCCGCCACACAGCCCCGACATCCGACCACCCTTTAACCGGTATGACTATAACCAAACCTATCAGAACACCTATAACCAACAATGGAACCCACCTGACGAGATGAACTGGAACCCCTATCCAGACTGATTTAGTTCCATTAGGTTATTTTTATGATTTTTATGTTCTTATCTTTTTACTTATTCATGTTTAAACTTATGTTATTGAATATATTATTGTAATTTTTATCATTTTTATTAATATTGTGTACTAATATTTCACATTTAGGATTTGAAAGTGGGATTTTAAGTCCCATTTCAAATTGCCATGCATGTTTGTATTTGTATGTATGTATATTGTCGATTGTATAAAACAGGGTAAAACAGCGCATTTTCAAAGACTGGCATTAAGTTCAGCAAAAGCTAGTACTTTTGACGACAAAATGAAAAATAAATGTGATGAAACAACAAGATGGAATGAACAAATGATGTGCACCATTTATCATTCAGCAAACAAACGCCAATATGTTTGGAAACTTTGGTAAAATTTAATCATTTTTCTACGCTAATCACCCTCAATAATTTAAATTGTTACTGATTTCTTGCAAATGAGGGCATTGCAAGATCTTAAGTGTGGGAAGGGGTTAAATTCTTTCGGATTTTTAAAATTTTTAACTTATACACTTGGTTACCATTAAAAATACTAGTAAAGCAGTAGTTGTATTAGAAGCTAGTGCTCTCTGATAATAAAGAACAGCCCTAGTCTTATATACTGACTACCCAATTCTAGTAAAATTTTTCAAAATTTTCAATTAAATGAATTCAAAATCATGTTTATACATATTTATGAACGATAAAACTAGGTGTTAACACCGAAATTATTGTTACCTCGGAAAGGACATAAATTGAGAAACAAGCCAAAATGTTAAAATTCATTTTAAATGGAATAGAGGACAATAAAAAGGCAAATAAAAGAAAATAAAAGCCAAGTGTGGGAAAATTTACCAAGTTATTTTAAACATATGTCACATATTTCTGTAACAAATAATTGGAGATACTTTTGCTTTGGACTAAACTAAAAAGTTTTACCCGATTTACTGTAATATATTTGAAAGAAAGATGGATCTACACGATGAATCAATTCCATCATTAAAAGGAAGTGAAGTCTTCCGAAAAAGAAACGCGCTTCTTGATTTAGGTCATGAAGTTGTCGTCCAGACCAGCTATAGGTTGACGAAAAATCTAGAAAAGTCATCTCTAAAATCAGCAGGAAATCCACGGACCTCAGCATCAAACAGGGTCGCCAAGTGGTCAGACTTATCCTAGCCATGAGAGGATCTGTCTTGTAAAATGGGGAGGACGCCGTGCAAATTAGCTGGATAAGACTAATGAATCAGACCCCCAGAAAGGATAATCTCCTTAAAGATCAAAAATCAGCTTTTAAGACTGATATTACTCAATCCTAGAGATTGACCTTAAAGATTGAGAATTACAAACTCATGGAATTCGATGATATCTAAACTCGATCTTGAACGAGAAAATATTTTGATCAAAATTACAAACTGATTTGTTTTCTGAAAACCCATTTTCAATGCGTTCATTACCATTGAACGTAAAATCCTAGGAATTCACCTGGAATTCATTAGGTCACCTGAACCAAATCGGGTGTCAACCGTAAGAAAGGTGGTTGCATAGCATGGTCAAAGACAGGACCTTGTGCCAGACCGGAAAATTATAAGGGTGAGCTTTACTATTGCTCCTACCAAGGATAGTAATTGCATCCGATACGTTATAGACCATAATTAAAAGCATGTCAGGGGACATTGCCTTAACAGTTGCTTGTTCAACGCTTTCCTTTACAACCGGACGGTAGTTTACCGAAAGGTAATATTTGGAGCAAGTATACTGGACGTATTGCTTTCCCAATACAAGGCTAGCAAGTGGGTGACACAAAACCACAAGTTTTGAGCTAAAATTTTCAAATCTGAAACCCACCAAACCCACAAAAAGAATTTACAAACACCGGTGAAGGGTTATTCCGAAAAACTTATCTAGGGTAAAAGCTAGATTTAATTTTCAAAAAGATCAAATGTTTTCATAAAGATCCAATTTCCCTAATGGATCTAAATTTTATAGTCATGTGGGACTGTAAAACACATCGTTACTACCATTATTTATACCGCCGTAAAGAAATCACTAATGTACAAAGTGTGAAGAATAAAGAAATGATTCTAGTATATTTCAAGACTATATTGCTTGAGGACAAGCAACGCTCAAGTGTGGGAATATTTAATAATGCTAAAAACAAACATATATTTCATAGCATTATCCCTCAAGAAAGACAAGATTTTAGTTGCAACTGTTCTATTTACAAGTGATATTCGTTTAAATAATAAAAGGTGAAGACAAAAGACAGATTCGACGAATTGAAGACGCAAACGACTAAAAAGCTCAAAAGTACAAAATACAATCAAAGTGGTTCCAATTATTGATAAGAAACGTCTCAAAATTACAAGAGTACAAGACTCAAAACGCAAAGTACAAGATATTAAATTGTACACAAGGACGTTCAAAAATCGGGAACCGGGACCAGAGTCAACTCTCAACGCTCCACGCAACGGACTAAAAATTACAAGTCAACTATGCACATAAATAAAATATAATATTTAAATAATTCTTATAATTATTTATATATTATATTATTATTTATAAACCGTCGGCAGAAGAAACAAACACATGTGAGCCTCCCCAGCTGGCCATGCGATTGCATGGCCTTGAAGGGCAAAGCTCATGCGATCGCATGAGCCCCTTTTTCAGCTCACAGGCCAATAAATTTTGAGCTTTGGTGCACCATTTAACACACCTTTTTCATTTTCATCATACGTGAAATATATATATATATATATATATATATATATATATTATAATTTTAATTTTAATTTTAATTTTAATTTTTAATCCTAATAATAAGGGTATGTTAGCGAATGTTGTAAGGGTGTAAGTCGAAATTCTGTCCATGTAACGTTATGCTATTTTTAATCATTGTAAGTTATGTTCAACCTTTTTACATTAATGTCTCGTAGCTAAGTTATTATTATGCTTATTTAAAACGAAGTAATCATGATGTTGGGCTAATTACTAAAATTGGGTAATTGGGCTTTGTACCATAATTGAGGTTTGAACAAAAGAACGACACTTGTGGAAATTAGACTATGGGCTATTAATGGGATTTATATTTGTTTAACTAAATGATAGTTTTTTAATTTTAATATAAAGATTTACAATTGGACGTACCTATAAATAACCATATACACTCGATCGGACACGATGGGCGGGATATTTATATGTACGAATAATCGTTCATTTAACCGGACATAGGAATGGATTAATAGTCTATGGAATTATTAAAACAGGGGTGAAATTATGTACAAGGACACTTGGCATAATTTATAACAAAGTATTAAAACTTTGGGTTACACGCAGTCGATATCCTGATGTAATTATTAAATAAAGTATTAAGACCTTGTTACAGTTTAAGTCCCCAATTAGTTGGAATATTTGACTTCGGGTATAAGAATAATTTGACGAGGACACTCGCACTTTATATTTATGACTGATGGACTGTTATGGACAAAAACCAGACGGACATATTAAATAATCCAGGACAAAGGACAATTAACCCATGGGCATAAAACTAAAAATCAACACGTCAAACATCATGATTACTAAAGTTTAATTAAGCATAATTCCTTTATTTTCATATTTAATTGCACTTCTAATTATTACATTTTTATTTATTGTCATTGTATTTAATTGCACTTTTAATTTTCGTAATCTTTAATTATCGTAATTTTATTTTATCGCACTTTTATTTATCGCAATTTCATTATCGTTATTTACTTTACGCTTTAAATTAAGTCTTTTATATTTTACATTAGGTTTTAACTGCGACTAAAGTTTTAAAATCGACAAACCGGTCATTAAACGGTAAAAACCCCTTTTTATAATAATAATATTACTTATATATATATTTCTATTTTTATAAATTAAAACTAATATAGCGTTAAGCTTTGTTTAAAAGATTCCCTGTGGAACGAACCGGACTTACTAAAAACTACACTACTGTACGATTAGGTACACTGCCTATAAGTGTTGTAGCAAGGTTTAGGTATATCCATTCTATAAATAAATAAATATCTTGTGTAAAATTGTATCGTATTTAATAGTATTTCCTAGTAAAAATAAAGCTATTTCATATACACCTCGCATAACATCACTCATGCATCAATTTCCAACACTACTTCAAAAACATTCATATTTTAAGTTCGAATTTTTTAGAATTTAGAAACTAAAACAGTTTCTTTTCTGATGTAACACTGATATCGCGAAGAGATAATTGATTTCAGATAAGAATAGTTATGAAAATATCTTCGAAAATATCGAAGATATTTATAATAAAAGATACAATGATATCTTAGAATTTTAGAATCAAATTGTGATGAAGAAATTCATTCACGATGATTTAGAGCGATTAATGAGTAAGATATTCGCTAAAGATTTCATTAGAATCAGAATCATCAGGATTCTTTATGTACAAGTTTAGTCCTTGTGATTTGTCCACAGCCTCCTTTCTAATTTCGCATAATCCGCTTTTTGGTACTAAATTTTTCTATTGAGCATTTCCAACACTCCATTCTTTATCATCATACTTTCGACGGTTATGGTCGTTTATGGTTGTATACCATTTCTGCTGCTTCATTCCGCTTTTTCAAACTTTGGAGTATTGATTCATAGACTGGGTGCTTTTCAGAATTTCAGAATGGAAGATCACAATCCTAAGAGACAAATGTTATACGTATTTATATAACTGTTGATGTAGACATGGTGTGAGATTTCAAAATATTGATTGCTGATTCCCGGTAATGGGTATGGCAATTCTCGTTACAAGATGCGGATGAGTATATACTAGAGTTTTAATGAACAATTATAATGATTCTTCGAAAAGGTTTAAACCAATGAGTAATGAAGTTGCTTGTAAGTTTTTTGCTAATGTGATGGGGTGTATACGGTTTCCCGGTAACGATGTCGAAAGGCAAACTTATATATCACGGTTATAATAAGGCTAATCTGAATGAAAAGTCGAAGTTTTCTTGCTGGAGCTGTGACAAAATTTGCTATTTTGAAAAGGGATTGCAAAGTTATTTTCGGTAATAACAACGCCAAAGGAGCTAGCACAGATGCGTGTTAAACGTTTACTCAAGTTCTGAGTGTTTTCAGTGCATAACTATATGCATCAATCTTTTCTTCCGTAGATAAAGTGCAGTTGGTTCATCCTCTCGATTGAGGTGTTTTCAAGAATCATGAAAGGTTTGAACGCAGATTGGAATCGTCAAGATACAAATGAGGTAGGATGAAATCAAGTGGCAAACTTGAAGAATTGTTTAGCTTCATATGTTATAATCAATATTTTAATTCATTTTAATTGTCCAATGTTGGTAGTCCACAGTTAGTAATTCAATAATTCATATATAGTTAGATATATAACATTCGAATTAATTAATACGTATCGTGACCCATTGTATACATGTCTCAGACTCGATCACAACTCAAAGTATATATATTATTATAGAATAAACCTCAACCCTGTATAGCTAACTCCAGCATTACCGCATATAGAGTGTCTATGGTTATTCCAAATAATATATATAGATGCATCGATATGATATGTCAAAACCTTGTATACGTGTCCCAATATTTAAAGTGCGTAAAATAAATAACAAAAATTAAATGACGATAAATAAAATTGCGAGAATTAAAATTGCGATAAATAAATTGCGATAAATAAATGTAATAAGGAATTAACAGTTAGCTAGGAACAGTTAGCTAAGATTTTGTTAGCGTGAATTCTTAACAAAATTTCTCATAGTTAATTTGTTTGTTTCTAACAAATTTTATTTTTATCCAATGTTTTTTTCATTATGCCACTTGTTGGATTCTGATAGGTCAAAATCCAAATATGAAATTGAATGAAAATGGTTATTCTGCGGTGAACGGATACGTATATCGGTGGATGTAAGTAGGATAGTAAATGACTGTTGAATCAAATTGGAAGAATGTACAGTGTAACTTATTAATGTGAAATCTAAATATTCCTCGGGTATTACCTACCCGTTAAAATATTTTCATCATTAACAGTTTGTACGAAAGAATTTTTAATTACAATCTTTATTAAAACATATATACATATATATTTTCTTCAGATGTAATCATGGATTTAATGAGTCAATATGATATTAGACTCATTTGATTTACCGTTAGAACAATAATATATATTCTCTAAAACATTAAAGATTAGATCATCTCCATGAAGAACGAAGATAATTGATGTAGAACGATACGTAGAACAATGATTATGCTCGAGGTACATAATGAGATGTTGAGGTGTGTGATGTTGAACTTTGGTTGTTGGTGGTACTGGTATTGATGTTGGTGCTGGTGATGCTGCTGAAGCTGGTAAATTTTGCATCATATTTACCAAAGTCACTACCCGAGCGCGAAATTCGTTGACTTCTTCTATTATTTCGGGATGATTGTCGGTTGGAACGAGCGGATGAATAAGGTTTAGAATTGTGGATAGAATATAATCGTGACGAGCTACTCTGGAAATGAGAGAGAAAATGGTGTCTCGAACAGGTTCGCCGGTAAGTGATTCAGGTTCTTCACCAAAAGGTAAATTCGATTGGTGGAAAGGATCACCTTCTTCGCGTCTCCATCGATTAAGTCGGCTATGAACCCATCAGATGAATTGGGGATGGATGATTGGTTGCTCCATTCTGGTCACACTGCTTTCAGAGCTCGAGTGAAAATCCATATCGGAATCCGAGGGACTTGAACTAGTGACGAGTTCCATTTCGTACGATTGAATAAAGGATTTTTCGATATGAAATGATTTCCGGCTATCAAATGGTATTCTAATTACATAGAATATCTATATATATAGAACTAAAGATTTCGTAGATTACGAAAGAATTTACGGAATATGTCAGGAAAAGTTACAGTAACAGATACGCTAAGATATGAATTAGCAGATACACTAAGATATGAATTTTTGTCTATACACTATTCATGCAATCAATGCAGTAAGATGTGTCTAGACTAAGAATGATAAGCAGGTAATTTTCTAAGGATGAATAGCAGATGATTTCCGACTAGAAATGATAAGCAAAACTTTTGACATGCAGACACGGTCGAAGTCCAGACTCACTAATTCATCCTAACGACTTATCAGCTAGACACACTAATACAGACCTGGTTCGCTAAGACCACCGCTCTGATACCAACTGAAGCGACCCGTTTATACCGATTATAAACGATTCACAATAGTTGATTTCATCGCTAGGTACTTGAAACCTATATGATACATTTTACAAAAATTGCATTCGTTTTTAAAAGACAAACTTTCATTATATTGAAAGTTGACAGGCATGCATACCATTTCATAATATATCTAAACTATAAATGACTTAGTAATAATCTTGTTGAACTCAACGACTCGAATGCAAAGTCTTTTGAAATATGCCATGAATGTCTCCAAATAATATCTCAAATTGAGCAAATGCACAGCGGAAGATTTCTTTAATACCGGAGAATAAACATGCTTTCAAGTGTCAACCAAAAGGTTGGTGAGTTTATTAGTTTATCATAAACATTCATTTCCATCATTTTAATAGACCACAAGATTTCAGATATTCAATTGTACACATAACTCGAGTACATAATAGCACGCGTAACCCGCGAATTAAAAATCATTCATATGGTGAACGCTTGATAACTGACTTAACTTTAATGCATAGAATATCCCCAAACAGAACCTCTCGTCAGTATAATAATAATAATCTCGAAGTACTAAAGCATCCGTACCCCGGATGGGACTTGTCGTGGTCCATAGATCTATCTTTAGGATTCGCGTCGATTAGGGGCCATACCCGTTTCCTAATCATTAGGTTACAAAGCTAAAAAGGGGTGATATTCAATATTCATAATCCAGCCATAGAATGTAGTTTTTGATCACTTGTGTCTATTTCGTAAAACATTAGTAAAATCAGCGCATGTATTCTCAGTCCCAAAAATATATATAAAAAGGGAGCAAATGAAACTCACCATACTGTATTTTGTAGTAAAAATACATATAACGATATTGAACAATGCAAGGTTGACCTCGGATTCACAAACCTATATCATTTGTATATATATATTAAAACATATACTCGTAACTGGACCAATTTATTTATTATATCCTCAATTTATATCTTAGGTATATTTAATTTGTGTATATATTCAAAATGGTTAATATTTACATAGTTATATTAATATATTTATATACATATTCATTTAATATTATATTTAAAAATCGATAGTTTGTTATTTGTAAGTATTTATATAAATAATCTTAGTAGGGTTGATATATATAGTTATGTGAAATTTTAATATAAGTATAGTATGTATAATAAGTATATTTTATGTGCAAAATATTTATCTGCTTAAAAACGATAGTGTTGATATTAATGATTTACTAATAATAATAATAATAATAACTTTATTAAACATGATAATATTAATAATAATAATATTGATATTATTAATAATAATAATACTAATAGTTACAAAAGTGTTACTAATACTAATATTAATGAAAATAATGATAACTTATATTATTTTCATAATAATGATAACAATAATGATTCTAATCATGATAATAGTAATAATACAACTGTTAGTGATAATAATAATAATATTCATACTTGTATTTATAATCATAATAAATGAAATTTTTTATCATAATACTTATATTAATGGTAATAATAGTATTAATAATTATAATACTTTTAGTAATAACATTAATTAATAATGATAATCATAATCCTAAAAATGATAATAATAATTATATAAATAATATTTATACTAATACTAATGATAATAATAATAATAATAACAATAATAATATTCCTAATACTTAATAATAATAATACTAATAATAATAATAATAATAATAATAATAATAATAATAATAATAATAATAATAATAATAATAATAATAATAACAACAATAACAATAATAATTATAATAACAAAAATAATAATAATTATAATGATAATGGAAATGAAATAAAAATATATACCATTAAAAATGCTTTCCTAAAAAGATTTGCCCAAGACGAGGCTCGAACCCAAGACCTCTCGATTTCCCTACATACACCTCCCAGCACTCCTCCGTTTCAAATTATCTGATTAATATCTATCCTATATACATATAAATAGTTCCTTGCAGCTTCTATTTCTTCTTCTTCTTCTTCTTCTTCAAATCATAAGTCGATCAGGGTTCGAATCAACAACAATAAAAAGTTTAGGATTTATTTTGGTTATGAAAATGCAACGTAATCAGTCAGTATGTAAATGAATTGTTTTAAAAAAAAATAAATGAACTACAGCAGCAGTTTGTTCTTCACGAAACAAAAACAAAATAAAAAAAATAAACTCGAAATCAATTCAGTTGGAAACAATTCGAAAACATAACAACTAAATCATGTTTACTTTAGAATGTAAAAATGAAATGGACTACTTAATATTTGATTAGATTAAATAAAAAAAATTAAATAGCTCAGACTAAAAAGAAAAAAGAAAAACCCGATATGAACTCAAAATTGAATCTCAATTTTAAATATGTTTTAGATTACGATCTCTGAATGAAAAAGGATCTAAATAGTTATTAGAAACTATCTGTATCAACAATTAAACTTAAACGCTCAAAACAAACTCGAATTTGATCAAGAACACAGAGTTGACTTTTAAGTTTTAAAACTTTGACTCAAGAATTCGTAGTCGATATAACGAATTAAGACCCGAGAATTTGAGGAAACATTCACAACCTGATTTAGAACACTTCTGCATTTTTACTTCTTGACAAATCATTTTGAATCAATTCAAAGGTTAGATGGGTTTGAGAGAAAAAAATAAAAAACAAAGTATGTTATTCTTCTTCTAAATTTCTGCTCGAATTCTTGTGTAATTGCTGTGGCGAAATTAAGGAACACCATTGAATGATTGATGTTGTGAATAAAAAAAGTAGAAGTTGTTTTGTAGCTGAGATCGTGGAGACAGAATATCACGAGCAGGAGGAGAGAATAAAAAAAATAAATCAGATAAGGATCTGATATAATTACGCGTACTATATATTAGTCTTTATATATTATATTTAATATTTAATATAAATAGATATTAAATATCGTAATTATAAATATGTTGTTAGTATTAAAATAAAAATAATAATAATACTAATAATAATAATATTTATGTTAGAAATAAACTAACAAGATTATATTTTTAATGATAAAAATAATTTTAGTAATC
Organism: Rutidosis leptorrhynchoides; assembly: GCF_046630445.1. NCBI lineage: Eukaryota > Viridiplantae > Streptophyta > Magnoliopsida > Asterales > Asteraceae > Rutidosis > Rutidosis leptorrhynchoides. The sequence goes on along the minus strand of NC_092335.1, from coordinate 148,509,810 downwards.
ATAATAGATGATAATTTTTATAATAATACTTTTATATTAATAATATTAATAATAATATAACAAATCATTTTTTTTCTTTTTATATCTACATATTATATTAAAATAATAATATCCATAATACTGATATTAATATTAATGTTATTATTAATTAGAATAACAAAAGTAATAATAATATTACTATAACAACTAAATTTTAACTTGTAATAAGATTTCATATTTTAACCTTACATATTATAAATTATTTAATACTTATGTTATATAATAACATATTTGAATATGTAATATTTGTATAATTTATATATAATACAATGTACATATATTATTAATTATATAGAAATCATTCATGTACATATATATATATATTCATTCTAATAGCAACTTAGCTATTATATATATATTTTTACATTTTTAGCTTTAATGTTTATATTAAATTTTATTATTTCCAATTATTATTATATATATATACTTACATTTATATTTACATATTTATTTACACATAATTGTTCGTGAATCGTCGGGCATGGTCAAAGGTCAAATGTATACATGAACACAGTTCAAAGGTTTTGAGACTTTAACATTACAGACTTCGTTTATCGTCTCGAACTTATATAAAGATTAAGTTTAAATTTGGTCGAAAATTTCCGGGTCGTCACAAGGTTGTTCTGATTTCTATGAAAGAATGTATATCGATGTGAAAGTAGTAAGTATGGTTAATGATTATCGAGTAATTTAAGAATGTACAGTGTAACATATTAACGTGAAATCTAAATATTTCTCGGGTATTACCTACTCGTTAAAATATTTTCACAATTAATAGTTTGTACAAAAAAGAATCTTTATTACAATCTTTATGAAAATATATGAATGTATATTTTCTTCAGATGTAATACAGATTTAATGAGTTATTAGTCTATTAAACTCGTTTGATTTTTGGCTGGAACTAGAAATGAATAATCTCTGAAACATTAGAGATTACATAATCTTCGCAGAGTATTTCACTAATGTAATCAATACTTCATTATTTATTCTTATTGATATTCCTCGATGAAGGATGTTGGTGCACGTGGAATTCTTGTGAACTTCACAAGGCACGAATGATGTTGTTCTAGTAAGTTTTGAATACATCGATAATGAAAGTGTAACATCAAACATGTAATTGAGTAATACACTTGGTTTATTAGTAGATGGAATTCATTGAGTTGAAACAGAGATTGTAGTTAACGATGGTTAAGTCGTACATCATAGCATATTAGTAATATGAATTAACCGAGTAGTACTTTGTAACGACCCGGATTTTTCCAATCGTTTTATACTTATGAGATTAATATTTACATAAATTAAACCTTACCAACATGATAAGCAATCCAAATTGTTGAGACTTGTGTTTTTGAAAAAAGTTTTACACAACGTTTGACCGTCCAATTTGACCGATGATATCACGAACTATATAACATATGATAATTATACGTTTGTGTATATATATGTATTTATATATATTTAACATGATCTAAGGATGGTTTAACATCTCATTGTGTACTAATGACAATGAGTTATAAGTATATTTTGAAACTACTAACTTAAGTTTTCAAAACGATAACTATACGTAACATTCTTTGATATATATACTTATAACCTATAATGCTTATACATGTATCGTATATATAATGTATTTAATCACTTTTTAAGGACTTAAATACATAAAACAATATAAGTATATTCACAAACGATAGCTATATTTGAATTCTCATTCCGTTTCCTCAAGATTTCTATACGTATATCTAGGGTATATGTACCCGTATCATACCCAGCTTCTATACATATTTACTATTGGTATATACACATCAAATCAACATCCTAATCAACATTATTACTACCCTAGATATGAGGTAACTAGTATTTGTCAAGTAGCATGAATTATTAGTAAGAAAACAAAATTAGGAATCCTTTTCTTTCTTTATAAACTAAAAACGTTTTTATGAATGAACACCATTTCTTCACTCCATTTTCTCATACCTACACCCTCATTTCTCTCTCAAAATACTCCTAACTTCATACTTGATCATCTCCAAGCATTTTCCCCATCATTTAGCTTCAATTACAAGCCTTAAACACCATAAGAAAACTCTTTCAAGAACATATCAAAATAACCACCCATTTGAAGAAGTATACTTCCAACCTTTTGATCTAACTCCACCACTCTTTGATTCCAAGATTTTTTCTTATCTCTTACAGTAACTTTGTCCAAGTAACTTGAGGTAGTAATCTTGTTCATAATCTTGTTCGATTCATAATTATATAGCTATCTTATTTTATGTTTTTAAAATTTTAACAACATGAACATAGTTTGAATGATTTCAAACTTGTTTGCAAACTAAATAGATCCTTCTAACTTAACTTTTAAAACACTTCGAGACCTGTAATATATCATAATGATATGCTAACTTAACAAGATATAACTTGGTTTTACAAAGAACACCTTAAAAACTGAATCTGCGTCGTCGGAGTGTAACCGGGGGCTGGTTTGGGTTGGATAATTAAAAACCATCTTGAACTTTGAATTTGAAGTTCATGTTCTGGAAACATGATATTTCTTATGAATATGTTAACACATAAAAATTTCATGGTTTAACTCAAAGTGTAAGTATTTTTAGAAAAATGATCATTAAATGTTATTTTTATGATGGAAAATGATCACTTTCATAAGTTTCACCAAAGTTTGACCTATAACCTGTGATTTTGAATACAAACTAAGGTATTTTTAGTTTATATTCTTAAAATTTGACTCGATCCAAGGAAGTGGCAAGTTGAACCAACAAAAACAGAGTTGTAATGAATAAACTACGACTAAAACAAGATTGGGTATCCGAAGCTAGTTTAGCTACGAAAATATTTGGAGATAAAGTAAACTAATCATATCTTTTCTAATTAATATGATATTTTATATATAATTACTTATGATTTGATTTTATATATTTCAGGACCACCCGTAAACAACACGAGAAGATTAATCATAAGACCTCATGATTGTACGCAACACGTCATTTGACAACACGGTACTTTATGTACGCAACACGTCATTTGACAACATGGTACCATGGGTCGAGATTAATTCTGATCAATACGAATACGATAGGGTCTTTATTTATTTTATTGAGCAACTAATTGTGGACCACTAACATCGGACTGCTAACTACGGACTAAGAAAATATTAAAAGTATTATAAGTATATATATATATATATGTAACGATTACTTGAAAAGAAAATATGTTGATATATTATATATATGGTTAGGTTCGTGATATCTATCGGAGACCAAGTCGAGTTAAATACCTTCAAGGCAAAAGTGAGTATATAGTCCCACTTTTAAACTCTAAATATTTTGGGATGAGAATACATGCATTTTATGATTTACGTTATGGACACAAGTGATTAAAAATATATATTCTACGTTGAGTTGTACCACTGGCATACTTCCCTGTAACTTGGTAACTACTATTTACATAAGGTATTGTAAACGCGAATCCTGTTGATAGATCTATCGGGCCTGACAACCCCAACCAGACTGGACGACCAGTATTCAACGGTTGCACAGTACTTCGTTTCGGTGACTACACTTGGTACAGTGTAGTAAGATTTCATAATAAAAGGAATATGCGACGTTGATTAAATGTTAAGTATGGTTATCAAGTGCTCAACAACTTAGAATATCTTTATTAAAACGTTTATATATGAAATCTTATGGTCTATATTTATAAGGCTGTCGGCATTAAACCTATATCTCACCAACTTTATGTTGACGTTTTAAGCATGTTTATTCTCAGGTGATAACTAAAAGCTTCCGCTGCAACATGTTGAATTTAAGCAAGATCTTGAGTATGCATATTTGTGTCAAAAATAAAACTGCATATCGGAGAAGTTGTAATGTAAAATACGTTGGAAATCGTGTTGTTATCATCACATGTAAAGTTTGTAAGGCTAAGATTATCACTAAACGATAATCATTATTATGTTGTTTAAACTTTGTATTTTTAATAAAAGTTATGGTTTGTATTGTAAAAACGAATGCAGTTTTCTTTGAAAAATGTCGCATATAGAGGTCAATACCTCGCGATGAAATCATATGTTATTATATTTGTCCTTATGGTTTAGGACGGGTTATGACATGTGGTATCAGGGCGTTGGTCTTAGAGAACCAGAAAATTTGCATTAGTGTGTCTTATCAAGTTTGTTAGGATGCATTAGTGAGTCTGGACTTTGACCGTGTTTGATTTTGAAAATTATTGCTTATCCTTGTTGGTTAAAAATTAATATGTAACTATTATGTGGTACTAACGTGCTAGTTGTTATGTGATAGATGTCTGGCTTAGAACTTGTTATCACATTCAGCGACTCTGAACCAGAATCTTCAGATGGTGTTCCAGTCATTAACATGTCCGATGATGAAAACGACACCTTTGGAGAAGACTCACAATTTTCGAATGAATCAATTGAAGAGGAACCGGAAAGTGATCCTGAGGAGGAAGAAATACAGGAAATTACGAAAGACAAGTTCGAAAGAGGAAAGAAACGAAAGGCTACTGAATTGGAAAATCCAAATCCCGAGTTTAGTGAGGATGTTGTGCCACCAACTCCACCAGACACTTCCACCCCTATTCCCGCTATTCCTATTAGTTCTATCCCGGCATCCAGTTCTTCAGCCCCTCAGCCAAAATGCAGGGAGATAGTCAAGATAACCTTTAAGTGATTTCTTTGAACACAAACGTTTTGGGTTAAATGATGCGCTGTTGTTTTAAACCATGGGATCATATAACGTTTTGTATAATATTACTAGTGTGGTTTGCTTAATGTTTGATGTAAAATAAGCATATGTAAAATAGTGAAGTGTGAAATGCAATAATTTTCCATGGTTGAGTGTTATTTGGATGGTAGTAATTAATTTCTGTACTAAGCTATTAAGTATGAACTTTAACGGGTAGGTACTACCCTAGATATAATTATAAAATGCTAATAAGAAGAAAAGGCTTTTATAATAATAACTGGTTCATATTATTAATAAGCTACGATGTACTGTAAATACATACTACATCTATAATATTCCATGTGAATAATTATTTTTTTTCATTCTTATTTAAGATTATGGCGAGATTGAACCAAATGACGGAACAAGAAATTAAGGAACTCATCAATCAGCGAGTGGACGACAGAATGTTATGGGTCGAGGCTGCAAGAGGTGCTGCAGTTAACCCAAATCCTCATGTGGGATGTACTTACAAAACTTTTCAAGGTTGCAAGCCCTCATCATTCAGTGGAACAGAAGGACCGGTCGGTTTAACCCGGTGGATTGAAAAGATTGAGTCTGTGTTTAAAATCAGTGGTTGTATTGAGAAGGACATGACCAAGTATGCATTGTGCACTTTACAAGATAGTGCACTCACGTGGTGGAAAAACTATGTGAAGGCTGTAGGAGGAGATGTAGCTTATGATACTCCCTGGGAAGAATTCAAAACAATGCTAATCAACGAGTATTGTCCAAGGAACGAGGTTAGAAAGTTGGAAACTGAATTACGAAGCCTGAAAGTTGTTGGTACTGAACTCACCAACTACAATCAGCGATTCATGAAATTAGCTTTGCTATGTCCCGAATTGGTACCAACCGAAGAACGGAAGATAGAACTGTACAAAGATGGTTTGCCTACAAATGTCAAAGCAAATGTTACAGCATCGAAACCCAAGACTATTCATGAAGCCATCACCATGGCAAACGAGTTGATGGATCAAATTATTCTGGATAAGAACACCGATGTCAAGACATCAGAAAACAAAAGAAAGTGGGAAGGTAATCAACAATCCAACAAGAAACAAGAAACCACGCAAGGTGTGGGTAGTGGTTCCAGCTCAAGTTACAAAGGACGAAATCCTTTATGTAACAGTTGCCACAAACATCACTCTGGTTATTGTAATGTGGTGTGCGATAATTGTAATCGAAGGGGTCATCTTGCTGAAGATTGTAGGATTCATGTTACAAATACCAATGGCACCAAGACTCCTGCCACCAATGCAAATAGAACTGCCTTGGCCACTGTTGCTTGTTATGGGTGTGGGAAACAGGGTCATTATAAGAGCCAATGCCCAAATCCAGAGAAGAATAACGGACCTACACGTGGAAGAGCATTTATAATTAATGCTAGAGAGGCGTGTGAATACCCGGAGCTTGTTACGGGTACGTTTATCATTAATAACTTATCAGCATCTATTATATTTGATACTGGTGCCGATAGAAGTTACGTGTGTAGAGACTTTTACGCTAAATTGAATTGTTCATCATTACCTCTAGATGCTAAGTACATGATTGAGTTAGCTAATGGTAAACTAATTAAAGCCGATAAAATTTGCCGTGATTGTAAAATAAATTTAGCCGGAGAAACATTTAAGATTGATTTGATACCCATAGAATTAGGAAGTTTTGACATAATTATCGGCATGGACTGGATGTCCAAAGTAGGAGTCGAAGTGGTGTGTGATGAAAAGGCAATTCGTATTCCTCGAAAGGATAAATCAATGATAATGATTTACAGAGATAAAGGTAACCCAAACCTAAATCTCATTAGCTGTTTGAAAGCTCGAAAGTGCTTAGAAAAGGGATGTTATGCCATCCTAGCACATGTAAAGAAAGTTGAAGAAAAGGAGAAAAATATTAACGATGTAAATGTAGTAAGAGACTTTCCCGATGTATTTCTGGAAGAATTACCGGGACTACCTCCTTTCAGGTCTGTAGAATTTCAAATAGATCTTGTACCAGGATCTGCACCGGTTGCTCGTGCTCCATATAGACTTACACCGTCCGAGTTAAAAGAACTTCAGAGTCAGTTAAAAGAATTACTGGACCGAGGATTCATACGACCAAGTACTTCACCGTGGGGAGCTCCAATTTTATTTGTTAAAAAGAAAGATGGATCTTTTAGAATGTGTATAGATTATCGTGAATTAAATAAGTTAACTATCAAGAATCGGTATCCACTACCGAGAATTGACGACTTATTTGATCAACTGCAAGGATCATGTGTGTACTCGAAAATCAACTTAAGATCGGGCTATCATCAACTACGTGTCAAAGAAGAAGATATTCCGAAAACTGCTTTCCGGACACGCTACGGTCATTACGAATTTTTGGTCATGCCGTTTGGATTAACGAATGCACCAGCTGTATTCATGGACCTCTTGAATCGAGTTTGTAGTCCGTATCTAGATAAGTTTGTTATTGTTTTCATTGATGATATTCTCATCTATTCCAAAAATGAGCAAGAGCATGAGCAGCATTTAAGGTTGGTATTAGAATTGTTAAGAAAAGAACAGTTATACGCCAAATTTTCTAAATGTGCATTTTGGTTGAAAGAAGTGCAATTTCTTGGTCACGTTGTTAGTAGCAAAGGAATTCAGGTTGATCCAGCTAAAATTGAGGCCATTGAAAAATGGGAGACTCCTAAGACACCAACGCAGATACGCCAATTTTTGGATTTAGCCGGTTATTATAGAAGGTTTATTCAAGATTTTTCCCGAATAGCTAAACCATTAACAGCGTTAACGCAAAAAGGGAAGAAGTACGAATGGACCTCTGAGTAGGAGAGTGCATTTCAATTACTGAAGAAGAAGTTAACTACGGCGCCTATTTTATCGTTACCTGAAGGGAACGATGATTTTGAGATATATTGTGATGCTTCGCGACAAGGTTTTGGTTGCGTCCTTATGCAACGAAAGAAAGTTATTGCATATGCATCCCAACAATTGAAGATTCACGAGCAGAATTATACGACGCATGATTTAGAATTGGGAGCAGTAGTGTTTGTATTGAAGATATGGAGACACTATTTATATGGGGTTAAATGCACTGTGTTTACTGATCATAAAAGCCTTCAACATATTTTTGATCAGAAACATCTGAACATGAGGCAACGTAAGTGGGTCGAGCTGATAAATGACTATGATTGTGAAATTCGCTATCATCCCGGGAAAGCGAACGTGGTGGCTGACTCTTTAAGCAGAAAGGAACGGGAACCAATTCGAGTACGAGCAATGAACATAAAAATTCGCATGAATCTCAACTCACAAATCAAAGAGGCTCAACGAGAAGCTCTTACTAAAGAAAACATAGGAAATGAAATAATGAAGAAGTATGAGAAGCAACTTGTTATACGGGAAGACGGAATTCGATATTTTGCAAACCGTATTTGGATACCAAAGTTGGGTGGATTAAGGAAGTTGATATTGAATGAGGCACATAAGACAAGATACTTGATACATCCTGGAGTTGGAAAGATGTATCAAGATCTTAAGACGCATTATTGGTGGCCTAATTTAAAGACAGACGTTGCAACATATGTTGGGAAATGTTTAACTTGTTCCAAAGTTAAAGCAGAACACCAGAAGCCGTCAGGGTTACTTCAACAACCAGAAATCCCAGAATGGAAATGGGATGGTATTACCATGGATTTCATCACAAAGTTACCTAAGACTGCCTGGGGTTATGACACCATTTGGGTAATAGTTGATCATCTCACCAAATCTGCACATTTTTTGCCTATAAAGGAAACGGATAGAATGGAGAAACTATTACGATTATACATAAAGGAAATTGTTTCAAGGCATGGAATACCGATTTCCATTATATCCGATCGTGATAGTAGATTTACATCAAAGTTTTGGCAATCACTACAGGAGGCCCTGGGAACTCGTTTGGATATGAGCACCGCATATCATCCACAAACTGATGGGCAGAGTGAAAGAACAATTCAAATTCTTGAAGACATGCTCAGGGCATGTGTGATAGATTTTGGAAACGGATGGGATAAGTATCTACCATTAGCAGAATTCTCGTATAATAATAGTTATCATGCGAGCATTAAAGCTGCACCATTCGAAGCACTATATGGAAGGAAGTGTAGATCCCCTATCTGTTGGAATGAAGTAGGAGATCGACAATTAACTGGTCCCGAGATCATACATGAAACTACTGAGAAGATAGTACAAATCAAGGAGAGATTGAAAACAGCTCGTAGTCGCCAAAAGAGCTACGCCGATGTCCGAAGGAAACCATTAGAGTTTCAGATCGGTGACATGGTTATGCTAAAGGTGTCACCTTGGAAAGGTGTAATACGTTTTGGAAAAAGAGGTAAACTGAACCCAAGGTATGTAGGCCCGTTCAAGATCATCGAACGCATCGGAATTGTAGCTTATCGACACTAGTTACCACAACAACTCGCCGGAGTACATAATTCATTTCACGTCTCAAACCTCAAGAAATGTCTTGCAAAGGAAGATCTCACCATTCCTCTTGAAGAAATCCAAGTCGACGAGAAACTACAATTCATAGAAGAACCAGTCGAAATCATGGACCGTGAAGTTAAACAACTCAAGCAGAGCAACATACCAATCGTTAAGGTTCGTTGGAATGCTCGAAGGGGTCCCGAGTTTACTTGGTAACGAGAGGATCAGATGAAACAAAAGTACCCACATTTGTTTCCCGACAACGCAAAATAGGTACAACTTTAAAATTTCGGGACGAAATTTATTTAACGGGTAGGTACTGTAACGACCAGGATTTTTCTAATCGTTTTATACTTATGAGATTAATATTTACATAAATTAAACCTTACCAACATGATAAGCAATCCAAATTGTTGAGACTTGTGTTTTTGAAAAGAGTTGTACACAACGTTTGACCGTCCAATTTGACCGATGATATCACGAACTATATAACATACGATAATTATACATTTGTGTATATATATATGTATTTATATATATTTAACATGATCTAAGGATGGTTTAACATCTCATTGTGTACTAATGACAATGAGTTATAAGTATATTTTGAAACTACTAACTTAAGTTTTCAAAACGATAACTATACGTAACATTCTTTGATATATATACTTATAACCTATAATGCTTATACATGTATCGTATATATAATGTATTTAATCACTTTTTAAGGACTTAAATACATAAAACAATATAAGTATATTCACAAAAGATAGCTATATTTGAATTCTCATTCCGTTTCCTCAAGATTTCTATACGTATATCTAGGGTATATGTACCCGTATCATACCCAGCTTCTATACGTATTTACTATTGGTATATACACATCAAATCAACATCTTAATCAACATTATTACTGCCCTAGATATGAGGTAACTAGGATTTGTCAAGTAGCATGAATTATTAGTAAGAAAACAAAATTAGGAATCCTTTTCTTTCTTTATAAACTAAAAACGTTTTTATGAATGAACACCATTTCTTCACTCCATTTTCTCATACCTACACCCTTATTTCTCTCTCAAAATACTCCTAACTTCATACTTGATCATCTTCAAGCATTTTCCCCATCATTTAGCTTCAATTACAAGCCTTAAACACCATAAGTATACTTCCAACCTTTTGATCTAACTCCACCACTCTTTGATTCCAAGATTTTTTCTTATTTCTTACAGTAACTTTGTCTAAGTAACTTGAGGTAGTAACCTTGTTCATAATCTTGTTCGATTCATAATTATATAGCTATCTTATTTTATGTTGTAAAATTTTAACAACAAGAACATAGTTTGAATGATTTCAAACTTGTTTGCAAACTAAATAGATCCTTCTAACTTAACTTTTAAAACACTTCAAGACCTATAATATATCATAATGATATGCTAACTTAACAAGATATAACTTGGTTTTACAAAGAACACCTTAAAAACTGAATCTACGTCGTCGGAGTGCAACCGGGGGCTGTTTTGGGTTGGATAATTAAAAACCATCTTGAACTTTGAATTGGAAGTTCATGTTCTATAAAAATGATATTTCTTATGAATATGTTAACACATAAAAATTTCATGGTTTAACTCAAAGTGTAAGTATTTTTAGAAAAATGATCATTAAATGTTGTTTTTATGATGGAAAATGATCACTTTCATAAGTTTCACCAAAGTTTGACCTATAACCTGTGATTTCGAATACAAACTAAGGTATTTCCAGTTTATATTCTTAAAATTTGACTCGATCCAAGGAAGTGGCAAGTTGAACCAACAAAAACAGAGTTGTAATGAAGAAACTACGACTAAAACAAGATTGGGTATCCGAAGCTAGTTTAGCTACGAAAATATTTGGAGATAAAGTAAATTAATCATATCTTTTATAATTAATATGATATTTTATATATAATTACTTATTATTTGATTTTATATATTTCAGGACCACCCGTAAACAACACGAGAAGATTAATCATAAGACCTCATGATTGTACGCAACACGTCATTTGACAACACGGTACTTTATGTACGCAACACGTCATTTGACAACATGGTACCATGGGTCGAGATTAATTCTGATCAATACGAATACGATGGGGTCTTTATTTATTTTATTGAGCAACTAATTGTGGACCACTAACATCGGACTGCTAACTACGGACTAAGAAAATATTAAAAGTATTATAAGTATATATATATATATATATATATATATATATATATATATATATATATATATATATATATATATATATATATATATATATATATATATATATATATATATATATATATATATATAACGATTACTTGAAAAGAAAATATGTTGATATATTATATATATGGTTAGGTTCGTGATATCTATCGGAGACCAGGTCGAGTTAAATACCTTCAAGGCAAAAGTGAGTATATAGTCCCACTTTTAAACTATAAATATTTTGGGATGAGAATACATGCATTTTATGATTTACGTTATGGACACAAGTGATTAAAAATATATATTCTACGTTGAGTTGTACCACTGGCATACTTCCCTGTAACTTGGTAACTACTATTTACATGAGGTATTGTAAACGCGAATCCTGTTGATAGATCTATCGGACCTGACAACCCCAACCGGACTGGACGACCAGTATTCAACGGTTACACAGTACTTCATTTCGGTGACTACACTTGGTATGGTGTAGTAAGATTTCATAATAAAGGGAATATGCGACGTTGATTAAATGTTAAGTATGGTTATCAAGTGCTCAACAACTTAGAATATCTTTATTAAAACGTTTATATATGAAATCTTGTGGTCTATATTTATAAGGCTGTCGGCATTAAACCTATATCTCACCAACTTTATGTTGACATTTTAAGCATGTTTATTCTCAGGTGATAACTAAAAGCTTCCGCTGCAACATGTTGAATTTAAGCAAGATCTTGAGTATGCATATTTGTGTCAAAAATAAAACTGCATATCGGAGAAGTTGTAATGTAAAATACGTTGGAAATCATGTTGTTATCATCACATGTAAAGTTTGTAAGGTTAAGATTATCGCTAAACGATAATCATTATTATGTTGTTTAAACTTTGTATTTTTAATAAAAGTTATGGTTTGTATTGTAAAAACGAATGCAGTTTTCTTTGAAAAATGTCGCATATAGAGGTCAATACCTCGCGATGAAATCATATGTTATTATATTTGTCCTTATGGTTTAGGACGGGTTATGACATACTTACCCTTAAAAATTCATACGTAATAGCTTAGTACGAAAAGATATATTATGGTTTCTAAAATTCATATATATATAATATATAAATTCTTTGGAAATAATAAGTTAATACTCCATAACTCGTTATTTCAATATAACCATTGGTGATTGTGCTGTCGATATCTTCGGTGGTTATGGAGCTGGTGGAGCTTGTGGTGCTACAGGTGTTGCTGGTGTTGGTGATACTGATGGTGATGTTGGTGATACCGCTGGTGGCGCTTGTACAACAAGTCTAGCTTGTAAATTACACACCATTCTTGTCAGGGGTTCCTCTATCATCTCTATCCATCTACTCATCTGGTTTAAGGTTAGAACTAGAATAATTAATCTCTAAGGGGCCGTTTGGTATGTGGGATTTCATTGTATTTCATGGGATTTGGAATTGAAATACCATGAAAACCCATGTTTGGTTGCTTAAAAAATGAATGGATTTAAATTACGAGGAGCTTTTCAAATCCTTTTGCTTTGGGAATTCAAATACTTTGTAGGGTCAAGGGATTTCAAATGTTTATGAAACACAGAGTTTTCAACCGGCTTATTTAGACCAAAATACCCTTCAATATTAATAAAGGCACAGCAACTCATCCTTTTCATTTGCACAAAACCAAACACCACACCGCCACTTTCATGTCTTTCTATAATCGCTGATTTTCTTCGATTACAGGTGAGACATCGACATATATTTTGCGATCCATCGTTTGCTTGCTTTAATTTTACGAATCATCATTATTATAAAATATATAATATATAACCTGCTTCAAATTTGGATTAAAGGATGGAGTAAATTTTATGTGCAATAAATGATGTCTTTTTCATTGATTTTGTGTTCCGTATTATTTAAATTTTTCTGATTTCATTTTGTTTATTAATATTGATTATAATACTTTTTAGCTACTGCTTGTTTAGATTAGGTATGACATACATGTGTATTTCGTCTATGAAATTTATTGATAAATTAGGTATGACATAGTCACGTAGATCTCTAACTTGATTTTTTTTTGTATTTAATGTGCATTAATATATGTATGCATTTGTATCTATAGTCTATATTACATGTGTGTATGATGTTCACACTACCTAATTTTTTTTAAGGTTTTTGATAACAAGAAAACATGTGCATTTTGTCTGTGATTTTATTGATAAATTATGCATAACGTAGATGTCTAAGTTGCTTTTTTCTGTATAATCTGACTAGCAAAATAAAATAAGTTATGACAACTCAAAATAGAGGTTATCGCGGGTGGTCACCAGTTGAAGAAACAATGCTTGTTGAGATTCTTGTAAATATGGTTAATAATGGTCGATTTAAAGACGATAATGGCTTTAAATCGGGATACTTGAAACATCTCAAAGAGAAGTTAAAAGAATCATTTCCGAGCTCGGGTTTGTTGGGTAAACCCCACATTGAATCAAAGGTAAGGACTATGAAGCGTGTTTGGCAAGTTGTTCATGACATTTTTAGTGGTTCTAACACAAGCGGGTTTGGTTGGTTAGATGATACAAAACTTTTGAGTGCTACTTCTGAAGTTTGGGATGAGTATATCAAGGTAAATACTATACACTTCTAGAATATATGATTAGATATTGCTTGATTTAATGTTAGATAAATTGTTCTTGCATTTAACTTCATTATTTTGGCATTGAATAGCATCATAAAGAAGCGGCTAAATGGAGAAACAAACCATTTCCTCACAATAATGAATTGTGTACTGTTTTTGGAAAAGATTCCGCTCACGGGAGTGGAAGTAGATCATTTGGTGACATCGATGAGGAGACAAATATAGGAATGCAAGAATTCGATGAAGATGTTCAAGTCGAAGGAAATACAAATACTCAAGCTAATGAAAATGTTTAAGTCCAGGAAAATACAGATATTCAAGATGAAAATGTTTCAAGTGTTCCTAGGAAGAAAAGAAAAAGAAAAAATCAAACCGATCCTTTGGTTGATGGATTGCATGAAGTAGTTAATGTACTTGGTAATACTATAAGCGAAGCGGCTAACACAGTGAGTCGAGACATTGACTTTCATGTGGATTTAAAAATGAAAAGGGCCAAAATCACTACTGATATTTTCAAAATGGCATCACTTACTCAAGAAGAAAAGTTCCGGGTAATGGGAAAGATTAGAAGTGAAAACGATAATGTTGAAGCTTACTGGGATTTGGATGAATAAAATAGAGAGGGTTCGATGAAGTATATGTTGAAAGAGTAGTTGGGTTGTATGTTGGTATGTTTTAACAATATTATGTAACTTTCATGGATTAATTTTTTGATTGTGAATGTTTTGCTAGCCTTTTGGTTTGTGACTATGAGCAAAACTATATTATGAAAGTTGTTTTGTCTAAGGAATGTAAATCTGGTTGACTATATTGTAATTAGAAAGCTCCAACTATATTTTGATGTCTTAACAGCTTATTTTGTGTTTTATTGTTTTAACATTAAGATATATGGTCATAATTCTATCGTTATGTATTGATAAGTAATTGTAGTATAAATTTTTTATCAACAAAGGGTAGTTTTGTCAATGAATCAGAAATCTGGTAAAAAACTTAAAAAAAAAATGTGAACCAAACACGTTATGGGATTTAAAATCCCAGGATTTAAAATCCTGAAGCATTTCAAATCCCTTGGGATTTTAAATCCTGGTATTTCAAAACCACGAACCAAACAGCCCCTAAAACTTTTAGAAACTACATATTCCCTGCAGAATATTTCTTCAATGAGGTGATGAATTAATACTTCATCGTTTGTTGTCGTTGGTACTCCTTGGTACCTATGGTACATATGATGTTGATGCCCGAGGTACAGATTGTGATGTGGAGGCGTGTGATGTGGATGTGGTTGTTGGTGGTGGTAATGATACTGTTGGTGTTGATGATGGTAGTACTGTTGATGCCGGTGATGCTGCTGGTGCTTGTGGTATTGAGGCTTGCGATGTGGATGTTGTTGGTGGTACTTGTGTTGTTGCTGGTGCTTGTAATCTTTACACCATATTCTCCAACGCCACTACTCGAGCGCGAAGATCGTTGACTTCTTCTATTACACCGAGATGATTGGCGGTTCGAACGAGCGGATGAATAAGATTTAGAATAGTAGATGTTACGTAATCGTTGCGAGCTATTCTGGAAATGAGGGTGAAAATGGTGTTACGGATTGGTTTGTCGGTGAGCTATTCTGGAAATGAGGGTGAAAATGGTGTTACGGATTGGTTTGTCGGTAAGTGCTTCAGGTTCTTCGCCCAGAGGGAAATGTGGTGGATGGAAGGGATCACCTTCTTCTTGTCTCCAATGATTAAGTAGATTACGAACCCATCCCCAATTCATCCAGAATAGATGATGGCTAATTGGTTGATCCATTCCGGTTACACTACTTTCGGAGCTCAGGTAGAAATCCATATAGGAAGAGCTATTGGAATCTGAGGAAGTCGAACACGATGCGGGATCCATCTTATATAATCAGGGAAATGATTTTTGATGTGAAATAGATTATAGGACTTAGATTGGTATTCTTCAATACATAATTTACATACGTATATATAATACCAAAATTCCATAAATTACGGAGGAATCTTTGAAAGATGTCAGGCAAAGTTTACAGTATCAGATATGCTAAGATATGAATTCGTCTGTACACTATCTATGCAATAAATGCTAGAAAACGTGTCTAGACTTAAGAATGATAAGTATGTAATTTTCGACAAGAAATGATAAGCAAAAATCGGTAAAATAGATATGGTCATAGTCCAGACTCACTAATGCATCCTAACAAATACCAGTTAAACACACTAATGCAAATTCTAGTTCCCTATGACCTCAAGCTCTGATACCAACTGTAACGACCCGCCAAAATCGCTACTGACGCGGTACGTTATTCATTGATTTCATAGTGAGGTTTTGACCTCTACATGATACGTTTTGTAAACATTGCATTCTTTTAAAAAGGCACACCATAAATGAATATCAAATTCCAAGGTTTTTGACATCTGATGATATCTACATATAGACAATCACCGTAAATAATAGTTTATAATAATACATCCGTTGACAATGCAGTCAAAATAAGATACATGGTGATGATTTTATGAATGCAAAGTTTTCTCGAATAAAGCATGTATGACTCCATGCACATAGCTTGTATAACGTATAAGCAAACAGCGAAAGACTTCTAGGAACCTGAGAATAAACATGCTTAAAAGTGTCAACACAAAGGTTGGTGAGTTCATAGTTTCAATATTGCGCATACTCTGTATATAAAGGTGGATCACAAGATTTCAGTTGTTTCATTCAAAACGTTTATCAAAATATTATACGAAATTGAGCACCCTGGTAACTAAACTTAACGTATATATAATAAGTACCCCTGTTTTAACATACATGCAACCAACATGTATAATACATGCAAACCAACGTGCACTAAACTCAAATAGCATACGTCTACTTTATAGTTCATGCTAGGGTCTCTATACTTGGAACGGACGGGGATGTCAAGCCCTATGGATCTATATACAACTACTATAGCCCACCAGTTCTTATAACTGGCAGTTACTAGTTACCAAAGTTAAGGGATTTTCGGCTCAAACTCAGTGTAGAATTTAGTATGTACTTGTGTCCATTGTGTATAAAATAAAGTGCATGTATTCTCAGCCCAAAAGTATTTAAAGTATTTAAAAAGGGAATCTATAAACTCACGGTTTAATATTGAGATTCAATATTGTAGGCAAATTGCGTAGATATAACGGTAGTGGACACTTGTATTGTTGGCCTTGGATTCACGAACAATACCTCCGAACAATACCTAATAATTCCTTAGTTTTAAAATGGTTTGAAACCCGAATTAAAAACACCCATTTACTTGTTATAGTATACTACTAACACTAATTTGGAAGTTAAGCTAGAAATATTACGGGGTAAAAGATAAATATTACTGAGTAATATGTAAATGTATGTGTTCGTGTGTGCATATATATAGAGAGAGATAATAATAATAATATAATATAATATAATATAATATAATATAATATAATATAATATAATATAATATAATATAATATAATATAATATAACATAATAATTAAAATATAATAATATAATAATAATAATAATTCAAATGTGTAAGAATTGGTGTAAGAATAGTAAGCCGCCTCATATTTTGTCTTTTCATTTTATGTGTCGACACCACATTTTCTAATTCGTGAATCAACATTTGGTTTTACTTATAAACGTGTAATTATAAAATTTTAAAAAAGTCGTATTTCTTAAATACATTAGGGGTATGTTATGTAACTTATAATTAATAATTTCTATCATGTCGCTTTCATGTGAATAGTAAATTAATTAATTTTGTTTCATTTACTATTCATATGAATAGTAAATGAATTAATTTTGATTCAACTATTTAAGTTACATTGTTGTACGTTGTGCTTTATAGCTTGTACATCTTTGGTTTAATTGCGTTTCTTCTTATAAATTAAAAAAAAATTACAACATAAAAATAAAACTATCATATACGTAAAAAATTTAATTTGAAATTGCATCATTTAATAGTAAATTTTTATCATTTCGTATATAAATATTATTCGCATGTTTCCGTATATATATATATACACACAATTATATAATTATCACAAGTTATGACGTTCGTGAATCGTCGGACAAACAAAGTGGTCAACCGTTATATAAAACTCATTTACAAAAGTTTTAAAACTTGTCAAAATGCATTGCTTATCATGACGAAAATATTAAATCATATAGAGAATTGCTTTAAATAAGTCAAAATTTTTCGGGTCATCACAGCGTTCCTATTATTCTGAACGACGTTCCACTTTTTCGAGCAAAGGAACGACGTTCCACATAGTGGAATGGCATTCCACCTAGAAATCTGGGTAATTAGGGTTTGATAGCTTGATAATTAAGGTTATCATCAAGTTTCCATCAATTTTCAACATCCACATCAAGGATTGGAGATTAGCTGAAGATCTAGGGCTTGTTCTTCATCATCTTCATCTTCTTCGTCTAGCTCAATTTGTATTTTTCATAGTTTGGTACAATCTTATCTTTATTATTGCATAATGATGTTTGATTCTACTTTTATTACTTGTAATGTGATTCTTCTAGCCATGCTTGTCAAGATTCTATTATGTATACTTGATTATGAAGCTTGTAAGCTAAGGATTGTTCTTATTTATATTTATGATTGTGTTCGGATGAATCTATGAGTTGATGATTATGATTTATTATTAAAAATTAGCTAAGAGATTCTTTGCTATCTTTATTTTAGGTTTTACTTTGATTATATGAGTTGTGTAGCTTGTCTTAGGGATTTGATTAGTGAATCAACTTTTACATCAACACTTAGGTGATTTAGACAATCAAATTGGAGATTTCAAGGGATTGGATTCTTGGTTTGGATTGGTTTTTAATTGGTCCTTAGTCAAAATAGTGGAATTTGGTTTTCTTAAGGGATTTTGATTACTAAAGGGTTTCAGTGGACTTTAATCCAAGTTAAGTACTAATGACATTCAAATGATTCAACTAGATCAATTAATATAAGCTTATGGAAATTTGCAAGTGTTGATTTGATCATTAGAACATCTAGTAAGGATACTAGAATACATAAGTTTGAACACAATTAGATCTTAAGTAGAACAAAAAGAACAATTCGAATGCTTCAAGTAGAATAGTCAAGTGTGCATGCTTTTATTATTTATATTTACTTAATTATTTCTAGTTGCTAGTTTATATTACAAGTGTTTTCTTAAAAAGTTTCAAAATACAAACCCTCCCCCCCCCAACCAAACAAACCTTAGGATGATTATGAGTTTTCATCGATTCAACTAGCAATTACCGCTCTCTTGTGACGAATCTTAAACGGAAAACTTACTAATTACAACTACCGAGTCATTGTTTCTCGAGAGTTTTTTACATAGTCGAGTTCACGTTTAATTCAGTTATAAATCTAAAAGAAAGTAAGTAAGCATGTTTGTGCAAGCTCATCACTCACCAACTTTATGTTGTCTCGTTTTTGCATGTGTTTCTCAGGTCTCTAAGTACATGTTTCAGCATACTAGTTAAGGTCAAGAGTCGTCGAATTTGGTAGTCACAGGACTTGAACACTTGATATCTGCATGCATGACTTTTGTATTTATAAAACTTGTATTTGATGTCTTTTGAAAACTTAAATTGCACTTGTAATTGTGCATTGTGCGTTTCTAATGAAAAACTTTTTTAATGTTATGTTTACAGGTCGTTAACTATAACTGAGACCCACGTAATTACGTCTCTTCTTGAGGGTCAGGAGGGGGCATGACGGGCTAGTATATAAAATACATTACGTTATTAGATGAAAAACGAAACACACTTGAAATAATATCTATACTATCTATTAAAAGAGTAAAATGATGATGTAACTTTTGCTGACGTGTCAAGAGGTCATGCATTATTAGAAAATTTGTTTATGTCATAAGTCTTTAATTAAAGGATAATTAACTATTATAATCATTATTTATTTATTAATTCAAATTATATTATGATAATTTCAATTTGCTTTCTAATTAAACTGCTTCCTCCACACGCTTATTGTAAATACGTCTCGTGCACAATTTAAAATTTCTTTTGTTTGAGAACAATATCACGCTAATCTTTTGTAAGTGGTTTGAATCTATCAATTTCATAGCCCAACAATTAACAATCGTTTAATTCGTTGTCTAGATTTCCTCATGTTTAACTGTTTTTTTTTCTATGTAAATTTTTTTTTTATTGTAATTATATTTATATGTGATTGTTTTGTATATATCTCATATTCCAATTGAGTTATCTTTATATGCAATATTTGTGTAACCCATCTTTATTTAATTTCCATTCATGTTTCTTGATGATTTCTGGGTCAAATTAGTTTAAATTATGTAAAAAGTAAAAATCGTGTTTCGTATATTCCGTTATTAGTGTGGCAAAATCATTGTGTGATTTTTGTTTATACTATTTTTTTTTTTTTTGTATTTAAGAAAATGTTTTGATTGGTATCAGCTGATTTTGCATTGGATTTAAATTGATGTAGGTTCTTCAAGATGATTATGATTATACTATAAAAAGAGATGTAGATGTAAACTAAGAGGTACGATCACCATTTAATTGTTAGTTTTATTTCTTGTGATGGTATGAAAATCTAAATGATACGTATTTGTATTGATCTACCAGAAAAATGATATGTACTGCATACCAAGTGTTTGATGATATGCGTCAACGAATTTGCTTAAATTTTACAGATCTGGGTCCTCAAGAGCAAATCAATTTTATGCGTCATATGATACGTGAAGTGAACTATTGACTGATACGGTACAAATAAGGTGAGTTGTAGGTATTGTAATATCTAAAACAATGATCAATTTTGTAGATATTTTATGTTAGCATGCTTTCATGATACATGTTACTTTGTATTATACAAAAAGAAACTGTTCAAGGTTGAAGTGTCCGTGAATATTGACTTTGGTTATCAGGTTTACACCGTTATGAAAATTAATTATGATCCCAGCTTGATGGCTGACCATTTTTAAGTATATATATATATTTATATTTATTTGTTTGTCCGTGTTTGGAATTAGTTCACTACAACAAATGAGCCCTTTCCAGACAACAATTTGCGACGACATATCGTCTGGAAAGGGTTTTGGCAACGACATGTCGTCCCATATATGTCGTCCCTAAAGCCTCGTCGCGAAAAGGTTTTCCCGACGCCTATTTTTTTCTATCCCGACGACGGTGGGACCCATGTTGACTGACATGGTCAAAGATCAAGTGGCCCCTTTCGCGACGACCCTTTAGCGACGACATGTCTTCTGAAAAGCCTATATTAATTTTTTTTACAGCTGCTTCAATAGAGATGTTGTCCAACCGCATTCATTACAAAAAATATAATTTTTGTCCAGATTTTCAAAACAAATACATGTACAATATAATAAATATAAATAAATGATAAGCATTTAAAATAACATCACAAATATTTCAACATCATTCAAAAGATTACAAATCGTTAAAATTCTAATACAATCCTAAACAATACTATAACATTTAATGTAAACAATCAACTACATCTTTATAGCATTCTATTTCTAGAGTACAAACTAATAAGCCACATCTTTATTAACCATTAGTGTAACTAATAACCATCTTAGTCAAACTTTGTGTAAACATCATTATTGTAACTGCATCTCCTTACAACAAAACAAATGAAGAAACATTAAAAACGATCAAACAAAGCATATCTAAAAGGGCCAATTGAGGTTGGATAACGGGTCAACATATGTAAGTACTAAAACAGAATCAATCTTTACAAGACAACATTATATTTAACATAATCACATTATGAAAGATCTTAAGCATGTGAACAATAATACAATTATATCAACAGTATATGTTCACATTCACAAACACTTGAACCTTAAATAACAACAAATGTTCACAAGTAAACAAGCTTGATCTTTCAGGACTTCATAAGGAAAGATTGTAAACATGCCAACGAGTGTACAATCACAGTTCAGTATTTGTGCACATATTCGTAACCATATTCAGTGTACAATCACAGTTCCGGAAAGATTGTAACCATATTCGTAACTGCTGCATTATCATCAAATTTACAAGAAATTAGATAACTTAAAGATATTAAATACACTTCAGGAAAGGTAAAATAATACGAGACGGTTAGCATAATAATTTGTGGGGTACTTACCATTGTTGTTTTTAACCTAGCATGAAGTTGTTGCCCATAATTACATATGCAACTGCAGTTGCCAAGATATCGATCGAAATGAGAAACACCTATATAATTAAAAAATTGAGCAGGAGAGTTAGGCAAGATTATATAATTATAACACAGTTGAACTTAACAAAGTCAAATACATATATGACATATACAAACCTTGAGGTTCGAGTTGAGCAGGAGAGTTAGGCAAGCCTTCAAATGTGAACAACAATTATGCAACACCTAATAACAACTTGCACATTTGAACAAATACCGACTTATAACGTTCTAACAAGTTAATTCAAATTATTAAGAAAATATTTCATCAATTATCATAAGTCTATTATAAGTTAATAAGAGCTATAAATAATAAACACAAACACTCATAAACACAAACACTCATAAACCTGCACAATCTAACAATTCTTTAACTTTAATCTTTAATAAATTAACTAAACACAAACCCTAACTTTAATCTTTAATAAATTAATTAAATAAAGACATAACTTCATAGATCCAAAAATTAAACACAAACACTAACTTTAATCTTTAATAAATTAACTAAACACAAACCTTAACTTCATAAATCATCACAAACCTGCAAGAAACAAGTTAAAGCATACGGATAAAGCCTCAAATCCAAAAAAATATATATATATATATATATTCGGATGAACAATAATATCTCAAAAATAAAATAAAAATAAAAAAAGAAAAGAAAAGAAAGATATGGATAAGTCATATCGTGGAGAAGGATTTGAGGAGAAATTGGTGGTGAGAAGCTAAAAAATGAACATACCTTCGAATTTTGTTGAAAACCGTCAGAGTGTTATAGAGAATCTGTGGAATTTGTTGGTATAAAGTGAAGTTGCAGATGGCAGTAAAGGGGATTTAATCCTAGTTCTTTCCTGACGACCTTTCCCGACGACATGTCGTTGGGATAGGGCATTTAATGAACTGACTTTCGTTGACCGGCCATCTGGAGGGAACGAAAAATATTCGGAGGGAAACGAAAATTTTTGAACCCTCTATCCCGACGACATGTCATAGGGATATGTTGGTCAACAAAAAACTACGAAAAGTCTTAAATGAAGTGATTTTTTTGTCATTTTGCGGTATTAATCCAGACGACACATGTTGTCGGGAAAAGTGTCGTCGGGAATGGTCACGTTTCTTGTAGTGATAGTAAGGGTTCTTATTTGTATCGAACTATATGTTTGATTTTAAGTTTTTATTTTTGACCATCTTCACCCATGTACGGTTATATTAATCGATATAGCCTTTATGTTTGCCCAACACAATTTGTATTTTGCTATCATGTTTGGTAATTTATAATTTGTGTTTTTTATAACCATTATTTAATTTTTATATTTTTAACAAACTCGTGTTTCATTCGATGCAGAAACAAGACAAACGAGCTATATTGATGACCAACGTTGAAAAAGACGTGAGTCGAGGCAGAAACGTTAGTGACATCAAAATGTCGCAACAGAAAAAACGGGGTCGAAAAGGATGTTGACTAACGTTGACATATATATATATATATATATATATATATATATATATATATATATATATATATATATATATATATATATATATATATATATATATATATATAAAGTTGACCGTTCTTTTCCGTTTTTTACCGGTTTTTAGCGTTGTTGACCGTTTTTAAGCGTTGACCGTCTTTTTTGCCGTTTCAAGGCCCGTTGCAACGATACTAAGGCAAATACGTTGCGGTGCCCGTTTCGGCCGTTTTTTACAACACTGTTGATGACTATACATATAGGGGTTAGGGATGACAATAGATCGGATATGGATCGGATGATGCCATATCCATATCCACATCCATATCCATTTAATTTTTGCTCATCCATATCCATATCCATATCCATTTAATTTCAGTTCATCCGTCCATATCCATATCCAATAGATTAAGCGGGTTAATGGATATCCGTTGGATATGAAATGAAATTATAATATAACAGCGATATTATCAATTTAATATGGATTATAACAAATGTAAATATTAATTTTTATGTTTTTTAATTTGTTACAGCTGTTTTAATTGTAATTTGTCGCTGATTGTGAATTTAATTGAGCAAAATGCATAATAATATAACTAAATATACGTTTAAACTAATCTAAATATTTAACTTTGAATATTGTTAGTAACAATATAATAATTGTGACTATCACAACCCTTATTTTCATTAATAATTTAAGAATTTGTAAATTATATGTATATGTATATCGATATGTACATGTATATGCATATATTTTCGTACGTATATATGTACATATAGATATATTTCGGGTGATAATGGATGTATCCGTGAATGATAAATTGTTATCCATATCTGATCCACGAAATATTTAGATAATCCATATACATATCCATATCCGTTAGTTGTCCATTTACATGATCCATATCCATTATAAATGAATCGAATCGGGTGGATGTCCATGGATGGAACATTCATTGCCATCCCTAATAGGGGTATGTAGATAATGTAATATTATACAATTTGCGTAGTATTTACGTACGCACTTATTTAAGGTTTTAGCCACTTCAAGTCTTTTCCCTAAGATTTATGTATGCATATATGTGGGAGCGTTTGTTAAGACATATATATTAGTTACCCACTCACACTTGCATATTACATTGTAGACTATATATATATATATATATATATATATATATATATATATATATATATATATATATATATATATATATATATATATATATATATATATATAAATTACATAACAAGTGATTATATTCAAGGTTCTAACAACCAATACTATTTTTTCGATTATTTAACAAACCTGTAATTTTATGGATATTTAACTAGTATACCTGTATATTGCGGATAAATATTCAATGGAATTGATGAAAATGAAAGCAGAAACAAAAAGCTAATAATAGTTTAATAAAAGTGAAAAGTAAAATAAGACAAAAATTAAATGTGTACACAAGTGTTAAGACGGCACAAAATTGCGTTTGAAGTCACGTTGTAGATTGTAGATTAGATTATATTATATTATATTATATTATATTATATTATATTTATAATTATAATCCGGTGTATTTGTTTGTCGTTTTTATAAAACCACATGTTTATGTGTCCGCTAAATCTAAAAAAATTAATTAACACGCTTAATAAGCATTTGCTAATAAATATAGAATAAAATATTTCCCCCTTTTGATAGAACGTAAAAATAACATATGTTACTACTAGCATGTATGGCTTACTCGTTTATTATAATGCGGAGTATCTATTTATTATTATCATAAAACAATTTTACGTATTTTAGTACTTGTTTGTAAAAGGTAAAAATCAACAAGAACACCTCAACTATATATTTCCTGTGAAAACCCATCAAACTGACTCTAAGGGTTGAACGTTTGTGAAATATTCATACGGAATACTTCCTCTGTTACGAAAACGAGACTAATTACACTATGGAAAGAAGTGTAAATTCACGACACAAATAGGGATGAAACTCGCGTTCACATTTGCAAAGAGCCGCTCGATAACGAGCCTCATATTATATGGGAATGCGTATCATTCGTCCAGTGGCGGAGCTTGAACGTTGCGGTTGGAGGGGCTAAATTTTATCTAATGCGTGTTATGTTTTTTTAGCAGGAAAAAACGCTAACTTTGCTGAACAAAATTGCATATTTTATACACATTTTATGTGACAATATCGATCATAATTGTACACCATCTAAGTTAAATTCTTAAACTTTAATTTTAACTTGATTTCAAGGTAGAAATGCCCAAGAGACATGAAAGAATAAAGTAGATTGTTGATGAAAACAAATTCTACGCACCTTCACCATTTTCGTCATATCTTCCTCATACGGACTCCGATTAAGTTGATTCAAAAGCCCAAAGCCCAAACGTATCATTTGCCCCCTCTATTTCCTTTTTATGAGCATTTCTGGCCGGAGGACCTTTAGGAAGCAATCTATTTGCTCTAGAGTAGAGGGAGGGACGACTTTATTTAGTCGCGAGTTCTATACCCGCGGGTCGAGTAGTGACTTCCTTCTAATCTAGGGTACGAGGAATGATTGTGTGACGACACGGAAATTTCCTACCAAATTTAAACTTTGATCTTTATATGTTTCCGACACGATAAACAAAGTTTGTTAAGTTAAATCTTAAGAATTTTAAACTATGTTCATACATCCATTTAACCTCGACCAATTCTCGATGATTCACGAACCATTAAATGAACATATATGATTAAGTATGTATATGTGTATATATATTATAACTTGAAAACGTCAACAAAATAGTTAAACGAATAATACTTTACACGAACGTACTTTGTTTCAATACAAGTTATTATAGTTATCAACAAGATTAAAAGATAATATCAAATGATTGATTAATCAGATACATTAAATTATGATTACGAGTCCCTGTTATGAGGTCCACATTGATTTGAGAAATCTTTCCATTTTAACGATATTCGAAAAATGATAAAGTAATTTGTATGTAAGAACAAAGGTGTCTATTATCGAAAATTAGACAAAAGTTAGTGGAAGACTAAATTACATAATAATTGATTTAGTTCAAAATGCTTTACGATATAATAGAATTCGATTATTTAAGATGTCTTTGATTAAATAACGTAAGATGGAATATTGGTTGTAGATAACTTACAACGTGTATTTAAAACGTGTTTACAAATATTGAAGATACATATATAGATTCAAATTAAGTAACACTTGATTGATAATTAGATATGTCATCTAGGACGTTTGATAAACGTAGGCGCATAGATGGAGTACGCCAAAACAAGTTTTAAAGTATAAACGACAAGTATTATTTTATTTTCTAAATAAAATTTAAAACGCACTTTGAAATATAATTGATTTTTAAAGACTAAATATTATATTATTAAATAAATGTTTCAAACATATATATTAAAAATTCTAAATAAATATATATATAAATATATATTTTAACTTAGTCATAAAACGTCTCGAATTAAAATAATATATTTTGATAAACAACGAACCCCTGATTTATAGAAACAAATGACCACAACACTCAAAAATATAAGTTACATTTCTTATAATATGATTCATTGACATTTAAGTCTAATTTTTGTAAAAGGTACACGTCGCGTAACGTAAAAGGCTAGTTTTCTAAACGTACGAAAGTGCGCTCGAAAAACCGAAAGTGGTACATGAGTCGTGAGACCACGACCGCGTCATTTTTGTAAAAATTATATTTTTACCATGATCGTAAATATAATATAATATTTAATTAATTCTAAAGATTAAATATAATAAATATTAAATAACATATAAAAGTTATGTATGTGTAATATAAACGTGAGTGTCGGTAGGAGAAAAGAGAAAAGAAGTGCATATGAGTTGTATTACTAACTCATGCAATCGCATGACTATTTGGGACACGACCAATCTATAAAATCCAATTCATTTCACTCGGATTACACACACATATATCTTATTACTCCGTATACATTTATATTTATATTATTATTATTAATAGTAATATTAATATTAATTTTAAGATTGTTATTAATCTTAACTAGTAATATTAAGGTTATTATTCTTAGTGTTATACATAAAATACTACGACGAGGTTCTGCTCGCGTGTTTTCCAAAACGGTTTTTATGAGCGGGATAGAGCTAAGGAAATTATGGGTTATAGCTATGGAGGTTATTATGGATCATGGGTATGCTCATGAGGTCAATCTAGTGTTTATCATCTTCGTCGCGTCTACGTACCTTTCCTGCAATATTGAATCTCAATATTGATACGTGAGCACTCATAACTTAACTTATATATATTAATAGTGTATCCCTGACTAGTGCTCGAGTATTTAGGATTATGCATGCTTGTACTTTTGATATTACCCTTAGTTAGGTTATGTTGAATCTCGAATTAGTTACACCTACGGTTGAGATAAGGTATAAGATATGCATATCATTGGAAAGCTAGCGGAAAATTAAGAACTTTTCCTTTAGATGTCGAATAGTTTCGATGAACGGATTAGAAGTTATAGCCAATTGAAATTTTGATATTATTGTAAGATATTGATTAAAAGTAAGATATTGATATTATAGCCAATGAGTATAAGTATCATGATGAAATTAAAATATTGTAAGATATTGATTTAGATAAAAATTAGTGTTCTTATTATTTTTATCATTTTATTATTATTAAAAGTATTATTAATATTTTTACTAAAAATATCATTTATAATAGAAATGTCATTTTTATTATAAAATATCATTAATATTACCATTTTTAAATAAAATTATTATTTTAAAGTTAATATTAAAAAGTATCATAAATATTAAAGTTATCATAATCAGAATTATCGTTTTATCATAATATCACTTTTAGTAAATAAAAATATTGATATCTTTATTTATAGAATAATAAGAATTATTATTACAAAATAAATACAACTTTTACTTAATATTATTATCAATGATATTTTACCAAATAAATATGTAACACAAAGATATTTTATTACGTATAATATAATTACCTTATTAAAACCTATCATAATATTTTTATGATATTAAATGAACTTTATAAATTTTATTATTTAAGATATATAAAAGTATATTATTATATAAAATTTTATTTATTAATAAATCAATTATATTATTTACTCTAATAAATTTTTTAAAAATATTTAAAAATATAAAACGACGATATTTAAACTATATAATAATCATGTATAAATTTTGGAAATCATTTGAGTTAAATTGACTTTTAGTGACTTTTGCATATTAGACTCGAGCATTAGGATTGTGGTACACTATGACATAACCTAAATTGTTAGACAAATTTTAACCAACATATAAATATATATAATTAATATAGGTTCGTGAATCCAAGGCCAACCCTACACTTGTTCAATGATGTTATATGTATTTTTACTGCAAAATACAGTATGATGAGTTTCATTTGCCTTTTTACCCTTTATATTTTTGGGCTGAGAATACATGCGCAATTTTTATAACTGCTTTACGAAATAGACACAAGTAATCGAAACTGCATTCTATGATAGAATTATCTGGGATTGGGATTGGTTATTATGACACGTATTATCACCGGTTTATTTGGTTAGAGCGAATGAGCTCCCGAGCCGGGTGGATGGTTTATTACTTATGATATTTTGGCACCGGTTGTCCTATATTTTATATACATGTGTTCAGCCGTGGGGGAGTAAAGACCGACACAGAGGTTCTATATTTTGAAGGCACATGTATTCAGCCGTGGGGTGTAAGACCGGCACAGATGGTTACTATTATATTTTGAATCTCCACCAGGTGTTCTTCATATGAATGATATTTTTGTACAGTTGGAATGGGACTTCTGTACATTGTATTATAATATTTAAAATCTTGTGGTCTATTAAAATAATGGAAATGAATGATTTAGATAAACTAATGAACTCACCAACCTTTTGGTTGACACTTTTAAGCATGTTTATTCTCAGGTTTGAAAGAAATCTTCCTTTGTGCATTAACTCATATTAAGGATATTACTTGGAGTCCTTCATGACATATTTCAAAAGACGTTACATTCGAGTCCTTGAAGTTCATTAGAGATTATTAATAAGTAAATGACAGTTTAGGTCATTTATAGTTTGGATATTATGAAATGGTATGCACACCTGTCAACCTTCGATGAAATAAAAGTTTGTATTTTAAAAACGAATGCAATGTTTGTAAAATGTATCATATAGAGGTCAAATACCTCGCAATGTAACCAACTATTGTGATTCATTTGTAATCGATATGGACTTCGTCCGGATGGATTAGAAAGGGTCCTTTCAGATTGTCTACACCCACCTCTCTCATACCCTACTATTAGTTCACACTAATACGACTATGAACACCAGACTCTCACTTTATACAATAAATAAGAATTAAAGTGCAGAAAATGAGAGAACACGATAATAGAATGAAAGACTGATAATATTGATCGTGCAAAGTACAAAATACAAAAGAAAACATACGCCCCTATTTATACAGGTAAAAACCAAATCTGGAGATTTGGTTTCCATAACTACATTCCTATAAAAATGGAAAAGATAAACTAAAACAAGCCAAATCAACTATTAATTAGGAAGTCAACTCTGGAGATAAAATCAAATCTTCAAAACAAATCTTCTTAAATAACGAGCATATCTCCAGAATATTCTTTGACTTCGGCTTCAAGAAATCATCATACGTTTACTTCAATAATTCCAGAGTCTGCAACTTCAGACTCTAAATCTCCAGACTCTAAAATTTGCAAAATACTTTTGACTAATCAGATTATTATTTCTATTTTTCCAACAATCTCCCCCTATCTGATGATGTCAAAACAACCTGTACTCCTAACCAGACATCTTTGCATACTCCATTTCAATTAGCTTGCACTTGCTCTTCATATGAGAAATTTTCTTCAACATGCTCAGCTTGCTATGCAAGTGTTTTAACAACTGCATCCTGAAAGGAGTTGTTTGCTGTGTTTCACATCTGGACAGTAAACTAATCAACATTTCAATACCAGCTCCTTCAAACTGATCACACCTAATTAACATCTTTTGATTTCCAGTGGTCTTAATCATTAAGCCATCCAAATATTCAACATACATATTATCCACAAATTTCATATGCTCAGGAACAGCATACCTTTCAACATTACCATTAACTCTTCTTTCTTTCATCTCCAGATTAAAAGCTCCACAAAACACCTCATAATCTTTAGAGCTTATGAACCCCTCTTCAAAAACTAAGTGAACCAACATAAACACCCTTTTTAAAACTTCATTCAAAATAACCTGATCCCCTTCACACTCCTTAATACAAAAAGCTATGCCTCTCCATTCACAAAAACCCAAACGAACTATTTGATTTATTTTCACCCTTAATCTTCTATCTGTCATATGAGTCATTGTCAGCAAGAGAATTACACCTTCAAACTCAGACTTTTCAACCTCAACTTTCACAATGTCACCAGCATATCTTCTGAATCTGAACCTCTTGTTCATCTGAGCCCTAAGATCACCATCTGTTCTCTATGTAGCAGCAACCAAAACACCTCCAGAACTATCATGTTTATCACCAGCACCCTTATCAGTAATATCCTCCCCCTCAATTTGAGTCTTCTTGGATTGCTCCCCCTCAATGTGAGTCTTCTTCGATTGCTGCCCCTCAATACCTGCAATACCTGCATCATCTGATCTTTTTCTTTTCTCTCCCTTTTTGACATCATCCAAAGGAAGAGTAGATAGGAACTTCCAAATTTCAGTATGTTCAGCCTTGAGGGAAGAAATATCAGATGCAAACCCAGTAAAACATTCTTTTATTTCATCAACAACAGCCATTATTTTCTCCAGTTCTGTCAACCTTTGATTAATCTCTGTTACAGACCCTGAACCACTTGAACCAGTCAACCCTTGCATATCCCCAACCAACCTCCTCACCTCCATCAACTCAGTTTTAGAAACAAAATTATTATTAAAGTTAAGATTATTAAATTTAGATTGCACAACAGAAAGCTTGTCATCAAACTCCTTAGTCAACCTGGTCAAAGCCTGATGCAGGCCAACCATGGTGACTTGTGCCTCAGTCTGAGAAGTAGTGCTAATGGATGTGGGTAGGGTTGGTATGTCCTCACAACCTTCCTGTTGTAAAGAAAGTTGATCTTTGGACATAGAAGGATTTGAGGCCTGTATCTCACTCTGTGACATGAGTGTGACATTGGCAGCATGTGCAAGAATGTGTAAGGATGGAACATTTTGGGTGGGTAGTGACAGACTTAAGTCTGGGGTAAAATTAGGCTTGGTCATTTCAGCTGGTTTTTGGATTTGGTTATTGGAGTCCAGGATTGGGACTTCTTCATGTAAGTCAACTGAGTGAGTTTCTTCAGTGACTGTAATGTGGGTATCCAAGTTTACTATCCTACCAAGTTTAGGTTGGGTCAAAGCACTGCTCTCACCAACCTCTAGCAGAGGTGATGGAGTAGTACTAGAAGCACATTGCGTAGTGAATTTTATAGGGGAATCCACAGGTGTTGTATCATCTAAGGTTTCAAATATGATGGTATTCTCTGTATGAACTGGTGAGTTCATAAGGTGGTTTGAGTAGGAAATTTGCTCAGTAGCAGTGGGTGAAGATGGGTTAGATTGAGGTGGGATTTCCTCATTCATGTCCTCAGCCTGCTCTGTATGTGTAACATCATGGGGTAGAGAATGTGTGGGGGTAGAATCTGATTGCTCAGATTCTAAAGAGTGACCATTGTTGTGACCTTCTTCAGACTCTGATTGCTCAGAACCTGATGAAGATGCCCCTTCAGACTCTGATTGCTCAGAATTAGCAGGTTGGTCTGCACGGCCAAGATTGACCCAATGCATCATAGTGCCTGTGAAACATTCTGACACTACATTCTGGCACATATGTATACTCATACACACCAAATACTCTAAGCCCATCATACAAAACAGGAGTCATAGCTTGTTCAAACATAAGACTTAAAACTCTGATAAATGGAACATTATGATCCCTTTGAGGTTTTTCAGTGAGCACCAAGAGTTTATTGAAATATAAACGTGCAAAATCTATATTCCTCCCTGTGATCATAGCATGAAACAGATATGCCTCAAAATCATTGACTTCAGTCAAACTTCCACACTTGAAACTCAGACTCCTAGTGATATTTGACAATAAAAACATCCATCTTGGAGAAAACATACTGATTTTAACAGATGAATCAGTTAAAGGTTGACCAACCAAAGGAAAACTAGTTCTTGCAGCAGTTTTTGACACAATTCTAACAAAATTATCTTGAACATGAAGTTTTAAAGCAACCCTTAAATGATTTTCAGTAAGTGTTAAGGAATTGTTACCATCTCTGTAAGTACCAGTAATAGTCCTAGCTTCTCTGTTCCCAATGCAAGTGTACCAAAATTCTGCTAACATCTCCGGAAACATAATTGTAGTCTTGAAGAAAGCATCCTTCAAAGGATGATTCTTCATAAACAGTATCAGATCCTCATACCCTTCATTAGCGAAACCCTCAGGTACAGTACCACAAGCAACCCTATTATTAACTGAAACATGTACATCCTTGCCTCCTCTGATTTCTTTAGCCCTAATCATGTTATCGGTGGGTTCAAGAACAAAAGGGATGAACTTTGTGTTTGCCATTTTGAATCGAGAGAATTTTCAAGAAGATGATGATCGTTTGAGAGAGTTTAGCAAGATACACAACTTTGAAGAGTAAAAATATGAGAGATAAAATCAAATAAATACACCTGACACAAAGATTTTCAAAAAGTTACCATTAACCCCCTTCATTAATAACAAACTTGACCCTTTTATTTTAGGAAATAGAATAAAGAAAAATAAAATTAACCTAAAAACGAAATTTAAAAAAAAACTTTATTTGACTAATGAAGGAAAAAATTTTATACACAAAAATACACTCGAGTAAACTTTCCCAGACTCTGAATAATATTGCGTCACCCAGACTCTAAGAAAATAATTCAGACTCAAGGAATATCATCACTGGACAATATTTCAATAGATGGATTTAACATTCCTAGTTGTCCAAGAAGATAAAAGTGCCTTTCCTCAGTAAGTACCTTAGTAAAAATATCTGCCAATTGATCCTTAGTACCAATATGCTTTAAGAAGACTTTGCCCTTTTCAACACAATCCCTTATAAAGTGATGTCTGATTTCAATGTGCTTGGTTCTTGAGTGAAACACTGGATTCTCAGTAATAGCAATTGCACTCTCATTGTCACACATGATTCGAGTGTTGGTCAATGTTAACCCAAAATCTAGAAGTTGATATTGCATCCAAAGTAAGTGAGCACAACAACTTTCAGCAGCAACATACTCAGCTTCTGCTGTAGAAGTAGCCATAGAATTCTGCTTTTTACTAGACCAGCAAACCAACTTTCCACCTAGAAATTGACATCCACCAGAGGTGCTTTTCCTGTCTAACTTGCACCCTGCATAGTCTGCATCTGTGTAACCAATAAGATCAAACCCTGAGTCTTTAGAATACCAAAGACCCAGGTTAGGGGTACCTTTTAAGTACCTAAAAATTCTTTTCACAGCTTTATAATGAGACTCCCTAGGATCAGATTGGTAACGTGAATAAAGACATGTAGCAAACATTATATCAGGTCTACTTGCAGTTAAGTATAGCAAAGATCCAATCATACCTCTATTGGTTGATTGACAAGTGAGTTTCCCAGATTTATTTTTATCAAGCTTTTCAGAAACACTCATTAGAGTTCTTAAAGAGAAACAATTTTTAAAACCATATTTAGTTAACTTGTCAGAAATGTAGTTACTTTGGTTAGTAAAAATGCCCTCAAAACTCTGTTTTATTTGCAACCCAAGAAAATAGTTTAAAGTACATAAATTACTCATTCTATACTCTTCAGACATAATGTCAGAAAACCATTTTCTCAAGTGTGGATTTGTAGACCCAAAGATAATGTCATCAACATAAATTTGAACAAGTAACACATCACCTTTGTCCTTTTTGATAAACAAAGTCTTGTCAATAGCTCCTCTGGAAAAATTCTTTTCTAGAAGAAATGTTGACAAGGTATCATACCAGGCTCTGGGAGCTTGCTTCAGACCATACAATGCCTTCTTCATTTTGTAGACATGCTTAGGAAATTTCTTATTTATAAAACCAGGAGGTTGTTTCACATAAACCTCTTCTTGCAATTTACCATTCAGAAAAGCACTCTTCACATCCATTTGAAACACCTTGAAATCTTTGTGAGCAGCATATGCCAGAAATAGTCTAATAGCTTCAATTCTAGCAACAAGAGCAAAAGTCTCATCATAGTCTATTCCTTCTTCTTGTCTGTACCCTTGAGCAACCAACCTTGCTTTATTTCTGATTGCAATACCATCTTTATCAACCTTGTTTCTGAAAACCCATTTTTATGATGACCCAGAGATTTTCGACCAAATTTAAACTTAATCTTTATAAGATTCTGACACAATAAGTAAAGCCTATAATGTTGAGTCTCGAAAACTTTGAAACTGTGTTCATACATTCAATTAACCTTTAGCCATTCCCGACGATTCACGAACAATTTTTGTAAATGAACATGTAATTATATATATATGCGGAAGATTTCTTTCATACCTGAGAATAAACATGCTTTCAAGTGTCAACCAAAAGGTTGGTGAGTTCATTAGTTTATCCAAATCAATCATTTCCAATAATATAATAGATCACAAGATTTCATTTTTCATAAACATCATTCTCATATCAGGCATTTCGCAAACTGCGTAGAGATAAAAATTATTCATATGGATTGAACACCTGGTAACCGACCTTAACAAGATGCATATAGAATATCCCCCAGTATACAGCGCGCAGTTAATATACTAAATAATACCTTGAAGTACTAAAGCATCCATACCCTAGATGGGGCTCGTTGGGCCCGATAGATCTACCTTTAGGATTCGCGTCAATTAGGGGCCATTTCCCTAATTCTTAGGTTACCAGACTTGAAGGGGTGATATTCCGTTTAATAATCCAACCTTAGAATGTAGTTTTAAGTACTTGTGTCTATTTCGTAAAACATATATAAAACAGCGCATGTATTCTCAGTCCCAAAAATATATATTGCAAAAGCATTTAAAAAGGGAGTAATGAAACTCACAATACTGTATTTTTTTTAGTAAAAATACATATGACGACATTGAACAACTGAACAATGTAGGGTTGGCCTTGAATTCACGAACCTATATCATTTGTATATATATATATTAATACACATAATTGTAATCGAATAAGTTTATATATATATATATATATATATATATATATATACATATATATATATATATATATATATATATATATATATATATATATATATATATATATATAATTTACTAATTATATCATTTTTATATTAATAATATTGATGCGTCTCATATATTCATTTTGTATATAAAACTAGTAAGGTTGTTATGTTATATGTATTAAATGTATTTTTATATATGTATATATCATTTGTTTGTAAAAAAATAATAATTTTAGTAATACTACGGTTATCTTAATATTGATAAAAATGATAATACTTAATATTACTAAATAAGGTATTATTGTTAATAATTATATTAATGATATTAATAATTATATTTATAATAATAACTGTAAAATATTAATTTATCGATTAATGATACTTATAATAATGATTTTAGTAATTACCTATTAGTAATACTCATGATAATATAAATAATATTACTTATAACGATAATAATCATAATAATGACTATGGTACTTATAATGATAATTATAATACTAATAATAGTTATAATTTTAGTAATAATAATAATAATAATAATAATAGTAATAATAATAATAACCATAATTTCTACAGTAATAATACTTTTACTAATAATAATATTAGTGATATTAATAATACTTGTGATACTCTTAATACTGATAATAATAATAATACTCATAATCATAACAATACTAATAATACTTATACTAGTAATAAAATGATTAAGTTACATATTTAAACGATGATAATAATATTAGTTATAACATTAATAATATTTGTAATCATATTTGTAATTATAATAATAATAATAATAAATGATAATCAATATTTAGCTTAGTAATAATAATAATAATAATAATAATAATAATAATAATAATAATAATAATAATAATAATAATAATAATAATAATAATAATAATAATAATCATCATCATCATCATCATAATTGTAATGATAATAATAATAATTGATAACTAAAACTTATGTTACTAATTATAATAACAAGGATAATTATAATATAAGTATTACTATCAATAATTAATAATAACAATAATAATAATAATGATAATAATTTTAAAAGAAATAAAGGGGCTACCTTAAAAAGCTTTGTAAAACTTTATGTTCCAGCCTAGGATTGAACTCGAGACCCCTCGCTAACCCGAAAACACTCTTAACCATTTCTCTGCTGCGTACATTTCTGTTTTAAAAAGACTTTCGATTTTTTTATAAACACATTTTTCTGATTCTCTCTTCTTCTTCATAATACCAGTGGACCAAAGATCCAATTAATCAAAACTGAGATAAAACTTATTTGCTTTTAGGATGTAAAATTAATATAGAACGTTTTGTATGTGAAATAGATTAATTAACAGAAAAAAACA
Organism: Rutidosis leptorrhynchoides; assembly: GCF_046630445.1. Lineage (NCBI taxonomy): Eukaryota > Viridiplantae > Streptophyta > Magnoliopsida > Asterales > Asteraceae > Rutidosis > Rutidosis leptorrhynchoides. Next base: position 148,472,303 of record NC_092335.1, on the reverse strand, counting down.
AAAAAAAACCTGTTGCTGATATGAAGAACACGACATGACTCAAACATCAAAATCAAAATTTAAGGCGTTTTAGATCACGACTCCAGAATGAAATAAGTTCTAAATCCTTCCTGGAAACTTTCTCGACCCTCAATTTTACTTAAAACATAACAACATGTTCAAATTTTGTCAAGATCAAAACGTTGACTTTTTGAAAATTTTCTTTAACTCTGAAATTCTAATTCGATACAAGAAATTGAAAGTTCAAAATTTGCAGGTAGCTTTCTTAAACGATTCCTAACACAATAGCATTCTTAGATTTTGAAAATTTTATTACAAATCGAGCTTTTGCAAAATGATATACGCGTACAGAGCAGTCGGTATTATTTTGAGTTTATTTGGTTAAATTCTTCCTCATTTGCAAGTGTTGGTATATAATGAATGATTATTGAGATTGAAAAAGACTGGTAACATAAAGTGTTTTCATGAAATCGACTTATAACAAAATTCAGACAGAAGGTACAATTTAAAACAGAAGAAAGGAAATAAAAACAGATATATATTCTTCTTTTTTAATTCCAATCGTACCAATCAAGGATTTTAGTATCAGATGAAAAATTGATGCGTGATTGTGATATGTAATAGATTACGAAATTATTATCTGTATTTGTATATAACTGTTATATATATATCAATAGCTGTACATGTGTTTAGTTATATATAATAACTGTATTTTATTTATATATATATATATATATATATGTAATTTTGTATATTTGATTATATAAATATATATATATATATTTATATATATATATATATATATATATAATTCATAAATCTTGATAATATATAATATTGTTGATAATTCCATTAATAATAACCCTAAATATTATTAATAAGGATATTAGTGATAAATATTAATATGATAATGATAATATATATATTTTTTTCTGTTAATTACTCACTGTAATGCCCCGTCCTAATCCATCTAGACGAATACATTACATTATATATATATATATATATATATATATATATATATATATATGTGTATATATATATATATATATATATATATATATATATATATATTTAATTACATGTTCATTTACAAATAAATTGTTCGTGAATCGTCGGGAATGGCTTAAGGTTAATTGAATGTATGAACATAGTTTCAATGTTTTCGAGACTCAACATTATAGACTTTGCTTATCGTGTCAGAATCTTATAAAGATTAAGTTTAAATTTGGTCGAAAATCTCTGGGTCGTCACAGTACCTACCCGTTAAAGAAATTTCGTCCCGAAATTTGAGTGTGGTTGTCATGGTTAACAATAAAAATGCCTTCATGACGAATATGAGTTGATAAAATAGAATTTTATCATCATTGAGTAATATGGATAAACAATTCGATTATTCAAAGCGTACGAGTGAAGCTATCACAAAAGAGTGAAATGAAGAAATAGAGGTTCGTCTTATCTTTTGATGTAACCAGGGTTGAATTCCGGAATTCAAAGAATTCAAAAGAAAATCATGGAAATCTATAAGATCTGATTCTTCGAGATTTAAGGAAATTAGGATCTCTTCAATTAAATGCGATGATCTGTCCCGATTACTACGTCTGGTATTTCCATTATAAATTTACCTTTTCCGTTCCATTAGTTTTCGCCACTTCTATATTCAATTCCCAAATTCAAGAGGTTGTGAAAATGCTTAATCCCATTCTAATCCTTGATATTTTTCTAATTATCACTTCTGTCATCATTCTTTTCAATCTTCCACCAGAAGAATCTGTTTACTTCTACTATTACCTTGGGGTGATACTATTCTTAATTCTACCGTGTCTTTATATTGCTATTCGTATTAATATCCACGGTTTGTAACCTCCGTGTTGTTATTGGGCTTTATATTTTCTCTTATATTTTGGAGCTCTTTGCCTTTTTATTATCTTCTCGATCTCTAGTAAAGCGAGTAACGGTCCAGAATTCGTAAGTATGGAACTTCGAATGAACTTAATGTTCTAAACAAGAAAGAACGTAATAGCACGATTTGATTTGTCAAATTACCTGAATCACTGAGAATAGAATAATCAAGAATATACTTTCTTGATATGTTCAGAAGTTAAGCAGAATGAAAGAGTTATGTAACATGGCACATGATGACGTTATGATCTGTGAATTATCACGTTCCATTAGAAACTAAGCATGACTTACTGTAATATAATCACGTTGATCAAGTGTCATTATATTATACTAACTCATGCATCAATTTTCAACACTACTTCAAAATCATTCATAATTCAAACTCGAATTTTTAAAAAAATTTAGAAACTAAAGTAGTTTCCTTTATGATGTAATATAGATAGCACGAAGAGATAAATAATTTTGGACAAGAATATTTATGAAAATATCCTCAGAAATATCGAAGATATTTATGATGATATTTTAAAATTTCCAAGTTCGAAGGTTGATGAAGAAAATTTTTTCGCAAGATTTTAATATGACTTCGGAGCAAGATATTCTCTATAGATTTCAACGGATCCAGAATTACCTGGATTCTTTGAATATAGGGTATGGCCCTTGTATTTGTCCTTAGTCTCCTTCGTGGTTAGCTCAATCCGTTTTCCAGTTCCAACTTTTCTGAGCTTTTCCAACATACTATTCTTTATCATCAAACTTTTGACGATTAAGGTCGTTTACGGTTGCCTACAGTTTCTGCTGCTTCATTCAGCTTTTTCAAAGTTCAATGTATTGATTCGTAGGCTGGGTGCTTTTCAAAATTTCAGAATTGAAGATCGTAATTCTAGGAGATAATTTTTATATGTATACATATAACTATTGATGTAGAAATGCTACGAGATTCGAAATACTGATTGCTAACTCTCAGTAACTGGTACGGCAATTATCGTTACAAAACACGGATGAGTATATGACAGGGTTTTAATGAACGAATATAATAGTTCTTGGTTTTAATGAACGAATATAATAGTTCTTCGGAGTAACTTAAGTTAATAAGTAATGAAGTTGCTGGTAAGTTTACTGCTAATGTGGTGGAATATAAACGATTCTCCGGTAACGATGATGATGGGGTAACCTTAATAATAAGGTTTATTCGAATGAAAACTTGAAGTTGATTTGCTGGAGCTGTGACAAAATTGGATAATTTGAAAATGAATTGCAATGTTATTTTCGGTAATAACAATGCCAAAGGAGCTAGCACATATATGTGTTAAACTTTTACTTAGGTTCCGGGAGTTTTCAGGTGCATAACTATATGCATCAATCTTTTCTTCCTTAGATGAAGTGCGGTTGGTTCATCCTCTCGATTGAGGTGTTTTCAAGAATCATGAAAGGTTTAAACGCAGATTGTAATCGTCAAAATACAAATGAGGTTTAAGATGAAATCAAGTGGCAAACTTGAAGAATTGTTTAGTTTCATATGTTATAATCAATATTTTAATTCATTTTAATTGTCCAATGTTGACAGTCCACGGTTAGCAGTCCACAATTTGTAGTTCAACAATTCATATATAGTTTAATATATAATATTCGAATTAATTAATACGTGTCGTGACCCGTTATATACATGTCTCAGACTCGATCACAACTCAAAGTATATATATTATTATAGAATCAACCTCAACCCTGTATAGCTAACTCAAACATTACTGCATATAGAGTGTCTATGGTTATTCCAAATAATATATATAGATGCGTCGATATGATATGTCAAAACCTTGTATACGTGTCCCGATATTTAAAGTGCGTAAAATAAATAACAGAAATTAAATGACGATAAATAAAATTGCGAGAATATAAATTGCGATAAATAAATTGCGATAAATAAATGTAATAAGGAATTAACAGTTAGCTAGGAACAGTTAGCTAGGATTTTGTTAGCGTGGATTCTTAATAGAATTTCTCATAGTTAATTTGTTTGTTTCTAACAAATTTTATTTTTGTCCAATGTTTTCTTCATTATGCCACTTGTTGGATTCTGATAGGTCAAAATCCAAATATGAAATTGAATGAAAATGGTTATTCTGCGGTGAACGGATACGTATATCTATGGATGTAAGTAGGATAGTAAATGACTATTGAATCAGATTCGAAGAATGTACAATGTAACTTATTAATGTGAAATCTAAATATTCCTTGGGTATTACCTACCTGTTAAAATATTTTCACCATTAACAGTTTGTACAAAAGAATTTTTAATTACAATCTTTATGAAAATATACTTACATATATATATTTTCTTCAGATGTAATATAGATTTAATGAGTTAATATGATATTAATCTCATTTGCTTTTAGGTTTGAGCTAGAATAAATAATCTCTAAGACTTTAGAGATTACATAATCACAGCATGATGTTTCTCCAATGAAGTTATGAATCAATACTTCATTGGTTATTTGTTGTTGGTACTCTTTGGTATCTATGGTGCGTATGACGTTGATGCTCAAGGTACAGGTTGTGATGTTGAGGTGTGGAATGCGGACGTTGTTGTTGGTGGTGGTAATGATACTATTGGTGTTGATGATGGTACTGTTGATGCCGGTGTTGCTGCTGGTGCTTATAATCTTTGTAGCAAATTCTCCAAAGCCACTACTCGAGCGCGAAGCTCGTTGACTTCTTCTATTACACCGGGATGATCGGTGGTTCGGATGAGTGGTTGAATAAGATCTAGAATGTGAGATAGTATATAATTGTGACGAGATAATCTAGAAATGAGAGAGAAAATGGTGTTTCGGACAGGTTTGCCGGTAAGTGCTTCAGGTTCTTCGCCAAGATGGCAATGTGGTGGATGAAAAGGATCACCTTAGTCTTGTCTCTAATGATTGAGGAGTCTACGAACCCAGCCCCAATTCATCCAGAATAGATGATGGCTAATCGGTTGATCCATTTCGGTTATACTGCTTTCGGAGCTCGAGTGAAAATCCATATCGGAATAGTTATCGGAATCCGACGAACTTGAACTGGTTGCGAAATTCATCTTGCACGGTTAGGTAAAGGATTTTATGAAATGATTTTCGGATATCGGATGATATTCTAATTACATAGAATATCTATGTATAGTACAGAAGATCTCGTGGATTACGGAGGAAATTAAGGAAACGTGTCAGACAAAGTCTACAGTAACAGATACGCTAAGATCTGAACTTTGTCTCTACACTATTCATGCAATCAATGCAATAAAAAGTGTCTAGACTAAGAATGATAAGCAGGTAATTTCCTAAGGATGATAAGTAGATGATTTTCGACACAAAATGATAAGCAAAACTTTTTACATGCAGACACGGTCGAAGTCCAGACCCACTAATGCATCTAAACAACTATCAGTTAGACACACTAATACAAGACCTGGTTCGCTAAGACCACCGCTTTGATACCAACTGTAATGCCCCGTCCTAATCCATCTGGACGAATACATTACATTTATATATATGTATATATATATATATATATATATATATATATATATATATATATATATATATATATATATATATATATATTTAATTACATGTTCATTTACAAATAAATTGTTCGTGAATCATCGGGAATGGCTAAAGGTTAATTGAATGTATGAACATAGTTTCAAAGTTTTCGAGACTCAACATTATAGACTTTGCTTATCGTGTCAGAATCTTATAAAGATTAAGTTTAAATTTGGTCGAAAATCTCCGGGTCGTCACAATTTTGTGCCTATTGCAGTTTTATCAGCAGGTTTTGGAACCAACTCCCATACATCATTCCTTTTAAATTCTGTCAATTCTTCAGTCATATCCTCAACCCAATCATTGTCATCCAATGCTTCATCTACTTCTTTAGGCTCAATTAGTGAGAGAAAATTAGAAAAGAATCAGTAATTTGCTATAACAATGTTAGACACAGGTGTCTGAGAAGAAGAACTAGGCTTAGGCAAACCTGTAGGATCCACAACATAGTCCTCAAGATGCTTTGGAGGAACTATATTTCTAGATGATTTTCTAGTAGGAACAATGAGATCCACAGTGGTATTTGATGACTGATCACTTTCTTGATTGACAACAGATTCATCTTGCTGTGGAGGTTCTTCTGTATGAGTATTATCTACAATTTCATTTCTCAATCCAGATAAGTTTGGTTCATCTGACACAGAATCTGAATCCTGAGTCTGAACACTATTACCAGAAATTAAATTTGACAATTCACCAAGTGCAGATAGCTCAGTACTGAATGACTGATCTATTTCTAAAGAACTTTCATCAAAGAAGACATTAATGAATTTTTCAATCTTCATTCTCCTCTGATTATATGCTCTATAAGCTTTGGATACAGAAGAATATCCCATAAATATACCTTCATCAGACTTTGGCCTCATCTTATCAAGCTGATCTCTTTGATTTAAAATATAGCACTTACACCCAAATATATGGAAGTAATGAATAGTAGACACCTTTTTATGATACAACTCATAAGGAGTTTTGCCATGTTTCTTCACAATCAAGGACCTATTTTGAGTGTAACATGCTGTATTGGCAACTTCAGCCCAGAACCTTAGGGCAACATTTGATTGGCATAGCATGGTTCTGGCTGCTTCAATAAGTGTCATATTTCTTCTTTCAGCAACTCCATTTTGTTGTGGAGTTCTAACAGCTGAGAAATTTTGACCATTTCCAGACTCTACACAAAAATCAATTAATGTGACATTTTTGAACTCAGTACCATGATCACTTCTCAACTGTTTGACAAGAACACCCTTTCGCACCTGCTCTCTCTTGATCAAATTGATGATTTCTTCAGGAGCATCACTCTTTGTAGCTAAGAAAATAACCCATGTAAATCTAGAATACTCATCAACAATCACCAGAGTACATCTTTTCCCACCCAAGCTACTAGTGTTCATTGGACCAAACAGATCCATGTGAAGCATGTGAAGTGGATCACTGATGGTAACTAGGGTTTTTGAGGGAAACTTTATTTTGGTCTGTTTACCCATAATACAAGCAGAACAAGGTTTATCTTTCTTGAAAGGTTGTTGTGGAAGACCTCTTACAAGCTTCTTTTTGGAAAGCTCATTGATATTTTTAAAATTAAGATAAGAAAGCCTTTTGTGCCAAAGCCAATTGAGCTCAGGGACAGTCTGAGAGTACAGACATGTCTCAATTCCAGCATTAATAGATTCTAGATCCAACATATACACATTTTGAAATCTCCAAGCCACAAGTGTTGGCCTTCCTTTAGGATCATAAATAATACCAGCTTTCTTCCTAATTCTGATTTCACAGTCTTCATCAGCAATTTGGCTCACACTCAGCAGATTATGTTTCAGTCCTTCAACTAAAGCAACTTTCTTAAATGTAACACTTCCAGCTTTAACAGTACCATAACCAATAGTCTTTGCAATAGAATTATCCCCATATCTTACAGAGGGACCATTTTCTTCAACAAACCCTACTAGATGCTCTTTGCATCCAGTCATGTGTCTTGAGCAGCCACTATCCAGATACCACATATTACCCTGCTACACAAGACACAAACAAAAGAGAATGATTAGTTTTTAAGGGGAACCCACTTTTCAGTGGGTTCAACTGGAGTATACTTTACTCTCCAGACGAAAGTTTTGTTCCCAATCCAGATCAACTTGTCCTTAACAGATTTCAAGACACTTTTATTTTCACAAACTTTGGGTTTCCATTCCTTCTCAATTTTCTTAGGAAAACAAAATGTTCTCTTAACTGAAGGTTTTTCTTGACTCTTGATTTTTTCATTGAGTTTTGAAATTTCCTTTTTGAGTTTACGAATAGTCTTAGCTTGTTTTGACTTTGACTTTCTTTTAGTTGACCTTTTTGGATCTGAACAAATGCAAGCATCAGAGGATGATTCAGAGTTGTCCTTGCAACTTGACTCATGAGTGTCAGACTTCAGGTCAGAACATACACTTTCATTTTGTGAGACTAAACTGTTAGAGTCTAAAGGTTTCAAGAGTTCAGACTCTAATGGAGTTTTACTTTCAAGTATTATAGTCTCAGAAGGCTCGGCAGGATCTAATGATCTTACAAAAGCATTGGTTAAAATCTTTTTGTCACCATCAAATTTTACAAATGTGTTTGGTAAAATGTCAGGTTTGAATACACTTGGATCAACTTCCACATTATTATTTAATATGTAGTTTTCACCTAGTATAGCTTTGAAACATTTGGAATTTGTTTGGCAATAGCATCAGAATTCTTTTTGGAAGATACACACCAAGATTTACAAATTGATTCATAGTGTTTTGACCTTTTAATTGATCTTCCTAATTCAATATTTAATCTTTTAGTTTCTTCTGTATATGCCATTTTATATGTGTCAAGTTCAACCTCACATTTTTTTAAGACTTTAATTTTAGCATCTTTGTCTTTGATAACATTTTTAAGATCAAAAATTTGTGTTCTTAACCTATCAATATCATCTAAACACCATTGAAAGTCAAGCAGCAAGTACTGAAACATTCTCACTTTTTCATTATCAAGATAGTTCACAAAGTTTTGTACCTTATAGGCAGAAACTTTATTACAAGTAGTGTCCTTATCCATCTTCTCAATAGCTTTCAGATCTTCCTCAAACTTGCTAGAACCACCATCCTTTTCAATTATAGCCATAAGACACTTGTCCTCCTCCTCATCAGATGATGAGTCTTCATCTTCCCATGCTTCTGTGTACAAAGCTTTCTCTTGTTCTTTGTTCTTAGACTTTTCTGCTTCATTTTTCAACTTCATGTACTTCAGCTTGTACTTTCTTGCTTTGTCAACAGACTTGTTGAAGTTTAAACCTCCTTCACCCTTAGACCAGCAGTCAGCAGCTATGTGACCTAATTTTTCACACTTAAAACATTTAGCTTTCTTTGGATCAAAAGTACTCTTGCCTTTACCCTTCTTGAAACCAAACTTTTTATGTTCAATTCTTTGAGTCAAAAGAGCCATCTGCACTTTCAGATCTTTAATCTCCTCATCAATATCAGATTCACTATCATCATCAGAATTTTCATCACTCTCAGATTCAACCTTGCTAGAGTAACTAGAGAATAACTGCTTATTCTTCTTTGTGGTAGCCACCAATGCAGCTTCTGGATCTTTAGCAGTTTTTTTAGCATTGATCTTGTTCTTCAGTTGTGTTTCCTCAAAGTTTGATAGTATACCAAACAACTCACTTAGTTCATAATCATCTATCTTCTCACTAATTATCATAGATGTAATCACAGATTCAAAGTTTGAAGGTAGCAGTTCAATGAACTTTTGACACAACACTTGTTGTGTTTTCTCTAAACTAACACTTTCAAGATCATTTATCAGAACCTGAAATCTTGAATGAAGATCACTTAAAGATTCTTTAGGCTCAGCAGCAAAATTTTCATAGCATCTAATCAGATTCTTCTTCTTCTTCTGAGTCTTAACTACAGTGACTCCTTCATAGTCATTAAGCAACAGATCCCACATAGCTTTAGCAGTCTTGGCATGACTGATCTTTCTGGGAATTGGAACAGTAACAGCATTTCCAATATTTTCTCCTTATCTTGCTATCTAGTTTGAACTTTATGGCTTCTGCTTCAGTCCACCTTTCTCTTGGTGTTTCACGAAAATAGGCAGGTTGTGTAGCAGCAGTATCTGAGGCAGGAACAGCAGCTATCATTGAACCAGGAATAATAGGTCCTATTGTAAGAACTTGTTCAGCTTCTTCATGAATAGATCCTAAAAACCATAGGACTTTCAATTTCCAAGTTGCAAAATCTGTGCCATCAAATATTGGCACACCTTTTCCAGCCATAACTGGGGTAGGAATGGTACTGGTAGACATTTTGATAAAAATATGGATTGTTTTAAAGATCACCGAGATAGGATTTACACCTTTCCCGCTCTGATACCAGTTATTAGTTCACAGTAATACGACTATGAACACCAGACTCTCACTTTATACAATAAATAAGAATTAAAGTGCAGAAAATGAGAGAACACGATAATAGAATGAAAGACTGATAATATTGATCGTGCAAAGTACAAAATACAAAAGAAAACATACGCCCCTATTTATACATGTAAAAATCAAATCTGGAGATTTGGTTTCCATAACTACATTCCTATAAAAATGGAAAAGATAAACTAAAACAAGCCAAATCAACTATTAATTAGGAAGTCAACTCTGGAGATAAAATCAAATTTTGAAAACAAATCTTCTTAAATAACGAGTATATCTCCAGAATATTCTTTGACTTTGGCTTCAAAAAATCATCATACGTTTACTTCAATAATTCCATAGTCTGCAACTTCAGACTCTAAATCTCCAGACTCTAAAATCTGCAAAATACTTTTGACTCATCAGATTATTATTTCTATTTTTCCAACACCTACTTTCGTGGAATTGGGTATTGTTGTTGTTGTTTCTGAAACTTTTGAAGGGGCGAGGGCCACCTCCTGCTCTAATAAAGCTCCGCCCCTGCATTCGCTCCGAAACACATTAGTTCACTACTTGTTTTGAAACATTATGAAATGATAGATTGATAAATCACTGCTCATTGTGAAAAGGAGATTTTAGGTGTGTTACTACAGTATATTTAGGATTTTGCTTGTCAAACCTGACTTATTGCATGGCCTTTTTGACTAATCCGTCACTTTCTTGCCAATTATGGTTAATTAATGATAATTAATACTCCGTATTACAATTCTCGTACTATTACAAGTGTTTACACTAAGATACATAATATCTGTACTAATATATAACATATCTGTACTTCTGTACTAATATATACTCCGTATAAGTGGATATCTCATCTGATATATAACAACGACGACACATGCATGCTAAGAAACCTACGATAATATATATTTTAATTAATTAACTTTGAGTTAAGCTTGAAACATACTGGTATATTATATCATGTACTCCATAATAAGGTCAACGGCGAAACTTGACCCCGACCCGAGATGAGGCGAAACTAGTCGAAGAGGGTAAACACTTAAAAAAACCTTATTTTATTGTTATTTTTTTTTTAGTGTACTTTTTTTTTCCCAAATCGAGCCGAAGCGGATACCCCTTTTGTCCTATATATGTTCTGCCTCTGAATAAGGTATAAGGTAAGTATGGTAAATTGGCATTCATGATTCTAAACATTGACAATTAAAATCTGTAAAGTGATTGGGCGGAAAAAAAAAATCTGTAAGATCTTGATCAAAGAGACGATAGTAAATTAGTAATCCAGTAAACTCCGTTATTCCATTATCTTTGTAAAGTTTGCAGTTGGTGGTTAAAGTGAGAATTCAATGTTAACCACTATTATGGAACGCAATTAATTATTGCTGACCATTAAATAATAACTTTTTTCGTTAAAGTAATAAACAAGTTATAGGGTACCATTATTTTTTTTTTTTTTTTAAAGGCAAGAATTTTATTATAGATAAAAGGAACAAAATACAAATAGCAAGAAACTAGTAAAAACAACGAAAGCACGAGCAAGACACGCAGGGCCGGCTAAGGCTATGGGCGAAGCGGGCGACGGCCCGGGGCATCACGCGGTTAGGGGCATCATATCGAGAAAAATTATTAATACCCATAGTTTAAACCTCATAAAGATATATGTTTGCGTAAATGTTGGGGGCATTTTATAATCATTTCGCCCGGGGCATGCAAAAACTTTGACCAAAGTTTGACCGGCCCTGAAGACACGCAAGCGAAAGCAAAAATGCTCTAACGAACCCCCGCGACAAAACTAGGCTAAATACATCACGACCAAAAAAACCAAGCTACCTTGACAAAACACCACAAAATATCCAAAAACAACCAAGGATATGGCTAGACACATGCGTGGTTTCCAAACCGAAAGTACTACCACGCAATTGAAGCCCAACAAAGCCTACAGTGAGACCGAGTCCGAGTCCGAGACCGAGTTCGAGCCCGAGCATGAGCATGAGCAGCCATCAATATCCTCCTCGTCCACATCTGATCGTTTCATAAAATTATCGAGAATAACCCTATCAATCCACGTTTGTTTCTCACGACATCTTTTACGTTTCAATTGTTTTCTTTCTAGAAGGAAATTAATAAAATGGTGTTTAATTAGAGGCCTGAAAATTCGTTTCTTGCATCGAAATCTATTCACCATGCTGGGCCCGTCTCTAATATGAACATTCAGCTCAGGATGAACTTCTTCAATATTAGAATCAAGAGGTCTCGAATTAACCAAACACTCCTCTAGGGTACTCTCACTAGGCCCGAATGGCACACAAGATTCTTTTGAACTTTTAACGTTGAGTTTGGATGCATCAAAATCACTCGAGTTTAACGGGCTAAATGGCCCAACACTTTGAGAGGTATTAGATATCCCTACTGAGATGTCAGCATCTTTTGAAGCATGAGCATCGTTTGAAGCATGAACATATTTTTCAGACATCGAGACATGAGCCTGCACACCACACGAAGCAACAACCTCCCGCTTTTGAGAATTTGAATTTAACTCATTGGAATCTGGATTACATTGACCAGTCAGTGAAGATCAGGCTGAAAACGCCACCCCCGATGAACCTTGCTCTTCCACCTGAGAATTTTCGGCCAAATTGAATCCGGCGACCATAGACAATGGAGAATGGACTTTATGAAAATTCGACTCTTCTGAATCAGCCTGCTTCTGGGGGCTTGGTTCAGTCTCGATATCCTTCGAACCCCCGTCACAACTAGAGGATGAAAGACTTACAAACGGGTCTAACTTCTGTCTCGATTGAGGATTTCTGGTGAACCAAAAATCACCATCATTGCTTGACAACTTCTTGACTTCATCTTGCCCCACATTATTATCAATATAGGAAGCATCACAGACCTTATTATCTTGGCAGTCAGAGAGACCTTTAGTTTTTGAATCCGAAAGAACCGAGTCAGCACCCTTAAGATCTTTGTCATTCCTGCTTCCATCTTCGATCAAAGACCAAGTGAATCGATCCCTATTATAACTGAAAACAAAGTTGTAATTTCCCACTGATTCGGGTAAGTTAAAAATGAAAGTCTTACCCTCTACCTTTATTTCAATGGGAGTAGAACCACCGTCGAAATTAGATTGTTGCACTCGATTGTTTCCGGTAAGCACCTCAAAGAAAGTCTTTCCTAAATTATTACTCTTAAGTTCGCTATTAATCTTCGATTTAGTCCTCATACCCACGACATCTACTATTTTCGGATGATTATTCCCATGTTGTTTCTGATACCGAGCCACGTTACAACGAATAAAATTGTTACCGATACAAAAGCTGTTGAGTTTGTGTTCAAGTTTGCCCGGGTCTTAGACATTGAGATATCTCGCAAAACCAAAATGTTTTCCTTCCTTGTTTCTTTTCCTGGCAATGTAAACCTCTGTAACGACACCAAATCTAGCGAAGAATTGCCTTAATTCCTTTGAGTTCCATTTTTCTGGAAAATCCGTAAAGTAGTAGGTTGTTTCCTTGCTTTCCTGTTGTTGTAAGCATGCTGCTTCCTTTTGTTGTAAGCATGTTGCTTCCTTTTGTTTCTGATGGTTCACTACTGGGATCCAGGTGGATTGTGGTTGATGATGATCGATTGGGTTAAAGATGGGGCAAGGTGGGGGTGGTTGGGGTGGTGGGGGAGTAATTGACGTGGCCATCTTTTAAAAGAGAGATTTGTTAGTGGATACCATTGTGTCCTTACACCAATATTGTATCTATAGGGTACCATTATGAAGTGAGAAATGGGTTAAAATGACTATTTTTTGAAGTGTTTAACAATATGTCTTTTAAAATTTAAAATTGCAAGAAATGTTCTTTGTCCACGCACCATGCTATTGGGAATATGGTCTCACTAATTCCCATCACACACCCAATGAAAAGACAAGAAAGAAATAAAAACAATCCACAACATAATAATTTAGCGTGAAAACTCCAAAATGTGAGAAAAATCACGGGCCCCCAAAAAGAGAAATTCACTATATCACAAATTGTTACAATGACATAAACGATTCCTTTAAGCCAACTACACTCTCCAAAGTATTTAACTAATACAACTCTCAAACAAGGGTAAGAAAGAAAGAAATAATCAAATACTTAAAATGTATTGATTGGTGCAATTTGAAAGTAAGACATAGCCCTCCTTTTATAACCAAGTTATCCACCTCCAACTTCTTTCTCCCACTTATGTGGGATAACATCCACTCACCAATGTCACATTTAAGCAACCATATCAATTCTACTAACCAAAACTATAACCAACAAATCTCCACCATGCTTCCACATTGCAAGGATAACCGACGTAGACCCTTCCTAGACCACAACTTCAAGATCCACATCTTCATGCCGTTGACATTATTTCCAAGAGACAAAACTTGCATCCTCATCGAACATTGTCAAGACCCAACAATCATTGTCTTCACAGACAATCATAATTCTAAACAGAATTATCATACTCCACCACAAAGAGTATAGCACTTAGACAATCACTTTCCAAGCATTTCACATCCGCACATGTTTTCTACCTAGCGGAACTGTTATGGTGCAACTTCTGGTTTGGCTTTCCCTGGAAGTTTCATCAGCTACAACACCCCTTTCCACCACACAACCTGCATCAACGCCAAACCAATGCCCATGTGAAATTTGTGGAAACTCTAAAGAACATCCCTTTCCATGGTAGCGCGGACACACCATGATGATGACGTGACTTCAGAGGAATTCGTCACTCTCCGTAACAACGGAAACAATGTTAGCGTCATTGGAGCCATTTTCTGAATTAGCTCCACCTCTACAATTAACCCTTACATGCCAGTCTTCCCGCACTCCCAACATGCCAGATTCTTTCTAGAGTTTCTCTTTCACCTATCCGAACACAACAGTACCGTACTTTCTAATGACGAGACCCCGTTACCTTCTAGTATTTTCTCCTAGGATAGGAGCTTCCTAGTAACGTCTTCAAACTTCAGAGTTTCCTTCCCATACATCAAATTAGGTTTCATGTGCTCATAGGACGCTGATATATATAATATCAACCTCGAAGCATTATCTTCATCATCCACTTTAGCTCTAATAGCTTCTAGTTCTAAAATAATACCATTAAGAATACTCAAATGATCTGAAATCTTTGAACGCCCATCCATACGCAAAGTATGAAACTGTTCTTTGAGACAAAACCAATTTGAGATGCCCTTGCCTTGGTACAACTGCTATAGTTTGTCCCAAAGTTCTCGTTGATAATCCGTGCACATTTGCAAGAACGTTCTTTGCAAGACACAAATGAATCGAACTTGCTGCCCTCAAATCTATATCAGCCAATTATTCTTTGTCGAACTTACTGCTAGAATCACTGCCGAAAACTGTAACACCCCAAAATTTGTTACCAGAGGGAGCCGCACCGCGTGGTCCCATGCCGCGCAGCGGCTAAACGCCATATCTAATGGAGAGGTTCTTGAAAAGCTACTGATGTCGAAATACACTTGGAGCCGTGCCACGGGGGTTGAGGGCTGTGCCGCACCTCTTGCCTTAGGTTAAAGAGTTGTTTTAAGGTAGCTTCTATTACCAGAATACACTACGAGCCGCGCCGCGGGCCAGGAGGCTGCGACGAGCTTATCGGCGGAGCAAAAACCTAAATTTTGGTTTTTAAAAGGGTTTAAGTGGGACAATCTTGTCTTTTCACTTAAGAATGACCTTATGACTAGTGAACCAGTTTTAGATTCACTTTAATTTCCTTTTCACATCCATCAAACACTCTCAACTATCCTAGAGTGAGAAAGCTTCTTTAGTGAGAGAAAGCTTGATTTAAAGAAGAAGGAGGTTGAATCTCTCTAAAGTGCAAGTCTTTAGTGAGAGATACCTTGATTTTGGGTGTAAACCCTATTTGGGTCAAAGTAAGTCATTTGATTGATTTGGGTCATGAAGTGCTCCTAGCATTTGACCATAGGATGTAGTTGGATGAGTTTGGAACCAAATCACTAGTTTTTGGTGAATTGGGGTAAATTGGGTCTTGTTTGACCTAGTTGGTGTTTTAGGTGCAATATGGGTCAAATTAGTACTTGTGGGTTTTGGGTCAAGCTACTAGAGTTTATAGCTTGATGTTGTGATTGTGATAGGTGACTTGCTCTTGGATCAAGCTTAAAGTCCTAGAGAGGTTGTGACTCATCGAATTGCTCAATGTGAGTGGAGTATTTATATGTGTGTGTATATAAATTGTTTGCTTGCGGGTTAGTGGCGAGTACTATCTGATTGTGAAGGATTTTACTCTTTGTTAGCCACTTGGTGCATTGTGGTGAGTGATGTCTTTAACTTATGACTCGCTCTTTGTTGTCCACATTGTGTTTGGGGGAAAGTGGTGAATGCGACTACCTTGAAGTCCACTCTTTGTTGGCCACTTGTGAGGATGTGGGAAGTGTTACCAATTGAGACCACACTTTTTGTTGACCAAATTTGGTTGTATATGGTGGTTCCATCCGAGAGGCACCTTTGTTGGCCATGTACACGAGTTGTTGATGCTATTCATTTGATGATTAGCACGTTTGGGAATGGTTAACCATTTTTGTGTTGTATGATGTAGTTTGGGTAGGGTAGCGTGTTACATTCTTGTTTATGCAATTTAACATGCTAGCTCGTACTTGGTTGTGTATGCTTGCTTTAGTGATGCTATCTTGTATGTGGTTATGTGTAAGTTGTACAAGTAAGTGATTTATGTATGTATGCATATAAGTATTGCACTCACTAAGCATTGTATCTTACTCCTTTCGTTGTTTACATTTTTTTTATAGGTTGCGGCACATCGAAGGAAAAGGGTAAGAGTTTGGTCTAGCTTGTTTGTGGCGGGTTTTGAGAAGGCGCTTGTTGGTAATAGTCCTGACGGTCATGCTCATTGATGTGTTGTTTTGGTTAAAACTTATGGGTCTTGTGCACCCGATGATGTAATCTCTTAAATTGATGTATTGTTTAAACTCGTACTAGCTTTTGAACGAGTAGTGTAACAAATTGTGGTTGTGATGATTATTATTATTAATGTTTTTAAAAAAAAAGTGTGTCGAATTTTTACAACTAAATTGTTAAATTAGTTTGGGATCGTTTCGAAAAACAAAGGTGGGTTTACCTTTTAAGGCCTTGTGTAAACCGGACTGAATCAACACATCCTTTACTTGAACTTGCCACAAGCAAAAATTAATCCTCCCATCAAATTTCTCTACACCAAACCCCATTGGACTGAACTTCGACATCGTATCCGTATCTTCTAAACAGTACTTTCTCTGATTTTGCCCACATTTTAACTGGCCGACAGATGTAGTGGAGAGACATGATCCGTTTGGTCCCTATATAATTGGTGATTGTTTGGAAAACCCAGCAACCAGGTCCACTACAAATTCTAAACACCACTTACTCTAAATCAGAAAAAAAAATTGTCTAACCAGATACCCTATGCGATCAATATAAGTAGTTTCTGATGTGGAAGCTCAGTCAAAGCCGCGACCACAGAGCATATTTCAACTCCTATAACCAAGACCCCCCCTCCCCCCCCCCCCCCCCCCCCCCCCCCCCCCGCCAAACCTGACGCTCGAATACTAGTTGTTGGGAAAACTGGTGTCATTAGTTCCCAACACACGCTCAATGAAAAGACGATAAAGAAATAAGAACAATCCACAACACAAGAACTTAACGTGGAAACTCCAAAATTGGAGGAAAACCACGGGCCCCCAAAGAGAGGAATTCACTATATCACAATTTTTTACAATGACATAGACGACTCTCTTAAGCCAACTACACTCTCCAAAGTATTTAACTAATACAACTCTCAAACAAGGTTAAGAAAGAAAGAAATAATCAAATACTTAAAGTGTATTGATTGGTTCGAAATGAAAGTGAGACTTAGCCCTCCTTTTATAACCAAGTCATCCACCTCCAGATTCTTCCTCCCACCTACATGGGATAACATCCATTCACCAATGTAAAATTTAAGCAACCATATCAATTCTTCTAACCAAAACTATAACCACGCATAATGCGTGCATGCCGTGCTTTATGCGTGTGTACGAGATATTCATCAAGATAACTATTTTTCCTCGTAAACTCGCACCACACACGAAGCACCACTGACGGTGCGTGGTGCTTGGTATTTGGGGCCAAAATATCATAACTTTAAAAGGATGTATCTTTTGACTCGTAGTTTCAATTTAGTGACCATTTTTTTATCGTGTATTTTCTCGAGTCAAAAGAGGGCTAAATCTGAGTTACGAGTTAAAAGATACATCCATTCAAGGTTCTTGCCCAATAAGCACCAAACACCAAGCACCATGCACCAAGCACTACGCACATGTGCGTGCTGTGTGGTTTTTAGTGCGTGTTTACGAGCAAAAAGGGTTGTCTTGCTAAATATCTCGAAAATACGCATCACGCACGGGTTTGCACGCATCATGCGTGGTGCGTGGTGCATGATGCATGGTCAGGGGCATTTTTTCAATTTCAATTTTTTTAGGGACATATTGTTAAAGACTTTCAAAAATTAGGGCATTTTGCCCAATTTCCCTTATCATGTCCCAAGGCACGACACAAAACAATTAGACCCATCATCCATGTAAACCAGGTTTTGGGGCCGATTCGGAGAATTTAAGTACTTAAAACGGGGAGAAAAAAGACTCATAGGCCTTAATGAATAACATAAGCTATTTAAAAACACGACAACTAACGTCACATCAATAAGCATAAAAAATAGAGTATTAGAATTTTTTTAAAGACAAGTTGTTGGCATCGAATCCCTCATTTTTCACGCACGCACCCGCTTTCGTGCGGAAACTCGAACTGCATTACAAGGATCCGAACCTTAAACCCTCCAGAGGGGCAGGCGGGTCAGACTTGGATCCTGAATACGGGTCTGTAAAACCTCCCTGGGTTAATCCGGCGTTCGGGAAATAAATCCCATGAATATTTTAAAGGAGAGCGACTCGAAATTGAGACCTCTTCACCCACATCCCAATACACAAGTGTAAAGAGTGAACCACTAGTTAGAATTACATACAGTAATAGTTAAGCAATTCTTGTAGCCGTTCCAAAAAAAGAGAAGCAGGTTATATATATATATATATATATATATATATATATATATATATATATATATATATATATATATATATATATATATATATATATATATATAATTTATTTATTATTTTTTATATTTTTTTCACAAACTTTAAGATCGGGTAAAAATATGAACATTAAAAAAAAAACACTTTGTGATGAATGTTATTATTTTGACCAGAATATGTTCGAAGAAAACATTCATCACGATGAATGTTATTTATGATTACGTCAAGTATGTCATTCATCATGATGATTGTTATTCTATCATCATTTTCTGGTTAAAATAATATTATTCATCACTAAATGTCTTTTAAAAATGTTCATATTTTCACCTGATTTTGACATTTATAACTAACTTTTAAAAAGCAATTTACTTCCCTCTTATAATTCACTTCTGTATTCTCTATTGATTAACTTTAAACAACCCAACCCGTTATTATACCGACCCGAAATTTTTTTTCTTTTATTTAACGCATTAATATTGATAATAACGACACCATAGTTATGTTCACAAACATTTCTAATACTTAACAAGTTTAAACGACTTTGAATTATACATTACACAAGTTCAGGTGTCAAAATGGGCATAGCAACCCAAGACCCGTTTGACACAACAAAAGACACTTTCGACCCAAAGGGTTTCATTCCAACATAAGACCGAGCATGGTGATTGGGAAAACACTACCCAATCCTAAATCGAATCCATAAGCAAAGTCTTCTAAAGTAACCCGCAATAGCCCACTAATCCCCGCGCTTACCCTTGCCACCTCTTCCACGCGAATCTATAAAAATATAAACAACGAGAGGGTAAGCTATAAAGCTTAGTGAGCATAAACATACTATATACATACATATGCATAAAATGAATACATATCACCAACACGAGTAACAAACATCGCATCCTCGCATAACTAAGCAAACTATACATAACGTACCACCATGTCAATCCGCAAGATTAGCTACAACACCACAATATATATATATATATATATATATATATATATATATATATATATATATATATATATATATATATATATATATATATATATATATACACATATACGAAAATATAGCCAATACCATAAGGTTATCCCTTAACCTTAAACATATGAAGGTTGACCGAACTACACATGCCTAAGTGAATCTGAACTACACGAGATTCACTACCGTCCTCCTGACTACAATTGAGGATGGTTGAACTACACATGCCTTATGAATCTGAACTACACAAGATTCATACCTCAACTAAATGACTATAGGGTTGGTGGAACTACACACGCCCGAGTGGATCCGAACTACACAAGATGCACACCCTAAGTCATAACAACACAAATGGGAATGTCAGAACTACACACGACATCGTGGATCTGAACTACATAAAATTCACCATCCCAACACGCCTCCTCAACATCGACAACATCAAACGGGGTTGACCTACTAGTCATTGTGAATCCGTAACGCACGAGATTCACTACCCTAAGGGTGATAACCCAAAATGCACAAACGTGCGACGTGGACCCAAAACTCATAGAGTCCATCATCTCAAGCACATGTAAAGTGAACCCGAACGCACAAGGATCACTCTACCCCACCCGCACCCATCCTATGCATACATACGCATATAATATATTTACACTCACATTAGCGCCTTGATGAATGCAATGTCAAATCCGCAAACCGTAAATGGAAAGTACCTATTCCATTTATCACATAACAAACAACACAAGTAGGGTGTCAAGGTTGCAAAAGACGTGAGACGGGGTCGAGACGGTCGGGTTCTAAAAAGGTCGAGACGTTCGAGACAGGGGTCGAGACGGACGTTGACCAACGTTGACTTTTAAATATATAAGTATAAAAATGCATATATGTACACATATTTTAGAGCTAAAAACTTTAATTGATTAATTTGTACCCATAATTGTTATCATCGTTAACTAAAATACGATATATTTTACCGATTTTACCGATTTTCTGGCTTTTCTGAATTTTGACCGACTTTGATTCAATTTTTTTCAACTTTGACCCGAATTTTGACCATTGACTGTCATATTAGACGGTTTTCTTCGAGATGGGACGGGCTAGTCACCAAACCGTCGAGACGGGCGTCGCAACGGCTCGAGACGGGGTGTTTTGCAACAGAGGGTGGATTACAACCCAACCCAAATTGACACTTAGTGCATTTTTGACCCAATTGCACTTCCAAGCACAAACAACACTCAAACTAACCAATAATCACTCAACGCT
Organism: Rutidosis leptorrhynchoides; assembly: GCF_046630445.1. Classification (NCBI taxonomy): domain Eukaryota; kingdom Viridiplantae; phylum Streptophyta; class Magnoliopsida; order Asterales; family Asteraceae; genus Rutidosis; species Rutidosis leptorrhynchoides. The sequence continues at coordinate 148,451,022 of NC_092335.1, read as the reverse complement.
AGTGAAAATGGTCCTATGATGTCAATTAAACTGAAACACAAGTATTAAATACTTGTCTTCCCCAATTTGACCCATAAACTTTAATTTTGACCCATTTCAAAATTAGTCTACCAAATACACCCAAATGGGTTTCAATACTTCCATAATCACTAACAATAGTGATTACACCCACTTTACAAGCCCTACACATGGCCAAGTTGGTTTCCAACCCAAAACCCACCAACAACAATATAAAACCTGATTACTAGCTCCTAACTTCCATTAAAGAGCTAGTTGGGTTTTCCAAGAACCTTTAAGCTCAAACCCTAACATGAACACCAAATCACACAATTGAAACTAGAAGTCAGAACTTACCACAACAACCACAACGTAGCCGTGAACGAGGTGAACAACTTTACTTCTTGAGCTTTCACCCGAATCGACCTTCTTCTTCCCCAAATCTCAACTTTCTCACTCCAGGGTTTCAAGCCCTCTCTCTCTAAAGTGAAATGTTGAAGTTGATAAGAATAAGCTCCTAGTGAGCCTTGTGGTTAGTTTTGTGCCTTAAAAACTGACCCTAGGGTGAAAAGACAAGAACACCGCTTAAAACCCTTTTTAAAAACGAGTTGGGAAGGTGTCCGCAATGCATGTAATCGCGACCGCGATGTTTTTCTCCCAAAATAGCTGTTCGAAGTCCTGCATCCCGCAACCGCAAGAGGAGCCATCGCGACCGCGATCCAGACTGGTTCATCAATTCTTCAATTTTTGTAGTTCCGGGACTGAAACTGCTTGATTCTGATTCTGATGTATAATCTGAAAATAGTATAGTTCGTGACACTTTCTGAGGACACTTTCTGAAAATACTTTCTGATGTATTAAAATTCAGGGTGTTACATAACTCCATACATGCATGCATGCATGCATGCCATATATATATATATATATATATATATATATATATATATATATATATATATATATATATATATATATATATATATAGTGAAAGGATTCATGAAGAACTTTTGATTGGAGAGAATCCATAGAACCATATATTTTTTTCATTTAAATAGAAAGTTGAGACTTCAAATTAATGATTACTTAAGTTATCCATGGATCCTATATATATATATATATATATATATATATATATATATATATATATATATATATATATATATATATATATATATATATATATATATATATATATATATATATATATATATAGGGGCATGATCAATGGGGAAGTAACCAATTGGGGGGAAGCAAAAAAAAAAAATTTGTTTCATTTTTTTTGAAATTTTTTTTCAGGCATCAAGATCACACGAAAATATGAATATTTAGAAAAGACACTTCGTGATGAATGTTATTATTTAGGCGGGAAAACGATCGACCAAAATAACATTCAAGATAATATTGTTCGTGAAGAATGTTAACGTTTTTTTATTCATGTTGTGTGAAGTAAAATTTAGCCCGATTTAGAGTTTAGGGTTTAGGGTTTAGGGTTTGGTGTTTTCGGTTTATTCCATAAATCCAAAACACCAAACCCTAAACCCTAAACCCTAAACTCTAAACCATTCGTGTTAAAAACTCAATCTAAATCCTAAATCTAAACCCTAAATCTAAACCCTAAACCCTAAATTTCTCAACCCTAATATCTAAACCCTATAAACCCTAATATCTAAACCCTAATATCTAAAACCTCAACATACGCTCGAAAAACACGATAATTGCTATATATTAGTTCTTCGAGCATTTTTTCGCCAAAATAAAAACATTTATCACAAAGTGTCTTTATTAAATGTTCATATTTTCATCAAATCTATAATGTTCGTGAACAAAGTTTTTACAAAAAATGAAAAAAAAAAGTTTTTGCTTCCCCCGCTTTCCCCCGATTGGTTACTTCCCTCTTGATATTACCACTATATATATATATATATATATATATATATATATATATATATATATATATATATATATATATATATATATATATATATATATATATATATATATATTCCTTGACCTAGTAAAATACGTAGCTCATGGAATATAATTTTTCTTTCGAGCCTAGTCAAATCCATTACATATTATAAAATTTGGACCCTTTAAAATACTGGGGCCCAAGCCATCGATCACCTTGCTTCGGATTTGGACCGACAATGCCAGGTTCGTATGTTTGGTTGAAGATGATTAGTTTTCACTAATTCCTTACCCACTTTTGACTTATTATATTTTTAATTTACTTTGTTTTTGAAAATCGAAACTTTATAACAATAGACTTTCATCAAAAAAAATGAAAAACTATAAGAAACAATTACAAATAGACTAATTGGAAGACTGGAAACTAGAAAACTTAAATAAAACCAAACTAAAGTAAACACTATCTAAGAACGAGTCGAACCCTATCAAAAGCCTAAACAAGCGAAACATAAAATGAAATATTAAAACAACTAGTTAACACCACTAAACAAACCAACAAGTCAAACAATAAACGAAATCAAATAAACAAGCAGAATACACTAAACGAAACAAAACTACCCAACCAAAGAACCACCAAAAATCACGCCACGCCAAGTTTATCGATTGCATTGCCGCTTTCTTTATCGATTGCATTGCCGCTTTCTTACTCTTAGACCCTGATTTAAGCTCAAGAATGAAGATGATTTGGCTTTTTGGTCGGAAGCACAACAACTCTTTGATGGCATTCCAGGAATTTGTAATGGTGGCTCATTATAGAATTATATTTTTAGTAGCGGCCTCCTAAGGTTCTATCATAGTCCTTCTCCTCTAGGTCGGGGAAGGTGGTTCATTTCGAGCAAGTAGAGGAAAAACGTCTTAAACAAGGGTCTAAGTGCCAGAAAGCGACCAATGCAGCCGGTAGTCTGTTTAGTGGTGTTTGTTTGTTGTTTGGATGCTTCGATTTATGTTTCACTTGTTTAGGATTTTTATAGGGTTCGACTTGTTCTTAGATAGCGTTAGATTTAGTTTAGTTTTTTTTAGGTATTCTAATTTCGAGCCTTTTCATTAGTTTGTTTGTGTTCGTTTCTTTTGGTACTTCCATTTTCTGATGAATGTCCATTGCTATGAAGTTTTCATTTAATCTCAAAAAAATGATGATATGATAATAATAAAACTAATAATTATCAGATAATATTATGAGATTGACCCTAATGTTTGGTGCATATTGTACGAAATGAGCCTTATTTTTTTTAAACTTGGTTGTCCCCAATGTTTCGGTTTCTTACGTGCTTGGTACCCAACTCTAACGAGCGTTAATCAAGCTCCGTTAAGTGAGGTCACATGTATGGCACAAGCTCCCTATCAAGAAATGGATTTACTGATTCTGGTAGTAAAAACGTGTTTAACTAGATCCGGACTCAAAGAAATGGGTTTAACCAGATATGGAATCAAAGAGATGGGTTTAACCAGATTGAGAATTGATTTTTAAATGTTTGTTTAAGAATTGATTTTGTAAGTTTTTGATTGAAAGATAACTGATTGTGATGAAATTAGGGTTAGGTTTAATTATGTGGCATGAGCAAAAGAGAACACAAAAAGTAATTGCACGGATTTACTCTCATGTGCCAGGCACATGACTAATTTTAACAAAAATTTTGAACTGTCTTTAGCATTAGATATCAAGCACATAACAAACTCAAACATTGGGAGCATCCAGGTCAAAAGAAAACCTAATTCCAATCCGTTCAATATGCACCAACATAATGGACCATCCGCGTAATTTTGTCTAATAAGAATAACAATAATAAGTAAAAATAATATATGTGGGTAAAGAATTAGCGAAGACTAATCATCTTCAAACCAAAACATATGAACCTGGATTACATGGGTCATGGCCCCAACTATTTTGCACCATGGGACTTGATGATGATACCCATGTGTCATGATCATTTGGACGAAGCACATGTCGTCATTTGACCATTTAACCATTTAACCAAGATTTCCGCTATACCATAAAAAAGAAAGTTAGGGTTCAATGTTCATTTAGCTTATGAATTGTTTTAGTGTATGTGGGTGTAGACACCATATCCTTCATATTTTCTCTCAACTATTGTAATCTTGCTGTAACTAGTTTGGATATCAACGAAAACTATCTTTTAAGCTAATCTTAGAGTTCGATTCTCACTTAGACGCATTCAAGTTAATTATAGTGTTAATTATAGTGTTCTTCGATTAGTATTGATCCTATAAATACATATCAATTAGTATCAAAGCTCGTTTGGATCTTCGTACATTGTGGAAGAGCGGAAAAATAAAAAAAAAATAATTTCTAGGTTTCAAAGTCAAAAAGTCAAACTCATATGGGCGAAATAATCATTGAGTGTTTTTTTATTGATCTGAGATTACAGAAAGTTTTGTTTCCATCCCGTGATCAATCTTACAAATAATGAGAATCTAATTCGTTCGTTTGATCGAGATTTGGTCTAAAGTTTTAGTTCTAAGGGTTTTTATCAAAGTGTAGGTCAAAGAAATAAATGGCAGTGTTTGTCGATCGATTGAGGTTGATTATTGTTAGTTGATGGTTAAGATACAAATTGCAATCAAAAGCAAATGTTTACCTTTGTTTTTATTGATTTTCGATCCCCACCACCGTCGACCACCACAGAACAACCACTGCTCTAAATACCGGAATCTGAACAAAATTGCAGGACTCAACAAGTTGGCATGTATAGACTTCCGCACGAAACTGAGACTCTCTTACAAAGCTTGAAAACATTTGTATCTGACATTCACATCTGACATCGTATCAAAATTAGAATTTGGTTACGAACCTCGTTCAAATTAACATTTGACATTAGCATGAGGTAGAGACTTTCGTACGAAGTTAAAGAAAACATTCGTACGAAAGAGGATACACAATTGCAGGTTTTGTTTCTAGGGTTCTTATTCTTAAAGATATGAAGAACATGAACAAATTAAAGAACGTACATGTGATCGATTCTCGTTTTCTGTTTTTTTATTTGTGAAGGACAAAATTACACGGATAGTCCTTGTGGTTTTCTCAAAAACACATGGATAGTCCAAACTTGATTTTTTCAACTGAATAGTCCAGAAGTATGCACGTTTTCCACGGTTTGTGACAGACGTTAAATTGTTGCCGTTAACCCCAGGCAATTGCCAAGCACATGAGGGTATGTTTGTCATTTTAACGTCTTTGGTGCATCTTCAACATTTACACAATATCAAACCCTAATTTAAACTTCTTCATTTCTTTATCTTCATCTTTATCTTCTTCCATTAACAAAATTTAACCCAAAAATCAAATCCTACAATATCAATATCACTATCAAAATCCCTAAATGATAACAAATGGGTTTCAAATTATTTTTAGTAATTCCAAAGTCACAAACCCCAATTTTTTCCAAACTGATAGAAAAAAACATCTTACAGGGCTATTGAAACACAATTTGCAAGTCAATTATCTCCTTCTTTATGGTTTTTGTTCGTTACCCATTTTCACACTAATTCTAAGTGAAGGTGAAACGCAGATGAGGGATTGTAAATCAGCGTCGCCGCTAAACCCCAAATTCTATCACTACCACCGCCGGCGGTAGCGATCAACGTCGTACCTAAAAAAAATCAGCGAAAGTAAAGTTGATTGGAATTAAAATCAACGCAGCCTCCAACCCCCAAATTCTATCCCCTTGGATTGTTTGTTGATTATTTTGAAGAAAGGGAGTAGTTCAGAGAGATGATTTTGATTTTCAGATCTACATTGCGATTATTGAAGGCGGTGGTGCTGCAACTATTTTTCGGTGATTGAAAAGAGAAGTTGAAGGCGGTGGTACTGCTGCTATTTTCTGGCAGTTGAAAAGGGAGGTTGAAGGTTGAAGGCGGCGGTTGAAAAGGGAGGTTGAAGGCGGTTAACAGCGACAAAGTCCAGAAAATGATGAAATTAGGTTTGCACTGTGTTTTTTTCTTTATGAATTTGTGAACTAAATCGATAGACATGCAAATGGTATGATCGATGAAACTTAGTTGTATATAGGGTCTCTGAACTTAAAACCATGACTCAGAAGTAACATAGGCGATGTAATTTAAAGATGGTGAATTTGAAGATGAATTTGAAGATGTGGTGAAGATGAACGATAGGCGATGTAATTTAAACTTGGGGGTTTATTTAATTGTTGTTTGATTTGTTTTTGTTGAATTTTAATTTGGTAATTGTAACTTAGTAGTGTTTGATTTTGAGTTATTTATTGCAAATAAGGGTTTATGAATTTTGTTAGTGATGGAGAAGATAAGTGGGTGAAGATGAAGATGAAAATGGGTTTTTTGTTATGGTAAATTTCATGAGTTATGGACGTAATTACCCTCATGTGCCTTGCATGTGAGGTCACTTAACAGAAAAAAAGAACGGACGTCAGAAGGCTGGATTATGCATGAACGAAAATGCATATTTCTAGACTAAAAAGTTGAAAAAATCAAGTTTGACTATCCGTGTTCTTTTCTGCAAACCACACGAACTATCCGTGTAATTTTGTCTTTGTGAAGTTTCTTAATCACGCTTTAATTTAACTATTTAAGGTATAAGCTCTAATTTTTGGTATTATGTGGTGATGATACGATGAAGCTGACAGCGTGAAGAAAGTACAGAGAATGTGTCGTCGATACGCCTATCAATATGTGTTGAGCTGAATTGATTGAATTGGGGTTGAATTATAAGTGGGTTAAATTGATTAAGGAAATAGTAAGGTGACCTATTATTGATTTTTAGTGAACTCAAAAGTAAGATTGTGGACCGAAATAAAGGTTGTCTTTAGGCTGAATTATGATTTTTTTTTGTGCCTAAGTAATAATCTATTAAGAGGGCTGAGAGATAAAAGGATTTAAAAGTGTTTTGCTTCTGATTAACAATAAGGGTTCAACTTGTTAAAGCATTGTCAAGGGAAATAAGTGGTCATGAGTTCGAGGACAAATTCTTTGGAAGTTTTTTTTAATTAAACTTCAATTTAGTTTTTCTTATAGGAGTGAATCACACCAGTTCATCTTGACACGTTTACTGAGTGTGATTATGTATTGTTAGAAATAACCTAGGCGTGGAACTTGTTGACTTAGGTTGACAACGAGCACGAGGGCTATAAGATAACCGATTCAGATTTTCAGTTTAAATCCGATATCGCTCCGTTTATACATATATTTAGTCGCAATATCGGTTTCCAACCTTATATTTTTCAAGTGGTTTTGAAGATATTTCGGTTCATATTTATATTACAAAATGTGATTATTGGAAGATAAAGTGGTTATAAGGAGCTTTGTTACGATTCTAGCGAGAATTACAAGTCAAAAATACATTAAAAGATCAAAGATCAAATGGCTGACCATTATATATCATTTGTTGGGTAATCATGAATTATGGATCTGGATAGAAGAATGATGGGCTGAACACACAGAAATCAACTGGTATAGAAATATTTTGATACACATACGAATGACATGGCTCATTCTCTCTCCGTACTGCCGGCGAACAAAATAACCCAACCGTCACAAAACACCTCCAAACACAATTCCGTTTCCTCTCCCACCCACAATTCACATCCAAATTCACTGAAAACTCCCGTCAACAGTCCACCGCCATTGACACACACCTTCACAGAGGCACTTGTGGGGTCTGGTTCCTTGAAACAGCCTGTTAATTCTGCAGGAGATAATCAAAATCAAACGGGTCAAAAACAGGGTGCGAATGGTATAAACATGAGTCATCAACCTCTACAGTGTACGTGGGCAATATTAGCAAAAGTACAAATCCCATGGTTATTAGCAACGCATTTAGGCGGTTTGGTTGGATACAAAACATAGCATGGAGAAGTGGTCGTACCTTCGCCTTCATCAAATTTTCTAACTACGATCAGGCTTCGAAGGCTGTTCAATACATGAATGACAGAGTTCTTTTAGGTAACAAGATAAGGGTTAACTTCTCAATATTTGATAAAGGTCCAATGTGGCAGATAGGTAACAGTCACCATCCACACAAGCACCAAAGGCGCTAGAGTGTTATTACAACTAAACGAAGAGGTTAACCGTGGGATGGATAGAATGGTAATGTTAATCGATAAAGTGGAGTTCTCCGCTACCAAATTGGCTGAGTGACTTATTAATCGAAAGGTCAAGATCGATATGTGTTCGTTATGGGGCAAATACAGATACTTGGTTAGATGTGCAGATAAAGAAAGTTTCCTTAAAGCTTGTCATGGAACTAGGCAACTGTTTAATTTGAATTATTTCTTGACGGTTTACCCAATGGTTGAGAAACAGGGTGAAGATTCGAGGCATACTTGGATCGAAATCAAAGGTATTTCGGTTGAATACGATTGTATGGAGAGTGTTATGGCTGCTGTAAAAGAGATAGGAGAAGTCTTGTATTATTCAAATTCGTCTTATCACTTGATTCAAGAAGAATTCTTATTTGTATTTATGTAGGTATTTGATTTGAAGCATATAGATAAATGGGTCAAAACAGAGCTAGCAAACAAGAATTCAATTGATGTTTGGGTTCAAGAAGCTGATGTTAATTTTGATCCTGAAGATCACATTGATGGTGAAGGGATTGATAACTATATTAACGGGGTCAATAGGAAGATACGGGAGTTAGAAAAGGAGAAGGTTAATGTTGATCCATGTTCACCAGATAAGGAATTCTCACCAGAAAATCCAGTTTCACAAAAAAAAGTCTCCAAGGCCACCTGTAACGGCTAAGTTTGAAATGTCCCGTTCAAATTGATTATAAACGTTCCATATTAATTGATTTCGTTGCAAGGTTTTGACCTCTATATGAGACGTTTTTCAAAGACTGCATTCATTTTTAAAACAAATCATAACCTTTATTTTATCGACAAGATTGAAAGGACACCACCTAGATTATCAGAAATGATAATCTAAAAATATCACACTTACACACTACCAATACATATTGGTTTACAATATTAATATGTTACAACAAAGTAAATTTCGAATGCAGTTTTAAACAATAGTATACAAGCATGCTGACTCCAAATCTTGTCCATATATTAGCATGCAACAGCGGAAGCTCTTAATAATAACCTGAGAATAAACATGCTTTAAACGTCAACAAAAATGTTGGTGAGTTATAGATTTAACCTATATATTTATCAAATCGTAATAATAGACCACAAGATTTCATATTTCAATATACATCCCATACATAGAGATAAAAATCATTCATATGGTGAACACTTGGTAACCGACATTAACAAGATGCATATAAGAATATCCCCATCATTCCGGGACATCCATCGGACATGATATAAAACTCGAAGTACTAAAGCATCCGGTACTTTGGATGGGGTTTGTTAGACCCAATAGATCTATCTTTAGGATTCGCGTCAATTAGGCGTGCACTAATTCTCAAAATTAGTGATGTTCCCTAATTCTTAGGCTACCAAGCAAAAAGGGGCATATTCGGCTTCGATCATTCAACCATAGAAAGTAGTTTCATGTAATTGTGTCTATTTTGTAAAACATTTATAAAGCTGCATGTATTCTCATCCCAAAAATATTAGATTTTAAAAGTGGGACTATAACTCACTTTCACAGATTTTTACTTCGTCGGGAAGTAAGACTTGGCCACTGGTCGATTCACGAACCTATAACAAATATGTACATATATATCAAAATATGTTCAAAATATATTTACAACATTTTTAATACGTTTAATGTTTTAAGTTTAGTAAGTCAGCTGTCCTCGTTAGTAACCTACAACTAGTTGTCCATAGTTAGATGTACAGAAATAAATCGATATATATTATCTTGGATCAATCCACGACCCAGTGTATACACGTCTCAGGCTAGATCACAACTAAAAGTATATATATTTTTGGAATCAACCTCAACCCTGTATAGCTAACTCCAACATTACTGCATATAGAGTGTATATGGTTGTTCCAAATAATATATATACATGGGTCGATATGATATGTCAAAACATTTGCATACGTGTCTATGGTATCCCAAGATTACATAATATATTAGAATACAGGTATAATACAATATAAGTTAGCTAGGGTATGATTTGTATAGAATAGTTACAATATTTCCCGTAGCTACAACAATAAAAAAATATCCAATCTTGTTTTACCCATAACTTCTTCGTTTTAAATCCGTTTTGAGTGAATCAAATTTCTATGGTTTCATATTGAACTCTATTTTATGAATCTAAACAGAAAAAGTATAGGTTTATAGTCGGAAATACAGATTACAAGTCGTTTTTGTAAAGGTAGTCATTTCAGTCGAAAGAACGACGTCTAGATGACCATTTTGAAAAACATACTTCCACTTTGAGTTTAACCATGATTTTTGGATATAGTTTCATGTTCATAAGAAAAATCATTTTCTCAGAAGAACAACTTTTAAATCAAAGTTTATCATAGTTTTTAATTAACTAACCCAAAACAGCCCGCGGTGTTACTACGACGGCGTATATCCGGTTTTACGGTGTTTTTTGTGTTTTCAGGTTTTAAATCATTAAGTTAGCATATCATATAGATATAGAACATGTGTTTAGTTGATTTTAAAAGTTAAGTTAGAAGGATTAACTTTTGTTTGCGAACAAGTTTAGAATTAACTAAACTATGTTCTAGTGATTTCAAGTTTAAACCTTCGAATAAGGTAATTTTATGTATATGAATCGAATGATGTTATGAACATCATTACTACCTCAGGTTTTGTAGATAAACCTACTGGAAATGAGAAAAATAGATCTAGCTTCAAAGGATCCTTGGATGGCTTGAAAGTTCTTGAAGCAGAATCATGACACGAAAACAAGTTCAAGTAAGATTTTCACTCGAAATAAGATTGTTATAGTTATAGAAATTGAATCAAATTTTGAATATGAGTATTACCTTGTATTAGAAAGATATCTTACTGTAAATAAGAAAGATTTCTTGAAGTTGGATGATCACTTTACAAGATTGGAAGTAAGCTAGCAAACTTGGAAGTATTCTTGATTTTATGAAATTAGAACTTATAGAATTTATGAAGAACACTTAGAACTTGAAGATAGAACTTGAGAGAGATCAATTAGATGAAGAAAATTGAAGAATGAAAGTGTTTGTAGGTGTTTTTGGTCGTTGGTATATGGATTAGATATAAAGGATGTGTAATTTTGTTCACATGTAAATAAGTCATGAATGATTACTAATATTTTTGTAATTTTATGAGATATTTCATGCTAGTTGCCAAATGATGGTTCCCACATGTATTAGGTGACTCACATGGGCTGCTAAGAGCTGATCATTGGAGTGTATATACCAACAATACATACATCTAAAAGCTGTGTATTGTACGAGTACGAATACGGGTGCATACGAGTAGAATTGTTGATGAAACTGAACGAGGATGTAATTGTAAGCATTTTTGTTAAGTAGAAGTATTTTGATAAGTGTTTTGAAGTCTTTCAAAAGTGTATGAATATATATTAAAAAACTACATGTATATATATTTTAACTGAGTCGTTAAGTCATCGTTAGTCGTTACATGTAAATGTTGTTTTGAAACCTTTAGGTTAACGATCTTGTTAAATATTGTTAACCCATTGTTTATTATATCTAAAGAGATGTTAAATTATTACATTATCATGATATTATGATATATTAATATATCTTAGTATGATATATATACAGTTAAATGTTGTTACAACGATAATCGTTACATATATGTCTCGTTTCGAAATCATTAAGTTAGTAGTCTTATTTTTACATATGTAGTTCATTGTTAATACACTTAATGACATGTTTACTTATCATTTATCATGATTAAACATAGTGTATCAATATCTTAATATGATTCATATGTATATAGTAAGACGTTGTTATAACGATAATCGTTATATATATCGTTTCGAGTTTTTTAATTCAATAAACTCAATTTTATGTATATAACTCATTGTTAAAATACCTAATGAGATAATTACTTATCATAATATCATGTTAACTATATATATAATCATATATATGTCATCATATAGTTTTTACAAGTTTTAACGTTCGTGAATCACCGGTCAACTTGGGTGGTCAATTGTCTATATGAAACTTATTTCAATTAATCAAGTCTTAACAAGTTTGATTGCTTAACATGTTGGAAACACTTAATCATGTAAATAACAATTTCATTTAATATATATAAACATGGAAAAGTTCGGGTCACTACAGTACCTACCCGTTAAATAAATTTCGTCCCGAAATTTTAAGCAGTTGGAGGTGTTGTCGTATCTTCTGGAAATAAGTGCGGGTATTTCTTCTTCATCCAATCTTCTCATTCCCATGTGAACTCGGGTCCTCTATAAACATTCCATCGAACCTTAACAATTGGTATTTTGTTTTCCTTAAGTCTTTTAACCTCACGATCCATTATTTCGACGGGTTCTTCGATAAATTGAAGTTTTTCGTTGATTTGGATTTCGTCTAACGGAATAGTGAGATCTTCTTTAGCAAAACATTTCTTCAAATTCGAGACGTGGAAAGTGTTATGTACAGCCGCGAGTTGTTGTGGTAATTCAAGTCGGTAAGCAACTGGTCCGACATCAATAATCTTGAATGGTCCAATATACCTTGGATTTAATTTCCCCCGTTTACCAAATCGAACAATGCCTTTCCAAGGTGCAACTTTAAGCATGATCATCTCTCCAATTTCAAATTCTATATCTTTTCTTTTAATGTCAGCGTAACTCTTTTGTCGACTTTGGGCAGTTTTCAACCGTTGTTGAATTTGGATGATCTTCTCGGTAGTTTCTTGTATTATCTCCGGACCCGTAATCTGTCTATCCCCCACTTCACTCCAACAAATCGGAGATCTGCACATTCTACCATAAAGTGCTTCAAACGGCGCCATCTCAATGCTTGAATGGTAGCTGTTGTTGTAGGAAAATTCTGCTAACGGAAGGTGTCGATCCCAACTGTTTCCGAAATCAATAACACATGCTCGTAGCATGTCTTCAAGCGTTTGTATCATCCTTTCACTCTGCCCATCAGTTTGTGGATGATAGGCAGTACTCATGTCTAGACGAGTTCTTAATGCTTGCTGTAATGTCTGCCAGAATCTTGAAATAAATCTGCCATCCTTATCAGAGATAATAGAGATTGGTATTCCATGTCTGGAGCCGACTTCCTTCAAATACAATCGTGTTAACTTCTCCATCTTGTCATCTTCTCTTATTGGCAGGAAGTGTGCTGATTTGGTGAGACGATCAACTATTACCCAAATAGTATCAAAACCACTGGCAGTCCTTGGCAATTTAGTGATGAAATCCATGGTAATGTTTTCCCATTTCCATTTCGGGATTTCGGATTGTTGAAGTAGACCTGATGGTTTCTGATGCTCCGCTTTGACCTTAGAACACGTCAAACATTCTCCTACGTATTTAGCAACATCGGCTTTCATACCCGGCCACCAAAAATGTTTCTTGAGATCCTTGTACATCTTCCCCTTTCCAGGGTGTATTGAGTATCTGGTTTTATGAGCTTCTCTAAGTACCATTTCTCTCATCTCTCTAAATTTTGGTACCTAAATTCTTTCAGCCCTATACCGAGTTCCGTCTTCTCGAATATCAAGATGCTTCTCCGATCCTTTGGGTATTTCATCCTTTAAATTTCCCTCTTTTAAAACTCCTTGTTGCGCCTCCTTTATTTCAGTAGTAAGGTTATTGTGAATCATTATATTCATAGATTTTACTCGAATGGGTTCTCTGTCCTTTCTGCTCAAGGCGTCGGCTACTACATTTGCCTTTCCCGGGTGGTAACAAATCTCAAAGTGGTAATCATTTAACAATTCAATCCACCTGCACTGTCTCATGTTCAGTTGTTTCTAGTTAAATATGTGTTGAAGACTTTTGTGGTCGGTATATATAATACTTTTGACCCCATATAAGTAGTTCCTCCAAGTCTTTAATGTAAAAACAACCGCGCCTAATTCCAAATCATGCGTCGTATAATTCTGCTCGTGAATCTACAATTGTCTAGACGCATAAGCAATTACCTTCGTTCGTTGCATTAATACACAACCGAGACCTTGCTTTGAGGCATCACAATATATCACAAAATCATCATTCCCTTCAGGTAATGACAATATAGGTGCTGTAGTTAACTTTTTTCTTTAACAATTGAAACGCCTTTTCTTGTTCATCCTTCCATTCAAATTTCCTCCCTTTATGCGTTAATGCAGTCAAGGGTTTTGCTATTCTGGAAAAATCTTGGATGAACCTTCTTTAGTAACCAGCTAGTCCTAAAAATTGGCGTATATGCTTCGGAGTTTTCGGGGTTTCCCACTTTTCAACAGTTTCAATCTTTGCTGGATCCACCTGAATACCTTCTTTGTTCACTATGTGACCGAGGAATTGAACTTCTTCCAACCAAAATGCACATTTTGAAAACTTAGCGTACATTTTTTCTTTCCTCAGCAACTCTAGTACTTTTCTCAAATGTTCTTCGTGCTCTTGATCATTCTTCGAGTAAATAAGTATGTCATCGATGAAAACAATAACATACTTGTCAAGGTATGGTCCAAACACTCGGTTCATGAGGTCCATGAACACAGCTGGTGCGTTAGTCAACCCAAACGGCATAACCATAAACTCGTAATGACCGTAACGCGTCCTAAAAGCAGCCTTTGGAATATCATCCTCCTTCACCCGCATTTGATGATACCCAGAACGTAAATCAATCTTCGAATAAACTGACGAGCCTTGTAGTTGATCAAATAAGTCGTCGATACTCGGTAGTGGGTAGCGGTTCTTGATGGTAAGTTTTTTCAACTCTCGGTAGTCGATACATAACCTAAATGTACCATCCTTCTTCTTAACAAACAAAACAGGAGCTCCCCACGGTGATGTGCTTGGTCGAATGAAACCACGCTCTAAAAATTCTTGTAATTAGCTCTGAAGTTCCTTCATTTCGCTAGGTGCAAGTCTGTATGGAGCACGAGCTATTGGTGCAGCTCCCGGTACAAGGTCTATTTGAAATTCAACGGATCGGTGTGGAGGTAGTCCCGGTAATTCTTTCGGAAATACATCAGGAAATTCTTTTGCGACGGGAACATCATTGATGTTCTTTTCTTCGGAATTGACTTTCTCGACGTGTGCTAGCACAGCATAGCAACCTTTTCTTATTAGTTTTTGTGCCTTTAGGTTACTAATAAGATTTAACTTCGTGTTGCTCTTTTCTCCGTACACCATTAAGGGTTTTCCTTTTTCTCGTATAATGCAAATTGCATTTTTGTAACAAACAATCTCCGCTTTCACTTCTTTCAACCAGTCCATACCGATTATCACATCAAAACTCCCTAACTCTACTGGTATCAAGTCAATCTTAAATGTTTCGCTAACCAGTTTAATTTCTCGATTCCGACATATATTATCTGCTGTAATTAATTTACCATTTGCTAATTTGAGTAAAAATTTATTATCCAAGGGCGTCGGTGAGCAACTTAGTTTAGCACAAAAATCTCTACTTATATAGCTTCTATCCGTACCCGAATCAAATAAAACATAAGCAGATTTATTGTCAATGAGAAACGTACCCGTAACAAGCTCCGGGTCTTCCTGCGTTTCTGCCGTATTAATATTGAAAACTCTTCCACGGCCCTGCCCATTAGTATTCCCCTGATTTGGGCAATTTTTAATAATGTGGCCCGGTTTTCCACATTTATAACAGACTACGTTGACAGTACTTGCTCCGACACTACTTATTCTGACATTACTCGTTCCAGCATTATTTGTTCCTTTAGTTCTGTTATACATTGGTCCGTAGACCTCACACTTTATCGCGCTATGACCATTTCTTTTACACCTGTTGCAAAATGTTGTGCAGAACCCCGGGTGATTCTCTTCACACCTTTGGCATTGCTGTTTCTGATTATTGTTGTTGTTGCGGTTGTTATTATTGTTGGGACGATTATTGTAATTGTTGTTGAGACGTTTGTTGAAGTTGTTGTTGCGGTTATTGGGATAGTTATTGCGATTGTGGTTGTGATTGTTGTTGTTGTATTGGTGACTCTTGTCATTGTTTTCCTCCCACTTTCTCTTGACTTGTTTCATGTTAGCCTCTTCGGTCGTGTGTTCCTTAATCCTTCCTTCGATCTGGTTCACTATCTTGTGAGCCATTCGACTTGCCTTTTGTATGGAGGTAGGCTCGTGTGAACTCACATCTTCTTGAATTCTTTCCGGTAACCCTTTTACAAATGCATCGATCTTCTCTTCTTCGTCTTCGAACGTTCTGGGACACAATAGGCACAATTCTGTGAATCGTCGTTCGTACGTGGTGATATCGAAACCTTGCGTTCATAATCCTCTAAGCTCTACCTTGAGCTTATTGACCTCTTTTCTGGGACGATACTGCTCATTCATCAATTGCTTGAATGCTGACCATGGTAGTGCGTAAGCAGCATCTTATCCTATCTGCTCGAGATAGGTATTCCACCATGTTAATGCCGTACCTGTGAAGGTATGCGTAGTGTACTTAACTTTGTCCTCTTCAGTACACTTACTTATGGTAAACACCGATTCGACCTTCTCGGTCCACCGTTTCAATCCAATTGTTCCTTCGGTTCCATCAAATTCCAAAGGTTTGCAGGCAGTGAATTCTTTGTAGGAGCATCCTACACGATTTCTTGTGAAATTAGTTCCACTGCTAGATCCAGAGTTATTGTTATTTTGCATCGCAGCCTGTACTGCGGCTATGTTTGCTGCAAGGAAAACACGGAAGTCTTCCTCACTCATGTTCAAGTTCTGACGAGTTGCCGGTGCCATTTCCTTCAAAAATAGCCAAAAGAATTGAGTTAATCATATAGAATTTAAGAGTAGTCAATAGTATTTCGTAGCATTATATGAACTTATTTATAAAAGCTTTTTCTTCATATTAGCATTTTATAGTTTTAATTCGGGTAGTACCTACCCGTTAAGTTCATACTTACTAGCTACTATACAACTCAACTACCATGCTTCTATATGAAAAACTTATTACAATAAAATTTCACGTTCAAACTTTATACAAAAATATTACAACTTACAATACCGCTATTATACATATAGGATGAAATATAACACATAATAACATTGCTACTCGGCAGCTATAAAGGCAAATCTAGTTAATACGCAAGTTGTTCAGCAAAAGAAATAAAGACACGTAATTCATAAGTCCAGAAACAAGTCATGCATTCTGATTTTACTAAGATGACTTCCCATCCTTGGTTTTGTGGAAAGTAACCGTTATGACCATTGGCTAGGCAGCATGTTGTAATGTCGTCAAAAGGACGATGGTTTCGTAATGCCCAACAGCCCCGTAACAATCTAAAAACCTTATTTCTCATCTCAACTACCGAGTCCGTCACTTGTGGGAACGTTTTATTTAAAAGTTGCAACCCAATGTTCTTTTTCTCAATTTGATGAGAAGCGAACGTTATTAACCCGTAAGCATAACATGCTTCTTTATGTTGCATGTTAGAAGCTCTTTCTAACTCATGAAATCCTATGTTGGGATATGTTGAGTCAAAATAGGTACTTAACCCGTAGCGTAAAATTGCATTTGGGTTCTCCGCATTTAACGCTTTAAAGAAAACATGGCGTAACTTACGGTCTCCCCAATGTGATATACCCCACCTATCAAAGGAAAGCCTTTTATAAACTAAGATATTTCTGAAAAGTCTTTCAAATGTTTGACAAGTTAATTTCGCCATAACTAAATGTGCAGATGAATTCTGACCGACTCTAGACAAGATTTCCTCAATCATATCCTCTGGTAGGTCTTCTAAAATATTCGGCTGTCTACCCTTAACGTCCATTTTGTTTTTATACTATAAAATAGACAAGGATTAGATTCGTAAAAGATAATTAACAAACAATAAAAGCAATTTTTACATAGAACATAAAAGGACAAGCACACTACAATACATATAATACACAACATGATTACAACCCTCTAATCTGAATCACTGATTTCTTCTTCTTCGGACTTGGTTCGTTTTCCTAATTTTCTAGGGATATATGATGTTCCTCTGATATGAGCCGTTGTTTTTCACAACGGTTTAGAAAAACCTGGTGGTTTAGAGGTTCCCGGGTTATTGTTACAATTTAGGAAATATGGACGTTGCCGATACATATAAAGTTCATCGGGGTTGGAATCAGGTTTCTCTATTTTTATACCTTTTCCCTTATTATTTTCTTTTTCTTTATTAAATTGGGTCGGGGTAATTTCTATAACATCATCGGAATCCTCATCGGGATCCGATTCATCTGAAAATTGGTAATTTTCCCAATATTTTGCTTCCTCGGTGGAAACACCATTGACCATTATTGACTTTGGTCCGTTGGTTGAGGATTTATTTTATTTAATTGATTTACAGTAGGTAATCAATATTTTTTCCTCCGAAACCTCTTCTTCTTCCGGTTCCTCCTCTTCCGGTTCCTCCTCTTCCGGTTCCACTTCGGGAATTTGTGAATCTTCCCAAAGTATATTCGACTCTTCATTATTATTAGGTGATTCGATGGGATTTGTACTAGTGGTAGACATCTATCACACAATATCAAACACATTAAGAGGTTAATATATCACATAATATTTACATGTTAATAATATATAGTTTCCAACAAAAGTGTTAAGCAATCGTTTTTAAAGAAAACACGGTCGAAGTCCAGACTCACTAATGTATCCTAACAAACTCGATAAGACACACTAATGCAAATTTCTGGTTCTCTAAGACCAACGCTCGAATACCAACTGAAATGTCCCGTTCATATTGATTATAAACGTTCCATATTAATTAATTTCGTTGCGAGGTTTTGACCTCTATATGAGACGTTTTTCAAAGACTGCATTCGTTTTTAAAACAAACCATAAACTTTATTTTATCGACAAGGTTGAAAGGGTACCACCTAGATTATCAGAAATGATAATCTAAAAATATCACACTTACACACTACCAATACATATTGGTTTACAATATTAATATGTAACAACAAAGTAAATTTCGAATGCAGTTTTAAACAATATTATACAAGCATGCTGACTCCAAATCTTGTCCATATATTAGCATGCAACAGCAGAAGCTCTTAATAATCACCTGAGAATAAACATGCTTTAAACGTCAACAAAAATATTGGTGAGTTATAGGTTTAACCTATATATTTATCAAATCGTAATAATAGACCACAAGATTTCATATTTCAATATACATCCCATACATAGAGATAAAAATCATTCATATGGTGAACACCTGGTAACCGACATTAACAAGATGCATATAAGAATATCCCCATCATTTCGGGACATCCATCGGACATGATATAAAACTCGAAGTACTAAAGCATTCGGTACTTTGGATGGGGTTTGTTAGGCCCAATAGATCTATCTTTAGGATTCGCGTCAATTAGGCGTGCACTAATTCTCAAAATTAGTGATGTTCCCTAATTATTAGGCTACCAAGCAAAAAGGGGCATATTCGGCTTCGATCATTCAACCATAGAAAGTAGTTTCATGTACTTATGTCTATTTTGTAAAACATTTATAAAGCTGCATGTATTCTCATCCCAAAAATATTAGATTTTAAAAGTGGGACTATAACTCACTTTCACAGATTTTTACTTCGTCGGGAAGTAAGACTTGGCCACTGGTCGATTCACGAACCTATAACAAATATGTACATATATATCAAAATATGTTCAAAATATTTACAACATTTTTAATACGTTTAATGTTTTAAGTTTATTAAGTCAGCTGTCCTCGTTAGTAACCTACAACTAGTTGTCCATAGTTAGATGTACAGAAATAAATCGATATATATTATCTTGAATCAATCCACGACCCAGTGTATACACGTCTCAGGCTAGATCACAACTCAAAGTATATATATTTTTGGAATCAACCTCAACCCTGTATAGCTAACTCCAACATTACTGCATATAGAGTGTCTATGGTTGTTCCAAATAATATATATAAATGGGTCGATATGATATGTCAAAACATTTGCATACGTGTTTATGGTATCCCAAGATTACATAATATATTAGAATACATGTATAATACAATATAAGTTTGCTAGGATATGATTTGTATAGAATTGTTACAATATTTCCCGTAGCTACAACAATAAAAAAAATATCTAATCTTGTTTTACCCATCACTTCTTCGTTTTAAATCCGCTTTGAGTGAATCAAATTGCTAAGGTTTCATATTGAACTCTATTTTATGAATCTAAACAGAAACAGTATAGCTTTATAGTCGGAAATACAGGTTACAAGTCATTTTTGTAAAGGTAGTCATTTCAGTCGAAAGAACGATGTCTAGATGACCATTTTGGAAAACATACTTCCACTTTGAGTTTAACCACGATTTTTGGATATAGTTTCATGTTCATAAGAAAAATTATTTTCTCAGAAGAATAAGTTTTAAATCAAAGTTTATCATAGTATTTAATTAACTAACCCAAAACAGCCCGATGTGTTACTACGACGGTGTATATCCGGTTTTACGGTGTTTTTCGTGTTTTCAGGTTTTAAATCATTAAGTTAGCATATAATATAGATATAAAACATGTGTTTAGTTTATTTTAAAAGTCAAGTTAGAAGGATTAACTTTTGTTTGCGAACAAGTTTAGAATTAACTAAACTATGTTCTAGTGATTTCAAGTTTAAACCTTCAAATAAGGTAGTTTTATATATATATGAATCGAATGATGTTATGAACATCATTACTACCTTAGGTTTTGTGGATAAACCTACTAGAAATGAGAAAAATAGATCTAGCTTCAAAGGATCCTTGAATGGCTTGAAAGTTCTTGAAGCAGAATCATGCACAAAAACAAGTTCAAGTATGATTTCCACTCGAAATAAGATTGTTATAGTTATAGAAATTGAATCAAAGTTTGAATATGAGTATTACCTTGTATTAGAAAGATATATTACTGTAAATAAGAAATATTTCTTGAGGTTGGATGATCACTTTACAAGATTGGAAGTTAGCTAGCAAACTTGGAAGTATTCTTGATTTTATGAAACTAGAATTTATAGAATTTATGAAGAACACTTAGAACTTGAAGATAGAACTTGAGAGAGATCAATTAGATGAAGAAAATTGAAGAAAGAAAGTGTTTATAGGTGTTTTTGGTCGTTGGTATATGGATTAGATATAAAGGATGTGTAATTTTGTTTACATGTAAATAAGTCATGAATGATTACTAATATTTTTGTAATTTTATGAGATATTTCATGCTAGTTGCCAAATGATGGTTCCCACATGTGTTAGGTAACTTACATGGGCTGCTAAGAGCTGATCATTGGAGTGTATATACCAATAGTACATACATCTAAAAGCTGTGTATTGTACGAGTACGAATACGGGTGCATACGAGTAGAATTGTTGATGAAACTGAACGAGGATGTAATTGTAAGCATTTTTGTTAAGTAGAAGTATTTTGATAAGTGTTTTGAAGTCTTTCAAAAGTGTATGAATATATATTAAAACACTGCATATATATATATTTTAACTGAGTCTTTAAGTCATCGTTAGTCGTTTAATGTAAATGTTGTTTTGAAACCTTTAGGTTAACGATCTTGTTAAATGTTGTTAACCCATTGTTTATTATATCTAAAGAGATGTTAAATTATTACATTATCATGATATTATGATATATTAATATATCTTAGTATGATATATGTACAGTTAAATGTTGTTACAACGATAATCGTTACATATATGTCTCGTTTCGAAATCATTAAGTTAGTAGTCTTGTTTTTACATATGTAGTTCATTGTTAATATACTTAATGACATGTTTACTTATCATTTATCATGATTAAACATAGTGTATAAATATCTTAATATGATTCATATGTATATAGTAAGACGTTGTTATAACGATAATCGTTATATATATCGTTTCGAGTTTCTTAATTCAATAAACTCAATTTTATGTATATAACTCATTGTTAAAATACCTAATGAGATACTTACTTATCATAATATCATGTTAACTATATATATAATCATATATATGTCATCATATAGTTTTTACAAGTTTTAACGTTCGTGAATCACCGGTCAACTTGGGTGGTCAATTGTCTATATGAAACCTATTTCAATTAATCAAGTCTTAACAAGTTTGATTGCTTAACATGTTGGAAACACTTAATCATATAAATAACAATTTCATTTAATATATATAAATATGGAAAAGTTCGGGTCACTACAAAGTTTGGGGCCAATACCAATGGTTCAAATCTGGAAACACCTGCCGTCACTGTCAATACTTTTTTTGATTCGATGGATAAAAGCAAGTCATGTATTTCAAATTTAAACTTGGATGTTTTTGAAAAATATAAAGAAAGTGTGTTACAAAGAAAAGCTACTTCTGTACCTGCAAAGGAGGTGGAGCCGAGCTTATTTAGGGACAAGTTACAAAGCATCAACAAATTCAAACTTGAAAGTACTTTCAGAATGGTCCCTAATGAAGATAACGTACAAAAAGTAAAAGTCACGGTTTGTTCTCCAAAGGCAAACAACATTGTTTTACAGTCCAATTTAAAGTCTAATGGGCTTGTTTGTGACAACCCCAAATCAGAGAAAGTGGTCCAGGAAGTTGAGGGGTTTAATGTTCAAATCGCGTATATAAATATGATGGGAAATACCGGTTCAAAAGATTACTACACACTAACGGGCAGTGTACTCGATCGTGAATTAGTATAAAGTTGGTAAATCCAAGAACATTCCAAGGACAGTTTACACGTGAGAATTAAGATTGTAACTAATGAAAATAAACTAAAGTTAATCTAGGAAAATTTAAAGTACGAGATAATTTGGTTTGTGGCTATTTAACGATTAGCCAACTCAAGGATAACTTTAACTAATTAACAAAGAAGAACAATATTTTTGGTATTTTTATGTTTAAGCTTTAAAGAAAATAGACAAGATAGTTGTAAAATCAAATAAAAGAACGAATGTTCATCTAGACCTTTTACACCTAGTGCTGGATACAAGTTAATTAAGCTCAAATTATGGATTAAAGCATGTGAATTACCTAATCAGTCCACCTGGGATTCCCCAGAGCAGACACAACAACTAAGATTACGAAGTACGGAATTTCCCGTCACTTAAGACCTCCTAGATGTGATAAAGTTGATTCAAGTGATAATCAGGTTCAAATTATGACTCTACTCTTGTCGTAATCAATAACCACACCAACTCTCGTTGTGAGTGATTTACACCTAAGTCGTCTAGCCTTTTGAATTCAATGGACTATCGTCTCCGATTAAGCAAACAACCAATTAAGACAAACCAGTTGAATATATATATATATATATATATATATATATATATATATATATATGTGTGTGTGTGTGTGTGTGTGTGTGTATATATATATATATATGTGTGTATATATATGTGTATATGTGTGTATATATATGTGTATATATGTGTATGTATGTGTATATATATATATATATATATATATATATATATATATATATATATCAAATTGATTACTCTCGTCCTATTAAACAAACATATAATCAATTGAATCGAAAAGACAAATTTCATTAAATGCATACATGTATTCAAACTTAAAATCAAAATACTTATAATCCAACAATTAATGAAAATCACATCCAACACATAGGTTTATTAGTCTAGACAAACATTAAAAGACTAGCCAAAGATCATGGCAACAATTGAAATCAAAGATAAAATAATAAAAGAATTTATTGTTGTTAAACAAGAAATCAACCTAATACGATGAATCTCGGATGATGATCGGATTGATCCTTGTTAACGGAATGATTAAAGCGTTTGGGTGACCTTAGAATTCCCCAAAAATCACCAAAATTCCTCTCCTTAGCTCTGAAACTCGGCTGAATGAATGATAGATAATTAGGGTATTTTTTCGTACCTTAAATAGACTTCCCAAAAATTGCTAGCCTCCTCGAATCCGCGCCACAGCCCACTAGCCCGCGCCGTGCCTCATACTGAAATTTCGATCCCCCTTTTTGTTAATTCTTTTGTCTCATGTTTGCCTACAGCCAGCGTCGCAGCCCTTGGACCCTGCGTCGCGGCTACTGTAGTTGATGCTTCTCTTATGCAAAATTTCTTATGTTGATTATGACTATAAGGCGCGCCGCGACCTTTTATTGGCACGTCGCAGCTCTTCTCTTTTCCAGATTCTGACTTATATTTTTAACATAACATCCACCAAAACTCGAACCAATTTATCAACTTAACCAAAACAGGTACTTATGATAACGCGATATAAATTATACCTCAAAAGCCTTTAAATTATGCAAAATAACTCTTCTCGGTTCCTAAACTCGAATCTTCACATAATTAACCAAAATACTCCAATTCATATCCAAACGGACCAAAATATGACCGATATTGCGAGAGAAATTATAGATGAAATGCGTAATATTAGTCCAGTTGAGTCTACCTTCTTTTACTCTGCACGCTTTTTACATGAAACTTTAGACAAAAATCCTTGTCATACTGTTGATTGTAGATCCTCATGTGCCCTTTCAAAGAGAAAATCCACTCGAAAAACAAAAGGTAATTTAAATAAAGATGTTGGCCCTTCTTCCCATCATAGCCATGTTAAAACAAACAAGAAAAAGAATAAGGTTAGAGAATTGGCTGAGGATATAGAGATTGGTGTAACTATGGTAACAGAAGAAGGCGAAATACAAGAAATTCAAGGTGATGATTCTGAAGAACATACGCCTAAGCCTGTAAAAGTTTATGGTAAGATTATTAACTCTACTGGTCCGATTTACTGTAAGCAAGGAAAAGATAATTTTGGTAATTTTTTGGAGAGATTGTTAGATAGTAGCGAATGTCCCAACAAGCGTAAACAATGAAGATCGCTACTTGAAACATTAAGGGGCTTGGGAATAAAAATAAATTGAAGGATCAATTCCCGATAATTTTTCTTAAATCCTCTAAAAAAGATGGGTGTATAGCAGAAATGGGCCTTTTTAATGCTCAAGGGGAAATGGAATGGGATTTTGGCATTTATATTCTAATGGATGAATATGAAGATAGCTAATCAAATTCTTATTCTTAAACATCTATTGAGAAATACGGTTTTTGAGCTTGAAAATGAAGATTCTATTTTATGGGTGCACTCGGTTGATAATTTGTATACGGTTGCTGTGACGCCCCGTACAAAATTAACGTGTATGGATCATCAACAACAGGATCATTACTAGCTCAAACACTATATGTTGTTTTAAAAATAAGTTTGCATTCATAAAAAGGGGTAATGTCTTTACCGGCGTCAAATGTTTTACAAACGATAGTGTGCTTCTACGAGTAGAAAGCAATAACATGAGTACGAGACTCAAAGGTCATTACAAATTTCATTGTTCAAAAGTAA
The DNA here is from genome assembly GCF_046630445.1 of Rutidosis leptorrhynchoides. NCBI lineage: Eukaryota > Viridiplantae > Streptophyta > Magnoliopsida > Asterales > Asteraceae > Rutidosis > Rutidosis leptorrhynchoides. Next base: position 148,425,658 of record NC_092335.1, on the reverse strand, counting down.
CATAGTTCGTGAATGCAAAGTAAAAGTTTCATGCGGAGACATCTCTAAACAAAAGCAGCGGGAGTCTACACAGCAAGTCTAACAGCGAGACTAATACAGCGGAAGCATCAAACGTCTAAGCACCTGAGAAATAACATGCTTAAAAGTCAACACGAATGTTGGTGAGCTATAGTTTAATTATAACAATAACGTAATGTAGGCCACGAGATTACGTATTCAAAACAATATGAAAAGTATATGCTTAACCGTGGGCACTTGGTAACTAACTTAACGTAAATATCGCCCCCTAAAAGTACACTTGGCGAGTGCATAAGTCTACGAAGTATTAAACACCCGTTAAATGCTAGCGCGACTAGCCCGAGTGGGGATGTCAAACCCTATGGATCCATATCTAAGATTCGCGTTCACCGGTTCAAAAACCAATGACTAAACGTTACCGAGCTAAGGGAAAAGTTTATGCCGTTATATAACCCACACATATAAAAGTTTAAGTACTCGTGCATAGTAAGTAAAACATAAAAAGCGCATGTATTCTCAGTCCCAAAAATAGTTAAAGTAAAAAAAAAGGGAGCTATAACTCACAGTGAATAAGAAGTAAAAGTCGATACGAGATAAGTAAGCAAGTAGTTGGTCCGAAAGGTGTAAGGACCCTAATTCTTACGAATGCCAATAATTATAAATAAAGGTAACTTAAAAGATAAATGAGCGTTATTCTTATTCGAATTCAAACCATAGTCCAAACCAAAGTTGACAAACTTATTCAAAAGTACTACTAAACCAAAATAAGCTAATAAATCTTGAAGGAAATCTCTAAGGCATGGTGCTAAGTTCACCCCACTCTACACTCTTCCCTCATTCCCAACGCCCCCTTGATTACCTGTCGTATAAGAAGGAAAACAAAGAATACGACTGAGCCAAAGCCCAGTGAACGGATATAACGAATAACGGAGTATAGTATGACATGCAAAATTTATATTCAAAACGAACTTATTTTCAAAATAACTTAGTTGCAAAACAAAGTGCGAATATGAATATATCCACAATACCATATGTCATGATGCAAATTTCATAAAATAATGCACTAATATTAACAAAGTATCAAAATGAAATCATAGGGTAGCAACTCCACTAATCATTCATATCAGTGACGTTTCGTATGACACTACGATAAACGTTCACCGTCAAAACAAAATCCTAGGATCGATCTATACGCCTCCTATCACAAATATAATAACAAATACAAAGAGCTCGTACCACCACCGGGTAATCAAAAGGAGACGCCGTAGATATAACAAATACATCGCTACGGTCGATGCCACGTTACCGGTGTCAAAATAACGCGCCCATGGGACCTCTATGGATAGGTTACTCTTAGGCATATTTTATTAAAACGTTTTAACCGACATAGGATTATAAATTCCAAATATTTTCCCAAAAGATTAAAGGAGTTAAAAAAAAAATTTACTAATAAAGTGAGCTTAAACATTCTACGTTCAAACAATTCTTAAAATATTTTATATATATAAAAAAAATTTGGTATGCCTTATTATTTAAAAGATTGCGTGTCATCTCCACCATTCGGTCTAACCTTTATCAAGAGTCATGATACATAATATTAATATTTTAGCCCTTCACGAATTATCAACTTACACGGGACTTAACGGGACATGTAAAGCCACATGGAATGAGGGACACTCGATACGAATCACCGCACCACTCGCCACACTCACACATGTTCTTTACCGGAATGTTTTCGACATTTTTCGAGGCTATTTCGAGGCGATTACGGGCTGTTTTCGGACTGAAAATAGCAGCTGTTCGAGACAGTTTTCAGGGCCATTTTTGGTGGGATTTCGAGACACGGTTTTGACACAATTTCCCAATACCGAATGTTATATTTCCCCAAATTTACACAAGTGATTAGCAATATCGTTAGTACATTAAAATTGGGAAATCATAACACAATATATAGACTAACAAATATAACGAATTTTCAAAGAAGCATGTCATACCAATAATTTTCATACGCAATTCGAACAAAGTTTTGAGAGGAAAGATTTACCGAAGCGATCCTAGAACCACCTAGAATATCCGTACCTTATGTTGAGTGATGAAATTCCAAAGACAACAAAACACCACCAATGATGTGATCACCGAGCCAAATCTAAGGAACACACACGTATGAGCATAAAATGTATTCAAATAGGGAGTATGTAATATCCTTTGTTTAATTATGATTCTTATGTGTTTATTTCTATCTAAATAGTTTCATGAATTTATATTAATGATATAGTTATGTCATCATATATTACCAATACTTACATTTTCCAAATTATTTGTAACTTACATATTTTAAGATCCGAATTCTCACTACCGTAATCGAAAACATGGACTCTAAACATCAATTTATATTTCTTTTCCACATTACACATAAGTTTTAAATACTCTTATAATTTATAATACGCATCAACCTGAATTGTGTATGTTGTTATAGTTTAACAAGATTTCAATTAATTACTCATCATATGTTCTTAAATATTATTGTAGTTATAAATCAGTAGACTCATAGTCACATTAAGGCACCTTTATTAAATTAGAAGTGCATGACTAATTGACTTAATAGGCTTTTGCAGTACAACACAACATACTCCGTACAATTAGTTAACATAGGTTGTATATGAATTTATATATATATATATATATATATATATATATATATATATATATATATACTAGTTAAATATAACAAGCCATTTCTACAATATATCCATTTTATACTAAAACTTTAGCCTCCCAACTCTATAAAAATTCATGTGATATATATGGTCAATCTAAACTAGTAAGTTGATTAAGGAAACCAATAAACGAATTATACATCAACACAAAGATGTGGGTTAGTAGTTACCTTTGAACGTGTTCGTGTATGAATCAAGACTAGACCCGCAAGTATTTCCTTTATTCTTTAATATCTCTATTGTCTCTATTTCCTTCCTTTTAATATTATGATGGGTGATGGATGGATTGTAGAGAGTATTATGACTTTGATAAATATTTCATTCCATTTAGTTTAGTAAAGAGATTACTAAGTGGATAGTACTTGTGAATATATAACTTAACAATGACTATCCATATCCCATCTAATAAGTGTTGGCTAAACAAATTCCATTTAATAAATGATACAAAGTCAAGTTTGTTTGATGTCTATACTTCACGTTCCTATCATACTAATGAGTGTGTTATGTAAATTTTCAATTAACTTATTTATCACTTATTACTAAGTATCTATCTTGTATAATTTATTTAATTCAGTTGTGATATTATAGTGTGTAAGTAATAAACACCCGTTAAAGAGTTTCTTTTATTTATTATTTTTTTAGAGGATATAACAAAAGGTCCTTAACCTAAGTTAAAAGTTACTAAGTCAATAATCGTTCCCAAAGGTTTGAAAGTACGTAAATTAAGTCTTAAGTATCATCATCATTCATCATCAATCAAAAAGAGTAAAGTAGGTTTCAATCAAGAATAGAGATCGAAACAAAGGCTGACTTCGTTCAGCTGTTACGACCTCTATACAAATCGAAAAGACGCGTAGTCAGCGGACATGGCTCCATATGTGAGTCCTACAACCACTGACCAATTTTCAGAACCAAAATCGTCTTCGTTTGACCGTGGCGACGGTTTAAGTACGAGTAGGTCAGAAATTTCAGCACAACGTTACAAAGACGTAGTGACTTTCGGAAGGCTATAAATCCTAAACCGTATATCGGATTAAGACGAGTCTTAAATGAAAAGTCATCTACTCGAACTGAACTATCTGGAAATTAACAATTCCAGTAGCCCAGGTGAATGATCAGATCCAGAAAATAGTAAGAAAGGTGCTCCCGTGGCCCAGGTGAATGCTCATCACGGTTCTCATCCTTGATGCTTATAGCTTCAAGTGTACAACTCGTTGATGTGTTTGCATCACTTTTGACCAAGGTTCTACCATCAACACACAATAGTAAAGACTAAGAATTAAAACACAACTCATGTGAGAGTTTGAGCAAGGTGATGAACCAAAGTTGCATCACTTTTCTTAGTTTTAACACAAATACAAGTCTTATAAAGCTATAAACTTTGAATCAAACTAAATAATCAAGACCTTAAGCTAGAGAGCTTAGATCTAAACTAGATATTAAAGATCTTAGACTAAAAAGTCTAGATCTCATGTTCTTGGTGAAACCCTAAGTCAAAACACTTAGACCTTTAACTTTACACAACCATAAGCTATGAAACTTAGATTTTGTAAAGTAAAGTGAACACAAATAAATGAATTCTTGTTTTAACAAGTTAGATGACCATAAGTCATATATCTTAGATCAATCTTACATGTGTGAAAGTTATAAACTAGTAAGCTTAAACTTTCTTGTTCTTGAACTTTCAAAGTTAGACTTTGGTTACAAGATTTATGAGATCAAAGTTTAACAAGTAATCTTTGACCATGTAACTTAAACAAATCAAATTCTATAATATAAAAGATAGATTTAAAGTCAAAAATAAACAAGTTCAAGTAAGGATCCTTTATATAAAAAGATATCAAGTCATAAACTTGAATCTTCATGAAATGAACTTTAAAGTTCCAATACTTGAACATGAAGAAGATCATAAAGTAATTTGATCTTAAAAGTTGTTACAAGTTCATGTAGAACCAAAAGCTACAAAGCTTTGATCCTTGTTCTTGCTTCTTTATCATAAAAGAGATCAAATATTTCAAGATATCATGAGGATTGAAGTTATAAAACCAAAATCCAAAAATAACAATGATGATGATGATGTTACGGTTTTGAGAGGAAAAAGAAGAGAAAAAGAATCAAAACCTTCAAGTTTCTTCAAGAAAAGATGAGAAAAGTAGAGAGGAAATTGAGAGAATAAGTGTGTGTGTTTTTGAAATGAAATGAGTGAGTTAAAATGAAGTGGTGATGGTGGGTGTGGCCCTTATGGCCAACGGTCATGGTGGGGTGGGGTGGGGGTGGGGGGACCATTTGCTTGTTATTGGATGGTGGTACATGGTGGTGGTTTTACATGTTGGGTGGCATGGAACAAAAGGCTAAAATGAAATGTCCCGTTCTTATTGATTAAAAACGTTCCATATTAATTGATTTCGTTGCGAGGTTTTGACCTCTATATGAGACGTTTTTCAAAGACTGCATTCATTTTAAAACAAACCATAACCTTTATTTCATCAATAAAGGTTTAAAAAGCTTTACGTAGATTATCAAATAATGATAATCTAAAATATCCTGTTTACACACGACCATTACATAATGGTTTACAATACAAATATGTTACAATAAAATAAGTTTCTTGAATGCAGTTTTTACACAATATCATACAAGCATGGACTCCAAATCTCGTCCTTATTTAAGTATGCGACAGCGGAAGCTCTTAATAATCACCTGAGAATAAACATGCTTAAAACGTCAACAAAAATGTTGGTGAGTTATAGGTTTAACCTATATATATCAAATCATAATAATAGACCACAAGATTTCATATTTCAATACACATCCCATACATAGAGATAAAAATCATTCATATGGTGAACACCTGGTAACCGACATTAACAAGATGCATATATAAGAATATCCTCATCATTCCGGGACACCCTTCGGATATGATATAAATTTCGAAGTACTAAAGCATCCGGTACTTGGGATGGGGTTTGTTAGGCCCAATAGATCTATCTTTAGGATTCGCGTCAATTAGGGTGTCTGTTCCCTAATTCTTAGATTACCAGACTTAATAAAAAGGGGCATATTCGATTTTGATAATTCAACCATAGAATGTAGTTTCACGTACTTGTGTCTATTTTGTAAATTATTTATAAAACCTGCATGTATTCTCATCCCAAAAATATTAGATTTTAAAAGTGGGACTATAACTCACTTTCACAGATTTTTACTTCGTCGGGAAGTAAGACTTGGCCACTGGTTGATTCACGAACCTATAACAATATATACATATATATCAAAGTATGTTCAAAATATATTTACAACACTTTTAATATATTTTGATGTTTTAAGTTTATTAAGTCAGCTGTCCTCGTTAGTAACCTACAACTAGTTGTCCACAGTTAGATGTACAGAAATAAATTGATAAATATTATCTTGAATCAATCCATGACCCAGTGTATACGTATCTCAGTATTGATCACAACTCAAACTATATATATTTTGGAATCAACCTCAACCCTGTATAGCTAACTCCAACATTCACATATAGAGTGTCTATGGTTGTTTCGAAATATATATAGATGTGTCGACATGATAGGTCGAAACATTGTATACGTGTCTATGGTATCTCAAGATTACATAATATACAATACAAGTTGATTAAGTTATGGTTGGAATAGATTTGTTACCAATTTTCACGTAGCTAAAATGACAAAAATTATCCAATCTTGTTTTACCCATAACTTCTTCATTTTAAATCCGTTTTGAGTGAATCAAATTGCTATAGTTTCATATTGAACTCTATTTTATGAATCTAAATAGAAAAATTATAGGTTTATAGTCGGAAAAATAAGTTACAAGTCGTTTTTGTAAAGGTAGTCATTTCATTCGAAAGAACGACGTCTAAATGACCATTTTAGAAAACATACTTCCACTTTGAGTTTAACCATAATTTTTGGATATAGTTTCATGTTCATAATAAAAATCATTTTCTTAGAATAACAACTTTTAAATCAAAGTTTATCATAGTTTTTAATTAACTAACCCAAAACAGCCCGCGGTGTTACTACGACGGCGTAAATCCGGTTTTACGGTGTTTTTCGTGTTTTCAGGTTTTAAATCATTAAGTTAGCATATCATATAGATATAGAACATGTGTTTAGTTGATTTTAAAAGTCATGTTAGAAGGATTAACTTTTGTTTGCGAATAAGTTTAGAATTAACTAAACTATGTTCTAGTGATTACAAGTTTAAACTTTCGAATAAGATAGCTTTATATGTATGAATCGAATGATGTTATGAACATCATTACTACCTTAAGTTTCTTGGATAAACCTACTGGAAAAGAGAAAAATGGATCTAGCTTCAACGGATCCTTGGATGGCTCGAAGTTCTTGAAGCAGAATCATGACACGAAAACAAGTTCAAGTAAGATCATCACTTGAAATAAGATTGTTATAGTTATAGAAATTGAACCAAAGTTTGAATATGATTATTACCTTGTATTAGAATGATAACCTACTGTAAGAAACAAAGATTTCTTGAGGTTAGATGATCACCTTACAAGATTGGAAGTGAGCTAGCAAACTTGAAAGTATTCTTGATTTTATGTAACTAGAACTTGTAGAATATATGAAGAACACTTAGAACTTGAAGATAGAACTTGAGAGAGATCAATTAGATGAAGAAAATTGAAGAATGAAAGTGTTTGTAGGTGTTTTTGGTCGTTGGTGTATGGATTAGATATAAAGGATATGTAATTTTGTTTTCATGTAAATAAGTCATGAATGATTACTCATATTTTTGTAATTTTATGAGATATTTCATGCTAGTTGCCAAATGATGGTTCCCACATGTGTTAGGTGACTCACATGGGCTGCTAAGAGCTGATAATTGGAGTGTATATACCAATAGTACATACATCTAAAAGCTGTGCATTGTACGAGTACGAATACGGGTGCATACGAGTAGAATTGTTGATGAAACTGAACGAGGATGTAATTGTAAGCATTTTTGTTAAGTAGAAGTAATTGATAAGTGTATTGAAGTCTTTCAAAAGTGTATAAATACATATTAAAACACTACATGTATATACATTTTAACTGAGTCGTTAAGTCATCGTTAGTCGTTACATGTAAGTGTTATTTTTAAACCTTTAGGTTAACGATCTTGTTAAATGTTGTTAACCCAATGTTTATAATATCAAATGAGATTTTAAATTATTATATTATCATGATATTATCATGTATGAATATCTCTTTATATGATATATATACATTAAATGTCTTTACAACGATAATCGTTACATATATGTCCCGTTTAAAAATCATTAAGTTAGTAGTCTTGTTTTTACATATGTAGTTCATTGTTAATATACTTAATGATATGTTTACTTATCATAGTATCATGTTAACTATATATATATCCATATATATGTCATCATATAGTTTTTACAAGTTTTAACGTTCATGAATCACCGGTCAACTTGGGTGGTCAATTGTCTATATGAAACATATTTCAATTAATCAAGTCTTAACATGTAGTTCATTGTTAATATACTTAATGATATGTTTAATTATCATAGTATCATGTTAACTATATATATATCCATATATATGTCATCATATAGTTTTTACAAGTTTTAACGTTCGTGAATCACCGGTCAACTTGGGTGGTCAATTGTCTATATGAAACATATTTCAATTAATCAAGTCTTAACAAGTTTGATTGCTTAACATGTTGGAAACATTTAATTATGTAAATATCAATCTCAATTAATATATATAAACATGAAAAAGTTCGGGTCACTACAGTACCTACCCGTTAAATAAATTTCGTCCCGAAATTTTTAGCTGTAGAAGGTGTTGACGAATCTTCTGGAAATAGATGCGGGTATTTCTTCTTCATCTGATCTTCACGCTCCCAGGTGAACTCGGGTCCTCTACGAGCATTCCATCGAACCTTAACAATTGGTATCTTGTTTTGCTTAAGTCTTTTAACCTCACGATCCATTATTTCGACGGGTTCTTCGATGAATTGAAGTTTTTCGTTGATTTGGATTTCATCTAATAGAAGAGTGAGATTTTCTTTAGCAAAACATTTCTTCAAATTCGAGATGTGGAAAGTGTTATGTACAGCTACGAGTTGTTGAGGTAACTCAAGTCGGTAAGCTACTGGTCCGACACGATCAATAATCTTGAATGGTCCAATATACCTTGGATTTAATTTCCCTCGTTTACCAAATCGAACAACGCCTTTCCAAGGTGCAACTTTAAGCATGACCATCTCTCCAATTTCAAATTCTATATCTTTTCTTTTAATGTCAGTGTAGCTCTTTTGTCGACTTTGGGCGGTTTTCAACCGTTGTTGAATTTGGATGATCTTCTCGGTAGTGTCTTGTATAATCTCCGGACCCGTAATCTGTCTATCCCCCACTTCACTCCAACAAATCGGAGACCTGCACTTTCTACCATAAAGTGCTTCAAACGGCGCCATCTCAATGTTTGAATGGTAGCTGTTGTTGTAGGAAAATTCTGCTAACGGTAGATGTCGATCCCAACTGTTTTCGAAATCAATAACACATGCTCGTAGCATGTCTTCAAGCGTTTGTATCGTCCTTTCGCTCTGCCCATCAGTTTGTGGATGATAGGCAGTACTCATGTCTAGACGAGTTCCTAATGCTTGCTGTAATGTCTGCCAGAATCTTGAAATAAATCTACCATCCCTATCAGAGATAATAGAGATCGGTATTCCATGTCTGGAGACGACTTCCTTCAAATACAGTCGTGCTAACTTCTCCATCTTGTCATCTTCTCTTATTGGCAGGAAATGTGCTGATTTGGTGAGACGATCAACTATTACCCAAATAGTATCAAAACCATTTGCAGTCCTTGGCAATTTAGTGATGAAATCCATGGTAATGTTTTCCCATTTCCATTCCGGGATTTCGGGTTGTTGAAGTAGACCTGATGGTTTCTGATGCTCAGCTTTGACCTTAGAACATGTCAAACATTCTCCTACGTATTTAGCAACATCGGCTTTCATACCCGGCCACCAAAAATATTTCTTGAGATCCTTGTACATCTTCCCCGTTCCAGGATGTATTGAGTATCTGGTTTTATGAGCTTCTCTAAGTACCATTTCTCTCATATCTCCAAATTTTGGTACCCAAATCCTTTCAGCCCTATATCGGGTTCCGTCTTTCCGAATATTAAGATGCTTCTCCGATCCTTTGGGTATTTCATCCTTTAAATTTCCCCCTTTTAAAACTCCTTGTTGCGCCTCCTTTATTTGAGTAGTAAGGTTATTATGAATCATTATATTCATAGATTTTACTCGAATGGGTTCTCTGTCCTTCCTGCTCAAGGCATCGGCTACCACATTTGCCTTCCCCGGGTGGTAACGAATCTCAAAGTCGTAATCATTCAATAATTCAATCCACCTACGCTGCCTCATATTCAGTTGTTTCTGATTAAATATGTGTTGAAGACTTTTGTGGTCGGTATATATAATACTTTTGACCCCATATAAGTAGTGCCTCCAAGTCTTTAATGCAAAAACAACCGCGCCTAATTCCAAATCATGCGTCGTATAATTTTGTTCGTGAATCTTCAATTGTCTAGACGCATAAGCAATCACCTTCGTTCGTTGCATTAATACACAACCGAGACCTTGCTTTGATGCATCACAATAAATCACAAAATTATCATTCCCTTCAGGCAATGACATTATAGGTGCCGTAGTTAGCTTTTTCTTCAATAATTGAAACGCTTTCTCTTGTTCATCATTCCAATTTACATTTGACTCTTCATTATTATTAGGTGAGTCAATGGGACTTGTTCTAGAGGTAGACATCTATCACATAATATCAAACGCGTTAAGAGATTAATATATCACATAATATTCATATGTTAAAAATATATAGTTTCCAACAAAATTTGTTAAGCAATCATTTTTCAAGTAAACACGGTCGAAGTCCAGACTCACTAATGCATCCTAACAAACTCGATAAGACACACTAATGCAAAATTCTGGTTCTCTAAGACCAACGCTCTGATACCAACTGAAATGTCCCGTTCTTATTGATTAAAAACGTTCCATATTAATTGATTTCGTTGCGAGGTTTTGACCTCTATATGAGACGTTTTTCAAAGACTGCATTCATTTTAAAACAAACCATAACCTTTATTTCATCAATAAAGGTTTAAAAAGCTTTACGTAGATTATCAAATAATGATAATCTAAAATATCCTGTTTACACACGACCATTACATAATGGTTTACAATACAAATATGTTACAACAAAATAAGTTTCTTGAATGCAGTTTTTACACAATATCATACAAGCATGGACTCCAAATCTCGTCCTTATTTAAGTATGCGACAGCGGAAGCTCTTAATAATTACCTGAGAATAAACATGCTTAAAACGTCAACAAAAATGTTGGTGAGTTATAGGTTTAACCTATATATATCAAATCATAATAATAGACCACAAGATTTCATATTTCAATACACATCCCATACATAGAGATAAAAATCATTCATATGGTGAACAACTGGTAACCGACATTAACAAGATGCATATATAAGAATATCCCCATCATTCCGGGACACCCTTCGGATATGATATAAATTTCGAAGTACTAAAGCATCCGGTACTTTGGATGGGGTTTGTTAGGCCCAATAGATCTATCTTTAGGATTCGCGTCAATTAGGGTGTCTGTTCCCTAATTCTTAGATTACCAGACTTAATAAAAAGGGGCATATTCGATTTTGATAATTCAACCATAGAATGTAGTTTCACGTACTTGTGTCTATTTTGTAAATTATTTATAAAACCTGCATGTATTCTCATCCCAAAAATATTAGATTTTAAAAGTGGGACTATAACTCACTTTCACAGATTTTTACTTCGTCGGGAAGTAAGACTTGGCCACTGGTTGATTCACGAACCTATAACAATATATACATATATATCAAAGTATGTTCAAAATATATTTACAACACTTTTAATATATTTTGATGTTTTAAGTTTATTAAGTCAGCTGTCCTCGTTAGTAACCTACAACTAGTTGTCCACAGTTAGATGTACAGAAATAAATTGAAAAATATTATCTTAAATCAATCCACGACCCAGTGTATACGTATCTCAGTATTGATCACAACTCAAACTATATATATTTTGGAATCAACCTCAACCCTGTATAGCTAACTCCAACATTCACATATAGAGTGTCTATGGTTGTTTCGAAATATATATAGATGTGTTGACATGATAGATCGAAACATTGTATACGTGTCTATGGTATCTCAAGATTACATAATATACAATACAAGTTGATTAAGTTATGGTTGGAATAGATTTGTTACCAATTTTCACGTAGCTAAAATGACAAAAATTATCCAATCTTGTTTTACCCATAACTTCTTCATTTTAAATCCGTTTTGAGTGAATCAAATTGCTATGGTTTCATATTGAACTCTATTTTATGAATCTAAATAGAAAAATTATAGGTTTATAGTCGGAAAAATAAGTTACAAGTCGTTTTTGTAAAGGTAGTCATTTCAGTCGAAAGAACGACGTCTAGATGACCATTTTAGAAAACATACTTCCACTTTGAGTTTAACCATAATTTTTGGATATAGTTTCATGTTCATAATAAAAATCATTTTCTCAGAATAACAACTTTTAAATCAAAGTTTATCATAGTTTTTAATTAACTAACCCAAAACAGCCCGCGGTGTTACTACGACGGCGTAAATCTGGTTTTACGGTGTTTTTCGTGTTTCCAGATTTTAAATCATTAAGTTAGCATATCATATAGATATAGAACATGTGTTTAGTTGATTTTAAAAGTCAAGTTAGAAGGATTAACTTTTGTTTGCGAACAAGTTTAGAATTAACTAAACTATGTTCTAGTGATTACAAGTTTAAACCTTCGAATAAGATAGCTTTATATGTATGAATCGAATGATGTTATGAACATCATTACTACCTTAAGTTCCTTGGATAAACCTACTAGAAAAGAGAAAAATGGATCTAGCTTCAACGGATCCTTGGATGGCTCGAAGTTCTTGAAGCAGAATCATGACACGAAAACAAGTTCAAGTAAGATCATCACTTGAAATAAGATTGTTATAGTTATAGAAATTGAACCAAAGTTTGAATATGATTATTACCTTGTATTAGAATGATAACCTACTGTAAGAAACAAATATTTCTTGAGGTTGGATGATCACCTTACAAGATTGGAAGTGAGCTAGCAAACTTGAAAGTATTCTTGATTTTATGTAACTAGAACTTGTAGAATATATGAAGAACACTTAGAACTTGAAGATAGAACTTGAGAGAGATCAATTAGATGAAGAAAATTGAAGAATTAAAGTGTTTGTAGGTGTTTTTGGTCGTTGGTGTATGGATTAGATATAAAGGATATGTAATTTTGTTTTCATGTAAATAAGTCATGAATGATTACTCATATTTTTGTAATTTTATGAGATATTTCATGCTAGTTGCCAAATGATGGTTCCCACATGTGTTAGGTGACTCACATGGGCTGCTAAGAGCTGATCATTGGAGTGTATATACCAATAGTACATACATCTAAAAGCTGTGTATTGTACGAGTACGAATACGGGTGCATACTAGTAGAATTGTTGATGAAATTGAACGAGGATGTAATTGTAAGCATTTTTGTTAAGTCGAAGTATTTTGATAAGTGTATTGAAGTCTTTCAAAAGTGTATAAATATATATTAAAACACTACATGTATATACATTTTAACTGAGTCGTTAAGTCATCGTTAGTCGTTACATGTAAGTGTTGTTTTTAAACCTTTAGGTTAACGATCTTGTTAAATGTTGTTAACCCAATGTTTATAATATCAAATGAGATTTTAAATTATTATATTATCATGATATTATCATGTATGAATATCTCTTTATATGATATATATACATTAAATGTCTTTACAACGATAATCGTTACATATATGTCTCGTTTAAAAATCATTAAGTTAGTAGTCTTGTTTTTACATATGTAGTTCATTGTTAATATACTTAATGATATGTTTACTTATCATAGTATCATGTTAACTATATATATATCCATATATATGTCATCATATAGTTTTTACAAGTTTTAACGTTCGTGAATCACCGGTCAACTTGGGTGGTCAATTGTCTATATGAAACATATTTCAATTAATCAAGTCTTAACATGTAGTTCATTGTTAATATACTTAATGATATGTTTACTTATCATAGTATCATGTTAACTATATATATATCCATATATATGTCATCATATAGTTTTTACAAGTTTTAACGTTCGTGAATCACCGGTCAACTTGGGTGATCAATTGTCTATATGAAACATATTTCAATTAATCAAGTCTTAACAAGTTTGATTTCTTAACATGTTGGAAACATTTAATCATGTAAATATCAATCTCAATTAATATATATAAACATGAAAAAGTTCGGGTCACTACATAAAAAGTGTAAGTATATGGTACCAAGTATGCTTAATCTTGTCTAATTAACTAATTGGATTTTGTCTTATTCTTAATGGGCTAAATTAGTCCATTAACTAGTCCATTAAGTGTGCCCATTAAGTAAGTAGGGTGGGCCTTGAAAGTCCACTAAGATAAAGTCCATTAAGGTAACTAGTAAGCCTTAGTAAACACTAAGCTTAATTAAGGGACCATAAAACCAAGTAATTGCCATTAATAAATAACAATTACGCTTATGCAGTCATAATATTCCAATTATGATAAAAGTTTAACGTGTACCAAGTACGTATCTCGTTTTAATCCTTAAGTGACACTAACGGTCGTAAATGCAATCAAGGATCACGTTAAGTAATTAAGTACTTAAAAGCACGTTTCAAGGCATTAACGAAAGTAATTAACATAATTAATGATCCCAGAATATAATCTATTACAGTACGCATAAATATGCCATTTCGTGAAAGCAACAAGTAAAAACATAAGTCGAAAAAGGTCGGGTCGTTACATTACCCACCTGTTAAAGAAAATTTCGTCCCGAAATTTAAGCTGAGGTAGATGGTGGTGTCGGGAAAAGGTGAGGATACTTCTGTATCATTTGATCCTCTCGTTCCCAAGTAAACTCAGGTCCTCGTTTTGCATTCCATCGGACTCGGACGATCGAAATCTTATTACGTTTCAAGGTCTTGACCTTACAGTCTATAATTTCAACGGGTTCTTCCACGAAGTGGAGTTTGTCATCAATCGTAAGTTCTTCTAATGGTATGACAAGTTCTGGTTCAGCAAGACATTTCTTCAGATTTGACACGTGAAAAGTAGGATGAACGGAGCTCAATTGTGTCAGAAAATCCAAACGGTAAGCAACGGGTCCAATACGCTCCAAGATTTCAAAAGGACCAATGTATCGCGGATTTAACTTTCCACGTTTTTCGAAATGGATTACACCTTTCCAAGGTGCGACTTTCAACATTACGCGATCACCCACTTTGAATTCGAAATCCTTTCGTTTAAGGTCGGTATAACTCTTTTGACGATTACGGGCCGTCTTGAGCCCCGCTTGAATTTGGACAATCTTCTCGGTTGTTTTATGGACTAGCTCGGGTCCGGTGATTTGCTTTTCTCACCCACTTCGGCCCAACAAATAGGAGAACGGCACCTGCGGCCATACAACACTTCGAAAGGTGCGGCATTAATACTCGAATGATAGTTGTTGTTGTAAGAAAATTCGGCTAGCGGAAAATTCTTTTCCCAAGATTTTTTGAAATCGATAACACAAGCACACAACATGTCCTCCAAAGTTTGAATCATTCGCTCGCTTTGTCCGTCGGTTTGCGGGTGATACGCAGTGCTCATGTCGAGACGAGTCCCCAAGGCTTCTTGCAAAGAACGCCAAAATCTAGAAGCGAAACAGGTATAGCGATCTGAGATAATTGATAAGGGTACACCATGACGAGATACAATTTCATTTACGTATAGCTGAGCCAGTTTTTCCATCGTATCAGTTTCTTTCATGGCTAAGAAGTGTGCAGATTTGGTAAGACGGTCAATAATAACCCATATGGTATCGTATCCGCCCACCGTCTTTGGTAGTTTCGTAATGAAGTCCATTGTTATCCTTTACCACTTCCATTGCGGGATTTCTGGTTGCTGAAGTAATCCAGATGGCCTTTGATGTCCGACCTTAACTTTTGAACAAGTCAAACACTTCCCAACATAAGTAGCAACATCCTTCTTGAGATTAGGCCACCAATACTACTCCTTGATATCATGGTACATCTTACCGGCTCCTGGATGAATCGAATATCTTGACTTGTGGGCTTCGTCTAGAATGAGGCTTCATAAATTCCCATAACTAGGCACCCAGATTCTTCCGACAAAGTACCGGAGTCCAGTCTCCTTGACCTCAAATCGAGAAACGAGGATGTTCAAATGTTCTTGAGAAATATTCTCCTCTTTGAGAGCCTCATCTTGGGCTACTCGGATCTGGCTATTGAGATTCGAATGGATGGTGATGTTCAAGGCTCGGACACGAAGAGGTACCATTCTATCCTTTCGACTCAAAGCATCGGCTACAACATTTGCCTTGCCAGGATGGTAACGAAGTTCATAATCGTAGTCGTTCAGCGTCTCAATCCATCGTCGCTGTCTCATGTTCAGTTGTTTCTGATCAAAGATGTGTTGGAGGCTCTTATGGTCGGTGAAGATGGTACTCTTTGTTCCATAAAGATAATGTCTCCACATTTTTAATGCAAAAACAACGGCTCCTAGCTCAAGATCGTGAGTCGTGTAATTTTGCTCGTGAATCTTCAGTTGACGTGAGGCATAAGCAATAAATTTCGTTCATTGCATTAGTACACACCCAAAACCATTTTTCGAGGCATCGCAATAAACAACAAAATCGTCATTACCTTCAGGAAGGGATAAGATAGGTGCGGTGGTCAACTTCTGCTTCAAGGTTTGAAATGCTGACTCTTGTTCGGTTGCCCAAACGAATTTCTTCCCTTTGTGATTCAGTGCGGTTAATAGGCGTGCAATCAGAGAGAAACCTTCAATGAACCTTCGGTAATAACCTGCGAGGCCTAGAAATTGACGGATATGAGTTGGAGTAGTGGGGGTTTCACACTTGCTGATAGCTTCGATCTTTGCGGGATCGACTTTGATACCCTAATCGCTCACAATATGACCCAGAAATTGGACTTCCTTCAACCAAACTCACACTTGGAGAATTTGACATAAAGTTGCTCTTGTCTCAAGAGTTCCAGTACGAGTCAGAGATGTTGCTCATGTTCTGCTTCACTTTTGGAGTAGATGAGAATATCATCTATGAAGACGATAATGAACTTGTCCAGGTATGGTTTGCATACGCGATTCATGAGATCCATGAACACGGCAGGTACGTTGGTTAAACCAAATGGCATCACAAGAAACTCATAATGACCATAATGGGTTCTGAACGCAGTCTTCATCACATCGCTCTCTTTCACCCTCAACTGGTGATAACCGGATCGCAAATCGATCTTAGAGTAAACGCTTGATCCTTGCAGCTGATCGAAAAGATCGTCAATTCTGGGAAGGGGATACTAATTCTTGATCGTCAACTTGTTGAGTTCTCGGTAATCAATACACATGCGGAAAGATCCGTCCTTCTTCTTTACAAACAAAACAGGAGCGCCCCAAGGCGAAGAGCTTGGTTGGATAAATCCACGATCTAACAATTATTGTAGTTGACTCTGCAACTCTTGCATTTCGGAAGGTGCAAGTCGATAAGGTGCGCGAGCTACAGGTGCAGCTCCTGGTACTAGATCAATCTGGAATCCCACTAATCACGGCAGTGGTAATCCAGGTAACTCTTCTGGAAAGACGTCGGGAAATTCGTTCACAATCCGCACATCATCAACGCTCTTCTCCTCGGTTTCTAACTTCTTCACATGTGCCAGAATAGCAAAACGCCCTTTCCTCATGACTTTCTGTGCCTTCATGCAACTAATAAGGTTCAACTTTGGGCTACCTTTTTCTCCGTGTACAATCAATGGCACACCGTCTTCGCGAGGTATACGGATAATCTTCTCCCCACAAACAACTTCTGCTCTTACTTTGGACAACCAGTCCATACCAACTATCACATCGAAACTTCCCAACTCGATGGGTATCAAATCAATCTTAAAGTCCACACTGGCTAGGTTTATTATACCTCCTCGTCCAATTTGGTCAGCTTTCTCAAGTTTCCCATTGGCTACTTCAACAAGAATACTCTCGTCTAAAGGTACTAACGACCAGTCTATCTTAGAACAAAAATGTCTACATACATAACTCCTATCGGCACCGGTATCAAATAAGACAGAAGAAAATAGGTTATTGATAGTGAATGTACCTGTGACCAAGTCAGGATCCTCACGGGCATCCCTGGCGTTCATGTTGAAAACCCTTCCACGTGCTGGTCCGCCATCCTTCTTATTGTTCAGACATTCGTTCTTAAAGTGACCTTGCTGACCGCACTCAAAACACTTTCTTGGTCCAGTAGGGTTTGTCTTCACAGCTGGAGTGGTGATCTTGCAATATTTGCCAATGTGCCTAGTCCTCTTACACTTTTCACATACCACGTTGCAGTACCCAGTATGATGCTTATAGCATCTCTTACACTGCCGGAGACTACCCTTGTAGTTAGGGTTTGAGCTAGGGTTCGGATTGGGGTTCCTCCAGTCGTTGTTTCCCTTGAAACTCTCATGCCTCTTAGCTGGGTTCTGATCTAAGACCTTTCCTTTGTTTCCTTCCCACTTACGCTTCTCATTACTAGCTCCTGATTCTGATTTTGCTTTCTCTGGTTCCTTGCGGGTGATCTGGTTCATCAGGGTGTGTGCCATGAGCATAGCTTCCGGGACATCTGCTAATTTCTAAGAGGTGACATTTCCATGAATGGTCTTGGGAAGTCCCCACAAATACCGTTCCATTCGCTTAAATTCAGGGGTAACCATCGTGGGGCACATCAAAGCTAACTCCAAGTACCTGCGGTTTTAGCCATCAAGATCAGTCCCTACAACTTTCAGTTCCCAAAACTCCGCTTCCATCTTCTGAATTTCGGTCATGGGGCAGTACTCCTCGGTCATAGCACTTTTAAATGAAATGTCCCGTTCTTATTGATTAAAAACGTTCCATATTAATTGATTTCGTTGCGAGGTTTTGACCTCTATATGAGACGTTTTTCAAAGACTGCATTCATTTTTAAACAAACCATAACCTTTATTTCATCAATAAAGGTTTAAAAAGCTTTACGTAGATTATCAAATAATGATAATCTAAAATATCCTGTTTACACACGACCATTACATAATGGTTTACAATACAAATATGTTACAACAAAATAAGTTTCTTGAATGCAGTTTTTATACAATATCATACAAGCATGGACTCCAAATCTTGTCCTTATTTAAGTATGCGACAGCGGAAGCTCTTAATAATCACCTGAGAATAAACATGCTTAAAACGTCAACAAAAATGTTGGTGAGTTATAGGTTTAACCTATATATATCAAATCGTAACAATAGACCACAAGATTTCATATTTCAATACACATCCCATACATAGAGATAATAATCATTCATATGGTGAACACCTGGTAACCGACAATAACAAGATGCATATATAAGAATATCCCCATCATTCCGGGACACCCTTCGGATATGATATAAATTTCGAAGTACTAAAGCATCCGGTACTTTGGATGGGGTTTGTTAGGCCCAATAGATCTATCTTTAGGATTCGCGTCAATTAGGGTGTCTGTTCCCTAATTCTTAGATTACCAGACTTAATAAAAAGGGGCATATTCGATTTCGATAATTCAACCATAGAATGTAATTTCACATACTTGTGTCTATTTTGTAAATCATTTAAAAAACCTGCATGTATTCTCATCCCAAAAATATTAGATTTTAAAAGTGGGACTATAACTCACTTTCACAGATTTTTACTTCGTCGGGAAGTAAGACTTGGCCACTGTTGATTCACGAACCTATAACATTATATACATATATATTAAAGTATGTTCAAAATATATTTACAACACTTTTAATATATTTTGATGTTTTAAGTTTATTAAGTCAGCTGTCCTCGTTAGTAACCTATAACTAGTTGTCCACAGTTAGATGTACAGAAATAAATCGATAAATATTATCTTGAATCAATCCACGACCCAGTGTATACGTATCTCAGTATTGATCACAACTCAAACTATATATATTTTGGAATCAACCTCAACCCTGTATAGCTAACTCCAACATTCACATATAGAGTGTCTATGGTTGTTCCGAAATATATATAGATGTGTCGACATGATAGGTCGAAACATTGTATACGTGTCTATGGTATCTCAAGATTACATAATATATAATACAAGTTGATTAAGTTATGGTTGGAATAGATTTGTTACCAATTTTCACGTAGCTAAAATGAGAAAAATTATCCAATCTTGTTTTACCCATAACTTCTTCATTTTAAATCCGTTTTGAGTGAATCAAATTGCTATGGTTTCATATTGAACTCTATTTTATGAATCTAAACAAAAAAAGTATAGGTTTCTAGTCGGAAAAATAAGTTACAAGTCGTTTTTGTAAAGGTAGTCATTTCAGTCGAAAGAACGACGTCTAGATGACCATTTTAGAAAACATACTTCCACTTTGAGTTTAACCATAATTTTTGGATATAGTTTCATGTTCATAATAAAAATCATTTTCTCAGAATAACAACTTTTAAATCAAAGTTTATCATAGTTTTTAATTAACTAACCCAAAACAGCCCGCGGTGTTACTACGACGGCGTAAATCCGATTTTACGGTGTTTTTCGTGTTTCCAGATTTTAAATCATTAAGTTAGCATATCATATAGATATAGAACATGTGTTTAGTTGATTTTAAAAATCAAGTTAGAAGGATTAACTTTTGTTTGTGAACAAGTTTAGAATTAACTAAACTATGTTCTAGTGATTACAAGTTTAAACCTTCGAATAAGATAGCTTTATATGTATGAATCGAATGATGTTATGAACATCATTACTACCTTAAGTTCCTTGGATGAACCTACTGGAAAAGAGAAAAATGGATCTAGCTTCAATGGATCCTTGGATGGCTCAAAGTTCTTGAAGCAAAATCATGACACGAAAACAAGTTCAAGTAAGATCATCACTTGAAATAAGATTGTTATAGTTATAGAAATTGAACCAAAGTTTGAATATGATTATTACCTTGTATTAGAATGATAACCTACTGTAAGAAACAAAGATTTCTTGAGGTTGGATGATCACCTTACAAGATTGGAAGTGAGCTAGCAAACTTGAAAGTATTCTTGATTTTATGAAACTAGAACTTTTGGAATTTATGAAGAACACTTAGAACTTGAAGATAGAACTTGAGAGAGTTCAATTAGATGAAGAAAATTGAAGAATGAAAGTGTTTGTAGGTGTTTTTGGTCGTTGGTGTATGGATTAGATATAAAGGATATGTAATTTTGTTTTCATGTAAATAAGTCATGAATGATTACTCATATTTTTGTAATCTTATGAGATATTTCATGCTAGTTGCCAAATGATGGTTCCCACATGTGTTAGGTGACTCACATGGGCTGCTAAGAGCTGATCATTGGAGTGTATATACCAATAGTACATACATCTAAAAGCTGTGTATTGTACGAGTACGAATACGGGTGCATACGAGTAGAATTGTTGATGAAACTGAACGAGGATGTAATTGTAAGCATTTTTGTTAAGTAGAAGTATTTTGATAAGTGTATTGAAGTCTTTCAAAAGTGTATAAATACATATTAAAACACTACATGTATATACATTTTAACTGAGTCGTTAAGTCATCGTTAGTCGTTACATGTAAGTGTTGTTTTGAAACCTTTAGGTTAACGATCTTGTTAAATGTTGTTAACCCAATGTTTATAATATCAAATGAGATTTTAAATTATTATATTATCATGATATTATCATGTATGAATATCTCTTAATATGATATATATACATTAAATGTCTTTACAACGATAATCGTTACATATATGTCTCGTTTAAAAATCATTAAGTTAGTAGTCTTGTTTTTACATATGTAGTTCATTGTTAATATACTTTATGATATGTTTTCTTATCATAGTATCATGTTAACTATATATATATATATTCATATATATGTCATCATATAGTTTTTACAAGTTTTAACGTTCGTGAATCACCGATCAACTTGGGTGGTCAATTGTCTATATGAAACATATTTCAATTAATCAAGTCTTAACAAGTTTGATTGCTTAACATGTTGGAAACATTTAATCATGTAAATATCAATCTCAATTAATATATATAAACATGGAAAAGTTCGGGTCACTACAGTACCTACTCGTTAAATAAATTTCGTCCCGAAATTTTAAGCTGTTGAAGGTGTTGACGAATCTTCTGGAAATAGATGCGGGTATTTCTTCTTCATCTGATCTTCACGCTCCCAGGTGAACTCGGGTCCTCTACGAGCATTCCATCGAACCTTAACAATTGGTATCTTGTTTTGCTTAAGTCTTTTAACCTCACGATCCATTATTTCGACGGGTTCTTCGATGAATTGAAGTTTTTCGTTGATTTGGATTTCATCTAACGGAATAGTGAGATCTTCTTTAGCAATACATTTCTTTAAATTCGAGACGTGGAAAGTGTTATGTACAGCCGCGAGTTGTTGAGGTAACTCTAGTCGGTAAGCTACTGGTCCGACACGATCAATAATCTTGAATGGTCCAATATACCTTGGATTTAATTTCCCTCGTTTACCAAATCGAACAACGCCTTTCCAAGGTGCAACTTTAAGCATGACCATCTCTCCAATTTCAAATTCTATATCTTTTCTTTTAATGTCAGCGTAGCTCTATTGTCGACTTTGGGCGGTTTTCAACCGTTGTTGAATTTGGATGATCTTCTCGGTAGTTTCTTGTATAATCTCCGGACCCGTAATCTGTCTATCCCCCACTTCACTCCAACAAATCGGAGACCTGCACTTTCTACCATAAAGTGCTTCAAACGGCGCCATCTCAATGCTTGAATGGTAGCTGTTGTTGTAGGAAAATTCTGCTAACGGTAGATGTCGATCCCAACTGTTTCCGAAATCAATAACACATGCTCGTAGCATGTCTTCAAGCATTTGTATCGTCCTTTCGCTCTGCCCATCAGTTTGTGGATGATAGGCAGTACTCATGTCTAGACGAGTTCCTAATGCTTGCTGTAATGTCTGCCAGAATCTTGAAATAAATCTGCCATCCCTATCAGAGATAATAGAGATTGGTATTCCATGTCTGGAGATGACTTCCTTCAAATACAGTCGTGCTAACTTCTCCATCTTGTCATCTTCTCTTATTGGTAGGAAGTGTGCTGATTTGGTGAGACGATCAACTATTACCCAAATAGTATCAAAACCACTTGCAGTCCTTGGCAATTTAGTGATGAAATCCATGGTAATGTTTTCCCATTTCCATTCCGGGATTTCGGGTTGTTGAAGTAGACCTGATGGTTTCTGATGCTCAGCTTTGACCTTAGAACACGTCAAACATTCTCCTACGTATTTAGCAACATCGGCTTTCATACCCGGCCACCAAAAATGTTTCTTGAGATCCTTGTACATCTTCCCCGTTCCAGGATGTATTGAGTATCTGGTTTTATGAGCTTCTCTAAGTACCATTTCTCTCATATCTCCAAATTTTGGTACCCAAATCCTTTCAGCCCTATACCGGGTTCCGTCTTCCCGAATATTAAGATGCTTCTCCGATCCTTTGGGTATTTCATCCTTTAAATTTCCCTCTTTTAAAACTCCTTGTTGCGCCTCCTTTATTTGAGTAGTAATGTTATTATGAATCATTATATTCATAGATTTTACTCGAATGGGTTCTCTGTCCTTCCTGCTCAAGGCATCGGCTACCACATTTGCCTTCCCCGGGTGGTAACGAATCTCAAAGTCGTAATCATTCAATAATTCAATCCACCTACGCTGCCTCATATTCAGTTGTTTCTGATTAAATATGTGTTGAAGACTTTTGTGGTCGGTATATATAATACTTTTGACCCCATATAAGTAGTGCCTCCAAGTCTTTAATGCAAAAACAACCGCGCCTAATTCCAAATCATGCGTCGTATAATTTTTTTCGTGAATCTTCAATTGTCTAGACGCATAAGCAATCACCTTCGTTCGTTGCATTAATACACAACCGAGACCTTGCTTTGATGCATCACAATAAATCACAAAATCATCATTCCCTTCAGCCAATGACAATATAGGTGCCGTAGTTAGCTTTTTCTTCAATAACTGAAACGCTTTCTCTTGTTCATCATTCCATTCAAATTTCTTCCCTTTATGCGTTAATGCAGTCAAGGGTTTTGCTATTCTGGAAAAGTCTTGGATGAACCTTCTGTAGTAACCAGCTAGTCCTAAAAACTGGCGTATGTGTTTCGGAGTTTTCGGGGTTTCCCACTTTTCAACAGTTTCTATCTTTGTCGGATCCACCTTAATACCTTCTTTGTTCACTATGTGACCGAGGAATTGAACTTCTTCCAACCAAAATGCACACTTTGAAAACTTAGCGTACAATTCTTCCTTCCTCAATACTTCTAACACCTTTCTCAAATGTTCACCGTGTTCTTGGTCATTCTTTGAGTAAATAAGTATGTCATCAATGAAAACAATGACAAACTTGTCAAGGTATGGTCCACACACTCGGTTCATAAGGTCCATGAACACAGCTGGTGCATTAGTTAAACCAAACGGCATGACCATAAACTCGTAATGACCGTAACGTGTTCTGAAAGCAGTCTTTGGAATATCATCTTCTTTCACCCGCATTTGATGATACCCGGAACGTAAGTCAATCTTTGAATAAACAGACGAGCCTTGTAGTTGATCAAATAAGTCGTCGATTCTCGGTAGTGGGTAGCGGTTCTTGATGGTAAGTTTGTTCAACTCTCGGTAGTCGATACACAATCTGAATGTACCATCTTTCTTCTTGACAAACAAAACAGGAGCTCCCCACGGTGATGTGCTTGGTCGAATGAAACCACGCTCTAAAAGTTCTTGTAATTGGCTTTGCAGTTCTTTCATCTCGCTGGGTGCGAGTCTGTAAGGAGCACGAGCTATTGGTGCAGCTCCTGGTACAAGATCTATTTGAAATTCAACGGATCGATGTGGGGGTAATCCCGGTAATTCTTTCGGAAATACATCGGGAAATTCTTTTGCAATGGGAACATCATTGATGCTCTTTTCTTCAGTTTGTACTTTCTCGACGTGTGCTAGAACAGCATAGCAACCTTTTCTTATTAGTTTTTGTGCCTTCAAATTACTAATAAGATGTAGCTTCGTGTTGCCCTTTTCTCCGT
Organism: Rutidosis leptorrhynchoides; assembly: GCF_046630445.1. Lineage (NCBI taxonomy): Eukaryota > Viridiplantae > Streptophyta > Magnoliopsida > Asterales > Asteraceae > Rutidosis > Rutidosis leptorrhynchoides. Next base: position 148,400,556 of record NC_092335.1, on the reverse strand, counting down.
ACACCATTAAGGGTTTTCCTTTTTCTCGTATAATGCGAATTGCATTTTTGTAACAAACGATCTCCGCTTTCACTTCTTTCAACCAGTCCATACCGATTATCACATCAAAACTCCCTAACTCTACTGGTATCAAATCAATCTTAAATGTTTCGCTAACCAGTTTAATTTCTCGATTCCGACATATATTATCTGCTGAAATTAATTTACCATTTGCTAATTCGAGTAAAAATTTACTATCCAAAGGCGTCAATGGACAACTTAATTTAGCACAAAAATCTCTACTCATATAGCTTCTATCCGCACCCGAATCAAATAAAACGTAAGCAGATTTATTGTCAATAAGAAACGTACCCGTAACAAGCTCCGGGTCTTCCTGTGCCTCTACCGCATTAATATTGAAAACTCTTCCACGGCCTTGTCCATTCGTGTTCTCCTGGTTCGGGCAATTTCTAATAATGTGGCCTGGTTTTCCACATTTATAACAAACTACATTGGCATAACTTGCTCCGACACTACTTGCTCCGCCATTACTCGTTCCGACACCATTTGTTCCTTTCGTTCTATTAACCCCTGGTCCGTAGACCTCACACTTCGCCGCGCTATGACCATTTCTTTTACACTTGTTGCAAAATTTGGTGCAGAACCCCGAGTGATTCTTTTCACACCTTTGGCATAGTTGCTTCTGATTGTTGTTGTTGTTGCGGTTATTATTGTTGTTGGGATGATTGTTGTAGTTGCTGTTGTTGTTGTTGTTGTTGGGCCGTTTGTTGTAGTTGCGATTGATGTTGCGATTGTTGGGATAATTGTTGCGATTATTGTTGTAATTGTTGTTGTTGTTGTATTGGTGATTCTTATCACCGTTTTCCTCCCACTTTCTTTTGACTTGCTTCACATTGGCCTCTTCAGCAGTCTGTTCTTTAATTCTTTCTTCAATCTGGTTCACTAGTTTGTGAGCCATTCTACATGCCTGTTGTATGGAGGCGGGCTCGTGTGAACTTATATCTTCTTGGATTCTTTCCGGTAATCCTTTCACAAACGCGTCGATCTTCTCTTCCTCATCTTCGAACGCTCCCGGACACAATAGGCACAATTCTGTGAATCGTCTTTCGTACGTGGTAATATCAAATCCTTGGGTTCGTAACCCTCTAAGTTCTGTCTTGAGCTTATTGACCTCGGTTCTGGGACGGTACTTCTCGTTCATCAAGTGCTTGAATGCTGACCACGGTAGTGCGTACGCATCATCTTGTCCCACTTGCTCTAGATAGGTATTCCACCATGTTAACGCAGAACCTGTGAAGGTATGCGTAGCGTACTTCACTTTGTCCTCTTCAGTACACTTACTTATGGCAAACACCGATTCAACCTTCTCGGTCCACCGTTTCAATCCGATCGGTCCTTCGGTTCCATCAAATTCTAAAGGTTTGCAGGCAGTGAATTCTTTGTAGGTGCATCCTACACGATTTCCTGTACTGCTAGATCCAAGGTTATTGTTGGTATGTAGCGCAGCCTGTACTGCGGCTATGTTTGAAGCTAGAAAAGTACGGAATTCCTCTTCATTCATATTCACGGTGTGTCGAGTAGTCGGTGCCATTTCCTTCAAAATAGTTAAATGGAACAAGTTAATCATACAGAATATTAAGAGTAGTTAATAGTATTTCGTAGCATAATATGAACTCATTTATAAAAGCTTTTTCTTCATATTAGCGTTTTATAAGTTTAAATTCGGGTAGTACCTACCCGTTAAGTTCATACTTAGTAGCTAATATACAATTCAACTACTACAATTCTATATGAAAAACTGATTGTAATAATATTTCGCGTTCAAACTTTTATACAATATTTTACAAACTTACAATACCGCTTATTTTACATAAAGCATGAAATATAGCACACAATAACTTTGATACAAGATAGTTGTGAAGACAATTCTAGCTAGTACACAAGTCGTTCGGCAAAGGCAATAAAGACACGTAATTCATACGTCCAGAAACAAGTCATGCATTCTGGTTTTACTAGGACTACTTCCCATCCTTGGTCTTGTGCAACATAACCGTTATGGCCGTTGATAAGACAGCGTGTTGTAACGTCATCAAAGGGACGAGGGTTACGTAATGTCCAACAGTCCCGTAATAATCTAAAAACCTCATTTCTTACCCCAATTACCGACTCCGTCACTTGTGGAAACGTTTTGTTTAATAGTTGTAGCCCGATGTTCTTGTTCTCACTTTGGTGAGAAGCGAACATTACTAATCCGTAAGCATAACATGCTTCTTTATGTTGCATGTTAGCCGCTTTTTCTAAATCACGAAGTCCAATATTCGGATATATTGAGTCAAAATAATTTCTTAACCCGTTGCGTAAAATAGCATTTGGGTTCCCCGCAATATATGCGTCAAAGTAAACACATCGTAATTTATGGGTTTCCCAATGTGATATCCCCCATCTTTCAAACGAAAGTCTCTTATAAACCAAGACATTCTTGGAACGTTCTTCGAATGTCTTACAAACTGATCTCGCCTTAAATAGTTGTGCCGAAGAATTCTGGCCGACTCTAGACAAGATTTCATCAATCATATCTCCGGGTAGGTCTCTTAAAATATTGGGTTGTCTATCCATTTTGTGTTTTTAAACTGTAAAATAGACAAGAGTTAGATTCATAAAAAAAATACTTATTAATACAAGCAATTTTTACATATATCATAAAGCATAAGAACACTATATTCCATATATTACACCACACGAATACAACTATCTTATTCCGACTCGCTCGTTTCTTCTTCTTCGGTTTTGGTTCGTTTTGCCAAGTTTCTAGGGATATATGATGTTCCCCTAATACGAGCCGTCGTTGTCCACATTGGTTTAGAAAAACCTGGTGGTTTAGAGGTTCCCGGGTCATTGTTACAACTTAAAGACTTCGGGGGTTGACGATACATATAAAGTTCATCGGGGTTGGAATTAGATTTCTCTATTTTTATGCCCTTTCCCTTATTATTTTCTTTTGCCTTTTTAAATTCAGTTGGGGTAATTTCTATAACATCATCGGAATTCTCGTCGAAATCCGATTCATCGGAGAATTGGTAATCCTCCCAATATTTTGCTTCCTTGGCGGAAACACCATTGACCATAATTAACTTTGGTCGGTTGGTTGAGGATTTTCTTTTACTTAACCGTTTTATTATTTCCCCCACCGGTTCTATTTCTTCATCCGGTTCCGATTCTTCTTCCGGTTCCGATTCTTCTTCCGGTTCCGACTCTTCTTCCGGTTCCTCTTCGGGAACTTGTGAATCAGTCCACAAATCATTCCAATTTACATTTGACTCTTCATTATTATTAGGTGAGTCAATGGGACTTGTTCTAGAGGTAGACATCTATCACATAATATCAAACACGTTAAGAGATTAATATATCACATAATATTCATATGTTAAAAATATATAGTTTCCAACAAAAATGTTAAGCAATCATTTTTAAAGAAAACACGGTCGAAGTCCAGACTCACTAATGCATCCTAACAAACTCGATAAGACACACTAATGCAAATTTTCTGGTTCTCTAAGACCAACGCTCTGATACCAACTGAAATGTCCCGTTCTTATTGATTAAAAACGTTCCATATTAATTGATTTCGTTGCGAGGTTTTGACCTCTATATGAGACGTTTTTCAAAGACTGCATTCATTTTTAAACAAACCATAACCTTTATTTCATCAATAAAGGTTTAAAAAGCTTTACGTAGATTATCAAATAATGATAATCTAAAATATCCTGTTTACACACGACCATTACATAATGGTTTACAATACAAATATGTTACAACAAAATAAGTTTCTTGAATGCAGTTTTTATACAATATCATACAAGCATGGACTCCAAATCTTGTCCTTATTTAAGTATGCGACAGCGGAAGCTCTTAATAATCACCTGAGAATAAACATGCTTAAAACGTCAACAAAAATGTTGGTGAGTTATAGGTTTAACCTATATATATCAAATCGTAACAATAGACCACAAGATTTCATATTTCAATACACATCCCATACATAGAGATAAAAATCATTCATATGGTGAACACCTGGTAACCGACAATAACAAGATGCATATATAAGAATATCCCCATCATTCCGGGACACCCTTCGGATATGATATAAATTTCGAAGTACTAAAGCATCCGGTACTTTGGATGGGGTTTGTTAGGCCCAATAGATCTATCTTTAGGATTCGCGTCAATTAGGGTGTCTGTTCCCTAATTCTTAGATTACCAGACTTAATAAAAAGGGGCATATTCGATTTCGATAATTCAACCATAGAATGTAATTTCACATACTTGTGTCTATTTTGTAAATCATTTAAAAAACCTGCATGTATTCTCATCCCAAAAATATTAGATTTTAAAAGTGGGACTATAACTCACTTTCACAGATTTTTACTTCGTCGGGAAGTAAGACTTGGCCACTGTTGATTCACGAACCTATAACATTATATACATATATATTAAAGTATGTTCAAAATATATTTACAACACTTTTAATATATTTTGATGTTTTAAGTTTATTAAGTCAGCTGTCCTCGTTAGTAACCTATAACTAGTTGTCCACAGTTAGATGTACAGAAATAAATCGATAAATATTATCTTGAATCAATCCACGACCCAGTGTATACGTATCTCAGTATTGATCACAACTCAAACTATATATATTTTGGAATCAACCTCAACCCTGTATAGCTAACTCCAACATTCACATATAGAGTGTCTATGGTTGTTCCGAAATATATATAGATGTGTCGACATGATAGGTCGAAACATTGTATACGTGTCTATGGTATCTCAAGATTACATAATATATAATACAAGTTGATTAAGTTATGGTTGGAATAGATTTGTTACCAATTTTCACGTAGCTAAAATGAGAAAAATTATCCAATCTTGTTTTACCCATAACTTCTTCATTTTAAATCCGTTTTGAGTGAATCAAATTGCTATGGTTTCATATTGAACTCTATTTTATGAATCTAAACAAAAAAAGTATAGGTTTCTAGTCGGAAAAATAAGTTACAAGTCGTTTTTGTAAAGGTAGTCATTTCAGTCGAAAGAACGACGTCTAGATGACCATTTTAGAAAACATACTTCCACTTTGAGTTTAACCATAATTTTTGGATATAGTTTCATGTTCATAATAAAAATCATTTTCTCAGAATAACAACTTTTAAATCAAAGTTTATCATAGTTTTTAATTAACTAACCCAAAACAGCCCGCGGTGTTACTACGACGGCGTAAATCCGATTTTACGGTGTTTTTCGTGTTTCCAGATTTTAAATCATTAAGTTAGCATATCATATAGATATAGAACATGTGTTTAGTTGATTTTAAAAGTCAAGTTAGAAGGATTAACTTTTGTTTGTGAACAAGTTTAGAATTAACTAAACTATGTTCTAGTGATTACAAGTTTAAACCTTCGAATAAGATAGCTTTATATGTATGAATCGAATGATGTTATGAACATCATTACTACCTTAAGTTCCTTGGATGAACCTACTGGAAAAGAGAAAAATGGATCTAGCTTCAATGGATCCTTGGATGGCTCAAAGTTCTTGAAGCAAAATCATGACACGAAAACAAGTTCAAGTAAGATCATCACTTGAAATAAGATTGTTATAGTTATAGAAATTGAACCAAAGTTTGAATATGATTATTACCTTGTATTAGAATGATAACCTACTGTAAGAAACAAAGATTTCTTGAGGTTGGATGATCACCTTACAAGATTGGAAGTGAGCTAGCAAACTTGAAAGTATTCTTGATTTTATGAAACTAGAACTTTTGGAATTTATGAAGAACACTTAGAACTTGAAGATAGAACTTGAGAGAGTTCAATTAGATGAAGAAAATTGAAGAATGAAAGTGTTTGTAGGTGTTTTTGGTCGTTGGTGTATGGATTAGATATAAAGGATATGTAATTTTGTTTTCATGTAAATAAGTCATGAATGATTACTCATATTTTTGTAATCTTATGAGATATTTCATGCTAGTTGCCAAATGATGGTTCCCACATGTGTTAGGTGACTCACATGGGCTGCTAAGAGCTGATCATTGGAGTGTATATACCAATAGTACATACATCTAAAAGCTGTGTATTGTACGAGTACGAATACGGGTGCATACGAGTAGAATTGTTGATGAAACTGAACGAGGATGTAATTGTAAGCATTTTTGTTAAGTAGAAGTATTTTGATAAGTTTATTGAAGTCTTTCAAAAGTGTATAAATACATATTAAAACACTACATGTATATACATTTTAACTGAGTCGTTAAGTCATCGTTAGTCGTTACATGTAAGTGTTGTTTTGAAACCTTTAGGTTAACGATCTTGTTAAATGTTGTTAACCCAATGTTTATAATATCAAATGAGATTTTAAATTATTATATTATCATGATATTATCATGTATGAATATCTCTTAATATGATATATATACATTAAATGTCTTTACAACGATAATCGTTACATATATGTCTCGTTTAAAAATCATTAAGTTAGTAGTCTTGTTTTTACATATGTAGTTCATTGTTAATATACTTTATGATATGTTTTCTTATCATAGTATCATGTTAACTATATATATATATTCATATATATGTCATCATATAGTTTTTACAAGTTTTAACGTTCGTGAATCACCGATCAACTTGGGTGGTCAATTGTCTATATGAAACATATTTCAATTAATCATGTCTTAACAAGTTTGATTGCTTAACATGTTGGAAACATTTAATCATGTAAATATCAATCTCAATTAATATATATAAACATGGAAAAGTTCGGGTCACTACATTAAACTCCTCCCATGGTGTAGCATAAGCCTCGTCAATTCCCTTATCCTGATCAAGTGTGTTTCACTAGGTTAAAGCGCCGTACGACAACGTGCAGGAGGCGTACTTAGTTTTGTTCACTTCTGAGCAGTTACTCACATGGAATACAGCTTCCAACTTCTCAAACCACCTCGTTAATCCAACCGGCCCCTCAGTACCACTGAAATTGTGGGGCTTGCAGCTCTGAAATTCCTTATAGGTACACCCGTTCTGAATGTTCTGGTTAGCCGGTGGAGCTTGGGGATTGACATTCGCCATTGATGCAGCTACTCGAGCAGTTATCATTTCCTCAATCTATGCAGCTGTGGGCGTTTCCCTTGGAACTCTTCCGTTTGCCATTGATCTTCTAAACAAAATTTCGACTTAAGTCAAAATCCATCATTCAATAATTAATAATATTATGGAATATGGTAACCGATATGGAATCAACACAACACATAGTAAGTAAGTAACGCAACTAGATACAGATACCACAAAATCATCATACAGTAGCGTAAATAGAACACCGTGCAAAAATTAAACAACATTAAGTTCTATTCATTAATAAGAAAGTTGCATACATCTGCATAAGGTTTGCACAATACATGAGTAAAACATGAAACTACCAACGGGATTACATAATGAAATCTAATACAATAGCCCTATGGTGATGGTAGGTAAATGATGTCCATCAGGTGGGTCATCTAGTCCTCGAGCTCAGTCACCCGAGCACGAAGGGTATGCACTTCCCTCGTCAGCTCCTCGACGGTGGGAGATGCTGGTGGGGCAGGTGGTGCAGGTAGTGTCGGTGGTGCAGGTGGCACCGGTGGTGCAGACGATGCAGTGCCAGAAGTAGAAGGCGCATAACGAGTGACCTTATGCACGAATGGATCAGCAGGATATGGCACAACCCGCTTACGGACGGTAACCCTAACCAAATGTCCACGTGCATCCATAAATGGTCTACCTCCGTTAACCCCTGGAATAATAGTACCATCGAAACGATACCGCTTCTTCGGCGGGGTAGAGGGCGGCTACACGGGCTCCTCCTTAGGGACCTCCTCGGAATCATCCTCGGAATCCTCCTCGCTGGTGTCATCGGATGATGAATCGTCTGAATCATCTGAAGGTGGATCCGCCTGGCCGGTGGTGATAAGTCGATATCTGCCAGGTGGGATCGGCACAACACGTCTATCAGCAAGGCGTCTAGCCCAATGTCCATGCTCATTACAGAAAGGACCGTCCCCATTTCTCCCAGGAATCACAGTACCACTAGAATGGTGATGTGGCCCCGGGAGTATAGGGCTGGGTGGAGCTGGAATCTCCGCGGGATCCTCGTCTCCGTCTGAGACGTCCATAAGGTCCAGCACGAGTCCACTGGAAGGTGAATCGCCAGAGTCATCGGAGGGTAGCGGTGACGGGATCTGTGAGTCAGCAACAATGGTAGGCGATGCAGCGGACGAATCTGAGTCAGTCTCCAAATCAACGATAATGGGCGGTATGTCCGACATCTGAACAAGAAAAAATAACTTTTTCCATGTCAGTAAGACATATAGCAAGCACGTAATTAGGCACTACAGCATCCTAGCAGTACATATCATGGCAATATTAACAAAATCCTACAAAAGTATCATGCAATCGAAATCAGATAGTAGCATGCACTAGCGAGAATAAGCAGTAGCATACAGCAAGTACTCATAGTAGTAAGGTAAGCAGTAGCATGCAGTAAGTTCAGCAGAAACAGGTAAACAAGCAAGTTGTAGATTAGTCCTATTAGCGAATCCTACTTGGCTCGGTCAAGACTCACTAATGCAACCTAATTCCCTACAACCAAAGCTCTGATACCAAATGTGACGCCCCGTACAAAATTAACGTGTACGGATCATCAACAACAGGATCATTACAAGGTCAAACACTATATGCTGTTTTAAAAATAAGTTTGCATTCATAAAAAGGGGTAACGTCTTTACCGACGTCAAATGTTTTACAAACGATAGTGTGCTTCTACGAGTAGAAAGCAATAACATAAGTACGAGACTCAAAGGTCATTACAAATTCCATTGTTCAAAAGTAACATAGTTCGTGAATGCAAAGTAAAAGTTTCATGCAGAGACATCTCTAAACAAAAGCAGCGGGAGTCTACACAACAAGTCTAACAGCGAGACTAATACAGCGGAAGCATCAAACGTCTAAGCACCTGAGAAATAACATGCTTAAAAGTCAACACGAATGTTGGTGAGCTATAGTTTAATTATAACAATAACGTAATGTAGGCTACGAGATTTTGTATTCAAAACAGTATGAAAAGTATATGCTTAACCGTAGGCACTTGGTAACTAACTTAACGTAAATATCACCCCCTAAAAGTACACTTGGCTAGTGCGTAAGTCTACGAAGTATTAAACACCCATTAAATGCTAGCACGACTAGCCCGAGTGGGGATGTCAAACCCTATGGATCCATATCTAAGATTCGCGTTCACCGGTTCAAAAACCAATGACTAAACATTACCGAGCTAAGAGGAAAGTTTATGCCGTTATATAACTCACACATATAAAAGTTTAAGTACTCGTGCCTAGTAAGTAAAACATAAAAATCGCATGTATTCTCAGTCCCAAAAATAGTTAAAGTAAAAAAAAGGGAGCTATAACTCACAGTGAATAAGCAGTAAAAGTCGATACGAGATAAGTAAGCAAGTAGTTGGTCCGAAAGGTCCTCAACCTAAGTCAAAAGTTACTAAGTCAGTAAATTGTTCCCAAAGGTTTGAAAGTACGTAAATTAAGTCTTAAGTATCATCATCATTCATCATCAATCAAAAAGAGTAAAGTAGGTTTCAATCAAGAATAGAGATCGAAACAAAGGCTGAATTCGTTCAGCTTTTACGACCTCTATACAGATCGAAAAGACGCGTAGTCAGTGGCCATGGCTCCGTATGTGAGTCCTCCAACCACTGACCAATTTTCAGAACCAAACTCGTCTTCGTTTGCCCGTGGCGACGGTTTAAGTGCGAGTAGGTCAGAAATTTTAGCACAACGTTACAAAGACGTATTGACTTTCGGACGGCTATAAATCCTAAACCGTATATCGGATTAAGACGAGTCTTAAACGAAAAGTCATCTACTCGAACTGAACTATCTAGAAATAAACAATTCCAGTAGCCCAGGTGAAAGGACCCGTTCATATACATTATAAACGATTCACAATAGTTGATTTCATCGCGAGGTATTTGACCTCTATATGATACATTTTACAAACATTGCATTCGTTTCTAAAAGACAAACTTTCTTTACAATGAAAGTTGACGGCATGCATACCATTTCATAATACATCCAACTATAATTGACTTAATAATAATCTTGATGAATTTCAACGACTCGAATGCAACGTCTTTCAAAATATGCCATGAATGACTCCAAGTAATATCTCTAAAATGAGCAAATGCACAGCGGAAGATTTCTTTAACACCTGAGAATGAACATGCTTTAAAGTGTCAACCAAAAGGTTGGTGAGTTCATTAGTTTATCATAATCATTCATATCCATTATTTTAATAGACCACAAGATTTTCATTTTTCATTTCTCATAAATATACGTCCCATGCATAGAGATAAAAATATCATTCATGTGGATTGAACACCTGGTAACCGACATTAACAAGATGCATATAAGAATATCCCCTATCATTCCGGGAAATCCTTCGTACATGATAAAAACAACATCGAAGTACTAAAGCATCCGCTAATGGTCGTGTGTAAACAATATATTTTAGATTATCATTATTTGATAATCTACGTAATGTTTTTAAAACCTTTATTGATAAAATAAAGGTTATGGTTGTTTTAAAAATGAATGCAGTCTTTGAAAAACGTCTCATATAGAGGTCAAAACCTCGCAACGAAATCAATTAATATGGAACGTTTATAATCAATATGAACGGGACATTTCATGTTCCTTCAAAGATAACCATTTTTCATTGGTTAGCTATTCAATGAGGCGTTCCGACTAAAGAAGTTTTGAGGTTTAGACATTGGCTTCAAGATGGGGTTGACAACAAATGTGCAAGGAGTTTGGTTTTTGTTGAATCGGTTGAGCATCTCTTATTACATCGTTCGTGAGCTAGCAACGTTTGGTCGGCTCTTCTAGATTGGTGGAATGTGTCTTGGGTTATGTCTTCACCCATTAATTCCTTCTCATTCGAGTACTATCATGGGTTAGGGTTTAAGGCTAAAAAGGCTTAGGGATTGATCGGACCCGCAAGATATTGGTTTATTTGGCTTGCAAGAAACGATTTGGTGTTTAATGGTGTTTTCAATCCTTGGAGGGTGATTGTTGATAGGGTGATTTTTAAAGTTTTTTAATGGTTGGTGAATGCGAATAAGGTCAAAAGTCATCAATTTTATTTATGGAAGTCGCAGCCTTGGATTCTCATGTGATTGTGATTTCGTGGGAGGTGATTTGGTGGTGCTGCTGCAAGTTTGCTTTCAAGATTCTTAGCTTTTGTCTTTTTTTTTTTTTTTTTGGGCTATGTTACTGTAATGTATCGCTCCTTTATTTGGTTCATGGGCTTTAGAATGTAATGTTAGCAGCCCTTTACTTGTACTTGATTTTTCACTTTTTGTGAAAGTAATATACATCTTTTGCCAACAAACAAAAAAAATAAAAAATGATGGGCTGAACTTTTAATTGCTACCTGGTCTTTCATCAATTTATCAATTATTATAAAGCCATGTACCCAATTACGATTACTTTACTATGATGTTATAAAAAGAAAAGAGGCCAACATTGAATTAAAGTGGTACAGCTTTGGAATCCGATGGGCCCCATCTTTGGGGTAGGTCACGACATAAGAAAACAAGGAAATGAGAAGTTTAAAGTTTGGGCCGGACTGGTTATGGGTCTGTGAAGTTATGACAAATGTGAACCGACTAAAAGATGGGACCAAGGCCAGATTTTAAATAAGATATTTATGATCACATCTTTCACTCTGAACGGATGATAGATTAGAATTTAAGTTTTATTTTATTTTTATTACTTCATAAACAACTCAGTCGTAGGGAGTTTTCTTAGAATTAGTTTTAATATCAAATTGAGGTTCTGATTTTTGCTTTTGGGTGAACTCATGGAAGCTGCACCTTGAGGTTTAATTCTTTTCAATATTGTAAGGTTTCTATTCCATAAATTCTGATTTTGTTATACAACAATTACTCGTTACTTTTAATTTAATTACGATGGTTACTTTATGAGTTATGTTTATTTGATTTTTGTCTCAAATTTAATGATTAACTAATTTTTATGTGTTTGCTTGGGTGATTGGACTCTAGTCTTGGATTGTAAATCATTAGGTTTTAATTATTGGTAAGTCATTAGTTATGTACTTAATCAAAGATCCATTGTTATTGTTATGACAATTTGCCTAGCGCATTCACACCAGCGAAAGTGATGATATAATTGTTTGAGACAAACTTGCAAGAAATAATAGAATGCAAGATAAAGTAACACGATTTAATGTGGGTCGGCAAAACCTGCCTACGTCCACCCCAAGAGTCTCCTTAATTCTTATATTATAAAAGTACTCGGTACAAGAAAAAGTACACTATAAGTTAAACCCAAACTCAAGCCCCTTAGATTTTAGTATAAAATCTAAGCTTCTCGTACACCCTTTTACACTCCTTACAAATATAAAACTCTCGAACTCACAAAGAAACACACTCCGTTGATATTATCGATCAACTATGTTTACTACTCTAATTGGTTAGTGATCCAATGATAATATTCAAATGTTAATCACTTTGTTTTGACGATGACACCAAGTCTTATGTGCTTAAACAACGTATAGAACAACACAAGTTCACATGCCTACACAATCTCTATCAAACGACCAATACACAAAATAGATAGTCCTGGGTCGACCGCAGTTTTCTCTGTTCGAATTTTTGATCGAAAAATGTTTGACTACTTCGGGGCATCTATAATTTACAAAACTTATTTAAACATGCTTAGAATAGTTGCCTCCTTCATATCCAAATGAGTTTTGGTCACTAAAATACTAATCTTGGTTAATCACACTCAATGACGCCTTGATGACACTTTTAACTTGTGATTAATGTTAAACACACGAGTATGGCTAAAAGTTCTTTTTCAAAAGTCATCTTTTTAAATCTAAATTAAAGTAATGAAATGATTAAGATGGTCATTAAAGTCCCAACTAAAGAGATGTTCACCACTTGATTGACCATTAAGCATTACTTACATGCTTAATAAGAGTTTAGTGTAAACTCCCAAAAGTCTTCATGTAAAAACAAAATGGTCTAATTTGGAAGATTGCAAGTAACCAATGAATGCATATACTTGCAAAAATAATGTTGACAAAAGCCTTGAAGACTTGTGACTTGAAGTTTGGAAGCTTGTGGCTGTCAAGGGATCAAAATTCTGCATTTGCCATAAAGAAAAATCAATGACATACCACTAATACAATGAGACTTTCTTCTTTAAGCCAAGTTCAACCTCAAAGAATACTTCCAAGATAAAAGGGGTAATGCAGGTCTTTTCAGATGTTTTTTGCGTCTAATTGCAGCCATCCAATAAGGGAAAATGACAAAGTTAAAGATCTCAAACGGCTAAAAATTCAGAAGTCAGAGGCCTTCACGGTCGACCGTGAGGTGAGCCGCAGTCAGCCGGGTTTGATTTTCTCTTCCCTATAAAAGCCAAACCTTGGAGCACTTGAAGACTCACCTCTTGCACTTACATTTCCATATATTTACTGATACCATTCAAATACTATTGTAATCTATTTAGAGTGATTCAAGCAAGAGTGATTGTAAACTTAGTTGTGAGTTTACTTGTAAACTATCTTCTTAAAGGGATCTAGAAGATATGTGAGGTTTCACTTACTGGAAGCATTAGGGTCTTAAGAGCATTTGGTTATTGTGAATTCTTCAAAAGGACGTAAGCGTTCATAAGTTGCGGCTTATCGAGGAGCTAGTGTTGTATTCGGACACTCCATCGAGTTTGGAGCATCATAGTGAAACTAACTCTCAATTCGTTAGAATTGAGGAGTGGATTAAGGAAGATTAGTTAACATCTTCCCGAACCACTATAAATCTACGTGTTTGTTCTCTTATCCCTTATCTTTGCATTTACTTTACTTGTGAACAAACTAATCAAGTCATATTATAGTAATCTCAAGTTCTAAATCGAAAAAGTTTTAAAAATCGCACTAAGTAACTATTCACCCCCCTCCCTCTTGTTACTTACAATTGGTATCAGAGTGGTTGCTCTAAACGTTTTTCTTTGTTATTTTTAAGATAAAAATTAATTTTTGCAAACTTTTGAGCTAAAGATCATGGAACAAAAATTTGAGAACTTGAGCTATAGTGAAGGTTCCTCTATGCAAAGACCTCCACTACTTGAGAGTAAAGAATTTTCTATTGGAAACCAAGATTTGAAACATATGTCCGTGCAAAAGATATAGATGCTTGGAATATTATCATTAAGGGTGATCATGTTCCATTCCAACTTAGTGAGGATAGGAAAACTAGAATAATTATACCCGAAGATAGTTGGTCCAAAGAAAATAAAACGGATGTAAGGAAAAACTATCAAGCTAAACTAGTCCTATGTAATGTTTTGCCTAGAAAAGAATATGAAATGGTCTTTAGGCTTAAGAGTGCAAAGGAAATATGAGATAGTTTAATAATTACTCATCAAGGAAATGTGCAAGTCACTGAAAATAAAATTGAACTACTAGTAGCTTAATATGAACAATTTGTTATATCGGATGATGAGAAAATTGATATTGCCTATTCTAGATTTAACAATATTTGTTCAAGTTCACTAGGTACTATCCACACGAACAAGCAATATGTTCAGAAATTCTTAAGAGCATTGCCCTCAAAATGGAGACCCAAAGTAACGGTAATAGATGAGTCAAAGGACTTGGAAAAATTGTCTCTTGATGAGCTCATTGATAATCTCAAAGTCCATGAGGTCATCTTAGACAAGGATGAAGAAGCGGATAAAGCTAAGAAAGAAAAGAACAAGTCAATTGCTTTGAAGGCCAAAGCAAGTGAAGAAGGCGAGTACGAAGAGGATGAAGATGATATCCTAAACGATGATGAAAAACTTGAATTTATTGTTCGATCACTCAAGAAATTCTACCGAAGACTGATCGGTATCGAAGGGGTCAAAAATAGCTTAATTACTCTACTTTAGATAGGGTAAGCAGGATTCGTTCCACGGGAAATAGTGGTTAATAGCAAGCAATTTCAGGATTGGTTTGTTTGTTTAACTAAGAGCTACTAAGATTAATCAACAAAATTAAAGCTTAAAACTTAAACCAAAGTGCAATTGAAAATGTTGAAATGTAAACAATGAGATTAAAAGCTTTTATCCATTCACAATCCCAATCTAGCATGCATTCATTCAAACAAGTATTATGTTTACCAAGTATTGATCAAATCTCATAGACAAGACTTCTTAAGTTCATCAATTCAACTATCTTGGGATTGAACTATGCAACCTAGACAATATGTCTTTATCCTTAATCTAATTAACACTAAGTTGGATCAAGAACACAATGTTAAATCACAATAATTCAACTTGCAATAACAAAAGCATAGAACTTGCATTGATCAATAAGTGATTAGTTTACAATATCATAATCCAAAAGACATAAGTATTAAAACATTATAAACCACATAAACTTGAATGAAACAATACACGTTTAATTGTTCATGGAAAGGATAAAGATAAGACAACTAGCCAAGCATGTTGGTGATAATGATCATGGTTGTTTCTTGAAGTTGCATGATGAACACCACTTGAATCCTAGCTTGAATCCTTGATTGATGATGATTTATGATGTGTTTTGGTGTGTTTTTGGCTCTCAAAACTGATGAAAAAGGTGTGGAATTCATAGCCTAGGGTTTCCTTTATATAGGGATGAAGTAGAGTATTCTCCAAGCATGAAATCCCTCAAATTCGGCTCTAAATTCTATCCAAAAATACGTCCAGCCGCAATTTGTGCTCACCGGGCGCAAATTACGCCCAGCTGCAAAAACCAGGCGCCTCCTTATGCCCGTTTCTGACCTGAACAAAATCTTGACCCCAGGCCAGGCGCCATTAGTGCCCACCAGCCGCAATTTACGGCTGGGTCCCCTTTTTCGCGACTTTTTCTTGTTTTATACCTCATTTTCGCATTTCGTCTTGACTCGTTACCCATTATGAAAACTTTATAAAATTACTTTTTAAACCTCGAATGCATGCGTAAAATACATCTCTTAATATCAAACACGATCGGCATGTATGAACCGATCAACTCCCCCACACTTATCCTTGTTTGTCCTCAAACAATCTTAAACTCAAATCTTCAACTCGATTCTTTAACTTGAACTTTTAACAACTGATAAATCTTCAAAATCATGTATAAAACCGCAAAGTCCAAGCAGAGCAAGTCCAAGCACTAGCATTTACATTGTAATCAATCCTGGTTTTGGATAGCGGCACAGACCAAGTCCAAGTCCAAGCACTAACATTTGTTTTGGATAGCTAGTGTCATCCACAACTAATCCTGGTTTTGGATAGCGACACAGAGCAAGTCCAAGCACTAGCATTTGTTCCCGGTATCGAAACAAGATGTGAATGAACAGGAAACGACATTTTGTACTTTTTAATTCGTCAATTCATGGGTTATAACTGCAAAGACTAAGCGTTGCGCGGGACAATCCTATTCCAGCTTTACATTGTAATCAATCATACACTGGACAACACATGGGATTTAACCTACCCGAG
Source organism: Rutidosis leptorrhynchoides (assembly GCF_046630445.1). Classification (NCBI taxonomy): domain Eukaryota; kingdom Viridiplantae; phylum Streptophyta; class Magnoliopsida; order Asterales; family Asteraceae; genus Rutidosis; species Rutidosis leptorrhynchoides. Next base: position 148,383,923 of record NC_092335.1, on the reverse strand, counting down.
TTATTTTCGGTTTGTAACATATTTTGACTTTCTTTGAAATCACATTTTAATCACCAAAAAGTTTTTACTATGATGTTTCACAAAGTCAATTCCCTGTTAATACCCATAATATTCATTATTGCCACATGTCATTTTCATTTATCTTTTCACAATCTTTTTAACAATCTCACACTTGGGTTGTGATGAAATTATGATTAAAAATTTTGTTCAATAGTAATAATAATAATGTTTTACTCATTTTAAGCTTCAAACCCAAATAATGTATCCCAAAATTTTTTAATTTCCCCTCTCCCCCACACTTACATCATGATACGCCCTCGTACGCATGTTTTAAGAATATTACGATACTTGTGTGAAACGAAAAGGAAAACTTTAACATATTACCGAGATACTCGCACATTCACCATTCACAAGAAAGCATTACACACCATTTTGATTCATCATCACGCGTTCCATTTAATTACATTCATCCTTTCATTACAACTTATAAAAGAAAAGAAAAGAAATTGTAAAATCCTAACTAGCCACTTCCGTAGGACTCACGGTTGCACTTAGCGTGTGCAACAAGCCTTTAAACCACCTGATTCCCTCGGGTGGACGAGTTTTGTCTCGTGAGGGCTTGCATTGAACATACCCACAAAGTTCATTTAACTAAAAATAAATAAAATAAAATAGAAACAAAGTAAAAATAAAATAAATAAGACTTACAAACTCTACACATAGTTTGTGCAGTTTTTATTTCTGAGTTGTGCACGCGACTCTTTCCTCACTTCAGCTAATTCCAGGACTGTAGAAGATTCCTCCCTCCCTCACTTTATAAGAACCTTCACTATCTCTAACTTTCCTCAACTTAGAATCCAACCACACATCATTCTCCTTAGCCACATGCATTAACTCAAACAATTTAGCTTTTTCTTTAGGAGACAAGTTACACACAAGACGGTTGGTTAAGCTTTCATCCTCCCTACTCCTAGCATCATGGACCCGTCTATGTAATTTTCTCATAGAACGATCAAGCACATGGTCATCCACATATTCCTTACACTCACTATCATGCCTCAAAGAACTATGTGGCGGGTTTTCACTATCTCCCCCACACTTAGGCCCTTCAAGATCCTCTAAATTGGAAATAACCTCATAATCAACTCGAGAATTCACCTTTTCATTCTTATTCACTTTGATCTTGTGACCTCCAAACCGCTCAACGAGATTTTCTACGGTTTTCTCCATTACTTTGACTACTTTTTCATCGGATTCTTCAGACTCTTCAAGTGTATCAACAGATACATTCCCAACACAATTCTCCATTTTGTTATCACTAGATACCTGCTCATTTAATTTTCTCATTGATGGTGGTCGGGAAGGCCTAATCGTCTTCGGGGTTACCAAATGTTCATCCTCTTCACATTTAGAAACTTTTTCATCCACCCCAACAAAGGTGGATACTGCCATCACGGTTTCTTTAATCGGTAATGAACAAGTGGTGCTAATAGATGAACTCAACTTGGTTTCAAGAACTTGACTCAGATTTTTCAATTCTCGCTCAAGATTTTGTATCGACTCTTGTTGACTCATCAAAATTTCTGCATTAGTTCTTATTTGAGATTCCATTAATTTACTTATCATACCCTCTTTACTATATTTCCTTACCTCATCTTTCTCTTTCACATCTGGTGCATACTTTCGAACCTGTTCATGGTTAGTATCCAACAAAAAACAATCATGGACATCCGGTGTATGTAATGAATTAAAAATATTAATACGTGATCTCTTATTACCAAAAGAAATGTCCATAACCCCGGTTCTACAATTGATAAGAGCATCAATTGTACCAAAAATGGACGACCAAGAATGATCATCGGTTGCCCTAAAAGTGGTCTCTATGTCCATAACTATAAAATCTACCGGGTAATAAAAGTCTTCCACTTTCACAATCACATTTTCCAACAGACCCCGTAGAGTTCTCATTGACCGATCAGCAAGTTGGACGAGAATATATGTATGTTTTAAAGTTCCCAACTCGTATCGGTCGACAAGGTTCGATGAAAGTATGTTAATACTAGCCTCTAAGTCCAACAAAGCCTTTTTGACATTAACATTACCCACCGTAACCGAAATTAATGGTGTCCCCATGTCCTTAAACTTAGGTGGAAGTGAACTCGAAATTACAGCACTCACTTATTCAGTTAATTTTACCTTTTTGGGCAATGATGCGTTGAGTTTATGCTTTGAAACACACAAATCTTTTAAAAACTTAGTATATGCTGGAATTTGTTTGATTGCATCAATAAGTGGAATACTTATTTTTACTTGTTTAAATGTCTCCCACATATCATCCGTTTTCGGTCTCTTTTTCCCATAAGGGAATTGGTTTGGGGACTCCAAAGCATCGGGGAATGGAATTGTATTAGTTTCCATGTCCGGTCCCCTAAACCTTTCAACTACCGATTTTCAACATGTAACCCAACCCTATTACCATCTTTAACATCACTTTTATCATTTACAACAATGTCATCATCCTCATCAAAAACAATAGAAGACTTACCTGAACCACGCTTAGTCTTTAATTTTCCGGTTGCCTCGACTTGGTTGTTATAAGTCTTTCCACTTCGCAAAGTTCCTACCATGTTTACACCATGACCTTTACCATTTTCTTTGTGATTTGGATTTAAAACCGTGTAACTAGGAATGGTACCCGATTCCCTTGTTCCCTTGCTTTCAGCCACATTACCAATTTCTTTAGCCAACGCACCAATAGATTTATTTTGAATCTCCACTATCTTTCGCATCTCTATAATAAACGCATCCATCTTTGCATCCAAGCTCGATGGTTGATTTGGTGGAGCATTGCTTTGGGTTTGATCTTGGTTTTGGTAATGGTTTTGGTGTTGGTTTGGTGTATTCAATGTGTTGTTGTTGTTCCAATTGAAGTTTGGATGATTCCTCCACCCTGGGTTGTAGGTGTTAGAATATGGATCATATTTCTGCCCTTGAACCTCGTTCATTTACTCTTCCATTATTGTTGGGTTCCATTGCTTACATCCATTTGCATAATGTGAAGCATCCCCACATAGTGAACACACTTTCTGAACCTGCACATAATTAAAACTACCACCCTGCTTCGGGTTATTAGATATTGGCATTAACATCTTTATCTCATCTAATTCCTTTTCTAAATTTCTAGATGACCCTCCTGAAGTGGACACTTGGTTAACTTGGGAAGAATTATGAGTTTTTCGTTTAACCGAAGCTTGGGTTTTTGAACCCTTGCTCAATTTCTCAAAAAAATGCCCACTCATCCTCACTACTTCGAGTCATAAATACATCACCACTAGCCGCTAATAGGAATTGTCTATTTTGTGAGTCAAGACCATCATAAAAAACTTTGACAAGTTCCCATTTCGGTATTTCATGGTGGGGACAAGATCTAAGTAATTCCTTCAGACGTTCGTATGCTTCATGAAAAAGTTCACCTGACAATTGCCTAAAAGATTTAATTTGCATACGCATATCTGAAGTTTTACTTATCGGGTAGAATTCCTCAAGGAACTTCTTTTTCATCACCGCCCAAGTAGTAATACTTCGGGCGGGCAAGGACAAAAACAATCTCTTAGCTTTATCTTTTAATAAATAAGGAAAAAGACGAAGACGTACCTTTTCATCAGTGAAGACGTTTACCTGATTTGTAGCGCACATTTCATTGAACTCTATTATATGCTCATATGGTTCTCCGTTAGCCGTACCTCAGGTAGGTAAAATAGCAATGAGTTGAGGTTAAACCTCAAATCGCCGGTTATTTCCCGCATTCGGAGTGGGAAAAACAATGGGTGAATGATCCTCATATTCACCCGGTTGGTAGTATGAATCTACTCCTCTTTCACCTTCAGCCATTTCGGTTGGTTGAACAAAAAATTCCTCCTCGTCTTCGAAATCTGATTTAGGAGAATTCGGTGGGACAATTGGATGTGACTCTGATGGTGGTTGTGTTGATGCTGAAGCCACCGTCGAGTTTTTCAGAATCCTTCTAGCTTTCCGATTAGCTTTTGCAGATTTCTCGATTTCTGGATTTCTGGATTTAAAGGCTCAAGATTCTGATCTCCTGAACTCCGAGTTTGCACACACTAACATGCACTTCAATAAAAACAAGAATACCGAGCGTAAAATTGACAAAACAAAATATAAGAAAACAATATTTTTGGATTTTTTATGGTTTTATGATTTTTATGGGTTTTCTAATTTAACAAGAAAGCAAATAAAATAAGAGCTTGCAATCAACGCACACTTCCCTGGCAGCGGCGCCAAAATTTGATATGTGTCGAAGGGCCGTTCAAAAATAGCCTAATTACTCTACTTTAGATAGGGTAAGCAGAATTCGTTCAACGAAAAATAGTGGTTAATAACAAGCAATTTCAGGATTGGTTTGTTTGATTAACTAAGAGCTACTAAGATTAATCAACTGAATTAAAGCTTAAAACTTAAACCAAAGTGCAATTGAAAATGTTGAAATGTAAACAATGAGATTAAAAGCCTTTATCCTTTCACAATCCCAATCTAGCATGCATTCATTCAAACAAGTATTATGTTTACCAAGTATTGATCAAATCTCATAGACAAGACTTCTTAAGTTCATCAATTCTACTATCTTGGGATTGAACTATGCAACATAGACAATATGTCTTTATCCTTAGAGGGTGTTTAGGAATGCGATTTGAAGGTGATTTTTTGATTATTGCGTTTTGAAGTTGCAAATAATTAAATAATACTGTTTGGTAAAACAATAAAAATAATCACTTATTAGCGATTAGGGATGATGAAATCACAGTTTTGAAGAAGTATCACATTTGTTACTGCAGCAAAAACGTGGTATTGGATTTATGAGTATGCTCACCAAAATTACCAAAGTAACCTTAATTATTAAGCGTATGCTATCTCCAAATATGTATCCTCGCTATTATTAATGTATATATTGTTACAGTATACTGTTACTATTATGATAATTATAATATTATAATATTATTATATTATATTGTAGTATAATATTATAACATAGTATTAATTAATTATAATTATATATTACAAAATATTATTATATTTTACATGTTACAGAGTAAGTGATACTATCGATTAGAAATATAATAATTTAATTTTGAACTAGTGTAACAATCAAATGTTTATATATCAGTTCACTTTTAATTTAAACAATAATAGTATCTAAATAAATAAAAATACAAGTGAAAGAAATAAAAGTCTCTACATGTTAACTTAATTTTAACATTATGTCTACTTTAGTCATTTTATCAAATAAGTGTTAAAAATTTTAATTTTTCCAAACACTCAAAATAGTGATTATCTGATTATCGCGATATCAAACTGCATAATCTAATCCAAACACTATTTCTCTACACCACGTTTTGTTACAGCTGATTATCTGATTATAATTATCTTAAACGTATAATCAATTTTCAAAACGTAAACCCAAACACCCCCTTAATCTAATTAACATTAAGTTGGATCAAGAACACAATGTTAAATCACAATAATTCAACTTGCAATAACAAAAGCATAGAACTTGCATTGATCAATAAGTGATTGGTTTACAATATCATAATCCAAAAGACATAAGTATTAAAACATTATAAACCACATAATCTTGAATGAAATAATACACGTTTAATTGTTCATGGAAAGGATAAAGATAAGACAACTAGCCAAGCATGTTGGGGATGATGATCATGGTTGTTTCTTGAAGTTGCATGATGAACACCACTTGAATCCTAGCTTGAATCCTTGATTGATGATGATTTGTGATGTGTTTTGGTGCGTTTTTGGCTCTCAAAACTGATGGAAAAGGTGTGGAATTCGTAGCCTAGGGTTTCCTTTATATACGGATGAAGTAGAGTATTTTCCAAGCATGAAATCCCTCAAATCCGACTCTAAATTCTATCCAAAAATACGTCCAGCCGCAATTTGTGCTCACCGGGCGCAAATTACGCCCAGCCGCAAAAACCAGGCTTCTCCTTATGTCCGTTTCTGACCTGAACAAAATCCTGACCCCAGGCCAGGCGTCATTTGCGCCCACCAGGCGCAATTTGAGGCTGGGTCCCCTTTTTCGCGACTTTTTCTCATTTTAAACCTCGTTTTTGCATTTCGTCTTGACTCGTTACCCATTATAAAAACCTTATAAAATAACTTTTTAAACCTCGTATGCACGCGTAAAATACATCTCTTAATATCAAACACGATCAGCATTTATGAACCGATCAAAGACCCGAGAATCACGTCCGACCCCCAATGGACTCAAAGAAGGCACCTTTTGATTCCAAGAAGAAGTTCGTAAGGAAATGTTTTGGATGTGGTGGTCCAAATCATTTAATAAGTGAATGTCTCAAAAGAAAGAACGAAAAGGCATTTCTTGGAGGTGCATGGGACGATAAAGAAAATGAGACACAAGAAGAAGGAAAGGAGACATGCCTCATGGCCGTTGAAGCACCAAGCTTGGAAGGAGATGATGAAGCATGCCCAGTCAGACAAATCGACAATGTGGTTTGCATAAATAGCGTTGTATAAGAAGAAGATTGGATAATTGATAGTGGATGTACAACGCACATGACGGAGAAAAAAGACTTCTTCACAAAGTAAAAATATCATAACGGTGGTGACGTAATCTTTGGTGTCGTACGAGGTAAAATCGTCAATAAAGGTAACATCACTAACTATAAAATTACTCTTGAGGATGTCTTGCATATTAAGAACCTAAGTTTTAACTTGCTAAGTGTTGGTAAAATATGTGATAAAGGTTATGACATGACGTTCACTAAATCATCATCACATATAACCAAAGATGGTAAAAATGTTATAAATGGAATTAGGAAAAAGAGCCTTTACACGTGCAAATTAAATGACTTTAAACATTTATATATTTTGTCTTACTTCCATTCATGACACCACCACTTTGTAGCATAGGAGACTTGGGCATGCTAATATGAAACTAATTCACAACATATCTTCTAAAGAAATGGTTAGAGATTTACCCAAGCTAAAATATGAAAGTCATTTTTGTGATGCATGTAAAGTAGGAAAACAAGTTCATGCTAGTCATAAACCTAAGAACTTTATTTCAACTAAAAGATATCTAGAACTCATACATATGGATCTGTTTAGTCCATCGTTCGTTCAAATTTATGGTGGGAATTTCTACACCTTGGTAATTGTTGATGATTTTTCTAGATATACACGGACACTTTTTTTAAAAAACAATAATGAGGTATTTGAAAGATTCGTAAATTTTGCTACAAAAATACATAACTTGCTTGGTGTACAATTGTCACCATACGAACGGATCATGGAAGAGAATCTGAAAATGATGCCCAATTTGGAGTCTTTGTGATTTACATGAAATTTCTCATAATTTCTCGGCTCCTCGCACTCCTCAATCAAATGGTATTGGTGAAAGAAAAACCGAAATCTTCAAGAAATGAGTAGAACAATGTTGAATGAATAATAAATCCCATAATAATTTTGGTGTGAAGCCGTAGCAACCTCCACTTATATTCAAAATAGAGTTCTAATTAGGCCCTCAATGAACAAAACACCCTATGAAATTCTAAATGGTTGGAAACCCACCGTAAGTCACCTTCGGATATTTGGATGTAAGTGTTTCATATTGAACAAGAAGGAATACCTAACGAAATTTGAACCTAAAGTCTACGAAGGAGTATTTCTAGGATATTTGTTAGAAAGTAAAGCCTGTAGAGTTCTAAACAAGTACACTAACGTCATAGAAGAGTCGTTAGATGTCACCTTCGGTGAAACTCCTCCACCTAAGTCCAATCCACTAGTAGATGATGATGTGGTTGAACAAGAAGCCATTGTGATTAGCACAAACCAAGATAAGTCCAAAGAAGTCAAGGAAACCAATGAGAAAGAATCTCACTTGGAAAACGATCCTAGCAAAGATAATCTAGAACCCACAACCGACCTTAAACATATTAAGGATCATCCAATAGAACAAGTCATAGGATATATCACACTAGAACCACCCGATCACAAATCTTCAATCTAGTTGCAAACTATGCATTCATCTCCCAAATAGAACCTAAAAACATCAATGAAGCTTTATTAGATGAGAGTTAGGTACAAGCCATGCAAGACGAATTAAATCAATTCCAAAGAAGTGATGTATGAGATTTGGTTCCCTTACCGGGTGAGCAAAATATCATAGGAACCAAATGGGTATATAGGAATAAACTAGATGAAGATGGGAAGGTTGTTAGAAACAAAGCTAGGTTAGTCGCTCAAGGGTATAGCCAACAAGAAGGAATCGATTATGATGAAACCTTTGCTCATGTAGCTAGACTAGAGTCTATTAGAATACTTCTTGCATATGCATGTGCTAAAATCTTAAAATTATATCAAATGGATGTCAAAAGTGCTTTTCTAAATGGTGTTATAAATGAAGTTTCATAACCCGTCCTAATCCATCTGGACGAAATCCATATTGATTACAAATGATTCACAATAGTTGATTACATTGCGAGGTATTTGACCTCTATATGATACATTTTACAAACATTACATTCGTTTTTAAAAGATAAACTTTCTTTACACCGAAAATTTACAGGCATGCATACCATTTCATAATATCCACTATCCAACTATAATAGACTTAATAATAATCTTGATGAACTCAATGACTTGAATGCAATGTCTTTTGAAATATGTCATGAATGACTCCAATTACGATCACTAAAATGAGCTAATGCACAGCGGAAGATCTCTTTAATACCTGAGAATAAACATGCTTTAAAGTGTCAACCAAAAGGTTGGTGAGTTCATTAGTTTATCATAAACGATCATTTTCATCATTTTAATAGACCACAAGATTTTCATTTCTCATAAATTCACATCTCATATCAGGCATTTCGCAAACTGCATAGAGATAAAAATCATTCATATGGATTGAACACCTGGTAACCGACCTTAACAAGATGCATATAGAATATCCCCCAGTATACAGCGCGCAGCTAATATACTAAATAATACCTCGAAGTACTAAAGCATCCATACCCTGGATGGGGCTCGTTGGGCTCGATAGATCTACCTTTAGGATTCGCGCCAATTAGGGGCCATTTCCCTAATTCTTAGGTTACCAGACTTGAAGGGGCGATATTCGGTTTAATAATCAAACCATATAATGTAATTTTGATTACTTGTGTCTATTTCGTCAAACATTTATAAAAGTTGCGCATGTATTCTCAGCCCAAAAATATAAAGGGTAAAAAGGAAAATAAAACTCACAATACTGTATTTTGTAGTAAAAATACATATGACGACATTGAACAATGCAAGGTTGGCCTCGGATTCACGAACCTATATTAAGTATATATATTTATATAATGATCAATATTTGTCTAACAATATAGGTCATGTCATAGTGTACTACAATCCTAATGCTCGAGACTAATATGCAAAAGTCAACAAAAGTCAATTTGTCCCAAAATAATTTCCAAAATTTATACATGATTATTTTATAGTTTAAATATCGTCATTTTATATTTTTAAATATTTTTAAAAGATTTATTAGAGTAAATAATATAATTCATTTATTAATAAATAGAATTTTATATAAAAATATAATTATATATATATTAAGTAATAAAATTTATAAAGTTCATTTAATATCATAAAAATATTATGATAGGTTTTATTAAGGTAATTATATTATTTGTATTACATATTTATTTGATAAAATAACATTGATAATAATAATAAGTACAAGTTGTATTATTTTGTAATAATTATTATTATTCTATAAATAAAAAATATCAATATTTATATTTACTAAAAATGATATTATGATAAAATGATAATTCTAATTATGATAACTTTAATATTTACAATACTTTTTAATATTAACTTTAAATTATTAATTCTATTTAAAATGATAATAATAATAATGATATTTTATAATAACAATGACATTTCTATTAAAATGATAATTTTTGTTAAAATAATAGTTTTAATGCTAACGATACTTTTAATAATAATAGTAATGATAAAAATAATAAGAACGATAATTTTATCTAAATCAATATCTTACAATATTTTAATTTCATGATGATACTCATACTCATTATTTCCTAATCAATTCGTTTAATAGCTTTTATTACTCTTTTATATCTCATTCATAATAATGATAATAATATTAATCATGTTAATTAGGTGATACTAATATTAGTTTTAATGATAAAGATACTAATAATAATAATTATAATATTACTGATGATAATACTAATAATTATTTTAATGATAAGTAATAATATTAATTACAACCTTAACGATAATAATAATAATAATAAAAATAACAATTTTTAATGATAAAACTTTTTATTAATAACGATAATGATAATAGTAATAATAATAATAATAATAATAATAATAATAATAATAATAATAATAATAATAATAATAATAATAATAATTAGATACTAATTATAACGAAGATAATAACGACGATAATAACAATCATTTCTAATAATAATACAAAAATTCAGTTGACAATAACTTCTAATCTGTTCATCGAAACCATTCGAGTTCTAAATGAAAAGTTCTTAATTTTTCGCCAGCTTTCCAACGACATGCATATCTTATACCTTATCTCAACCGCATATATAATTAATTCAGGATTCAACATAACCTAACTAAAGGCAATATCAAAAGTACAAGCATGCATAATTCTATATACTCGAGCACTAGTCAGGGATACACTATTAGTATGTAAAAATTAAATTATGAGTGCTTACCTATCAATATTGAGATTCAATACTGCAGGAAAAGTACGTAGATGCAACAGAGATAATAAACACTAAATTGACCTCTCAAGCTATACCCCGAACCATACCCATAACCTCCATAGCTATAACCCATAATTTCATTTACTCCATCCCTCTCGCAAAAACCCATTTTTAGATAACTCGCTCCTAACCTCGTCGTAGTATTTTATGTATAATACTAATAATAATACGATTAATAATAATATTAATCTTTATTAATAATAATATATATATATATATATATATATATATATATATATATATATATATATATATATATATATATATATATATATATATATATATATATATATATATATATATATATATCGAGAGTTTTGAGAGACGAATGATGAAATGAATTGCAACCCGATCACGTTCGAGATATATAGCCCTGACATGGACCCATTAGCTCCGCGACTGAGGAGACTTTAAGGGTAAACTAGCCGCGATCGCGGCACCATGGCTTCCAGCTCACACTCGAATGATTAAGGCTGCCGATGGATTTTTAATTATATTTAATATATAATATATTTAATTTATATAATTAATTATATATTATATTATATTTACGTGTATAGTTAACTCGTAAATTTAGTACCAACGAATTGTACGTTGTCACATGACTATAGTCTCGGTTTTGGTTTCTCGAACGTATTCTCGTACGCTTAGAAAACTAATAATTTATGTTACGCGCCGTGTACTTTTATTAATAATTTGACTTATTCGTCAATAAATTACCTTATAAAAACTGTAACTTATAAAATTGAGCGTTGTGGTCATTTGCTTCTATAAATCAGTGACTCGTTGTTTATCAAAATATATTATTTTAAATCAAACGTTAAATATTATATTATCGTCACTTGTAAAATATATATATCCTTTAATATAAATTTGTTCATATTGAAATATTTACTTAATAATACAATATTTAGTTTTTCAAAACTAATTATATTTTAAAGTTCATTTTGGAATCATTTTGATAGTAGAAAAGTATTATATCAAATCACGTTTACGTTTTTTAAACACTTTATATATTTGTAATTTATAATATAAGGTTTATTTAAATTCCTCAAAGGTCATATACAACCTATCTTAATAAATGTCCTAATTAATAAAGTTCTTTTTAAAGTAAAACGTTTTTATATGTTTAAATCAAATATGATAACTTTGTTTTCTAAAACTAGATATATAAAATAATCATTTTATTAAAAGGTTAAAATAGTAAAAGTTGTTATATCGTAAAACGTTTTAGAAAAGTAAAATTAAATATACTTTTTAATAGATTTCAAGTTTTTAACGTTCATTGGTGCAACGTGATATAAAGTCTAAAGGTTAGATAAACATACGAAATTATCTTATTAAAATCACGAGAAAAATGTTGTAAAGTATGAATTGAAAATCAAATAGGAATCTTCACTAACTCTTGTCTACTTCCCCTTAATTGACTATTTTTTCTTATTTGTGAAATCACTTTACCATTTTCCGAATATGGTTAAAAAGGAAAAGTTTCCTAATTCAAAGTGGACCTCTCAACAGAGACTCGTAATCATAATTCAATGTATCTGATAACTCAATCATTTGATATTATCTTCTAATTCCATCGCTAATCATATTGAAACAAATACGTTCATGTAAAGTATTATTCGTTTAATACTTTGTTAATATTTCAGGTTATAATATATACACATATACATACAATCATGTCCGTTCATATAATGGTTCGTGAATCGTTGGAATTTGGTCGAGGTTAAATGAATGTATGAACACAGTTTAAAATTCTTGAGATTTAACTTAACAAACTTTGCTTATCATGTCGGAATAATATAAAGATTAAAGTTTAAATTTGTTCGGAAATTTCTGGGTCATCACAGTACCTACCCGTTAAAGAAATTTCGTCCCCGAAATTTGATAGAGGTCGTCATGGCTAACAATGAGAATGTTATTATGAAGATTATAGAGTTTTATCGTGTCTAATGAGTAGGGATAAAATAATTCGATTACTCGAAGCGTATGAGGGAAGTTATCGTAAATGAATGAAATAAGATTATAGTGATTCGTCATATCCTTTGACGTCATCACAATTGATCTCTGAATTTAAATAAAATCTCTGTAATCTATATTGAATTTGATTCTTCGGCGATTAAGGAAATTATGATCCTCTTCAAATTAATGCGATAATCCATCTTGATTTCTCTGTCGGATATTTCGCTATATATCCACCTCCTTCGTTTCCTTTTATCTCACACCTTCTATTCTTTCTTTCTCAAATCATATTTCCAATAGATTGTGGAAATGCTTCATCCAGTTCTGATCCTTGATATACTCCTAACTTTCATATATGTCATTCTTCTTTTTCATCTACCACCGGAGGATTTTATTTACTTTTACTATTACCTTAGGGTTATAGTATTATTAATTCTCCCGTGCCTTTACGTTACAATATGTATTGATATGCACGGTTTGTAATTTACGTGTTGTTGTCGAACTTTATATTTTCTTTTATATTCAAAAGTTCCATACTTTTGTCTCCTTTTCCTAACTTCAAGTCAAGCGAATAACGATCCAGAATTCGTAGGTATGGATTTCGAAATGAACATAGTTAATATTCTAAGAAGAGAATTGTAATCTTACGATCTTGATTTTTCAAATTACCAGAATACCTCGAAAAAGTCCGAATAATCAATAAATATTTTCTTGATATTTTAGAGGTTAGATAGAATATAAGAGTCGTGTAACATGGCACATGGTGACGTTATGATCTGTGAATCATCATGTTCCATTTAGGAACTCAGCATGACTTACTGTAATATAATCACGTTGATCAAGTGTCATTATATTATACTAACTCATGCTTCAGTTCCCAACGCTACTTCAAAACATTCATAATTTAAACACGACGGTTTAAGAATTTAGAAACTAAAATAGTTTCCTTTATGATGAATACAGATAACGCGAGGAGATAAATGATTTCAGATAAGAATATCTATGAAAATATCTTCAGAAATATGGAGGATATTTATAATGAAAGATACGATGATATCTTAGAATTTCTAATATCAAAAGATGAAGAATATTGTCTGTAGGGGTTTAGAGTCAGGAGTAAGGTATTCGTTAATGTCTTCAGTAGATACTGAATCATTTGGATTCTTTGAAGGTAGGTTTAGTCTTTGTGATTTATGTAACATCCCGCCTTTTTCCGTTAAATTTATTTTTAACACCGTCTTTTTTTAAATAATACCTTTCGTTATTTAAATTCGTAGTTTCCGTTGACTAACATTCATAATAATTCCGTCATTTAATTATAACATCACTCGTTTACTTGAGCGTTTTTTAAAATATTCGTTTGGTTAATTCCCGCACCCGCTTTGAAACTTGAGGGACTAATCTTGGCACTTGGCCAAATTTTGGTAACTAGTCACCACCACCTCCCACCATCTCATCCATTCATTTCTCACTTCATCTTCTCCCTCTTTTTCTCTCTTCCATTTTAGAACTTAAACACCCATCTTTATAAAATCATCATCTAAATCCGGATCAAGAAGGAAACATCAAAACAAATTACATTTTCGTGATCCTCTCTTCATCCTCTACATTTTGGTACCAATTTCATCAAGTTTGGGTAACATTTCTAAAACTCTAGATTTTCTCTAAATTCGTGTTTTTATACTTGAAATGGTGTTAGTTAGTGTCTATGGCTCGTGTGTAACATGAATATATATTTTGTTTGCTCGATTTGTTGTTTTGAGTAACTAGTTTGAACATTTGAAATGGGTTTGCTTAATCTTGCATTTTGGAAGATTAAATGTTGTTTGATTGTTAAAGTTCATGTTTTAATTGTGTTACTAGTATCACTAGCTTCGTTTTGATGCGTAGGTTGATTAAGAAAACTTCAAACACATGATTATTGATTTTTGTGAATTTTGGTTAGGGTTTGATAGACTTTGAAATGAACTTTTGATGCGTTGAATGCTTGTTAATGTTGTTAGTAAGTGTTTAGATGCAATGTATGCTTAATTACCTTCGAAGCGGCATATAGTATGTGTAAATTGGATTCCCGAATCATAAAATACGTTTTACGAACTTGAAACTTTGAAAATAAACCTTTCTTGATCAATTGACGAGTTTTCGGTTATTGTAATTGATGTTTTTGCTTGGTGAAAGGTAGTTAATTGTATTCCTTGTCAAAAGAGCTTTCCAATGATATAAGATACGTATTCTAAGTGTTTACGGTTTGCGTTTTGTGCTAAATTGAATTTTGGATCAAGACTTGAACTTTTGAAACTGACCAGGTACCAGGCCACGCCTAATGTCGCGGCGCGACACCTCTGGCCGCGGCGCGGAAATAGCCGTGTTTGGGTTCTGACCTACTTTGTCAAATTTCGAAAAATGTTTGCTATGCTACGCACCTCCGATTCACATGTAACTTGTTCTAACATGCTTATATATGATTATATACCTCAGAAAAATAGTTCGGGACCCGACCCGAACGTGTTGACTTTCGTTGACTTTGACCAACCAAAGTTTGACTTTTTGTCAAACTTAACCAAATGATTATGCAACCTTCCTAACTTGTTTCTGTACTTGTATCTTGCATGAAACTTGACAATTTGATTCACATGCTACATAATCGAGTCATAACGAGCCATATGACTAATTGAACACATTTCGCCCGACCTTGTGTCGTAACTAGTTAATTGATACAACTTACTTGTTTAGGTCAAGGCTAAGCAACTTTCATGCACACGTTTACTTTGTGAAGTACTTTTATACTAGTGCACTCGAGGTGAGATCATAGTCCCATCTTTCAACAACTTTTATGCTTTAAACTATGGGATGAGAAACATATACGTATCATACTTTTACACTTGAACACAAGTACGAAAACGAACATTCCACGTACGGGTTTGAACAAAAAGCCTCAATTCAATTATCATTAGTTACACTTGCAGGGTGTAAACGAGAACTTATATTATGTGATCACATGGGCTTGACGAGCCTCATTCGGACGGTTCGCTACCGTTAGCGGATGAAATATATTTTCGGGTCTAGTGTATGTTCTAACACTACGCAAAGGGTGCAAAACAGTTAAGTTTGATAATTGGGTGCCCGGGATACAAACAACAACTTTGGAATGCAAATGATTTTGATAATCATCTTATACTAAAGCTTGTGGTTCAAATACAACGTTTACTATAACACCTATGATTTCACCAATGTTTTTCGTTGACAGTTTTCTATATGTTTCTCAGGTTCATACTTGGGTATTTGATACATGCTTCCGCGTACACTCATACTTGCTTGGAGTTAAGCATACATGCATACACTCTGATTTCTTGCTTGGGGTCAAGCATACATACATACATACGCTAGTGATAGCACCTTTGGATTCAAACATATCGTTTACATACTTACGCTATTTATAGCAACCGTGATTTTAAACTAATTATGTCGCAAGTTATCTCATTTATAATTTATACTTTTGCAAACTTGAAATTGTTGTCGAACGGTTTTGTAAACTAAACTTTGCAAGCATGATACGTTTCAAAAGGACGCGACATAATTTTGGTCAAACGAGTCTCATATAGGG
The DNA here is from genome assembly GCF_046630445.1 of Rutidosis leptorrhynchoides. NCBI lineage: Eukaryota > Viridiplantae > Streptophyta > Magnoliopsida > Asterales > Asteraceae > Rutidosis > Rutidosis leptorrhynchoides. The sequence goes on along the minus strand of NC_092335.1, from coordinate 148,367,501 downwards.
ACTACGACCACGTAAAGGGACCTAAGTTAGCGGCGCCGTCAATGACGATTTTGTCGGGTCGTTACAATTTATCCACGGCCTCCTTCATACTTTGCTCAATCCGTTTTCCAGTACCAAATTTTTCGTTTGAGCTTTTCCAATCTACTATTCTACATTATCAAACTTCTGACCGTAATTAGTGTCTACAGTTCTTATCACTTCATCAGCCTTTTTCAAAACTTCATAGTACTGATTCGTAGACTGAGATGTTTTTCAGAAACTTCACATTCGAGGTACGTAACTATAGGAGATAGATGTTATATGTATACATATAACTGTTGGCGTAGAATCGTTGCGAGATTCGAGAATAGTGATTCAAGTTTTTCAATATGGTAACTACTATTATAAGGTACAGACGAGTACATGATACGGTTTCAATGAATGAGTATAGTGATTTTTTGAGGAGGCTAAAGTCAAAGGGTAATGAAGTTACTGGTACATCTGCTGATAATGTGGTGGAATGTAAAAGGTTCCCCGGTAACGATGGCGTATATCTCAAGGTTATAATAAGGTTAGTCTGACTGAAAAGTCGAAGTTGACTTGCTGGAGCTGTGACAAAATTTGCTATTTTGAAAAGAAATCACAAGGTTATTTTTGCTAATAAATGCCAAAGCATCTGTCGTAGGTACATTTTAAACTATGACTTTGGTTTCGAGAGTTTTTCAGGTACATGACTGTGGGTAACATGTGGCTGGATCATCATCTCGATTGTTTATTATTTGAAGTGTCTTCAGGAATTTCGAAGGGTTTGAATGCAGATTGTAATCGTTAATATACATATGATGTTCTAACACAGTTTTGAAGTCAAAGTACAGCTTTGAAAGATTTAGGAATCTAAGAGGGATGATACAGATTATATCTCGAGTTGAATTTTGTGATTTCAAAATTAAAATATGTAATTAGATTTTGAATGAGTATGGTTGTTTTGATTTCTATAAAAGAATGTATATCGTTATGAAAATAGTGAGTATAGTTGTTGATTGCGGAATCAGATTCGAAGAATGTAACATATTAATTGTGAATTTATATATCTCTCGGGTATTACCTACCCGTTAAAAAAAATTTCACATTTAATATTTTGTACAAAAGAATTTTATTACAATCTTTATGAAAATATGTATATTTTCTTCAGATGTAACATAGATTTAATGAGTTAATACTAAATTAAACTCATTTGGTTTACGATTGAAACTAGAATTGAATAATCCCTAACTTTAGAAATTACATAACTTTTACGGAGTATTTCTTCAATGTTATTGAAATTATGAATCAATACTTCGTTATTTGTTGATGCATGATGTTGGTATTTGTGGAATCCTTGTGAACTTCGCAGGGTACAAATGATGTTATTTAAAAAGTTTCGAGTACATCGATGATGAAAGTGTAACATCAAACATATATTTGAATAATACACTTGATTTATTATGGATTGGAATTTATTGAATTGAGACAGAGATTGTAGTTAACGGTGGTTAAGTTACTAATGAAGGATGTACATCATAGCATATTAGTAATATGAATTAACCGAGTAGTTAAGATTCACACATAATATCTTAGTACGGAAAGGTTCATTTTGATTTCAAAATTTATATATATAAAATATACATATAATTTCTTCAGAGGGAATGAGTTAATACTTCATAACTCATTGATACAATATATGTGTTATTGATTCGTAATGATGTCCACGGTGGTTCTTGAACTGGCGAAGCTTGTGATATTATAGGTGCTGCTAATTCTGACAATGCTGATGGTACTGTTGATACTGTTGGTAAAACAAATCTAGTTTGTAAATCGTGCACCATTCTGGTCAGGATTTCTTTTATCATTTCGATCCACTCATCTGATATATGGTTAGGTCTAGAATAAGTAATCTCTAAAATTTTAGAGATTACATAATCACCATAGAATATTTCTCCGATGAAGTTATGAATTAATACTTCATCGTTTGTTGTTGTTGGTCTTCCTTGTTATCTATAGGGCTTATGACGTTGATGCTCGTGGGACAGATTGTGAAGTTGAGGTTTACGATGCGGTTGTGGTTGGAGGTGGTAATGGTACTGTTGGTGTTGCAGATGGTGATATTGGTTATGCTGCTGGTGATGCTGCTGGTGTTTGAAACCTTTATACCATATTCTCCAAAGCCACTGCCCGAGCGCGAACCTCGTTGACTTCTTCTATTACACAGGGGTGATTGTCGGTTCGAACAAGCGAATAAATAAAATCTAGAATTTGATGTAGTATATAATCATGACGAGATATCCTGGAAACGAGAGAAATATGGTGTTTCGGACAGGTTCGCCGGTAAGTGCTTCAGGTTCTTCGTCAAGAGGGCAATGTGGTGGATGGAAAGGATCACCTTCTTCTTGTCTCCAATGATTGAGGAGGCTACGAACTCATCTCCAATTCATCCGGAATAGATGATGGCTGATTGGTTGATCCATTCCGGTCACACTACTTTCGGAGCTTGAGTGAGATTCCATTTCGGAATCCGAATGACTTGAACTAATGACGAATTCCATTTTGTACGATTGAATAAAGGATTTTCCGATATGAAATGATTTTCCGGCTATCGGATGGTATTCTAATTACATAGAATATCTATATATATAGAGCAAAAGATTTCGTAGATTACGGAGAAATTTACGGAATATGTCAGGCAAAGTTTACAGTAACAGATATGCTAAGATATGAATTAGCAGATACGCTAAGATATGAATTTTGTCTATACACTATTCATGCAATCAATGCAGTAAGACGTGTCTAGACTAATAATGATAAGCAGGTAATTTCCTAGGGATAATAAGTAGATAATTTTCGACACAAATGATAAGCAAAACTTTTGACATGCAAACACGGTCGAAGTCCAGACTCACTAATGCATCTAAGCAACTATCAATTAGACACACTAATGCAAGACCTGGTTCGCTAAGACCACTGCTCTGATACCAACTTTCATACAGTTGGGGACGCATCTCACTCAGTGCCTTCCCAGCTAACCGCCTGGTGACCACTGAGCATACCTCAGACACTGATTTTACGGCCCTGCCTCTCGGAAAAACCAACTATATTCGTACCGCGAGGAGTAAGAGCCAATGCTTCGTCACAGGTAACACTGTGAGAACCCCCTCTACGATTAAGCCGACGACACAGCTTAAACCAGCTCTGATACCAACTTTCGTAACCCGTCCTAATCCATCTGGACGAAGTCCATATTGATTACAAACGATTCACAATAGTTGATTACATTGCGAGGTATTTGACCTCTATATGATACATTTTACAAACATTGCATTCGTTTTTAAAAGATAAACTTTCTTTACACCGAAAATTTACAGGCATGCATACCATTTCATAATATCCACTATCCAACTATAATAGACTTAATAATAATCTTGATGAACTCAATGACTCGAATGCAATGTCTTTTGAAATATGTCATGAATGACTCCAATTACGATCACTAAAATGAGCTAATGCACAGCGAAAGATCTCTTTAATACCTGAGAATAAACATGCTTTAAAGTGTCAACCAAATGGTTGGTGAGTTCATTAGTTTATCATAAACGATCATTTTCATCATTTTAATAGACCACAAGATTTTCATTTCTCATAAATTCACATTTCATATCAGGCATTTCGCAAACTGCATAGAGATAAAAATCATTCATATGGATTGAACACCTGGTAACCGACCTTAATAAGATGCATATAGAATATCCCCCAGTATACAGCGTGCAGCTAATATACTAAATAATACATCGAAGTACTAAAGCATCCATACCCTGGATGGGGCTCGTTGGGCCCGATAGATCTGCCTTTAGGATTCGCGTCAATTAGGGGCCATTTTCCTAATTCTTAGGTTACCAGACTTGAAGGGGCGATATTCGGTTTAATAATCCAACCATATAATGTAATTTTGATTACTTATGTCTATTTCGTCAAACATTTATAAAAGTTGCGCATGTATTCTCAGCCCAAAAATATAAAGGGTAAAAAGGCAAATGAAACTCACAATACTGTATTTTGTAGTAAAAATACATATGACGACATTGAACAATGCAAGGTTGGCCTCGGATTCATGAACCTATATTAAGTATATATATTTATATAATGATCAATATTTGTCTAACAATATAGGTCAAGTCATAGTGTACCACAATCCTAATACTCGAGACTAATATGCAAAAGTCAACAAAAGTCAATTTGTCCCAAAATAATTTCCAAAATTTATACATGATTATTTTATAGTTTAAATATCGTCATTTTATATTTTTAAATATTTTTAAAAGATTTATTAGAGTAAATAATATAATTCATTTATTAATAAATAGAATTTTATATAAAAATATACTTTTATATATATTAAGTAATAAAATTTATAAAGTTCATTTAATATCATAAAAATATTATGATAGGTTTTATTAAGGTAATTATATTATTTGTATTACATATTTATTTGATAAAATAACATTGATAATAATAATAATAAGTACAAGTTGTATTATTTTGTAATAATTATTATTATTCTATAAATAAAAATATCAATATTTATATTTACTAAAAATGATATTATGATAAAATGATAATTCTAATTACGACAACTTTAATATTTACAATACTTTTTAATATTAACTTTAAATTATTAATTCTATTTAAAATGATAATAATAATGATATTTTATAATAACAATGACATTTCTATTAAAATGATAATTTTTGTTAAAATAATAGTTTTAATGCTAACGATACTTTTAATAATAATAGTAATGATAAAAATAATAAGAACGATAATTTTATGTAAATCAATATCTTACAATATTTTAATTTCATGATGATACTCATACTCATTATTTCCTAATCAATTCGTTTAATAGCTTTTATTACTCTTTTATATCTCATTCATAATAATGATAATAATATTAATCATGTTAATTAGGTGATACTAATATTAGTTTTAATGATAAAGATACTAAAAATAATAATTATAATATTACTGATGATAATACTAATAATTATTTTAATGATAAGTAATAATATTAATTACAAACTTAATGATAATAATAATAATAATAAAAATAACAATTTTTAATGATAAAACTTTTTATTAATAACGATAATGATAATAGTAATAATAATAATAATAATAATAATAATCATAATAATAATAATCATAATAATAATAATAATTAGATACTAATTATAACGACGATAATAATGACGATAATAACAATCATTTCTAATAATAATACAAAAATTCAGTTGACTATAACTTCTAATCTGTTCATCGAAACCATTCGAGTTCTAAATGAAAAGTTCTTAATTTTTCGCTAGCTTTCCAACGACATGCATATCTTATACCTTATCTCAACCGCATATATAATTAATTCAGGATTCAACATAACCTAACTAAAGGCAATATAAAAAGTACAAGCATGTATAATCCTATATACTCGAGCACTAGTCAGGGATACACTATTAGTATGTAAAAATTAAATTATGAGTGCTTACGTATCAATGTTGAGATTCAATATTGCAGGAAAAGTACGTAGACGCAATGGAGATAATAAACACTAAATTGACCTCTCAAGCTATACCCCCGAACCATACTCATAACCTCCATAGCTATAACCCATAATTTCCTTTGCTCCATCCCTCTCGCAAAAACCCGTTTTTAGATAACTCGCTCCTGACCTCGTCGTAGTATTTTATGTATAATACTAATAATAATAATACGATTAATAATAATATTAATCTTTAATAATATATATATATATATATATATATATATATATATATATATATATATATATATATATATATATATATATATATATATATATATATATATATATATATATATATATATATATATATATATATATATATATATATCGAGAGTTTTGAGAGACGACTGATGAAATGAATTGCAACCCGATCACATTCGAGATATATAGCCCTGACCTGGACCCATTAGCTCCGCGACTGCGGAGACTTTAAGGGTAAACTAGCCGCGATCGCGGCACCATGGCTTCCAGCTCACACTCGAATGATTAAGGCTGCCGACGGATTTTTAATTATATTTAATATATAATATATTTAATTTATATAATTAATTATATATTATATTATATTTATGTGTGTAGTTAACTCGTAAATTTAGTTCCAACGAATTGTACGTTGTCACATGACTATAGTCTCGGTTTCGGTTCCTCGAACGTATTCTCGTACGCTTAGAAAACTAATACTTTATGTTACGCGTCGTGTACTTTTATTAATAATTTGACTTATTCATCAATAAATTACCTTATAAAAACTGTAACTTATAAAATTGAGCGTTGTGGTCATTTGCTTCTATAAATCAGTGACTCGTTGTTTATCAAAATATATTATTTTAAATCAACCGTTAAATATTATATTTTCGTCACTTGTAAAATATATATATCCTTTAATATAAATTTGTTCATATTGAAATATTTACTTAATAATACAATATTTAGTTTTTCAAAACTAATTATATTTTAAAGTTCATTTTGGAATCGTTTTGATAGTAGAAAAGTATTATATCAAATTACGTTTACGTTTTTGAAACACTTTATATATTTGTAATTTATAATATAAGCTTTATTTAAATTCCTCAAAGGTCATATACAACCTATCTTAATAAACGTCCTAATTAATAAAGTTCTTTTTAAACTAAAACAGTTTTATATGTTTAAATCAAAAATGATAACTTTGTTTTCTAAAACTAGATATATAAAATAATCATTTTATTAAAAGGTTAAAATAGTAAAAGTTATTATATCGTAAAAAATTTTAGAAAAGTAAAATTAAATATATATTTTTAATAGATTTCAAGTTTTTAACGTTCATTGGTGCAACGTGATATAAAGTCTAAACGTACGAAATTATCTTATTAAAATCACGAGAAAAATGTTGTAAAGTATGAATTGAAAATCAAATAGGAATCTTCACTAACTCTTGTCTATTTTCCCTTAATTGACTCTTTGTTCTTATTTGTGAAATCACTTTACCATTTTTCGAATATGGTTAAAAAGGAAAAGTTTCCTAATTCAAAGTGGATCTCTCAACAGAGACTCGTAATCATAATTCAATGTATCTGATAACTCAATCATTTGATATTATCTTCTAATTCCATCGCTAATCATATTGAAACAAATACGTTCATGTAAAGTATTATTCGTTTAATACTTTGTTAATATTTCAGGTTATAATATATACACATATACATACAATCATGTCCGTTCATATAATGGTACGTGAATCATTGGAATTTGGTCGAGGTTAAATGAATGTATGAACACAGATTAAAATTCTTGAGATTTAACTTAACAAACTTTGCTTATCATGTCGAAATAATATAAAGATTAATGTTTAAATTTGTTCGAAAATTTTCAGGTCGTCACATGAAGAAGTATTTGTGTCACGACCTCCGGGATGTGAAGATTTTAAAAAACCATATCATGTGTTTAAACTTAAGAAAGCCCTATATGGACTTAAACAAGCTCCTAGAGCTTGGTATGAGAGACTTAGAACCTTCCTTGTTATTCATAGATATGAAATGGGAAAAATCGATAATACATTATTCGTCAAAAAGCATGAAAATGATTTAGTTATTGTTCAATTATATGTTGATGATATTGTATTTGGTTTTACTAACGAATCGCTTAGCAATGAATTTTTTAAGTTAATGAGTGATGAGTTTGAAATGAGCATGATGGGTGAACTCAAGTTCTTCCTCGGACTCCAAATTAAGCAACTAGAAGATGGAACGCTCATCAATCAACAAAAATATATTCATGATATGCTGAAAAAGTTTGGAATGGAAAACTCGAAGCCAATGGCTACTCCTATGGCTACCAATGTCAAGCTTACTCTCGAAGGAGAAGGAGATTCATTCGATAACACCAAGTATATAGGGATGATTGGATCTCTTCTATACTTAACGGCAAGCCGACCCGATATTATGTATAGTGTATGTTTGTGTGCAAGATTCCAAGGGAATCCAAAATGTCTCACGTCGAAGCGGTCAGACGTATCTTTAGAAACTTGAAAGGTACCATGCATCTTGGTCTATGATATCCAAAGTTCACCGGTGTTGATAATATGTGCTTTGCGGATTCCGACCATGGAGGGTCATTGATTAATCGAAATGCACAAGTGGTGTATGTGCATTTGTTGGACTTTGCTTAACATCGGGGTTCTCCAAGAAACAATCATACGTTACACTATCTACTACCGAAGCAGAATACGTTGTCGTGGGAAGAGCATGTGCACAAGTGCTATGGATGAAACAAACCTTCATCGACTACGGTATCATCTCCTCTGAAATACCTATTTGCTGTGATAATAAAAGTGCTATAGACCTATCTAAGAATCAAATATTACACTCTAGGACTAAACACATAGACATTAGCCACCACTTTTTACGTGATCATGTCCAAAAAGGTAATATTGTAATTGATAAGGTAGACTCCTTAATATCGGCTAAATAGTCACGTTTTTACCCCCAATATTAGCCCCATTTATGATAAAGTAATTGACTTTATCATCTAAATAAGCATCTATTTACTTTATTTGGTAGATTATGTCATTACAAAGGCTATGTTTCAAGAATCACTAAAAACGGATGAAAAACATGGAAAAACGAGCAAAACTGGCTAAGACGATTAACTCGCATGTAAATCACTTATTTTATAATTTTGGAAAAGTTTATTTACTTAATCTTATATTGTATGATATTTAATTACGAACGCGTGGGCACAAGAATCATCAGAAACGAAGTTAAAACGAAGATTCTAGAGTGAAAATGGTGAAAGACAAGTTACGATCTAGCAAACGGCTTGTTAAACGACTTGCCAAATGGCCTGCCATAAGGGAAAATGGCATGCCAGCAAACGGGCATCAAAAATGGCTTACCCTGGCAAACGGCCTTGGCAAACGGCCTGCCAAACGGCCTGCCAAACGGCCTCCAGCCATTTGCCAGGAAGATTTTGCATATTTAAAGAGCTTTTTGCATTCATTTCAACACACACCTTTCTCACTTCTCTCTCTAAATATCTCTCTATTGTCGCTCTCTAGTGATCAGTAGGAGATTAGTTCTCTCTTTACTTTCTCTCTCTAGATTCTAGAGAGAGAAAAGTACAGAGATTAGGAAATGTAATTATCTCTCTATTGGCGCTCTCTAGTGATCAATAGTAGATTAATATGTAGTTAGTAGTAGAAGCTATCGAGCATTGTAAAGTTATGGATATTATGAAGAAATACAAGTGTTATTCTACCGACATCATTCGGTATTATCTATCCTTTATTTTATTAATTTATTATAATATTCTTGTTAGATGTTTGTGATTTATTAATATTAGAAATGCTTGTTGCCATGATGTGAGTGATTGTTTGATTGTTTGCCATGATTTAATAATGTTAGTTAGGGATGATTATCGTTTCGTAATCATTTTCTGTCTATGATATTAAACCTCATTATTATTGTCCTTCCACCAATAAACGTGATTAAAACCTTTTATAAAGTCGACAATTATAAGGTAATTAATTATCTGTGTTTATACATTGGTCAAGATATGAACCCACTGGAAATACTATAAAGTACATGGGGAATTACCGTAGGACCAGATCAACACATTGGTCAAGAGTATAAGACTCGAGGAAATACTGTTGCAACAGTAGAGTACAATATTGATGTACTATAGGACCACTTGAGCATGGTCAAGGTTAGAAGATATGAAACCACTATAAGTGTAGTACATGGTGGATAACTAAGGGATTTATTGGGTAGATTTAAGTAAGGGCTGGTTTAAATCATAAATGAGAATTTAATGCACTACAAAACAAACTAAGCTTATAAATCTTTAAGGATGACCGAGAACTATCAGAGGTTCTAATTTATCTACAAACCCTTAGATTTTACCAAATTATTGACAAAAAAGAATTTGAAACACAATCATAACTATTCACTTGGGTGATACACTAAGGTGTTAATAAAGGTTGGATATTATATGTTTATGGCTATGCTACTTTATTCGTGCGCCCAAGGTATGCATTGCATCCAAGATGGGCCGCTTATATCCTTAAACAGGGTAAAGCGTCGGGAGTTGATCATAGTCCATCCGATCAGAATCACGATAGCCTAGTTCTTCATGACATGCTAATCGAGAAATCTTTTAGTATGGAATCTAGTGTTTAAACCAAGGTATATCTATCCAATGAGTATCTCGCGATCATCCCGACACTACGTTATCTTAAATCATGGTGAACTACGTCTTCTCTGTCCTTAGCTGTTGCATACTAGCTAGCTTATTTTAATTATATTTCTTTAATATTTTAAGTACAATTATAAATCAAATCAACCCAACTATTTCCTTTACATAATTTAATATTCCGGATAAAAGGGGTGTCTAGAATAAACTGGTTGGACTTGGTTGTTGGATTTTCTGAACAATCACCAATTTATTGGGACCAAAAGAATCCTGCCTCTCCATACAAGGTGTACCTGGCCACTAGTCTTGGATATTAAATTGTGTACAAACCCATCTTAATTACTAAATTATCTGAATAAGCTCCGTTTCAAATTCGACCGCTCAAGGAACGACCCTAGGTCATAATTTCCCTTTCTAACCCATAGAAAGGAATAATAGATTTAGGCCCAGCATATATAAATTAAACAATCAACTTCTTCTGTTGATATCCTGAATTGACATTTTGCGACCTAACGACACTGCATAAATAAACCGTCTGATTCAGGCATATCACTCCTTAGAGAACATTGCTGATATCTTTACTAAGCCTCTGAAAATGGAGACCTTCACTCTACTTAGGAATGGGTTGGGAATGATCGAACTTGTGCCTTAATGAAATTAATCTCACTGAACCCGTGCGGTCGAAGCACGGTCGACCGTGACCTTGAGCGCACAACAGCTGACGGTTGTTTTGTATTTTTCTCACCATCTTTATTATCTAAATTACTTTTTCACCAACCCCACTCCTTCTTTAAACCCCAACCACTAGATTCCAGATTTCATTGTCTCCCTTCTCTCCAACATCTAGTGGTCCTCAAAGGTAAGCATCCAAACTTTTTAATCTTGCTTACTTTCAAAATTTTCTCTTGAGATCCTTTACTATTTACATAATCTCACATGAGAATATTTTATGTGTCTTTCATACTAATAGGAACACTTATTTTGATGCATAACTTATCAATTGTGTGAAAGCTTCTTTGCAAAGATCTTAACTAATAGAGTGCCATGTAGGAATTTTCTCTTGCATAAATCATAAAAGTTGTTTTTGAAAACCACTCATGCATACACAAATGTTTGACCAAGCTCATATGATAAATGTCAATCTCATGACACTTGTCAAACTTTGGTAAACATAAGTTGAAATGATGAAACTTGTCTGTCTTTTCAAAATGGCACAACTCATTCGCTTTCAAAAATGCATCTAGACAAGAATTAATCGACACATGTTTAACATATATGTTTTCAAAACCATGTTGCAAACATGACTTTCTTGCTAAAATGTCCACATTCCTAGGAAATGACCAACACACTAAGACAGTGTGCGGCATATCACCAACAACAAATGAAAACTCAGACCCTTCTTTAAGAAAGAGTTGTTCACTATGATGAATTTCCAAATCTTCAAACAACATTCATTCAAAAAGAATGTTTCTCTTTATTATACCTAGATGAGGTCATTATTAACCCCTTATCCGAGAGTTTTATGCCAACTTCTAACTTGTCAACCCAAATCAAGTCAAATTTCAACTCGGTAATAAGATTCACACTTGGCATCTCTCGTACTTTGCTACGGTTATGAGGATTCCCTCCCAAGGTCATAACTTCTACACTCCTCAAACCGATCTTAGATCTTTGCACCTAACATACCCCACACAAGAAGTACTATCCACCATCACTCACTCGGATGTACCTCATATTCTTAATCACCGCATCCATGTTCGAGACTTCGAGATCCACCATGATCATCAACTCCTCTTAACCGTCATCCGACACAACATCTTTTGTAGGGAAACTTCCGTCGATCATCTCTCGGGAACCTAAGTATCCATTCTATGGTCCTTCCTATCAAACGATGTCATAAACTTAAACTTCCTCGTGACTCAACGAATGAGCAATCTTCGTAACCTTCCTAACCATCCGCTTCCCTACTCTATTCATCTCAACCACATCTTTCAACACCTAGGTATGATAACTCCTCTAGAGGTTCCTCGCTTCGTGTCAACCACTCTGCTTACTTTTTGGATTGCCACTCCTATCACAATTCCCTCATCCGACTCTGAGGACTACGCAATCTCGGATGCCGTCAGCACCAATGCCAATTTATCTTTAAAAATGTTGGTTAGGATAATATTAAGGGCGGGTAGTTATGATAACTTGTCTATGAGTAATACTTTTGCTTATGATGTGTAATGGGTTATGTACTCTTATTATGACTTATGTGTGTACTAATCCTTTCTCTATGAGTGTTATATTGCACATTTCAAGGGGGAGCTATATCATCAACCGCTATGTAAGATTCAATGGGGAGCACTACTCTAGGGCGCACTTAGTTTCAGGGGGAGCTAACCTTTTTGCTTCGACAAAAGGGGGAGAAATTGTATGGTAAGTGACGTTAACACACGTGTTGTATTTTAAGCTTAAGCACACTTATTAGGTTTATCATCATCAAAAAGGGGGAGAATGTTGGTTAGTGATCCAATGATAATATTTAAATATTAACCACTTTGTTTTGATGATGACACCAAGTCTTATGTGCTAAAACAACGTATAGAACAACACAAGTTCACAAGCCTACACAATCTCTAGCAAACGGCCAATACACGAAATAGATAAATCAAAAGAGTCATTTGAAAAACACTAGAAGAGCACGGATGGGTCCACGGTCGACCATAGATTAGACCATGGATACCCCCTGTATTCCACGAAAGAAGGTGCACGATTGACTCCACGGTCAGTCATGGGTCGACCGCAGTTTTCTCTGTCCGAATTTTTGATCGAAAAATGTTTGACTACTTCGGGTCATCTATAATTTACAAAACTTATTTAAACATGCTTAGAATAGTTGCCTCCTTCATATCCAAATGAGTTTTGGTCACTAAAACACTAATCTTGATTAATCACACTTAATGACGCCTTAATGACACTTTTAGCTTGTGATTAATGTTAAACACACAAGTATGGCTAAAAGTTCTTTTTCAAAATTCATATTTTTAAATCTAAATTAAAGTAATGAAATGAACAATACGATCACTAAAGTCCCAACTAAAGAGATGTTCTCCACTTGATTAACCATTAAGCATTACTTACATGCTTAATAAGAGTTTAGTGTAAACTCTCAAAAGTATTCATGTAAAAACAAAATGATCTAATTTGGAAGATTGCAAGTAACCAATGAATGCATATACTTGCAAAAATAATATTGACAAAAGTCTTGAAGACTTGTGACTTGAAGTTTGGAATCTTGTGGTTGTTAAGGGATCAAAATTCTGCATTTGCCATAAAGGGAGATCAATGACACACCACTAGTACAATGAGACTTTCTTTTTTTAAGCCAAGGCCAACCTCAAAGAATACATCCAAGATAAAAGGGGTAATGTAGGTCTATTCAGATATTTTTGGCATCTAATTGCAGCCATCCAATAAGGGAAAATGACAAAGTTAAAGATCTGAAAAGGCTACAAATTCAGAAGTCAGAGGCCTGCATGGTCGACCCATGGTCGATTGTGAGGTGAGCCACAGTCAGCCGGGTTTGATTTTTATTAGCCTATAAAAGCCAATCCTTGGAGCACTTGAAGACTCACCTCTTGCACTTACATTTCCATATATTTACTGATGTCATTCAAATACTATTGTAATCTATTTAGAGTGATTCAAGCAAAAGTGATTGTAAACTTAGTTGTAAGTTTACTTGTAAACTATCTTCTTAAAGGGATCTAGAAGATAGGTGAGGTTTCACTTAGTGGAAGCATTAGGGTCTTGTGGTAAGAGCATTTGGTGATTGTGAATTCTTTAAAGGGACGTAAGGGTTCATAAGTTGCGGCTTATCTAGGAGCCAGTGTTGTATCCGGACACTCCACCGAGTTTGGAGCATCATACTGAAACTAACTCTCAATTAGTTAGAATTGAGGAGTGGATTAAGGAAGATTTGTTAACATCTTCCTGAACCACTATAAATCTTCGTGTTTGTTCTCTTATCCATTATCTTTGCATTTACTTTACTTTTGAACAAACTAATCAAGTTATACTATAGTAATCTCAAGTTATAAATCAAAAAAGTTTAAAATATCGCACTAAGTAACAATTCACCCCCTCTAGTTACTTACAACTCTTTTATGATCTGTGATCCTCTCCGGATACTTTCTTTTCTCTACATGATGCCATATTTATAATAGCAAATATGCATGCATAGTCAACCTTCTAGCCTCAAATGAAATATACATGTGACAACATGCAAACATGTAGAGCTCACAAGCCTCTTTTCTTGACTTCAAATACTTGTGAAATGGTTCACATTTTCTCTACAAATTTGGCCAACACTATTCTCTAATAGTGGTCATTGTTCATCCATGTAGCTAGGTTTAAAACAAATTATATGTGAGACATACTTTGGAAATCATCCAACAGTTATGTTTATTTAATGCTTTAATTTAATCACATAGATTGTTGAACTGCTAATGTGACTTAATTAGAAAAATATAATTTATGCTTCAACACTTTTAGTGATTTAAACAAGTAAACGATTTTTACTAATTGATTAGGATTTGAGTTCAATTGGTGATTAAATGGTATTATAATTTCATAATTGTGAAATTACTTGGAGTTATCTTTGTAGCTTAGGTTTTATGGGAGTAAAACTGGACTAACTCACACTTTTATATAACTTGGTTGTGTATTAATTAGTATTTAGGTTAGTGACAGAACCTAGGTTACATACTAGTTAAGAAACTGTGAGATACGTGAGTTGATTACAGGTCATTTGCCAAACGTTAATTAAACGGTTCTTAAAATGTAATTAAGGCTTAGGAAAGAAATCCTAAGTGAATACGCTTGTCTCCTCTGAGCTTTTCTGTATTTTACTTTGTTTTTAGTTATTATTTTAATTTAATCAAATTCTTTATCAAAAACCCCATTTACTTAGTTTAATTATTAGTTTAAATTTAGTAAATTTAACTACTCGGCGTGGAAAGAACTAGGACGTGCTGTTAAACTAAATATTGAATCATATAAAGTTAATCTAAACATTTTTTCATTGTTTTTTTGTATTTATTTCTTGGTTAAGCATGTGCAGGGACTGAAGTTGTCAATTCTGGAACTGAAGTTTTGTGTCTGAACTGGAAAAAGGAAAAGTTGATTGTATGAAGCATCAAGACTTCAAGGGCCTCTCTGAAAATTAATTTATTTATATATGTTGAATTTATATTTATTTTTTATCATTCATTCACTGTATCTGTTTTCTCTATCGACTTGTTCTCTCTAACCCTATTAGGTTTTTTATACTGTGATATTGCAATTGCTGCTACCGTGTGAGAAATCAAGTTCAAATCTGTTGAACTTGATTGTGAGTGATTGTGTGAACATCTGTTTAGTTACAATCTTTGATTGTAATTAGGGTTTTTTGGTTTTGTAATTTTTTCAACTTCCCGTGATTGAAAGATTTACTTCCTGTGATTGGAAGATTATTTCTCTGTGTATTTGTTCATGGTATCAGAGCGTCAAGATTAATTTAGTTCGATTTTGTGATTCGTCGTTGTCTAATTTTCAGATCTGAAAATTAGGGTTTATGTTCTTCAATCGTCTCTTTCAATATCGGTTGAAAGTTTTACTACTATTACTGTGTTTGGGTTCGACAACGACTTGTGGGTTCTTTCTTGGGTCAATTTTGCTAATCAGAACCTATTTGGTTGAAAACCTTAATTTTGTAAATTAGGGTTTGTTCTGTAGTGACCCGAACTTTTCCATGTTTATATATATTAAATGAAATTAATTTTTACATGATTAAATGTTTCCAACATGTTAAGCAATAAAACTTGTTAAGACTTGATTATTTGAAATGAGTTTCATGTAGACAATTGACCACCCAAGTTGACCGACGATTCACGAACGTTAAAACTTGTAAAAATGACATGACGATATATATATGGATATACATATAGATAACATGAGATTATGATAAGTGAGTATCTCCATAAGTATATTAACAATGAGTTATATACATAAAAACAAGACTACTAACTTAAGGATTTCGAAACGAGACATATATGCAACGATTATCGTTGTAACGACATTTAAATGTGTATATATCATATTAAGATATATTAATATATCATAATATCATGATAAGATAATAATTTAACATCTCATTAGATATAATAAACAATGGGTTAACAACATTAAATGAGATTGTTAACTTAAAGGTTTCAAAACAACACTTACATGTATCGACTAACGATGACTTAACGACTCAGTTAAAATGTATATACATGTAGTGTATTTAGATGTATTAATATACTTTTGGAAGACTTCAAGACATATATCAAAACACTAATACTTAACAAAAATGGGTACAGTTACATTCTCATTCTTTTTTCATCAAGAATTCTAGTCGTATTCATACCCATATTATACACAGCTTCTAGACGTACTTACTGTGGGTATATACCAATAGGAACTAGCATGGGATTCCACTCTTGATTATGTCATGTATGACTAATCAATTTTAACTTCTACCATGAACTAGTCAACTAACTAGAACTCCTTTTAACCCCACTCACCACTCACCACTTACCACTCATCATTCACTCCGTTTCACTTCCAATTCTCTTTCTAATTCTCTCTCAACACACACACACACACACACACTTATGAACGAATTTTTCCAGTAGTTAATCATCATCTTCATCAAAAATTACTTCAAGAATCAAGCTATAATCATCTTAGGAAGAACACTTCAAGAACACTTCGAAAATCCTTTCAAGTTTACTAGTTTACATCCAAGCTTTCTAATCCATTCCAAGTAATCATCTAAGATCAAGAAACCTTTGTTATTTACAGTAGGTTATCTTTCTTATTCAAGGTAATAATCATATTCAAACTTTGATTCAATTTCTATAACTATAAACTATCTTAATTCGAGTAAAAATCTTACTTGAACTTGTTTTTGAGTCATGATCCTACTTCAAGAACTTTCAAGCCATCCAAGATCCTTTGAATCTAGATCATTTCTTGTCACTTACAGTAGGTTTACCTACTAAACTTAAGGTAGTAATGATGTTCATAACATCATTCGATTCATACATATAAAACTATCTTATTCGAAGATTTAAACTTGTAATCACTAGAACATAGTTTAGTTAATTTTAAACTTGTTCGCAAATAAAGTTAATCCTTCTAACTTGACTTTTAAAATCAACTAAATACATGTTCTATATTTATATGATATGCTAACTTAATGATTTAAAACCTGGAAACACGAAAAACACCGTAAAACCAGACATACGCCGTTGTAGTAACACCGCGGGCTGTTTTGGGTTTGATAATTAAAAACTATGATAAACTTTGATTTAAAAGTTGTTCTTCTGGGAAAATGATTTTTCCTATGAACATGAAACTATATCCAAAAATCATGGTTAAACTCAAAGTGGAAGTATGTTTTTCAAAATGGTCATCAAGACGTCGTTCTTTCGACTGAAATGACTACCTCTTACAAAAACGACTTGTAACTTATATTTCTGACTATAAACCTATAATTTTTCTGTATATATTCATAAAATAGAGTTCAATATGAAACCATAGCAATTTGATTCACTCAAAACGGATTTAAAACGAAGAATTTATGGGTAAAACAAGATTGGATATTTTTTGATTGTTGTAGCTACGGGAAATATTGTAACAATTCTATACAAATCATAACTTAACAAACTTATATTGTATTATTCATGTATTATAATATATATTATGTAATCTTGGGATACCATAGACACGTATACAATATTTTGACATATCATATCGACCCATCTATATAATATATTTTGGAACAACCATAGACACTCTATATGCAGTAATGTTGGAGTTAGCTATACAGGGTTGAGGTTGATTCCAAAATAATATATATAGTTTGAGTTGTGATCTAGCCTGAGGCTTGTATACACTGGGTCGTGGATTGATCCAAGATAATTTATATTTATTTCTATACATCTAACTATGGACAACTAGTTGTAGGTTATTAACGAGGAAAGCTGACTTAATAAGCTTAAAACATTATAATGTATTAAAAAATGTTGTAAATATATTTTGAGCATACTTTGATATATATGTACATATTTGTATAGGTTCGTGAATCGACCAGTGGCCAAGTCTTACTTCCCGACGAAGTAAAAATCTGTGAAAGTGAGTTATTGTCCCACTTTTAAAATCTAATATTTTGGGATGAGAATACATGCAGTTTTATAAATGTTTTACAAAATAGACACAAGTGAATGAAACTACATTATATGGGTGAATGATCGAAGCTAAATATGCCCCTTTTGCTTGGTAACCTAAGAATTAGTAAACCGATCTACTAATTGACGCGAATCCTAAAGATAGATCTATTGGGCCTAACGAACCCCATCCAAAGTACCAGATGCTTTAGTACTTCGATGTTGTTTTTATCATGTCCGAAGGATTTCCCGGAATGATAGGCGATATTCTTATATGCATCTTATTAATGTCGGTTACCAGGTGTTCACCATATGAATGATTTTTATCTCTATGTATGGGATGTATATTGAAATATGAAATCTTGTGGTCTATTATTGCGATTTGATAAATATATAGGTTAAACCTATAACTCACCAACATTTTTGTTGACGTTTTAAGCATGTTTATTCTCAGGTGATTATTAAGAGCTTCCGCTGTTGCATACTAAAATAAGGACAAGATTTGGAGTCCATGCTTGTATGATATTGTGTAAAAACTGCATTCAAGAAACTTATTTTTGATGTAATATATTCTTATTGTAAACCATTATGTAATGGTCGTGTGTAAACAGTATATTTTAGATTATCATTATTTGATAATCTACGTAATGCTTTTTAAACCTTTATCCATAAAATAAAGGTTATGCTTGTTTTAAAAAAAATGAATGCAGTCTTTGAAAAACGTCTCATATAGAGGTCAAAACCTCGCAACGAAATCAATTAATATGGAACGTTTATAATCAATATGAACGGGACATTTCATGTTCATCTTTGATCTTCTTGTTCTTCCGCTGCAGATTTATCTTCAAATGGGAGTCTCGTGTTTATTCGTGCTTTTTTTACCCTGACTAGATCTCTACGGCCAACTCTTGATCTAGATCCTTTGAGATCTATGAAAACCTGATCAAGCGTAGATTGATCTTGACCACTTATACTATAAATCATCTCTACAGGTTGCCTGGTTAGTAACCAGTCAATTGAGGTTTGTTTTCTTTCCTTACAGGTGTCTGAACAGTGGATTTGTTCTGGTTATTGTGTGCTATTTATTTAAATTTACTGTTCTAATTGCTTAATCTGTGTATTTGAATCATTGCATGATTATTTGTTTACTGTTTGTGTAGATCTGATTATATTTGTTTGTCTATCTTTATTTGTTATCTTCTTGTAACTGCAACCATGTCTGATGATAGTTCTCTTAGTTCTGCTGGTATTACTAAGATTAGTAAGCTTGACTTTAATGATCCTTTGTATCTGCATCCTAGTGATACATCTGGTTCTTCTTTAATCACACAAAAGTTAAAAGGAACTGAAATTATAACGTTTGGTCTTGTGATATGAAACTTGCATTACAAACTAAAAATAAACTTGGGTTCATTGATGGTACATGTGTCAGATATGAATATGAGGATGATGAAGTGTTATTAGGTCAATGGGATAGATGTAACTCTGTTGTTCTTACATGAATTTGATGTCTCTGTCTGAAGATGTGTACAATGGTCAAATTTTTTCAAAAACTGCTGAATCTATTTGGAATGAGTTAAAAGAAACCTATGACAAGATAGATGCATCGGTTACATTTAATCTATATCAAAAAATTAATTCATGTAGTCAATCTGGTCAACCATTATCTGACTATTATCATAAGTTGAATGCTATGTGGAGACAATTTGATGATATGGTTAAAATTGATGATATTGTGTCTGCTAATAAATCTTTCCAAGAACATAGTCAATTTCTAAAGCTTATACAGTTTTTAATGGGTCTTGATGATATTTATGTGCCTATTAGAAGTCAAATTCTTACTTCTGATCCTGTTCCATTTGTTAAAACTGCACTTTCAATTATTTCTAGGGATGAGTCTCATAGATTGCATTCTGCATCTAGTTCAAATTTTAATAAGACACATTCATCTGCTTTTAATAAGACACATTCATCTACTTCCCGACTGACCCTGAAAATAGATTCGATCTTCTCGAACCAACGAGTAAGCCCTATTGGTCCTTCCATACCACTGAAATCTTGGGGTCGACCAGCCATAAAAGTCTTGTGGGAGCATCCCACCTGGTTGTTGTTCACATTGGCGTTAACATTAGCATTTTCTGCCATAGCAGCAGAAATTCCTTCATTGATCAGGCGTTGCATACGCGCTTCAGTGGACTCTCTTGGAGGCATGATCTTCAAAATAGAACAACACATCCGTTAGTACCAAGAATAATACTAGTGTCATAAAGGAATAGATCAAAACACGAAAAGATTAACCATCATAAATAATAGTTAACAAACACTATGAGTAATAACATGACAGTTATGATTGTTATAGAAATAACCATCACATGCATACATATTTTATGATTACATCATACAACATACATAGCACCTAACATACATGAACATATATTACGCATAATATAACATGCCAAGAGGCACAACATCAGAAATAAAACATGATAATGATAATAGATGTCATAAAAATAACCATCCATACATAATGAAAAATATCCCATAACAAAATCTTAATAAAATCCTCGGCAAAACGCCGTACATAACCCAAAATGTATGTATAAAAAGGACATTAAGTCTGATGAAATAGATAATCAATATGAATAATCACATCACATTCGCTTAGAGCGGGTGTGATAAGCTGGTCCAGCATGAGTCTCAGCAGGATCCTCATACTTACGCAACTTCCCTTTCACAACATCCAACTCTTCCTTCAACACACGAACAGTGCTCTCGAGAGCCTCGAACTTAGCATTAACTTCTCGATCACGCTTACGGTTCGCATCCTCAACCCTATGCTTGAAAGTGATAAAGTTACCCATGTCGGCACGGATCTCGTCCATAACTTCATTATGTGGCAAAGTGCGCAAACAATCACTAAGGGCGTTAATACGTGTCACCTCATTATAAGCCCGGTTCATATGAGTAATGGTAGAAAAATAGTAATGAACAGGATCATCGATCTCTAGTTGATTAGCACGATGTCTAGCAGGAGACGGTGGAGCAGGAGCAGCAACAGAGTTATCGCTCGAAGTCGACATCTGCAAACAGCAAAATCGCAAACCACGTACCAAAAAGATATGAAAGCTAATAATATAACTTATACGAAATGAAATGCATAATAATGCTATATCAAAAAGGTCGGGCTGTAGACTAGACTCTAATGCACCCTAATAACCACGGGTTGACCACATTAAGACCGCCTAGTTCCCTACAACCTGGCTCTGATACCACATGTGACGTCCCCGTCAAAACACTTAACGGATCCGTCAGTTGGTCCCACAGCTTGATCGGACTTAAATGAATTAAATAAACAAAGTTGCATTCTTTTATTTCAAATGTTTCCCAAAAAGGAAACAAACCAAAATATGTAGTTTCAAAACAACCACCCATAGTAATAAACCAAAAGTTGACACAAAACCTTGCCAACAAACCCACAAGTTTAAATTATTCAAAAATAGAATGCAAGCTTAAGTTTCATAAATTGTTTCATAAAATCTGCCCAAATGCATGCAGACTCTTCTAAACACAGCGGAAGCATCACAAAACTCAAGTACCTGTGAAAACATGCAAGTAAACTGTCAACACAAAGGTTGAGTGAATTATAGG
Organism: Rutidosis leptorrhynchoides; assembly: GCF_046630445.1. Taxonomy (NCBI): domain Eukaryota; kingdom Viridiplantae; phylum Streptophyta; class Magnoliopsida; order Asterales; family Asteraceae; genus Rutidosis; species Rutidosis leptorrhynchoides. The sequence goes on along the minus strand of NC_092335.1, from coordinate 148,345,343 downwards.
TTTAAATAATAAGTAAACTTTAGACCACAAGATTTAAAAATGTTAGAAAACATTAAACATTATTCCATTATCAATGAGCCACCTGGTAACCACTTAACCCTTTATTTACCCTTGCCAAACACAATAAAAATATACACTTGGACAGTGTATCTACAACAAATTACGAAGTACTAAACATTCCGATTATAAATTGCTAGCGCGACTAGCTCGAAATGGGGTTGTCAAACCCGATAGATCTATCCGTAGGATTCGCGTTCACCGGTAGAAACCAATGATTACAATTACCAGACTAGGGAATATTTTTGTCCAACTCACAATGAATAATTAAATTTAACTGTTACTTGTGTCTAAACGTAAATAAAAATGCATGTAATCACATCCCAAAAATATACTTTGAAAAGTATATAAAAACGAGACTATAACTCACCTTAAAAGCAACTGAAGAAACCACACAAATAAGCGAACAGCAAATAGAGTAAAGTGATCAGGAACGATCACAACGCCGACCTATAAATAAAGCAGGTCGATATAAATAACTAACTTAGGTCAAGTCTTAGTATGATAGCTATTGTACATGTTGCAAGTAGTCATAGAACAATACTCGGCAAGCATCGGTTTGACTGGAACAGCGTACGGACACATACTTTCTATTTATAGAAAGTTTCTATTTTTAGCAGGTTTTCATTTTTGGAAAGTTTCTATTTTTGGAAAGTTTCTATTTTTGGAAAGTTTCTATTTTTGGAAAGTTTCCAAATTTAGAAAGTTCTATTTTTAGAAAGTTTTTAAATTAGGAAAGTTTCCTTATTTAGAAAGTCAACAAAAGTCAACTGAAAGTCACAGTCAACCGAAAGTCAACTCAAAAGTCAACCTTGGTCAAACATAGTCAACATTAATTTAAAAAGTGTACATTATAATAATAACATAAGTTATAATGTTTATTAAAGTTAAAAGTGTATAATTAAGTCATAACATAAGTTTAATTAAATAAAATGAATTATTAAAGTTAATATAAGTTGAAGTGATATAATTAATATATCATAAGTATTTAATTAATTAATTAAATATTAATCATAATATAAGTATTATTAATTAATAATAAATTTTTAAATCATATCATAAGTATTATTAATTAATAATGAATTATTAACCATATCATAAGTTTCTAATTATAATTATTTAAATCATAAGTATTTAATAATTAAATCCTAATTAAATAATAATTAAGTCTTATAATAATTAAATAATTATTTAATCTTTATTATAAGTCTTATAATAATATTCTCATAAAATAAATTTAATACTTATCATAAGTATTTTCCAATAATAATAAAAGTATTATTAATCGTAAGTTAAATTAAAATGTTAATTAAATCATAAATAATAATTAAATGATATAATAAATATTTATATCATAAGTCTTAAATAATAATAATTACTTCTTTTATCATAAGTAATTAATTAATAATGAAATTCATTATTTTTATCATAAGTTTTAGAATTAATCATAAGTTTTAATTCAAAAGTTCATCGGGTCGTATCTTGAGCCCCAGGTGTCGATTTCTGGCGAGCCTTATATGCATCTCCGCCTATTCAAACCACCCGATACAATGGTGCACTCAAGAACACACCAAGAACAGTCCACAAGTCGTGGTAATCAGCCATGACACCACTTGGACCTTCAATTTACTCAAAATTGTGTTTTAGTCATAACGGGTTAACCGTGGCTCGGATTTAGGTGACCCGAACATGAAAGTTCGTCCCACCATCAGTCCTAACACACTAACACACCCTAAAGACTCCAAGGAAGGTCACAAAGTCGGACCAAACCTGGTTCATGTCAATATCACAATTCAATTTTAACAAAATAGTAATTTGATCATAACTAGGGCTCCGGGAATCGAAACGACATGAATCCGGAGTCTAAAATTAATGTCTTGATGAGAGGAACTCATCTAAATAGTTTATTTTAACATTTATATCAGTCACAAACCCAGAATACACGAAATAGCTGCTGTCCAGAATTTTATAAACCGAAAACATGCAATTATGAGTAGGGATGGCAATGGATACCCGATCCAATGGATATCCATCCAATCTACCCAATTATTCGTGGATATGGACGATCTAGATGGATATGGATATGGATGTGGATGAAAAAATGTCATCCATAGATGAACCCGCTTTCACCCGAAATAACTAAATATATAAATTTATCACTCAAATTAGTATCATTTATGTAATGATATTTCATTAATTATATTCATATTCATCTTTCTCTATATTTTCTTTAAAATATAACTTTCTTCTTATATTTTGTTTTGTTTAAATAATCAAATGTATTTATCGTACTTTGGTGGTTCAAATGTGATTCCATGTAACTAAAAGTAAGCAACTTACATGTCGATATCTTTACATGTTTAATAGGTTATCTATTGAATATTTGTTATATAGATTAGTAAAATGTGACTTTCGGTCGCATAAACTATTAAAAATATTACTTTTGATCGTATATAGTGAACCACCGCTTATAATTGTTAAAAATAAAATAAATTTAAACGGATATGGATAATTATCCATTAACCCGCTTCACCCGACGGATATGGATATGGATGGATGAAAAGTAAAAAAAATAAATGGATATGGATATGGATACGGCCTCACCCGATCCATATCCGATCCATTGCCATCCCTAATTATGAGTACATCTATGCATACAAACACCATTACTATAATCCACAAACATCATACTACTAAATAATCATCAAAATACAGAAAATAAATGAAAAATTGAAAGTTCTAGGGTTAGGGTTTATACCCTAATCGAGAAACGATTAATGTTATCGCGTAGAGAACGGAACGAGGAACGCGTTTATAATAATTACTCATTGATCCAAGCTATAATTTTAGATGATGATGATGATGAAGGTTGGTGGTGGTGTCGCCCAAAAAAAAGAAGAAGAGAGGAGGAGAGCACAAAATTAGGTTTAGATGGAAATTAAAAGTGATAATTACAAATGAAGAAAGAAAATTAGAAAATGGGAGTAATACCCCCTCCCCCCCTTGGTCGGCCAAAAAAGGCATGGGGTGGGCCCCATGGTGGTCCATTTTGTTAAATGTTAATTTCCTGATGGCCCGAAAGCCCGAACGAGTCCCGAAACGCGAAAACGCACTTACGCGATTAAAAATCCGGAAAGATAACAAACGCGCGACGAAAAATAAATATAAATACACTATATAATAATATGATCTTAAAATATCATATTTAAAATATTTAGGATTTAAAAATCCCGAAAACGCGTCCGTTGGTTTTAAAACCGAAAAGATTCGCCGGATAAAAATCCGCGAGACGTAGAAACGTATAAATTAAAATATGAATACAAATATTCACATAACACATAATAATTAATATATATATATTATTACAAAAAAATAATAATAATATAGGTTATAGAAATGACGTGGCACACTAACAGTTAACGGCCGTTAAATAATTAACTGAAAAAGATAACGGAAAAAGTAGGGTCGTGACAGTACCTTCCCGTTACGGAAATTTCGTCCCGAAATTTTAGCAGGCGCAGGGGTTGACTCGGCATCTGAGAACAAATGCGGGTATTTCTGCTTCATCTGGTCTTCACGCTCCCAAGTGAACTCGGGACCGCGTCTAGCGTTCCATCTGACCCGAACAATAGGAATTCTGCTCTGTTTAAGAGTCTTAACCTCTCGGTCCATGATTTCAACAGGCTCCTCAATAAAATGCAATTTCTTATCAACTTGAAGTTCCTCCAAAGGTATAGTCTGATCAAATTCAGCCAATCACTTCTTTAAATTCGAAATATGGAAAACATCGTGAACAGCACTGAGTTCTTGTGGCAATTTCAAACGATAAGTCACCGGTCCAACTCTTTCAATGATCTCAAAAGGTCCCACGAAACGAGGACTTAACTTTCCCCTTTTGCCAAAACGGATTACGCCCTTCCAAGGTGAAACCTTTAACATAACACGATCACCAACTTGAAATTCAACATCTTTCCTTCCCTTATCGACATAACTCTTTTGCCGACTTCTAGCAGTTCTCAACCTTTCTTTAATTTGTACAATCTTCTCAGTAGTCTCGTGAATAATCTCTGGACCTGTAAGTTGAGCATCCCCAACCTCATTCTAACAAATAGGAGACCTACATTTCCTACTGTACAAAGCTTCAAACGGTGCGGCTTTAATACTTGCGTGGTAACTGTTGTTATAAGAAAACTCAGCTAGCGGCAAATATTTATCCCACCCATTTCCAAAATCAATGACGCACGCTCGCAACATATCTTCTAATGTCTGAATGGTCCTTTCACTTTGACCATCCGTTTGAGGATGATAAGCGGTGCTCATATCCAACCTAGTACCCAAGGCTTCCTGTAAAGATCGCCAGAACCTCGACACAAATTGACTGTCTCGGTCGGAAATAATGGACACGGGAACACCATGCCTAGAAACAATCTCTTTCAAATACAAACGGGTGAGTTTCTCCATCGAATCCGTTTCCCTAATAGGCAAAAAGTGAGCCGACTTAGTGAGTCGATCTACAATCACCCAAATCGCATCATAGCCACCCGAAACTCTTGGTAACTTAGTAATAAAATCCATATTGATACCTTCCCACTTCCACTCGGGAATTTCTGGTTGCACCAAAAGTTCAGACGGTTTTTGATGTTCGGCTTTGACCTTAGCACAGGTCAAACACTTAGTCACATACTTAGCTACATCACCTTTCAAATTATGCCACCAATACAGCTCCTTAAGATCCTGATACATCTTTCCTGAACCAGGATGAATAGAGTATTTAGACTTATGAGCCTCATCCAAAACAAGTTGTCGAAGATCTCCAAATTTCGGAACCCATAGACGTCCCGCAAAATACCTAGTACCATCAGCTCGTACTTCGAACTTCTTAGCTACCTTTTCTACATTCTCCTTCACGAAATTCACCTCCTTTAAGGCTTCTTATTGTGCCTCAAGAATCTGCCTAACGAGGTTTGATCTAATTGTCATATTCAAGGCCCTAACCCTGCGAGGTTCAGTCCTTTCTTTACGACTCAATGCATCAGCCACAACATTGGCCTTACCCGGGTGATACAAAAGGTCACAATTATAATCATTCAACGTCTCAATCCATCTTCGTTGTCTCATGTTCAACTGTTTCTGATCGAGGATATGTTGAAGACTCTTGTGATCGGTGTACACAGTACTCTTAACGCCATAAAGATAGTGTCTCCATATTTTAAGCGCAAAAACAACAGCCCCCAACTCTAAATCATGAGTTGTATAGTTCTGTTCGTGGATCTTCAACTGACGTGACGCATACGCAATAACCTTCTTTCGTTGCATCAAAACGCAACCATAGCCTTGTCGCGATGCATCACAATAAACAACAAAATCGTCATTACCCTCCGGTAGTGACAAAATCGGAGCGGTAGTCAACTTCTTCTTCAAAATCTGAAAAGCATTCTCTTGTTCATCCTTCCACTCATACTTCTTTCCCTTATGCATTAAAGCAGTTAGAGGTTTCACAATACGAGAGAAATCCTGAATGAACCTTCGATAATAACCTGCCAACCCTAAGAACTGACGAATCTGAGTAGGAGTTTTCAGGGTTTCCCACTTTTCAATCGCCTCAATTTTAGCAGGATCAACTTGTATTCCCTGTTTATTAACAATATGACCAAGGAACTGAACTTCTCTTAACCAAAAAGCACACTTAGAGAACTTAGCGTACAACTCTTCTTTCTTTAACAAATCAAGCACTAACCTCAAGTGTTCTTCGTGCTCTTCATCACTCTTAGAATAGATAAGGATGTCGTCGATGAAAACAATAACGAACTTGTCCAGATAGGGTCTACACACACGGTTTATGAGGTCCATGAACACAGCAGGTGCATTTGTCAATCCGAACGGCATAACAAGAAATTCAAAGTGACCGTAATGGGTGAGAAAAGCAGTTTTTGAAACATCAGATTCTTTAACACGCAACTGATGAGAGCCAGAACGAAGATCAATTTTTGAATAAACAGAAGAACCCTGAAGCTGATCGAACAGATCATCAATTCTCGGTAGAGGATAACGATTTTTAACAGTGAGCTTATTCAGTTCACGATAATCAATGCATAAACGAAAAGAACCATCCTTCTTCTTAACAAACAGAACGGGAGCTCCCCAACGGGACAAACTAGGACGAATAAAACCTTTGTCTAACAACTCACGGAGTTGACTCGATAATTCTTGAAGTTCAGAAGGCGTAAGATGATAAGGAGCACGTGCTACAGGAGAAGCGCCGGGAACAAGATCAATTTGAAATTCTATTGCGCGTTGCGACGGAAGGCCAGGTAAGTCATCGGAAAACACCTCGGGAAAATCCCTAACAATGTGAACGTCATCAACATTCTTCACTTCCTTACTAGGATCAACAACATGAACAAGAATAGCATGACAGCCTTTGCGGAGATGTTTACGAACTTTCATACAGCTAATAAGATTTAACTGTGTGCATTTCTTATCTCCAAAGACCATCAGTGGCTCTCCAATCACATCAGTAATACGAATAGCCTGATCATAACACACGATCTCAGCACGGTTCGCAGATAACCAATCCATACCAATAACAATATCAAAACTACCAAGTTCAATCGGTATCAAGTCTATCTCAAAATCCCTACCACCCAGATTAATATTACATTTACGATGTACAGTCTTAGCAGTAAGTTCTTTACCATTAGCTACTTCAACAACATAAGTATTGTCTAAGGGAGTTAACGGCATTTTGATTCTCGGACTTAATTTACTCGACACGAAACTTAAATCAGCCCCTGAATCAAATAGTACATAAACTGATAAATCGTTGACTGAGAACGTACCAGTAACAAGCTTAGGATCTTCCTCCACATCCTTAGCATTAATGTTGAACGCTCGACCGCGTACAGTTTAAGCAGTCTTCTTGTTGGGACAAGCATCTCGGAAATGCCCCGGCTTCCCACACTCATAACAAACCCTTTGATTACCTCCATTATTCGATTTCCCATTACCACTATCGTTACCACCTCTATTACCAACACTATTATTATTACCACCAGCCGCGGGAGTAGCAGAACCCGGCAAAAGCACTGTACAATCTTTAGCAATGTGCCCTTGCTTGGAGCACCTCTTACAAGTAACTGTGCAGTAACCATCATGAGCTTTATAGCAATGAGGACACACACACTGATTTCTGTTGTTAGCACCTGAGGTATCCTGTTTCTTCTGCTGATTTTGGTTTTAATTGCGGTTGTTATCCCACTTTCGTTTCCCATTATCAGCCTTCTTGACAACCTCCTCACTAGTTTCAGCAACTGTAGTCTTGCTTCTTCTCAACACCTTGTCATTAAGTTTGTGGGCCATAGACATAGCCGCCTAAATTGTCTGGGGTTCACTAGACTCAACCCCGTGTTCAATCTTCTCGGACAAACCATCAATGTAAGCCTCAATTTTGCGGTCCTCATCCGCATAAACCCTAGGACACAGCAAAGTTAACTCGAAAAACCTTCATTCATAGGCATCTAACTCGGTGCCATGCATTTTCAAATTCTTGAGCTCAACCTCTAGCTTCTTAAGCTCACCCCGAGGTCTATAGCGGGTGATCAATCTTTCCTTAAAATCATTCCAGGCCAAACCATAAGCTACATCGCTTCCCAAACTACTAACCAGATTGTTCCACCATGTCAAGGCACTATCCTTGAGAGTGCAACTAGCGAAACTAACTTTGTCCTCTTCACGGACCCGACTGACCCTGAAAATAGATTCGATCTTCTCGAACCAACGAGTAAGCCCTATTGGTCCATCCGTACCACTGAATTCTTGGGGTCGACCAGCCATAAAAGTCTTGTGGGAGCATCCCACCTGGTTGTTGTTCACATTGGCGTTAACATTAGCATTTGCTGCCATAGCAGCAGCAATTGCTTCATTGATCAGGCGTTGCATACGCGCTTCAGTGGACTCTCTTGGAGGCATGATCTTCAAAATAGAACAACACATCCATTAGTACCAAGAATAATACTAGTGTCATAAAGGAATAGATCAAAACACGAAAATATTAACCATCATAAATAATAGTTAACAAACACTATGAGTAATAACATGACAGTTATGATTGTTATAGAAATAACCATCACATGCATACATATTTTATGATTACATCATACAACATACATAGCACCTAACATACATGAACATATATTACGCATAATATAACATGCCAAGAGCCACAACATCAGAAATAAAACATGATAATGATAATAGATGTCATAAAAATAACCATCCATACATAATGAAAAATATCCCATAACAAAATCTTAATAAAATCCTCGGAAAAACGTCGTACATAACCCAAAATGTATGTATAAAAAGGACATTAAGTCTGATAAAATCGATAATCAATATGAATAATCACATCACATTCGCTTAGAGTGGGTGTGATAAGCTGGTCCAGCATGAGTCTCAGCAGGATCCTCATACTTACGCAACTTCCCTTTCACAACATCCAACTCTTCCTTCAACACACGAACAGTGCTCTCGAGAGCCTCAAACTTAGCATTAACTTCTCGATCACGCTTACGGTTCGCATCCTCAACCCTATGCTTGAAAGTGATAAAGTTACCCATGTCGGCACGGATCTCGTCCATAACTTCATTATGTGGCAAAGTGCGCAAACAATCACTAAGGGCGTTAATACGTGTCACCTCATTATAAGCCCGGTTCATATGAGTAATGGTAGAAAAATAGTAATGAACAGGATCATCGATCTCTGGTTGATTAGCATGACGTCTAGCAGGAGACGGTGGAGCAGGAGCAGCAACAGAGTTATCGCTCGAAGTCGACATCTGCAAACAGCAAAACCGCAAACCACGTACCAAAAAGATATGAAAGCTAATAATATAACTTATACGAAATGAAATGCATAATAATGCTATAGCAAAAAGGTCGGGCTGTAGACTAGACTCTAATGCACCCTAATAACCACGGGTTGACCACATTAAGACCGCCTAGTTCCCTACAACCTGGCTCTGATACCACATGTGACGACCCCGTCAAAACACTTAACGGATCCGTCAGTTGGTCCCACAGCTTGATCGAACTTAAATGAATTAAATAAACAAAGTTTCATTCTTTTATTTCAAATGTTTCCCAAAAAGGAAACAAACCAAAATATGTAGTTTCAAAACAACCACCCATAGTAATAAACCAAAAGTTGACACAAAACCTTGCCAACAAACCCACAAGTTTAAATTATCCAAAAATAGAATGCAAGCTTAAGTTTCATAAATTGTTTCATAAAATCTGTCCAAATGCATGCAGACTCTTCTAAACACAGCGGAAGCATCACAAAACTCAAGTACCTGTGAAAACATGCAAGTAAACTGTCAACACAAAGGTTGAGTAAATTATAGGTTTAAATAATAAGTAAACTTTAGACCACAAGATTTAAAAATGTTAGAAAACATTAAACATTATTCCATTATCAATGAGCCACCTGGTAACCACTTAACCCTTTATTTACCCTTGCCAAACACAATAAAAATATACACTTGGACAGTGTATCTACAACAAATTACGAAGTACTAAACATTCCGATTATAAATTGCTAGCGCGACTAGCTCGAAATGGGGTTGTCAAACCCGATAGATCTATCCGTAGGATTCGCGTTCACCGGTAGAAACCAATGATTACAGTTACTAGACTAGGGAATATTTTTGTCCAACTCACAATGAATAATTAATTTTAACTGTTACTTGTGTCTAAACGTAAATAAAAATGCATGTAATCACATCCCAAAAATATACTTTGAAAAGTATGTAAAAACGGGACTATAACTCATCTTAAAAGCAACTGAAGAAACCACACAAACAAGCGAACAGCAAATAGAGTAAAGTGATCAGGAACGATCACAACGCCGACCTATAAATAAAGCAGGTCGATATAAATAACTAACTTAGGTCAAGTCTTAGTATGATAGCTATTGTACATGTTGCAAGTAGTCATAGAACAATACTAGACAAGCATCGGTTTGACTGGAACAGCGTACGGACATATACTTTCTATTTATAGAAAGTTTCTATTTTTAGCAGGTTTCCATTTTTGGAAAGTTTCTATTTTTGGAAAGTTTCTATTTTTGGAAAGTTTCTATTTTTGGAAAGTTTCCAAATTTAGAAAGTTCTATTTTTAGAAAGTTTTTAAATTAGGAAAGTTTCCTTATTTAGAAAGTCAACAAAAGTCAACTGAAAGTCACAGTCAACCGAAAGTCAACTCAAAAGTCAACCTTGGTCAAACATAGTCAACATTAATTTAAAAAGTGTACATTATAATAATAACATAAGTTATAATGTTTATTAAAGTTAAAAGTGTATAATTAAGTCATAACATAAGTTTAATTAAATAAAATGAATTATTAAAGTTAATATAAGTTGAAGTGATATAATTAATATATCATAAGTATTTAATTAATTAATTAAATATTAATCATAATATAAGTATTATTAATTAATAATAAATTTTTAAATCATATCATAAGTATTATTAATTAATAATGAATTATTAACCATATCATAAGTTTCTAATTATAATTATTTAAATCATAAGTATTTAATAATTAAATCGTAATTAAATAATAATTAAGTCTTATAATAATTAAATAATTATTTAATCTTTATTATAAGTCTTATAATAATATTCTCATAAAATAAATTTAATACTTATCATAAGTATTTTCCAATAATAATAAAAGTATTATTAATCGTAAGTTAAATTAAAATGTTAATTAAATCATAAATAATAATTAAATGATATAATAAATATTTATATCATAAGTCTTAAATAATAATAATTACTTCTTTTATCATAAGTAATTAATTAATAATGAAATTCATTATTTTTATCATAAGTTTTAGAATTAATCATAAGTTTTAATTCAAAAGTTCATCGGGTCGTATCTTGAGCCCCGGGTGTCGATTTCTGGCGAGCCTTATATGCATCTCCGCCTATTCAAACCAACCGATACAATGGTGCACTCAAGAACACACCAAGAACAGTCCACAAGTCGTGGTAATCAGCCATGACACCACTTGGACCTTCAATTTACTCAAAACCGTGTTTTAGTCATAACGGGTGAACCGTGGCTCGGATTTAGGTGACCCGAACATGAAAGTTCGTCCCACCATCAGTCCTAACACACTAACACACCCTAAAGACTCCAAGGAAGGTCACAAAGTCGGACCAAACCTGGTTCATGTCAATATCACAATTCAATTTTAACAAAATAGTAATTTGATCATAACTAGGGCTCCGGGAATCGAAACGACATGAATCCGGAGTCTAAAATTAATGTCTTGATGAGAGGAACTCATCTAAATAGTTTATTTTAACATTTATATCAGTCACAAACCCAGAATACACGAAATAGATGCTGTCCAGAATTTTATAAACCGAAAACATGCAATTATGAGTACATCTATGCATACAAACACCATTACAATAATCCACAAACATCATACTACTAAATAATCATCAAAATACAGAAAATAAATGAAAAATTAAAAGTTCTAGGGTTAGGGTTTATACCCTAATCGAGAAACGATTAATGTTATCGCGTAGAGAACGGAACGAGGAACGCGTTTATACTAATTACTCCTTGATCCAAGCTATAATTTTAGATGATGATGATGATGATGATGCAGGTTGGTGGTGGTGTCGCCCAAAAAAAAGAAGAAGAGAGGAGGAGAGCACAAAATTAGGTTTAGATGGAAATTAAAAGTGATAATTACAAATGAAGAAAGAAAATTAGAAAATGGGAGTAATACCCCCTCCCCCCCTTGGTCCGCCGAAAAAGGCATGGGGTGGGCCCCATGGTGGGCCATTTTGTTAAATGTTAATTTCCTGATGGCCCGAAAGCCCGAACGAGTCCCGAAACGCGAAAACGCACTTACGCGATTAAAAATCCGGAAAGATAACAAACGCGCGACGAAAAATAAATATAAATACACTATATAATAATATGATCTTAAAATATCATATTTAAAATATTTAGGATTTAAAAATCCCGAAAACGCGTCCGTTGGTTTTAAAACCGAAAAGATTCGCCGGATGGAAATCCGCGAGACGTAGAAACGTATAAATTAAAATATGAATACAAATATTCACATAACACATAATAATTAATATATATATTATTAAAAAAAAAATATAGGTCATAGAAATGATGTGGCACACTAACAATTAACGGCCGTTAAATAATTAACTGAAAAAGATAACGGAAAAAGTAGGGTCGTGACATTTCAAATTCTCAAAATTTAAACAAAGTTATTGATGTTTCAGATTTAAATTTAACTGTTAATCACCCAAATGGCACTGTTGCTAGAATTTTACAAATGGGAAATTTAAAATTGTCTGATAATATTTAACTATATGATGTGTTGGTTATTCCTCAATACTGTGTTAGTTTACTATCTGTGAATAAAATGATTAAAGATAGCAATCTAGTTGTTAGTTTTGATGCAAATAAATGTTACATTCAGGATTTAATTCAAAAAAGACTGATGGGGAATGGTAATTAGTTTGATGGTCTTTACTTCTTTGATGAAAGTTTCAATGGTAAGATGTTTAGGTTTAATATGATTTATTCAAATTTGTCTAAAAATAAACTGTGGCATGAAAGACTTGGACATCCTGCAAATCAAGCTCTAAATGAATTAAGTGATAAACTTGGTTTTAATAAGATCAATAACAATAATGAACCATGTGAAACTTGTCATAAAGCAAAATAAACAAGAGATCCTTTTCCATTAAGTGAGCATAAAACAAAAAAATTAGGTGACTTAATACATCTTGACACATGAGGTCCTTATAAAGTAAAAAGTAAAGAGGGATTTAGATATTTTTTTTACTGTTGTTGATGATTTTTCTAGGGCTGTCTGGACTTATATGTTAAAAACAAAAGAAGAAGTGTTTAACTGCTTTGAAATGTTTTACAACTTAATTTTAAATCAATTTGGTAACACTGTCAAAATTATAAGAAGTGATAATGGAACAGAATTTTTAAATAATAAAATGAGTAGTTTTGTTAAAGATAAATGTATTATACATCAAACTACGTGTACTTATACCCCACAACAAAATGGAATAGCTGAAAGGAAACATAGGCATTTTCTTAATGTAGCTAGATCCCTTATGTTTCAGGAGGGATTACCTTTGTATTTATGGTCTGAATGCATTCTAACTGCTATTTATTTGATTAACAGGCTTCCTTCTTATGTTTTGTCTGGCAAGTGTCCCTATGAATTGATTTATGGAAAGTGTCCTAATCTCTCCCACTTAAGGACTTTTGGTTATCTTTATTTTGCTACTGTTTTGAACAATCATGACAAGTTTTCCAGTAGAGCTTTAAAATGTGTTTTCATTGGGTATTCTAATTTTCAAAAGGGTTACAAATTATTCTGTTTAGATGATAATACCTTTATTTTTTCAAGAGATGTCAAATTTTATGAAAATATTTTTCCATTCAAATTAGCTTCTGTTTTCAAAACTGATTTTGCTGAAGATAATGTTAATTATCAAAAAAAATTTGATTGTTTTGAGAAAACTACTTTTGTTCTAAAACAAAAAACTAAATTAAATAATTTTGAATCAACTGAGTTTGAAAGTCCCAATGATGAAGGGAGAGGCGGTACTAAGGATGATGGCAATCATGCCTTACTTTATGGCTGAATTGAGTCACAAAGTGATGGTGTACCTGCAACATCCAATGTTGATAGTATTGAGACACAAACTGTCCCTAAAGGCAATTTAACTGATAATGTTTTTAACTGTACACCTCAATTAAGTAGAGAAACTAAAATTCCTGTTAAGTTTAAAGATTATGTTCTTAACAATAATGTTAAGTACAGTATCAACAATTACTTGAACTATTCTAAACTGGAGTCTGAAAATTACTGTTTTGTTACAAGTTTAAACAAAGGACTTGAACCAAAGCCATTCAAAGAGGCTTGTGTTGATCAAAACTGGATTAATGCCATGAATGATGAAATTGAGGTTTTAAATAGAAACAATACTTGGTTTTTAAGTGATTTACCTGAAGGTAGAAAGCCTATTGGTTCTAAATGGGTATATAGAATTAAATACAAGTCAACTGGTGAGATAGATAGGTATAAAGCTAGGTTAGTAGCTAAAGGTTTTAATCAAAGAGAAGGAATAGACTTTGATGAAACTTTTTCTCCTGCTGTTAAGATGGTTACTGTTAGACTTATCTTATCGGTTGCTTGTAAAAATAACTGGCCATTGTATCAAGTTGATATTAACAATGCATTTCTTTATGGTGACTTGACAGAAGATGTTTACATAACTTTACCTGAAGGTTATTTTGATAAAAGTGATACTAGAGTATGCAAACTTGTTAAATCTTTGTATGATCTTAAACAAGCTCCTAGAAAATGGAATGACAAACTTTGTGATGTTCTGTTTGAATATGGATTTAAACAAAGTGTAAATGATTATTCTTTGTTAGTTAAGATTGATAGTAATAATTGTGCGTATTTGCTTGTTAATGTTGATGACATAATCATTACTAGTAGTTCTGAAGCTGTTGTTAAAGAATGTAAAGATTTTCTTAAAACTAAGTTTAAGATTAAAGATTTAGGTAAACTTAAATACTTTCTTGGATTAGAACTTATTGAAAATGATGATTACTTTGTTCTTTGTCAAAGGAAATACTGTTTAGAAGTTTTAGCTGAATTTGGTATGCTTGCTAAGTAAACCTGTTGTTACTCCTTTAGAATCTGGTGTTATGTTTTCTAATAAAGATGATTTTTCCAGTTCAGATTTTTTACTTGAAAATATAAGTGAATATCAGAAGTTAATTGGTAAATTGTCACAACCCTACTTTTTCCGTTATCTTTTACCGTTAATTAATTAACGACCGTTAACTGTTAATTGTGCTACGTCATTTCTATGACCTATATTATTAAATTAATAATAATATATTAATTATTAAGTGTTACGTGAATAATTGTATTCATATTTTAATTTGTACGTTTCTACGTGTCGCGGATTTCTATCCGGCGAATCTTTTCGGTTTTCAAACCAACGGTCGCGTTTTTGGGATATTTAAATCCTAATTATTTTAAATATGATATTTTAAGATCATACAATTATATAGAGTATTTATATTTATTTTTCGTCGCGCGTTTGTTATCTCTCCGAATTTTTAATCGCGTAAGCGTGTTTTCGCGTTTCGGGTTTCGTTCGGGCTTCCGGGCCACAAGGGATTTCACATTTAGAAAGTTGGCCCACCATGGGGCCCACCCCATCCAATTTTGGCCGAATGGGGGGAGGGAGGGAGTATTACTCCCTTGATTTCTTTTTTTGGTGATTATTTTCATTCCACCAAAATTTCCCTAAAACCTAGCTTTTATTTTTGCTCTCCTCCTCCTCCCTCTTTTCTTTTGGCGACGGCACCAACACCCATCATCATCATCTTCATCAATTTTTATAGCTTGGATCAAGGATCAGTTAACACCAACGCGTTCCTCGTTCCGTTCTCTACGCGATTATACTTCTCGTTTCTTGATTAGGGTATAAACCCTAACCCTTGAACTTTTGATTTTTCATTATATTTCTGTATTTTGATTATATATTAATAGTATGATGATTACTTGTTGTTGTAATGGTGTTTGTATGCGTAGAATTACTCGAATACGTATGTTTTCGGTTTGATATAATTGGGACAGCAGCTTTTTATTTAATTCTGGAATTATGACTGTTATAAAAGTTAAAATAAAGTATCTAGATGAGTTTCTCTCATCAAGATATTATTTTTAGACTCCGGATTCATGTCGTTTCGATTCCCGGAGCCCTAGATATGATCAAAGTGGTATTTTGTTAAGATTGAAATGTGATTTTGGTATGAACCAGGTTTGGTCCGACTTTGTGACCATCTTTGGTGACTTTACGGTGTGTTAGTGTGTTAGGACTGATGGTGGGGCGAACTTTCATGTTCGGATCATCTCAATCCGAGCCACGAATCACCCGTTACGTCTAAAACACGATTTTGAGTGAATTGAAGTTCCAAGTAGTGTAATGGCTGTACATCACAACTTGTGGACTGTTCTTAGGGTGTTCTTGAGTGTATCAAAGTGTTGGGTGGTTTGCTTAGGCGGAGATATATGTAAGGTTCGACAAAAACCGACACCCGGGGCTCAGGATACGACCCGATGAACTTTTGATTTAAAACTTGTGACTAATTATTAAACTTATGATATAAGTAATGGATTTCATTATCATTTAATTACTTATGATAAAAAAGGGGTAATTATTATTATTTACAACTTATGATATATATGAAGGTTTTTCGTATGCCCGAGAGACATATTTAATTAATGTGGCTAATATGTTATGATCCAAGTCGGGTCATACCCAATAACAAGCTTACCGACACTTTAAATGTATTTAATCTTAGCGATTGGATCGTTAAGTAAATACGCGACACTTGGATTTTAGAAAATCGGTTTTCTAAAATATTATCACTTGAGATAAATTATTTGGATAATTTACACCATGAGGATTTAATTATTTATGAGTGTATATAATTATTGTTGGGTTTTAACAAGTTCATAAACATACTAGAAACATTTAAAGATCAAATTAAAGCGGAAGCATGAAAATTATTACCAATTAAACTTGTTAATCTTTAACCTTTAAAGTTAAATCCCAATTAGGATCAAGTTGTGAAATGATGCTTACTAATTAACAAGAAATGAAGAGAGTGTATACCTCTTCAATGGTGGATATTGTGCTGAATTTGGACAGCAGCAAACTTGGAATATGATGATGAAAGCAAGCTCCAAAGTGATGAAACCTCAAGGAGAAATACCCCAAACTATATACCAACACCCTAGCCTTTAGTTAGGATTTTATTTGACACTAGATTTGAGCTTTAAAAGAAAAATTAGAACACCCTTTGAGTGTAAAAGGGGTCACGGCCAGCAGCAAGCTCAGAATGGGCTGTGCAGTTTTTTTTCTCACTTCAAATAGACAAAATTTCATTCCTCGTCCCTGAACTTAACATCGACTTTGACTCCCGGTCCTTTTTCTTTTTTTTGTGCAATCCGAGTCCCCAAACTATGAAAAGGGTACAGCCCTCGTCCCCCCGTCTACTTTCTGTCAAAACCTACCGTTACCCCTTATCACGTGCATGTCATGTGAGGGCATTTTTGTCATTGTATTTTCTTCTTCTATCATAAAAACCCCCAAAACTTCACCTCACTCTTTATTCCTCGTCCCCAAATTAGGTCAAGTTCTTCTTTAACGATCCTGAGGCTCGTATTCGATGGATTACACAATTCGACCTATAGATCCTGATTATGATCTTGGATTTATTTACGGTGAGTATCTGTGTATCTTAATTGCATTTTTTGTTCTGTAATTTCACACTCGATATCATTTTAAACCCTAATTTTTTACATTTTATTTTGTGTTTTATTCGTAACAGGGTGTGATGATTTACTGTTTACACTAAAGATTCATCATGGTGGAGAGTTTACTGATGCTCCAGGAAGGGAATATGTGAATGGGAAAGTAAGTTACATTGATTTTATTGACATGGATATGTTTTCAATACATGAGCTTGACCATCTCATTCAGGACTTGGGATATGATGGTTTCAAGGTGATAGTATATCACTTTCTTAGGCCTGGTAGTGACCTTGATTTTGGTTTAGAACCATTAGGTTCAGATGATGATGTTAGAAATATGCTTAAATATGTCAAAGAAAGTAGGAAGAAGAATAGGGTTGTGGAAATGTCTGTTTACACAGAACATGAACTCAACCCAAAGGTGATTGTGCCTGAGTTTGTTAGTCCAGCTGGTAGAAGTAAATTTGTGCTAAAGGAGATAGTTGAGGAAGAGGAAATAACAGTTAAGAAAAAACCAAAAGGTAAAAAAGGCAAAGTTGCTAAGAAGCTAGTTGTAGAAGGAGCTGAAGTAACAGTTAGTGAAGTTCCATTGGTCCCTGCATGTGAAGTTCCAGTAGTAATGGATGAAGCTAATAATGTTGAAGATGATGAACCATTGGTGCTATCTAGTGAAGTTCCAGTAGTTAGTGAAGTTCCATTGGACCCTGCATGTGAAGTTTCAGTAATTAGGGATGAAGCTAATAATGTTGAAGATGATGAACCAGTGGTCCTTTCTAGTGAAGCTCCAGTAGTTAGTGAAGAAGGTGTTGAAGATGATCAGCCTGAGGCATTAATTGAAAGTGATAATGATGATGATGAAGATGATGCTGAGTTTATTGTAGATGAAGAGAATGATATATTTGATGAGTTTGTTGACATGAGAGAATTTGTAAACAATATTGATATTGATGTAGAATACATGGGAAATTCAACCAAACAACCTACTGAAGCACAAAAGGATGACTATGTTGATAATGAAGTTTTTGGTATTGATCAATTTGATAGTGATATTGGTGATGAGGATGACCCTGGTTTTATGAGGAAAAAAAAAATTAAACAATTGAAGGCACAAGAGCAGGAAAGACCAATTGGAGTTGGTACTATTAGGTTCATTCATGGTCAAGAGTTTGGAACTAAGGCAGAGGTTACAGAAGCAATAAATTTGCATGCAGTTGAGAGTAGAAGGAATCTGGTAATAGTGAAAAATGACAAGATTAGAGTGAGGGCAAGGTGTGAGGGTGTTGTTTGGAAAGAGTCTGGTCAAACTTCAAAAGATGTGAAGGTAGGTGAGACTAGTGGGACCAAATTAAAGGTGGGAAATAAAGGGAAAAAGACAAATACACCCACTACACCCAATAAAGATAAGAATAAAAAATCACATCATAGGGCAAAGCACATTGAATGTGACTGGGTTTTACATGTGTCCAAGGAACCTAATGCAGATACATGGGTGGTTAAAACATACAGAGATCGGCATGATTGTTTTGAATCAAGAATCATTAGGCAATGTACATCAAAATTACTTTCTAAACAGTTGGTTGATCATTTACAAACAAACCCAGAAATCCCAGTGAAAGCAGTGAAAGCCCAATTAGAGAAGGATTTGGAGGTCAAAATACATCCACATAAAGCTTTTAGGGCACTTCAAAAAGCCAGACAATTGATAAAGGGAAGCTACATGGATCAATATGGAGAACTAAGAGATTATATACTTGAACTGAGAAGGTCTAACCCTGGTAGCACTGTTAAGCTTGAGGTAGAAGATTGTGATACACCATCATCAATGACAAGAGTGTTCAAAAGGATTTACATATGTTTGGGTCCATTGAAAAGAGGTTTTAATGCTATTGGAAGAGATCTTCTTGGTTTGGATGGAGCTTTTATGAAAGAACCAGCTAGTGGTTTTATGTTAACAGCTGTTGGTCTTGACTCCAATAATGGAATATACCCTCTTGCTTATGCAATTGTGGAATCAGAATGCTACAGTTCATGGTTGTGGTTTCTTGAATTATTGGCTAGAGACTTGGATTTGACTGAGATGTCCAATTTCACTTTCATAAGTGATAGGCAGAAGGTACCATTAATACCATGTCTAATTTATGTCATATATTACTTAGTTTTTAATGTCTAATTTATATACTATGGTTATACTGTGGTTACAGGGACTAATAGCTGCTGTTGGTAAAGTTTTTCCTGTGGCTGAACATAGATTCTGTTTGAGGCACATTCAACAGAATATGAAGAAGTATTGGAGTGGGGTTGCATATAAGAATCATTTGTGGGCTTGTGCAAGTGCCACCACTGTACCTCAGTTTGAAAGGAGAATGGCTGAGTTTAAAGATTTTAGTGAACCTGCACATCTGTATCTTTCTAAAATACAACCTGCACAATGGGCAAGAAGTCATTTTACAGGTAAAATTGGTCTTTATTTCCTTTAAATTCATAGTTTGGTACCATTTACAGTTGCATTTTATTAAAGTTTTAAATATACTGTCCCATAGGGCGTGCACATTCAGACATATTGTTAAACAATCATTGTGAAGTGCTAAATAGATGGCTATGTGAGGCTAGAGACAAGCCAATCATTACTGCTTTGGAGTATATCAGAACATATTTGATGAAAAGAATTGCTAATGTTAGAACAACAATCTCAAAGTCTAAAGGGCCACTTACACCAGCTGCCACTAAGATGTTTGACAACATAAAGAAAGAAGCAATGAAATGTGATGTTATTTGGAATGGGGATGATAAGTATCAGGTGAATGGTCATCATCATGACCAATGTGTGGTTGACATGACTTTGAGAACTTGCAGCTGTAGAAAATGGGAGCTTACAGGCATGCCTTGTAAGCATGCAGTAGCTGCAATGTTGAACATGTCTGTTTATAGTCAAGATGTTGTTTTAGAGTCAAATGTTCATCCTGTTTATTGGTTATCTACTTGGGAACAAACTTATTCACATACCATTAACCCTGTGAAAGGCAAATCTGAGTGGGTCAAGTCTCCAGTACCAACAACTTTGGTATGTCCAAAAAAAATTCCAACTGCAGGTCGTCCTAAGAAGAACAGGAGGAAATCACTTGAAGAAAAAGATGACATGGTTAATAAAGGAAAGCTGTCAAAGAAGGGTACAAGTATTAAATGTTCAAGGTGTGGAATATATGGTCATAATGTAAGGGGTTGCCCAACTAGAGGTGAAGGGTTGAAAAGAAAGCAAGCAAGTGGTAAAGGTGCCAACAAGCAATCAAGTGGTAAAGGTAGCAAGAAGAAAGCAAAAACTGGAAATGGTGGTCCTTGAATGTGATTCTGTTTATTGTCTTTTGGTTTGTGTTACTTGTCTTTAGAACAATGTTATTTGGTATTTGGTGTTAATGTAATGAACAATCTAGTGTATTGTCTTTTGGTAATTTGGTACTTTTGTAACGAACAATGAATTGCTTTAATTAGTACTTGTCTTTTGGTAAATTGGTACTTGTTATGTGGTACTTGTCATTAGCTAAATTAGATGTTATTTCTCTTGCTAATTGATGTTATTTTGCAAACACAATGAGAAAGAATCAAAACATTGATTTTTATTGATGTTAAAACACAACATTGGCACATACAGTACTTCAGCATACATTACCAACATTTTACAATCCCAAACAACACCATTGACAACTTAAAATACAATAAAGTACAATATAATTCCAACCCAATGAAGAAAAATAATCCACTTTAGTCTTCTTGTTTTTTGCTTTTCCAATTGAAGCAAATCTTGTTGTGGCTCATCCCCGATAGCGTCAGCCCTAGTAGGTGGATCAATCCAACAAAAGAAACCACAATCTGAAAACTGCAAATATAACAGATTACAAAGCATTTAATCAAACCTCATTTCTGGATTCGACATCAAAATCAGAACTAAAATTAAAATAAAATTAGTCAAAAAGAAGAACCTGATTTCGACATCTGAAGAAACGCCTATCTGGATTCTTTCGTGTTGTTGACGTTCGTTGAGCTGCAAGTATACCGCAATTACAATAAACCATCGTTATTTGATGTGTTTGTTGACGACCTGCGTGCTCGCTTTTTAGAAAGATGAACAGGTAGCTTTTTGGAAAGATGGAACCCTAATTTGGGGACGAGGAATAAAGAGTGAGGTGAAGTTTTGGGGGTTTTTATGATAGAAGAAGAGAATACAATGACAAAAATGCCCTCACATGACATGCACGTGATAAGGGGTAACGGTAGGTTTTGACAGAAAGTAGACGGGGGGACGAGGGCTGTACCCTTTTCATAGTTTGGGGACTCGGATTGCACAAAAAAAAGAAAAAGGACCGGGAGTCAAAGTCGATGTTAAGTTCAGGGACGAGGAATGAAATTTTGTCCTTCAAATATCTAGTTGCACTTGAGAGACTTGTTCAAACCTTGGTCCTTGAGTTGCACATGCACATTAGGACTTGTGAAGTCTTAAAAGTAACAAAATGAGGCAAGCATGGGAGTCTTGGAGTCCCAAAATCTTCACTCCCTTTTTTTTATAACAATGTCTTTACATATATATAAATATGTTATATATATATATATATAAAACATGTATTTGTTATGTTACTTTCACATTTTATAAACCTTTTATAAAATATAACACAATATAATCATTTAATACTTATAAACAATTATATATAAATTATCCAAATAATTTATCTCAAGTGATATTATTTTAGAAAACCGATTTTCTAAAATCCAAGTGTCGCGTATTTATTTAACGACCCAATCGTTAAGATTAAATACATATAAAGTGTCGGTAAGCTTGTTATTGGGTATGACCCGACTTGGATCATAACACATTAGCCACATTAATTTAATATGTCTCTCGGGCATACGAAATACCTTCAATCTCCCACTTGCACGAGAAACATAAGAAATTTATGCAAGTGATGGATACCACCTAACGACCGTCCATCACCCCCAACATGTTATGACTTTGTGCCATTCAACAACATCATCCCTTTCGAGTTCCCATCTCGAACATGAATAGGTGAATCTTTCATTATTTCCTTTCATCCTAGATGTCATGTTAAATCCAAGAGACACAGAGTGATCACTCTCTTCTAGATTTAACTTTATCAGGCCTTAGACATCCGACTCTCAACGAATAAGAGGGACAAATTCCATCTTGACTACATACGTCCTAAATATGTATCTTGCATTATACCTGAGTTCTTCCTTATGAACTACCATATTTCAGAATAGCGAAGGAAAGAATCAAGGCACAATACTTGGTAAATATCTGAAACCAATATGTATCTCAGGTCAGAGGATACAATGATATTCGCCTTTACTCAAGATTACATGTGATCAACCACAAAGGCTCCATTTAGTAAATCTTGAGGGCGGGTCTTCCAATATTTGTATCCCACAAATATCTATGAACCTTGGTTGCAACCTTGCCCCACATTCATCCCGTGAATGTATACCAATCCAAGTTCATAATAGTCTAAACCTCACACTTGTTCCCACAAATGTGATCGACTACGGAATTTAGAATAATTACTTATTCATGGATAAAATATGCAAAATAGGAACATAACTCAAAATAAATTAATACCATAATTATATTAATGAGTTTGAACAATTTCGTTCCGTTACAATACTTAAAACAGATCATGACCAATCACTAGAATATCGAAGCCCTAATGCACAAACATGTCTTTCCAAATACATATCTTTCCCTTTTCAACTTCATCCCTTATGTAGTTGAATCTCCGCTCAATGTGACGGGTCTTTTGGTGAGCACGAGGTTCCTTGATTTGAGCAATCGCACCCTCGTTGTCACAAAAGATCTCAAGAGGGTCCTGAATGGAAGGGACTACTCCTAAGTCGTCGATGAATTTCTTCATCCATGCAGCTTCCTGAGCTGCCAATGATGCGGCGATGTACTCCGACTCTGTAGTGGATAAAGCAACAACATCCTGTTTTGAACTCTTCCAAGAGACTGCACCCCCATTTAGTGTGAAGACATAACCGGATTGTGATCGAGAATCATCTCGATCAGTTTGGAAACTCGCATCCACGTAACCTTTTACAGCAAGTTCCTCTTCACCAGACCCATATATCAGAAACATATCCTTAGTCCTCCTAAGGTATTTCAATATACATTTGACAGCAATCCAATGACTGTTACCTGGGTTATTCTGGTATCTACTTGTCAAGCTAAGAGCGCATGACACATCCGGTCTAGTGCATATCATTGCATACATGATTGACCCAATGGCAGACGCATATGGGACTTTCTTCATTCTCTCCTGTTCATCTTTCGTGGTGGGACACTGAGATGAACTAAGGAGCGTTCCTCTTTGAATAGGTACCAAACCTTTCTTAGAGTTCTCCATCTTGAACCTTTTCAAGATCTTTTCAATGTATGCACTTTGATTCAAACCTATCAATTTCTTGGATCTATCCCTGTAGATCCTAATCCCCAAAATGTATTGTGCTTCTTCAAGATCCTTAATGGAGAAGCAGCCTTTTAGCCAAGTTTTAACTCCTTGCATTGTCGGGACATCATTCCCAAATAATAATATATCATCCACATATAATACAAGGAACATGATAGTGCTCCCACTAGCTTTCTTGTATACACAAGCTTCATCACCATTTTTAATGAAGCCAAATTTCTTGGCTTCCTCATTAAAATGATGATTCCACATTCTAGATGCTTGTTTCAATCCGTAGATTGACTTCTTTAACTTACATACTTTGTTAGGATGTTTTGGATCGACAAAACCTTCAGGTTGAACCATATAGACATCTTCCTCAAGATATCCATTTAGGAAAGCGGTCTTGACATCCATTTGCCATATTTCATAATCATAATGAGCAGCAATGGCAAATAATATCCTAATAGACTTTAGCATTGCCACAGGTGAAAAGGTTTCATCATAGTCAATCCCTTGAGTTTGAGTGAAACCTTTTGCTACAAGTCTAGCTTTATATGTATTTAAGTTTCCATGCATGTCGGTTTTCATCTTGAAAATCCATTTACAATCAACTAACTTGGAGCTAGTAGGTTGTACAACTAGTTCCCAAACTTGGTTGTCATACATGGATTGCATCTCAGCGTTCATGGCTTCCTGCCATTTATCTTTATCAATCCTTGATAAAGCATCTTGGTAGTTTGTTGGTTCATCCAAATCAACCACATAGCAATCATCTATGAGAAACCCATATCTCTCAGGAGGATTACTAATCCTACCAGATCTGCGAATGTCTTGTACACTTTGATCATCCATCTGATCACTCTCGACATTTTCATATTGAGTGCTAGTGTCAGCCAATTGTGTATCATCTACTTGATCTTGAACCTCTTCAAGATCTATCTTCCTTTCACTATTTCCTTCCAATAGGAACTTAGTTTCAAGGAATTCAGCCTTTCGAGCAATAAATACATTTTGCTCGGTTGGATCATAGAAATAGTATCCCATATCATCCTTGGGATATCCTATGAAGATACACTTCGTGGATCGAACATTCAACTTATTAGGGACGTAACGCTTAGGATAAGCTTCACATCCCCATACCTTTAAGTATGATAGAGATGGAGGTTTTCCAAACCACATCTCATGAGGAGTTCGTTCCACTTTCTTGGTTGGGGCCATATTTAAAATACAAGCCGCGGAGCATAGACAATAACCCCAGAATGATAGAGGTAACGAGCTTCTAGCCATCATAGATCGAACCATATCCATTAGGGTTCGGTTCCTCCGTTCGGACACACCATTAAGCTGTGGTGTCCCGGGTGGAGTAAGTTGCGAGATAATCCCACAACTTCTAAGATGATCTTGGAAGGCATCGCTTAGGTATTCACCTCCTCTATCGGTTCGAAGTACCTTAATTGTCTTATTGAGTTGATTTTGTACTTTGTTTTGATACTCTTTGAATGCTTCAAAAGTTTCGTCTTTATGTCTTAACAAGTAGACATATCCGAAACGACTGAAGTCATCAATGAAAGTAACGAAGTATCTTTCACCGTTCCTAGCTATGGGCTTAAAGGGTCCACATACATCCGAATGTATTAATCCCAATAAGTCCTTAGCCCTTTCGTAGGTCCCTTTGAAAGGTGCTTTAGTCATTTTGCCTTGTAAACAAGATTCACATACATCAAACGAGTCTAGTTCATTTGATTTCAAAAGGCCATTCTTTTGGAGTGTATGCATTCGATTCTTGTTTATGTGACCAAGGCGACAATGCCATAAGTAGGAATCACTCAAATCCCTTTTGAGTTTCTTGGTGCTAGTATGGTATATTGAGCTACTAGATGATGTGTCATCATGAACCAATTCATAAATTCCATTTGAAGGCGAAGCCTTAAAATAAAATACATTATCTAAATAAACGTGGATATCATCATTAACAAAATTAAGATAAAAACCACATTGTTTTAAACGGGAAACTGAAATAATGTTTCGACATAAATCCGGTGCATACAAAACATTGTTCAAAATAAGTTCCAAACCACTTGGAAGCTTTAATACAAAGTCTCCTTGAGCCTTCACTTGCACTTTGGCTCCATTACCCATAAAGAGACTTGATGTTCCCGTTTGCTTGCTACTTCTTTTGAACCCCTGCAAAGAATTGCAAATGTGAGTTCCACATCCAGTGTCTAATACCCATGTATTAGAAGAAGTAATACTAAGATCTATATATACCATATATACGTTACCTGAGGATTGCCCCGCATCCCTCTTTTCCTTCAACTCCTTAAGGTAGACCGGGCAATTGCGTTTCCAGTGACCCATTTCACCGCAACCGAAGCACGGGTCTTCCTTGGGGTTTGCTTGTCCGGCAACCTTTTGCTTCTTGTTCTTGTTTTTGGTTGGGGTAACCATCCTCCCCTTTCCCTTGCCTTGATGGGCGGGTCCTTTCCTCTTAGCCGCCTTTGGCTTAGAGGCGTTGTTACCTTTGGACCCACCATCATTGATCATTAGCACGGGTGAAGCCCTCTTACCCATGCTAGTTTCGGCCGTCCTTAACATGCCATGAAGTTCACCAATGGTCTTATCCATCCCATTCATATTGTAATTAATTACAAATTGGTCAAACCTCTTTGACAGGGAGTTTAGGATAAGATCAGTGGCTAGCTCATTAGATATGTTGAGATTAAGACGGTTTGCGCGATCAATAAGGCTTTTCATTTTAAGGACATAAGAGGATACGGATTGGGTGTCATCCATACGACATGCATGTAACGCTCGAACCGTTTCGAAGCGCTCGACACGTACTTGTTGAAGGAACATCTCCTTCAATTGCGTAATCATGTCATATGCACTATGATGTTCGAAATCCTTTTGGAGTTCAGGTATCATAGTCCCAAGCATTAGGCAAGCGACTTGCACCGAATCGGCGCAATACTTATCCCAATAAGCCATGCCTTCCGTATCATCCTCGTCGGGTTGATCGGGAATGGGGTCTTCCAACACATACGCCTTATCCTCAAGTTTGAGGACAATTCTAAGATTACGGAACCAATCCATAAAGTTCGTATGGTTGAGTTTGTCTTTCTCGAGGAGAGACCTTAATGATAGGTTGTTTAGGTTAAGTGGTGCATTTTGAATGTTGTTGTTGTTATCGGAGGCCATCTACAAAATTAACAAAGTTCGTTTAAGTATCAATTTTAATTTAACATTCAATACCCTTTAAATTCAATTGAATTATTAAATTCTAGAATCCAACGGTAAACCAAATTTCGGTTAGGTGACCTTTATCCCGCAATTTGATTTAGCTAGGTAGTCAATAAATGACAATTGCAATCCATTTGCAACTTCTAGAGTATGGGATCATGCAATCCTTTTGCATGGCATATTTATCCCATCAACGCCTATTTGTTCCTCATGCTTCGGTGACCCTAAGTTCATGATTCCCAAATCAAGTCGTCCTACTTGTATAGACTTGTAAATTTAACATACAAGTGGTTAGGTGACCTTTATCCCACAAGCATGCGAAATTTACCTTAATCATATTAGTTTGCTCATAACGGTTAGGTGACCTTTATCCCATCATGAGTTCCCTAATACTTTTAAGTGTCACACAATAGGATGGCGTTAAACTTGTTTACCTTGTTTGTAAAAGGGATTTAAGTTTTCATTAATTCTAGTTTGAGAAAACTTTTATGCCATACACCAACATGCATTTAGTGTATGGTACTTATGAAAAACCAATTTCATGTCTTGTAATTGAGCCAATTATTTGATATAAACCAATTTATATATGTTATCCTTTTCTTGTTCCTAATAACCATTTATTAAGGTCTTTAGTTGCCTTTTCAACTTAACCATTTAAATTGCCGTTTTGTATGTCGTTAATACGTCTAATTTAACCAATTAAATTGTCGTTTTGTTTGTTGTTAACTTGTGTGGTTAATTTGTTGCAATCAAACATACAATCCATAAACATACAAACAACTACACATGCAAAATAAGTATGTTCACAATCTAGCCATTTTGGTGGACATTTGTTTAGCCGAAAACAAATGTCACCGGGTAAGGGTTAATCATACAAAGTAGGAGATTTCAAATCTCCCACTTAATCTTGCATCCATATGCACCTTGTGTTCTTCAAGTCTTCATCATCTTGTATCTTCATTTTTACAAAATATGTATCCTAATACATTTTATCTAGAAAATGAAATTACAACCTATTCTATTTTACATACCAAATATAAAATGAATTACATAACCAAATGAATGAATTATTACAAACCAATTGAACAATTATTACATGCCATTGAATAATTATTATTACAAACCAAATGAATATAACAAATCAACCAAATATAGCATGCAATCAACACAATGTCAAGGCATAGATTGTGAACTTCAACATGCAACCAAATATGAACCAAATGGAAGAGCCCAAACCCACTTTTGGACCCTAACCAATTCGGCACTCAACACAAACCCACCCAAATCCAACAATTTTTTCATTCTTCTTTCATGCATGTACTTAGAATGCAAAGTTGATGGGTTTTAAAACAACAATTCGAAGCATATTTCAACAACTTCGGCTCTAGATACCAATGTTGGGTTTTAACAAGTTCATAAACATACTAGAAACATTTAAAGATCAAATTAAAGCGGAAGCATGAAAATTATTACCAATTAAACTTGTTAATCTTTAACCTTTAAAGTTAAATCCCAATTAGGATCAAGTTGTGAAATGATGCTTACTAATTAACAAGAAATGAAGAGAGTGTATACCTCTTCAATGGTGGATATTGTGCTGAATTTGGACAGCAGCAAACTTGGAATATGATGATGAAAGCAAGCTCCAAAGTGATGAAACCTCAAGGAGAAATACCCCAAACTATATACCAACACCCTAGCCTTTAGTTAGGATTTTATTTGACACTAGATTTGAGCTTTAAAAGAAAAATTAGAACACCCTTTGAGTGTAAAAGGGGTCACGGCCAGCAGCAAGCTCAGAATGGGCTGTGCAGTTTTTTTTCTCACTTCAAATATCTAGTTGCACTTGAGAGACTTGTTCAAACCTTGGTCCTTGAGTTGCACATGCACATTAGGACTTGTGAAGTCTTAAAAGTAACAAAATGAGGCAAGCATGGGAGTCTTGGAGTCCCAAAATCTGCACTCCCTTTTTTTTATAACAATGTCTTTACATATATATAAATATGTTATATATATATATATATATATATATATATATATATAAAACATGTATTTGTTATGTTACTTTCACATTTTATAAACCTTTTATAAAATATAACACAATATAATCATTTAATACTTATAAACAATTATATATAAATTATCCAAATAATTTATCTCAAGTGATATTATTTTAGAAAACCGATTTTCTAAAATCCAAGTGTCGCGTATTTATTTAACGACCCAATCGTTAAGATTAAATACATATAAAGTGTCGGTAAGCTTGTTATTGGGTATGACCCGACTTGGATCATAACACATTAGCCACATTAATTTAATATGTCTCTCGGGCATACGAAATACCTTCAATTATAATGTGTTATATTTTATAAATGGATTTATAAAATATGAAAGCAACAAAATAAATACATGGAATTTTATAAATTGTATTATATGCTTTCCTATTATATTAAAACCCATGATGGGTGGCAGATTTTTGGGGTCTCCAAGGGAGCATCTCATGCTTATATTTTGTTGCTTTTGAGTGCACAACTTCTAATAAACATGCTAGTCTCTAAAACCATGCATTGTATTCAAGTGAGAGTGTAAGATACACAAAAAACAACAACAAAAATTCAGCTTCTGCAGCTGAATCTGCCGAACTGTTTAGGCCTCAAGGAGGATAGTTTTGCTTTTTATTTTAGCTCTCTCTAGTGTCTTAAATCCTAACTTATTAAAGGTAGTGTTGGTGCACAAAAGGCTTATGGGTATTACACACTTGAGGCTTCAAGTTAGAAGCTTATTAGCCATCTTCTTCTTCATCATTGCAGCTGTCCAATTCAGCCTTTTATTCTTCATTAAGGAGGTATTAACTTCTTCCTTCTTTGTTATATGTAAGCATTATTTCAAGACTTGATAACTATATGGAATTCAATTAAAATGGTTATGCATATAAACTTGTTTTCTTAGTAATTATGCTTCCGCTTGTTATAACTTAAAATGAATTGGTTTCATGATTTTATTAACATTAAGAAACTTGTTATTATATTGAATTCCATCAATGGTATCTAGAGCCGAAGTCTATGAAATATGCTTCTTATATATGGTCTTTAATACCCACCAACTTTGCATTCTATGTACATGCATGAAAGTAGAATGTAAACATATTCGGGTTTGGGTGGGTTCATGATTTTGGCCGAATTTTAAGAGTTCCAAAAGTGGGTTTGGAACTTGCAAATTGGTCATATTTGTTGTATATTGTAGTTCACAATCAATGCCTTGACCTTATGATGTATGCATGTGTGTTTGAATGGATATTTGTTTGGTTGAATGGTTGTAATATTCATTCAATTTGGTTTGTAAAATTAATTATTCATTTGGTATGTAATATTAATTTTGGTTATGTAATTTATTTTATATTTGGCATGTAAAATAGATTAGGATGTATTTTCATTTTCTAGACAAAATGTATTAGGATATACTTTGTAACAAGATAAAGATGCATGAAGATCACAAGGAAGAACACAAGATTCATGTGGATGCAAGGTTAAGTGGGAGGTTAAAACCTCTTACTTTGTGTTTTACCCATTGACCGTTGGCATTTTGTTTTCGGCTAAACAAAATGTCTACTAAAAGGCTTGATTGTGAACATTTGTTTTGCATGCGTGGTTGTTTTAATTTCTTGTATGATTGTGGATTATGCATGTTACTACAACATGTTATCACACAAGTTAACAACAAGCAAAACTAAAATTTAATTGGTTAAATTATTAACAACATGAAATTTACCAAACCATAATTTAATCGGTTAAATTGAAATGGTAAAAAGGATATTAATAAACGGTTATTAAGAACATGATAAGGATCATATGTATAAAATGGTTTATATCAAGTAATTGGCTAAAATTACATGACTTGAAAATGGATTTCAAATAAACCATACACTAAATGCATGTTGGTGTATGGCATAAAAGTTTTCTCAAACTAGAAATAAT
Source organism: Rutidosis leptorrhynchoides (assembly GCF_046630445.1). NCBI lineage: Eukaryota > Viridiplantae > Streptophyta > Magnoliopsida > Asterales > Asteraceae > Rutidosis > Rutidosis leptorrhynchoides. The sequence continues at coordinate 148,314,206 of NC_092335.1, read as the reverse complement.
GAAAACTTAAAATCCCTTTAACAAACAAGGTAAACAAGTTAAATGCCATCCTTTTATGTGACACTTAGACATATTAGGGAACTCATGATGGGATAAAGGTCACCTAACCGTCATGAACAAACTAATATGATTAAGGTAAATTTCGCATGCTTGTGGGATAAAGGTCACCTAACCACTTGTATGTTAAGTTTACACGTTTACACAAGTAGGACGACTTGATTTGGAAATCATGAACTTAGGGTCACCGAAGCATGATGAACAAATAGGCGTTGATGGGATAATATGCCATGCAAAAGGATTGCATGATCCCATAACTTAGAAGTTGCAAAAGGATTGCAATTGTCATATAATGACTACCTAGCTAAATCAAATGACGGGATAAAGGTCACCTAACCGAAATTTGGTTTACCGTTGGATTCTAAAATTTAATAAATATCAATTGGATTTAAAGGGTATTGATTGTTAAATTAAAATTGATACTTAAACAACTTTGTTACATTTTGTAGATGGCCTCCAATAACAACAACAACATTCCTAACGCACCTATTAACTTTAACAACCTATCGTTGAGGTCAATCCTCGAAAAGGAAAAACTCAACCATACAAACTTCATGGATTGGTTCCGCAATCTAAGAATCGTCCTCAAACTAGAGGACAGGGCGTATGTGTTGGAAGACCCCATTCCCGATCAACCGGATGAGGATGATATGGAAGCCATGGCTTATTGGGAGAAATATTGCACCGATTCGTTGCAAGTTTCTTGCATCATGCTTGGGACAATGATACCTGAACTCCAAAAGGATTTTGAGCATCATAGTGCATATGACATGATCACATAGTTGAAGGAGATGTTCCTTCAACAAGCTCGTGTCGAGCGCTTTGAAACGGTTCGAGCACTTCATGCATGTCGGATGGACGACACCCAATCCGTTTCATCTTATGTCCTTAAGATGAAAAGCCTGATTGATCGAGCCAACCGTCTAAATTGCAACGTGTCTAATGAATTAGCCATGGACCTTATCCTTAACTCATTGTCAAAGAGGTTTGACACATTCGTGTTAAATTATAACATGAATGGATGGGATAAAAGCATTGGCGAATTACATGCCATGCTTAAGACGGCAGAAACAAGCATGGGTAAATGGGCTTCACCCGTGTTTACGATAAATGAAGGCGGGTCCAAAAACAATAACACTCCTAAGCCGAAGGCGGCTAAGAGGAAAGGACCCGCCTACCAAGGCAAGGGAAAGGGGAAGATGGTTACCCCAACCAACAACAAGAAGCAAAAGGTTGCCGGTAAAGCTAACCCCAAGGAAGATCCGTGCTTCGGTTGCGGTGAAATGGGTCACTGGAAGCGCAACTGCCCGGTCTACCTAAAGGAGTTGAAGGAAAAGAGGGATGCAGGGCAATCCTCAGGTAATGTATATATGATATACATTGAGCTTAGTATTACTTCTTCTAATACATGGGTATTAGACACGGGATGTGGAACTCACATTTGCAATTCTATGCAGGGGTTCAAAAGAAGTAAACAAGAAGCGGGAACATCAAGTCTCTACATGGGAAATGGAGCTAAGGTGCACGTAGTAGCTCAAGGAGACTTTATTCAAAAGCTTCCAAGTGGTTAGGAACTTATTTTGAAAAATGTTTTGTATGCACCCGATTTATCGCGAAACATTATTTCTGTATCCCATTTGAAACAATATGGTTTTAATCTTAATTTCATTAATGATGATATCCATGTTTCTTTAGATAATGTGTTCTATTTTAAGGCTTCACCTTCAAATGGTATTTATGAATTGGTTCATGATGACACATCATACAATAGCTCAATGTTCCATGCAAACACCAAGAAACTCAAAAGGGATTTGAGTGATTCCTACTTGTGGCATTGTCACCTTGGTCACATAAACAAGAATCGAATGCATACACTTCAAAAGAATGGACTTTTGAAATCAAATGAACTAGACTCGTTTGATGTATGTGAATCTTGTTTACAAGGCAAAATGACTAAAGCACCTTTCAAAGGGAACTATGAAAGGGCTAAAAACTTATTGAGATTAATACATTCGAATGTATGTGGACCCTTTAAGCCTATGACTAGGAAAGGTGAAAGATACTTCGTCACTTTCATTGATGACTTTAGTCGTTTCGAATATGTCTACTTGTTAAGACATACGGACGAAACTTTTGAAGCATTCAAGGAATATCAAAACGAAGTACAAAATCAACTCAATAAGACAATCAAGGTACTTCGTACCAATAGAGGAGGTGAATACCTAAGCGATGCTTTCCAAGATCATCTTAGAAGTTGTGGGATTATCTCGCAACTCACTCCTCCTGGAACACCCCAACTGAATGGAGTTTCCGAAAGGAGGAACCGAACCCTAATGGATATGGTTCGATCTATGATGGCTAGAAGCTCGTTACCTCTATCATTTTGAGGTTATTGTCTATGCTCCGCGGCTCGTATTTTAAATATGGCCCCAACCAAGAAAGTGGAACGAACACCTCATGAGATGTGGTTTGGAAAACCTCCATCTCTATCATACTTAAAGGTATGGGGATGTGAAGCTTACCCTAAGCGTTACGTCCCTAATAAGTTGAGTGCTCGATCCACAAAGTGTATCTTCATAGGATATCCCAAGGATGATATGGAATACTATTTCTATGATCCAACCGAGCAAAATGTATTTGTTGCTCGAAAGGCTGAATTCCTTGAAACTAAGTTCCTAATGGAAGGAAATGGTGAAAGGAAGATAGATCTTGAAGAGGTTCAAGATCAAGTAGATGATACACAATTGGTTGACACTAGCACTCAACATGAAAATGTTGAGAGTGATCCAATGGATGATCAAAATACACAAGACGTTCGCAGATCTGGTAGGATCAGTAATCCTCCTGAGAGATATGGGTTTCTCATGGATGGTTGCTACGTGGTTGATTTGGATGAACCAACAAACTACCAAGATGCTTTATCAAGGATTGATAAAGATAAATGGCAGGAAGCCATGAACGCTGAGATGCAATCCATGTATGACAACCAAGTTTGGGAACTTGTTGAACAACCTACTGGCTCAAGGCTAGTTGATTGTAAATGGCTTTTCAAAATGAAAACCGACATACATGGAAACTTGGATACATATAAAGCTAGACTTGTAGCAAAAGGTTTCACTCAAACTCAAGGGGTTGACTATGATGAAACTTTTTCGCCTGTGGCAATGCTAAAGTCTATTAGGATATTACTTGCCATTGCTGCTCATTATGATTATGAAATATGGCAGATAGATGTCAAGACCGCTTTCCTAAACGGACATCTTGAGGAAGATGTCTATATGGTTCAGCCTGAGGGTTTTGTTGATCTGAAATATCCTAAAAGGTATGCAAGTTAAAGAAGTCAATCTACGGATTAAAACAAGCATCTAGAATGTGGAATCATCGTTTTAATGAGGAGGCCAAGAAATTTTGCTTCATTAAAAATGGTGATGAAGCTTGTGTATACAAGAAAGCTAGTGGGAGCACTATCATGTTCCTTGTACTATATGTGGATGATATATTGTTATTTGGAAATGACATTCCGGCAATGCAAGGTGTTAAAACTTGGTTAAGTAAATGCTTCTCTATTAAGGATCTTGGAGAAGCACAATACGTTTTGGGGATTGGGATCTACAGGGATAGATCCAAGAAACTGATAGGTTTGAATCAAAGTGCATACATTGAAAAGATATTGAAAAGGTTCAAGATGGAGAACTCTAAGAAAGGTTTGGTACCTATTCAAAAGGGAACACTTCTCAGTTCATCTCAGTGCCCCACCACGAAAGATGAACAGGAGAGAATGAAGAAAGTCCCATATGCGTCTGCCATTGGGTCAATCATGTATGCAATGATATGCACTAGACCGGATGTGTCATGCGCTCTTAGCCTGACAAGTAGATACCAGAATAACCCAGGCAACAGTCATTGGATTGCTCTCAAAAGTATATTGAAATACCTTAGGAGGACTAAGGATACATTTCTAATATATGGGTCTGGTGAGGAGGAACTTGCTGTAAAAGGTTACGTGGATGCGAGTTTCCAAACTGATCGAGATGATTCTCGATCACAGTCCGGTTATGTCTTCACGTTAAATGGAGGTGCGGTCTCTTGGAAGAGTTCAAAACAGGATGTTGTTGCATTATCCACTACAGAGTCGGAGTACATTGCCGCCTCATTGGCAGCTCAGGAAGCTGCATGGATGAAGAAATTCATCGACGACTTAGGAGTAGTCCCTTCCATTCAGGACCCTCTTGAGATCTTTTGTGACAACGAGGGTGCGATTGCTCAAATCAAGGAACCTCGTGCTCACCAAAAGACCCGTCACATTGAGCGGAGATTCAACTACATAAGGGATGAAGTTGAAAAGGGAAAGATATGTATTCGCAAAGTTCACACAGATCTTAACATAGCGGATCCACTCACGAAGCTCTTACATAGATCAAAACATGCAGGACATGTTTGTGCTTTAGGGCTTCGATATTCTAGTGATTGGTCATGATCTGTTTTAAGTATTGTAACGGAACGAAATTGTTCAAACTCATAAATATAATTATGGTATTAATTTATTTTGAGTCAAGTTCCTATTTTGCATATTTTATCCATGAATAAGTAATTATTCTAAATTCTGTAGTCGATTACATTTGTGGGAACAAGTGTGAGGTTTAGACTATTATGAACTTGGATTGGTATACATTCACGGGATGAATGTGGGGCAAGGTTGCAACCAAGGTTCATAGATATTTGTGGGATACAAATATTGGAAGACCCGCTCTCAAGACTTACTAAATAGAGCCTTTGTGGTTGATCACTTGTAATCTTGAGTAAAGGTGAATATCATTGTATCCTCTAACCTGAGATACATATTGGGTTCGGATATTTACCAAGTATTGTGCCTTGATTCTTTCCTTCGCTATTCTGAAATATGGTAGTTCATAAGGAAGAGCTCAGGTATAATGCAAGGTATATGTTTAGGACGTATGTAGTCAAGATGAAATTTGTCCCTCTTATTCGTTGAGAGTCAGATGTCTAAGGCCTGATAAAGTTAAATCTAAAAGAGAGTGATCACTCTGTATCTCTTGGATTTAACATGACATCCAGGATGAAAGGATATAATGAAAAGAGTCACCTATTCATATTCGAGATGGGAACTCGAAAAGGATGATGTTATTGAATGGCACATAGTCATAACATATTGGGGGTGATGGACGGTAGTTAGGTGGTGTCCGTCACTTGCATTAATTTCTTATGTTTCTCGTGCAAGTGGGAAATTGAAGGTTTTTCGTATGCCCGAGAGACATATTTAATTAATGTGGCTAATATGTTATGATCCAAGTCGGGTCATACCCAATAACAAGCTTACCGACACTTTAAATGTATTTAATCTTAGCGATTGGATCGTTAAGTAAATACGCGACACTTGGATTTTAGAAAATCGGTTTTCTAAAATATTATCACTTGAGATAAATTATTTGGATAATTTACACTATGAGGATTTAATTATTTATGAGTGTAAATAATTATAATGTGTTATATTTTATAAATGGATTTATAAAATATGAAAGCAACAAAATAAATACATGGAATTTTATAAATTGTATTATATGCTTTCCTATTATATTAAAACCCATGATGGATGGCAGATTTTTGGGGTCTCCAAGGGAGCATCTCGTGCTTATATTTTGTTGCTTTTGAGTGCACAACTTCTAATAAACATGCTAGTCTCTAAAACCATGCATTGTATTCAAGTGAGAGTGTAAGATACACAAAAAACAACAACAAAAATTCAGCTTCTGCAGCTGATTCTGCCGAACTGTTTAGGCCTCAAGGATGACAGTTTTGCTTGTTATTTTAGCTCTCTCTAGTGTCTTAAATCCTAACTTATTAAAGGTAGTGTTGGTGCACAAAAGGCTTGTGGGTATTACACACTTGAGGCTTCAAGTTAGAAGCTTATTAGCCATCTTCTTCTTCATCATTGCAGCTGTCCAATTCAGCCTTTTATTCTTCATTAAAGAGGTATTAACTTCTTCCTTCTTTGTTATATGTAAGCATTATTTCAAGACTTGATAACTATATGGAATTCAATTAAAATAGTTATGCATATAAACTTGTTTTCTTAGTAATTATGCTTCCGCTTGTTATAACTTAAAATGAATTGGTTTCATGATTTTATTAACATTAAGAAACTTGTTATTATGTTGAATTCCATCAATATATTTATTATATCATTTAATTAATACTTATGATTTAATTAACATTTTAATTAAACATATGTTTAATAATACTTCATTATTAATGGAAAATACTTATGATAAGTATTAAACTTATGTTATAAGATTATTATAATAAGACTTATAATAAAGATTAATTAATTATTTAATTATTATAAGGCTTAGTTATTATTTAATTATAATTTAATTATTAAATACTTATGATTTAATAATTATAATTAGAAACTTATGATGTGATTAATAATTCATTATTAATTAATAATACTTATGATATGATTTAAAATTTATTATTAATTAATAATACTTATATTATGACTAATATTTAATTAATTAATTAAATACTTATGTTATATTAATTATATCAATTAAACTTATATTAACTTTAATAAATCATTTTAATTTAATTAAACTTATGTTATGACATAATTAGACATATCTAACTTTAATAAACGTTATAACTTATATTATTAATATAACTTACACTTTTAAAATTAACGTTGACTATGTTTGACCAAGGTTGACTTTTGAGTTGACTTTCGGTTGACTTTGACTTTCAGTTGACTTTTGTTGACTTTCTAATTAAGGAAACTTTCCTAACATAAACTTTCCAAAAATAGAAACTTTCCAAAAATAGAAACTTTCCAAAAATGGAAACCTGCTAAAATAGAAACTTTCTAAAAATAGAAAGTGTGTGTCCGTAAGCTGTTCCGATCAAACCGATGCATAATGAGTATTGTTCTATGTCTACTTGCAACATGTACAATAGCTATCATACTAAGACTTGACCTAAGTTAGTTATTTATATCGACCTGCTTTATTTATAGGTCAGCGTTGTGATCATTCCTGATCACTGTGCTACATTTGTTGTTCGCTTAATTGTGTTGGTTACTTCGTTACTATTATAGTCCCGTTTTTACATACTTTTCAAAGTATATTTCTGGGATGTGATTACATGCAATTTATTTTACGTTTAGACACAAGTGACAATTAAATTTAAATTATTCATTGTGAGTTGGACAAAAATATTCCCTAGTCTGGTAACTGTAATCACTGGTTTCTACTGGTGAACACGAATCCTACGGATAGATCTATCGGGTTTGACAACCCCATTTCGAGCTAGTCGCGCTAGCAATTTATAATCGGAATGTTTAGTACTTCGTATTTTGTTGTAGATACACTGTCCAGTGTATATTATTATTGTGTTTGGCAAGGGTAAATAAAGGGTTAAGTGGTTACCAGGTGGCTCATTGATAATGGAATAATGTTTAATGTTTTCTAACATTTTTAAATCTTGTGGTCTAAAGTTTATTCAATTATTTAAACCTATAATTCACTCAACCTTTGTGTTGACAGTTTACTCGCATGTTTTCACAGGTACTTGAGTTTATGTGATGCTTCCGCTGTGTTTAGAAGAGTCTTCATGCATTTAGGCAGATTTTAATGAAACAATTTATAAAACTTTGGCTTGCATTCGGTTTTTGAATAATTAATACTTGTGGGTTGTTGACATTGTTTTGTGTCAACTTTGGATTATTAATATGTTGGGTTACTTTTAAACTACATATTTTGGTATGCTTTCCTTTTTGGGAAACTTTTGAAATAAAAGAATGCAATGACGTTTGTTAAATTCATTTAAGTTCGATCAAGCTGTGGGACCAAGTGACGGAGCCGTTAAGTGTTTTGACGGGGCCATCACATAAATTGATCTATATAACTTTAACTAGACCTGATATAGCTTACTCTGTACATTGTCTGGGTCAATATATGCATGCTCCTTTGAATTTTCACATGAAGGCTGCTTTAAGAGTTTTAAGATATTTGAAAGGATCTCCAAGTAAAGGAATCACTATTAAAAAATTTAGTGATTTAACATTGTCTGCATTTGTTGACTCTGATTATGCAAAAAGCAATATGTTAAGGAAATCTGTTACAGGATTTTACATCTATTTTGGTGGTAATTTAGTGTCATAGAAAAGTAAAAAAGCAGTCAACTGTTTCAAGGTCTTCAACTGAAGTTGAATACAGAGCACTTGCTTCTGTATCCTGTGAAGTGATTTGGATTTTAAAATTTTAAAAGACTTAGAAGTTAAAGCTGATTTACCTGTTAAATTTTTTTTGATAGTAAGTCAGCTTTACAAATTGCTAAAAATCCTGTATTTCATGAAAGAACTAAACATTTTGAAGTTTATTTGCACTTTGTTAGAGAAAAGATTAGTTCTGGAATTTTGAAAACACATTTGATTTCTTCTTCAGAAAATGTTTCTGATATTTTTACAAAAGGGTTAAATGGAACACAACATAGTATGTTGTGTGATCAACTTACACTACTCAATATTTTTTGAATTGTTTAGATTAAGGGGAGATATTGAATCATATAAAGTTAATCTAAACATTTTTTCATTGTTTTTTTGTATTTATTTCTAGGTTAAGCATGTGCAGAGACTGAAGTTGTCAATTCTAGAGCTGAAGTATTGTGGCTGAACTGCAAAAAGGAAAAGTTGATTGTATGAAGCATCAAGACTTCAAGGGCCTCTCTGTAAATTAATTTATTTATATATGTTTAATTTATTTTTATTTTTTATCATTCATTCATTGTATCTGTTTTCTCTCTTGACTTGTTCTCTAGAACCCTATTAAGGTTTTCATACTGTGATATTGCAATTGCTGCTACTGTGTGAGAAATCAAGTTCAAATCTGTTGAACTTGATTGTGACTGATTGCGTGAACATCTGTTTAGCTACAATCTTTGATGTAATTAGGGTTTTTTGGTTTTGTAATTTTTTCAACTTCCTGTGATTGGAAGATTTACTTCCTGTGATTGGAAAATTATTTCTCTGTGTATTTGTTCACTAAACTACTCGAATAGGACCAGTTTCCTATATGTGTGATAGTGTTTATTAGTATTTTCAAGTTTAAATTAAAAGGTCGGATTTCATACATCAAAATCATAATATTGGTACCACAGAAAATGCGTTGGAAGAATGTGGGCTTCCATTGCAAGATTAAGTCGATACGTGGTAGTGATTAACGATAAAATGTCAATCTTTGATTCTCCAAAACAAGTTGGAACTGTTCGAGAATATTACGAGATATTTGATTCCTGGGTAAAAAGGATGATGGGTTTTACGAAAACACTCGTCATGTACCCTTTCAATTTTGGGTTACAACCATTAAAAACCATGTAAGCCTTTTCAAACCCGGGAACTTTCATCATACGTATAATTTAGAATAGTTACATGATAATATTATCGTGAACACGCGCAAGAATGAAACCGCTCTTCCGATATCATCAAATTGCGTAAATGAGGGTGCCGTGTAAAGTGATAATGAGTTGATGACTAAAGAACCGATTGGGGCAATAACAAACAAAAAAGATATGATAATCTTTCCCGAACAGATTATTATGAATGCAACTCTAGTGGAATCTAAATGTGATTGTATCCTTGTTCCTCTGAGCTCACATCAAAATGGCAGAAGCAAGGTTAAACTATAATCATTGAGGACGAAAACGAAGATTATAGTCATGGGAAAAAATGATGTGCAAATTGAACATGCTTATAACTCTTGGGTCAAGAAACATCGAATGAAGCTTCACAATTCTCTAAAGGAGAAGACGGAAAATAATAGCTCTCGCGAATTTACGCGACCAATTCACCTCATATTTGTAGAGAGCTAGTACCAATAAGAAAAAAATTTAGGTTTCAGGGTTACGCGATGCGAATCAAGAGGAAGCTCGAGGTGTATTTGTGTCCTAAATGCAAGACTAAATGTGGTAGTACATACGATAGTTTCGTAGAGCGCTATTATTACGAAGATATTATTTTTACAGTGCGCTACCAATGCGTTGATTACCCGGACATGATCACGGTTGATGTTGCGTTTATTTTTTTCCAGGGAAACGCTTGTTAAAAGTTCATTTGTGTTTGATCGGGGAAAGCCTACAGTTGTTATTGATAGTACGTATGTTTTTTTATCGCGGGAGGCTTTGGTGCAGAAGTTTTGGTTCTACATGTTTGAGGATAAACATTACATTATTTGAAAGAGAGAGAATTGTCATGATTATTTTGAGGAAGCACATGTCATGCACGTGACCATTTAACCAACATTCCCTTTGTAGTATAAACGAGTAAAATGGCCCGCACTTAGTAGCGGGGTGGTTTTGATCGGTCAATAAATAAGGGTGGTTTTGGTCGGTTAAAGTGGGTTAATTTGTTCGGTTAATCGAAAATTTATTGATTTTGATCTGTTAACAATTACTTTAACCTCAAGGGTGACAATTTCAACAATACATAAATGTAGCAATTTGCTAGTTAACACCTTCTAGGCTTAGCAATTTTACGTTAATAGTTATTAAGCTTGTATCTTGTTTTTAATCTTGTCCTCTTTTCTAATTCTATAATGGATTTTAGAGGGTCTCTTTTGTAATGGGCCAAGCCAACACTTTGATGGCTAGCTTGATCCACATTCATAATATCTTTATGTATTTTTGCCAAAAAAAAAAAGGAACATGTTTTAGGTGTAAAGAGTTATGGTGCTTTAGATGTAGTTTATGTACTAAAATGATGTTTTAAAGTTTGACGTACATCGATACTTATATAATGAATTGTTATTCTTGTTGTTTGGACTTCTAAAACGTTTTTGGACTTGAAATGTTTGTAGGTGGTCACCAGACCAGATTATATTGTGTGTGGGAATAGGTGAAAAAATTAGGGTTTTTTAACCTCACTTAACTTTATACGAAGTACCTAAAAAATATCTACTCTGTACTTCACAATGTTGCAGCCTACACCACGATCTCAAATCTTATCTAGTTACTCTCTCACAAATATGGTGGCAGCACCATAGTTACAAATCCCGACCTCCAATGCCACCATTCACCCACCTCCGCCCACCGCTGCTTACCGCCATTCACCCACCTCTGCCCTTCCCTGTTTACCGCTGTTCACCCTTTTTTCAGCGCCTCTACCAACATCACCAAAGTGACATATATGTCTTTTTGTATGTTTTTATTTTCAAATCATCACCCCGTGGTCATATATGATGTTTGTTGGTGCCTGATGGTGGTTGTTGCCGACAGTAGCCTGAGGTGGTGATCGATGGCATGCGGTGGATGACCGGGTGGGTTTGGTGATTGTCGGAAGTCACTGACGGTGTTGCGGCTGTTGGATTCCTGTGGTGGCCATGGTGGATTGTGGTGGTGCCACTGTATTTGTGCTGGTAACGGCGGCGCCGTGGTGATGTTACCGACTGATGGTTTGGCTCTAGGGTTTTTAACATGTGTTGGATTTTGATAGTTGTTTATACATAGAATAGTGGTTGAGGGTGGTTACCAGTGTGGATGTTACCAGGTGGTGGAGACGTGATGGTAACAGCAGCATCGAGGGTGGCGGTGGGCGCAGAGGCGGAGCCTGGATTTTAGATCGTTGGTGTCACATAATAATATCAAAATATATTAATTACAAAATTTTAATTAGCAAAGGATGATTAACTACAAACATTAAAAAAAATTATACTCTATCACAATTGCCCCCTACGGTATTTCATTCGTTGAAAACGATCCATGATTGCTTCATCTGTTACACGAGCGAGTGCTTCTCTTTCTATGGCACTAAGAAGACAACCGTTCAGAAATTCATCATTCATCCGGGTACACAAATCTGACTTTACAAGTTTCATTGTTGAAAAACACCTCTCGACCGTTGCGGTTGCAACCGGCAAAACCAAAGCAAGTTGTAATAACCGGTAAACATAACGATATGAAAGATGTTTTTCGATTGCAAACATCAATCTAGAAAGTTCGACAATCACTTTTAAGTTAGCATATCTTGGATCTCGATGTACAACATCATAATAGATGTCAAGTTCATGCTTAAGAAGATCTCTTTCCACTTGATTAAAATCCATAGGATACATCTCACTTAATGAAATGTTCCGTTCATATAGATTATAAACGCTTCATATTAATTGGTTTCGTTGCAAAGTTTTGACATCTATATGTGACGTTTTTCAAAGACTGCATTCGTTTTTAAAACAAACCATAACCTTTACTCTATCGATAAAGGTTTAATAGACATAATGTAGATTATCAAACAATGATAATCTAAACTACTTTTACAAATGACCATTATATAATGGTTTACAATAATATTTTACAACAATTTATTTTCCGAATGCAGTTTTTAAACAATATCATACAAGCATGTTGACTCCAATTCTTGTCTTGAATTAGCATGCAACAGCGGAAGCTCTTAACAATCACTTGAGAATAAACATGCTTAAAACATCAACAAAAAATGTTGGTGAGTTATAGGTTTAACCTATATATCAAATTGTAATATTAATAGACCACAAAATTTCATTTTTCATAATAAAGTGCAGGTCTGTTCACTGCTGTAAAATCCATTCATATGGTGATCACCTGGTAACCGACATTAACAAAAATGCATCTAGCATATCCCCAAACATATAAACCTCGAAGTACTAAAGCAGTTCAAATTCTCTGACTGGGACTTGTCAAGGACCATAGATCTATCTTTAGGATTCGCGTCAATCAGTGGACTGATTCACTAATTCTTAGGTTACCAAGCTAGAACAAAAAGGGATACACGGTATAACAAATCAATCATAGAATTTAGTTCAAGTACTTGTGTCTATTTTGTAAAATACTTTCAAAACTGCATGTATTCTCATCCCGAAATATTAGATAGTAAAAATGAGACTATAACTCACTTTCACAGATTTTCACTTCGTCGGAAAATAACACTTGGCCACTGGTCGATTCACGAACCTATAACAAATATATACATATATCAAAGTATGATAGAAATATATTCATATCATATTTTATTACGTTTTAACGATTTAAGTTGTTAAGTTAGCAGTCCAATATTAGTAGTCCACAATTAGTAGTCCACAGTTAGTAATACATAAATCAATATATTTTCTCGAATCAATCCACGACCCAGTGTATACATGTCTCAGACTCGATCACAACTCAAAGTATATATATTATTTTAGAATCAACCTCGACCCTTTATATGCTAACTCGAGCATTACCGCGATATAGAGTGACTTACGGTTATTCCAAATAATATATAAAGATGACATCGATATGATATGTCAAAACATTGTATACGTGTCTATGGTGAAATGCCCCGTTCATATCGATTATAAATGATTCACAATAGTTGATTTCATCGCGAGGTACTTGACCTCTATATGATACATTTTACAAACATTGCATTCGTTTTAAAAAAGACAAACTTTCATTTCATCGAAAGTTGACGGCATGCATATCATTTCATAATATGTCCAACTATAATTGACCTAATCTGTCATAATAATCTTTATTGAACTCAACGACTTGAATGAAATGTCTTTTGAAATATGTCATGAATGACTCCAAGTAATATCTCTAAAATGATCAAATGCACAGCGGAGGATTTCTTTCATACCTGAGAATAAACATGCTTTAAAGTGTCAACCAAAAGGTTGGTGAGTTCATTAGTTTATCGTAATCAATCATTTCAATCATTTTAATAGACCACAAGATTTTCATTTTCATTTCTCATAAATATACATTTCATATCACGCATTTCGCAAACTGCATAGAGATAAAAATCATTCAGATGGATTGAACTCCTGGTAACCGACGTTAACTTTAATGCATAGAATATCCCCACAGACATCTCGTCTGTATAATAATAATCTCGAAGTACTAAAGCATTCGTACCCCGAATGGGACTTGTCAAGGTCCATAGATCTATCTTTAGGATTCGCGTCAACTAGGGGTCATTTCCCTAAATTCTTAGGTTACCAGACTTGAAGGGCGATATTCGATTTAGATAATCCAATCATATAATGTAGTTTCGATTACTTGTGTCTATTTTGTAAAACATTAATAAAATCAGCGCATGTGTTCTCAGTCCCAAAAATATATATTGCAAAAGCATTTAAAAAGGGAGTAATGAAACTCACAATACTGTATTTTGTAGTAAAAATACATATGACGACATTGAACAAATGCAAGGTTGGCCTCGGATTCACGAACCTATATCATTTATATATTTATTAATACACATAATCGTAATCGAACAAATTTATTTATTATATCTTAATTTATATATTATGTAATTAATTTGTGTATATATTCAAAAATGATTAATATCTATATAGTTATATTAATATATCCATATTTATTTATATACATTATTGTTTACTGTTATATTTAAAATTAATACTTTATTATGTGTACGGATTTAAATAAATAATATTAGTAAGTTTGATTTATATAGTCATGTGAAATATTAATATAACTATAGTATATGTAATAAGTATATTTTATGTACAAAATATTTATCTGTTTAAAAAGATAGTTTTTGATAATAATAATGATGTACAATAATAATAATAATAATAATAATAATAATAATAATAACTTTATTAATAATAATACTAATAATTAGTAATTCACTTAATTTATAATTTTATCCATAGTTTTTAAATCCATACATTTATATATATTCTTATAATCTTAATGATAATATCTTTAAAACTTTTATTGTCATAATCATAATACTTTTAATAATAATGATATGGATATTACTAATAATAATAATACTGATAATTTTAATGATAATATTAACAATAAGTTTTAAATAATTATAATACTAATAATAATAAGAATAATAATATTGATAGTAATAATAATAAATGATATTCATACTATTTAATAATAATAATACTAATAATAATAATATTATTACTTAATAATAATACTAATACTTATTTTAACAATATTACTAATATTACTCATTTTTGTAATTATAAATAATATTTATTACTTAAATTATTATTAATGATAACAATAATAATAATGTTGATACTAATAATAATAATCAAATTAATGATAATACATTTGAGAATAATTATAACAATAATAAAAATGACAATAATAATAGTAATAATAATTATAAAAATAAGGTTAGAGAGTATACCCCTTTAAAAGTCCTTTCTAAAAAAATTGCTTCATACGAGACTCGAACCCGTGACCTCCCGCTCGTTACCCACTCCCTTAACCATTGGGCTATTGCCCATTTTCTGATTTAAAACAATATGCATAAATATTTAACTCTTATAATGTGCTGTTTCTTTCTCTTCTTCTTCGCATACAACTAGTCGACCAGGGTGGAATTAACAAATCAATTATTTAAACAATTTAGACTCTTTGATAGAAACAGAAGGAATTAATAACGGTATTTGTATTAATTGAAAACGAATAAATAAATAAAAAATAGCAGGAAACAGACCTGCTGGTTCCACGAAATAAAGGAGATGAACAAAGTTTCGAATTTTGATTTTTAGACGTTTTTAAATAAAAATTTCAATATGAAATGTATTTGAAATCGTTTATAAAAACTTATGACATCGTCAATTGCACATGAATCGTATCAGTTAACTTAAATTCATTCAAAGAAAAATTGTTGACTTTTAAATACCTAAAATTTGACTCATAAATTCGATCTTGATAGATGAAATTGGAACGTGAAACTTTACAAAAAGTTTAAATATAATAATCCTAACACGATTGCATTACTAGTTTTTGACATATGTTTCGAATTCGAGGTTTGACATAAAAGTTGGAAGAACAGAGCAGCTCGCCTGTTTTCTTTAAAACTTAATTTGATTTTGCTGTTTTTTTTAACTCGAATTCCTTTTAGTGGAGTATTATATAAGGTTTATTAAATGTAATTACAGCTAATGTATCACAATTATTATTTGTTTGCTAGTTTGATTTGTTCAACATATATATTCCATTAGGTACGAAATATATAAAAAAAATTAAAAGTTGATATTAACCCCTAACTGATTTTGTTGTTATCCTATGATGGAATTAGATTCTGTAACAAAATTAGAGGCAGAAGACAAAGTATAAAAAGGTTGATAGTGATTTGATCTGATTTTTGGTTTCCAATGAGACGACCCGACCCAATCCATAGGGACGAATACAATAACATATGAATACATCGCGAGGTACTTGACCTCTAAATGATACATTTTACAAACATTGCATTCGTTTTTAAAAGGCAAACTTTCGTTACATCGACAGTTGACAGGCATGTAAAGCATTTCATAATATATCCAAATATAATTGACTTAATAATAATCTTGATGAACTCAACGACTCGAATGCAACATCTTTTGAAATATGTCATGAATGACTCCAAGTAATATCTCTAATATGCGCAAATGCACAGCGGAAGATTTCTTTCGTACCTGAGAATGAACATGCTTTAAAGTGTCAACCAAAAGGTTGGTGAGTTCATTAGTTTATCATAAAGAATCATTTCATAATTTTAATAGACCACAAGATTTCATACATCCATTTCTCATAATCATACGTCCCATGCATAGAGACAAAAATATCATTCATATGGATTGAACACCTGGTAACCGACATTCACAATATACATATAAGAATATCCCCATCATTCCGGGATCCTCCTTCGGACATGATATAAATTTCGAAATACTAAAGCATCCGGTACTTTGGATGGGGCTTGTTGGGCCCGATAGATCTATCTTTAGAGTTCGCGTCAATTAGGGTGTCTGTTCCCTAATTCTTAGATTACCAGACTTAATAAAAAGGGGCATATTCGATTTCGATAATTCAACCATATAATGTAATTTCGATTACTTGTGTCTATTTCGTAAAACAGTTATAAAAGTTGCGCATGTATTCTCAGCCCAAAAATATAAAGGGTAAAAAGGCAAATGAAACTCACCATACTGTATTTTGTAGTAAAAATACATATAACATCATTGAACAAGTGTAGGGTTGGCCTCGGATTCACGAACCTATATTAATTATATATATTTATATGACGGTCAATATTTGTCTAACAATTTAGGCCAAGTCATAGTGTACCACAATCCTAATGCTCGAGTCTGACTCAACAGTATAGTAACATGTTATATTACCCATGCTCAGTTAGGTCAAAAGTCAAAGGTTAAAGTAAAAACGAGGTCGCATGCACAAGTACAATAACTTATACAAAAATGATTTTTCGGTCAAACATGACTAAACGGCCTTTAGAAAAATTATCGGAGCTCTGATTGATAAACGGCCAAAGATAAAAGTTACACATTACCAAAAAGATTAAGCATAAATTTTACAGAAGTAAACTAAACCTAGACAACTCGTAGTTGCCAACGCGGTTTCGGCGTTTCAAAGTTAATTTTTCAGCTTTAATAAATTTACAAAAGTGACCGAGTAGCCTACTTTGGAGATTTTTAGAAAATTCCTCGAAACTCGGATTGACAAACGGTCAAAGCCTGCAAATTCTAGTTACCACAAAGATATAACATGATTTTTAGCAAAAGTAAACACACATCAGGCCGACCATGACAACTGATACAAAACTGACATTTTTAATAAAAAGTTTCAGTTCTTTTCAGAATTTTAAAATGTGACCAAACAGTCAACTTTGACGATTTTTAGAAAAATCGTCGAGACTCAAATTGACAAACGGCCAGAGTCGTTTGCTAGACCTTACAGTAAAGAATTTAGTGGTATTTTTTTTTTAATCTGAAACAACGCAGATCAACGAGAATTTCAGTTTCCGTATCGACGTTTCATCAAAATTTACAAAACTTCTTTTATCCATAACTTGACAACCGTTCAACGAAACGAGACGTGCTTTATATGAAAATTCATCTACTCGACGAGTAGAATCCAAATAACCACTTTTTATTACCCAGAAAATTAGTTCACTAATTATCATTAGCAATCTTAATTATGAAATTAATTGTTTAATTCATAACTTTCTAACCGTTCATCGAATCCATTCGATATCTAAATGAAAAGTTCTTAATTTTTCGCTAGCTTTCCAATGACATGCATATCTTATACCTTAATTCATCCCTAGTATAACAACCTTTAAGATTCAACATAACCTATCTAAGGGCAATATCAAATGTACAAGCATGCATAATCTTATTTTCTCGAGCACTAGTCAGGGATACACTATTGGTATATAAAAATAAAATTATGAGTACTCACGTATCAATATTGAGATTCAATATTGCAGGAACGGTACGTAAACGCAACGGAGATGATAAACACTAGATTGACCTCACGAGCATACCCTCGAACATTACCCATCACCTCCATAGCTATAACCCATAATTTCCTTAGCTCTATCCCACTCATAAAACCCGTTTTGAAAACACTTAGACAGCACTCCGTCGTATTATTTTATGTATACTACTAATAATAATAACTCCTAATAATAATATGATTAATAATAATAATAATAATAATAATAATAATAATAATAATAATAATAATAATATATAATACGAAGTAACAATAGAGAAAGAGAGATTGAGAATTGATACAATGGTACTAGAAATCGAATGACTTTATAGAAGTTTTTTTTTTTTTTTTTTTTTTTTTTACGTACGCATGCAAACAATCTTCCAGCTCATAAAGCACTTTGTGCTCTGCCGACACTCATAAATCATTTGAGTAATATGTATAATATTATTTAATATATATAATATATTTAATCTTTAGAATTAATTAAATATTATATTATATTTACGTTAATGGTAAAAATATAATTTTTACAAAAATGACACGGTCGTGGTCTCACGACGCATGTACCACTTTCGGTTTTTCGGGCGCACTTTCGTACATTTAGAAAACTAGCCTTTTACGTTACGTGACGTGTACCTTTTACAAAAATTAGACTTACTCAACAATAAATTACCTTTATAAAAATATAACTTATAAAATTGACCGTTGTGGTCATTTACTTCTATAAATCAGTGACTCGTTGTTTATCAAAATGTATTATTTTAAATCAGGACGTTTTATGACTCGTACCTTTATCAAAATATAGACTTAAATTAATTAAAAACTAATCCACTCAGAGTGTAACTTAATCTTTTGAGTGTTTTGGTCATTTACTTTTATAATTCATACCCTCGTTAGTTATCGAAGTATATTTAATAACATTAACTTAAACCAAAACGTCTTTTGACTAAATTAAAATATATTTATAATATATAGGTTTGAAATACTTTAATAAAATATTTAGATTTTAATTATATTTCAAAGTATATTTGAAGATCGTTTATGATATTATATCCTATAACGTTTATACTTTAAAAAAATATAATTTCCTTATGCGTCAACGTTTAGTTTGTTTTCCTTAAACTTTCTAAATAATATAACTATATTCCCAAAGTTTCTCTTTCACTCTAAATAATAGGAAGGTTAACTAGTTAACGTTTATATAGAAAGTCGAACAGAAAACTCCACTAACATTTGGCTAGTTCCCGTTAATTGACACCTTTGTCTTCTTTTATAACTCACTTTACCATTTTCCGAATACGGTTAATAATAAGGGTTACCTAATTCAAAGTGGACCTCATAACAGATACTCTTAATCATAATTCAATGTATCTGATAATTCAATCATTTGATATTATCTTTTAATCTCGTCGATAAACTTACACCGAACAAATATGTTTATGTAACATATTATTCATTCAATACCTTGATAGCATTTCCAAGTTAAAAAAAATAGATCTTATAGCTTATATTAACTAATCCGTTCAATGTTTTATTAATATATCTCAATTTAATAAGCACACATGTATATGCATATATATTTATTTACACATAATTGTTCGTGAATCGTTAGGCATGGTTAAAGGGTATTTGATTAAATGAATATAGTTTCAAAACTTTTGGGACTCAACATTACAGATTTTGCTTATCGTGTCGGATATATATAAAGATTAAAGTTTAAATTTGTTCGGAAATTTCCGGGTCATCACATTACCTACCCTTTAAAAGAAATTTCGTCCCGAAATTTGATAGAGATTGTCATGGCTAACAGTAAGAGTGTTTTCATGACGTATATGAACTGATAATTAGGGTTTTATCATCATTGATTAATATAGATAAAAAGATTTGTTTTTGTGAAGAGCACGAATGAAGCTATCACTTAAGAGTGAATATGAATAAAAGTAAGTTTGACTTAACCGGTGTCGTAGTCAAGATTGATTTCCGAAATTTAAGGAATTTAGAAGAAATCTTCATATTAAGATTTGATTCTTCGGTAATTAAGGAGATTCAGATCTTCTTTGATTAAAAGCGATAATCTGCTTCGATTGCTCTGTCGAAAATTTTTCCTATAAATCCACCCTCTCCATTTCCTTACAACTCACACCTTCTGTTCTTTCTTCCTCAATTCCTACTTTAAAGTATTCGTTAATATGCTCCATCCCATCCTGATCCTTGATATCCTCTTAACTTGCATATCTGTCATTCTTCTTTTTAATCTGCCACCAGAAGAATCTATTTACTTCTACTATACTCTTGGGTTTATAGTGTTTCTAGTTCTCCCGTGTCTTTATATTGCTATATGCATTGACATCTACGGTTTATAATTTGCGGGTGGTTATTGGGTTTTATATCTTCCCTTATACTTCGATGTCCTTGTTTCTGTCTTCTATAATCATTGTCATCCATAATTAATGTTCCCTTCTATTTGCTGCGGTTTATACCCCAATTTCTATGTCGGAGCTTTGTCCTTTCGTTTCTTCTTCTTACGTTTATATAACTCTTGTAATGGTCCAGAATTCGTTGGTATGGATTTTAGAATAAACATAGTAATTGTTCTAAGAAGGAATTTGAAAGGGCACTATCTTGATTTGTCAAATTACCAGAATACCCTGAAAAAGACCGAATCATCAAGAAATATTTTCTTGATATGTTTAGAGATTAGATAGAATGTCAGAGTCGTGTAAATGACACATGATGACGGTATGTTTTGTGAATCATCACATCCCATTAGAAACTCAACATGAATTACTGTAATATAATGACGTTGATCAAGTGTCATTATATTATACTAACCCATGTATCAGTTCCCAACACTACTTCAAAACATTCATATTTGAATTTTTCAGAATTTAGAAACCAACACAGTTTCTTTTATGTTGCAGATATTACGGAGAGATAAATGATCTCAGATAAAAATAGTTGTGATAATATCTCCAGAAATATGGAGAGTATATATAGTGGAAGATACAAAGGTATCTTTTAATATTTAAGATAAGATGATGATGAAGAATATCTGTCTGTGAAGGTTTAGAATAAGAAGTAAGGTGTTTGCTAACGAGTTCAGCAGGCACTGAATCATTTGGATCCTTTGAAGGCAGATTCAGTCTCTGTGATTTGTCCACGGCTTCCTTCATACTTTGCTCAATCCGTTTTTCAGTACCAAATCCTTTCTTTTTCTGAGCTTCACCAACTCACTATCTTTTATCATCAAACTTTTGACCGTTTAAACCATCTACCATTTTTATGTTTCCTCTGCATTTAATGCTATAATATCCGAATCTCTAGTTATCAATCCGAGGTGGGTTCAGAAGAATCGTGTTTTAGATGATTAAACGCTGGTGGTAATATGGTGAAATATGAAAGGTTCCCCAGTAATGATGACGAAAGGGCAACGTATCTATCGAGGTTATAATAAGACTGGTCCGACTGAAAAATCGAAGTTGACTTGCTGGAGCTGTGACAAAATTGGCTACTTTGAAAAGAAATCGAAATGTTGTTTTTGCTAATAAATGATAAAGAATTTGACGCAGGTACATGTTAGATTATAACTTTGGTTTCGAGAGTTTTTCAGGTACAAAACTTCGGGTAACGTGTGGTTGGATCATCATCTCGATTGTTCATTATTTGAAATGTCTTCCGGAATTTAGAAGGGTTTTAAATGCAGATTGTCATAGTCAGTATCCAGATGGTGAAATCTTCCTGAATCTCGAATGATTTTCATATTCCTCTGAGTGTTATGATTAAAAGTGATGTTCTATCACAGTTTTGAAGTCAAAGTATAGTTTTGGAAAGAAAAAAATATAAGGATCTAAGAGTGATGATTTCGGTTGTATCTCGAGTTGAATTCTGAAATTCCCAAAATCAGAATATGTAATTAGATTCGAATGAATATGATTGTTTTGATTTCTATAGAAGAATGTATATTGGTATAGTTGATGATTGTCGAATCAGAATTGAAGAACGTAACATATTAATTGTGATTTTATATATCTCTCGGGTATTACCTACCCGTTAAAAAAAATTTCACAAATAATATTTTGAACAAGAATTTTTTTTTTTATTACAATCTTTATGAAAATATATGTGGGTATATTTTCTTCAAATGTAATACAGATTCAATGAGTTAATATCATACTAAGCTCATTTAATTTTCAGCTTGAATTAAAAATGAATTTTCTCTACAACATTAGAGATTACATAATCATTGCGGAGTATTTCACTAATGAAATCAATACTTCAATATTTATATGTATTTCCTTAGTGAATCATGCTGATGCTCATAGAAGTCTTGCTAACTTCGCAAGATACGAATGTTGTCTTCCAGTAAGTTTCGAGTACATCGATGATGAAATTGTAGAATCAAACATGTTATTGAATGATACACTTGGTTTATTATGAAGTTGAATTCATTGATTTGAAACGGAGATTGTAATTAACGATGGTTAAGTTGTTAAAGAAAGATGTGCATCATAGCATATTAGTAATATGAATTAACCGGATAGTTAAGTTCCATACATAATAGCTTAGTACAGAAAGATGTATTATGGTTTCAGATTTCATATACATTGAATATATATAAATCCTCCGGAAAGAATGAGTTAATACTTCATAGCTCGTTGATACAATATACTCGTTGTTGATTCGTAATGATTTCCACAGTGATTTCTTGAACTGGCGGAGCTTGTGATGTTAGAGATGCTGACGATTCTAACGATATTGACATCACTGACTGGGTTGGTGAAGCTAAGGGTACTGCTGATGCTATTGGTAAAACAAGTCTAGCTTGTAAACCGCGCACCATTCTTGTCGGGGTTTCGATTCTTTCCTCTATCATCTCTGTTCACTCAACTGGTTTATGGTTAAGGTTGAGATAAATAATCTCTTAAGATTTTAGAGATTACATAATCATCGCAGGATGTTTCTCTGATGAAGTTATGAATCAATACTTCATCGTTTGTTGTTGTTGGTACTCCTTGGTATCTTTGGTGCGTGTAACGTTGATATCCGATATACAGGTTGGAATAATGAGGTGTGTGGTGCAGATGTGATTGTTGGCGGTGGTAATGATTCTGTTGATGTTAGTAATGGTGGTTGCTGTTGATGCCGGTGATGCTGCTGGTGCTTTTAGTACTGAGGCTTGCGATGTGGATGTTACTGGCGGTACTGGTTATGCGGCTGGTGCTGCTGATGGTGTTTGTAATCCTCGCACCGTATTCTCCAAAGCCACCACCCGAGCACGAAGCTCGTTGACTTCTTCTATCACACCGGGATGGTCAGCAGTTCGGACGAGCGGATAGATATAATCTAGAATTTGGTGTAGTATATAATCGTGACGAGATACTCTGGAATTGAGAGAGAAAATAGTTTCTCGAACAGGTTCGCCGGTAAGTGCTTCAGGTTCATCGCCAAGAGGGCAATGGGGTGGATGGAAAGGATCACCTTCTTCTTGTCTCCAATAATTGAGGAGGCTACGAACCCATCCCCATTTCATCCAAAATAGATGGTGACTGATTGGTTGATCCATTCCGGTCACACTGTTTTCAGAGCTCGAATGGAAATCCATATCGACATAGCTGTCGAAATCTGAGGAGTTCGAACTGGTTGAGGGATCCATCTCGTATGATTAGGGAAAGAATTTTGTTATGAAATAGATTGTAGGATTTAGATTTGGTATTCTTCAATTACATAATTTGCATATGTATATATGATACCAAAATCCCATGAATTACGGAAGAATCTTTGAAAAATGTCAGTCAAAGTTCACAGTAACAGATATGCTAGGATAAGATTTCGTCTATACACTATTATGCAATAAATGCAAGAAAACGCGTCTAGACTTAAGAATGATAAGAAGGTAGTTTCTTACAGATGATAAGTAGATGATTTTCGACATAAAATGATAAACAAAACTTTTGACATGCAGACACGGTCGAAGTCCAGACTCACTAATGCATCCTAACGACTTATCAGTTAGACACACTAATGCAGACCTGGTTCGCTAAGACCACCGCTCTGATACCACATGAGACGACCCGACCCAATCCATAGGGACGAATACAATAACATATGAATACATCGCGAGGTACTTGACCTCTAAATGATACATTTTACAAACATTGCATTCATTTTTAAAAGGCAAACTTTCGTTACATCGACAGTTGACAGGCATGTAAAGCATTTCATAATATATCCAAATATAATTGACTTAATAATAATCTTGATGAACTCAACGACTCGAATGCAACATCTTTTGAAATATGTCATGAATGACTCCAAGTAATATCTCTAATATGCGCAAATGCACAGCGGAAGATTTCTTTCGTACCTGAGAATGAACATGCTTTAAAGTGTCAACAAAAAGGTTGGTGAGTACATTAGTTTATCATAAAGAATCATTTCATAATTTTAATAGACCACAAGATTTCATACATCCATTTCTCATAATCATACGTCCCATGCATAGAGACAAAAATATCATTCATATGGATTGAACACCTGGTAACCGACATTCACAATATACATATAAGAATATCCCCATCATTTCGGGATCCTCCTTCGGACATGATATAAATTTCGAAATACTAAAGCATCCGGTACTTTGGATGGGGCTTGTTGGGCCCGATAGATCTATCTTTAGAGTTCGCGTCAATTAGGGTGTCTGTTCCCTAATTCTTAGATTACCAGACTTAATAAAAAGGGGCATATTCGATTTCGATAATTCAACCATATAATGTAATTTCGATTACTTGTGTCTATTTCGTAAAACAGTTATAAAAGTTGCGCATGTATTCTCAGCCCAAAAATATAAAGGGTAAAAAGGCAAATGAAACTCACCATACTGTATTTTGTAGTAAAAATACATATAACATCATTGAACAAGTGTAGGGTTGGCCTCGGATTCACGAACCTATATTAATTATATATATTTATATGACGGTCAATATTTGTCTAACAATTTAGGCCAAGTCATAGTGTACCACAATCCTAATGCTCGAGTCTGACTCAACAGTATAGTAACATGTTATATTACCCATGCTCAGTTAGGTCAAAAGTCAAAGGTTAAAGTAAAAACGAGGTCGCATGCACAAGTACAATAACTTATACAAAAATGATTTTTCGGTCAAATATGACTAAACGGCCTTTAGAAAAATTATCGGAGCTCTGATTGATAAACGGCCAAAGATAAAAGTTACACATTACCAAAAAGATTAAGCATAAATTTTACAGAAGTAAACTAAACCTAGACAACTCGTAGTTGCCAACGCGGTTTCGGCGTTTCAAAGTTAATTTTTCAGCTTTAATAAATTTACAAAAGTGACCGAGTAGCCTACTTTGGAGATTTTTAGAAAATTCCTCGAAACTCGGATTGACAAACGGTCAAAGCCTGCAAATTCTAGTTACCACAAAGATATAACATGATTTTTAGCAAAAGTAAACACACATCAGGCCGACCATGACAACTGATACAAAACTGACATTTTTAATAAAAAGTTTCAGTTCTTTTCAGAATTTTAAAATGTGACCAAACAGTCAACTTTGACGATTTTTAGAAAAATCATCGAGACTCAAATTGACAAACGGCCAGAGTCGTTTGCTAGACCTTACAGTAAAGAATTTAGTGGTATTTTTGTTTTAATCTGAAACAACGCAGATCAACGAGAATTTCAGTTTCCGTATCGACGTTTCATCAAAATTTACAAAACTTCTTTTATCCATAACTTGACAACCGTTCAACGAAACGAGACGTGCTTTATATGAAAATTCATCTACTCGACGAGTAGAATCCAAATAACCACTTTTTATTACCCAGAAAATTAGTTCACTAATTATCATTAGCAATCTTAATTACGAAATTAATTGTTTAATTCATAACTTTCTAACCGTTCATCGAATCCATTCGATATCTAAATGAAAAGTTCTTAATTTTTCGCTAGCTTTCCAATGACATGCATATCTTATACCTTAATTCATCCCTAGTATAACAACCTTTAAGATTCAACATAACCTATCTAAGGGCAATATCAAATGTACAAGCATGCATAATCTTATTTTCTCGAGCACTAGTCAGGGATACACTATTGGTATATAAAAATAAAATTATGAGTACTCACGTATCAATATTGAGATTCAATATTGCAGGAACGGTACGTAAACGCAACGGAGATGATAAACACTAGATTGACCTCACGAGCATACCCTCGAACATTACCCATCACCTCCATAGCTATAACCCATAATTTCCTTAGCTCTATCCCACTCATAAAACCCGTTTTGAAAACACTTAGACAGCACTCCGTCGTAATATTTTATGTATACTACTAATAATAATAACTCCTAATAATAATATGATTAATAATAATAATAATAATAATAATAATAATAATAATAATAATAATAATAATAATAATATATAATACGAAGTAACAATAGAGAAAGAGAGATTGAGAATTGATACAATGGTACTAGAAATCGAATGACTTTATAGAAGTTTTTTTTTTTTTTTTTTTTTTTTTTACGTACGCATGCAAACAATCTTCCAGCTCATAAAGCACTTTGTGCTCTGCCGACACTCATAAATCATTTGAGTAATATGTATAATATTATTTAATATATATAATATATTTAATCTTTAGAATTAATTAAATATTATATTATATTTACGTTAATGGTAAAAATATAATTTTTACAAAAATGACACGGTCGTGGTCTCACGACGCATGTACCACTTTCGGTTTTTCGGGCGCACTTTCGTACATTTAGAAAACTAGCCTTTTACGTTACGTGACGTGTACCTTTTACAAAAATTAGACTTACTCAACAATAAATTACCTTTATAAAAATATAACTTATAAAATTGACCGTTGTGGTCATTTACTTCTATAAATCAGTGACTCGTTGTTTATCAAAATGTATTATTTTAAATCAGGACGTTTTATGACTCGTACCTTTATCAAAATATAGACTTAAATTAATTAAAAACTAATCCACTCAGAGTGTAACTTAATCTTTTGAGTGTTTTGGTCATTTACTTTTATAATTCATACCCTCGTTAGTTATCGAAGTATATTTAATAACATTAACTTAAACCAAAACGTCTTTTGACTAAATTAAAATATATTTATAATATATAGGTTTGAAATACTTTAATAAAATATTTAGATTTTAATTATATTTCAAAGTATATTTGAAGATCGTTTATGATATTATATCCTATAACGTTTATACTTTAAAAAAAATATAATTTCCTTATGCGTCAACGTTTAGTTTGTTTTCCTTAAACTTTCTAAATAATATAACTATATTCCCAAAGTTTCTCTTTCACTCTAAATAATAGGAAGGTTAACTAGTTAACGTTTATATAGAAAGTCGAACAGAAAACTCCACTAACATTTGGCTAGTTCCCGTTAATTGACACCTTTGTCTTCTTTTATAACTCACTTTACCATTTTCCGAATACGGTTAATAATAAGGGTTACCTAATTCAAAGTGGACCTCATAACAGATACTCTTAATCATAATTCAATGTATCTGATAATTCAATCATTTGATATTATCTTTTAATCTCGTCGATAAACTTACACCGAACAAATATGTTTATGTAACATATTATTCATTCAATACCTTGATAGCATTTCCAAGTTAAAAAAAAATAGATCTTATAGCTTATATTAACTAATCCGTTCAATGTTTTATTAATATATCTCAATTTAATAAGCACACATGTATATGCATATATATTTATTTACACATAATTGTTCGTGAATCGTTAGGCATGGTTAAAGGGTATTTGATTAAATGAATATAGTTTCAAAACTTTTGGGACTCAACATTACAGATTTTGCTTATCGTGTCGGATATATATAAAGATTAAAGTTTAAATTTGTTCGGAAATTTCCGGGTCATCACATCCAATTCTAAATATACGATTTTTATATAATTAATATTAATGAATTAATGAATTAATGATTAATAATTATAAATATTTTAATTATAATCAAAAATACAAATAATACTAATAATAATAATAAGAGTAATAATACTACTAAGTCATAAAAATGATAATTTTAGTGAAATTGATAATAATACTAATGTTATTAATAATAATTATAATAATAATACTAATTATATTATTATTAGTAGTAATAATATTTTATATAACAGATTCCATATTTACATAGTATTAATAACGCTAGTATTGATATCAATAATAACAATATCATTATAACAACTATATTATTCCATATTATAGATTATATAATACATATTATATCATAATGAGTATTATACATTTTAATGATAATAATATCTAATAATAATGAAGTTATAACAAGTTACATGTTTCCATGATATGATTAATAATACTGATTTTGATAAAAGTAATAATAATAATATTACAACAAATATATTTTTATCTTGTAATTAATTCAATTAATTGTTCGTGAATCGTCGAAACTGGTCGGAGGTCAAATGATTTCATAAAATAGTTCAAAATTTTTGAAATTCAATTTAATAGACTTTGTTTATCATGTCGAAACCATATAAAGATTAAGTTTAAATTGGTCGAAAATTTCCGGGTCGTCACATATGGTCTATCAATACATGTATAATACAAGAAAGTTAGTTAAGATATAGTTAGTATGGATTTGTTACAAAATTTCACGTAGCTAAAACAAGCAAATTTATCCAATTTTGTTTTACCCATAATTTCTTCGTTACAAACCCATTTTGAGTGAATCCAATTGCTATGGTTTCGTATCGAACTTAACTTTATGAAAATAAACTGAAAAAAGTGATGGTTTATAGTCAGATTTATAGGTTACTGATGTGTGTAGCGTGGGGGTACGAAAATACTATATATTTTTAGTACGAAAAGCGATACAAACTACAAAAGTTTTAATTATTTATTTACAGATGGGATATACCTAAACCTTGCTACAACACTATAGGCAGTGTACCTAATCGTAGAGTAGTATAGTTTTTAGTAAGTCCGGTTCGTTCCACAGGGAGCGGGCTTATTGTACACTATATTTTAATTAACTATATTTGTACAAAATATTTATAATAATATATAAAAGGGGGTTTACCGTTTAATGACCGATTTGTCGATTTTAAAACTTTAGTCGCAGTTAAAACCTAATGTAAAATATTAAATAAATAAAAGACTTAATTTAAAGCGTAAAATAAATAACGATAATGAAATTGCAATAAATAAAAGTGCGATGAAATAAAATTGCGATAATTAAAAATGTGATAATTAGAAGTGCAATTAAATATGAAAATAAAGGAATTATGCTTATTTAAACTTCCGTAATCATGATGTTTGACGTGTTAATTTTATTTTATTCCCATGGATTAATTGTTCTTTGTCCTGGATTATTCAATATGTTCGTCTGGTTTTTGTCCATAACAGTCCATCAGTCATAAATATAAAGTGCGAGTGTCCTCGTCAAATTATCCTTATACCCGAAGTCAAATATTCCAACTAATTGGGGACTTAAACTGTAACAAGGTCTTAATACTTTGTTTAATAATTACACCAGGATATCGACTGAGTGTAACCCAAGGTTTTAATACTTTGTTATCAATTATGTCAAGTGTCCTTGTACATAATTTCACCCCTGTTTTAATAATTCTAGTGGCTATTAATCCATTCCCGTGTCCGGTTAAATAAACTATTATTCGTACATATAAATACCCCGCCCATCGTGTCCGATTTGAGTGTATATGGTTATTTATAGGTACATCCAATTGTAAATCTTTATATTAAAATTAACAAACTATCATTTAGTTAAACAAATATAAAGCCCATTAATAGCCCATAGTCTAATTTCCACAAGTGTCGTTCTTTTATCCAAACCCCAATTATGGTACAAAATCCAATTACCCAATTTTAATATTTTTAGCCCAACATCATGATTACTTCGTCTTAAATAAGCATAATAATAACTTAAGTACGAGACATCAATGTAAAAAGGAGAACATAGCTTACATTGATTATTTATCGCGTAGTGTTACACGGACAGAGCTTCGACTTTAAAACCCGTAAAATAACCTTTACATAACCCAAACTAATCTAATATAAAACTATCCTATACTATAATATATATATATATATATATATATATATATATATATATATATATATATATATATATTTATTATTATTAGAGGAGTATTATATATATATATATATATATATATATATATATATATATATATATATATATATATATATATATATATATATATATATATATATATATATATATATTTTTTTTACTCGTCGAATTCGTTGGTTATTTATAGATGTGGCCAGGATTTTGGCCCCATGCGATCGCATGGATTTTTGCCTTCCAGGCCATGCGATCGCATGGCCAGCTGGATCCAGCCACATTTGCTTGTTTTCTTCTTTGTCGACATAATATATAAATATATATAATATATATATAATTTATATAATTATATATATAATATATATATAATTTATATAATTATATATATATTATATTATATTCTTGTGCATAGTAGACTCATAATTTTTGGTCCGTTGCGTCGCGCGTTGATAGTTGGCTCAGGTCCCGGTTTCGGATTTTTGAACGTCCTTTCGTATAATTTAATATCTTGTACTTTGCATTTCGCGATTTGTAACTTTGCACAAAAATTATTTTCCTTAACTTCCAAAATCCGTGCGAGTCTTTTATTCACTTTTTAGTGGCACTTTTGAGTGCACTATGGCTTTAGTGGCACTTTTCCAGCTTTAGTGGCACTTTTTCTCCAATTCTTTAATCTTCATGCTTTTCGTTTCGTAACTTGTACTCTTGTCAATTTTAGACGTTTCTCATCATTAAATTGAACCACTTGGATTGTATCTTGTACATTTGAGCTTTTTGGACATTTGCGTCTTCAATTCTTCGTTTTCGCCTTTTGTCTTCGCACTTATTTAATATAAACGATTACAACTTAAAATAGGACAATTACAACTAAATAATTTACATATTGGGAGGATATTGCTACTAAATATATGTTCATTTGGAGCACTATCAGTTACAAGTCGTTTTTGTAAGAGGTAGTCATTTCAGTCGAAAGAACGACATCTTGATGACCATTTTGAAAAACATACTTCCACTTTGAGTTTAACCATGATTTTTGGATATAGTTTCATGTTCAACAAATATCATTTTTCCAGAAGAAAAACTTTTAAATCAAAGTTTATCATAGCTTTTAATTATCTAACCCAAAACAGCCCCCGGTATTTCTACGACGGCGTATGTCCAGTTTTACGGTGTTCTTCGTGTTTCCAGGTTTTAAATCATTAAGTTAGCATATCATATAGATATAAAACATGTGTTTAGTTAATTTTAAAAGTTAAGTTAGAAGGATTAACTTTGTTTGCGAACAAGTTTAGAATTAACTAAACTATGTTCTAGTGATTACAAGTTATATTCTTCGAATAAGATAGTTATATATATATATATATATATATATATATATATATATATATATATATATATGAATTGAATGATGTTATGAACATCATTACTACCTCAAGTATAGTAGGTAAACCTACTGAAAATGACAAGAAATGAGCTAGAGCTTCAAAGGATCTTGAATGGCTTGAAAGTTCTTGAAGTGGAATCATGACACAAAAATAAGTTCAAGTAAGATTTCTACTCGAAATAAGATTGTTATAGTTATAGAAATTGAATCAAAGTTTGAATATGAGTACTACCTTGAATTAGAGAGATAACCTACTATAAATAGCAAAGGTTTATTGATCTTGGATGATTACTTGGAATGGATTAGAAAGCTTGGAAGTAAACTAGTAAACTTGAAAGGGTTTTCGAAGTGTTCTTGAGTAGTTGTTTTTATGATGATTATAGATAATAACCAAAACTTGTATTTGATGATTTCTTGATGGAAAAATAGTAGTTTAGACGTTCATGGAAGAGAGTGTGTGTGTTTTGAGAGAGAATTGGAAAGAAAATTGGAATGAAATGGAGTGAATGATGAGTGGTAAGTGGTGAGTGGTGAGTGGGGTTAAAAGGAGTTCTAGTTAGTTGACTAGTTCATGGTAGAAGTTAAACTTGATTAGTCATGCATGACATAATCAAGAGTGGAATCCCATGCTAGTTCCTATTGGCATATACCCATAGTAAGTACGTCTAGAAGCTGTGTATAATATGAGTACGAATACTGAATGAGTACGAGTAGAATTGTTGATGAAAATGAATGGAAATGTAATTGTAACCATTTTTGTTAAGTATGAGTGTTTTGATATATGTCTTGAAGTCTTCCAAAAGTATATATTAATACATCTTAATACACTATATGTATATACATTTTAACTGAGTCGTTAAGTCATCATTAGTCGTTACATGTATGTGTTGTTTCGAAGCCTATAAGTTAACGATCTTGTTAAATGTAATTAATCCATTGTTTTTGTACTTAATGAGATGTTAAATTGTTATGTTAACATAATAACATGGTGTATTAATATATCTTAATATCATATATATATGTTAAAATGATATTACAACGATAATTGTTACATATATATATATATTGTTTCGAAATCCTTAAGTTAGTAGTCTCATCTTACTCGTGTAGTTCATTGTTAATACACTTAATGATATATTTAATTATCATTTTATCATTTTAACATAATGTATTAATATCTTAATACAATACATATGTATTAATTTTAATTAAAACGTTGTTATAACGATAATCGATATATATCGTTTCGAGTTTCTTTAACTCGGTAGTCTCATTTTATGCATATAACTCTATGTTAATATATTTTGTGAGATACTTACTTATCCTAATATCATGTTAAATATATGTATGTATGTATGTGTGTGTGTATATATATATATATATATATATATATATATATATATATATATATATATATATATATATATATATATATATATATATATCCATATATATATCATCATGTCGTTTTTACAAGTTTTAACGTTCGTGAATCACCGGTCAATTTAGGTGGTCAATTATCTACGTAAAACTCATTTCAACTAATCAAGTCTTAACAAGTTTGATTGCTTAACATGTTGGAAACATTTAATCATGTAAATATAATTCTCATTTAATATATCATCATGGAAAAGTTCGGGTCACTACACTTAACCTCATTAACTTAGATGCATCAAACATACAAAACGAATTACGCGGACTTAAAGCATCCATATTAGTAAGCAATTCGGTGCTTACCTCACTAAATCGATCACCAAGTTCTTGAATTATCATATCCAAAACTGCATTAAAAATGTCAAACTTGAAGAAATGTTGATTGGTAATATTCGACTTTCGATTTCTTAAAACAACATATACTTCATCCATGTTTAACCTTTCAAGATCGTGATGTGACAAAATGAATATACATCCTCCAATAACCCATCAAACCCGCTCTCTCTAAAGTCTTACAATGAATTTTTCGTTGCTTCCACCAACGAAACCGCTTCTAGTATATTTTGATCTTTTCTTTGAAGAGCTCGTGATAATACATTTGTGAGCCCTAAAACATGCAACATCAAGTGCAAATAAAACACAAAATCAAAGGTTTCAAAATAAGTTAGAATCCCGGATGCCCGGCGCCGACTCAAAGCATTATCACCATCACTTTTAACATATTCAAGAACCCTGACAACTTCCGAAAACAAAGACTTTAAACTTGACATTGTTTTATGATGAGAGCCCCATCTTGTATCACCTGCCCTTACAAGAGAAAGTTCTTGATTTTTCCCACTTCCCGTTTCAATTTCACCACTAGTAATTTATTTTGCTAGCTTATCTTTATAAGCTCCTCGTATCATATCTTTTCATTTACACGAAGCGGAAACAACATTTACCACCAATGCCAATGTTGAGTCCCCAAAATAATTAAGGATTTAATTATGACAAAACAATATTTATTTGCACTAAAGTGTTATGTGCAGCCAGCACACGTTTGTTTATGTATAGTCAGCTAATATAGCTGTGTCGAGTGTTTAGTATGCTGCCTAGTCTATCAGCACAAGGTAGAAATGTATTCTTCGAATCAGCACAGGATGTGCACCCAGCAAATCAAGAATATCAAGTGACTCAGCATATGAAGGACCAGTAAGTCTGGATATTAGCATACAACACAAGACAGCCATGCTCCATTACAAGCATGGTAGTTTCCCAGAGTGGTCTACATCAATGCACTATTCAACAGAAGTCGAAGACACAGTTGAACAGAAAAGGACAGGAGTCGGCGGCTGACAAGTGACCTTACAAGACCACGTGGGAATGCAGAAGTGGAACGCATGTGCAGACATGTGTTATACTTTATTCATACCTAGGGAACACAACATTCCATTTGTTTAAATCAAATGGTAGTGCCAAACCGAATGGGTGTGTTCCAGCAAATAGCTACCTAAGAGGAAAGAAGGAAAGCACGCCTTCTGACACAATTGTCCCCACAAGTACAAGGCATCCAATGTACTAGTGGACAATAGATTAATTACACAGTTAATAGAACTACTATATATATTGTTGTATCCACTATTGTAAAAAGGAGTGGTGTGGGTTTATTTGTTAGAGTCCAAACCGTGTAATAGCTTTAGTTTGTCTCTTAGCTATAATCTAGGTAATCTGTATCAACCAACTATCATTTCCGCCAAGGATAGTTGTGATTCTTTCTGATTTAATCAATAAAGAATAACAGTTGAAAATTACCTGTGACTCTATATTATTTACTACAGAATACTAAACGTGATTAACTGACTAGTTAATTAAGAAAAGAATTGTATTCACCCCCCCTCTACAATACTCCTGTTGTTATTTAGGGACCAACAACTGGTATCAGAGCTTCAGTCTTGATAATTAATATCTTGGATCTGAATTCTCTTATGGCTTCGTATTCAAACTCAGCTTACCTTGAGAATGGCTCGTCTAACAGACCACCTAAGTTTGATGAACATGAGTATGAAACCTGGAAGGCAAGGTTCATGCTCCATCTTGAGTCTGTGGATTCACTCATGCCTGGAATTGCCAAAGATGGCCCTTTTGTTCCCACTGAGACAGTTGGTAGTGCACCAGCAACAGCTGACACTCCTGCCATCCCTGGCAGAGAGGTTATTCTCACTCCCTCTAGATGGGATGATGAGGATAAACGTCGAGTTGGTCTTGACCCTAAAATCAGAACCCTGTTAGCCATAACTTTGCCTAACCCACTGTTCAAACTGATCAAGGGAAAAGAAAATGCTAAGCTTATGCTTGACTACCTAGATGTCACCTATGAGGGTATGGGAGAAGTTAGGCAGAACAGGATGATTGCTCTTAAAAGAGAATATGAAATGTTCTTTGCCTATAAGAATGAAACCCTTAAGCAAACCTTCATTAGGTTTAACTCTTTGATAGCAGACCTGACCACTTTAAATGTAACCTACACTGAATTTGAACAAGTGAACAAATTCATTGATGCACTGCCATGTAAATGGAAACCTGTTACTGACCCATTAAGAACCACACAGACCCTAAAGAACTTTAACCTGTCTTCTCTCTACAGTTCCCTTTGGAATCATGAGAAGGCAGAAGCCAAGTTTGAACTTAACATGAAAGAAAACTTTAGGTCTGCCCCCACCACTTCAAAATCATCTAAAAATGATGATGCTGCTCTTATTGCTGCTGCTAAATGGAAGAAAGCTCAAAAAGCTTTACTGGTTCAAAAGTTACTGGCAGAACAAGAGTCAGCTGATAGTGTTGAGGAAAATGGTACTGGGTCTGAAGAAAGCAGTACAGATGAAAGTGATGTAGAAGGGTTTGCTGAAGGTATGGCTCTGCTGGCTAGGCAGTTCAAAAGGTTCAATCGTAGTAGAACCAGCAAGTCATACAAAGGGAGCAAAAAGCCAAATGCTAGGTACAACAGCAAGTCAGTCAAGGGTCCTAAATCTGAGTGCTTTAATTGTGGGAAGGTTGGACATTTTGCTGCTGAATGCATGTCCAAGAAACCTTCCACGTCACATGCTAACTCTTTCTCAAAAGCTGATAAGTACAAAAACAAGTACAAAGCTATGAAAGCTCAGATGAAGGAAAGTGCAAAGACTGACAAGAAGGGTAAACAGCCAGAAAAGGTTCTAGTTGCTGAACATCATGACTGGGATGAAGCCAGCACGTCCTCATCTTCTGATAGTGATACTGATGATGATGGTGCTGGTTATGCTACTGGTAAAAAGCTGTGTTTGATGGCCAAAGAGGTCGAGGAGTCTGATGAGGATGATGGTGGTAGTACGTTTTTGGCTGATATGAGGGAAGCTGATCAAAACAGAGATTCTCCTCAATGGAAAACTGAAATGATGTATAAGGTTGATAATTTTCGAACTTATACTGATGATGAAAAAGCTGAAATGTTTGACTACCTAAGAATTGATTTATGCAGAAGCTGCAAACGTGAAGAGAGTTTGAAATCTAA
This sequence comes from Rutidosis leptorrhynchoides, assembly GCF_046630445.1. Lineage (NCBI taxonomy): Eukaryota > Viridiplantae > Streptophyta > Magnoliopsida > Asterales > Asteraceae > Rutidosis > Rutidosis leptorrhynchoides. Next base: position 148,277,347 of record NC_092335.1, on the reverse strand, counting down.
TAACAAATCTTTAAATGAAAAACTCAAAGGCAAAAATGATGAAATTAAGATCTTAAAAGATACAATTTCCAAACTTGAAAAACAAAACTTTGCTTTAGAAACTCTTCACGTTGAGGCAGCAGAAGTCAAGACCCAGCTGGACAATCTCAAAAGAGTTGTTGCTTCATGGTGCACATCTGCTCAACGCACAGCTAAATGTGTTAACGAGCAGGTGCCTGCCCAAGTTCAAGCCTTCTTTGCTGGTGACTATGCTGCTGCTGCTGCTATTGCAGAAGTTACTTTCATGGACCCGATTCTTGAAACTGATCCTGAAGCTGTCTTGCCAAATACTTTTGCCAAGATAGTTGAAGGTAAAAAGGTTGTGACAAACAAATTTGTTAGACCTACTGTGTCCCCACCACCTGCCATGAAAGAAATTTTGGAGGATGAAGTTAGAGCAAGAGAAGCCAGTAACTCAATTGATGAGACTACTGACCCCTCAAGCATCCACTACATGACTCCGAAAGAAAGACGTATTAAAAGGGAAATCACTGAAAACAATTTGAGAAAAGTTAAACCAACTGATTCCCCTTCGTGTTCGAGTTCTACCAGTGCTAAGCGAGCTGATGACCAATCTACTGGTCACCCAGTAGCTGCAGACAAGCCAGTGAAACGAAATACTGGCAAATCTAAGGCAGCAGTTAAGATACCTACTGGTTCATCAGCATCAGAAGACAAGCCAGCAACTTCCCACGCTAACTTGTCAAATGATAAAGAAAAGACAGTTCACCATGGTCATGGTACTGGTTCCAAAAGGAAAGCTGCCCATAAGGGAAAAGCAAAAATTGACTCGACTGATGAGCTGTCTATCACTGAGATAATGACAGCCAAGCTTGACCAGCTAATTGAGGCAGTAATTAAAAGTCGACCCGATCCTACTGCCCTTATTAGATCTGTGCATGACCAGCCACAAAAGCCAAAAGTGAGAAAATGCTACAAATGTGGCAGCAAAGCTCACCTGGCTAACCAGTGTACTCAAACCCAAACCCCATCTGCTGCTTCTTCTAGCAAGCCAGTAGAAAAGAAGAAGTCATCAAAGGTGACTCCTTCAGAACCCATTCTTGGATGGGTTTCCAAAAAGAACTAATCTCTAAGTTATTGTGCAGGGCATTCAAAACAAGCAAATCTGGTATCTCGACAGTGGATGTTCGAGACATATGACCGGAAGTAAGTCCCTGCTGATGGACTATCAGGAAAAGGATGGTCCAGTTGTTTCGTATGGAGATAATTCGTTGGGTTACACAAAGGGTTTTGGTACTTTGACAAATGGGAATGTCACGTTCTCAAATGTTGCATATGTAGTTGGGCTTAAACATAACTTACTCAGCATAAGCCAACTGACAAGCAAGAATAAGATAGTCCAATTCAGAAAGAAAATTGGTACTATTTTTGATAAGACAGGGAAGCCACTGCTGACTGCAAAACGTCATGAAAACATGTATCAAATTGACATGAACACAGCAGTCACAACAACTGATACTTGTTTCTATTCGAAGGCAGCAGACAACCTGAAGTGGTTATGGCACAAGAGACTCTCACATCTCAACTTCAAAGATATTCACAAATTATCCAGTAGAAGTTTGGTGTCTGGGCTACCCACAATGTCTTATGTGAAGGACAGATTGTGTCCTGGTTGTGAAAAGGGGAAACATCACCATGCCTCGTTCAAATCCAATCAAATCTCATCTGTTGAGAAACCATTTCACTTACTTCATATGGATCTATTTGGTCCAGTGAATGTGGCCAGCTGTAGTGGGAAGAAGTATACACTGGTTATTGTTGATGAATACTCGAGATACACTTGGGTGTTCTTTCTGAGGCAAAAGAGTGAAGCTGCTGATGAAATCATCAATTTTATCAAAAGAATGGAGCTTTTGAATGGGCAACTGGTGAAGCAACTAAGAAGTGATCATGGTACAGAATTCAGAAATGCTACATTAGAAGAATTTTGTGCTGACAAAGGTCTTTCCCAAAATTTCTCTGCTGTGAGAACACCTCAGCAAAATGGTGTTGCAGAAAGAAGAAACAGAACTCTCATTGAAGCAACAAGATCTATGTTGGCTGAGTCTGGGTTGAAGAATTCCTACTGGGCAGAAGCTGTGAATACTGCCTGTTTTACCCAGAATAGATCTCTTATTGTGAAAAGACATCAGAAAACTGCTTATGAAGTTCTCAAAGGAAGAAGACCCTCAATTTCATTTCTTCATGTATTTGGCACTCCCTGTTACATTCTAAATAATAGGGATCAGCTGGGCAAATTCGATGCTAAAGCTGATGAAGGTATATTCCTTGGATATTCCAACATGTCAAAGGCATATAGGGTCTACAACAAAAGAAGAGGTTGTTTTGAAGAATCCATTAATGTTACATTCGATGAAACTGCCTCTGCTTCATCTACTGATCGTGAAGATGAAGTGTTACTGTTTGAAGAGCCTACTCAGCAAGCTCTTGATGATGAAGAGCCAGCAGCACAACCCTCACCAATCCATGCTGCTGGGTTCTCTGATGATGAAATGGAACATTCTGTTCCATCTGTGTCTAAACCAAGTGGACCTACTGGCTCTACTGAAGTGCTGCAACTTGAGCCTAGGTCTGCTGGTTCTGAGAGATCACAAGCTGGTACTGATTCTACTGATATTGATCAGCAACCTTCTGTTGCTGCTCACTCATCTGAACCAGCTGATGATCAAGATGCTGTGTGTTCTACAACCAGCTCACCTGTTCATAACACCAAATGGACAAGGGAGCATCCGATTGAGCAGATTATTGGTAATCTTGCGAGTGGTGTTAAAACACGGAGGCATGCTACCAGTAACTTTTGTATGCATGTTAATTTTGTGTCTACCATTGAGCCCACGTGTCCTGAGGAAGCACTTCAAGATCCTAGCTGGGTTGGTTCAATGCAAGAAGAAATTACTCAGTTTGATAGGAACAAAGTGTGGACATTGGTACCTGAACCTGAGGATAAGACAAAGAAGATCATTGGTACTAAGTGGGTATTTAAAAACAAGATGGATGAAGATGGTGTCGTTATCAGAAACAAAGCAAGATTGGTTGCTCAAGGGTTTAGACAGGAAGAAGGATTGGATTATGGGGAAACTTATGCACCAGTGGCTAGGATGGAAGCTATCAGATTGTTCTTAGCATATGCTGCTAGGATGAACTTTAGAGTATTTCAGATGGATGTTAAATCTGCTTTTCTGAATGGGAAGCTGCAAGAAGAAGTTTATGTCAAACAGCCTCCTGGTTTTGTAAGCAGTAAATATCCAGACCATGTCTACAAGTTAGACAAAGCTCTTTATGGCCTTAAACAGGCTCCAAGAGCATGGTATGAGACACTTCATGTGTATCTCACTGGTATAGGTTTTAAAGTTGGAACGATTGATACCACTCTATTCTCAAAGGAGATAGATGGTGATCTCTTGTTGGTACAGATATATGTGGATGATATTATTTATGGTTCTAAAAATGAAAAACATTGTCAGGATTTTTCAAAACGTATGTCAAAGGCATATGAAATGAGTTTACAAAGAGATCTGCAATACTTTTTAGGATTGCAGATCAAACAACTTGATGATGGAATATTCATAAGTCAAGATAAATATATCAAAGATATGTTAAAGAAATTTGGTCTGACCTGTTTAAAAGACATAGGGACTCCAATGGCAGCATCCATTAAAATAGATGCTGATCCAAATGGTGAACCAGTCAATATCACTGAATATAGAGGTATGATTGGATCCCTACTTTATCTCACAGCCAGCAGACCAGATATTATGTTCGCCACATGTCTCTGTGCCAGATATCAAGCTGATCCTAAAGAGTCACACTTGCTGGCAGTAAAAAGAATATTCAGATACCTAAAAGGTACTGCTAAACGTGGTCTTTGGTATCCCAAAGACCAGGATTTTGAACTAATTGGGTATTCAGATGCTGACTTTGCAGGGTGTAAAATAGACAGGAAAAGTACTACTGGTGGGTGCCAGTTACTGGGTAGTAGGCTAGTCAGCTGGACAAGCAAAAAGCAAAATACTGTGTCCACATCCACTGCTGAAGCAGAATATGTCTCTGCTGGTAGTTGTACTGCTCAAGTACTGTGGATGCAAAGCCAGCTAAAGGACTATGGTGTTCATGTTACAAAAACTCCAATCTACTGTGACAACACCAGTGCAATTGCTATCACCAACAATCCTGTGATGCACTCAAGGACTAAGCACATCGATGTTCGGTATCATTTCATAAGGGATCATGTTCAAAAGGGTGATGTTGAGTTACATTTTATTTCTACAGACCAGCAATTAGCAGACCTATTTACAAAGCCATTAGATGAGAAACGTTTTAACTATCTCATCTCTGAGCTGGGTATGCTTGAGCTTTAAATAAAAGACAACTTTTGGTGGTGTGCTGGCTCTACAACGTGTAGGGCAAACCAGTAAGTCACATTTATTTACTTACTGCCTACATGTCAAACAACCAGCACAGCAAGGTCTTTTATATTTTGGTTACTTAAATGTTTTAAATGAAATAATAAATAGCTCTCCAAATTTAATGATTCCTTAAAACTGGAAACTCATTTACTTCCAATGATTTAAATTAAATTCATGACATATTAAATGTAACAAAAGTATTTTGTATTTAATAAAAAAAAAAATTATTTTTGAGGTTTAAATCAATTTGTTTGAAATAAAATCTGATGCATTTAATGCTGTATGGGAGTAATGAGTGTTTAAGCCGTATAAATGTCATGTCAACCGTCTGTCTCCCTTTGAAAACGTGCCAGTCTGTCACATCTGCCCACGCGCCTGCAGATGACAGTAATTTTCTCTCTCCTGCACTTTTTCACCCACTCACAACGGATAAAAGTGTGTTTCATCTTACAAAATAACCTTCGGTTATTCATTTTTCAAAATACACACACTTTTACTCTCAAAATCTTTTCAATCTTCAAATCTTCATCCTACACTCATCAATGGCAGAACAACAATAGCAATCACCACGTGCTGCAAGCCAGCAAGAGGAACAACAGCAACAACAACCTCAAACAATCGAACCACAACCGCAACCACAACCTGCCCCACAACCGGCACCGGCACCGGAGGAACCGGTGGTTCAAGAACACGTCGTTCAAGGACCACTGTTCAATCTCCACCCCAACCTGGTTAGGGCTCCAAATGCACCTGATCACTCACTGATTCGCCTATCTAGAGGCAATGCTGCACATGCCCTCTCTATTCCCAAATCGAAGGTTAACAAAGGGTATGAGGCCCTCATCGAATACATCCGTCAATCACCTTTGGCAAGAGCCATCACCGGTGTACCTTCCCGATTCTATGCTGCCTGTTTGGCACGATTTTGGTATACTGCCACTGTTGCCACCACTCCCGGCAACGTTCCATGTATTCGTGGCATGGTGACTGAAACCCTAAATTGCTCTGTCACCGTCGAAGCTATTAGACGTGCTCTTCAATTGCCCGGTGGACCATTTGTTGCTTCACCTACTAGTGACGAATTAAGAAGGGAGGTGTTGGAGACCATTGGGTTTGCTGGACCAGTGGCACATACACCGTTGAGAAAGCATATGCCACCTCTGTGGTACTACTTCTTTGGGTTGATGACTCAGTGCATGAGTCAAAAGTCAGGAAGCTTTGACCAATGCTCAGATTTTGAGCTCAAGCTTGGTCATGGGTTGTTGTTCAATAGGAACATCGATTACGCCCTTGAAATTTATTTGAGGCTAAGGGAAATGGTGACTGCTAGAGTAAGAACCAACTTGATTCCATTTCCACGATTCTTAAGCCTGGTATTTGAAAGTGAACTGGGTGAAGCTTATCAGCAAATTGCTGATCAATCATTTGAGGTCCCAGTAAAACAAGGGGGTATGCCAAAGGATGTACCTGCTGCTCCATATGCTGAGTTGACACCAGCAATGAACGAGTATCTTGCTGCTCGTCGTGGAGCCACCCAATCGACTGCCTCTGGTTCTGCACCAGCTGAGGGGGAGGGTCCTCAGCGAAAGCCAGCAACGCGAAGGAAGCAGCCAGCTACCTCAACTAGTACAGCCACCGTCTCATATACTGGTAAAGCAGTAGTTGTATTAGAATCTAGTGCTCTCTAATCATAAAGAACAGCCCTAGTCTTATATACTGACTACCCATTTCTAGTGTTGGAATCCGTTGCTCATCTATTTCTTGGTAACAGGCAAACCTAAGCGTGCTAAAGCTGGCTCCAAGCGAACCACAGGGGAGATTGCACCAGTCTCAGCTGCTGCTCCTGCAAAGGATGTAGCTATGGAACCTGGTGCGTTTCTAGACCAAACAGCAGAACAATCTAACTTAATTAAAAAATTTTTAACTGCTGACTTGAAAAATGTTGAGGGAGTTAACGGTATAACCCTGGCTCCCAAGCTGACTGGTTTTAAAACTGGTGTCAAGAAGAGTAGCAACCCATACTCGTCTAACCAGGCACTTCCACATTTTTCTGAAATGAACTTATTGCAATACTCTCTGCTGACAGTACAACTAGCAGAGAACATAACTGACCCCCAAAGCAGGCTTGAGCTGGGTCTTCATCGTGTTGAACCAGCTCAGGTGACTGCACAGCCAGTATGTTACTCGGATACTGTTAAGAGTCGCACTCCTACATCATTACCAGCCAGATCTCTTACACTATCTGGGTCAACATGTGTTGCCAATGAGTCAGCAGAGTCACCGCTGTACTTACAGACACCTTCTTCTGTCTCATTCGAAGGGCTGACCAAATCACAAGTCTGTCCCCAGAGACCAAAAACAGATGCAATTGTTGAGTCAAATTTATTTGGTTCTACAGTTGCTAACATAACTTGTTCTATTGTTTCAGTTCTTAGCAGGGTAGATGAACAGGCAGAGGGGGAGCAAAATAAAGATGTTGTTATTCCTACTGGTGATATTGCTGTCTCTGCTACTGGTGTTGGTGCCACTGATTCTGTTACTGGTGGTGCTGATGCTAGTACTGTTGATTCTGCTGCTGCTGGTGTGGAAGATGTTATCATGGAAGAACCTCCTGTTCTTGAGAAGGTTATTGACAATATTGTCAAGGATGTTCTTCTTGATGAACCTGTCACCCAGCCAAGAGTGGACCCTGCATTAATGTCTGATGAGCCTGCTGATTCTTCTGATTCTTCTTCTATGGAACGTCAAGTTCTTACAGAATCGGCAGTTCGTCATCCTATTGGTCCGATTTTGGTTGCTACTGAACCAACCGCTGAGGTTGCTGATGTTAAGGATGCTGGTACCTCTGCTGACACAACTACTGATTCGACTAAGGCTTCTGTTACTGAGGAAACAAAGCCATATGTTGTGCAGGTACCAGATCCAGATGAAGTTGTTCCTAACTTCATTTTCAAGGGAGCTTCAATCTCTCCCAAGATTGCTATGCTGGTCGATCAGCTGACCATTGATCCCGAATCTGCGATAGTCTCAGCCAGCAGATTACCTCGTGAAGAGATGGTTGAGCTATTATCTCAGCTTGATAGACCAGCTAGAGAAGAAATTTATGAGAGGATAGCCCTGCTGGAGCAAATCAATGAACAGCCTTACTATCATGTTTTTGGTATGGCTCCAGCTGCTTCGCCATTTCCTGGTACATGGAGGCCTCTCAAGTTTGTCATCGATCCTACTACTGGTAAGTGTGTTATGCAAAATGTCCCTGATTCGCCAGTACCTTCTTCTTCCTCAGCTTCTTCCTCCTCATCTTCTTCTGATGAGGATGCTGATGAAGGTACTGGTAAGGGCGAACCAGTCACTCATGATAACGTGACTGGTTCCAAAGACAAACCAGTGGATCTTACTGATGACAATGCTGATTGTAATGCTGACAAGGATATCAGTGGTTCTAAGCCTTCGGGCGAAGGTAAAAACGATGGTGATCATGATGATGAGTCAGCTCCTGACCTTCCATCTCCACCACCCCACGGTGATACTCCTCTGTTAGCTTGTGCTGACCAACCTTCAACCTCTGCATACTTAAAGTTCAATGCAGATGAGGTTGCTGATATTTCCACCTTTGCTGTCTATAAGACACTGCAAGGGATCACACCAAATTTGGAGGAAACTATTAGCAGAGCTATTGTTGATAGTGTCTCTGCTGCTGTCAGATCTGCTGGAGAGGCTGTTACAACTCCTATTGATCTTAAACTCCAGCAGGTGTGTGCTTTTACTGATGTGGCAGTCGAAGCAATCACAAAGCACCACGAAGATGAAGAGGAGCTTCAAAGGCGAATTATCTCTCACAATGAGTACTGTGAAAATATCACCCGACTCCAAGCTGATTTGGATGCTGCTAACCGCAGAAATACTTTCTTAAATGAGGAGAACAGGGTGTTACACGAGAGATTGGAATCGCAGGAAGCTCAAATGGCTAACATGATTCCTGCTGCTACCTATGTTCAGATGGTTGAAAACATGCAACGAATGGCTGCTTTGCAAGGTGATGTTCGGGCCATCGTTGAACAAATGGCTATGGGTGTAGCCAGGAATGAAGTTAGATCCTCCAATCTTCTGCTACGACAATTTGGTGTGGATCCTGGTGCCCATCTTACTCCAGAGGTTGCTGAGTGGAACAATTTTGCCTTCTCTGCTCCTCAGTCAGACAGTGATCTTGATGCTACTGTCTCCCCTTCTATTACTGCCCGTGCTGATGACAAAAAGGGGGAGAAAAAGTCTCAAAAGAAATCTAAAAAGAGAAAACAGTCTGAGGGGGAGCATGAACATGAAAAGGCTCCTAAACAACCCAGGAGAGATGGAGATGGTGATGGTGATGGTCAAGACACTGGCCCTAAGCCCAGCAACGCTCATACTGAAGCTGGTGGTGCACAGGCAACTGGTGGTACTCAACCCAGTGTGTCTGCCACACCAGTGGATGATATTGGTTCTGGCAGTAAGCCCAGTGATGTTTCTGATATGGCTGTAGCTGAAGCTTTTGTGCTGTCTCAATCTATTGAACGTAAAATGAAGAGGAAGTTAGAGAGACATCAAAAGCGACAGCAGGAACTAGATGATGCCTTCAATGCCAAGTTTGAGGCCTTTGCTGAACTTAAACGTCGTAAGCTTATGCACAAAAGATGGCTAAGTCCAAAAGCAATGGAAGTCGATGATGACCTGACTGCCTTTGATAAACACAGAAAAGAGGCAAGAAAAAGAAATGCCAAGTTCATGGTCAAATACGACAAACAGAGGGCAAAGCTGTATGCACAGAGAGCAGAAAGAATCAGGAACATGACTCCTGCTGAGATGAAGGATTACCTTGATTCTACTGAGTCAACTGGTGGAGTTAGAGCTGATATTTTCATGAAATGGGTTGATGCTATGTTAGAACCCAGCTCTACTCCTCAACCAGCATCTGCTGCTCAGCCAGCTACACAACAAACACAGCCAGCAGAAACAATCATCCTTAATGATGATGATGCTATTAGACAGGGGGAGCATCTTGCTATTGTTCCTTACCTGCCTCCTACTCAACCTGTATCGACACAAGAACCATCAGCTGAACCCAGGCCTATTGACAAATACAGGGTGAAATCTGCTCCTAGGGACAATCAGCCCCTGAGGAAAGGACCCCTATTCGAGGCAGCTGATGAAGGTACTGAAGTGGTTGAGCCAGCTGATACTAATCAGTCAGCTGGCATTGAAGACACAGCAAGGAGTGCTGTGATAGAAGACCCAGCCAGAAGTGTGCTGCTGGGTAGTACAAGTGTTGAAGACCCAGCAAAGTCGGTTGAGCTGGGTGCTAAACAAGTAGGTGATGAAACGGTTGATCCTGCTCACTTCACAGTCTGGGGAAGAGACGGCCAAACATTTGTTCTATCTCCTCTTCCTCCCCAGATTCAAGTTTACTTTGACAGAACACAGGATAACCGGGTCAATCAGCATCCAGTTAGTTCATCTGGCAGCTATGAATCATCTATGTATCCTCCATCTTCCCCAAGGGTTCATGACAAACATATCACTTGGGAAGATGACTCAGTAACCCATGGTGAGCCGAACATCAGAAAAATGAACCCAGATGAAAGAGATGCCTACAGACTTCAGATCACTGTTCCAGAGTTGCTTGAACAAAGACAAATTGAACTTAATGAAAGAATTCGTCAAGTCAGGCTGCTGCATCACCCTCTTGATCAGCCACACTATATTGCTGCACTAACCTTTGGCGTTGACATTAGGGTGTACTTGAATAACAGTGGTCTCAGGCTCTCCACTACTGATGAAAGAATTCATTTTGAAGATGCTCTCCAGCTGGGTATGGATATAAGGGAGTATTGTGCTGCCCTTAGTACTGAAGAGGGTAGAAAGATGGTTGAAGCAGTAAAATCCCTGAACATTTCTTATGATGATTATCTGATGGGTTTAGCTGCTGAAAGGGAAGCCAGAGAAGCTGCTGATGCTGAACTTGCTGAACGTTCAAGGCTTCAGGATATTGAAGACAGATTGGCTGCTGACAGAAAGCAACAGGCTGAGTCCCTCAAACTAGCCAGAGCCATTGTCAAAGAACAGGATAAGGTTTTTGATAAGATAGAAACTGCTGAGAAAGTACCTACCACTGCTCCTGTAGTACCTGATCACAATATTGAGTTTCCTGATACTTACTATAAGAGCAGGTATGGTAATGTGATGAATAGAAGATCTAATCCCTGCAGAATTATCAAGGTAAACAGGGGGACAAAAAGGGCTTTCAATGTTGTCAGGGAGAACAATGTTCAAGAAAGGATTAGTTTTGATGACTTAAGAACTCTTGGATTCAGTGAATGGATAGAAATCTTGGAGTATTTCATCGGTAAAGGTGAGAGTGCTATCAAGAGTGCTCTTAAGACTGAACTCCAACAGCTGTTCAAGAAGGCAACTAAGTTTGGGAATGCACCAGTAGTTGATGTTGATGAATTTCTTGCTCAAAAGCCTAAAGGGAAGCAACCTACTGGTGAAGGACCAACTGGGAGAAGCCGAATTGTTCTACCTCCTTCCATCCCTGTTTTTGACCCTGCTGAATTACCTCTCCTGTTCCCTGAAGCCTGGAAGATTAAACAAGAGGAGCTATCTGATGAAGAAAGAGAAAGAGAAAGGGATAAAGATAGATAGTCTCCTATGTGCTTAACTTGTATCTTTGTAATTTACTTTTTATTTTTGAATTATCTTGTAATTATTGTATATATCTGGTGTAATGTTAGTAAAGTGAGTTTATCTTCAAAATCATATCAAATTATAAGATATAGATAACTCATCAAAAGATCCCAAAACAAACTTAAAGGGACGAATTTACTGTCTACTCTCTCTAGGTCCCTAAGTGCTGGCTTTAGTGTTTTCTCTTCAAGTCATGGGTTTTGTCATCATCAAATAGGGGGAGATTGTTGAGTCCCCAAAATAATTAAGGATTTAATTATGACAAAACAATATTTATTTGCACTAAAGTGTTATGTGCAGCCAGCACACGTTTGTTTATGTATAGTCAGCTAATATAGCTGTGTCGAGTGTTTAGTATGCTGCCTAGTCTATCAGCACAAGGTAGAAATGTATTCTTCGAATCAGCACAGGATGTGCACCCAGCAAATCAAGAATATCAAGTGACTCAGCATATGAAGGACCAGTAAGTCTGGATATTAGCATACAACACAAGACAGCCATGCTCCATTACAAGCATGGTAGTTTCCCAGAGTGGTCTACATCAACGCACTATTCAACAGAAGTCGAAGACACAGTTGAACAGAAAAGGACAGGAGTCGGCGGCTGACAAGTGACCTTACAAGACCACGTGGGAATGCAGAAGTGGAACGCATGTGCAGACATGTGTTATACTTTATTCATACCTAGGGAACACAACATTCCATTTGTTTAAATCAAATGGTAGTGCCAAACCGAATGGGTGTGTTCCAGCAAATAGCTACCTAAGAGGAAAGAAGGAAAGCACGCCTTCTGACACAATTGTCCCCACAAGTACAAGGCATCCAATGTACTAGTGGACAATAGATTAATTACACAGTTAATAGAACTACTATATATATTGTTGTATCCACTATTGTAAAAAGGAGTGGTGTGGGTTTATTTGTTAGAGTCCAAACCGTGTAATAGCTTTAGTTTGTCTCTTAGCTATAATCTAGGTAATCTGTATCAACCAACTATCATTTCCGCCAAGGATAGTTGTGATTCTTTCTGATTTAATCAATAAAGAATAACAGTTGAAAATTACCTGTGACTCTATATTATTTACTACAGAATACTAAACGTGATTAACTGACTAGTTAATTAAGAAAAGAATTGTATTCACCCCCCCTCTACAATACTCCTGTTGTTATTTAGGGACCAACAGCCAACTTATCAAAGAAATCACCTCCATTATGATGTTTCGCAACTGCCACAACTACTAACTGAAGTTGGTGTGCGAAACAATGAATATAATAAGTTGAGCTATTATCTTTTAAAATCAAAGTTTTCAAACCATTGAACTCTCCACGCATATTGCTTGCTCCATCATAGCCTTGACCTCTTACCTATTTATTTATTTATTTTCATGAGAGACAATAATATAAACTGTAAGAGATAAAAATAAATAATTTCAAGTTCTTACCTGTTTGAAACTCACTTTATGTTCAGCAAATAAAGAATCGATGGCAGACTTTAATGTTAGAGCATATGTGTCTTTCACATGAACAACACCAACAAATCTCTCCTTAACAACTCCACAGCCATCAACATATATCAAAACTACGGCCATTTGTTCCTTTTTAGACACGTCACTCAACTCGTCAACCAATAAGCTAAACACATTGTTACCAATTTCTTCAAATATAGATTTGAGTATTTCTATGGCGAAACATTCAACAATGTCTTTCTGAATATCAGGTGAAGTTAATTTACAATTCTTTGGAGCTTTTGATATCGCGTTACGGGCATTTTCTTTTTGACTTGAAATTAACTTCAATATTTCCAAGAAAATTCCTCTATTTATGGAGTCTTCACTCTCGTCATGACCACAAAATGGTTATTGCGTTATGCATTACATATCTAACAGCATCAATTGAACTTTGTAATCGAATTCGATACTCTTGCTTCTCAATATCAGATTTCCTATGAAAAACAGCGGCTATTGATTGCTTTGGCTTCATTAGATCTTCACATTTTTGATGTGCTTTATTGTGAAAACTGTTAACATTACCTTCATGAAGAATTAACCTATCTTTTTTGTTCCAATAACTAAAGCCATCAGTCACAAATGCATTACTCCCACGTTGTTTTCCAACTTGATCTCTGAATAGGTAACACCACAAACAATATACCTTATCTGCCTTTACACTATACTCTAACCAGCGAAATTCATCAAACCAAGTTACGACAAAGCGTCTATCTTTTGAGCATACCTTTTTTGTGGGAAACAAATTTCCACGTGGTTGACAAGGTCCTCTTTGCATATAAAGTCTCCTAATTTCATCTCTTTGATTAGGGTCATAGTCCAAAATCTTTTTTTTATTTGCGGGATCCCAAGGTAGATCGGCTATATCAATTTTTTTTGGCATTGAAGGGGTGGAATTGGGTGTTGAAAACTTATTAAAAGCATTTGAACTTGAAGGCTCTTCAAAGTTAGATGTTTTTATTTTTACAAATCTATCTAGATTTCCTTGCATCTCTATAATTCAAGTAGGTACAACAACAACAAAAAAAAAATCAATTAGGTAAAATGTATAAACTATAAATACATACAATACACAAAAAATACTATGGAGTATAAATTAAAAATGTTGGAACTAAGCTAAACATAAAACCTAAAAATTAAAAAATGATACTGTAATTAAAAATCAAATATTCTAAAATTAATAAGAAATTATTAGTTATTACCTTTAACGAACATAAAACGTCAAAAGCTTTTAAATAGTCATCGATCGAACACAGTTGTCGGCTTGTTGAGTTGTTGTCGCTACAGCGCTACTCGATAAAAAAAGGAAAAACTCCAAAAGTTGCGGCTGATATGATTCAATCGAGTAATACATTTTAAGTCAAGGATATGGAAAACAATTGGGCTCTTGGAGTCTTGGATTTCTATTATGTTTGGGCTTCAAAGACAACTATTGGGTCAATCAAAAATTTGTTGGTGTCACTCAATAAAAGGCCAAAAAATTAAACACTAAATATCACTTTGGGCTTTGAGTTTCTGGATCACTGAGTGGTGTCACAGGCCCACTCAAGTGGCTGAATACCTTCGCCTCTGGGTGGGCGGATGTAGTTAGTGGTGGTTGAAGGAGGTTGGAACAGGTGGTGTTGTTTATGTAATAAATGTATAAAATGAAAGTTTGAAAATTTATCAAATTACCCCTATTTGATGAGTGTAAAATGACTGTTATACTCCCGTGAACAGTGAAATCTCATAGTAATTAGTATGCGGATGTAGTTAGTGGTGGTTGAAGGAGGTTGGGACAGGTGGTGTTGTTTATGTAATAAATGTATAAAAGGAAAGTTTGAAAATTTATCAAATTACCCCTATTTGATGAGTGTAAAATGACTGTTATACTCCCGTGAACAGTGAAATTTCATAGTAATTAGTATTGTTTGATAATAACAATAACAATGTTAGGATTAATTGTTCATTTAGCTTATGAATTGTTTTAGTGTATATGTGTGTGTAGCTTATTAATTATTTTACTTGACTTCCTCTCTATTTTCTCTCAACTATTGTAATCTCGGTGTAACTACTTTAGTTATCAATGAAAACTATCTTTTGAGTCAATCTTCGAGTCTGATTCTCATTTCGACGACTTCTAGTTGGTTCTAGTGTTCTTAGATTAGTATTAATCCAAGGAAGTTGATATAATGAACTAATGGAGTTTACTAGATTACTATCAGTCCAACTTGTTCAATTCAACGAAAAATAATAATTATTTAATGGTCCAATTTAGAATGGAAAAATTAAGTTCCTGTAAAACTTTTAAGATACAATGCCGCTTATGTTTAGACTATTCGACGGTCACGTCAAAGTCAAGTGATGTACTTTTTTGTGATGTGGTAAGGTCAAGAGATAGAAATTTTTTAAAGGGTCGTTAAATTTGATTATTAAATATTGTGGTGGTGATTTGATAAAATATTATTGGTAATTGAGTATAAAATAGATTATTTAATAATAGATAAAAATAAGTGGCGAAATCTGATTGGTCCATCAAAATTTGACACAACTTTTTCCTTCCGTCAGATTTGTGACTGACGCCCCATTCCGTCAAATTTTGGCGCCCCGTTAGGGGCGTCAGGGGCGTCAAAGAGGTGACACATGGGATTCCACGTAATTTGACGGATAAAAGTGACGCTGGGTTAAAACAAGCCTTATGATGCAGTATTGTTGCAGTGTACCGAAAAAGTGCGGTTAAAATCCCTCTTTTTCTCTCTTTTAAGTTTGTTATACCAAATGTGAGTTTGATATATTATATTTTTTATTTATATTGTTTTTAATGTTATTTTTCAACGAAAATTCTAAGGGATCTGTTTAAGGTAGATGAAACTTTTGTACAATTTAATAATTTAATAACCGCTACTTAAAAATATAAATATTAGCTATGTGCAATAGGAGTCAGGCCGTCCCGTCGATTTTAATTTTTATACGAATCCTGTTCAATTGATAAAAAATAAGCTTTTGTATACAAAAAGTTCTGAATATATGTAAGAATAAGTTCAGTAATACTAAGAAATTAGGTTCAGCATAATCATCACCCATAACAATATTTTGGATTATAGGACCCTTTGGATTATGGGTCATGTGTGACTGCACGTGTTACACACCCTCAACTCCACCCCTGGCAATAGTTTTATGCAAATTAATAAGGGTTAAGGCTACTCAATGGTTATATACTTTTTTTTTTGTTCCGATATAGGCCATATACAAAAAAAAAAAAAAAAAAAATTAAATACTATTATAGGCCATAAATTTTGTAAAATTGTGCTAATGTAAACAAAATGTGGCTGGTTACCTGCTAAACATGTCATCTTCATCTTTAATTTCGTTGTTCTTGGTGTTTTTCATACTTTTTCCAGTTTTCCGGCGACTTGGGCGGCAGAACACGGTGGTTTGTGGTGGCCTACGGCGGATGTACAACAAATCAACACCAAAATGTGCAGATACCTTCGGTTTATCATCCTAAACACAAACCCATTATCAAATTCGTCAAACAAACTCTCAAAATTCATGAATCGAACGATTTCAGTTTCAACCTTTTCAAAATAAAAAATCCACATAATACTGTATTATTAAGAGCCCAATTATCAAGTATTCTGAAAGCCAATTCGTGAGAAATCAAATCAAATCAAATTAAAATTGTAGTGCCTTGTACAACACGACGAAATCATCCAATTTTAGTTCGCTGGTCGGCATGTGTAATTTATTATTGTTGCCTTATTATGCACATAGATAATTCTATAAATTGGTAATTGTTATAATCATCCTAGGCCGCCAGCCACGTATTTGATGCTAAAAATTGTAACAAAATTTTGCTTTCATGATTCAGATTTGTTTAATCGAATACCAGAAATTCGAAAACTAATGCGGGCCACAGAGAGGTTCATCAATGATTGCTTGAAGTTCATCAATGACACAGGTTAATGAAATGTCCCGTTCATATTGATTATAAACGTTCCATATTAATTGATTTCGTTGCGAGGTTTTGACCTCTATATGAGACATTTTTCAAAGACTGCATTCATTTTTAAAACAACCATAACCTTTATTTTATCTATAAAGGTTTAAAAAGCGTTACGTAGATTATCAAATAATGATAATCTAAAATATACCGTTTACACACGACCATTACATAATGGTTTACAATAAGAATATATTACATTAAAAATAAGTTTCTTGAATGCAGTTTTTACATAATATCATACAAGCATGGATTCCAAATCTTGTCCTTATTTTAGTATGCAACAGCGGAAGCTCTTAATAATCACCTGAGAATAAACATGCTTAAAACGTCAACAAAAATGTTGGTG
This sequence comes from Rutidosis leptorrhynchoides, assembly GCF_046630445.1. Classification (NCBI taxonomy): domain Eukaryota; kingdom Viridiplantae; phylum Streptophyta; class Magnoliopsida; order Asterales; family Asteraceae; genus Rutidosis; species Rutidosis leptorrhynchoides. The sequence goes on along the minus strand of NC_092335.1, from coordinate 148,260,326 downwards.
AGTTATAGGTTTAACCTATATATTATCAAATCATAATAATAGACTACAAGATTTCATATTTCAATATACATCCCATACATAGAGATAAAAATCATTCATATGGTGAACACCTGGTAACCGACATTAACAAGATGCATATAAGAATATCCCCTATCATTTCGAGAAATCCTTCGGACATGATAAAAACGAATTCGAAGTACTAAAGCATCTGGTACTTTGAATGGGGTTCGTTAGGCCCAATAGATCTATCTTTAGGATTCGCGTCAATTAGTAGATCGGTTTACTAATTCTTAGGCTACCAACTAAAAGGGGCATATTCGGATTCGATCATTCACCCATATAATGTAGTTTCATTTACTTGTGTCTATTTCGTAAAACATTTATAAAATTGCATGTATTCTCATCCCAAAATATTAGATTTTAAAAGTGGGACTATAACTCACTTTCACAGATTTTTACTTCGTCGGGAGTAAGACTTGGCCACTGGTCGATTCACGAACCTATAACAAATATATATATATATATATATATATATATATATATATATATATATATATATATATATATATATATATATATATATATATATATATATATATATATATATATCAAAGTATGTTCAAAATATATTTACAACATTTTTAATACATTTTGATGTTTTAAGTTTATTAAGTCAGCTGTCCTCGTTAGTAACCTACAACTAGTTGTCCATAGTTAGATGTGCAGAAATAAATTGATATATATTATCTTGAATCAATCCACGACCCAGTGTATGCACGTCTTAGGCTAGATCACAACTCAAAGTATATATATTTTTGGAATCAACCTCAACCCTGTATAGCTAACTCAAACATTACTGCATATAGAGTGTCTATGGTTGTTCCAAATAATATATATACATGGGTCGATATGATATGTCAAAACATTTGCATACGTGTCTATGGTATCCAAAGATTACATGATATATTAGAATACATGTATAATACAATATAAGTTAGCTAGAATATGATTTGTATAGAATTGTTACAATATTTCCCGTAACTACAACAATAAAAAAATATCCAATCTTGTTTTACACATAACTTCTTCGGTTTAAATCCGTTTTGAGTTAATCAAATTGCTATGGTTTCATATTGAACTCTATTTTATGAATCTAAACAGAAAAAGTATAGGTTTATAGTCGAAATATAAGTTACAAGTCATTTTTGTAAGAGGTAGTCATTTCAGTCGAAAGAACGACGTCTTGATGACCATTTTGAAAAACATACTTCCACTTTGAGTTTAACCATGATTTTTGGACATAGTTTCATGTTCATAAGAAAAATCATTTTTCCAGAAGAACAATTTTTAAATCAAAGTTTATCATAGTTTTTAATTATCAAACCCAAAACAGCCCGCGGTGTTACTACGACGGCGAATGTCCGGTTTTACAGTGTTTTTCGTGTTTCCGGGTTTTAAATCATTAAGTTAGCATATCATATAGATATAGAACATGTGTTTAGTTGATTTTAAAAGTCAAGTTAGAAGGATTAACTTTTGTTTGCGAACAAGTTTAGAATTAACTAAACTATGTTCTAGTGATTTCAAGTTTAAACCTTCGAATAAGGTAGTTTTATATATATGAATCGAATGATGTTATGAACATCATTACTACCTCAGATTTTGTGGATAAACCTACTGGAAATGAGAAAAATAGATCTAGCTTCAAAGGATCCTAGGATGGCTTGAAAGTTCTTGAAGCAGAATCATGACACGAAAACAAGTTCAAATAAGATTTTCACTCGAAATAAGATTGTTATAGTTATAGAAATTGAATCAAAGTTTGAATATGAGTATTACCTTGTATTAGAAAGATATCTTACTGTAAATAAGAAAGATTTCTTGAGGTTGGATGATCACTTTACAAGATTGGAAGTAAGCTAGCAAACTTGGAAGTATTCTTGATTTTATGAAACTAGAACTTATAGAATTTATGAAGAACACTTAGAACTTGAAGATAGAACTTGAGAGAGATCAATTAGATGAAAAAAATTGAAGAATGAAAGTGTTTGTAGGTGTTTTTGGTCGTTGGTATATGGATTAGATATAAAGAATGTGTAATTTTGTTTACATGTAAATAAGTCATGAATGATTACTAATATTTTTGTAATTTTATTAGATATTTCATGTTCGTAAGAAAAATCATTTTTCCAAAATTATAGCTTTTAAATCAAAGTTTTTCATAGTTTTTAATTATCCAAACCAAAACAGCCCCCGGTTGTAACTACGACGGCGTAAATCCGGTTTTATGGTGTTTATCGTGTTTCCGGGTTTTAAATCATTAAGTTAGCATATCATATAGATATAGATCATGTGTATAGTTGATTTTAAAAGTGTAGTTACAAGGATTAACTTTATTTGCGAATAAGTTTAGAATTAACTAAACTATGTTCTAGTGATTACTAGTTTACCACTTCGAATATGATAGCTTTTAATGTATGAATCGAATGATGTTATGAACATCATTACTACCTTAAGTTCTTTGGAAAAACCTACTGGAAAATAGAAAAATGGATTTAGCTTCAACGGATCCTTGGATGGCTCGAAGTTTTTGAAGCAGAATCATGACACGAAAACAAGTTCAAGTAAGATCATCACTTGAAATAAGATTGTTATAGTTATAGAAATTGAACCAAAGTTTGAATATGATTATTACCTTGTATTAGAATGATAACCTACTGTAAGAAACAAAGATTTCTTGAGGTTGGATGATCACCTTACAAGATTGGAAGTGAGCAAGCAAACTTGAAAGTATTCTTGATTTTATGTAACTAGAACTTGTAGAATTTATGAAGAACACTTAGAACTTGAAGTTAGAACTTGAGAGAGATCAATTAGATGAAGAAAATTGAAGAATGAAAGTGTTTGTAGGTGTTTTTGGTCGTTGGTATATGGATTAGATATAAAGGATATGTAATTTTGTTTTCATGTAAATAAGTCATGAATGATTACTCATATTTTTGTAATTTTATGAGATATTTCATGCTAGTTGCCAAATGATGGTTCCCACATGTGTTAGGTGACTCACATGGACTGCTAAGAGCTGATCATTGGAGTGTATATACCAATAGTACATACATCTAAAAGCTGTGTATTGTACGAGTACGAATACGGGTGCATACGAGTAGAATTGTTGATGAAACTGAACGAGTATGTAATTGTAAGCATTTTTGTTAAGTAGAAGTATTTTGATAAGTGTCTTGAAGTCTTTCAAAAGTGTATGAATACATATTAAAACACTACATGTATATACATTTTAACTGAGTCGTTAAGTTATCGTTAGTCGTTACATGTAAATGTTGTTTTGAAACCTTTCGGTTAACGATCTTGTTAAATGTTGTTAACTCATTGTTTATTATATCTAAAGAGATGTTAAATTATTACATTATCATGATATTATGATATATTAATATATCTTAGTATGATATATATACAGTTAAATGTTGTTACAACGATAATCGTTACATATATGTCTCGTTTTGAAATCATTAAGTTAGTACTCTTGTTTTTACATATATAGTTCATTGTTAATACACTTAATGACATGTTTACTTATCATTTATCATGATTAAACATAGTGTATCAATATCTTAATATGATTCATATGTATTTAGTAAGACGTTGTTATAACGATAATCGTTATATATATCGTTTCGAGTTTCTTAATTCAATAAACTCAATTTTATGTATATAACTCATTGTTAAAATACCTAATGAGATACTTACTTATCATAATATCATGTTAACTATATATATAATTATATATATGTCATCATATAGTTTTTACAAGTTTTAACGTTCGTGAATCACCGGTCAACTTGGGTGGTCAATTGTCTATACGAAACCTATTTAAATTAATCAAGTCTTAACAAGTTTGATTGCTTAACATGTAAGAAACACTTAATCATGTAAATAACAATTTCATTTAATATATATAAACATGGAAAAGTTCGGGTCACTACAGTTAACAAGTTAAGTGTGTTTACATTAACACATTTTTTTAAAGTTTATGACCTATAATAGTATTTTTTTGAGTATATGACTTACATCGGGACAAAAAAAAAATATGATTTATGACTCTTGAGTAGCCTTAACCCAATTAATAATAGTTAAACTCTAGATTGAAAATTCTTTTTATACTAGCATATTTTTACGCTCATTTATAACAAAAATTTCTAATATCAAAACAATATTTACCAACCAAAATCTGATTTAGCATGGATTGGACAAGTTCAAAGTCAAAGCTATCTTATAGATGTCACCAACCCCCGGTTTGCTTTCATGAACACCAAAAATCTATGTTTGAAATCTTTATCCTCGAGTCAAACATTGTTTGGTAAGTAGATTTTTTGTCTATGGGAGTTGAGACCAAGCAAAAAGTTGGTGCGATTGAATTAAAACTTCATTCTGCATTTCCAAATATTATTTATTATATTATATTATATTATATTATATTATATTATATTATATTATATTATTATATTATATTATATTATATTATATTATACTATTTACTAAAAGCCATCTGAATTTTTTTCGCTTCAATTTTTTTTGAACTGTCGTTTTGAATTTGCGTTCACACTACATTCGGTCCTTCAACTTCGACTCAATTTACACAACGGCCCCTCAAATTTACACTTTTTCAGGGGTAGAAAATGTAAATATATAATTTTATTAAAATAAAAGTAACTAATTCCACCCGAATTTATAACGGGCCTATCTTCTCGCTCGGTGCGAGTTAAATTTTTTCGAGACCACCGTTCAACTGAAAAAAATCTGACGAACCCAACGGGACTAACTATACGCGAAACGAATATTTCTCAAAAAACGCTAAACACCTCGAGCTATCTTCAATACATATACATACACTAATAATAAACAACTCAAACTACCTACATCATATCGATGGTTATGTTTTCATTTTTTACACAATCTTCCTAACGTTAAAAATGCATATGTCATTAGGTACACTAGGTACTAATGACGTGTATCCAAAAATGTGATGACCCAGGAATTTCCGACTAAATTTAAACTTAATGTTTATATGATTTCAACATGATAAGCAAAGTCTGTTTAACTGAATCTCAAAATTTTCGAACTGTATTCATGTATACATTTGACCTTGACTATTCCCGACGATTCACGAACAATTACGTGTAAATAAACATGTAACTATATATATATATATATATATATATATATATATATATATATATATATATATATATATATATATATATATATATATATATATGTGTATATATTAATTTGATTTAACCATTAGAATTAATTATGAAAATAAAATATAAAATAGTTATAATTTAAAATGAACTTATATATAAATACGTATAATTAGTTATCAAATTAATATTTAAAACATAAATTGTATATATAGTGGTATATATATAAATCTATATATGAAATCTATTCATAATTATTATTAAATTGTGATATATACATATTAAATGATCAACAAATGATGTCAAATAATATATGATATGATAGTATTACATAATTAATAAAACGTAATATATTAAATATAACTATAAGTTAAACTTATGATTGTTATACTAATATTATTATTACTTCCATTACTATTAACAATATCAGTATGAATATTAAAGATCAGAATTAGTCATATTATTATTTTCAATAGATAATATATAAATAGGAAAGTTGATGCATATAATTTGTTATGATATTATTATTATCATTATTAATATCATTCTTATCATAACTAGTAGTAAAAATTATAATTTTTGTCATTATGATTAATATTAGTATTATTACTAGATATTATCATTTACAATTATTATTATTGTTAAGGATATCATTAAATTTATTAGTATTAAAATTATTATTATTAATTGATACTATAAAATTTCTAATTATTAATACTAATATTAATTACTATTATTACTAATATTGTTATTATTAGTATTATCATTAATACGAAAATTATTAAGATTATTATAATTATTTTTATAATTAATACAACCTATTAGTAACATGATTCATACTATTAGTTATTAATTGTAATATTATCAGTATACCTATATTTATAATTAATTATTAGTAAAATTTATATTAATTAATTAAAATAAATAAATAAATAAATAAATAAATAAATAAATATATATATATATATATATATATATATATATATATATATATATATATATATATATATATATATATATATATATATATAAACAGAATCCTATGGAAGGTCACTATCTGATTAGTTTTCTTTTTTTTTCGTTTTTCTTCCCTAGCCGTGATCATTTGTCGAATTCCATTCACAACAAAACAAATTTTTTTTTAATTATTGCTGCTACGTCATTCAATCCTTGGAGTATTCATTCGATACCTGCACTTCGATTAAACATAACAATAAAACAGAAAAATTAAAAAGAAACCCATTCGTCCCCCTGTTCTTGGTAAATTCTATCAAATCTCGAATTCCAATCAGATTTTAAAAACTATTAATGTAGTTCTATTAGGAATCTCTTTTAAAAACTTACTGTAAAATCTTAAAGTCTAATTCGTTTTATTGATTACGAATTTTGAAAGTCAAAGTTTGGGTTTTTGAAAGTCAACTGTTGTTCATGGATTAAATTCGAGATATCTGTTATAATCTGGGTTCAATTGATGATTGAAAACGTTTTTATGGATTATTTGAAACCCAAGTTGTTTTATAAACTTTAGCTAAAACTTTATAAAACTCAAAATCAATTTTTTTTTCGGTGACCTGCGACAAAGAACAGCAAATGTTGCTGTTTTTTTTTTTTTTTTGCTTGATGAGTCTATTGATTTAAATTCACGAATTTTAAATCTTTTCTGTTTCACTTGTAATTCCTAAACTCTCTCAAAAGAATGAATATTTTTTTGTTTTGTTTATCATGTCGACGAGTAGCAGCATCAATGCTGTTTCATTTATTTATTTTTTTTAAAACCCAATCAAATACAAATAAATATCTTTAAGTTAGATGTTAAGCCTAAACTCGATTCTGTAATAATTAGTAAGATTTGAAAATGATTTTTTAATGGATTGAATTAAGTGAAGAAGAAGAAGAGGATGAACACAGTAGATACGAGTTAAAAATATTTATGTTGGGTACTAATCCAGAAACGTGAAATAGAGCAGATGGTCGAGTGATGTTTGGGTGAGCGGGAGGTCGGTGGTTCGAGTCCTTGCCTGGACGATTTACCATTTTTTTTTTAAGCCTTTAAAGGTAGTCACATATCAACCTAATATTATTATTATTATTATTATTATTATTATTATTATTATTATTATTATTATTATTATTATTATTATTATTATTATTATTATTAGTTTTATTATTATTATGATTATAAATAAATGTTATTATTATTGTTATTATAATTATCCTTAACATGTGTGACAACCCGAAAATTTCTAACCAAATTTAAACTTTAATCTTTATATGTTTCCGACACGATAAGCAATATTTGTTAAGTTAAATTTCAAGAATTTTAAACTATGTTCATACATTCATTCAACCTCGACCAAGTTCCAACAATTCACGAACCATTAAACAAATATGATTATATATGTATATGTGTATATATATTATAACTTGAAACGTAAACAAAATATTAGATTAAATACTTTACATGATTGTATCTGTTTCAAAATATTTATCAATGGAATTAGAAGATAAGATCAAATGATTGAATTATCAGATATATTGAATTATGATTACAAGTCTCTGTTGAAAGGCCCACGTTGATTTGAGAAATCTTTCCATTTTAACAATATTCAGAAAATGGTAAAGTGATTTATAAATAAGAACAAATTGCCAATCATTGAGAACTAGACAAAGGATAGTGGAAGATTGAATCTCATAAAGACTCAATTGATCTATTTAGTTTCAAACGTACAAAAACGTTTTCAGTTTAAAAAGAACTTTATTATTAAAACGTATATAACTTTTATAAATGTCTAGAACCACTTTTGACAACTCATTACTTAACTAGTATGATAAAGATAACGATATTTATATTTTATTTTATTAAATATATATAATGATTTAAATTAATATTATATATATTTATACGCGTATTATACGTACATAGTTTTATACTTTTAATATACTTAAACTTTACCTTTACTTTATTTTTACTTTACTTTAACTTTAATAATTCACTTTAATAATTCATACTTTAATAATTCACTTTAATAATTCATTTTAATAATTCATTTTAATAATTCATACTTTAATAATTCACTTTAATAATTCATACTTTAATAATTCATACTTTAATAATTCACTTTAATAATTCAAAAATCTATTATAAATAGAATTCAATATGTTTCATTATTTCATAGAAACTTGAAAGTATTTTTCTATAAACTCTCTCAATCGATTTACATATATATATTTACTCCGTATTATTTCAAGATATTATTAGTATACATAAAATATTACGACGGAGTGCTGTCCGAGTGATTTCAAAATTGTTTTTCGAGTAGGATAGGATTAAGGAAATTATGGGTTATAGCTATGGAGGTGATTGAGTATGGTTCATGGGTAAGCTCGTGAGGTCAATATAGTGTTTATCATTTTCGTTGCGTCTACGTACCTTTCCTGCAATATTGAATCTCAATATTGATACGTGAGTACTCATAATTTAACTTTTACATACTAATAGTGTATCCCTGACTAGTGCTCGAGTATTTAGGATTATGCATGCTTGTACTTTTGATATTGCCCTTAGACAGGTTAGGTTGAATCTTGAATTAGTTACACTTGCGGTTGAGATAAGGTATAAGATATGCATGTCCTTGGAAAGCTAGCAAAAAATTAAGAACTTTTCCTTTAGATATCGAATGGTTTCGATGAACGGATTAGAAGTTATAATCAATTGAATTTTCGATATTTTTATTAAAAATGATTATTATTATCGTCGTTTTTATCGTCGTTCTAGTTTTATCTTATTATTATCATTATTATTATCTTTATCAATAAAATGGATTTATCATTAAAAATTGTTATTTTTTTTATTATTACTATCGTTATTATCGTTAAAGTTATAATTAGTATTATTATTATTATTATTATCCAATTATTATTATTATTATTATTATTATTATTATTAGTATTATTATTATTATTATCATTATTAATATATATATCATTATTTAAAAATGGTTATTGTTATTGTTATTATTATTATTACTATATTATCATTAAGATAATTATTAGTATTATCGTTAATAATGTTATAGTAACTATCATTATTAATATTAGTGTAATTAAAACAAATATTTGTAACACCTAATTATTTTGATTACTATTATTATCATTATTATGAACACGATATAAAAGACGATTAAAAGCTATTAAATGAAATGATTAGGAAATAATGAGTAAGAGTATCATGATGAAATTAAAATATTATAAGATATTGATTTAGATAAAATTATCGTTCTTATTATTTTTATCATTACTATTATTATTAAAAGTATCGTTAGTATTAAAACTATCATTTTAACAAAAATTATCATTTTAATAGAAATGTCATTGTTACTATAAAATATCATTATTATTATTATTTTAAATAGAATTATTATTTTAAAGATAATATTAAGAATTATCGTAAATATTAAAGTTATCATAATTAGAATTATCGTTTTATCATAATGTCATCTTAGTAATTATAAATATTGATATTTTTATAATAATAATTATTATTACAAAATAATACAACTTTTACTTACTATCATTATAGATATTATTTTATCAAATAAATATGTGATACAAACATATTTTACTACGTGTAATAACTTACTTTAATAATACCTATCATATTATCTTTATGATATTAAATGAACCCTATAAATTTTATTACTTAATATATATAAAAGTATATTTTATGATATAAATTTAATATAAAATTTCATTTATTGATAAATAAATTATATTATTTACTCTAATAAATCTTTTAAAAATATTTAAAAATATAAAATGACGATATTTAAACTATATATTAATCATGTATAGATTTTTGGAAATTATTTTGAGTCAAATTTACTTTTGTTGACTTTTGCATATTAGTCTCGAGCATTAGGATTGTGGTACACTATGACTTGACCTAATTTGTTAGACAAATATTGACCAACACATAAATATATATAATTAATTTAGGTTCGTGAATCCGAGTCCAACCTTGCACTTGTTCAATGACGTTATATGTATTTTTACTACGAAATACAGTATGGTGAGTTTCATTTACCTTTTTACCCTTTATATTTTTGGGACTGAGAATACATGCGCTTTTATAAATGTTTGACGAAATAGACACAAGTAATTGAAACTACATTCTATGGTTGAATTATCGAAATCGAATATGCCCCTTTTTATTAAAGTCTGGTAATCTAAGAATTAGGGAACAGACACCCTAATTGACGCGAATCCTAAAGATAGATCTATTGGGCCTAACAAACCCCATCCAAAGTACCGGATGCTTTAGTACTTTGAAATTTATATCATGTCCGAAGGAGGATCCCGGAATGATAGGGGATATTCTTATATGTATCTAGTTAATGTCGGTTACCAAGTGTTCACCATATGAATGATTATTTTTGTCTCTATGCATGGGACGTATATTTATGAGAACTGGAAATGAAATTCTTGTGGTCTATTAAAATGATGAAAATAAATGATTATGATAAACTAATGAACTCACCATCCTTTTAGTTGACACTTTAAAGCATGTTTATTCTCAGGTGTTAAAGAAATCTTCCGCTGTGCATTTGCTCATTTTAAAGATATTACTTGGAGTCTTTCATAGCATATTTCGAAGAACGTTGCATTCGAGTCATTGAGTTCATCAAAGATTATTATTAAATCAATTTATAGTTGGATAGTGGATATTATGAAATGGTATGCATGCCTGTCAATTTTCGATGTAAAGAAAGTTTGTCTTTTAAAAACGAATGCAATGTTTGTAAAATGTATCATATAGAGGTCAAATGCCTCGCAATGTAATCAACTATTGTGAATCGTTTATAATGTATATGAACGGGTCCTTTCAGTTGGTATCAGAGCGGTGGTCTTAGCGAACCAGGTCTGCATTAGTGTGTCTAACTGATAAGTCGATAGGATGCATTAGTGAGTCAGGACTTTGACCGTGTCTACATGTCAAAAGTTTTGTTTATCATTTTGTGTCGAAAATTAACTACTTATCATCCTCAGGAAATTACCTGCTTATCATTTTTAGTCTAAGACACGTCTTGCTGCATTGATTGCATGAATAGTGTATAGACAAAAATTCATATCTTAGCATATCTGCTAAATCATATCTTATCGTATCTGTTACTTTAAACTTTGCCTGACATATCCCGCAAAGTCCTCCGTAATCTACGAAATCTTTTGATCTATATATATATATATATATATATATATATATATATATATATATATATATATATATATATATATATATATATATATATATATTCTATGTAATTAGAATATCATCCGTTAGCCAAAATCATTTCATATCGGAAAAAAAAATCCTTTATCCAATCGTACGAAATGGAATTCGTCATCAGTTCAAGTCACTCAGATTTCGAAATGGAATCCTATTCAAGCTCCGAAAGCAGTGTGACCGGAATAGATCAACCAATCAGTCATCACCTATTCTGGATGAATTGGGGATGGGTTTGTAGCCTCCTCAATCATTGGAGACAAGAAGAAGGTGATCCCTTCCATCCACCACATTGCCCTCTTGACGAAGAACCTGAAGCACTTACCGACGAACCTGTCCAAAACACCATTTTCTCGCTCATTTCCAGAGTATCTCGTCACGATTATATATTACATCAAATTTTAGATTTTATTTATCCGCTCGTCCGAACCGATAATCACCCCGGTGTAATAGAAGAAGTCAACGAGCTTCGCGCTCGGGAAGTGGCTTTGGAGAATATGGTGCAGAGATTACAAACACCAGCAGCAGCATCAGCAGCATAACCAGTACCACCATCATCAACGCCAACAGTACCACTACCACCTCCAACCACAACCGCGTCGTAAACCTTAACTTCACAATCTGTCCCACGAGCATCAAAGTCATACACACCATAGATACCAAGGAGTACCAACAACAATAACTGACGAAGTATTAATTCATAACTTCATTGGAGAAACATTCCGCGGCGATTATGTAATCTCTAAAGTCTTAGAGATTATCTAATGTGACGACCCGGAAATTTCCGACTAAATTTAAACTTTATCTTTATATTATTCTGACACGATAAGCAATGTTTGTTAAGTTAAATCTCAAGGATTTTAAACTATGTTTATACATTCATTTAAACCTCGATTAAATTCCAATGATTCACGAACCATTAAATAAACATATATGAATATGTATGTATATGTGTATATGTTATAAATTGAAAATGTCAACAAAGTATTTAAACGTATAATGCTTTATATGAACGTATTTGTTTCAGTATGATTATCGACGAAATTAAAAAAAATATATTAAATGATTGAATTATCAGAAACATTGAATTATGATTACAAGTCTCTGTTGAGAGGTCTACTATGATTTGAGAAAATCTATTCCTCTTAACGATATTCAGAATAATTTGTAAAGCTATTTATAAATAAAAATAAAAAGTGTCATTTACGAAAGTTAGACAAAAGCTAGTGGAGAATTGGTTTCCATAATATTCTATTAATCTATTTTCAAACGTACAAAAACGTTTTCAGTTTAAAAAGAACTTTATTATTAAAACGTATATAACTTTTATAAATATCTAGAATCACTTTTGACAACTCATTACTTAACCAGTATAATAAATATAACGATATTTATATTTTATTTCATTAAATATATATAACAATTTAAATTAATATTATATATATTTATATGCGTATTATACATACATAATTTTTATACTTTTATTATACTTTAACTTTACTTTACTTTTACTTTACTTTAATTTTAATAATTCACTTTAATAATTCATACTTTAATAATTCACTTTAATAATTCATACTTTAATAATTCACTTTAATAATTCATACTTTAATAATTCACTTTAATAATTCATACTTTAATAATGCATACTTTAATAATTCACTTTAATAATTCATACTTTAATAATTTACTTTAATAATTCATACTTTAATAATTCACTTTAATAATTCAAAAATCTATTATAAATAAAATTCAATAGGTTTCATTATTTCATAGAAACTTGAAAATATATTTCTCTAAACTCTCTCAATCGATTTACATATATATATATATATATATATATATATATATATATATATATATATATATATATATATATATATATATATATATATATATATATATATATATATATATATATATATATATATTGCTCTTTATTATTTCAAGATATTATTAGTATACATAAAATATTACGACGGAGTGATGTCCGAGTGATTTCAAAATAGTTTTTTGAATGAGTCGAAGCTAAGGAAATTATGGGTTATAACTATGGAGGTGATGGGTATGGTTCATGGGTATGCTCGTGAGGTCAATCTAGTGTTTATCATCTCCGTTGCGTCTACGTACTTTTCTGCAATATTGAATCTCAATATTGATACGTGAGCACTCATAACTTAACTTTTATATATCAATAGTGTATCCCTGACTAGTGCTCGAGTATATAGGATTATGCATGCTTGTACATTCGATATTGTCCTTAGATAGGTTTGTTGAATCCTGAATTAGATACATATGCTACTGAGATAGGGTATATGATATGCATGTCATTGAAAAGGTAGCGAAAAATTAAGAACTTTTCATTTAGATATCGAATGGTTTCGATGAACGGATTTGAAGTTATAGTCAACTGAATTTTAGTATTATTGTTAAAATGATTATTATTACTATCGTCGTTATTATTTTAATAGAAATATCATTTTTATTATAAAATATCATTATTACTATTATGTTAGTATTATCATTTTATCATAATAACATTTTTAGTAAATATAAATATTGTTATTTTTTATAGAATAATAATAATTATTATTACAAAATAATACACTTTTACTTATTATTATTATGATCAATATTATTTTATCAAATAAATAGGGGATACAAAGATATTTTTCACCATGCGTAATATAATTACATTAATAATACTTACCACTATAGTTTTATGATATTAAGTGAACTTTATAAATTTTACTACTTAAGATATATAAAAGTATATTTTATCATATATAAATGTTATTATAAATTTTTATTAATAAATGACTTTTATTATTATAAAATCTAATAAATATATTTAAATATATAAAACGACTATAGTTAAGTTATATAATAAACACGTATAAATTTTAGAAGTCATTTTGGGTCAAGTTGACTTTTGTTGACTTTTGTATATTAGTCTCGAGCATTAGGATTGTGGTACACTATGACTTGACCAAAAATTGTTAGACAAATATTGACCAACATATAAATATATATAATTAATATAGGTTCGTGAATCCGAGGCCAACCTTGCACTTGTTAATGACGTTATATGTATTTTTACTACGAAATACAGTATGGTGAGTTTCATTTGCTCCCTTTTATATATATTTTTGGGACTGAGAATACATGCGCTGTTTTTTATAAATGTTTTACGAAATAGGCACAAGTACTAAAACTAATTCTACGTGGGTTTAAACCAGAAATATACCCTTAGCTTGGTAACATTAAACTACTTGTCTATGTACGGTAGGCGCGAATCCTAAAGATAGATCTATTGGGCCTGACAAACCCCATCCTGACTATGGGATGCTTTAGTACTTCGAGGTTATTTTAAACACACCTGATCTGGTGTACTTCAGAGGGTAAAACATGAACGTTAAGGCTTGTTACTGGGTGCCTACAATTTATAGAATACTTTTATACACTTGCGAGTGTACATATATTTATAAATGGAAATCTTGTGGTCTATTAATATATTGAAATGATTGTTATGATAAACCTATGAACTCACCAACCTTTTGGTTGACACTTTAAAGCATGTTTATTCTCAGGTATTAAAGAAATCTTCCGCTGTGCATTAGCTCATTTTAAGGATATTACTTGGAGTCATTCATGGCATATTTTGAAAGACGTTGCATTCGAGTCATTGATTTCATCAAGATTATTATTATGTCAATTATAGTTGGATGTATTATGAAATGGTGTGCATGCCGTCAACTTTCGTTGTAAAGAAAGTTTGTCTTTTAAAAACGAATGCAATGTTTGTAAAATGTATCATATAGAGGTCAAAATACCTCGCGATGTAATCAACTATTGTGAATCGTTTATAATGTATGTGAACGGGTCCTTTCATCTAATCTAGCCCTAACCATAAATCAGTTAAGCGAACCAAAATGATAGAAGGAAGAGTAGAAACCCTGACAAAAATGGTGCGTGATTAACAAGCTAAACTTGCTTTACCAACAGCATCAACAGTACCGTCAGCGTTACCAGCATCGTCAGTACAGTCAACATCCAAATCAACAACACCGATAACATCACAAACTCCGTCAGTTCAAGAATTACTGTGGACATCATTACGAATCAATAACGTGTATATTGTATCAACGAGTTATGAAGAATTAACTCATTACCTCTGAAGAAATTATATGTATATTATATATATATATATATATATATATATATATATATATTTTGAAATAAATCTTTCCGTGCTAAGCTATTGTGTGTGAATCTTAACTACTCGGTTAATTCATATTACAAATATGCAATAATGTACGTCCTTCGGCCGCAACTTAACCAGCATTAACTACAATCTCTGTCGCAATTCAACAAATTCCAATTCATAATAAATCAAGTATATATTTGATTTTACACTTTCATCATCGATGTACCCGAAACTTTTCAGATAACATCATTCGTACTTTGCGAAATTCACAAGAATTTCACGAACCGAACATCATACATCAACAAATAACGAAGTATTGATTCATAATTTCAATGTCATTAAATAAATACTGCGTAAAAGTTATGTACTTTTTAAAGCCTTTAGGGATTATTCAATTCTAGTTTCAACCGTAAATCAAATGAGTTTAATTTAACATTAACTCATTAAATCTATGTTACATCTGAAGAAAATATACATATATATATTTTCATAAAGTCTGTAATAAAATTCTTTTGTATAAAATATTAATTGTGAATTTTTTTTAACGGGTAGGTAATACCCGAGAGATATATAAATTCACAATTAATATGTTACATTCTTCGAATCTGATTCAGCAAATCATCCATTATACTCCCTACTTTCACAACAATATACATTCTTATATAGAAATCAAAACAACCATACTCATTCAAAATTTAATTACATATTCTGATTTTGAAATCTCAAAATTCAACTTGAGATACGACCAACATCATCACTCTTAGATCCTTACATCTTTCAAAAGCTATATTTTGACTTCAAAACTGTGTTAGAACATCAAATGTATGTTAACGATTACAATCTGTGTTCGAACCCTTCGAAAATTTCTGAAGACACTTCGAATGATGAGCAATCGAGATGATCCAACCACATGTTACCCACAGTTATGTACCCGAAAAACTCTTGAAACCAAAGTAAAAGTTTAAACAACGTATCCGCGTCAGATTCTTTGGCATTTATTAGCAAAAATAACTTTGCGACTCCTATTCAAAGTAGCCAGTTTTGTCACAGCTCCAGCAAGTCAACTTTGACTTTTCAGTCAGACTAACCTTATTATAACCTTGAGATATACACCATCGTTACCAGGGAACCTTTTACATTCCACCACATTATTAGCAGATGTACCAACAACTTCATTACCCTTTGACTTTATCCTCTCCAAAAAGTCATTATAATTATTCATTGAAACCCCATCATTTACTCATTCGCATCTTGTAATGAGAATTGACATACGAATTATTGGGAATTAGCAATCAGTATTTTGAAATCTCGCAGCATGTCTACGCCAACAGTTATATGTGTATATATAACGTCTATCTTCTGGACTTAATTTGAATGTGAAGTTTCTGAAAAACACTCCGAACTACGAATTGGTTCTTCGAAAATGGAAAAAAAAATGCTGATGAAGCAGCAAAAACTATAAACGACTTTAAACGGTAAAAACTGGATGATAATGATGAAATGTGCTGGCAAAGTGCAGAAAAAGAGAAGTTTTGGAACTGGAAAACGGATTGAGCAAAGTAGGAAGGAGGCTGTGGACAAATTACAAAGACTGAACCTGACTTCAAAGGATCCAAATGATTCAGTACCTGCTGAAGTCATTAACGAATACCTTGCTCCTGACTCTAAACCCCTGCGGACAATATTCTTCATCATCCTCTGATATTATAAATTCTAAAATATCATCATATCTTTCATTATAAATATCCTCCATATTTCTGAAGATATTTTCTTAATTTTTCTTATTTGAAATCATTTACCTCTTCGCGCTATCTGTATTACATCATAAAAGAAACTATTTTAGTTTCTAAATTCTGAAACATTCAAGTTTAAAATAGGAATATTTTGAAGTAGTGTTGGGAACTGAAGCATGAATTCGTATAATATAATGACACTTGATCAATGTGATTATATTACAGTAAGTCATGCTGAGTTTCTAAATGGAACGTGATGATTCACAGATCATAACATCATCATGTGCCATGTTATACGACTCTTGTATTCTATTTAACCTCTAAAATATCAAGAAAATATTTCTTGATGATTCGGACTTTTCCAAGGTATTCTAGTAATTTGACAAGTCAAGATCGTGTCATCACAATTTCCTTCCTATAACATTAACAATGTTCATTCCGAAATTCATATATGTGAATTCTGGACCATTACAAGCGGTGCTTAATCGCAAGAAGAAGAAACGAAAGGACAAAACTCCGAAATAGAAAGTGGGGTATAAATTGCAGCAAATAAAAGAGAGCATTAACTGTGAATGATAATGATTATAGAAAACATAAGCATAGACTTTGAAATATAAGGGAACATATAAAGCCCAACAACAAACCAGAAATTATAAACCATATATATCGATGCATATAAAGACACGGGAGAACTAGAAACACTATAAACCCAAGAGTATAGTAGAAGTAAATAGATTCTTCCGGCGGTAGATGAAAAAGAAGAATGACTGATATGAAAGTTAGAAGTATATCGAGAATCAGAACTGGATGGAGCATATTGATGAATACTTTAAAATATGAGTTGAGGGGGAAAGAATAGAAGGTGATGAAACATGACTAGGAACTTAGAAATCAACAGATTTAACTCACACAATGGCGGAACAAGTGAATCAAACCCTCTAGTGAATAGGTTAAGTTTTTTTTGATTAATTTAGTCAAACCACAACTAAATAAAGTGTGATTAGATCAACACCTAGAGCTATTATTCACCACCTGGGTGATTTGGACTGAGAGAGAATCGGAGGAGCTCACTAGATCTGAGTGTGTGTAACAAATGAGAGGCTTAACATAAAATGAAGAACATAAGACTTTATATACCCCTACTGTTGACTCACCCATACGATTCATTCATCACACGTACGAGTTGGCTTCATCAGCCGTACGGGTGATCACTCACTCGTGTCTTCTCATTTAGGTTGTAATTGTGACTTAGCTCAGCATCAACCGTGCGTATGAGCCTGTCAGCCGTACTAGTGAGGCTTCACTCGTACGTCTGACTAAGTCTAACATAGTCAAACATCTAAATCTCATTCCTGCAGTTCCTGTAACCACATACAAACACGGATAGGATAATAACGAGCAATCATGGTGGCCTGTAAACTGATGTACCTGCTATGGACGTGGGTAGATGTCTAAGGACTTGCATAAAATACATCAACAGAAGGTGTGAGTTGTAAGGAAACGAATGAGGTGAATTTATAAGAAAATCTCCGACAGAACAATTAAAATGGACGATCGCATTTAAAGCGGATCCTAATTCCCTTTTTTTACCGGAGAGTCAAATCTTATTAAGAAGATTTTCTTCAAATCCCTTGAAATCTGGGAATCAATCATATCTACGTCAAATGATAAGATGAATCTACACTTACTCATTTCACTCTTCTATGTTAGCTTCATTCGTACTCTTCATATAAATGGATTGTTTATCCAAATTATTCGCTGATGATAAAACTCTAATTTTCAGCCCGTATGCATCATGAAAACATACTTATTATCATTCACGACCTTTCCACTCAAATTTCAGGACGAAATTTCTTTAACGGGCAGGTACTGTGATAACCCGGAAATTTCCAACCAAATTTAAACTTTAATCTTTATATGTTTCCGACACGATAAGCAATATTTGTTAAGTTAAATTTCAAGAATTTTAAACTATGTTCATACATTCATTCAACCTCGACCAAGTTCCAACAATTCACGAACCATTAAACAAATATGATTGTATATGTATATATGTATATATATTATAACTTTAAACGTAAACAAAATATTAGATTAAATACTTTATATGATTGTATCTGTTTCAAAATATTTATCAATGGAATTAGAAGATAAGATCAAATGATTGAATTATCAGATATATTGAATTATGATTACAAGTCTCTGTTGAAAGGCCCACGTTGATTTGAGAAATCTTTCCATTTTAACAATATTCGAAAAATGGTAAAGTGATTTATAAATAAGAACAAATTATCAATCATTGAGAACTAGACAAAGGATAGTGGAAGATTGAAACTCATAAAGACTCAATTGATCTATTTAGTTTCAAACATACAAAAACGTTTTCAGTTTAAAAAGAACTTTATTATTAAAACGTATATAACTTTTATAAATATCTAGAACCACTTTTGACAACTCATTACTTAACTAGTATGATAAAGATAACGATATTTATATTTTATTTTATTAAATATATATAACGATTTAAATTAATATTATATATATTTATACGCGTATTATACGTACATAGTTTTATACTTTTAATATACTTAAACTTAAACTTTACCTTTACTTTATTTTTACTTTACTTTAACTTTAATAATTCACTTTAATAATTCATACTTTAATAATTCACTTTAATAATTCATACTTTAATAATTCACTTTAATAATTCATACTTTAATAATTCATACTTTAATAATTCACTTTAATAATTCAAAAATCTATTATAAATAGAATTCAATAGGTTTCATTATTTCATAGAAACTTGAAAATATTTTTCTTTAAACTCTCTCAATCGATTTACATATATATATTTACTCCGTATTATTTCAAGATATTATTAGTATACATAACATATTACGACGGAGTGCTGTTCGAGTGATTTCGAAATTGTTTTTCGAGTAGGATAGGATTAAGGAAATTATGGGTTATAGCTATGGAGGTGATTGAGTATGGTTAATGGGTATGCTCGTGAGGTCAATATAGTGTTTATCATTTCCGTTGCATCTACGTACCTTTCCTACAATATTGAATCTCAATATTGATACGTGAGTACTCATAATTTAACTTTTACATACTAATAGTGTATCCCTGACTAGTGCTCGAGTATTTAGGATTATGCATGCTTGTACTTTTGATATTGCCCTTAGACAGGTTAGGTTGAATCTTGAATTAGTTACACTTGCGGTTGAGATGAGGTATAAGATATGCATGTCCTTGGAAAGCTAGCAAAAAATTAAGAACTTTTCCTTTAGATATCGAATGGTTTTGATGAACGGATTAGAAGTTATAATCAATTGAATTTTCGATATTTTTATTAAAAATGATTATTATTATCGTCGTTTTTATCGTCGTTCTAGTTTTATCTTATTATTATCATTATTATTATCTTTATCAATAAAATGGATTTATCATTAAAAATTGTTATTTTTTTTATTATTACTATCGTTATTATCGTTAAAGTTATAATTAGTATTATTATTATTATCCAATTATTATTATTATTATTATTATTATTATTATTATTATTATTATTATTATTATTAGTATTATTATTATTATTATTATCATTATTAATATATATATCATTATTTAAAAATGGTTATTGTTATTGTTATTATTATTATTACTATATTATCATTAAGATAATTATTAGTATTATCGTTAATAATGTTATAGTAACTATCATTATTAATATTAGTGTAATTAAAACAAATATTTGTAACACCTAATTATTTTGATTACTATTATTATCATTATTATGAACACGATATAAAAGACGATTAAAAGCTATTAAATGAAATGATTAGGAAATAATGAGTAAGAGTATCATGATGAAATTAAAATATTATAAGATATTGATTTAGATAAAATTATCGTTCTTATTATTTTTATCATTACTATTATTATTAAAAGTATCGTTAGTATTAAAACTATCATTTTAACAAAAATTATCATTTTAATAGAAATGTCATTGTTACTATAAAATATCATTATTATTATTATTTTAAATAGAATTATTATTTTAAAGATAATATTAAAAATTATCGTAAATATTAAAGTTATCATAATTAGAATTATCATTTTATCATAATGTCATCTTAGTAATTATAAATATTGATATTTTTATAATAATAATTATTATTACAAAATAATACAACTTTTACTTACTATCATTATGGATATTATTTTATCAAATAAATATGTGATACAAACATATTTTACTGCGTGTAATAACTTACTTTAATAATACCTATCATATTATCTTTATGATATTAAATGAACCCTATAAATTATATTACTTAATATATATAAAAGTATATTTTATTATATAAATTTAATATAAAATTTCATTTATTGATAAATAAATTATATTATTTACTCTAATAAATCTTTTAAAAATATTTAAAAATATAAAATGATGATATTTAAACTATATATTAATCATGTATAGATTTTTGGAAATTATTTTGAGTCAAATTTACTTTTGTTGACTTTTGCATATTAGTCTCGAGCATTAGGATTGTAGTACACTATGACTTGACCTAATTTGTTAGACAAATATTGACCAACACATAAATATATATAATTAATTTAGGTTCGTGAATCCGAGGCCAACCTTGCACTTGTTCAATGACGTTATATGTATTTTTACTACGAAATACAGTATGGTGAGTTTCATTTACCTTTTTACCCTTTATATTTTTGGGACTGAGAATACATGCGCTTTTATAAATGTTTGACAAAATAGACACAAGTAATTGAAACTACATTCTATGGTTGAATTAGCGAAATCGAATATGCCCCTTTTTATTAAAGTCTGGTAATCTAAGAATTAGGGAACAGACACCCTAATTGACGCGAATCCTAAAGATAGATCTATTGGGCCTAACAAACCCCATCCAAAGTACCGGATGCTTTAGTACTTCGAAATTTATATCATGTCCGAAGGAGGATCCCGGAATGATAGGGGATATTCTTATATGTATCTAGTTAATGTCGGTTACCAAGTGTTCACCATATGAATGATTATTTTTGTCTCTATGCATGGGACGTATATTTATGAGAACTGGAAATGAAATTCTTGTGGTCTATTAAAATGATGAAAATAAATTATTATGATAAACTAATGAACTCACCATCCTTTTGGTTGACACTTTAAAGCATGTTTATTCTCAGGTGTTAAAGAAATCTTCCGCTGTGCATTTGCTCATTTTAAAGATATTACTTGGAGTCTTTCATAGCATATTTTGAAGAACGTTGCATTCGAGTCATTGAGTTCATCAAAGATTATTATTAAATCAATTTATAGTTGGATAGTGGATATTATGAAATGGTATGCATGCCTGTCAATTTTCGATGTAAAGAAAGTTTGTCTTTTAAAAACGAATGCAATGTTTGTAAAATGTATCATATAGAGGTCAAATACCTCGCAATGTAATCAACTATTGTGAATCGTTTATAATGTATATGAACGGGTCCTTTCAACATGATTATTACTAAGATTATTATTAATTTTAGTATCATCATTATGTATTATCATGATTTATATTATCCTTATTATTAATTTTATTAGAATATTATTATAAGTATTATTATGACCAGGATCACAAAATTGAGATTATAACAGCTTTAGTTATTAGTTTAGAGATTAAACACGAAGACTAGGATTATGATCAACATAAGTATTGTTATTATTGTTAATATTATTATTACGACTAATAGTGAAAGGATTATTATTATAGATATTATAATTATTATTATTAATACTGTTATCATTAAAATTACTATCATAACTACCATCGACTGTAAAATTAATATTTTTACAAGTATTATTATTAATATCAAAGTTACTATCATTAATAAAGTTATTATTAACATAAGTATATTATTAATGTATTATCATTATTTTTAATAATATTAAATTAGTATAATTAAAACTACTGTTTTGATAAACAAATGAAATACATAAATATATATTTAACACATATAACATAACAAAATATTTTATTATATAAAATGAATATATGAAAAATAAATATATTATTAATATAAAAATAACATCATTAATAGGTTATATATATATAAACTTATTCGATTACGATTATGTGTATTAATATGTATACACAAATGATATAGGTTCGTGAATCCGAGGCCAACCCTGCATTGTTCAATATCGTTATATGTATTTTTACTACAAAATACATTGGGTGAGTTTCATTATTCCCTTTTTATATACATTTTTGGGCTGAGAATACATGCAAATGTTTTATTAACTATTTTATAATATTTATATGCGTGAGTTTCATTATTCCCTTTTTATATACATTTTTGGGATGAGAATACATGCAAATGCTTTATTAACTATTTTACAATATTTATATGCGTGAGTTTCATTAATCCCCTTTTAAATGCTTTTGCAATATATATTTTTGGGACTGCGAATACATGCGCTGTTTTTATAACTGTTTTACGAAATAGACACAAGTAATTAAAACTATATTATATGGTTGAATGATCAAAATCGAATATGCCCCTTTTTATTAAGTCTGGTAATCTAAGAATTAGGGAACAGACAACCTAATTGACGCGAACTCTAAAGATAGATCTATCGGGCCCAACAAGCCCCATCCAAAGTACCGGATGCTTTAGTACTTCGAAATTTATATCATGTCCGAAGGAGGATCCCGGAATGATGGGGATATTCTTATATGCATATTGTGAATGTCGGTTACCAGGTGTTCAATCCATATGAATGATATTTTTGTCTCTATGTATGGGACATATGTTTATGAGAAATGGAAATATGAAATCTTGTGGTCTATTAAAAGTTATGAAATGATTATTTATGATAAACTAATGAACTCACCAACCTTTTGGTTGACACTTGAAAGCATGTTTATTCTCAGGTACGAAAGAAATCTTCCGCTGTGCATTTGCTCATTTTAGAGATATTACTTGGAGTCATTCATGACATATTTCAAAAGACATTGCATTCAAGTCATTGAGTTCATCAAGATTATTATTAAGTCGGTTATAGATAGATATATTATGAAATGGTATGCATGCCGTCAACTTTCGATGTAATGAAAGATTGTCTTTTCAAAAACGAATGCAATGTTTGTAAAATGTATCATATAGAGGTCAAGTACCTCGCAATGTAATCAACTGTTGTAAATCATTTATAATCGATATGTACTTCGTCCGGATGGATTAGGACGGGTCATCACAGTTGGTATCAGAGCGGTGGTCTTAGCGAACCATGTCTGCATTAGTGTGTCTAACTGATAAGTCGTTAGGATGCATTAGTGAGTCTGGACTTCGACCTTGTCTGCATGTCAAAAGTTTTGCTTATCATTTTGTGTCAAAAATTACCTGCTTATCATTCTTAGAGAATCACTTGCTTATCATTCTTAGTCTAGACACGTTGTACTGCATTGACTGCATGAATAGTGTATAGACAAAATTCATATCTTAGCGTATCTGCTACTTCATATCTTAGCGTATCTGTTACTGTAACTTTGCCTGACAACTTCTATAGATTCCTCCGTAACTTATGGGATTTTAGTATTATATATGCATATGTAAATTATGTATTGTAGGGTACTAATCTACATCCTATAATCAATTTCTTATCGAAAATCCTTCATCTGATCGTACGAGATGAATCCTGCAACCAGTTCGAGTCCCTCAGATTCCAATAGCTATTCCGATAGTTATTCCGACAGCTATTCCGACAGCTATTCCGACATAGATGTTCACCTAAGCTCCGAAAACAGTGTCATCGGCATGAATCAACCAATCAGCCATTATCAATTCATCTGATGGGTTCGTAGTCGACTTAATTAATGGAAACGCGCAGAAGGTAATCCCTTCCACCAACCGAATTCACCTCTTGACAATGAACCTGAAGCGTTTACCGGCGAACCTGTTCGAAACACCATTTTCAGTCTCATTTTCAGGGTAACTCGACAAGTTTATATTCTATCCACAATTCTGAACCTTATTCATCCGCTCGTTCCGACCGATAATCATCCTGAAGTAATAAGTCAACGAACTTCGCGCTCGAATAATCAATTCGGAGAATATGGTGCAAAATGTACCAGCTTCAGCAACATCACCGGCACCAACAGTACCATCAATAATAGCACCAGTACCATCAACAATCCATGCTTCAATATCATCATCTGTACTTTGAGTATGATCTTCGTTCTACGTATCGTTCTACCTCATTTATCTTCGTTCGACATGGCGAATATGTAATCTCTAAAGCTTTAGAGATTATTTATTCTAGTTTCAACCGAAAAGCAAATGAGTTTAATATCATATTAACTCATTAAATCCATGAATACATCTGAAGAAAATATATATGTATATATGTTTTCATAAAGATTGTAATTAAAAATTCTCTTGTACAAACTGTTAATGGTGAAAATATTTTAACGGGTAGGTAATACCCGAGGAATATTTAAATTTCACATTAATAAGTTACATTGTACGTTCTTCGAATCTGATTCAACGGTCATATACTATCCTACTTACATCCACCGATATACAAATTCGTTCACCACAGAATAACCATATTCATCCAATTTTAAATTTGGATTTTGATTTATCAGAATCCAACAAGTGGCATAATGAAGAAAACATTTGACAAAATAAAATTTGTTAGAAACAAACAAATTAACTATGAGAAATTTTGTTAAGAATCCACGCTAACTGTTCCTAGCTAATTGTTCCTAGCTAACTGATTACATTTTATTTATCGCAATTTAATTATCGCAATTTACATGCTCGCAATTTTATTTATCGTCATTTAATTTCTGTTATTTACTTTACGCACTTTATTTATCGTCATTTAAATTCTGTTATTTATTTTATGCACTTTAAATATCGGGACACGTATACAAGGTTTTGACATATCATATCGACGCATCTATATATATTATTTGGAATCACCATAGACACTCTATATGCAGTAATGATCGAGTTCTCTATACAGGGTTGAGGTTGATTCTATAATAATATATATACTTTGAGTTGTGATCGAGTCTGAGACATGTACACGGGTCACGATATGAATTAATTAATTCGAATATTATATATTAAACTATATATGAATTATTGGACTGTCAACTGTGGACTATCGAATGTGGACTAATAACATTGGACAATTAAAATAAATTAAAACATTGATTATAACATATGAAACTAAACATTTCTTCAAGTTTGCCACTTGATTTCATCCTATACTTCATTTGTATCTTGACGATTACAATCTGCGATTCAAACCTTTCATGATTCTTGAAAACGCCTCAATCAAGAGGATGAACCAACCGCACTTCATCTACGGAAGGAAAGACTGATGCATATAACTATGCACCTGAAAAACTCTCGGAAACTGAGTAAACGTTTAAAACGTAACTATGCTAATTTCTTAGTGTTATTATTACCCAAAATAAATTTGCAACCACTTTCCAAATTAACAAATTTTGTCACAGCTCCAGCAAGTCAACCTTGACTTTTCGTTCAAAACAATCTTATTATAACCTTGATTTATATGTGTGCTCTTTTATTGTCACCGGAGAACCTTTTATATTCCACCATATTACCGTCAACGTTTAATCATCTAAAAACATGATTCTCTTGAAACCACCTCGGATCGATAACCAATGATTCATATATAGTAGCATTAAATGCAGAGGAAACAACAAATTGTAGATAGTCCAAACGGCCGAAAGTTTGATAATAAAGAATGGAAGGTTGGGAACGCTCGATAGAAAATTTAGTACCGAAAAGCGGATTATGCGAAACTATGAAGGAAGCCGTGGACAACTCACAAAGAATAAGTTTGATTTCAAAGAATCCAAATGAATCAATGTCTGCTGAAGTCTTGAGCGAATATCTTGCTCCTTACTCTAAACCCTTGCAGACAATATTCTTCATCATTCTCTGATCTTAGAAATTCAAAGATATCATCGTATCTTTCATTATAAATATCCTCCATATTTTTGAAGATATTTTCGTAACTATTCTTATCTGAAATCATTAATCTATTAGTGCTATCAGTGTTACATCATATAGAAACTGTTAGTTTCTATATTCTGTAAATTTTCGAGCTTAAAATATGAATGTTATTGAAGTAATGTTGGGAACTGATGCATGAGTTAGTATAATATAATGACATTTGATCAACGTGATTATATTACAGTAAGTCATGCCGAGTTTCTAATGGGACGTGATGATTCACAAATCATAACGTCATCACGTGCCATGTTACATAACTCTTTCATTCAAATTAACTTCTGAACATATCAAGAAAATATATTCTTGATAGTTCTATTCTCAGTGATTCTGGTAATTTGACAAATCAAATCGTGCTATTACATTCTTTCTCGTTTAGAACATTAAGTTCATTCGAAACTCCATACTTACGAATTCTGGACCATTACTCGCTTTATTAGAGGTCAAGAAGAGAATAAAAAGGCAAAGAGCTCCAAAATATAAGATAAAATATAAAGCCTAATAACAACATGGAGGTTACAAACTGTGGATATTAATACGAATAGCAACATAAAGACACGGTAGAATTAAGAATAGAATCACCCCAAAGTAATAATAGAAGGAAACAAATTTTTCTGGTGGAAGATTGAAAAGAAGGATGACAGAAATGATAATTAGAAAAATATCAAGGATTAGAACGGAATTAAGCATTTTCACAATCTTTTGGATGTATGAGCTAAGAAAGAAAGTATAGGAATTGTGAGAATAATAGAACAGAAGAGCTTAATTTATAATGGGAATATCAGACAGAGTAATCTAGGCGAATCACCGTATTTAATTATAGAGATATTAATTTCCTTATTCACCGAAGAATCAAATCTTTTAGATTTCGAATATTTTCTTTAAATCCCTGAAATTCCGGAATTCAACCAAGACAACGTCAAAAGTTAAGACGCACCTTATTTTTCTAAATTCTACCCTATTTACGTCAAAAGCTAAGGAAAATCTTATTTTTCTTCAATTCACTCTTTTTCGATAGCTTCATTCGTATCCTTAGAATAATCGAATTATTTTATCATTATTATTCAATGATGATAAACCTCTAATTATCAACTCATATCGGTCATAAAAACATTTTTATTGTTAGCCATGACCACCTCACTCAAATTTCGGGACGAAATTTCTTTAACGGGTAGGTACTGTGATGACCCGGGAATTTTCGACTAAATTTAAACTTAATCTTTATATGATTTCGACATGATAAGCAAGGTCTGTTTAACTGAATCTCAAAATTTTCGAACTGTATTCATGTATACATTTGACCTTGACTATTCCCGACGATTCACGAACAATTACGTGTAAATAAACATGTAACTATATATATATATATATATATATATATATATATATATATATATATATATAAATATGTGTATATATTAATTTGATTTAACCATTAGAATTAATTATGAAAATAAAATATAAAATAGTTATAATTTAAAATGAACTTATATATAAATACGTATAATTAGTTATCAAATTAATATTTAAAACATAAATTTTATATATAGTGGTATATATATAAATCTATATATGAAATCTATTCATAATTATTATTAAATTGTGATATATACATATTAAATGATCAACAAATGATGTCAAATAATATATGATATGATAGTATTACATAATTAATAAAATGTAATATATTAAATATAACTATAAGTTAAACTTATGATTGTTATACTAATATTATTATTACTTCCATTACTATTAACAATATCAGTATGAATATTAAAGATCAGAATTAGTCATATTATTATTTTCAATAGATAATATATAAATAGGAAAGTTGATGCATATAATTTGTTATGATATTATTATTATCATTATTAATATCATTCTTATCATAACTAGTAGTAAAAATTATAATTTTTGTTATTATGATTAATATTAGTATTATTACTAGATATTATCATTTACAATTATTATTATTGTTAAAGATATCATTAAATTTATTAGTATTAAAATTATTATTATTAATTGATACTATAAAATTTCTAATTATTAATACTAATATTAATTACTATTATTACTAATATTGTTATTATTAGTATTATCATTAATACTAAAATTATTAAGATTATTATAATTATTTTTATAATTAATACAACCTATTAGTAACATGATTCATACTATTAGTTATTAATTGTAATATTATCAGTATACCTATATTTATAATTAATTATTAGTAAAATTTATATTAATTAAAATAAATATATATATAAAAAAACAGAATCCTATGGAAGGTCACTATCTGATTAGTTTTCTTTTCTTTTTTTCGTTTTTCTTCCGTAGCCGTGATCATTTGTCGAATTCCATTCACAACAAAACAATTTTTTTTAATTATTGCTCCTGCACTTCGATTAAACATAACAATAAAACAGAAAAATTAAAAAGAAACCCATTCGTCCCCCTGTTCTTGGTAAATTCTATCAAATCTCGAATTCCAATCAGATTTCAAAAACTATTAATGTAGTTCTATCAGGAATCTCTTTTAAAAACTTACTGTAAAATCTTAAAGTCCAATTCATTTTATTGATTACGAATTTTGAAAGTCAAAGTTTGGGTTTTTGAAAGTCAACTGTTGTTCATGGATTAAATTCGAGATATCTGTTATAATCTGGGTTCAATTGATGATTGAAAATGTTTTTATGGATCATTTGAAACCCAAGTTGTTTTATAAACTTTAGCTAAAACTTTATAAAACTCAAAATCAATTTTTTTTCGGTGACCTGCGACAAAGAACATCAAATGTTGCTGTTTTTGTTTTGTTTTGCTTGATGAGTCTATTGATTTAAATTCACGAATTTTAAATCTTTTCTGTTTCACTTGTAATTCCTAAATTCAATCAAAAGAATGAATTTTTTTTTGTTTTGTTTATCATGTCGACGAGTAGCAGCATCAATGCTGTTTCATTTATTTATTTTTTTAAAACCCAATCAAATACAAATAAATATCTTTAAGTTAGATGTTAAGCCTAAACTCGATTCTGTAATAATTAGTAAGATTTGAAAATGATTTTTTAATGGATTGAATTAAGTGAAGAAGAAGAAGAGGATGAACACAGTAGATACGAGTTAAAAATATTTCTGTTGGGTACTAATCCAGAAACGTGAAATAGAGCAGATGGTCGAGTGATGTTTGGGTGAGCTGGAGGTCGGTGGTTCGAGTCCTTGCCTGAACGATTTACCATTTTTTTTAAGCCTTTAAAGGTAGTCACATATCAACCTATTATTATTATTATTATTATTATTATTATTATTATTATTATTATTATTATTATTATTATTATTATTATTATTATTATTATTATTATTATTATTATTATTATTAGTTTTATTATTATTATGATTATAAATAAATGTTATTATTATTGTTATTATAATTATCCTTAACATGATTATTACTAAGATTATTATTAATTTTAGTATCATCATTATGTATGATCATGATTTATATTATCCTTATTATTAATTTTATTAGAATATTATTATAAGTATTATTATGACCAGGATCACAAAATTGAGATTATAACAGCTTTAATTATTAGTTTAGAGATTAAACATGAAGACTAGGATTATGATCAAAATAAGTATTGTTATTATTGTTAATATTATTATTACTATTAATAGTGAAAGGATTATTATTATAGATATTATAATAATTATTATTAATACTGTTATCATTAAAATTACTATCATAACTACCATCGACTGTAAAATTAATATTTTTACAAGTATTATTATTAATATCAATGTTACTATCATTAATAAAGTTATTATTAACATAAGTATATTATTAATGTATTATCATTATTTTTACTAATATTAAATTAGTATAATTAAAACTACTGTTTTGATAAACAAATGAAATACATAAATATATATTTAACACATATAACATAACAAAATATTTTATTATATAAAAGGAATATATGAAAAATAAATATATTATTAATATAAAAATAACATCATTAATAGGTTATATATATAAACTTATTCGATTACGATTATGTGTATTAATATGTATACACAAATGATATAGGTTCGTGAATCCGAGGCCAACCCTGCATTGTTCAATATCGTTATATGTATTTTTACTACAAAATACATTGGGTGAGTTTCATTATTCCCTTTTTATATACATTTTTGGGCTGAGAATACATGCAAATGCTTTATTAACTATTTTAAAATATTTATATGCGTGAGTTTCATTATTCCCTTTTTATATACATTTTTGGGCTGAGAATACATGCAAATGCTTTGTTAACTATTTTACAATATTTATATGCGTGAGTTTCATTAATCCCCTTTTAAATGCTTTTGCAATATATATTTTTGGGACTGAGAATACATGCGCTGTTTTTATAACTGTTTTATGAAATAGACACAAGTAATTGAAACTACATTATATGGTTGAATGATCGAAATCGAATATGCCCCTTTTTATTAAGTCTAGTAATATAAGAATTAGGGAACAGACACCCTAATTGACGCGAACTCTAAAGATAGATCTATCGGGACCAACAAGCCCCATCCAAAGTACCGGATGCTTTAGTACTTTGAAATTTATATCATGTTCGAAGGAGGATCCCGGAATGATGGGGATATTCTTATATGCATATTGTGAATGTCGGTTACCAGGTGTTCAATCCATATGAATGATATTTTTGTCTCTATGTATGGGACGTATGTTTATGAGAAATGGAAATATGAAATCTTGTGGTCTATTAAAAGTTATGAAATGATTATTTATGATAAACTAATGAACTCACCAACCTTTTGGTTGACACTTGAAAGCATGTTTATTCTCAGGTACGAAAGAAATCTTCCGCTGTGCATTTGCTCATTTTAGAGATATTACTTGGAGTCATTCATGACATATTTCAAAAGATGTTGCATTCAAGTCGTTGAGTTCATCAAGATTATTATTAAGTCAGTTATAGATAGATATATTATGAAATGGTATGCATGCCATCAACTTTCGATGTAATGAAAGATTGTCTTTTCAAAAACGAATGCAATGTTTGTAAAATGTATCATATAGAGGTCAAGTACCTCGCAATGTAATCAACTGTTGTGAATCGTTTATAATCGATATGGACTTCGTCCGGATGGATTAGGACGGGTCATCACAAAAAACACCCGTACCAAAGCGTTTTTATTTCCATCAATACATAACGCTACGTTAACTATGATTATGTAACCCGAAAGGCACCGCGGCATCGCGCGGGCCACTTTTCTAGTTTAATTCAATTATGGAATTCAAATTCATCCTAAATATTGGACCATTTTTATGTGAGAAAAGTGTGTTTGACGAGATTAGCTAGTGATTTGAGCCGGAGTTTTGAACAAATGCACAATGAAACAATCTTCCAATCACAGGAAGTGAAAACTTCCAATCACAGGAAGTTAAGAAATTACAAAAAAATAAAAAAATCATAATTACAATCAAAGATTGTAACTAAACAATGGTTCACACACCAAAAAATCTTTTATTTTGAATTTAGTTTTCAAAAAAGTTTTACAATTTTCAATATTTATGGATTACTACCAGTTAATATAATAGCATCAACATATACAAGTAAGTACATGCATTCACTCTCATTGCATTTTGTAAACAAAGAATAATCATCAACACTTTGTTTAAAACCATACTCAGATAAAGCATCACAAAACTTTTCATTCCATTTTCTAGGAGTTTGCTTTAAACCATACAAAGACTTAACAAGTTTACAAACCCTTTTATCATTTTTATCAGACAAAATCGTTGAAATGGTCCCTGTGGTTTGTACTAGAATGCTGGTTTCGTCCCTATGCTTTTTTTATGGAATTGATCCCAATGGTTTATCAATATTGCTGATTTAGTCCCTATTGCCGATGGACGTTAAAAATTACCTTTAACTCCAGTCACATGCCGCACACATGAGGGAAAAAACGTCCTTTTATCTTTTTCTTTGGACAAAATTGCTGATATAATCCCTGTGATTTGTCTTTCATTTGAAAAACATCATCACCTATCTTCATCTTCACCAAATCAACACCTTTTTAAAACTCTAAAAATTAAAACCAAATTAAAATTACTATATCCATCAACTAAATTCACATCACTTTGATAAAAATACAACCTGTTATGTATTTAAAGATTACAACCCAATAACCCACTCATCAAATGCAAAATGCAAGCTTACATTCCTCACTTTATATCAACAAAAACCCACTCATCAAAATCAATCATTGGTCATGGCAGTCAACGTATAAAAAGAGAGCACCACCACGAATAAATTCGCTGTTGA
This sequence comes from Rutidosis leptorrhynchoides, assembly GCF_046630445.1. NCBI lineage: Eukaryota > Viridiplantae > Streptophyta > Magnoliopsida > Asterales > Asteraceae > Rutidosis > Rutidosis leptorrhynchoides. Next base: position 148,226,485 of record NC_092335.1, on the reverse strand, counting down.
CGGTGCTCGATTCTTAAACATATAGGTCATCTTCGATTCTTCATTAGAAAATACATTGGGAATCATGAATTGATAAAATTGGGGAGAAGAAGTAGATGGAGTAAGTATTACTCGTTGTTTGTGCCACCGTAACAAGATGGGGAATAGCATCTTCAACCGCCGCCGTAGCAACCACCGTCGTAGACCTGAATGATTGTTGTCGTTCTTCTGTTGGATATGAACGATTAAGGAAACAAGAACAGAAGTTTCAGATCCAAAACTTATTTACCTCCAATTTATCTTCGATTAAGGTTTGTTTCAAATGTTGATTTATATGTAAGTTGGATCTGGATTCCATTGCTACTACTCTTTGTCTTTATTATTAAGTTTTTACTAAGCTTTTGAAGTAAACTGTAGATGATGTTCTTCATTAGAATGTACAGAACAATTTGAAAAAGAAAAAAGGTTTATGAAAGGGTTGTTGTTTGAAATCAATTTATGAAAGGGTAGAATTTATTGATTAATTTGGTAAGGGTTGCTGGTGTATTGCAAATTGTGTTTGTGGCTTAAGAAAAATTTAGTTATATTTTGTTCATGTTTGATTTGCATCTTCATTTAATTTTAATTTTTGAGTTATTATCATCATGATACAAGATATGAATCTAGTATGAATCTAGGTTATATGACTTGTTAATGAAAAATACAAATTAGGGTTTGTTCATCTTTTTGGGGATAAAGATGATAGTGAGGAAAGAGACAACATAAAAGGACGTTTTTGCCCTCATGTGTGTGGCATGTGACTGGAGTTAACGGTAATTTTTAACGTTTGTCAGCAATATGGACTAAATCGGCAACATTGACAAACCATTGGGATCAAATCCATCAAAAAAGCATAGGGACGAAACCAACATTTTAGTACAAATCACAAGGGCCATTTCAGCGATTTTGTCTTTTTATCAAAGTAACCTTCAGGAAGAGACATATATACTTCTTCAGTTAAATCACCATATAAGAATGCATTATTGATACCAATCTGAAACAATGACCAATTATTTTGCATAGCAGTAGTAATCACAATTCTGACACTAACCATCTTAACAACAGGAGGGAAAGTTTCATCAAAATCAATACTTTCTTTTTTACTATAACCTTTAGTTACAAGTCTGGCTTTATACCTATTTATTTGACCAGTAGACTTATACTTAATTCTATATACCCACTTGGATCCTATAGGTTTTCTTCCTAAAGGTAAGTCAGTAATTATCCAGGTATTATTTCTATTCAAAGCTTCTATTTCATCATTCATGTCTTGAACCCTTTGATCTAATGATGCCTCATAGAAAGATTTAGGTTCATGTCCTTTATTAAGATTAGTAACAAAACAATAGTTTTCTGAACCAAGTTTACAATAGTTTAAATACTTATTTAAATCATATTTGACATTTTCATTGAGCATAAAATCTTTGTACTTGGATGGAATAACAGTTTGTATACTAGACCTTCTTAATTGAGATTGTGGTTCAGGACTATTGTATGTTTCAGTAACAGAAATGCCCTCAGGGACAGCTTGTGTCACAATACTTTCAGCATGAGAAGTTGCAGGTACACCATCATCAAGTAAAGAATCACTTGATGAGGCATGATTGCCTTCATCCTCAGTATTGTCTCTCCCTTCATCATTGAGACTTACATGAGAATTTTTATTTAAAACATTTTCAGTTTTGGAAAAATCACAGTCATAAGTATCAAAAAAATTGAGATTATTTAAATCTTTTTCAGTAAAAACAGTTTTATAAACATAGTCAAGTTTAAAAGGAAAAATATGCTCATAAAATTTAACATCTCTTGAGTAAATAAAACTTTTATTTTCAAGATCAAACAGTTTGCAACCTTTTTTAAAATTTGAATATCCCATAAAAACACATTTTATAGACCTACTAGAAAATTTGTCATGATTATTCAAAATGGTAGAAAAACATAGGTAACCAAAAGCTTTTAGATGGGAGAGATTAGGACATTTTTTGTAAATCATTTCATAGGGACATTTTCCATTTAAAACAGAAGTGGGTAGCCTGTTAATCAAGTAGGTAGCAGTTAGTATACATTCAGACCACAGATATAAAGGAATATTTCCTTGAAACAATAAAGACCTAGCCACATTCAACAAATGTCTACATTTTCTTTCAGTAATACCATTTTGTTGAGGAGTATATGCACAAGAAGTCAGATGAAAAATACCTTTTTGATTTACAAAATGATTCATTTTACTGTTAACAAATTCAGTACCATTATCACTTCTGATAGTTTTGATTTTAGTATCAAACTGATTTTGCAACAAGTTATCAAAAATTTCAAAGTATTCAAAAACATCTTTTTTGGTTTTTAACAAATATGTCCATACAACTCTTGAATAATCATCAACAATGGTTAAAAAATACTTAAAATCATATTTACTTTTAACTTTATAATGGTGGATTTTTTTATTTTTTTTATTGTTATTAGTAGGATTATTACTATTAACAAAATTAGCAGTTTTAGCATTAAAAGCAGAAGATTGTGTTTTATTGACAAATAAACTAGATGCAGAGTGCATTCTGTGAGATTCATCCCTAGATGTAACGACCCGACTTTTTTGACTTTTAATATTACTCATTACTTTCACGAAACTGCGTATTTGTGCATGCTGAACTATATTATATTCTGGGATCTTTATTCATGTTAATTACTTTCGTTAATACCTTACTACGTGTTATTAAGTGCTTAATCACTTAACTTGGTCCTCGATTGCTTTTATGATCGTTAGTGTCACTTGACGTTTAGAACGAGCTATGTACTTGGTACACGTTTAACTTTGGTCATAATTAGAATATTATGACTACGTAATACTAATTGTTATTTTCTAATAACAATTACTTGGGTTATTGGATGCTTAATTACGCTTAGTAATTTACTAATGCACACTAGTTAGTCTTGTTGGACTTTTTGCCTTGTTGGACTTTAGCCCACCCTACTCTAGCTAATGGACCATTTAATTAGCCCAATTTTTATGGATTAATGACCCATTAAGATGTAGGACAAAAACTCATTTATAAGAGCCAACATACTAGCATTTTTGTTAACCATTACTACAAATATTGCATGAGATCCTAACAATAAGCACCACCTTTAGACCACCACTAACCAAAAAGCAAAAATGTATCCCCCTTGTCCCCCCAAGCACCTACGGCCACTACCACCCCAATCCACTATAAATACCAAGCTTATTCCTTCCATTTCACACTTGATCTCATTCACATTTTACACACACTTACTCTCTTATTTTCTCTCTAGTCTTTCTCACTCTAAAAAGTGTAAGTTTTAAATTTTCTTCTTCTTCTTTTCTTCTTCATAGAATCGACATCATCATTATCTTTATAAGATCAAGCTTTTTAGCTTTTTGATCTTGTTATAACTTGTAGATTCAAACTTTGATTTGAATCCTTCAAGAACATGAAAGATTCAAGCTTTCTAGCTTTGGATCTTCATTTACTTTTTTGAATCTAAGTTTTCTAGCTTATGATCTCTTTATTTTGTTAAAAAGATCAAAACTTGTGTTTATGATCTTCATGTAACTTGTAGATCTAGCTTTTTGCTTTAAGGATCTTCAAGAACATTAAAGATCCAAGCTTTCTAGCTTAGGGTTTCATTATTTTGTTAAAGATCTAAGCTTTTTAGCTTATGGTCTCATTACTTTCACTTGATCTTAGCTTTCTAGCTTATGGTCTCATTACTTTCACTAGATCTTAGCTTTCTAGCTTATGGTCTCATTAATCTTGTAAAGATCCAAGCTTTCTAGCTTAGGGTTTTCTTAATACTTGAGATCTAAGTTATCATTGTAGATCTCACTTACTTGGAACCTTTTTGTGATTGATGTGATGATAAAGATCAAGTCTTCATCATCTCATATGATGAAGATGTATAAAACTTGTGTCAAAAAGACAAAGGTTGAAGCTTTATGGCGTTTATGCAATAAAGAGGCAACCTTGATGTTCAAAACTTATAGAATGTTAGCTTTTACTCTTAGTTGCGTGTTGATGGTTGAAACTTGGTCAAAGTGATGCTAAAACATCAAAGAGTTGTACACTTGAAGTTTACACACATCAAGGATGAGAACCGTGATGAGCATCAAGCACCAAGAAACCCACCGGAGCACTTGTTTACTGTTTTTCGAGGTCTGATCAGACTCCTGGACTTCTGGAAAATTGATTTTCAGATAGTTCATTTCGAGTAGATGACTTTTCGTTCAAGACTCGCCTAAATCCGATATATGGTTTAGGATTTATAGCCTTCCAAAAGTCACTACGCCTTTGTAATGACATGCTGGAAATTCTGACCTACTCGCGCTTGAACCATCGCCACAGTCAAACAACATCGAGTTAGGATCTGAAAATTGGAAAGCGGTTAGAGGACTCACATACGGATCCTTGTCCGCTGACCACGTGTCTTTTCGTTTTGTATAGAGGTCGTAACAGCTGTCCGAAGTCAGCCTTTTGTTTCGATCTCTATACTTGTCGAAAACTTACTTTAGCTTTTACGAATGATGATGATGATGATGATGATGATGATACTTAAGACTTAATTTATGAAATGTCCCATTCATATTGATTATAAATGTTCCATATTAATTGATTTCGTTGCGAGGTTTTGAACTCTATATGAGAAGTTTTTCAAAGACTGCATTTGTCTTTAAAACAAACCATAACCTTTATTTTATCGACAAAGTTAAAAGGACACCACCTAGATTATCCAGAAATGATAATCTAAAACTATCACACTTATACACTACCAATACATATTAGTTTACAATATTAATATGTTACAACAAAATAACTCTCGAATGCAGTTTTAAACAATATTATACAAGCATGCTGACACCAAATGTTGTCCATATTTTAGCATGCAACAGCGGAAGCTCTTAATAATCACCTGAGAATAAATATGCTTTAAATGTCAACAAAAATGTTGGTGAGTTATAGGTTTAACCTATATATTTATCAAATCGTAATAATAGGCCACAAGATTTCATATTTCAATATACATCCCATACATAGAGATAAAAATCATTCATATGGTGAACACCTGGTAACCAACCTTAACAAGATGCATATAGAATATCCCCATCATTCCGGGACTCCCTTCGGACATGATAAATTCGAAGTACTAAAGCATCCGGTACTTTGGATGGGGCTTGTTGGGCCCAATAGATCTATCTTTAGGATTCGCGTCAATTAGGGTGTCTGTTCCGTAATTCTTAGATTACTAGACTAAAAAGGGGCATATTCGGTTTAATAATTCAACCATAGAATGTAGTTTCACATACTTGTGTCTATTTTGTAAAACATTTATAAAACTGCATGTATTCTCATCCCAAAAATATTAGATTTTAAAAGTGGGACTATAACTCACTTTCACATATTTTTACTTCGTCGGGAAGTAAGACTTGGCCACTGGTCGATTCACGAACCTATAACAAATATGTACATATATATCAAAGTATGTTCAAAATATATTTACAATATTTTTATTACGTTTTAATGATTTCAGTTTATTAAGTCAGCTGTCCTCGTTAGTAACCTACAACTAGTTGTCCACAGTTAGATGTACAGAAATAAAGCAATATATATTATCTTGAATCAATCCATGACCCATTGTATACACGTCTCAGGCTACATCACAACTCATAGTATATATAATTTTGGAATCAACCTCAACCCTTTATAGCTAACTCAAACATTACTGCATATAGAGTGTCTATGGTTGTTCCAAATAACATATATACATGGGTCGATATGATATGTCAAAACATTTGCATACGTGTCAAAACATAATATATTAGAATACATGTATAATACAATATAAGTTAGCTAGGATATGATTTGTATGGATTTGTTACAAATTTCACGTAGCTACAACAAGCAAAATTATCCAATCTTGTTTTACCCATAACTTCTTCGGTTTAAATCCGTTTTGAGTGATTCAAGTTGCTATGGTTTCATATTGAACTTAAGTATATGAATCTAAACAGAAAAAGTATATGTTTATAGTCAGAAATACAAGTTACAAGTCATTTTTGTAAAGGTAGTCATTTCAGTCGAAAGAACGACGTCTAGATGACCATTTTGGAAAACATACTTCCACTTTGAGTTTAACCATGATTTTTGGATATAGTTTCATGTTCATAAGAAAAATAATTTTCTCAGAAAAACAACTTTTAAATCAAAGTTTATCATAGTTTTTAATTAACTAATCCAAAACAGTCCGCGGTATTACTACGACGGTGTATATCCGGTTTTACGATGTTTTTCGTGTTTTCAGGTTTTAAATCATTAAGTTAGCATATCATATAGATATAGAACATATGTCTAGTTGATTTTAAAAGTCAAGTTAGAAGGATTATCTTTTATTTGCGAACAAGTTTAGAATTAACTAAACTATGTTCTAGTGATTATAAGTTTAAATCTTCGAATAAGATAGTTTCATATATATGAATCAAATGATGTTATGAACATCATTACTACCTCAGGTTTTGTGGATAAACCTATAGGAAATGATAAAAATATATCTAGCTTCAAAAGATCCTTGGATGGTTTGAAAGTTCTTGAAGCAAAATCATGACACGAAAACAAGTTCAAGTAAGATTTCCACTCGAAATAAGATTGTTATAGTTATAGAAATTGAATCAAAGTTTGAATATGAGTACTACCTTGTATTAGAGAGATATCTTACTATAAATAAGAAATATTTCTTGAGGTTGAATGATCACTTGAAATGGATTTGCAAGATTGAAAACAAGCTAGCAAATTTGGAAGTGTTGTTGGTGTGTTCTTGAGTAGTTGTTTTGTATCTTGGTTTATGTATGGATTTATGAACTAGATTGAGCTAGATTTTGTTGAAGATGATGAAGAACACTTAGAAAAAATGAAGAACACTTGAGAGAGATTAATTTGATTCAAGAAAATTGCAAAGTGAATGTGTTTAGAGTGCTTCTACTTCACGTGAATTTGAGATGGCCATATAGGCTCCATTAGTTTGTAATTTTGTGAGATATTTCATGCTAGATGTTAAATGATGGTTCCCACATGGTTAGGTGACTCACATGGGCTGCTAAGAGCTGATCATTGGAGTGTATATACCAATAGTACATACCTTTAGAAGCTGGGTATTGTGCGAGTACGAATACGGGTGCATACGAGTAGAATTGTTGATGAAAATGGACGAAGATGTAATTGTAAGCAATTTTGTTAAGTAGAAGTAATTTGATAAGTATCTTGAAGTCTTTCAAAAGTGTATGAATACATATTAAAACACTACATGTATATACATTTTAACTGAGCCGTTAAGTCATCGTTAGTCGTTACATGTAAATGTTGATTTGAAACCTTTAAGTTAACGATCTTGTTAAATGTTGTTAACCCATTGTTTATTATATCTAATGAGATGTTAAATTATTACATTATCATGATATTATGATATATTAATATATCTTAATATTATATATATATATATATATATATATATATATATATATATATATATATATATATATATATATATTTATACATTTAAATGTCGTTACAACGATAATCGTTACATATATGTCTCGTTTCGAAATCCTTAAGTTAGTAGTCTTGTTTTTACATATGTAGTTCATTGTTAATATACTTAATGATATGTTTAATTATCATTTATCATGTTTATATATAGTGTATCAATATCTTATAATGATTCATATGTAATTAGTAAGACGTTGTTATAACGATAATCGTTATATATATCATTTTCGAGTTTCTTAATTCAATAGTCTCATTTTTTATGTATATAACTCATTGTTAAAATACTTAATGAGATACATACTTATCATAATATCATGTTAACTATATATATATATATCCATATATATGTCATCATATAGTTTTTACAAGTTTTGACGTTCGTGAATCGCCGGTCAATTTGGGTGGTCAATTGTCTATATGAAACCTATTTCAATTAATCAAGTCTTAACAAGTTTGATTGCTTAACATGTTGGAAACACTTAATCATGTAAATATCAATTTCATTTAATATATATATATATATTTATATATATATATATATATATATATATATATATATATATATATATATATATATATATATATATATATATATATATATATATATATATATATATATATATATATATATATATATATATAAACATGGAAAAGTTCGGGTCACTACAATTTATTCACTTTTAAACTTTTGGGGACAATATACTGACTTAGTGACCTTTGACTTAGGTTGACGACCTTTCAGAGTGACTTACTACTTTCATTCTTTTCATATCGACTTTTACTGCTTATTCACTGTGAGTTATAGCTTCCCTTTTTTACTTTACTATTTTTGGGACTGAGAATACATGTGCTTTTTATGTTTTACATACTAGACACGAGTACTTAAACTTTATATATGTGTGGGTGATATAACGGCACAAAGATTCCCCTTAGCACGGTAACATTTAATCATTGGTTTTTGAACCAGTGAAAGCGAATATTAGATATGGATCCATAGGGTTTGACATCCCCACTCGGGCTAGTCGCGCTAGCATTTAACGGGTGTTTGATACTTCAAGAACATACGCACTCGCTAAGTGTACTTTTAGGGGGTAATATTACGTTAAGTTAGTTACCGGGTGCCCACGAATAAGCATATACTTTATCATACTGATTTGAAATACTGATTTAAACTGCTGGTTGAAGCACTGAAATCTCGTGGTCTACATTACATTACTGATTACAAACAAACTATAGCTCACCAACATTCGTGTTGACTTTTTAAGCATGTATTTCTCAGGTGCTTAGACGTTGTTGCTTCCGCTGGTAGACTTGCTGTTATAGTCTTGGTGTATAGACTTGCTGTTATAGACTCGCTGTGTTAGACTTTCACTGCATTGTTTAGAGATGTCTCAAGCATGAAACTTTTATTTTGCATTCGCAACTTATGTTATTCTGAATAATGGCTTGTAACGACCTTTGTGTCACGTTATCTTTTGTAAAACAATTGAAGTTATCTTTTCATGAATGCAAAACTAGTTTTAAACAGCATGTAGCATTGTAACCATGTAATGATCCTGTTGTTGATGATCCGTACATGTTGATTTTGTACGGGGTGTCACATTTGGTATCAGAGCATTGGTTGTAGGGAATTAGGTTGCATTAGTGCGTCTTGACCTAGTCGAGTAGGATTCGCTAATAGGACTAATCTATAACTTGCTCGTTTACTTGTTTCTGCGGAACTGCTGCATGCTACTGTTATATATTATTGCATGTTACTACTTACTACTACTGCATGCTACTGCTTACTTTTACTACTATGTGAACTTGCTGTATGCTATTGCTTATTCTCGCTACTGCATGCTACTATCTGCTTTTAATTGCATGTTACTTCTGTTTGATACTGTTATGCTATGTACTGTTGTAGACGATGTAGGCTGCTGTAGTTATTATGCCTGATTACGTGCTTGCTTCATGTCTGCTACTCGCTGTACCGACTTGGAAAATTTATCTTTCCTAATTCAGATATTTTTCTGAACCCTTTTCCCACTCGTCTAACCCTAAGGATTAGTATTGTAATCCACCTGCTACTACCGTTCCACTGTTCCAGAGATCGAGACATTACTTCACACAATCTAGGAAGAGTACCCCTCGGGTTACATGCCCGCTAAAGTTGATCCTCGAAGAAGGAGATATGTGAGGACTTATCGGAGTAACCGCATCCCCGAGCTCACCCTAATTAGCCACGTATAACGTTGTTCAGTTTCTGTAAGTTGACCCGTATCTCGTACGCTTTCATGACCGTCACTTATCTCTTTCATTCTTCACCACTACTCGACGATCTAATGACACTTCTGGACTTAGGTCCCTAACACTCTTAGGCATTGGAGAAGTCGGGAAGGCATCTCCTTTCACAAGGTCATAGTGTCTTTCACTGATGCTCAGCCATACCCAAAGACTTGGGAGTCGCCTCAAGACATATCGTAGTACTACTTGCTACAACTCGACACGAGACCCAAATTGAATTTCTAGAAAGGAACCTAACGACATTACCTGAACCCGAACATTTTGAAGAAATTTCGGGACATTTAGGCATTGATGCACGACCTACGGAACCTACGCACCCACACCGAGAAATCATGAGATTAATTATGTAGAATTTGTTTTGAGATAGCATAGGCAAAGCACCGTTAGGTGAAATTGAGTAGGACTTGAAGTGATCACATTACATTGACCATATGGAGTGATATTGGAATGAACGTACGATTTAGTACAATATAATGACGCCAGTCCAGCGTGATTATATTGAAGTAAATCATGCAGAAGTTCCAATGTTACTATATAAGGAATATGAAGTGATTCAGATAAAATTTTGGTAGGAACCACTTGAGTATACGCATTATGTTAGAGCCCAGATACCGTACAAGAAGGGCCTTAATTGCAGAATTGATAACCCGAAAATTTGTTATAGATATAGACACCCTTGACACTTAAGGAAAAAGTTCTCAAATAGGAAAAACTTTGGACTTACTTGCGGTAGAGCAATCGTTATCTTAGCTATGGAGACTCGTATGGATCCTGATTTTAGTTAGGGTACACTTCATCACAATGTTTTATTGTCTCGAAGTTGTTTAATACTAGAGCGATAGAAACCTTATATCTAAGAACCTTAGTGTTATGACTAATAAGCCATTAACAACCATAAGAGTTAAGTATTCTATAGGACAAGCTAATGGTAAGCTGGCAGAGATAGAGGAATAATTTAAGGTAGTACCTTAAAATTAACAGGTGGGTCATTTGGAGATGACCTCATGTTAACAAAACTTGGAACTTTTAAAGTAGTAGTTGGAAAGGATTAGTTACCTACGCACAAGAAGATGTTATTCGAGAAGATTGATAAAAATTTTCACGGTAGTATAATACGATTTGGTTGGAATGAACCTTAAGATTAATCTAACACCCATAAATTTGGGAAGCTTGATGTAATAGTTGGAATGGACTGACTTTCAAGAATGAAAGTGAAAGTTATTTATAGTGAGAAGATTATTCGTATATCTCGCGAGAATGGTGAGCCATTAATAGTTACGGGGCTAGAAGTAGCCCGAAGCTGAACCTTATCAGTTGCATGAAGACACAAAACGTCATGAGAAAATGGCGTTTTGCTATTTTGGCACATGTGAAGAAATTTGAGACTGAGGAGAATATTGCTCAAGAACGCTCAAACATTCTCGGCTCTTGATTCGAGGTTAAAGAGACCGGACTCTGATATTCCGCCGAAAGAATTTGGGTACCTAGTTGTGAGGATTTACGAGGCCTTATTCTAGACGAGACGAATAAGTCACGGTTTACAATTCATCCCGGAGCTGGTAAGATGTACCACGATTTCAAGGAACAATATTGGTGGCCGAATCTTAAAAAGGACATTGCTACTTATGTTGGAAAGTGTCTGACTTGTTCCAAGGTCATAGCCGAACACCAAAAGCCATCTTGGTTACTTCAACAACCCAAAATCCCACAATGAAAATGGGAAGAAATAACAATGGATTTCATCACGAAGCTACCGAAAACGGTAGGCGGTTATGACCCTATCTAGGTTATTGTTGACCGTCTCACCAAAAATGCTCACTTTCTAGCCATGAAGGAAACTGATACAATGGACAAACTTGCACAACGATACAGGAAATTGTATCCCGTCACTTCAGTAATTCAAATTCTATATTAAAGACTACCCAATAATCTTATTTGATACTCATTCTTACGCGACTCTAAATCCTAACTTATTCCGAGAGATTTCTTATTTGATGATAATCACACCATCATCCTTCTTACTTCGATATTAGTCATACCAGTTCAAAATTTTCTAAAATCAATGGGTGGTTAATTCTCATCCTCATACTCTCCCATTCGTATCTCACTTATAAGCAACAGCTTCACACTTAAGCATTTTTGGTTGAAGGACTTATGCCCTACTAATAGTCATCAACCATATTTAAATTCAATAGTTTTCATTACCTAGTAACATTGTTGCTCAAATATCACCCGAAATTTTCAAAAATCTTTTACTCAATCCTCATCAATCTTTTTCCAACTTGTAACCTCCGATATATGAAAATTTTGTTTGCCAAAATTTTACACACACTATTTTACTGTGTGATCTTCTCAAAGTTTTATAGAAATAAATTTATTTCATTGCCATTCGTACAAATTTTAGAAATCGTATATGTTATATGTAATAAAGTAAATAATTACTTATTTTTTACTAGTACATGTGAAATTTTACTTTCACTTTTACAAATCAATTCTTTTATTCAAAAGATATTTTACTTAGAATAGTACATGTTTACTAAGAACTTTGTTTCTTTTCTTACATTGTCACCTAAAACGATTTCTATAAAATTTTCGTTGCTCGTTATACAAAATTTTTCGTGTTATTCGTATTAAAGTCATCATGAAGACTTTACAACCGTCGAAATAGAGAGATTCATGTGTGTGTGTGTGTGTGTGATAAAGGCATTTACTGCCACGTCATGCAGAGCCTTTGGGCATCCACTAACACTTAAACCATTCAAGATTATTGCGTTACCCCAGGAATCTTATTTGCCACACCTGTTGGAGCGACGCTCTTTCTTACACAACTCTAAGTCCTGACTTATTCCAGGGGATTCTCATTTAGTGATATTAACACCATCAGTATTCCGACTTTAATATTAGTCATAACCTGTTTGGCATTTTGCAAAGTCAAGAAGCGATTAACTTTCGTCTTCATGCTCTATCCTTCATACCTCACTTTTTAGCAACGGCTTCGCACGTGAACATTTTTTGCCCAAGGACTTATGTCCTGATAGTTATCAAAACTACATTTAATTCATTAGTTTTCATTACCTAGTAACATGTCACCCGATCATTCAAAGATTTTTTCACTCGATCTTTTTCAAACTCGTAACCTTTGAAATACGAAAAACTATATTTATCAAAAATTTTACACGGTTACTGTGCAGTCCTCACGAGATTTATGGACAAATGAAAGTAATAAAAATTTTTCTGTCACTTATGCGATTTATAAAATCATATATGTATGTATATAATTAAGTTAATAAATTTACCTTTACTTATTTTTGGTTAGTACATACTAAGTTATACCTTCAAATTATTTAAAAATCGCTCCTTTATTGAGTTGTTTAACTTAAGCCAAATAGTTTTGTGCAAAATGGTACACGTTGTACATACTTCTAAGTTTACTAGGAACTTATTTCCGTTTATGTTGTCACATCAAACGTTTAAAGGTTTTTCAAAACTTCTTTGGTTGATTTTATTAAAGGTTTTCGTATTAGTCTACACCATGTATGGATCACACTTTTTCTCGTCCTCCGTTTAGGGATGAACCTTACGATTAAGATCTTAGTTAAAAACTCTTGAGCCACTTTGGATGGTAGTTTTATAAAATTTATTAGGAAGTCTTTGCGCCCATAAAATGTTCCTTTTAAGGTTAGACTTGGCACAAACGCGGGACTAAAAATCAGTTTCTGAGGCACACTCAGTGGTCACCCCATTGTAGGAAAGGCACTAGGTGGATTTCTACTCTCAATATTTCACGGCTAATCGCAACCCCCCTCGTAAACATCATCTCCATGAATCAGTAGGTTGAGGTATAAGGAATCGTTTTTGAGATTCTTTTCACTTAGAGTAAACCATTCTTTATGACCAAGGGTTCACGTATCTTCTCATCCGCGCATTCCCTTAATTATAAGGATAAATTCAGATCAACTCGCTCGTTGTATAAAGATTTCACTCTCGTTCAAAGATCACATCTTTCGTGTGATTCTCTTTCTGAAATGTAATGTAAATTACTTTAAAAATCTACGAATCTTGTTATCCTCTTGGAAGAGACTGCTTAAAACGTCTATAACACAGATGTGGTTACTCTACATATTCCTTCCTTCATTGGTTGCAACTATATGTTGTTCTAGTTAATGTTAACCATAACTTCAACATGTAACTGAAAGGATAAATTTACATTATGGAACTGTGCTTTCATTCCATCCAAGGATAAGTTCACATGCAGTATGTTGTGATCACCATGTTTTCCATTCTATCTGTCAGCTTTATTTTTGCGACATAAGCGCTCAATGTTTTAGATGAGTTTGGTAACATTCATGATGCATTTTATGCATCCAGCTTACTGAAAATACCTGTAAGGCTAAAAACATCATCTTTCCTTTTGTGAGTATATATTCTGATGACATATTCATGTTAATAAGAAACAAAATCAATTTGTTGATCTTAAGGTCAAGAGACTTAATTAATGGCATATACCTATTCTTACTTTTATACGCTCAAGTACCTTTCAAGGTAAATCGCTCACTTCTGAGCCCACGAGTCTCTTAGAGCTTTGATACGCTCCTTCTTCTCAAATTCGGTACCATTGTTGGTCCCTCCTCAAAATTTCGGGACGAAATTTTCTTTAACGGGTGGGTAATGTAATGACCCGACTTTTTCAACTTTTAATGTTACTCATTACTTTCACGAAACTGCGTATTTGTGCATGCTTAACTATATTATATTCTGGGATCTTTATTCATGTTAATTACTTTAGTTAATACCTTACTACGTGTTATTAAGTGCTTAATCACTTAACTTGGTCCTCGAATGCTTTTATGACCGTTAGTGTCACTTGACGTTTAGAACGCGCTATGTACTTGGTATACGTTTAACTTTGGTCATAATTGGAATATTATGACTACGTAATACTAATTATTATTTTCTAATAACAATTACTTGGGTTATTGGATGCTTAAATACGCTTAGTAATTTACTAATGCACACTAGTTAGTCTTGTTGGACTTTTTGCCTTGTTGGACTTTAGCCCACCCTACTCTAGCTAATGGACCATTTAATTAGCCCAATTTTTATGGATTAATGACCCATTAAGATGTAGGACAAAACCCATTTATAAGAGCCAACATACTAGTATTTTTGTTAACCATTACTACAAATGTTGCATGAGATCCTAACAATAAGCACCACCTTTAGACCACCACTAACCAAAAAGCAAAAAGGTGTCTCCCTTGTCCCCCCAAGCACCTACGGCCACAACCACCCCAATCCACTATAAATACCAAGCTTATTCCTTCCATTTTACACTTGATCTCATTCACATTTTACACACACTTACTCTCTTATTTTCACTCTAGTCTTTCTCACTCTAAAAAGTGTAAGTTTTAAATTTTCTTCTTCTTCTTCTTCTTCTTTTCTTCTTCATAGAATTGACATCATCATCATCTTTATAAGATCAAGCTTTTTAGCTTTTTGATCTTGTTATATCTTGTAGATTCAAACTTTGATTTGAATCCTTTAAGAACATGAAAGATTCAAGCTTTCTAGCTTTGAATCTTCATTTACTTTGTTGGATCTAAGTTTTCTAGCTTATGATCTCTTTATTTTGTTAAAAAGATCAAAACTTGTGTTTATGATCTTCATGTAACTTGTAGATCTAGCTTTTTGCTTTAATGATCTTCAAGAACATTAAAGATCCAAGCTTTCTAGCTTAGGGTTTCATTATTTTGTTAAAGATCTAAGCTTTTTAGCTTATGGTCTCATTACTTTCACTAGATCTTAGCTTTCTAACTTATGGTCTCATTACTTTCACTAGATCTTAGCTTTCTAGCTTATGGTCTCATTTATCATGTAAAGATCCAAGCTTTCTAGCTTAGGGTTTTTTTAATACTTGAGATCTAAGTTATCATTGTAGATCTCACTTACTTGGAACCTTTTTGTGATTGTTGTGATGATAAAGATCAAGTCTTCATCATCTCATATGATGAAGATGCATAAAACTTGTGTCAAAAGGACAAAAGTTGAAGCTTTATGGCGTTTATGCAATAAAGAGGCAACCTTGATGTTCAAAACTTGTAGAATGTTAGCTTTTACTCTTAGTTATGTATTGATGGTTGAAACTTGGTCAAAGTGATGCTAAAACATCAAAGAGTTGTACACTTGAAGCTTACACGCATCAAGGATGAGAACCGTGATGAGCATCAAGCACCAAGAAACCCATCGGAGTACTTGTTTACTGTTTTTTGGGGTCTGATCAGACTCCTGGACTTCTGGAAAATTTATTTTCAGATAGTTCGTTTCGAGTAAATGTCTTTTCGTTCAAGACTCGCCTAAATCCGATATATGGTTTAGGATTTATAGCCTTCCGAAAGTCACTACGCCTTTGTAACGACATGCTGAAAATTCTGACCTAGTCGCGCTTGAATCGTCGCCACGGTCAAAAGACATCGAGTTAGGATCTGAAAATTGTAAAGCGGTTAGAGGACTCACATACGGAGCCTTGGCCACTGACCACGCGTCTTTTTGTTTTGTATAGAGGTCGTAACAGCTGCCCGAAGTCAGCCTTTTGTTTCGATCTCTATACTTGTCGAAAACTTACTTTAGCTTTTACGAATGATGATGATGATGATACTTAAGACTTAATTTATTCACTTTTAAACTTTTGGGGACAATATACTGACTTAGTGACCTTTGACTTAGGTTGACGACCTTTCGGACCGACTTACTACTTGCATACTTTTCATATCGACTTTTACTGCTTATTCACTGTGAGTTATAGCTTCCCTTTTTTACTTTACTATTTTTGGGACTGAGAATACATGCGCTTTTTATGTTTTACATACTAGACATGAGTACTTAAACTTTATATATGTGTGGGTGATGTAACGGCACAAAGATTCCCCTTAGCACGGTAACGTTTAATCATTGGTTTTTGAACCAGTGAACGCGAATATTAGATATGGATCCATAGGGTTTGACATCCCCACTAGGGCTAGTCGCGCTAGCATTTAACGGGTGTTTGATACTTCGAGAACATACGCACTCGCCAAGTGTACTGTTAGGGGATAATATTACGGTAAGTTAGTTACGGGGTGCCCACGGATAAGCATATACTTTATCATACTGATTTGAAATACTGACTTAAACTGCTGGTTGAAGCACTGAAATTCCGTGGTCAACATTACATTACTGATTACAAACAAACTATAGCTCACCAACATTCGTGTTGACTTTTTAAGCATGTATTTCTTAGGTGCTTAGACGTTGTTGCTTCCGCTGTTAGACTTGCTGTTATAGTCTTGGTGTATAGACTTGCTGTTACAGACTCGCTGTGTTAGACTTCCACTGCATTGTTTAAAGATGTCTCAAGCATAGAACATTTATTTTGCATTCGCAACTTATGTTATTCTGAATAGTGGCTTGTAACGACCTTTGTGTCACGTTATCTTTTGTAAAACAATTGAAGTTATCTTTTCATGAATGCAAAACTTGTTTTAAACAGCATGTAGCGTTGTAACCATGTAATGATCATGTTGTTGATGATCCGTACACGTTGATTTTTTACGGGGCGTCACACTAGATATGGTAGAAAATGCAGTTTTAACAGAAGGAACAGGATCAGAAGTAAGAATTTGACTTCTAATTGGCACATAGACATCATCAAGACCCATTAAAAACTGCATAAGTTTTAAAAATTGATTATGTTCTTGAAATGACTTATTTGCAGATACCATATCATTAATTTTAATCATATCATCAAATTGTCTCCACATAGCATTCAACTTATGATAATAATCAGATAAAGACTTACCAGATTGACTACATGAATTAATTTTTTGACATAGATTAAATGTAACTGAAGCATCAATTTTATCATAGGTTTCTTTTAACTCATTCCAAACATATTCAGCAGTTTTAGAGAAAATTTGACCATTGTACACATCTTCAGATAATGACATTAAAATCCAAGTAAGAACCACAGAATTACATCTATCCCATTGACCTAATAACACTTCATCATCTTCATACTCATATCTAACACATGTACCATCAATGAAACATAATTTATCTTTTAGTTTGTAAAGCAAGTTTAATAGCACAAGATCATACATTATAATCTTCAGTTCCTTTTAACTTTTGTGTGATTAAAGATGCACCAGATGTGTCACTAGGATGCAGATACAAAGGATCATTAAATTCAAGCTTACTAATCTTAGTAATACCAACAGAACTAACAGAACTATCATCAGACATGGTTGCAGCAACAAGAAGAGAACAAATAATAATAAAAGAAACAGTAGACACACAAATTTAAACAGATCTAAACAAACAGTAAACAAAAAATCATGCAATGATTCAAATACACAGAATAAGCAATAAGAACAGTAAACTAAAATAAATAGCACACAATAACCGCAACAAATCCACGAATAGACACCTGTAAGGAAAGAAAACAAACCCCAATTGACTGGTTACTAACCAGGAAACCTGTAGAGATGATTTAAAGTATAAGTGGTCAAGATCTTACTACGCTTGATTAGGTATTCATATATATCAAGGGATCTAAATCAAGATTTGGGCGTAGAGATCTGGTCAAAAGGGTGAAAAGAAAGCTCAAATAAACACGAGACTCCCCTTTGTAGAATCGATCAAAGAAGAATCCAAGAAACAACAGTAGCAGTAGCAGCGGAAGAACACAATTAGGGTTTTAAAACGAAACCCTAATTTTTAGATCAATGAACCTCAACACCCACAGGATCAACAATCGAACCCAAACACAGAGAATACACTCTTCTTTCAATCGACTGAAAGAAGAAAAATCAGAAACACCGAAACCCTAATTTTCCAATTCAATTGAAAAACTAGCAAAGAATACGATCGAATCAATCAACCTTGCCGCTCTAATACCATGAACAAAAGCACAATGAAACAATCTTCTAATCACATGAAGTAAAAACTTCCAATCACCGGAAGTTAAAAAAAATAACAAAAAACCAGAAAAATCCTAATTACAATCAAAGATTGTAACTAAATAATGGTTCACACAGTCAATCACAAACAAGTTCAACAGATTTGAACTTGTTTACACTCACAGTAGAAGTAATCGAATCAATACATGATGAAACCCTAATAGGGTTTGAGAGAACAATCGAATAAAGAAGAAAACAAATTCAGATTATAAATAAATTAGAAAATAAATAAACTTATATAATACCTTAAAATTTCACTTCAGCCCCCTCTGGTTCACTCTTGAAGTTTAGCAACAAAGTTTGCTTGTTTCCACTTTGACCACCAAACCTAACTTCCAGAAATGACTTCAAGGCCCCTGCAAGTTACTTAACCCATAAATAAGGAACCAAAGATAACAAATAGTCCATGTTTAGATTACAATATAATTTCAATAAGTTTATATTTGAAGATAGTTGTTGGAGGTTATTTTGAAATCCGAAAATAGAGCTTATTTTTTACTTCGAAAGCTGAAACTCTTTATTTACATGATTAAAAAGGTAACTGAATAAGAGATCTAATAGGTATGGAATGAATTAACAAACAATTAATATACATTAATTATATGAAGGGGAGGTATGTAATTATTATTTTATAAACTACGAGTTTATTTTAAAAGTTATCTAAAAAGCTAATTTTTAATTTTTCTAGTGTTTATTTGTTTTCAGCCAAACACACTATAAGAGTATATATCTATGGGAAATTTTAATCCAAAAATTCAAAATGCGTTTTGTCAAATCTATACTTCATGATACGTATACATCGGACAATATATACATTTTTTTTACCGGGTTGAACTTATAATTTCATGATTGATTATGATGTTTTTTAAATTTTATTTGTTATTTGTTTATTCTTTATAAATCATCTCAAAACATGATCACGTTTAATTCCTAATCATACTTCAATGTTGAATGGGATAATTTTGTGAGAAGCCGTCTTTAGTAATAGTCTATGGGAAAATAATAGACTCAAGAATAATGTATAAAAATAGTGCAAAGTGGAAGTCAAGTAAGAATCTAATTGAAAAACGCGTCCCCATTCATATTCATATTCATATTCATATATACAAAAAAAAAAAAAAAAAAAGCAAAAAAAAGCCGGTGCTTCATCATATATTTTCTCCGCCAATAACACCTTTAAATACACATCTTTGCATTCATAACGTGGCGTGTTCCAGCCTTTTTTTCTCTTCTTCTAAGTAACGAATTTTCTCATAATCCTATACGAGTATACGTATTATATAAACTAAACAGTTTCACCATTTCATTGTAGGAGTTTAAAAAAAATAAAAATAAAAATGTGTGTTGCATTTGAGGCAAAGAAGGATGAAGAGAAGTTGGGATTGTTGGAAGAGTTTATAAAAAAAGCGGGTGGTTGTGCCATTATCGATGGCGGTTTCGCTACACAACTTGAGCTTCATGGTGCCTCCATTAATGATCCTTTATGGAGTGCACTTTGTTTGATCAATAATCCTCATCTCATCTCTAAGGTAAATTCAATATATACATTTGATCTTGATTCAATTATAGAAATGCTAATATTTTTATGTTACGGGGATTAATTAAATTGATCGAGTAGGGAAATACTTTTTGTTTGCCAACCCCGTTTTAAGGGATTACTTACTCGTATTATCGGAGATTTCTGATTTTAAGAATTTTTATTATTTACAATAAATTCTTAATCCTAGGTTGGCATAAGAAATTGATTAGGTTGCTTCAAATATAACCATTTCAATTAAGTAGAAACTCCTAAAACTAACTTATCCTAAGAAGGAATCCTTTTTAAGAATATCCATGTCGTAATCTTTTATTGGAGAATTTTAAACATAGAGAGTTAGGTTTAAGTATATCATATTTAAATTTTCAAACTATATTTAATGAATGACAAAGTACAAATATTTCTTTTTAATATTGACTTTCATTATATAATTTTGATATTAATATTATTAATGTCAGGTTTAAATTAAAAAAATGGAATTAAATTATGTATAGTAAGTTGAATTTCTGAGCCCCAAGTTAATAACAAGTTCTTTATTACCCAAAATAGAATAAATGTTTAGAATAATGAAATAGATTATATTTGTCGAGAAGTGCAAAATCGTATGAATACGACCCACGTTGTGTATCTTGATTAATTGGATTATTTCTTTTATCATTTTTCTTTTTTGATTTCCACATTACACTTCTTATAATTTTTTTTTTAAGTTTTGAGTTACTAGTAAATATTCAATAATATCTCTTTCTCTCTTCAAGTACAGATTACTTTTTCAAACATCTATTAAATGTTAAAGTTCTAATTAATATTAGGATATTATAATTTCTCCGTCTTATATTAATAATGTCTAAACAAAAAATACATAGTTTAAGAAATATTATTATTATTACACTGATTGAAAGGATACTCTTATATTATACTTGAAACGAACCTCAAATCGGCACCAAGAGATGATGCACGAACCAAGTGCCCATCGCAACTCGAGAGACAATCGCCCCTTATAAGCTAAAGCGGTAGACTAATCGAGTATCTCCAGGTTAACAACTAAAACCATGGTAGGAGATACTAATTATCCACAACTCTAAGCTTATAAGGGATCAATATTTTCAATATGTAGCCGATATGGGACGGGTTATTACAAACTCTCACACTTAAATTTCTCACGTCCTCGTCAGGCCGAAACATTCTTAATACCCAGGATCCATACCCACGAGATGTACGAGCATCGTGCTCGTCACACCCCGTGAGGATACCTCGGGAGATGCACGAACCGAGTGCCCGTCACACCCTGAGAGGCCTATGGCTCTGATACCAGATGAAATGACCCTCAGATCAGCCCCAAGAGATGATGCAATAACCGAGTGCCGGTCGCAACTCGAGAGACAATCGCCCTTATAAGCTAAAACGGTGGACTAATCGAGTATCTTCAGGTTAACAACTAAAACCATGGTATGAGATACTAATTATCCACAACTCTAAGTTTAAAAGAGACTAATACTTTCAATATCTAGCCGATGTGGGACGGATTATCACAATACTACTATGTCAAATGCTCTTTGATCTAGTTATGACCTTAAATAAAATATTCATTTTTTATTTCAACAACTTCATGCTGAGTACCCCTCCATCTACTAATTTAAAAAAAAAAAAAAAAAGGAAAAAAAAAAAAGCAATCGTACTTGTATATTAAACACACGAGGAGGAGTATAACTCCTTACAAACACGAAACCAAATTACAAGACCCTACACATCAGAAAGTTATATACATATATGTTGCAGATGAGGCAACATATTTATACATCAGTATGTTCTAATAATTCACCCACCACACAAGCTAGGACTTGTAATTTATGAGAGCCACTCGATCTTCACCTTTTTTCAACACTTTGAAATCCACTCGCATGATTTAAGTTGAATTTGCAATAGAGCATTCAGACCATTCCAAGATTTATTTGCGAAGACTTTTTTATTTCGGTTCCACCATATTAGATATGCACATGTCCATTTAACCACTTGCCATATTTTTAAGCCAATGCGCGATAACGGACTATTACTCTTCCCTCTAAAGGCATCATCAATACACCAATTAGAAACATTACCGAAGCCCCACCATTTATATACCCTTTCCCATATATCAATAGAATGTTTACAAAAAAACATAGCATGATCAAGGGATTCGATATCATGATCACATAGCGGACACCGAACCTAATTAAGATCGATACCTCTTTTGTCAAATTCCACACGAACCAGGATTCGACGCTTTAAAATTCTCCGTAAAAATACTTCCACTTTCAAGAGACGAAGCTGTTGCGCAGTGTTTCCTGTCGAGCATTGCTGCCACGTAAACTACCATCATAAATTAGCCTCGAGACTTCCTTAGAATAAAATAAGCTGTTGTCAGATAACTTCCAAACCTAAGCATCGTTGCACCTGTCAGATTTAGATTATGTAAACAGTCTGTTAGTGAGGTTAACCAGGTCATATGCCGATCTTCCACTTGAATTACATGTCCAATTCCAAGTACAAGTATGTTGCTGATTAACCCAATTAACCCTATCGCAGACCATAGCTTCCTTTTCTGCCTCCAAGTGGTATAGCCGCGAATACTTGATCTTCAATGGAACATCGGTGAGCCACAGGATATTCCAAAAGGATGTGGGTTGCACCGTCGCCTATGGATCTCAAGAAGGAGTTGCGAAAATTTCCAACAATCTTGTCTATCTCCCAACCTGCACGAACAATATTAACCCAGACACTACCCTTGCTCTTGGGCCTGATTAAATTAGTGGTTGAAATCAAGCCAGTAGGCCCGTAAATGGAAGAGATTACTTTGGCCCTAATTTTTTCAAACATATGATAATTTGCTAGAATGCCCAAATTTTTGAAAACTTCCATAGTCTTCGACATCCAAAATTGTAATATGACAAGAATACCCGAAAGAAATTCAAATAATCTTTAGGAATACTTAGAGCACTCATTACAGTGACTATAAAAAGCAAATTGTTATTTCGGGGAGGAGGGAGAAGATTTTTATTGTGATTTAACAGTGTTAAATTTTGAACTTTAAGAAAATTATCAAGATTTAGTGTCAAATACTTGTGAAAAGATTTTGGGTGATGTGATAAAATATGATTGAGAGTTAGGTGAAAAAGTATAAATTAATATTAAATTAATAATAGAATAGATATTTACATGTGTTAAATTTTGATTGGATATAATAAAACTGGCGCTCTCCGTCATGTGGGTAACTAATGCTCATTTTCGTCACTTTTCTTTCCTTGTAACTAGGGATGACAGTGGATCGGAATAATCGGATGATGTTATATCCATATCCATTAAATTTTGTTCATCCATATCCATATCCATTTAATTTAGGTTCATCCGTCCATATCCATATCCATTTGATTCAGCGGGTTAATGGATATCCGTTGTATATTCGATGAGTCTGACAATTGTAAATATATAATCTTTATGTTTTTGATTTATTGCATTTATAATTGTAATTACTCATCTATTGTGAATTCAATCGAGAAAAATACGTTACAATATCAGTAAATATATGCTTAAACTAATCTAAGTGTGTAATGCTTAATATTATTAGTAACAATTTAACAATTTGAACTATCATAATCCTTATTTTTGTTAATAATTTAAATTTTATAGGGTATATGTGTGTGCTTATGCATATACTTCGTATTTTAGTAAGTATATATACACGCATAGATGCATTCAGGTGATAATTGATATATTCATGGATGATAATTTTTCATCCATATCTGATCCACATTATATTTAGATCATCCATATCCATTATCCGTCCATCTAAATCATCCATATCCATTACAAATGGATCGGATAGATATACATGGATTGATTGACATCCCTACTTGTAACAGGGATCAAAGGCGTCACTCTTGTTCCAGCTCAGAATTTGGGCGTTACTTTTTTAGCGCCTTATAAGACTACCCCTTACGAGGCGTCTTATTCTCTTCAAGCCTCACATCATGTGCCAATTATTTTACATATGTGGCTGGTGGGTAATGAAAAACGGATGACCCTTATGGGCGTGCTTTTCCGGGCGTCGAGCATAAATGAAATGGAAAAGAGGAGGCGTCGTTTATTATTTATTATTATTTTATCTTGTTTTTTGCTTAATTACCAATTATATATTACCACACCATCTAAAACCTTTCAACAACACTTCTCACAACCTTTACCATAACACACGTTTAAAAAAATGAAATCGCCACATCACAATCATTCCGCTCAAAAACTCTAAAAATGCCTTCACGGCATGGTCACTATAACGAGTAGTCTAAGAGGTGGTTTTAGAAAAGTTTCTCGAAAACTGTAACAGTACTCCAAAAGTTTTCCTGACATTGATTATTGGTAACTGGTAATTCAGTATAAATAAAACAAAATTCATACTGGTGAAATTTTGATAGTTAAACTTATATGACATTTGTGTAACCTTATAATACTTGAATAATTTATACTTCATCATCCAATTTTAGACAATGTACCACTGTCTACTGATGGATCAAAAAATGCAGGTCCACTTGGAATATTTGGAAGCTGGTGCTGATATAATTGTAACTTCTTCATATCAGGTATCTACATTTTGTCATATTTCATATCATTATTATGTTAACAATTAAAATTAAATATTTTAATATCATCTTAGTTCATAAATGTCACTACATTTTTACTTGAAACTCAAGCTATAGACATGTAATTGTATTGGTGATTTTAGGCTACTCTTCCTGGATTCATATCAAGGGGACTGTCCCTTGAACAAGCTGAAAAACTATTAGAAAAGAGTGTTAAGCTAGCTACAGACACGCGTGACGTTTTTTGGAACACTGTCGAAAAATTTGGTGATCATTCATATAATAGAGCTTTAGTTGCAGCCTCAATTGGAAGCTATGGTGCATATCTTGCTGATGGCTCTGAATACAGGTAAACAAATTGTTAACCATTCTCTACAATTATGTTTCCTTTTTTCATACTATTGAGTTATTTCTAATTTATACATTTTTATTTTGCCTTTAGTGGTTATTATGGGCAAAATGTTGATTTGAATAAGCTAAAAGACTTCCATCGCCGTAGACTACAAGTTCTTGTTGAAGCCGGTCCTGATTTGCTTGCTTTTGAGACCATTCCAAATAAGCTAGAAGCTCAAGTTAGTAACTTTTTAATCACCCTTTTAAGTTCTTGAAATTTTTTTTTTTTTTTGTTGGAAGCTTTTGATCCTAAATTAAGTTTTTGATCCAACAGGCAATTGTAGAATTACTTGAAGAAGAAAATGTTCAAATTCCATCTTGGATTTGTTTTAGTTCTGTAGATGGTATAAATGCTCCTTCGGGAGAAAGCTTTGCTGATTGCATTCAATTGCTTAATCAAAGCAAAAGAATCGAGGCTGTTGGAATAAACTGTGCGCCGCCACAGTTTGTTCACAGCCTCGTTCAAAAGTTCAAGGAGGTACTAAAATTTTACTCTTGCTGTTAAAAAAAAAAAAAAAAAAAGAACTTGGTCGATGATAAATTTCGTGTTAGTGTTTTTTGTGTGTTAAGTTTCTGCTATTTATTATGAATGATCTGTTGTGCAGTTAACTAATAAAGTGATTGTGGTGTATCCGAATAGTGGTGAGACATGGGATGGTGTTGCGAAAAGATGGATGGTGAGTCAATTATGATAAAGAAATGTTGTTTGATGTTTTTTTACAAGCTAAGTACGTTGGTGTTTGCTGATGTGTCTTTTTTTTGTTATGTAGCCATCCAAATATTTTAATGATGACAAGTTTAAGGTTTTTGCGACAAGATGGCGCGATGCTGGAGCCAAACTCATCGGTGGTTGTTGTCGAACCACGCCTTCGACCATCCGCAGCCTCTCAAAGGTTTTGAAGCAGACTAGTAATTGAACTAAATATATATGGTTTAGGGTATTTTGTATGTAAGCATGTTGTCATGTAAGTCTTAATATCTTGTTCCTTTATTGTTATTATCATTTTCTTTCTTTTTTCTACTATAAAATGATACTCGTAGTTAATGTTTTAAAGATATAAAATTTCACAACGGTTAAAGAATAGTCAAATCCACTTAGATGTGAGTTGTAACCATGTGGGTTTGTCATTTTGTTACGTCTTAAGTCTTAACCCACATGGGTTTTGTGCTAGGTCCTATTTTGACTTATAGATTATATCATACACATTGTTATTTATGTGGGTCCTGTTTTGGGCCTCTAATTATACTATTACTAGTTCGGTTTTGCTATTTGATTTTTTGGGCCTTATTACAATTACCCATTTCTAGTTTTATCATTTAAACATGTAAAATCTTTTTGGTCTTATTAGATACGGAGTAATTCAAATTTCTGAAGAAATGTGTGTCATAATTCATATATCACAAGAATGAATCAAAATAAGGGTACTCAAACCTTAACACTGAATATCTAAGAAAAGTATCTCAATAGTTCTTTCCTAATTCATATAGTTATGTGTTCCTTAAAGATTAAAGAAAATTAAGAGGACGCGTTCATATGTAATCGATGCAATTTTCATTTTCAAAATCAGAAATGTAGGAAACTATATATAATTAGATTCCATTGTCTTAGAAAATATCACCAAAAATCGCAATTTTGAACAGGGTTTTGATTTTTAAAGTTTTTTTTTTCTCTGAAAAATGGAGGTGATTTCCGCAATTAAACGATCGAACACTATGATATCATATTACAAAAGAAAAGTTAAAAATTCAATGACTGCACGACAAGAAATATATTTTAATCATTGGGAAAACACATAGAAATTGGGGTTCAGATTTTTGGATTTAGCCTTCGTAGTTGGGCTGAAGTGCCATACTTGGGCTTTTATTTCTTCCTTTATTAACCACTATATACTAAAAGTGGTGGAACTTTAGGTCGCTCCAGCCAAAAAAATTGTCATTCAAGATCTTGCATTCACACTTCGAATTTTCACTTAACACCCCCCCCCCCCCCCCCCCCCCCCAAAAAAACTATCTTGAGTTGTTAAATTCTACAGGGGTTAAAATCATAACTTCAATTTTTAATTTAAATCAAAAAGGAAAACTCACCATAAATTTCAACGGGCCTTATCTCCTTACTCATCACGAGTTAATTTTCACCGCTACCACCATTAAACTTAAAATAATTTACAAACAAAACGAGACTAACTACGTCCGAAACTGATACCTTTTTAAAAACGCTAACCATACCGACATTTAGACGGGTCTTAACACATGGGTCATTTGCCTCTCTGTATATACCAAGGTTGAAAAAGACGTGAGACGGGTCCGAAACGTTAGCGACCTCAAAACGTCGCAACGGAAAAAACGGGGTCGAAACGGATGTTGACTAACGTTGACTTATATATATATATATATATATATATATATATATATATATATATATATATATATATATAAAGTTGACCGTTTTTTCCGTCTTTGATCGTTTTTTCCCTTTTTCCGTCTTTGACCGTTTTTTTCCCGTGTTTGACAGTTTTTCCCCTTTTTTAGCGTTATTGACTGTGATGGCCCCGTCAAAACACTTAACGGCTCCGTCACTTGGTCCCACAGCTTGATCGAACTTAAATGAATTTAACAAACGACATTGCATTCTTTTATTTCAAAAATTTCCCAAAAAGGAAAGCATACCAAAATATGTAGTTTAAAAGTAACCCAACATATTAATAATCCAAAGTTGACACAAAACAATGTCAACAACCCACAAGTATTAATTATTCAAAAACCGAATGCAAGCCAAAGTTTCATAAATTGTTTCATTAAAATCTGCCCAAATGCATGCAGACTCTTCTAAACACAGCGGAAGCATCACATAAACTCAAGTACCTGTGAAAACATGCGAGTAAACTGTCAACACAAAGGTTGAGTGAATTATAGGTTTAAATAATTGAATAAACTTTAGACCACAAGATTTAAAAATGTTAGAAAACATTAAACATTATTCCATTATCAATGAGCCACCTGGTAACCACTTAACCCTTTATTTACCCTTGCCAAACACAATAAAAAAAAATACACTGGACAGTGTATCTACAACAAAATACGAAGTACTAAATATTCCGATTATAAATTGCTAGCGCGACTAGCTCGAAATGGAGTTGTCAAACCCGATAGATCTATCCGTAGGATTCGCGTTCACCAGTAGAAACCAGTGATTACAGTTACCAGACTAGGGAATATTTTTGTCAAACTCAAAATGAATAATTTAAATTTAATTGTCACTTGTGTTTAAACGTAAAATAAAATGCATGTAATCACATCCCAAAAATATACTTTGAAAAGTATGTAAAAACGGGACTATAACTCACCTTAATATCGAAGTAACCAACACAATTAAGCGAACAGCAAATGTAGCACAGTGATCAGGAATGATCACAACGCCGACCTATAAATAAAGCAGGTCGATATAAATAACTAACTTAGGTCAAGTCTTAGTATGATAGCTATTGTACATGTTGCAAGTAGACATAGAACAATACTCATTATGCATCGGTTTGATCGGAACAGCTTACGGACACACACTTTCTATTTTTAGAAAGTTTCTATTTTTAGCAGGTTTCCATTTTTGGAAAGTTTCTATTTTTGGAAAGTTTCTATTTTTGGAAAGTTTCTAAGTTAGGAAAGTTTCCTTAATTAGAAAGTCAACAAAAGTCAACTGAAAGTCAAAGTCAACCGAAAGTCAACTCAAAAGTCAACCTGGGTCAAACATAGTCAACGTTAATTTTAAAAGTGTAAGTTATAATAATAATATAAGTTATAACGTTTATTAAAGTTAAATATGTCTAATTATGTCATAACATAAGTTTAATTAAATTAAAATGATTTATTAAAGTTAATATAAGTTTAAATGATATAATTAATATAACATAAGTATTTAATTAATTAATTAAATATTAGTCATAATATAAGTATTATTAATTAATAATAAATTTTAAATCATATCATAAGTATTATTAATTAATAATGAATTATTAATCACATCATAAGTTTCTAATTATAATTATTAAATCATAAGTATCTAATAATTAAATTATAATTAAATAATAACTAAGCCTTATAAAAATTAAATAATTAATTAATCCTTATTATAAGTCTTATTATAATAATCTTATAATATAAGTTTAATACTTATCATAAGTATTTTCCATTAATAATGAAGTATTATTAATCATATGTTTAATTAAAATGTTAATTAAATCATAAGTATTAATTAAATGATATAATAAATATATATCATAAGTTGTAAATAATAATAATTACTTTTTTTTTATCATAAGTAATTAAATGATAATGAAATACATTACTTATATCATAAGTTTAATAATTAGTCACAAGTTTTAAATCAAAAGTTCATCGGGTCGTATCCTGAGCCCCGGGTGTCGGTTTTCGGCGAGCCTTACATATATCTCCGTCTAAGCAAACCACCCGACACTTTGATACACTCAATAACACCCTAATAACAGTCCACAAGTCATGATGTACAGCCATTACACTACTTGGAACTTCAATTCACTCAAAATCGTGTTTTAGACGTAACGGGTGATTCGTGGCTCGGATTGAGATGACCCAAACATGAAACTTCGCCCCACCATCAGTCCTAACACACTAACACACCCTAAAGTCACCAAAGATGGTCACAAAGTCGGACCAAACCTGGTTCATACCAAAATCACATTTCAATCTTAACAAAATACCACTTTGATCATATCTAGGGCTCCGGGAATCGAAACGACATGAATCCGGAGACTAAAATTAATGTCTTGATGAGAGGAACTCATCTAGATACTTTATTTTAACTTTTATAACAGTCATAATTCCGGAATTAAATAAAAAGCTGTTGTCCCAATTATATCAAACCGAAAACATACGTATTCGAGTAATTCTACGCATACAAACACCATTACAACAACAAGTAATCATCATACTATTAATATATAATCAAAATACAGAAATATAATAAAAAATCAAAAGTTCTAGGGTTAGGGTTTATACCCTAGTCGAGAAATGAGAAGTATAATCGCGTAGAGAACGGAACGAGGAACGCGTTGGTGTTGTTTAATCCTTGATCCAAGTAATAAAAATTGATGAAGATGATGATGATGGGTGTTGGTGCCATCGCCAAAAGAAAAGAGGGAGGAGGAGGAGAGCAAAAATAAAAGCTAGGTTTTAGGGAAATTTTGGTGGAATGAAAATAATCACCAAAAAAAGAAATCAAGGGAGTAATACTCCCTCCCTCCCCCCATTCGGCCGAAATTGGATGGGATGGGCCCCATGGTGGGCCAAATTGCTAAATATGAAATCCCTTGTGGCCCGAAAGCCCGAACGAAACTCGAAACGCGAAAACACGCTTACGCGATTAGAAATTCGGAGAGATAACAAACGCGCGACGAAAAATAAATATAAATACTCTATATAATTATATAATCTTAAAATATCATATTTAAAATAATTAGGATTTAAATATCCCAAAAACGCGACCGTTGGTTTGAAAACCGAAAAGATTCGCCGGATAGAAATCCGCGACACGTAGAAACGTACAAATTAAAATATGAATACAATTATTCACATAACACTTAATAATTAATATATTATTATTAATTTAATAATATAGGTCATAGAAATGACGTAGCACAATTAACATTTAACGATCATTAAATAATTAACAGTAAAAGATAACGGAAAAAGTAGGGTCGTGACAGTACCTTCCCGTTACGGAAATTTCGTCCCGAAATTTAAGCAGGTGCAGGGGTTGACTCAGCATCTGGGAACAAATGCGGATACTTCTGCTTCATCTGATCTTCACGCTCCCAAGTGAACTCGGGACCACGTCTGGCGTTCCATCTAACCTGGTCAATAGGAATTCGGCTCTGCTTAAGAGTCTTAACTTCTCGATCCATAATTTCAATAGGTTCCTCAATAAAGTGTAGTTGCTTATCAACATGAAGTTCTTCCAGAGGAATAGTCTTGTCGGCCTCGGCCAAACACTTCTTTAAGTTCGACACATGAAAAACATCGTGAACATCACTGAGTTCTTGTGGCAATTTCAAAAGATATGCCGCCGGTCCAACTCTCTCAACAATCTCAAACGGTCCAACAAAACGAGGACTTAACTTTCCCCTCTTATCAAAATGGATCACACCCTTCCAAGGTGAAACCTTTAACATAACACGATCACCAACTTGAAATTCCACATCTTTCCTTCCTCTATCGGCATAACTCTTTTGCCGACTTCTAGCAGTTCTCAATCTTTCTTTAATCTGTACGATCTTCTCGGTAGTCTCGTGAATAATTTCTGGACCTGTGAGTTGAGCATCCCCAACCTCATTCCAGCTAACAGGAGACCTACACTTCCTACCATACAGAGCTTCAAACGGTGCGGCTTGAATACTTGCGTGATAACTGTTGTTATAAGAAAACTCAGCTAGCGGCAAATATTTATCCCACCCATTACCAAAATCGATAACACACGCTCGTAACATATCTTCTAACGTCTAAATGGTCCTTTCACTCTGACCATCTGTTTGAGGATGATAAGCGGTGCTCATATCTAACCTAGTTCCCAAGGCTTCCTGTAAAGATCGCCAAAACCTCGATACAAATCGACTGTCTCGGTCCGAAATAATGGATACAGGAACACCATGCCTAGAAACAATCTCCTTCAAGTACAAACGAGTAAGCTTCTCCATTGAATCTGTTTCCCTAATCAGAAAAAAGTGAGCCGACTTAGTGAGTCGATCTACAATCACCCAAATAGTGTCATAGCCACCCGCAACTCTCGGTAACTTAGTAATAAAATCCATTGTAATTCCTTCCCACTTCCACTCGGGAATCTCGGGTTGCACCAAAAGTCCAGACGATTTTTGATGTTCAGATTTAACCTTAGCATAGGTCAAACACTTAGCCACATACGTAGCCACATCACCTTTCAAATTTGGCCACCAATACAGTTCCTTAAGATCATGATACATCTTTCCTGAACCAGGATGAATAGAGTACCTAGACTTATGAGCCTCATCCAAAACAAGTTGTCGCAGTTCCCCGAACTTCGGAACCCAAAGACGTCCTGCAAAGTACCTAGTACCATCTGCTCGAATCTCAAATTTCTTAGCCATACCTCTTACGTTCTCATTCACAAAATTCTCTTCCTTTAAGGCTTCTTGTTGTGCCTCAAGAAGCTGCCTTTCGAGGTTTGTTCTAATTGTCATATTCAAGGCCCTAAACCTGCGAGGTTCAGCCCTTTCTTTACGACTCAACGCATCCGCCACAACATTGGCCTTACCCGGATGATATAAAAGTTCACAATCGTAATCATTCAACATCTCAATCCATCTTCGTTGTCTCATGTTCAACTGTTTCTGATCGAGGATATGTTGAAGACTTTTGTGATCTGTGTACACAGTACTCTTGACCCCATACAAATAATGTCTCCAAATCTTAAGCGCAAAAACAACGGCCCCCAACTCTAAATCATGAGTTGTATAGTTCTGTTCGTGAATCTTCAATTGACGTGACGCATAAGCAATAACTTTCTTTCGCTGCATCAAAACACAGCCAAAGCCTTGACGCGAAGCATCACAATAAACAACAAAATCATCATTACCCTCAGGCAGTGACAATATCGGAGCGGTAGTCAACTTCTTCTTTAAAATCTGAAAAGTAGCCTCTTGTTCATCCTTCCACTCATACTTCTTCCCCTTATGCGTTAAAGCAGTCAGAGGTTTCGCGACACGAGAGAAATCTTGAATGAACCTTCTATAGTAACCTGCTAATCCTAGGAACTAACGAATCTGAGTAGGAGTTTTCGGAGTTTCCCACCTTTCAATCGCCTCAATCTTAGCAGGATCAACTTGTATCCCTTGTTTACTAACAATATGTCCAAGGAATTGAACTTCTCGTAACCAGAATGTACACTTAGAGAACTTAGCGTACAACTCTTCTTTTCTTAATAGATCGAGCACTAACTTCAAATGTTCTTCATGCTCTTCATCACTCATCGAATAAATAAGGATGTCATCGATGAACACAATAATGAACTTGTCCAGATAGGGTCTAGACACACGGTTCTTAAGGTCCATGAACACAGCATGTGCATTTGTCAATCCGAACGGCATAACAAGAAACTCAAAGTGACCGTAACGGGTGCGAAAGGCAGTTTTCGAAACATCAGATTCTTTAACACGCAACTGATGATAGCCGGAACGAAGATCGATTTTTGAATAAACAGATGAACCCTGAAGCTGATCGAACAGATCATCAATTCTCAGAAGGGGATAACGGTTTTTAATAGTAAGCTTGTTCAACTCACGATAATCAATGCACAAACGGAAAGAACCATCCTTCTTCTTAACAAATAGAACAGGAGCTCCCCAAGGGGACAAACTAGGACGGATAAAACCCTTGTCTAACAACTCACGGAGTTGACTTGACAATTCTTGAAGTTCAGAAGGCACAAGACGATAAGGAGCACGTGCTACAGGAGCAGCACCAGGAACAAGATCAATTTGAAATTCTACCGCGCGTTGCGGCGGAAAGCCAGGTAAATCTTCGGGAAATACCTCGGGAAAATCTCTAACAACATGAACATCTCCAACGCTCTTCGTTTCTTTATCGGAATCAACAACATGGGCTAGAATAGCATGACAGCCTTTGCTAAGATGTTTAAGAACTTTCAAACAGCTAATAAGATTTAACTGTCGGCATTTCTTATCTCCAAAAACCATCAGCGGCTCTCCAACCACATTAGTAATACGAATAGATTTATCATAACACACAATCTCAGCACGATTCGCAGATAACCAATCCATCCCAATGACAACATCAAAACTACCAAGTTCAATCGGTACCAAATCTATCTCAAAATCTCTACCAGCTAAACTAATGTTACATTTACGATGCACAGTATTAGCAGTGAGTACCTTACCATTAGCTATTTCAACAACATAAGTATTGTCTAAAGGAGTTAACGGTGTTTTGATTTTTGGACTTAATTTACTCGACATAAAACTCAAATCAGCCCCTGAATCAAATAGTACATAAACTGTTAAATTGTTGACCGAGAATGTACCAGTAACAAGTTTAGGATCTTCCTCAGCATCCCTAGCGTTAATGTTGAACGCTTTTCCTCGTGCGGCCTCTGCAGTCTTCTTGTTGGGACAGGCATCACGGAAATGCCCCGGCTTCCCACACTCGTAATAAACTCTCGGATTACCACCATTATTCGGCTTTCCATTACCATTACCATTCCCACCTCTATTACCAGCATTATTACCACTATTACCACCTGCAGCAGGAGTAGTCGAACCCGGCAGAAGCACCGTACAATCCTTAGCAATGTGTCCCTGTTTGGAACACCTCTTGCAAGTCACAGTACAGAAACCATCATGAGCCTTGTAACAACGAGGACACACACGCTGACTGCGGTTATTTGAACTAGAAGTATCCTGCTTTTTCTGCTGACCTTGGCTTTGATTGTGGTTATTATCCCACTTTCTCTTCCCATTATCAGCTTTCTTAACAGTCTCTTCACTGGGTTCGGTTACAGCAGCCTTGCTTCTTCTCAAGATCTTATCATTCAACTTATGAGCCATAGACATCGCGGCCTCAATAGTCTGGGGCTCACTAGATTCAACCCCATGCTCAATTTTCTCGGATAGCCCATTAATGTAAGCTTCAATCTTAAGATTCTTATCGGCATAAACATTAGGGCACAACAAAGTCAACTCAAAGAATCTCTGCTCGTAGGCATCTAATTCGGTGCCCTTCATTTTCAAGTTTTTAAGTTTAACCTCTAACTTCTTAAGCTCACCCCTAGGACGGTAGCGGGTGATCATTCTTTCCTTGAAATTATTCCAAGTTAAACCATAAGCCACATCATTTCCCAAACTGTTAACCAAGTTGTTCCACCAGGTCAATGCACTATCCTTCAAAGTGCAGCTAGCAAAATTAACCTTGTCCTCCTTTCGGACTCGACTAACCCTGAAAATAGACTCGATTTTCTCGAACCAGCGGGTAAGTCCTATGGGTCCTTCTGTACCACTGAATTCCTGTGGGCGACTTGCCATGAACGTTTTGTGGGAGCATCCCACCTGATTGTTATTCGCATTTGCATTAGCATTCACTACCATAGCAGCAGCTATCCCTTCGTTAATAAGACGTTGCATACGGGCTTCGTTGGACTCTCTAGGAGGCATGATCTTCAAAACAGAATAACACAATGCGTCCTGAAACCACAAGCAACGCGTTTAGTACTAACGGTTGTGTTATAAAGGAATAGATCGAACACGAAAAGATTAACCATTAAAATAATAGTCAGTAACCACTATGAGTAATAACATGATAGTTATGATTGGTATAGAAATAACCACCACATGCATACATATTTTATGATAACATCATACAACATACATAGCACCTAACATACATGATCTATATTATGCATAATATAACATGCCAAGAGTCACAACATCAGAAATAAAATGTGATAATGATAATAGATGTCATAAAAATAACCATCCATACATAATGAAAAACATCCCATAACAAAACCTTAATAAAATCCTCGGCAAAATGCCGTACATAATCCAAAAATGTATGTATGAAAGGACATTAAGTCTTATGAAATAGGTAATCAATCATGAATCATCATATCACATCTGCTTAGAGCGGGTGTGATAAGCTGGGCCAGCATGAGTCTCGGCAGAAGGCTCATACTTCCGCAACTTTCCTTTCACTTCTTCCAACTCTAACTTCAAACCACGAACTGTGCTCTCTAGAGCCTCGAACCTAGCATCAACTTCACGGTTACGCTTACGATTCTCGAACCCCACATTGTTCTTGAAGCTAACAAATGAATCCATACTAGCTCAAATCTGGTCTATCATCTCGTTATGTGGCAAAGTACGCATACAATCACTAAGAGCATTAATATGCGTCACTTCATTGTAAGCCCTGTTCATATGAGTAAGGGTGGAAAAGTAGTAGTAAACCGGATCGTCGATCAAAGGTTGACCAGCACGACGTCTGGCAGCAGCCGGAGGAGCAGGAGCAGCAACGGAGTTATCGCTCTAAGTCGACATCTGCAAACAGTAAAACCGCAAACAACATACCAAAAGATATAAATGCTAATGATATAACTTATACGAAATGAAATGCATAATAATGCTATAGCAAAAGGGTCGGGCTGTAGACTAGACTCTAATGCACCCTAAGAACCACGGGTTGACCACATTAAGACCGCCTAGTTCCCTACAACCAGAGCTCTGATACCAACTGTGATGGCCCCGTCAAAACACTTAACGGCTCCGTCACTTGGTCCCACAGCTTGATCGAACTTAAATGAATTTAACAAACGACATTGCATTCTTTTATTTCAAAAGTTTCCCAAAAAGGAAAGCATACCAAAATATGTATTTTAAAAGTAACCCAACATATTAATAATCCAAAGTTGACACAAAACAATGTTAACAACCCACAAGTATTAATTATTCAAAAACCGAATGCAAGCCAAAGTTTCATAAATTGTTTCATTAAAATCTGCCCAAATGCATGCAGACTCTTCTAAATACAGCGGAAGCATCACATAAACTCAAGTACCTGTAAAAACATGCGAGTAAACTGTCAACACAAAGGTTGAGTGAATTATAGGTTTAAATAATTGAATAAACTTTAGACCACAAGATTTAAAAATGTTAGAAAATATTAAACATTATTCCATTATCAATGAGCCACCTGGTAACCACTTAACCCTTTATTTACCCTTGCCAAACACAATAAAAAATAAATACACTGGACAGTGTATCTACAACAAAATACGAAGTACTAAACATTCCGATTATAAATTGCTAGCGCGACTAGCTCGAAATGGGGTTGTCAAACCCGATAGATCTATCCGTAGGATTCGCGTTCACCAGTAGAAACCAGTGATTATAGTTACCAGACTAGGGAATATTTTTGTCCAACTCACAATGAATAATTTAAATTTAATTGTCACTTGTGTCTAAACGTAAAATAAAATGCATGTAATCACATCCCAAAAATATACTTTGAAAAGTATGTAAAAACGGGACTATAGCTCACCTTAATAGTAACGAAGTAACCAACACAATTAAACGAACAGCAAATGTAGCACAGTGATCAGGAATGATCACAACGCCGACCTATAAATAAAGCAGGTCGATATAAATAACTAACTTAGGTCAAGTCTTAGTATGATAGCTATTGTACATGTTGTAAGTAGACATAGAACAATACTCATTATGCATCGATTTGATCGAAACAGCTTACGGACACACACTTTCTATTTTTAGAAAGTTTCTATTTTTAGCAGGTTTCCATTTTTGAAAAGTTTCTATTTTTGAAAAGTTTCTATTTTTGGAAAGTTTCTATTTTTGGAAAGTTTATAAGTTAGGAAAGTTTCCTTAATTTGAAAGTCAACAAAAGTCAACTGAAAGTCAAAGTCAACCGAAAGTCAACTCAAAAGTCAACCTTGATCAAACATAGTCAACGTTAATTTTAAAAGTGTAAGTTATAATAATAATATAAGTTATAACGTTTATTAAAGTTAAATATGTCTAATTATGTCATAACATAAGTTTAATTAAATTAAAATGATTTATTAAAGTTAATATAAGTTTAAATGATATAATTAATATAATATAAGTATTTAATTAATTAATTAAATATTAGTCATAATATAAGTATTATTAATTGTAACGACCCGCACTTTTTCGATCATACTATACTTATAAGATTAATATTTACATAAATTAAACCTTGCCAACATGATAAGCAATCCAAATTGTCGAGACTTATATTTCCGAAAAGAGTTTTACACAACGTTTGACCGTCTAGTTTGACCGATGATATCACGAACTATACAATATATGATAATTATACGTTTGTGTATATAAATGTATATATACATATTTAACATGATTAATAAATGTTTTAATATCTCATTTTGTATTAATAACAACAAGTTATATGTGTATTTTGAAACTACTAACTTAAGTTTTCAAAACGATAACTATACGTAACGTTATTTGACAACACCGGTACCGTGGGTCAAGATTAATCTCGACCAATTCATATACGTTGGGGTTTTATTTATTTCGTTGGGGGTTTGGTTTATTTCATTGCGGGTATATTAAACATCTAAAAATGAACCATTAAAATTGAGTTACTAACAAAGAAATGCTAACTACGGACTAAGGAATTATTCTAAGTATTAAAAGTATAACAAGTATATATATATATATATAACGTTTGTTTTAAAATGAAAACATATTGATATATTATATATGGATAGGTTCGTGATATCAACCGGAAGACCGAGTCAAATTATATATATCATCAAGACAAGAGTGAGTATATAGTCCCACTTTTAAACTCTAAATATTTCGGGATGAGAATACATGTATTTTATGTTTTACGATATGGACACAAGTAACTGAAAAATATGTTCTACGTTGAGTTGTACCACTGGCATACTTCCCTGTAGCTTGGTAACTAATATTTACAGCGGTATTGTAAACGCGAATCCTGTTGATAGATCTATCGGGCCTGACAACCCCAACCGGACTGGACGACCAGTATTCAACGGTTGCACAGTACTTCGTTTTGTGACTACACTTGGTACGGTGTAGTAAGATTTCATATTAAAGGGAATATGCGACGTGAAAATGTTAAGTATGGTTACCAAGTGCTCAACCACTTAGAATACTTTTATTAAACTGTTTATATACGAAATCTTGTGGTCTATATATATATTGCTGCCGGCATTAAACCTATATCTCACCAACTTTATGTTGACCTTTTTAAAACATGTCTATTCTCAGGTGATTTCTAAAGCTTCCGCTGCATCATGTTGGATCTAACTAGGATCTTGCGTACGCATGTTTGTGTCAAAAATAAAACTGCATATCCAAGATGTTGTATTGTAAAATATGCTAGAAACCGTGTTGTTGTCATCATTTGTAAAGTTTGTAAGTCGAAGATTATCGCTAAACGTTAATCTTCTTTTTATTGTCTTAAGCTTGTAACAAAAATAATGGTTATGGTTTGTAATGTATAATATATGCAGTTTTCTTTCAAAAATGTCTCATATAGAGGTCAATACCTCGCAATGAAATCATACGTTATCTAACGCGTTCTTATGGTTAAGGACGGGTTATGACATGTGGTATCAGAGCGTTGGTCTTAGCGAACCAGGTTTGCATTAGTGTGTCTAACCAAGAAGTCGTTAGGATACATTAGTAAGTCTGGACTTTGACCGGGTCTGATTTAAAAAAAACCATTGCTTATCATTGTTGGTTAAAATTTATATGTAAATATTATGTAGTACTAATGGGTTAGTTGTTGTATGATAGATGTCGGGCTCAAAACTTGTTATCACATTCAGCGACTCCGAATCAGAATCTTCAGATGGTGTTCCAGTCATTAACCTATCCGATGACGAAAATGATATCTTTGGGGAAGACTCACAAATTCCGGATGAACCAACTATAGAGAACCCGGAAAGTGAACCCGAGGAGGAAAGTGAACCCGAGGAAGAAATACAGGAAATTACAAAAGACGAGTTCGAACTAGGAAAGAAACGAAAGGCTAATGAATTAGAAAATTCAAATCCTGAGTTTAATGAGAATGAAGTGGCACCAATTCCACTAAACACTACCACCCCTATCCCCGCTATTCCTATTAGTGCTATCCCGGCATCTAGTTCTTCGGCTCCTCAGCCAAAACGTAGGGAGACAGCTAGGATTCGCGTTGGGGGATTCCCTGGACATAAATGTTTTGGGAAATAGATCAAACGATGCGCTGCCGAATTAAACCATGGAATCAAATAATGTTTTGTATAATATTATTAGTGTGGTTTGTTTAAAGTTTGATGTAAGCATATGTAAAATAGTGAAGTGTGAAATGCAATAATTTTCCATGGTTAAGTATTATTTAGATGGTAGTAATTGATTCTGTACTAAGCTATTAAGTATGGACATTAACGGGTAGGTACTACCCTAGATATAATTATAAAACGCTAATAAGAAGAAAAGGCTTTTATAATAATACCTGGTTCATATTATTAACAAGCTATAAATGTACTATAAATACACACTACATCTATAATATTCCATGTGAATAATTATTTTCTTTCATTAGGAAATGGCGCGATTGAATCGAATGACGGAACAAGAAATCCAGGAACTCATCAATCAGCGAGTGAACGACAGAATGTTATGGGTCGAGGCTGCAAGAGGTGCTGCAGTTAACCCAAATCCTCGTGTAGGATGCTCCTACAAGACGTTTCAAGCTTGCAAGCCCTCATCATTCAGTGGAACGGAAGGACCGATCGGTTTAACCCGATGGATAGAAAAGATGGAGACGGTGTTTAAAATCAGTGGTTGTGATGAAAAAGACATGACCAAGTTTGCATCGTGCACTTTACAAGATAGTGCACTCACATGGTGGAAGAATTATGT
Source organism: Rutidosis leptorrhynchoides (assembly GCF_046630445.1). Taxonomy (NCBI): domain Eukaryota; kingdom Viridiplantae; phylum Streptophyta; class Magnoliopsida; order Asterales; family Asteraceae; genus Rutidosis; species Rutidosis leptorrhynchoides. Next base: position 148,185,583 of record NC_092335.1, on the reverse strand, counting down.
GAAGGCGGTAGGAGGAGATGTAGCTTATGATACTCCATGGGAAGAATTCAAAGCAATGATAATCACCGAGTATTGTCCAAGGAATGAGGTTATTAAGTTAGAAGATGAGTTACGAAGTTTGAAGGTGGTTGGTACTGAAATCACCAACTACAATCAGCGATTCATGGAATTGGTTTTACTATGTCCTGAATTGGTTCCAACCGAAGCACGGAAGATTGAAATGTACAAAGGTGGTTTGCCCAAAAAGGTCAAGGCAAACGTTACGGCGTCGAAACCTAAGACAATTCATGAAGCTATAACCATGGCGAACGAGTTAATGGATCAGGTCATTCTGGATAAGAAAGCATTCACTACTGAGGTGAAGGTATCGAGTAACAAAAGGAAGTGGAACGGAAATTATGATCGAGGTTACCAACAGCAATCTTTTAAGAAACCAGAAACCCCGAAAGGTGCGGGTAGCGGTTCAGGCTTTGGTTACAAAGGACAAAGTCCTTTATGCAACCGTTGTCACAAACATCACTTTGGTTACTGTAGTGTGTTGTGCACCAAATGCAATCGACAAGGACATCTTGCTGAAGATTGTAAGGCTCTCGTTACAAATGCAAATGGTAACAAGACTCCTGCCACCAACGCAAATAGAACTGCTTTGGCTAACATTACTTGTTTTGGGTGTGGAAAACAAGGTCATTATAAGAGCCAGTGCCCGAATCAGAATGGCGGACCTGCACGTGGAAGAGCGTTTGTTATTAATGCTAGAGAGGCACGAGAAGACCCGGAGCTTGTTACGGGTACGTTTACCATTAATAACTTATCAGCATCTATTTTATTTGATACTGGCGCCGATAGAAGTTATGTGTGTAGAAATTTTTACACTAAATTGAATTGTTCATCATTACCTCTAGATGCTAAGTACTTGATTGAGTTAGCTAATGGTAAACTAATTAAAGCCGATAAAATTTGTCGTGGTTGTGAAATAAATCTAGCCGGAGAAACGTTTAAAATCGACTTAATACCCGTAGAATTAGGAGGTTTTGATGTAATAGTCGGCATGGACTGGATGTCCAAAATAGGAGCGGAAGTTGTTTGTGCTAAGAAGGCAATTCGTATTCCTGGTAAGGATAAAATACCGGTGATGATTTATGGAGAGAAGGGTAATTCAAAGCTAAAACTCATTAGCTGTTTGAAAGCCAAGAAGTGTTTAGAAAAGGGATGTTACGCTATTTTAGCACATGTTAATAAAGTCGAAAAGAAAGAAAAGTGCATCAACGACGTGCCTGTGGCAAGAGATTTTCCTGAAGTTTTTCCGGAAGAATTGCCGGGATTACCTCCATTTAGATCGGTAGAATTTCAAATAGATTTAGTACCAGGAGCTGCACCAGTGGCTCGTGCTCCATATAGACTTGCACCGTCCGAGTTAAAAGAACTTCAAAGTCAGTTAAAAGAATTACTGGACCGTGGATTCATACGACCGAGTACTTCACCGTGGGGAGCTCCAATTTTGTTTGTTAAGAAGAAAGATGGATCTTTTAGGATGTGTATAGACTATCGTGAATTAAATAAGTTAACTATCAAGAATCGATATCCACTACCGAGAATTGATGACTTATTTGATCAATTGCAAGGATCATGTGTTTATTCGAAAATCGACTTAAGATCGGGCTATCATCAACTACGCGTTAAAGAAGAGGACATTCCGAAAACTGCTTTTCGGACACGTTATGGTCATTACGAATTTTTGGTTATGCCGTTTGGATTGACAAATGCGCCAGCTGTATTGTAACGACCCGCACTTTTTCGATCATACTATACTTATAAGATTAATATTTACATAAATTAAACCTTGCCAACATGATAAGCAATCCAAATTGTCGAGACTTGTATTTCCGAAAAGAGTTTTACACAACGTTTGACCGTCTAGTTTGACCGATGATATCACGAACTATACAATATATGATAATTATACGTTTGTGTATATAAATGTATATATACATATTTAACATGATTAATAAATGTTTTAATATCTCATTTTGTATTAATAACAACAAGTTATATGTGTATTTTGAAACTACTAACTTAAGTTTTCAAAACGATAACTATACGTAACGTTATTTGACATAAATACTTAAGACATATAATGTTTATACATATATTGTATAAGTAATGTATTTAATCACTTTTAAAGATTTAAATACATAAAACCATATAAGTGTATTCACAAAAGATAGCTATATTTGAATCCTCATTCCATTTTTCACAAAATTTCTATACGTATACCTAGAGTATTTGAACTCGTATCATACCAAGCTCCTATACGTATTTACTAATAGTAAATACACATCAAAATCACCACCTAACCAGCCATTATTCATGCCATGAGGGCTAGGTAATTGAATTTGGAAGCAATTAGGACTAGATACATAAAATTATAACTTGGAATTTTTGTCCATATACACCATGGAACACGTTTTTGGTGTATATATATACATGATCATTTTGCTTCATTTACTACTTCAATTTCCTAGCTAAAACACACACTCTTTCTTACTCTCTAAACTCCATAACAACCCAGCAAAATTCCATAAAGATCTAGCTTCAAAAACCATACTAAAACACCATAAGAAAACCATACAAAAACATTTCAAGAAAACCCTCCAAGAACACCAACTTACTTCCAATCTTTCATCCACTTCCAACACCCTTTTGATTCTAGCTTCTTACTTCTCTCTTACAGCAACTTCATCCAAGGAACTTGAGGTAGAATCTATGTTCATAACCTTATTCGATTCATATATATATAGCTATCATATTTTGTGGTATACAAGTTTAACAACAAGAACATAGTTTGAATGTTTTCAAACTTGTTTGCAAACTAAATAGATCCTTCTAACTTAACTTTTAAAATACTTCAAGACCTGTAATATAACTTATGTATATGCTAATTTAACAAGGTAAAACTTGGTTTTTCAAAGTATAAGTATTTTTAGAAAAATGGTCATTAAATGATTTTGTTGTAACAAAAATGTTTAACTTCATATGTTTCACTAATGTTTCACTTATGCCGTATGATTTTGAATACAAACTAAGGTATTTACAGTTCATAGTCTTAAAGAGGGACTCGATCCAAGGAGATGGCAAGTTGAATCAACGAAAACGGACTTGTAACGAAGAAACTATGACCGAAACAAAATTGGTTATCCAAGACTTAAATGACTTCGGGATTCATTGGAAAAATTTACATAAAATCACATACTTCTAAGATAACATGATATTTTATATATATGTACTTACAATTCAATTTTATATGGTTCAGGATCACCCGTAAACAACACGAGAAGATTAATCATAAGATCCCATGATTGTACGCAACACGTCATTTGACAACACCGGTACTTTATGTACGCAACACGTCATTTGACAACACCGGTACCATGGGTCAAGATTAATCTCGACCAATACATATACGTTGGGGTTTTATTTATTTCGTTGGGGGTTTTATTTATTGCGGGTATATTAAACATCTAAAAAAAATGAACCATTAAAATTGAATTGCTAACCTCGGACAGCTAACTTCGGACTAAGGAAATACTCAAAGTATTAAAAGTATAACAAGTATATATATATATGTAACGTTTGTTTAAAATGAAAACATATTGATATATTATATATGGATAGGTCCGTGATATCAACCGGAAGACCGAGTCAAAATATATATATCATCAAGACAAGAGTGAGTATATAGTCCCACTTTTAAACTCTAAATATTTCGGGATGAGAATACATGTATTTTATGTTTTACATTATGGACACAAGTAACTGAAAAATATATTCTACGTTGAGTTGTACCACTGGCATACTTCCCTGTAGCTTGGTAACTAATATTTACAGCGGTATTGTAAACGCGAATCCTGTTGATAGATCTATCGGGCCTGACAACCCCAACCGGACTGGACGACCAGTATTCAACGGTTGCACAGTACTTCGTTTTGTGACTACACTTGGTACGGTGTAGTAAGATTTCATATTAAAGGGAATATGCGACGTGAAAATGTTAAGTATGGTTACCAAGTGCTCAACCACTTAGAACATTTTTATTAAACTGTTTATATACGAAATCTTGTGGTCTATATATATATTGCTGCCGGCACTAAACCTATATCTCACCAACTTTATGTTGACCTTTTAAAACATGTCTATTCTCAGGTGATTTCTAAAGCTTCCGCTGCATCATGTTGGATCTAACCAGGATCTTGCGTACGCATGTTTGTGTCAAAAATAAAACTGCATATCCGAGATGTTGTATTGTAAAATATGCTAGAAACCGTGTTGTTGTCATCATTTGTAAAGTTTGTAAGTCGAAGATTATCGCTAAACGTTAATCTTCTTTTTATTGTCTTAAGCTTGTAACAAAAATAATGGTTATGGTTTGTAATGTATAATATATGCAGTTTTCTTTCAAAAATGTCTCATATAGAGGTCAATACCTCGCAATGAAATCATACGTTATCTAACGCGTTCTTATGGTTAAGGACGGGTTATGACATGTGGTATCAGAGCGTTGGTCTTAGCGAACCAGGTTTGCATTAGTGTGTCTAACCAAGAAGTCGTTAGGATACATTAGTAAAGTCTGGACTTTGACCGGGTCTGATTTTAAAAACCATTGCTTATCACTGTTGGTTAAAAATTTATATGTAAATATTATGTAAGTACTAATGGGTTAGTTGTTATGTGATAGATGTCGGGCTCGAAACTTATTATCACATTCAGCGACTCTGAATCAGAACCTTCAGATTGTGTTTCAGTCATTAACATATCCGATGACGAAAGTGGTATTTTTGGGGAAGACTCACAATTTCCGGATGAACCAACTATAGAAATATCGGAAAGTGAACCCGAGGAGGAAAGTGAACCCGAGGAAGAAATACAGGAAATTACAAAAGACGAGTTCGAACTAGGAAAGAAACGAAAGGCTAATGAATTAGAAAATTCAAATCCTGAGTTTAATAAGGATGATGTGGCACCAATTCCACTCAACACTACCACCCCTATCCCCGCTATTCCTGTTAGTGCTATCCCCGCATCTAGTTCTTCGGCACCTCAGCCAAAACGTAGGGAGACAGCTAGGATTCACGTTGGGGGATTCCCTGGACATAAATGTTTTGGGAAATAGACCAAATGATGCGCTACCGTATTAAACCATGGAATCACATAATGTTTTGTATAATATTATTAGTGTGGTTTGTTTAAAGTTTGATGTAAGCATATGTAAAATAGCGAAGTATGAAATGCAATAATTTTCCATGGTTAAGTATTATTTAGATTGTAGTAATTGATTCTGTACTAAGCTATTAAGTATGAACATTAACGGGTAGGTACTACCCAAGATATAATTATAAAACGCTAATAAGAAGAAAAGGCTTTTATAATAATACCTGGTTCATATTATTAACAAGCTATAAATGTACTATAAATACACACTACATCTATAATATTCCATGTGAATAATTATTTTCTTTCATTAGGAAATGGCGCGATTGAATCGAATGACGGAACAAGAACTCGAGGAACTCATCAACCAGCGAGTGAACGACAGAATGTTATGGGTTGAGGCTGCAAGAGCTGCTGCAGTTAATCCAAATCCTCGTGTAGGATGCTCCTACAAGACGTTTCAAGCTTGCAAGCCCTCATCATTCAGTGGAACGGAAGGACCGATCGGTTTAACCCGATGGATAGAAAAGATGGAGACGGTGTTTAAAATCAGTGGTTGTGATGAAAAAGACATGACCAAGTTTGCATCATGCACTTTACAAGATAGTGCACTCACATGGTGGAAGAATTATGTGAAGGCGGTAGGAGGAGATGTAGCTTATGATACTCCATGGGAAGAATTCAAAGCAATGATAATCACCGAGTATTGTCCAAGGAATGAGGTTATTAAGTTAGAAGATGAGTTACGAAGTTTGAAGGTGGTTGGTACTGAAATCACCAACTACAATCAGCGATTCATGGAATTGGTTTTACTATGTCCTGAATTGGTTCCAACCGAAGCACGGAAGATTGAAATGTACAAAGGTGGTTTACCCAAAAAGGTCAAGGCAAACGTTACAGCATCGAAACCTAAGACAATTCATGAAGCTATAACCATGGCGAACGAGTTAATGGATCAGGTCATTCTGGATAAGAAAGCATTCACTACTGAGGTGAAGGTATCGAGTAACAAAAGGAAGTGGAACGGAAATTATGATCAAGGTTACCAACGGCAATCTTTTAAGAAACCAGAAACCCCGAAAGGTGCGGGTAGCGGTTCAGGCTTTGGTTACAAAGGACAAAGTCCTTTATGCAACCGTTGTCACAAACATCATTTTGGTTACTGTAGTGTGTTGTGCACTAAATGCAATAGACAGGGACATCTTGCTGAAGATTGTAAGGCTCTCGTTACAAATGCAAATGGTAACAAGACTCCTGCCACCAACGCAAATAGAACTGCTTTGGCTAACATTACTTGTTTTGGGTGTGGAAAACAAGGTCACTATAAGAGTCAGTGCCCGAATCAGAATGGCGGACCTGCACGTGGAAGAGCGTTTGTTATTAATGCTAGAGAGGCACGAGAAGACCCGGAGCTTGTTACGGGTACGTTTACCATTAATAACTTATCAGCATCTATTTTATTTGATACTGGCGCCGATAGAAGTTATGTGTGTAAAAATTTTTACACTAAATTGAATTGTTCATCATTACCTCTAGATGCTAAGTACTTGATTGAGTTAGCTAATGGTAAACTAATTAAAGCCGATAAAATTTGTCGTGGTTGTGAAATAAATCTAGCCGGAGAAACGTTTAAAATCGACTTAATACCCGTAGAATTAGGAGGTTTTGATGTAATAGTCGGCATGGACTGGATGTCCAAAATAGGAGCGGAAGTTGTTTGTGCTAAGAAGGCAATTCGTATTCCTGGTAAGGATAAAATACCGGTGATGATTTATGGAGAGAAGGGTAATTCAAAGCTAAAACTCATTAGCTGTTTGAAAGCCAAGAAGTGTTTAGAAAAGGGATGTTACGCTATTTTAGCACATGTTAATAAAGTCGAAAAGAAAGAAAAGTGCATCAACGACGTGCCTGTGGCAAGAGATTTTCCTGAAGTTTTTCCGGAAGAATTGCCGGGATTACCTCCATTTAGATCGGTAGAATTTCAAATAGATTTAGTACCAGGAGCTGCACCAGTGGCTCGTGCGCCATATAGACTTGCACCGTCCGAATTAAAAGAACTTCAAAGTCAGTTAAAAGAATTATTGGATCGTGGATTCATACGACCGAGTACTTCACCGTGGGGAGCTCCAATTTTGTTTGTTAAGAAGAAAGATGGATCTTTTAGGATGTGTATAGACTATCGTGAATTAAATAAGTTAACTATCAAGAATCGATATCCACTACCGAGAATTGATGACTTATTTGATCAATTGCAAGGATCATGTGTTTATTCGAAAATCGATTTAAGATCGGGCTATCATCAACTACGCGTTAAAGAAGAGGACATACCGAAAACTGCTTTTCGGACACGTTATGGTCATTACGAATTTTTGGTCATGCCGTTTGGATTGACAAATGCGCCAGCTGTATTCATGGACCTCATGAATCGAGTTTGTAGTCCGTATTTAGATAAGTTTGTTATCGTTTTCATTGATGATATTCTTATCTATTCCAAGAGTGAGCAAGAGCATAAAGAGCATTTAAGGTTGATACTGGAATTGTTGAGAAAAGAACAACTTTATGCTAAATTTTCTAAGTGTGCTTTCTGGTTGAAAGAAGTGCAATTTCTTGGTCACGTTGTTAATAGCGAAGGAATTCAGGTTGATCCAGCAAAAACTGAAGCTATTGAAAAATGGGAGACTCCTAAGACACCAACGCAGATATGCCAATTTTTGGGTTTAGCCGGTTATTATAGAAGGTTTATTCAAGATTTTTCCCGAATAGCTAAGCCGTTGACAGCGTTAACGCAAAAAGGGAAGAAATATGAATGGACCTCGGAGCAGGAGAACGCATTTCAATTACTGAAGAAGAAGTTAACTACGGCGCCTATTTTATCGTTACCAGAAGGGAACGATGATTTTGAAATATATTGTGACGCTTCGCGACAAGGTTTTGGTTGTGTTCTTATGCAACGAAAGAAAGTAATTGCATTTGCATCCCGACAATTAAAGATTCACGAGCGGAATTATACGACGCATGATCTAGAATTGGGAGCAGTCGTGTTTGCATTGAAGATGTGGAGACACTATTTGTATGGGGTTAAATTCACTGTGTTTACTGATCATAAAAGCCTTCAACATATTTTCGATCAAAAACAATTGAACATGAGGCAACGTAGGTGGGTCGAGTTAATAAACGATTATGATTGTGAAATTCGTTATCATCCCGGGAAGGCGAATGTGGTGGCCGATGCTTTAAGCAGAAAGGAACGAGAACCAATTCGAGTACGAGCGATGAACATAAAAATTCGCATGAATCTCAACTCACAAATCAAAGAAGTTCAACGAGAAGCACTTACTAAAGAAAATATAAGAAATGAAATAATGAAGAAGTATGAGAAGCAACTCATTATGCGGGAAGATGGAATTCGATATTTTGCAAATCGTATTTGGGTACCGAAGTTGGGTGGATTAAGGAAGTTGATATTGAACGAGGCACATAAGACAAGATATTCGATACATCCTGGAGTTGGAAAGATGTATCAAGATCTTAAGACACGTTATTGGTGGCCTAATTTAAAAATAGACGTTGCAACATATGTTGGGGAGTGTTTAACTTGTTCCAAGGTTAAAGCAGAACACCAAAAGCCGTCAGGGTTACTTCAACAACCAGAAATTCCAGAATGGAAATGGGATGGTATTACCATGGATTTCATCACGAAGTTACCAAAGACTGCCTGGGGATACGACACCATTTGGGTGATTGTTGATCGTCTCACCAAGTCTGCACATTTCTTGCCTATAAAGGAAACAGATAGAATGGAGAAACTATTACGATTGTATATAAAGGAAGTTGTATCAAGGCATGGAATACCTATTTCCATTATATCCGATCGTGATAGTAGATTTACCTCAAAGTTTTGGCAATCACTACAGGAGGCACTAGGAACTCGGTTGGATATGAGTACCGCATATCATCCACAAACCGATGGACAGAGTGAAAGAACGATTCAGACTCTCGAAGACATGCTCAGGGCATGTGTGATCGATTTTGGAAACGGATGGGATAAATATCTACCGTTAGCAGAATTCTCGTATAATAATAGTTATCATGCGAGCATTGGAGCTGCGCCATTCGAAGCATTGTACGGAAGGAAGTGTAGATCTCCTATCTGTTGGAATGAAGTAGGAGATCGACATTTAACTGGTCCCGAGATCATACACGAAACGACCGAGAAGATAGTTCAAATCAAGGAGAGATTGAAAACAGCCCGTAGTCGCCAAAAGAGCTACGCCGATGTCCGAAGGAAACCATTAGAGTTTCAGGTCGGGGACATGGTTATGCTAAAGGTGTCACCTTGGAAAGGTGTGATACGTTTCGGCAAAAGGGGTAAACTAAACCCAAGGTACGTAGGCCCGTTCAAGATCATCGAACGCATTGGACCGGTAGCTTATCGACTCGAGTTACCGCAACAACTCGCCGGAGTACATAATACCTTTCACGTCTCAAACCTTAAGAAGTGTCTTGCAAAGGAAGACCTCACCATTCCTCTTGAAGAAATTCATGTCGACGAGAAACTACAATTCGTCGAAGAACCAATCGAAATCATGGACCGTGAAGTTAAACAGCTCAAACAGAGTAATATACCGATTGTTAAGGTTCGTTGGAATGCTAGAAGAGGTCCCGAGTTTACTTGGGAACGAGAGGATCAGATGAAGCAAAAGTATCCACACTTGTTTCTCGATGACGCAAAATAGGTACAATTTTAAAATTTCGGGACGAAATTTATTTAACGGGGAGGTAATGTAACGACCCGCACTTTTTCGATCATACTATACTTATAAGATTAATATTTACATAAATTAAACCTTGCCAACATGATAAGCAATCCAAATTGTCGAGACTTGTATTTCCGAAAAGAGTTTTACACAACGTTTGACCGTCTAGTTTGACCGATGATATCACGAACTATACAATATATGATAATTATACGTTTGTGTATATAAATGTATATATACATATTTAACATGATTAATAAATGTTTTAATATCTCATTTTGTATTAATAACAACAAGTTATATGTGTATTTTGAAACTACTAACTTAAGTTTTCAAAACGATAACTATACGTAACGTTATTTGACATAAATACTTAAGACATATAATGTTTATACATATATTGTATAAGTAATGTATTTAATCACTTTTAAAGATTTAAATACATAAAACCATATAAGTGTATTCACAAAAGATAGCTATATTTGAATCCTCATTCCATTTTTCACAAAATTTCTATACGTATACCTAGAGTATTTGTACTCGTATCATACCAAGCTCCTATACGTATTTACTAATAGTAAATACACATCAAAATCACCACCTAACCAGCCATTATTCATGCCATGAGGGCTAGGTAATTGAATTTGGAAGCAATTAGGACTAGATACATAAAATTATAACTTGGAATTTTTGTCCATATACACCATGGAACACGTTTTTGGTGTATATATATACATGATCATTTTGCTTCATTTACTACTTCAATTTCCTAGCTAAAACACACACTCTTTCTTACTCTCTAAACTCCATAACAACCCAGCAAAATTCCATAAAGATCTAGCTTCAAAAACCATACTAAAACACCATAAGAAAACCATACAAAAACATTTCAAGAAAACCCTCCAAGAACACCAACTTACTTCCAATCTTTCATCCACTTCCAACACCCTTTTGATTCTAGCTTCTTACTTCTCTCTTACAGCAACTTCATCAAAGGAACTTGAGGTAGAATCTATGTTCATAACCTTATTCGATTCATATATATATAGCTATCATATTTTGTGGTATACAAGTTTAACAACAAGAACATAGTTTGAATGTTTTCAAACTTGTTTGCAAACTAAATAGATCCTTCTAACTTAACTTTTAAAATACTTCAAGACCTGTAATATAACTTATGTATATGCTAATTTAACAAGGTAAAACTTGGTTTTTCAAAGTATAAGTATTTTTAGAAAAATGGTCATTAAATGATTTTGTTGTAACAAAAATGTTTAACTTCATATGTTTCACTAATGTTTCACTTATGCCGTATGATTTTGAATACAAACTAAGGTATTTACAGTTCATAGTCTTAAAGAGGGACTCGATCCAAGGAGATGGCAAGTTGAATCAACGAAAACGGACTTGTAACGAAGAAACTATGACCGAAACAAAATTGGTTATCCAAGACTTAAATGACTTCGGGATTCATTGGAAAAATTTACATAAAATCACATACTTCTAAGATAACATGATATTTTATATATATGTACTTACAATTCAATTTTATATGGTTCAGGATCACCCGTAAACAACACGAGAAGATTAATCATAAGATCCCATGATTGTACGCAACACGTCATTTGACAACACCGGTACTTTATGTACGCAACACGTCATTTGACAACACCGGTACCATGGGTCAAGATTAATCTCGACCAATACATATACGTTGGGGTTTTATTTATTTCGTTGGGGGTTTTATTTATTGCGGGTATATTAAACATCTAAAAAAAATGAACCATTAAAATTGAATTGCTAACCTCGGACAGCTAACTTCGGACTAAGGAAATACTCAAAGTATTAAAAGTATAACAAGTATATATATATATGTAACGTTTGTTTAAAATGAAAACATATTGATATATTATATATGGATAGGTCCGTGATATCAACCGGAAGACCGAGTCAAAATATATATATCATCAAGACAAGAGTGAGTATATAGTCCCACTTTTAAACTCTAAATATTTCGGGATGAGAATACATGTATTTTATGTTTTACATTATGGACACAAGTAACTGAAAAATATATTCTACGTTGAGTTGTACCACTGGCATACTTCCCTGTAGCTTGGTAACTAATATTTACAGCGGTATTGTAAACGCGAATCCTGTTGATAGATCTATCGGGCCTGACAACCCCAACCGGACTGGACGACCAGTATTCAACGGTTGCACAGTACTTCGTTTTGTGACTACACTTGGTACGGTGTAGTAAGATTTCATATTAAAGGGAATATGCGACGTGAAAATGTTAAGTATGGTTACCAAGTGCTCAACCACTTAGAACATTTTTATTAAACTGTTTATATACGAAATCTTGTGGTCTATATATATATTGCTGCCGGCACTAAACCTATATCTCACCAACTTTATGTTGACCTTTTAAAACATGTCTATTCTCAGGTGATTTCTAAAGCTTCCGCTGCATCATGTTGGATCTAACCAGGATCTTGCGTACGCATGTTTGTGTCAAAAATAAAACTGCATATCCGAGATGTTGTATTGTAAAATATGCTAGAAACCGTGTTGTTGTCATCATTTGTAAAGTTTGTAAGTCGAAGATTATCGCTAAACGTTAATCTTCTTTTTATTGTCTTAAGCTTGTAACAAAAATAATGGTTATGGTTTGTAATGTATAATATATGCAGTTTTCTTTCAAAAATGTCTCATATAGAGGTCAATACCTCGCAATGAAATCATACGTTATCTAACGCGTTCTTATGGTTAAGGACGGGTTATGACATGTATTCATGGACCTCATGAATCGAGTTTGTAGTCCGTATTTAGATAAATTTGTTATCGTTTTCATTGATGATATTCTTATCTATTCCAAGAGTGAGCAAGAGCATGAAGAGCATTTAAGGTTGATATTGGAGTTGTTAAGAAAAGAACAGCTATATGCTAAATTTTCTAAGTGTGCTTTTTGGTTGAAAGAAGTGCAATTTCTTGGCCATGTTGTTAATAGCGAAGGAATTCAGGTTGATCCAGCAAAAACTGAAGCTATTGAAAAATGGGAGACTCCTAATACACCAACACAGATACGCCAATTTTTGGGTTTAGCCGGTTATTATAGAAGGTTTATTCAAGATTTTTCCCGAATAGCTAAGCCGTTGACAGCGTTAACGCAAAAAGGGAAGAAATACGAATGGACCTCGGAGCAGGAGAACGCATTTCAAATACTGAAGAAGAAGTTAACTACGGCGCCTATATTATCGTTACCAGAAGGGAACGATGATTTTGAAATATATTGTGACGCTTCGCGACAAGGTTTTGGTTGTGTTCTTATGCAACGGAAGAAAGTTATTGCATTTGCATCCCGACAATTGAAGATTCACGAGCGAAATTATACGACGCATGATTTAGAATTGGGAGCAGTCGTGTTTGCATTGAAGATGTGGAGACACTACTTGTATGGGGTTAAATTCACTGTGTTTACTGATCATAAAAGCCTTCAACATATTTTTGATCAGAAACAATTGAACATGAGGCAACGTAGGTGGGTCGAGTTAATAAACGACTATGATTGTGAAATTCGTTATCATCCCGGAAAGGCGAACGTGGTGGCCGATGCTTTAAGCAGAAAGGAACGAGAACCAATTCGAGTTCGAGCAATGAATATAAAAATTCGCATGAATCTCAACTCACAAATCAAAGAAGTTCAACGAGAAGCACTTACTAAAGAAAATAAAGGAAATGAAATAATGAAGAAGTATGAGAAGCAACTCGTTATGCGGGAAGATGGAATTCGATATTTTGCAAATCGTATTTGGGTACCGAAGTTGGGTGGATTAAGGAAGTTGATATTGAACGAGGCACATAAGACAAGATATTCGATACATCCTGGAGTTGGAAAGATGTACCAAGATCTTAAGACGCATTATTGGTGGCCTAATTTGAAGACAGACGTTGCAACATATGTTGGGGAATGTTTAACTTGTTCCAAAGTCAAAGCAGAACACCAGAAGCCGTCAGGGTTACTTCAACAACCAGAAATTCCAGAATGGAAATGGGACGGTATTACCATGGATTTCATCACGAAATTACCAAAGACTGCCTGGGGATACGACACCATTTGGGTAATTGTTGATCGTCTTACCAAATCTGCACATTTCTTGCCTATAAAGGAAACAGATAGAATGGAGAAACTATTACGATTGTATATAAAGGAAGTTGTTTCAAGGCATGGAATACCTATTTCCATTATATCCGATCGTGATAGTAGATTTACCTCAAAGTTTTGGCAATCACTACAGGAGGCACTAGGAACTCGTTTGGATATGAGTACCGCATATCATCCGCAAACGGACGGGCAGAGTGAAAGAACAATTCAGACTCTTGAAGACATGCTCAGGGCATGTGTGATCGATTTTGGAAACGGATGGGATAAGTATCTACCATTAGCAGAATTCTCGTATAATAATAGTTATCATGCGAGCATTAAAGCTGCACCATTCGAAGCATTGTACGGAAGGAAGTGTAGATCTCCTATCTGTTGGAATGAAGTAGGAGATCGACATTTAACTGGTCCCGAGATCATACATGAAACGACTGAGAAGATAGTGCAAATCAAGGAGAGATTGAAAACAGCCCGTAGTCGCCAAAAGAGCTACGCCGATGTCCGAAGGAAACCATTAGAGTTTCAGGTCGGGGACATGGTTATGCTAAAGGTGTCACCTTGGAAAGGTGTAATACGTTTCGGCAAAAGGGGTAAACTGAACCCAAGGTACGTAGGCCCGTTCAAGATCATCGAACGCATTGGACCGGTAGCTTATCGACTCGAGTTACCGCAACAACTCGCCGGAGTACATAATACCTTTCACGTCTCAAACCTTAAGAAGTGTCTTGCAAAGGAAGACCTCACCATTCCTCTTGAAGAAATCCATGTCGACGAGAAACTACAATTCGTCGAAGAACCAATCGAAATCATGGACCGTGAAGTTAAACAGCTCAAACAGAGCAATATACCGATTGTTAAGGTTCGTTGGAATGCTAGAAGAGGTCCCGAGTTTACTTGGGAACGAGAGGATCAGATGAAACGAAAGTATCCGCACTTGTTTCTCGATGACGCAAAATAGGTACAATTTTAAAATTTCGGGACGAAATTTATTTAACGGGGAGGTAATGTAACGACCCGCACTTTTTCGATCATACTATACTTATAAGATTAATATTTACATAAATTAAACCTTGCCAACATGATAAGCAATCCAAATTGTCGAGACTTATATTTCCGAAAAGAGTTTTACACAACGTTTGACCGTCTAGTTTGACCGATGATATCACGAACTATACAATATATGATAATTATACGTTTGTGTATATAAATGTATATATACATATTTAACATGATTAATAAATGTTTTAATATCTCATTTTGTATTAATAACAACAAGTTATATGTGTATTTTGAAACTACTAACTTAAGTTTTCAAAACGATAACTATACGTAACGTTATTTGACAACACCGGTACCGTGGGTCAAGATTAATCTCGACCAATTCATATACGTTGGGGTTTTATTTATTTCGTTGGGGGTTTGGTTTATTTCATTGCGGGTATATTAAACATCTAAAAATGAACCATTAAAATTGAGTTACTAACAAAGAAATGCTAACTACGGACTAAGGAATTATTCTAAGTATTAAAAGTATAACAAGTATATATATATATATAACGTTTGTTTTAAAATGAAAACATATTGATATATTATATATGGATAGGTTCGTGATATCAACCGGAAGACCGAGTCAAATTATATATATCATCAAGACAAGAGTGAGTATATAGTCCCACTTTTAAACTCTAAATATTTCGGGATGAGAATACATGTATTTTATGTTTTACGATATGGACACAAGTAACTGAAAAATATGTTCTACGTTGAGTTGTACCACTGGCATACTTCCCTGTAGCTTGGTAACTAATATTTACAGCGGTATTGTAAACGCGAATCCTGTTGATAGATCTATCGGGCCTGACAACCCCAACCGGACTGGACGACCAGTATTCAACGGTTGCACAGTACTTCGTTTTGTGACTACACTTGGTACGGTGTAGTAAGATTTCATATTAAAGGGAATATGCGACGTGAAAATGTTAAGTATGGTTACCAAGTGCTCAACCACTTAGAATACTTTTATTAAACTGTTTATATACGAAATCTTGTGGTCTATATATATATTGCTGCCGGCATTAAACCTATATCTCACCAACTTTATGTTGACCTTTTTAAAACATGTCTATTCTCAGGTGATTTCTAAAGCTTCCGCTGCATCATGTTGGATCTAACTAGGATCTTGCGTACGCATGTTTGTGTCAAAAATAAAACTGCATATCCAAGATGTTGTATTGTAAAATATGCTAGAAACCGTGTTGTTGTCATCATTTGTAAAGTTTGTAAGTCGAAGATTATCGCTAAACGTTAATCTTCTTTTTATTGTCTTAAGCTTGTAACAAAAATAATGGTTATGGTTTGTAATGTATAATATATGCAGTTTTCTTTCAAAAATGTCTCATATAGAGGTCAATACCTCGCAATGAAATCATACGTTATCTAACGCGTTCTTATGGTTAAGGACGGGTTATGACATTAATTAATAATAAATTTTAAATCATATCATAAGTATTATTAATTAATAATGAATTATTAATCACATCATAAGTTTCTAATTATAATTATTAAATCATAAGTATTTAATAATTAAATTATAATTAAATAATAACTAAGCCTTATAAAAATTAAATAATTAATTAATCCTTATTATAAGTGTTATTATAATAATCTTATAACATAAGTTTAATACTTATCATAAGTATTTTCCATTAATAATGAAGTATTATTAATCATATGTTTAATTAAAATGTTAATTAAATCATAAGTATTAATTAAATGATATCATAAATATATATCATAAGTTGTAAATAATAATAATTACTTTTTTTTATCATAAGTAATTAAATGATAATGAAATCCATTACTTATATCATAAGTTTAATAATTAGTCACAAGTTTTAAATCAAAAGTTCATCGGGTCGTATCCTGAGCCCCGGGTGTCGGTTTTCGGCGAGCCTTACATATATCTCTGCCTAAGCAAACCACCTGACACTTTGATGCACTCAAGAACACCCTAAGAACAGTCCACAAGTCATGATGTACAGCCATTACACTACTTGGAACTTCAATTCACTCAAAATCGTGTTTTAGACGTAACGGGTGATTCGTGGCTCGGATTGAGATGACCCGAACATGAAAGTTCGCCCCACCATCAGTCCTAACACACTAAAACACCCTAAAGTCACCAAAAATGGTCACAAATTCGGACCAAACCTGGTTCATACCAAAATCACATTTCAGTCTTAACAAAATACCACTTTGATCATATCTAGGGCTCCGGGAATCGAAACGACATGAATCCGGAGTCTAAAATTAATGTCTTGATGAGAGGAACTCATCTAGATACTTTATTTTAACTTTTATAACAGTCATAATTCCAGAATTAAATAAAAAGCTGCTGTCCCAATTATATCAAACCGAAAACATACGTATTCGAGTAATTCTACGCATACAAACACCATTACAACAACAAGTAATCATCATACTATTAATATATAATCAAAATACAGAAATATAATGAAAAATCAAAAGTTCTAGGGTTAGGGTTTATACCCTAGTCGAGAAACGAGAAGTATAATCGCGTAGAGAACGGAATGAGGAACGCGTTGGTGTTGTTTAATCCTTGATCCAAGTAATAAAAATTGATGAAGATGATGATGATGGGTGTTGGTGCCGTCGCCAAAAGAAAAGAGGGAGGAGGAGGAGAGCAAAAATAAAAGCTAGGTTTTAGGGAAATTTTGGTGGAATGAAAATAATCACCAAAAAAAGAAATCAAGGGAGTAATACTCCCTCCCTCCCCCCATTCGGCCAAAATTGGATGGGGTGGGCCCCATGGTGGACCAACTTGCTAAATGTGAAATCCCTTGTGGCCCGGAAGCCCGAACGAAACTCGAAACGCGAAAACACGCTTACGCGATTAGAAATTCGGAGAGATAACAAACGCGCAACGAAAAATAAATATAAATACTCTATATAATTATATGATCTTAAAATATCATATTTAAAATAATTAGGATTTAAATATCCCAAAAATGCGACTGTTGGTTTGAAAACCGAAAAGATTCGCCGGATAGAAATCCGCGACACGTAGAAACGTACAAATTAAAATATGAATACAATTATTCACATAACACTTAATAATTAATATATTATTATTAATTTAATAATATAGGTCATAGAAATGACGTAGCACAATTAACAGTTAACGGTCGTTAAATAATTAACGGTAAAAGATAACGGAAAAAGTAGGGTCGTGACATTGACCGTTTTTTAAGCGTTGACCGTCTTTTTTGCCGTTTCAAGGCCCGTTGCAACAATAGTAAGGCAAATCCGTTGCGGCGTCCGTTTCGGCGCCCGTTTCGACCGTCTTTTACAACACTGGTACATACACAACGCTACGTTAAATACGAACATGCAGGCCAAAAGCCTCCGCCGCATCGCGCGGGCTGGTCCGGACTAGTTATTCACCAAATGAGGCAACTAAATAATGGGGTTTTAAAAAAAATAATTTAAAGGAACCGAAAATCAACAAGTACAATCGAAACAAAGTAAAATTCAAAAGTTTGCCAAAACAAACAGTAATAAAACATTAACCTAAATCAAAATTCCAGCCAACAAGGTGGAACGCAAATGACTAGGAAAGTAAATACATGTCTAACGAGCGAAGAACGGATAACCTATGTAACACCTATACTAAATAGCAGAAAAGTAAATAGATACAATAAACATTGATGACGATAGAAAGAACACCGACCATCTCCGTAACAACAACTAAAAACAATAGCAGTCGCAAGCAACCCGATCCGTCACTAGATGAGCCCAAACCGCAAAAATCGAATCCTCCCCGGGATTTGGAACCAGATCTTCAACAAGGAGATCGTCGCCTGATCCAAATCCGGAGGCACCCCGGAAAAGGATAAGACCCATAAACGAACTCACGACATCAGTCAACACAACCAATACGAACCTCACAAGCACACCATCGTCTCTCTCGATGCCTCCTACACCAACCTTTCTCCAGCCGCCGTTAAAGGCCTTCACTAACAGGGTGAAGAAACCACCATAACCACCGAAAAAGAGGATGGTCAGAACAGTACACCTCCGGTGTGCACCTCCAAAGGGGTTGTAGGCCACCATTCGCCTCCGTTGCAAGCCCATCACCCATCCACCACCACAAGGGTGGTAGACTATGTTTATGTTATTTGTTTCAGTGTTTTAGTCTTGTGAATTAATGTTTTAGTCCATAGTCAGTATAGAAAATATTAAGTTACTATGGTTAGTTAAAACATAGGGATTACGGACTGAGCTTGTATATTTATAAAACTTGATGAACTAAAAACGTAAATTCGGTTATTGTTATCACTGTTTGGCAAAAGTGTAGATCGGCAGAGACACTTTAACCATTTGTTGTCTTTGACAACTTATCGAAACCACCAAGAAAAGTTAGATCCATGTGAAACACCTCCACTAAATACCGAAATACCCAATGAGTGGTAAGTCGATACCTCTAAATTTAATGAGTCGAGAGAGTTATAAATGTTGTCAATGTTTTTAGGTGTAGACCGTATCTTTCATAAATTTGTAACACATTTTTTCAAGTCATTTTCCAGAATAATAAAAAGGGTATGGTCACCAATTTAATGCTAGCTTTTATATTATGATTGAGCATTAACTTTGAAGTTTTGTCAGTTGACCCCTTAGATTTCTAAAATCTTTTTATTTTTTTTTACCTCCATCAATTCTTTAATGTGTAGGACATAAGAAGTTTTAGGATTTGGTTCAGATAATAACATACGTAATGTTACACTTTAGAAACATTTAATCTAGCTACTTCGACTACTGAAACTGGAATTAATAAATAACGATACTTTGAGGTAAATATTATTAATAATGCAGAATTACAAAAAATGTCAACAAGTCTATGGTCCCTACCTATAACGACATCCATTAAAACATCGTTAAATCTAAAAATTAACACTGAAACAATTATACTGGATTAGACTGACTTTCAATAAAATTTGCCATTATCTGTTATCTCAAGAAATAAACTGAAATAGTCTCAGGTATTAACGTACAATCGATCATTTCTACAAATAATATACATAAACTAATAAGAAACATACCTAAACTAATAAGCTGTAAGCAGTATATAAACTCTAAAACGATGGTGATTGAAGACATGATTACCAAGTTGCCATAAGAAATTGACAAATAAAATAATGTAAA
Source organism: Rutidosis leptorrhynchoides (assembly GCF_046630445.1). NCBI lineage: Eukaryota > Viridiplantae > Streptophyta > Magnoliopsida > Asterales > Asteraceae > Rutidosis > Rutidosis leptorrhynchoides. The sequence continues at coordinate 148,165,234 of NC_092335.1, read as the reverse complement.
TCATAAATACAATCAGTATATAATAACAAATGAAGAGGATAAATTGAGTGACGTGTATATTTGAAACTAAGCAGCCAATCGTATATATATAATGAGTATTGTGATTATTATATATACACAAAAAAATAAACATTACATACACTCATTTCTCAATACCTCAAATGTTATGATATAGTTAGCATACGTGGAGACAGTGGCGTCTTTGGACATAGGCAAGATAGGCAATCGCCTAGGGCCCAAAATTTTTGAAGGGCCCAAAATTTTTAATATATATATATATATATATATATATATATATATATATATATATATATATATATATATATATATATATATATATATAAGTAAATAAAAATAATGTGTTCAATAAATTTATTAAAAAAAATTAGTAAGTTAACTTATGAGTATTAGTCTAAAAAAATAGTAAGTTAACTCATGTTTATGGAATTTCCGTGTACAAGGGCCCAATTTTTTTTTTCGCCTTGGGCCTTCGAATTGTTGAGCTGCGTGGTGAAAATAATTGATGTGAAAACATTATGGATTAAGAAATGAAAACGTTTATAATTTGAGAGGAAATTGAGATTTAGGATTAGGATTCTGTAACCAGTGTAATGTTATATATATATATATATATATATATATATATATATATATATATATATATATATATTAAGTATTAATATAAACTAGTTTTTTGGCCCGCGCTTTCGCGGCGGGTTGGTTTCGGGAAAAAAAAAGGTACTGTAGCTACAGTAGCAGCTACAGTATCGGGTATTCGGGTCGGGTTGGTGGAGCGGGTCAGGGGATCCGAATGGTATTGAGTTAGTGGTTTGAGGGGTGTTGAGCAAACCATGTTTTGAAAAGAAAAAAAAGTTACTATTAACGCATGGTGTCAACCAATCATAGGTTAACACCATTTACCACAATTAAATATATGTATAATAGTCTGTTCCAAAATACTTAATATCATCCCTGTTTCATTTTGTATATTGTCAAATTTTTATAACGAATTTAACGGCCATTAAAGATAAGGACCATATGCGTGCATTTTTAAATAGATCAAAGATGATCAATGAACTTTCAAAACATAAGGGCTATCCATATAATTTCATATAATAAACATGGATAATTGGTGTACAATTTACTCAAAAATAAATAAGTGGGATAAAAGTACATAAATGGGATGCTTTTGATTGTAGTAACACAAATTAATCAAATTTTTAAATATTCCAATGTAGCAAGCAATAATTAACCACAATATAGAATAAACTTAAGAAATAAAAATAATTGTTGTAAATTTAGTAGTAAAATATGGATGGTAATTAGTCAAATATGGATAGTAAAATTTGTACTATATATATGTGGATAATGAACACACATATACACACCATTTTCTTACATATAAGATATATACTCTCTCTCTCTTCTATTACTACTCTCTCATATTTAAGGATTGTATAGGCTTAGGTCAAAATTAGTTATAAGCCTACTGAATTATAACACGTTATCAGCACGAAGAGCTTAGTGTAATCAAAGGATATCTCAAACGATCACGAGTCACTAATCAAGGTATGAAATTATTAAGGTTTTTTAGACTCGGACATATCAAATTTTGGACTACTAACATTTTGAACTACTAATTTTTATTAAGTTCTTAGTGCATTTGTATTGTTCTTATTATATGATTGGCTCTGCCACCTAAATTATATATGGTCGACACTGTCGCCTAACTATCATTTATGTTTACTAACTTTTATTAACTTCACTAACATTTATATTTATGTTATTTAAGTTATATATGGCCGGTTATACCGCCTGAATTATATTTTCTGTAATCTAACTCTTATTAACTTCACTAACATTTATATTTATGTTATTTAAGTTATATATGGCCGGTTATACCGCCTGAATTATATTTTCTGTAATCTAACTCTTATTAACTTCACTAACATTTATATTTATGTTAATAAGACCTCATGATTGTACGCAACATGTCATTTGACAACACGGTACTTTATGTACGCAACACGTCATTTGACAACACGGTACCATGGGTCGAGATTAATTCCGATCAATACGAATACGACGGGGTCTTTATATGTTATCTAACATTTATGATTACTTATGCAATTAATCATTATTTATTTCATGCATACTAATGTTTATTCTTAAATTTATAATTTTAAAAGTTAAAATAAAAAAATAGTTTGTATTTTTATTAAAAGTAAATCTTAAAAGTTAAAATAAGAAAAAGTAGTTTGTACTTTTATTAAAAGTAAATCTTAAAAGTTAAAATACAAAAAGTAGTTTGTATTTTTATTAAAAGTAAATCTTAAAAGTTAAAATAAGAAAAAGTAGTTTGTATTTTTATTAAAAGTATATCTTAAAAGTTAAAGTAAGAAAAAAAAGGGGATGGTAAAATGGAATAGTTTTTTTTTTTGTCAAAAATGAAGTATTGAAAATGAAGTGGTCTCCTTCTATAACTAAAAAAAAAAATATACTTTTATCAAATGAATTTTTTTTGTGGCCGACAATTTCAAACACGAGTCCGTGTTTAGTTTATCAAGAATATCTCTTGCTTTGGTGAAAGGTCACGATCACGATATCAGGTGTTGTGAAAGAATTAAAAAATTGGTCAAGTGGCCTTTTAAAAACTAGAAAAAAAATTTTAACAAAAAGTTTTTTTTTATATATTTATAATTTACGGGTAACGTAAAAAAAAGGAAGTTTTTTTTAAAAAAAAATAAATAAAGAAAGTGTTTAAATGAGTTTTACAGAAAGGGGGAAAGCAAAGTAAAAAAAAAACTTTTTCCCAAACAAAGGTAAATGAAAGTAGGACTTAATACAAGAAAAAAGTAAACATCTCCTAGACGTGATAAAATCTATCAATGATAAGTATTAGACTTGATGAGCTAAATGTGACAAAAATGTTTCAACATGTCTTATGTTAATTTTCTAAAATAAGTTATTATTATTCCGAGTTTAACACATATACATATGTTAATTAAAAACAACCTTTTTGTTCTTATGTAGTGTTGGGTTGCAATTTTGGTTGTATGCCATAATTCCATCCAGTAGAGTGACAATAGAAAACTTTTGATGATAATCAATAAAAAACTTTTTTCCAAACTTGTCAAATGTTTTGTTAAAAACGTGACCGTTGAAAAAAGGAGGTTGAATAATAAAACTTAAAAAATAAATTATTTTTTTTAAGAGTGTGCATCAAAATGGCCCGTTTAATAATTGGGAGTAAAAATATAGTCAAATTGTTTCAACGAACAAGGGTTCAATTGGATGTCTCTTAAAAAAAATCCGCGGGTACGGGTGATGGATCCAATGGATCCGCATCCACGACCCGCGGGTGCTATCCCTAATTGTGACAAGTACAAATCAACTAAAAGTCTAAAAAATAAATGCTCTTATAGGGACCAAATGTTCACAATAATTGCCTAAGCTAGATATGAAACAAATAGTTCATAAAAAAAAAAAAGGTCGTTGTGCGTTTTCGGGATGATAGCCGAAATACACTTACAAAAGTAGGTCAGCCGTCAATTCTTTATGGCCATATCAACGTAGATCAATAAAATCATTTATGGTTTTAATAAAAGATTAATTAAAAATTAATTTTTTTTTGGTCTTGGATTCTCGGTAACAAAAGCAAAGGTTGTTTTTGGTTGCCACAACAAACAAGACAGAGGTTGTTGACTTTTGTTGTTAAACATGGCACAAGTGAACAATAACAATAGATTATTGTTTTTTGAAAAGAATAATGATGCGTTAATTTTATTGTATAAAATAAAATTAAAGAAAATGGTTTTCATTGATGACTATGAACAAACGCAAACAAAGTGTTTGTGATATTTGGTGATTAAAAAAAAAGTGCATCTAAAGCTTCTACTGAAAATAATATGCATCTAAAGCTTCTACTGAAGCCAATGAGGCCTTGCTTCATTGGTATCCATGTTTCATGGATTCGAGAGTGACCCAGGTTCGAGTCTAACAACTAACAACTAACCTTGCCTTTCAAAAAAAAAAAAAAAAAAAAAAAAAAAAAAAAAAAAAAAGCTTCTACTGAAAATTAATGTGCAAGGTACAACGTATAACTATATGGTCAAATTCATTTGAGCCTTCGGAGTCACAAGTATATGATGTATATATATATTACTCAATTAACAAAATAGTAAATCTAAATTAATTCATATGAATAGTAAAACGAAATTAATTAATTTACTATTCACATAAAAAAGCGCATATGATAAAAAGCGCATCGCATATGATAAAAAGCGAATATGATGAAAAGCACAACGCATATGATGAAAATCGCATATGATTAAAAGCGCATATGGTGAAAAACACAGCGCATATGATTAAAAGCGTATATGGTGAAAAGGATATATGATAAAAAAAAACACATATGGTGATTTATAAATAAAAAAAAAAAAAACACATATGGTGATTAATGGAAAGCACATATGGTGATTAATGAAAAGTATATTGTGAAAAAGAATCACAAATGTTTCTTGAAAGAATTCAAGGTAAGATATATGAACCAATTCATCCATCATGTGAACCATTTTGATATTTCATGGTTCTAATAGACGCATCTAGCGGATGGTCTCATATTTGTATGTTATCAAGCCGTAATATGGCATTTGCAAAGTTTCTTGCACAAATTATTAAATTGAGAACACATTATTCTGATTACACCATTAAAAGGATGAGACTTGATAATGCTGGTGAGTTAACATCTCAAGCATTTAATGATCATTATATATCTACAGGGATTGTTGTTGAACATCCAGTTGCTCATGTGCATACACAAAATTGGTTTAGCTGAATCAATAGATAAACGCTTACAGCTAATAACTAGACAATTGATAATGAGTACAAATCTCTCAATATTTATATGTGGACATGTAAATTTACATGCTGCGACATTAATTCGCATTATACCATGTGGAAGTCGTAAATATTTTCACTTAATACTTGATTTTGGCCAAGAGCCAAATATTTTCTACCTTAAAACATTGGTTGTGCAGTGTATGTTCCAATTGTATCACCACAACACAATAAAATGGTTCTTCAAAGAAAGATGATAATATATTTTGGATATAAAACATCTTCAATCATAAGATATATTGAACCCATGATGAGTGATGTTTTTACAGCACGTTTTGCTGATTGTCATTTTAATAAAACATTGTTCCCTAGATTAGGGGGAGAAATAAAAATAAAAAATAAAATGATGCTTCATGATGCGAACATCAATTAAGGTATATTGAACTCGCACAAAAGAATGTGAAACGAAAGTTCAAAAATAATGCATATGCAAGAACTTGCAAATTAATTACTTTATGCATTTACAGATATAAAAAAGTGACTAAATCATATATACCAGCGATAAATGCTCCAGCTCGAACTGAAATTCCAAAAGCTGGCAATAATGTCACTGTTGAGTCTTTGCCACGCATCAAACGTGGAAGATCAATTGGTTCCGAAGATAAAAATCCTCGAAAAAGAAAATCAGCTGATAATGAGGTAAGAGAAAGTGTTCAAGAAGAACCACAAATCAATATTCCTTCTGCAGAGGATATTGATAAATGTAAATACTAAAATTGCGATAAATTATGCAATATTATGGAACCGAAATGAAACTAAAATCTCTATGAGATATTTTCATATAATGTTACAATGACATCATGAATAAAGATGATGATCTGGAACTAAAATCTGTCATTGAATATACAAAATGGACATGATTGAGCTCAATGGAAAGGAGCAATAAGAGCTGAATTAGAATCGCTCGATAAAAGAAAAGTTTTCGGATCAATCGTTATCACTTTTAAAGATGTGAAACGTATGGGATACAAATGAATTTTTATCTGAAAAGAAATGTGCAAATGAAGTTACAAGGCAAAACTAGACTTGTAACTCAATATTTCCCACAAAGACCAGAAATGAATTAGGAGGAAAAATTATCCTCCTGTAATGGATACAATTACTTATTAGATACTTAATCAACCTGGTAGTTATTTAAATGCATCTCATGAATGTTGTTACTACTTATCTGTATGGATCACTTAATAGTGATATATATATGAATATACCTAAAGGGTTAAGGTATCATAAGCATCTAATGTAAAATCCAAGGGAATATATTCCATTAAATCACAAAGATTTCTAAGTGGGTTTATACAAACGGGACGTATGTGGTATAACCGATTAAATGACTACTTGATAAAAAAAAAGGGTATAAATATAAACTTATTTTGCACGTATGTTTTATAAAAACAATGTTCGGATATGAGATCGTAGTTATTTATGTCAATGTTCTTAACATCATATGAACAAATAAAGAGATCTATGAAATCATTCAACTTCTAAAGAATTATTTTGAAATGAAAGATCTTGAAAAAACCAAGTATTACCTTGGATTGCAAATTGAGCATATGCCTAATGGTTTACTTGTACATCAAACAACTTATACCGAAAAGATTTTAAAACATTTTTTTAAAGACAAACTCATTGTTGTTAGATCACTCAATATTGACACTGATCTATTTCATCCCTGCGAAGATCATGAAAATTTTAACAGATCGGAAGTTCTATATTTTAGTGCAATTGAGGTTCTTATGTATCTTATAGATTATACAAGATCTGACATTTCTTTTGCAGTTAATTTGTTGACAAGGTTCAGCTCAGCCCCTACCAAAAGACATTGGAATGGGATCAAACAAATAGTTTGATACATTCGGGGAACTACTGATTTATAATTATTTTATTCTAACAACTCGAAACAAGATTTGTTTGGTTATACAGATGCAGATTATTTATCCGATCTACATAAAGCTAAATCTCAAACTGGATATGTATTCCTAAATGGAGGCACCGCAATATCATGACGTTCTCAAAACAAACACTTGTTGCAACATCATCAAATCATGCCGAAGTGATTGCATTACATGAAGCTACTCGGGAATGATTTTAGTTAAGATCAATGATACAAATCATTATTGATTCTTGTGGACTAGAACGCTATAAAAGCCTAACAACTATCTATGAAGATAATACAGCTTACATAGTACAAATGAAAGAAGAGTATCAAAAAATGACAGAACAAAACATAAATGCTGACGAGGCGCTAAAGTTATAAACAGTCTCAACGGTCATAAGTTTGATGGAAAAGAATGGTATATTAGTAAGGCTCAGAAAAAGACTGAAAGGGAATAGGAATTGAAACAACAGTTTGAACAAACCATGAAGGAGACTGTAGACAAATCACGTGGACCAAACTTGTACATAAAAGATTTAGATGATACAGTTTCAGATGAAAACCTCAGATTCTTCTCATATACTCAAGATCTCGTAAAAGACAACCAGATTAAAATGAGATACGTTCAATCAACAACTCTGTTGATCTTTATACCAAAGCACTGTCAATCGCTGTTTTTCAAAACATACATTCACAATATTGGCATGAGGCAAGTTCAAAAGATGTGACGACTCAGCGTTGTCTACTTGAGGGGGAGTCAACTCTATGCTGCACTCTTTTTCCCTTAGCTAAAGTTTTATCCCACTGGGTTTTCTTTAGCAAGGTTTTTAACGAGGCAGTATTAATTGCTCTTTAAAAAAAAATTACCATCCAAGGGGGAGTGTTGTAAATTTAGTAGTAAAATATGGATGGTAATTAGTCAAATATGGATAGTAAAATTTGTACTATATATATGTGGATAATGAACACACATATACACACCATTTTCTTACATATAAGAAATATACTCTCTCTCTCTTCTATTACTACTCTCTCATATTTAAGGATTGTATAGGCTTAGGTCAAAATTAGTTATAAGCCTACTGAATTATAACAATAATAACTTTATTAAAAACCTACAAAACATTCAAATAAAACGGCAATAGCCAATAAATTAAGCCAATAAAATAACAACAACAACGCAATCAATGACAGAATAAACTACAATTACTTGTAGTTAAGAATATGACAGTGATGACTCTTGAGACTAATAATCAATCAATACGGAGTATTAATTTTAATACTATAAAACAGTAATGTTCAGATCAAGGTGAGAGGGTAACCATGGATGACAAATTAAATCATGTCAATGTCAATGAGTCATGATTTAAATTGTAGAAATGGGATAGATGTATGCATGTGATGAAATGAATCATGAATAACAAGTGAACATTATTCAAATAACCAAAACAAAATTAATAATGAAGATCCAAAATAGCTAGTTGTACTATACTTCATTATATGAAATTTATATATATTTTCTCGATCCACAAAAAAAAAACAAAGATAGTCCAAAATACCCACAGTTTTTCCCTTAAATTTAATAATAAATATTAATATCTAAAAATAATGGAAAAAACATGGGTATTTTGTATACTCAATCAACTCTCAAACTAATAGAAAACAAATTAAATAAAAAAGTTCATAAAAAGACCTACGGTTATCATTTAGTTATGGAGAGCATCAGGACAACTTGGTATTCTTCTTTTGTCTTCTTGAAAGCTTTTTCCATTTAAAACAGTAGTTGTGAATCTTCCATTAAAGAACTTTTTGTAAAGCTTTGATCTTTTAATCTCACCTGAATTTTTGCTTGATGATGATGATAGTATCCTGATTGCTTTAACATTGTAACAATCAGTACTATTCAAAATACATATTTGAAGCAATGAGAAGAAGATCAAAAGCAACACCATTGTTGATGATGTTGGCCGTCGCCGGAAGATGACATCAGCGGTGACAAACCACATAAAGAAGTTACCGTAATGAAATTAACGGAGATGGTGAAATTTGGATTGTTAATTATGGATGAATATATGTTTCACTCTAGCATATTCAATGCTTATGCTTAATTTGTCTCTCTAAGACTGTAAGCATACGTAGACACACGATACGTTGTATCTAAATCAAGACATAAATATGATGGGATATTATGAATGATGAGAGTGATGAGTTTTCATGCAAGAATGGGACCCACATATTATCATACCGGAAATGACTGTATACCAAACGGCAAATACTAATTTTCTATTCCTATTAACTAAATATTGTAATTTGTAAATGTAATAATTACTGTTCATCAACATTCATATGCGATTCAACCTACTCAAATGTACACACAACCTTTTTTGCATGGACTCGAACTCACAATCTCAAAGTTGATTAATTTTCTTGGTACTGCTAGGACAGAAGCACTTTGGTTACTCCGTATATATATTACTAGTATATATTACTCCGTGTCCACCTTATTATTTGTATACGTCTCAAAATAATTGTTTACTTATAAAAAACTAACTATTATATACCATTAAACTTTCTAATTTGCTTTCATTTATGAATTATGATCATCTATTTCCTTAATAAATACAGGTCAAACTTATCTTGATATAACGAAAAACATACTTTTAGAAAATACGTCATCAGTTGCATTATAATTATGTATCCACTATTAACTTTTAAACTTATTTTGAATATAATGGACCATATAGAGTATATGTTAGCTACAAAAGTTTCAAGTGTACACTTGTTTCGGTACGAAGAGTACATGATTGTACCATACTAACATTTAGGAGAAACAACAAAGTAATCATGATGCAATTAAATCAGGTGATGTTTCAGAAAGATATACGATGAAAATTCGAAGAAGGAAAAGTAAGTGGAAGAAAACCGAATCAATGAATAACAAGAAAAAGTAAATCAAATTGAAATTAAAACAACTAAACATAATTGGAACACCCCTAAGCTAACTGACATCATCAATACGTTGATCAAGCACCACACAAATTTTTAAGTCCACACAAAAAGTGAAACCTAACGACAAACTAACTAGCATATACAATTAAACTTTCTAATTTACTTTCATTTATGAATTATGATCATCTATTTCCTTAATAAATACAGGTCAAACTTATCTTGATATAATGAAAAACATACTTTTAGAAAATACTTCATCAGTTGCATTATAATTAAGTGTCCACTATTAACTTTTAAACTTATTTAGAATATAATGGAGCATAGAGAGTATATGTTAGCTACAAAAATTTCTAGTGTACACTTGTTTCGGTACGAAGAGTACATGATTGTACCATACTAACATTTTGGAGAAACAACAAAGTAATCACAATGCAATTAAATCAGGTGATGTTTCAGCAAGATGTACGACGAAAAGTCGAAGAAGGAAAAGTAATTGGAAGATAACCAAATCAATGAATAACAAGAAAAAGTGAATCAAGTTGAAACTAAAACAACCAGACATAATTAGAATACCCCTAAGCTGACTGATATCATCAATACGTCGATCAAACACCACAAAAATTTCTAAGTCCACACTAAAAGTGAAACCCAATGACGAACTACCATCGCAAACCACAATCTATACCCAAACAAGGACATCACTCAAACTACTACTAAAACCCGAATCCAAACTCGCAGATCCTCCAAGAAATCATACCGAGTCGTGCTGTTATCTTCAACCCGTAGGACGCCACCAGAAATTTACCTGTGAATGAAGTAAAACTAAAACTGTCAGAGAAATGAAGTGACGATTTCGTCAAATAGAAATATCAATAAAGGAGTGTAGCATTAAGTACTAGAAAGACAACGCCACAAGTAAAGGACTTTTAGTGAATGTCAAGCTAAAGGACTTTTTGGTTAATTGTGGAGCTATCGTTAACCATGTTAGCTATTTCGGTCCTTTTTGTTCTGTGTATTTGCGAAGACTTAGCTGGTTTTAACAAGATCCTTGAAGCTTGTTCGGAGATATTTGCTTTGGTCACTTCCTTCTTGGAGCTAGCTTCTTCCTTCTGCCGATTTGACTGGATTGAAGTTAAGGGTGTGTCCGAGTCTTGTATTTTCGTGGGGAATGCAAGGATTGTAGCTGCATTATTTAGCGAGGTAATATTCGTCGCGAAGTTTTAACTAAATTTAACTTCTCACAATCAACTTATTGTGTCACTAGTTGTTACATACATTTAAGGCTATGTTTATAAAAACTCATAGAAAATATATACTTGCGGAATGTTATCATACATTTCGATTTTGTTAACGAGCTACTCGAAGTTAAAGGTTTAAAACCAGCTTAAAAGAGACTTTAGGTAAAACCGTATAGTAATTGCTATTATGATTGCTCACAATTATTTAATACCGGAGTATGTGTTTTCGTTGGACAATTGCTTTATAAAATTGTGTGATTAATAATTATGGTACGGAGTAGCTAAGAAGTACCTCATTTGGTAAAAAAAAAAAAAAAGTTAATTAATAACAGCACATATATAACTACGAAAAAGAGAAACGTTTGAGGTAGAAACCGAGAATCCCGCTATGCTGTTGAGCAACTCGATCATTATTTGTTGTCTAACGAATACATGTTGCCCTTTCAATCAAATGTTCTTCATCACACCTTATATTAAGCTTAACTTATTAATTTTCACCTTATAATTATTATTTTTACTTTTAACATTTACATTTTTATCATGCATCATTTTTTTACATTACATTGTTCGTGTTGATTTTCTCAGGCACTCAAAATCCCAAAGACTCAAGAGTTGAGACTTGTTCAATATATGTTGTGTTTGTTGGTTGTAATAGAATATTTGTTAGTATATTTAATTTCAAAGCAGACTTTATGAAATCTATAGCAATTGCAACATTTTCATCTACGGATCTTTTTTTTTTCTGTGTAAAAATTCATTTTATTTGGTAATCGTCATTGATTTTATTCTATGTTATAAAAAGATATAGAGTAATAAGTAAGAGATACAATTTTCATTTCAATTCATATGTGCTAAATTGAAAAGTGAGAGGTAAAATCATTATTTTTGTAAAAGACAAATCATCACACCCATTATATGATTATTATATGTTTACAACGGGACTTAAACCCTAGACATTACGTTTATAAAGGTCACCATAAAACCGTCGGGTTAGCGGTCCTTAGGAAGATAAAAACATTATTAACTCGTTTTAGGTTGTGCCATGTTAGTTTAGCTCGATAGTTTTTGAATGTTTGTATATTGTCAAAGGTTTTATCTTTTTGATAAACTCAGTTCTGATTATAATAGTTTATTCATTTTTTCGTAAAAATAAAAAAGTGAATTTATCTTTATTCAAGATAAAACTATAGGAGGTAGATTTAAGTCACATTATGTTTAGATTTATTATCAAAGGAATATATCAAAGGTAAATATTATTAATAGATCGCCTACTAATGAATTTAAACTTGGAAGAAGCGTTAGGCAAGACGATCCCCTTTCATCATTTCTTTTTATTCTTGTGGTTGAAGGTCTTAACTTATTAGCTAAAGCCGTGGTAAATAGAAAGATCTTTTGTGGAGTAGAGATAGGAAATGATAAGGACTCGATTTCACATCTGCGGACGATACGATTTTTTTTTCGGAACTTGGAGCTGGAAGAACATTGATGACTTAATGCAACTACTAAAATGTTTCGCGCGTACATCAGGTATTAAGGTGAACTATAACAAAAGTAATCTTTTTGGCGTGAATGTTGATTTGAATGAAGTGCAAGCTATGGCAAGTATTTTCGGGTGTAAAGTTGGTAGTTTCCCTTGTACCTACTGAAATGCCCCGTTCATATCGATTATAAACGTTTCATAATAATCGGTTTCATTGCGAGGTTTTGACCTCTATATGAGACGTTTTTCAAAGACTGCATTCGTTTTTAAAACAAACCATAACCTTTATTTATATGATAAAGGTTTAATTGACATAATATAGATTATCGATCAATGATAATCTAAAACTACAAAGTTTACACACGGCCATTACATAATGGTAAATAATATGTTACAATAAAAGATGTTTCCGAATGCAGTTTTTAAACAATATCATACAAGCATGCTGACTCCAAATCTTATCTTTATTTAGCATGCAACAGCGGAAGTCTTTTAATAATCACCTGAGAATAAACTTGCTTAAAACGTCAACAAAAATGTTGGTGAGTCATAAGTTTAACCTATATCATAAATCGTAATAATAATAGAGCACAAGATTTCATTTTTCATAAATAGCATACAGGCATATAGCAATCTATATAAAAATCATTCGCATGATGAACACCTGGTATCCGACATTAACATAACGCATATAGAACATCCCCCGCATACCGGCACTTCGCAATCAGTATGCCATATATACCGGCAATCGCAATCAGTATATATATAAATCGAAGTATTAAAGCATTTCATATCTCGACTAGGGCATGTCAAAGCCCATAGATCTATCTTTAGGATTCGCGTTAATTAGGGGCCATTTCTCTAATTCTTAGGTTACCAAACTAAAGGGGCGATATTTGGTATAGTTATCCAACTATAGAATGTAGTTTCAAGTACTTGTGTCTATTTTGTAAAACATTTACAAAGCTGCATGTATTCTCATCCCAAAAATATTAGATAGTAAAAATGGGACTATAACTCACTTTCACAGATTTTGAATTCGTCGAAAATCAGAATTGGCCACGGATCGATTCACGAACCTATAACAAATATATACATATATATCAAAGTATGATAGAAATACATTCACATCATATTTTTATTTACGTGTTGGTTTAAATTGTTAAGTTAACAGTCCAACATTAGTAGTCCACAGTTAGTAGTCCAATGTTAGTAGTACATAAATAGATCAATATATCACCCTGAAATAATCAAGACATAGTATACACGTATTGTATAAGACTCAATCATGACCCAAGATACATATATTGTCTTTGAATTAATCTAGACGTATTGCGTATATGGTGTCTTTTGATTTATCCGACGTATTGTGTAACTATTGTCTTAACTAATCAAGATTATATTATATTGTCTCGGACTTAACCAAGACTAGTATATTACAAGAAAATACTCATGACATGTTAGAATACATGTATAATACAAGAAAAGTTATTTAGGATATGGTTAGTATAGATTTTATCAAAATAATCCCGTATTCATTTTAACCATTTCTAACCAATATTGTGTTGCCCATAACTTCTTCATTACAAATTGGTTTTGAGTGAATCAATTTACTATGGTTTTTTAATGAACTATATTTTCTAAAACTAAACAGAAAAATTGGTGGTTTATAGTTGGAGTTACAGGTTATAAGTCCATTTTGAAAGAGGTAGTCATTTTCGTCGAAAGAACGACATCTTGATGACTATTTTCATAAACATACTTCTACTTTGTGTTTAACCACCATTTTTAGATATATTATCATGTTCATATGAAATATTATTTTCTCATGAAACAAACTTTTAAATCAAAGTCTATGATAGTTTTTAATTATCCAACCCAAAACAGTCCCCGGTTTCACTACAACGGCGTATGTCCAGTTTTACGGTGTTCTTTGTGTTTTCAAGTTTTAAATCCTTAAGTTAGCATATTATAAAGATATAATATATGTGTTAAGTTGTTTTTAAAAGTCAATTTAGAAGGATTAACTTTGTTTGCGAACAAGTTTAGAATTAACTAAACTATGTTCTAGTGATTACAAGTTATATTCTTCGAATAAGATAGTTATATAAGTATGAATCGAACAAGGTTATGAACATCGTTACTACCTCAAGTATAGTAGGTAAACCTACTGGAAATGATGAGAAATAAACTTGAGCTTCAAAGTATATTTGATGGCTTGGAAGTTCTTGAAGTAGAATCATGACATGAAAACAAGTTCAAGTAAGATTACTACTTGATTTAAGATAGTTATGTTTATAGAAATCGAATCAAAGCTTGAATATGAAAATTACCTTGCATTAGAATGATACCCTACTGTAAATAACAAAGATTTCTTGATCTTATTTGATTACTTGGAATGGATTAGAAAGCTTGGAAGTAGTCTTGTAAACTTGGAATGATTCTTGAAGTGTTCTTGAAAGATTGTTTTGTATGATGATTAAAGCTTGTAATTGAAGCTAAAAGATGGAGAAAATGCTTAGGGATGACCAAGTATGAAGTTAGGAGTATTTTGAAAGAGAATTTGGAGTGTAAGTATGAGAAAATGGAATGAATAAATGGTGTGCATGCATAAAAACGTGGTTACATGTTATAAAGAAAGAAAAGATTCTTAAGTTTGTTTTCTTACTAAATAATTCATGCTAGTTGACAAATGGTTGGTTCTACATGTTTGTTAATCATTTAGGGCTGCTAAGAGCTGAATTATTATGTGTATATACCAATAGTATATACATCTAGAAGCTGTGTATTATACGAGTACAAATACCAAATGAATACGAGTAGAATTCTTGATGAAAACGAATGGGGATACAATTTTAACTATCTTTGTTAAGTATAATTATTTTGATATATGTTCTTAAGTCTTTCAAATATGTATTAATACATCATTGTATGATACATATGTATTCATTATGATTTAGGGTTTATTTCGTCGTTTAATCGATACGTTTATGTATTGTTTCGAACCTCTAAGTTCGTAGTCTTGTTTTATGTATATAATTCATTGTTAATACACTTAATGATATACTTAGTTATCATTTTATTATGTTAAACATAGTGTATTAATATATCTTAATACGATATATATGTATTTATTTTAATTAACACGTTACTACGTCGATAATCGTTACATATATATCCCGTTTCGAATTCCTTAATTTGGTAGTCTTATATTATGTATATAATTCATTGTTAATATACTTAATGAGATACTTACTTATTATTATATCATGTTATACATATATGTATGTCCATATATATATATTATTATATCGTCTTTACAAGTTTTAACGTTCGTGAATCGTCGGACAAACTGGGTGGTCAAACGTTTACATAAAATCCGTTTCAATTAATCAAGTCTTAACAAGTTTGATTGCTTAACATGTTGGAAACATTTATTCATGTAAATATTCATCTCATATAATATATAATCATGGAAAATTCCGGGTCATTACAGTACCTACCCGTTAAATAAATTTCGTCCCGAAATTTTAAGCAGTTGTAGGCGTTGACGCATCATCTGGGAATAAGTGCGGGTATTTCTACTTCATCTGATCTTCATGCTCCCAGGTGAACTCGGGTCCTCTACAAGCATTCCATTGAACCTTAACGATTGATATTTTATTTTGCTTAAGTCCTTTAACCTCACGATCCATTACTTCGACGTGTTCTTCAACGAATTCTAGTTTTTCGTTAATCTTAATTTCGTCTAAAGGAATAGTAAGATCTTCTTTAGCTAAGCATTTCTTCAAATTCGAGACGTGGAAGGTATTATGTACGCCAGCTAGTTGTTGAGGTAATTCAAGTAGCTACCGGTCCGACACGATCAATAATCTTGAATGGCCCAATGTATAGTATCTCGGGTTTAGTTTCCCGCGTTTTCCAAATCGAGCGACACCCTTCCATGGTGATACTTTAAGCATGACCATGTCATCAATCTCAAATTCTAAATCTTTTCTTCTAACATCCGCGTAGCTCTTTTGCCGACTCTGGGCTGTTTTCAACCGTTGTTGAATTTGAATGATTTTCTCAGTAGTTTCTTGGATTATCTCTGGGCCCGTAATCTGTTTATCCCCCACCTCGCTCCAACAAATCGGAGACCTGCACTTCCTACCATAAAGTTCCTCGAACGGTGCAGCATCAATACTCGAGTGGTAACTGTTGTTGTAGGAAAACTCTGCTAATGGTAGATGTCGATCCCAAGCATTTTCAAAATCAATAACACATGCTCGTAGCATGTCTTCAAGTTTTTGTATCATCCTTTCAATCTGCCCATCTTTTTATGGATGATAGGCGGTACTCATGTCTAGACGAGTTTCCAATGCTTGATGTAACGTCTGTCAAAATCTTGAAACAAATCTGCCATCCATATCAGAGATAATAGAGATTGGTATTCCATGTCTGGAGACGACTTCTTTCAAGTATAGTCGTGCCAACTTCTCCATTTTATTATCTTCTCTCATTGGTAAAAAATGTGCTGACTTGGTAAGACGATCGACTATTACCCAAATTGTATCATAGCCACTTGCAGTCCTTGGTAATTTACTAATGAAATCCATGGTAATGTTTTCCCATTTCCATTCCGGGATTTCAGGTTGTTGAAGTAGTTCAGCTTTGACTTTAGAACAAGTCAAACATTCCCCTACGTATGTGGCAATATCGGCTTTCATACCCGGCCACCAAAAGTGTTTCTTGAGATCTTGGTACATTTTCCCCGCTCCGGGATGTATTGAATATCTAGTTTTACGTGCTTCCCGAAGGACCATTTCTCTCGCATCCCCAAACTTTGGTACCCAAATTCTTTCAGCCAAATACCGAGTTCCGTCTTCCCGAATATTAAGCTGTTTCTTCGATCATTTGGGTATTTCATTCTTCAAATTCCCTTCTTTCAAAACTCCTTGTTGCACCTCTTTTATTCGAGTAGTAAGGTTAGTATGAATAATTATATTCATAGCTTTTACTCGAATAGGTTCCCTATCCTTTCTACTCAAGGCGTCGACTACCACATTTTCCTTCCCCGGGTGGTAACGAATCTCAAAGTCGTAATCATTTAACAGCTCAATTCACCTACGCTGCCTCATGTTCAGTTGCTTTTGATCAAATATATGTTGGAAACTTTTATGGTCGGTATATATGATACATTTGACCCCATATAAGTAGTGCCTCCACATCTTTAATGCAAAAACAACAGCGCCCAATTCCAAATCGTGAGTCGTATAATTTTGCTCGTGAATCTTTGATTGTCTAGACGCATAAGCAATTACCTTCATTCGTTTCATTAATACACAACCCATACCTTGCTTTGAAGAGTCACAATAAATCACAAAATCATCATTCCCTTCAGGTAATGACAATATAGGTGTCGTAGTTAACTTTTTCTTCAACAATTGAAACGCTTTCTCTTACTCATCCTTCCATTCAAATTTCTTCCCTTTATGCGTTAATGTAGTCAAGGGTTTTGCTACTTTGGAAAAATCTTGGATGAATCTTCTGTAGTAACCAGCCAATCCTAAAAATTGGCGTATACGCGTCGGAGTTTTCAGGGTTTTCCAGTTTTCAACGGTTTCAATCTTTGCCGGATCAACCTGAATACCTTCTTTGGTCACTATGTGACCGAGGAATTGAACTTCTTTCAACTAAAATGCACACTTAGAAAACTTAGCGTACAGTTCTTCTTTCCTCAATAATTCTAGCACCATTCTCAAATGTTCTCCGTGCTCTTGGTCATTCTTAGAGTAAATAAGTATATCATCGATAAAAACAATGACAAATTTTCTAGATATGGCGCAGACACTCGGTTCACGAGGTCCATAAACACAGCTGGTGAGTTAGTCAATCCAAACGGCATAACCATAAACTCATAATGACTGTAACGCATTCTGAAAGCAGTCATTGGAATATCATCCTCCTTCACCCGCATTTGGTGATAACCGGAACGTAAATCAATCTTCGAATAAACCGAAGAACCTTGAAGTTGGTCAAATAAATCGTCGATTCTAGGTTGTGGATAACGGTTCTTGATGGTAAGCTTGTTCAACTCTCGGTAGTCAATACACAATCTGAACGTACCATCCTTCTTTTTGACAAACAAAACAGGAGCTCCCCATGATGATGTGCTCGGTCGAATGAAACCACGCTCCAAAAGTTCCTGTAATTGGCTTTGTAATTCCTTCATTTCACTGGGCGCGAGTCTGTAAGGAGCACGAGCTATCGATGTAGCTCCGGGTACATGATCTTTTTGAAATTCAACTGATCGGGTGTGGAGGTAGTCCTGGTAATTCTTTCGAAAATGCATCGAGAAATTCTTTTACGACTGGAACATCATTGATGTTCTTTTCTTCGGGTTTGACTTTCTCGACATGTGCTAGAATGGCATAGCAACCTTTTCTTATTAGCTTTTGTGCCTTCAAGCTACTAATAAGATTTAACTTTGCGTTGCTCTTTTCTCCGTACACCATTAAGGGTTTTCCCTTTTCGCGCATAATGCGAATCGCATTTTTTTAACAAACGACCTCTGCTCTCTCCTTTTTCAACCAGTCCATGCCAATTATCACATCAAAAATCCCTAACTCTACTGGTATCAAGTTAATCTTAAATGTTTCGCCAACCAGTTTAATTTTTCAGGCTTTAATTAATTTACCGTTTGCTAATTCGAGTAAAAACTTATTATACAAATGCGTTAATGGACAACTTAATTTGGCACAAAAATCTCTACTCATATAGCTTCTATCCGCACCCGAATCAAATAAAACACAAGCAGGTTTTCATCAATAAGAAATGTACCCGTAATAAGCTCCGGGTCTTCCTACGCTTCTGCCGTATTAATGTTGAAGACTCTTCTACGGCCTCGCCCATTATTGTTCCCTTGGTCTGGGCAGGTACTTCTGAAATGACTCGACTTTCTGCATCCATAACAAATAACGGTAGCATTATTTGTTCTGACAGTATTTGTTCCTCTAATGTTGCTAGCCGATGGTCCGTAAACCTCACAGTTCGTCGTACCATGACCCTTTCTATTACACTTGGTACATGATGGCGTACAGTACCCGGTCGGATGGTATCCTTCACACCTTTGGCATGAAATTTTCTGTCTCTTGTTGTCATTGTTGTTATTGTTGTTGTTGGGATTATTGTTGTTGCGGTTGTTATTGTTGTTTGGACGGTTGTTGTTGTTGGGGTTATGATTGTTGTTGCTATTTTTGTTGCGATGAATGGTGCGATTGTGGTTGTGATTATTGTTGTTGTACTGTTGACCCTTGTCACTGGTTTCTTCCCACTTCCTTTTGCCTTCTTTTATTTTGGCATCCCCGGTCGCCAATTCCTTATTTCTTCCTTCAATCTGGCCCATGAGTTTGTGAGCCATTCGACTTGCCTTCTGCATTGAGGTAGGTGCGGATGCACTTACATTCTCCCTAATCCTTACCGGCAGCCCCTTTACATATGCGTCAATATGTTCTTCTTCATCTTCAAACACTCCTGGGCACAACAGAGATAACTCTATGAATCGTCGCTCATACTAGGTGATATCGTACCCCTGAATTTGTAATTCTCTAAGCTCTGCCTTGAACTTATTAACTTCATTCCTGGGATGATACTGCTCATTCAACATGTGTTTGAATGCTGACCATGGTAGTGCGTAAGCAGTATCTTGTCCCACCTGCTCGAGATAGGTGTTCCACCAAGTTAACACAGTACCTGTGAAAGTATGCGTGGCGTATTTCACTCTATCCTCTTCAGCACATTTGCTTATAACAAACACAGATTCAACCTTCACGGTCCACCGTTTCAGTCCGACTGGTCCTTCGGTTCCATCGAACTCAAGGGGTTTACAGGCAATGAAAGCCTTGTAGGAGCATCCTACACGATTTCTTGTGAAATTAGTTCCACTGCTAGACCCTGAATTATTGTTGTTATTTTGCATTGCAGCCTGCACTGCGGCTATGTTCGCAGCAAGGAAAGCACAGAATCGCTCATGTTCAGAGTTTGTCTGGTCGTTGGAGTCATTTCCTTCAAAAATAGCCAAAAGAGTTAAGTTAATCATATAGAATATCAGGAGTAGTCAATAGTATTTTGTAGCATAATATGAACTTATTATAAAAGCTTTTTCTTCATATTAGCGTTTTATAATTGTAATTCGGGTAGTACCTACCCATTAAAGTTCATACTTAATAGCTAGTACAAAAATTAACTACTACTATTAAGATAATATTCTACCATGAAGAAGTTAATTCATTAATACTTCACGCTTAAACTTCTGGTACAATATCTTACAATCATACAATACCGCTTTATTACATACAACATAGCACACGATAACTATATACAAAGTGTGAAGTAATGGTAGCTGTTGAGACGAATCTAGATAGACTCAAGTCGTTTAGTAAAAACACGCAACTCATAGGACCAAAAACAACACATGCACTCTGGTTTTACCAATACTATTTCCCATCCTAGGTCAAGTGGAAAATAACCTTTGTGGCCCTTAATAGTGCAACACGGTGCAGCGTCGTCAAAAGGATGGGAGTTACATAATATCCAACAGCGTCGTAATAAATCAAGAACCTTGGTTCTCACCTCAACCACCAAATCCGATACCAGCATAAATGTTTGATTAAGGATTTGTAATCCCATGTCTTTTTCCTCTGTTTGGCGAGAGGCAAACATAACCAACCCAAATACATAACATGCTTCATTTAGTTGCTTATTTACAGCTTTTTCTAAATAATGAAGTCCTATACCGTGATATATAGAATCAAAATAAGTTCACAAACCATGGCGAAAAATCGCATTAGGGTTTCCATAATGTATAGCCATAAAGAAAATATGGGCCAACTTACGGTTTCCCCAAGGTGAGATACACCACCTATCAAAGGAAAGCCTTTTATAAACCAATGCATGTTCAGAATGCTTATCAAATGCCTTGAAAACTAATTTTGCCATAAACAATTGAGCCGATGAATCCTGACCAACTTTAGACAAGATTTTATCAAGCATTTCCTGCGGAAGATCTTCTAAAATGTTCGTTTGTCTATCCCTAACATCCATTTTGTATTTCGTTTTATACTGTAAAAGAGACGAAATTATACCTAAGTCTGTAGAAGATAATGGAAATAATAAGACATTTCAAGCAATTTTTACATATAGCATAAAAGCACAAGCACCGTTATCATACATATATTACAAGACATGGTAAAACTTATTAATTGCGAACTCTTCAATCGGACTCACTTGTTTCTTCCTCTTCTGACTTAGTTCGTTCTGCTAATTTCCTAGGGATATACCCACCACATCTAATACGAGCAGTCCTTTTCACAACTGTTTTAGAAAAATCTGGCTTCTTAGATGTTCCCGGTCGATAATTAAAATTTAAGTGATACGGGTGTTTACGGTATGAATGATCAGGGTTATTCCTGATAACTAATGGTCCATCAGGCCTGGGATCAGGTTTCTCTATCTTGATAGATGGAGATTTTCCCTTATTGTTTTTCTTTTCTTTAAACTGAGTCGGTGTAATTTCTATCACTTCATTGGAATCCTCATCGGGATTCTCTTCCGGTTCCTCAGGAAATTGGGAATCTTCCCAGTATTTTTCTTCCTCAGCGGAGACACCATCGACCATTTTTAACTTTGGTACATTGGTTGAAGATTTTGACTCGATATCCGAGTCGCTTGAGTGACTACTATAATCGGAGTCGTTTGATAGCCTAGCATGATCGGATGAAGTCATCTAACACATAATAGCAAGCACATTAAGAGATTAATATATCACATAATATTTACATTTTAAGAATATATAGTTTCCACCAAAAGTGTTAAGCAATCGTTTTTAAAATGGACACGATCGAAGTCCAGACTCACTAATGCATCCTAACAAACTCGGTTAGATACACTAATACAAATTTTCTGGTTCTCTAAGACTAACGCTCTGTTACCAACTGAAATGCTCCGTTCATATCGATTATAAACGTTTCATAATAATCGGTTTCATTGCGAGGTTTTGACCTCTATATGAGACGTTTTTCAAAGACTACATTTGTTTTTAAAACAAACCATAACCTTTATTTATATGATAAAGGTTTAATTGACATAATATAGATTATCGATCAATGATAATCTAAAACTACAAAGTTTACACATAACTATTACAAAATGGTTAATATTATGTTACAATAAAAGATGTTTCCGAATGCAGTTTTTAAACAATATCATACAAGCATGCTGACTCCAAATCTTATCTTTATTTAGCGTGCAACAGCGGAAGTCTTTTAATAATCACCTGAGAATAAACATGCTTAAAACATCAACAAAAATATTGGTGAGTCATAGGTTTAACCTATACCATAAATTGTAATAATAATAGACCACAAGATTTCATTTTTCATAAATAGCATACAGGCATATAGCAATCTGTATAAAAATCATTCGTATGATGAACACCTGGTAACCGACATTAACATAATGCATATCGAATATCCCCCGCATACCGGCACTTCGTAATCAGTATGCCATATATGTAACGACCCGGCTTTTTCGACTTGCTTTTGTGCCTTGTGTTTTTGCGAAACTGCGTATTTGTGCGTACTGTGTTACTTTATACTCTGGAAACTTGATTTACGTGGTTTACTTCCATTTATATGTTAAAACGTGCCTTAGAGTACGTAGGATACATAACTTGATCATTGGAAGCCTTTATAACCGTTAGTGTTATTTGACGTTTCGAATAAACCGCGAACTTGCGCGCACGTTTAACTTTTGTCATAATCGGAATATTATGACTGCGAAATATTAATTATTATTTTATAATAATAATTACCTGGGTTTTTGGATGCTTAATTACGCGTAGTAATTTAATTATGCACAATAGTTAGTCTTGTTGGACTTTCTACCTTGTTGGGCTCAAGCCCACCCTACTCTAGCTAGTGACCCAATTAATTAGCCCTTGTCCATGTCATCAATCCTTGTCAAATTCCTTGCTTATAAATACTAGCCCTTGTCCATGTCATCAATCCTTGTCAAATTTCTTGCTTATAAATACTAGCCCTTGTCCATGTCATCAATCCTTGTCAAATTCCTTGCTTATAAATACTAGCCCTTGTCCATGTCATCAATCCTTGTCAAATTCCTTGCTTATAAATACTAGCCATTTACCTCTCATTCAAATCACTTGCTCATTTGGTTTTCACACACACTTGTTCTTTCTTTCTTCCCTTTCTAGTATTGCTTGTAAGTCTTCTTTTTCTTCTTCTTTTCCTTTCATTTTCGTGGCCATCATCATCATATTATGGAGATCAAAGTTCCTTTTAGCTTTGATCTTGCTTATATCTTGTTGATTCAAGCATGAATCTTTCAAGAACATGGAAGATTCAAGCTTTCTAGCTTTGAATCTTCACCAACTTTGTAGATTCATCTTTCTTTTACTTTAATCTTGTTATTTTGTGATAAAGATTCAAACTTTTGTTTGTTATCTTCATATATCTTAAAGATCCAAGCTTTATGCTTCAAGATCTTCAAGAACACTAAAGGTTCAAGCTTTCTAGCTTTGTGACCTTATAAATTGTGTGAAAGGGATCCAAGCTCTCTAGCTTAGGGTTCCATCACCTCTTTTGACTTGGATCATGTTCATACTTGTTTGATTGATGTAAAATTTGTAACTTTGTTTGTAAATAGGACTTGTAATTGTGTTAAGACTAAGGATATGATGTAACCTTGGTTCATCATCCATCTAAGACTCTTAAATGAGTTGTGTTACCACTTGGTCTAAACATATTGTGTATTGATGGTAGAATCTTGGTCAAAAGTGATGCTAAACCATCAACGAGTTGTACACTTGAAGCTACAAGCATCAAGGATGAGAACCGTGATGAGCATCAAGCACCAAGAACCTCACCGGAGCACTTGTCCACTGATTTTCGTATCTGATCAGACCACCTGGGCTACTGGAAAGTTTATTTTCAGTTAGTTCGGTTCGAGTAGATGATTTTCCGTTTAAGCCTCGTCTTAATCCGAGTTACGGTTTAGGATTTATGGCCCTCCGAGAGTCACTACACCCTATTAACGTTGTGCTGAAATTTCTGACCTACTCGCACTTAAACCGTCGCCACGGTCAAATGAAGACGAGTTAGGTTCTGAAAATTGGTCAGCGGTTAGGGGACTCACATACGGAGCCATAGCCACTGACTATGCATCTTTTAGATTTACGTAGAGGTCGCAGCAGCTGACTGAAGTCAGCCTATTATTTCGATCTCTATTCTTGTCGAACTTACTTAGCTTTTATGATGATGAATGATGACACTTAAACTTACTTTATGCACTATTAGAATTTATAAAAACAACCTACTGACCTAGTAACCCTTGATTTAGGTTGACGACCTTTCGGACCGACTTACTACTTGCGTACTTTCATTACCGACTTTACCGCTTTTATCACTGTGAGTTATAGCATTCCCTTTTTACTTTAACTTATTTTGGGAACTGAGAATACATGCGGATTTTATGTTTTACATACTAGGCACGAGTACTTAAACTTATATATGTGTGGGTTATACAACGGCATAAACATTCCCTTTAGCTCGGTAACGTTTAATCATTGGTTTTTGAACCGTGAACGCGAATCTTAGATATGGATCCATAGGGTTTGACATCCCCACTCGGGCTAGTCGCGCTAGCATTTAACGAGTGTTTAATACTTCGTAGACATACGCACTTGCCAAGTGTACTTTCAGGGGGTATAAACGTTAAGTTAGTTACCGAGTGCCCACGGTTATACATATACTTTATCATACTGATTTGAATTACTGATTTGAAACGCTTGTTTGAAGCACTGAAATCTCGTGGCCTACATTACATTACATTACTGAATACAAACAAACTATAGCTCACCAACATTCGTGTTGACTTTTTAAGCATGTATTTCTCAGGTGTTTAGACGTTGTTGCTTCTGCTGTTAGACTTGCTGTTATAGACTTGCTGTGTTAGACTTCCGCTGCATTACTTAGAGATGTCTCAAGCATGAAACTTTTACTTTGCATTCCCAACTTATGTTATTTTCAAAACAATAGCTTTGTAATGACCTTAGTATCATGTACTCATGTTAATGTTTCCTATTCATCTTTTGTAAAGCGTTATCTGTTCATGAATGCAAAACTGGTTTTCGAACAGCATATAGTGTTTGACCTTGTAATGATCCTGTTGTTGATGTACCGTACACGATGATTTTGTACGGGGCGTCACTGTTGGTATCAGAGCATTGGTTGTAGGGAATTAGGTTGCATTAGTGAGTCTAGGACCGACCCAAGTAAGATTCACTAATAGGACTAATCTACAACTTGCTAGTTTACTTGTTTCTGCGGAACCTGCTGCATGCTACTGTGTTATATTACTACATGTTACTGCTTACTACTACTGCATGCCACTGCTTACTTTTACTACCGTATGAACTTACTGCATGCTACCGTTTCCTTTTACTGCTATGTAAACTCGCTGCATGCTTTTGCTTATTCTAGCTACTGCATGCTACTATCTGCTTTCGATTGCATGTTACTTCTGTTTAGTACTGTTAATATTGCCATGCTATATACTGCTGTAAACGAGCTACGTTGCTGTAGTGTCTGATTACGTGCTTGCTTCATGCCTGCTATTCGCTGCACCGACTTGGAAATACTTACCTTTCCTAGTTCAGATGTTCTTCTGAACCCATTTCCCACACTAACCCTAAGGATTAGTATTGTAATCCACCTGTTACTACTGTTCCACCGTTCCAGAGATCGAAATGATTCTTCACGCAATCTAGGAGGAGTACCCCTCGGATTACACGCCCACTAAAGTCGATCCTCGGAGGAGGAGATATTGGAGGATTTTTCGGAGTAACCGCACCCCGAGCTCACTCTAAATAGCCACGTACGACGTGTGAACATTCGAAGGTTGTTCAGTTCCTGCAAGATGGCTCGTATCTCGTACGCTTTCATGAACGTCACTTATCTCTTTCGTTCTTCACCACTGCTCGATGATCTGACGACATTTCTGGATTTAGTACCCTAACACTCTTAGGCATTGGGGAAGTCAGGAGGACATCTCCTTTCACAAGGTCAGAGTGCCTTCTACTGATGCTCAACCATACCCAAAGACTTGGGAGTCACCTCAAGACATATCGTACTACTACTTGCTACACATACAACTCGAAGCGAGACCCAGATTGAATTTCTAGAAAGGAACCTAACGATGTTACCTGAACCTGAACATTTTGAAGAAATTTCAGGACATTTAGGCATTGGTGCATGACCTACGGAACTTACGCACCCACACCGAGAAACCGTGAGATTAATTATGTAGATTTTGTTTTGAGATAGCATAGATAAAGCACCGTTGGATGAAATTGAGTAGAACTGAAAGTGATCACGTTACATTGACCATATGGAGTGATATTGGAATGAACGTACGATTTAGTACAATATAATGACGCCAGGCCAGCGTAATTATATTGAAGTGAATTATGCAGAAGTCCTAGTGTTACTACATAAGGAATATGAAGCGATTCAAAGGAAATTTTGGTAGGAACCACTTGAGTATACGCATTATGGTCTGATAAAGGCAGGAATAACCACTTAGTCTAGATACTGTACGAGAAGGGCCTGGACTGCAGAATTGATAACCCGAAAATTTGTTATAGATATAGACACCCTGGATACTTAAGGAAAAAGTTCTCAAATAGAAAAAAAAAAAAACTTTGGACTCACATACGATAGAGCAATCGTTATCTCAGCTATGGAGACTCGCATGGATCCTGATTTTAGTTAGGGTACGTTTCTTCACAACGATTTATCGTCTCGGAATTGTTTAATACTAGAGTGATAGAAACCTTATATCTAAGAATCCTAGTGTGATGACTAATAAGCCATTAACAATCATGAGAGTTAAGTATTCTATAGGACAAGCTAGTGGTAAGTTGGCAGAGATAGAGGAGTAATTTAAGATAGTACCTTAAAAATTAACAGGTGGGTCATTTGGAGATGACCTCATGCCAACAAAACTTGGAAGTTTTATAGTAGTAGTTGGAAAGGATTAGTTACCTACGCACAAGCAGATGTTATTTGAGAAGGTTGATAAAAATTTTCATGGCAGTATAATAAGATTTGGTTGGAATGGACCTTAAAATTAACCTAATACTCATCGAGTTAGAAAGCTTTGAGGAAATAGTTGGAACGGACTGAATTTCAAGGACGAAAGCGAAAGTTATTTATAGTAAGAAGATTATTCGTATACCTCGCGAGAATGGTGAGCCAAAAGCCATCCGGATTACTTCAACAACCCGAGATCCCACAATGGAAATGGGAAGGGATGACGATGGATTTCATTCTGAAACTACCGAAAACAGTCGGCAGTTATGACACTATCGGGGTTATCATTGATCGCCTCACCAAATCTGCTCACTTTCTAGCCATGAAAGAAACCGATACAATGGACAACGATACATAAAGGAAATTGTATCCCCTCACTTCAGCAATTCAAATACTATACTACCCAAGAATCGTATTTGATACTCATTCTTATGCGACACTGAATCCTAACTTATTCTGAGAGAATTCTTAATCAATGATAATCACACCATCACCCTTCTTACTTCGATATTAGTCATACCAGTTCGAAATTTCCAAAATCAATGGGTAGTTAATCCCCGTCCTCATACTCTCCCTCTCGTTTCTCACTTATAAGCAACAACTTTATACTTAAGCATTTTTGGTCGAAGGACTTATGCCCTACTAATAGTCATCAACCACATTAAAATTCAACAGTTTTCATTACCTCGTAACATTTTTTCTCAAATATTACCCGAGATTTTCAAAAGTCTTTTACTCGATTCTCATCAATCTTTTTTCAACTTGTAACTTCCGAAATATGAAAATTTTGTTTGCCAAAATTTTACTTACACTATTTTACTGTGCGATCCTCTCAAAACTTAATAAAAATAAATTTATTTTATTTGCCATTCGTGCAAATTTTTGAAATCGTATACGTTATATAAAATAAAGTAAATAATTACTTCTTTTTGACAAATACATATGAAATTTTACTTTCACTTTTACAAATCAAATCTTTTATTCAAAGGATATTTTACCTTGAATGGTACGTGTTGTACATAGCCCTAGTTTGCTAAGAACTTAATTTCTTTTCTTACATCGTCACCTTAAATGAATTCTATAAAATTTTCGTTGCTTGTCAATATAAAATTTTTCGTTGCTTATTCGTATCCAAGTCATCATGAAGACAGACAACTGTCGAAACTAAGAGATTCATGTGTGTGTATGTGATGAAGGCACTTACTACCACGTCATGCAGAGCCTTCGGGCATCCACAAACACTTAAACCATTCAAAATTACTGCGTTACCCCAGGGATCTTATTCTTCACATCTGTCGGAGCGATGCTCTATCTTACATAACTCAAAGTCCTGACCTATTCCAAGGAAATTCTCATCTAGCGATATTAACATCATTAGTATTCCGACTTTAATATTAGCCATAACCTGTGTGGCATTCTGCAAAGTCAAGAAGCGAGTAACTTCTCATCCTCATGCTCTATCCTTCATACCTCACTTTTTAGCAACGGCTTCGGACGTAAACATTTTTGGGCCAAAGACTTAAGTTCGGATAATCATCAAAACTACATTTAATTCATTAGTTTTCATTACCTAGTAACATGTCAACCGATGATTCAAAGATTTTTCACTCGACCTTTTTCAACTCGTAACCTCTGAAATAAGGAAAAACTATGTTTATCAAAATTTTTACACGTTGATTTACACGTTGCTTATTTGTGCGGTCCTCACGAGATTTATGGACAAATGAAAGTACTAAAAACTTTTCTATCACTTAAGCGATTTATAAAATCATATATGTATAAATTTACCCTTACTTATTTTGGGTTAGTACATACTAAGTTATACCTTCAAGATGATTAAAAATCGCTCCTTTATTGAGTTGTTTTAAGTCAAATAATTTTGTGCAAATGGTACTCGTTATACATACTTCTAAATTTACCAAGAACTTCGTTCCATTTATGTTGTCGCATCAAACGTTTAAAGGTTTTTCAAAACTTCCTCGGTTGATTTTATTAAAGGTTTCCGTATTAGACTACACCATGTAGGGATCACACTTCTTCTCTCCCTCCGTTAGGGATGAAGCTTACTATTAAAATCCTTGTTAAAAACGCTTGAGCCACTTTGGGTGGCAGATTTATAAAAAAAAATTTGTTAGGAAGTCTTTGTACTCGAAAAATGTTCCTTTTAAGGTTAAACATGGCAAAATCGCGGGCCGATAAATTAGTTTTCTGAGGTACACTCAATGGTCACCCCATTGTAGGAAGGGCACTAGGTGGGTTTCTATTCTCAATATTTCAAGGCTAATCGCAACATCCTCGTAAAAATCATCTCTATGAATTAGTAGGTTGAGGTACAAGGAATCGTTTTGAGATTCTTTTCACTTAGAGTAAACCGTTCTTTACGACCAAGGGTCCACGTATCTTCTTGTCCGCGCATCTCCTTAAGTATAAGGATAAATTCAGAACAAACCGCTCGAAGAGTTCACCCTGGTTCAAAGATCACACCTTTCGTGCGATTCTCTTTCAGAAATGTAAAGTAACATACTTTAGGAATCTATGAATCTTGTTATCCTCTTGGAAGGGACTGCTTAAAACATCTGTAATACGGATATGGTTACTCTACACATTCCTTTCTTCGTTGGTTGCAACTATATGTTGTTCTAGTTAATGTTAACCCTAACTTCAACATGTAACTGAAAGGATAAAGTTACATTATGGAACTGTTCTTTCATTCCATCTAAGGATAAGTTCACCTGCAGTATGGTAAACTGGGTGATATCCTTCATTGTTCGTTCAGACCGTCCTGAAGGCACTATAGATAATTATGGCTTGCATTGCATATAAGTCTGATTATTCACTTTCAGCAAAAGTTTCAATTCATATAGTTAAATGAAACGTTCTTAAATATCGAGTTCTTTATGCCTATGGTCTCTTTCCGAAATCAAGGGGTTAGTAAAATCCGTATCTAACACTATCCAGACATCAAATCGCATGGTTATGATCACCATGTTTTCCATCCTGCCTGTCAGCTTTGTATTGCGACATAAGCGCTCAATGTTTTAGATGAGTTTAGTAACATTCATGATGTATTTCATGCATCCAGCTTACTAAAGATGCCTGTAAGGCTAAAAACATCATCTTTTCTTTTGTGGATATATTCAGAGAACATACTCTTGTTAACCAGAAACGAAATCAATTTGTTGATCTCCTAAGAGACTTAATTAATAGCATATACCTATTCTTACTTTTATACGCTAGAGTACCTTTCAAGGTAAATAGCTCACTTTTTAGCCTACGAATCTTTTGGAACTTTGATACGCTACTTCTTATTTAAATACGGTACCATTTTTTTTTGTCACTCTTCAAATTTCGGGACGAAATTTCCATTAACAGGTGGGTAATGTAACGACCCGGCTTTTTCGACTTGCTTTTGTGCCTTGTGTTTTTGCGAAACTGCGTATTTGTGCGTACTGTGTTACTTTATACTCTGGAAACTTGATTTACGTGGTTTACTTCCATTTATATGTTAAAACGTGCCTTAGAGTACGTAGGATACATAACTTGATCATTGGAAGCCTTTATAACCGTTAGTGTTATTTGACGTTTCGAATAAACCGCGAACTTGCGCGCACGTTTAACTTTTGTCATAATCGGAATATTATGACTGCGAAATATTAATTATTATTTTATAATAATAATTACCTGGGTTTTTGGATGCTTAATTACGCGTAGTAATTTAATTATGCACAATAGTTAGTCTTGTTGGACTTTCTACCTTGTTGGGCTCAAGCCCACCCTACTCTAGCTAGTGACCCAATTAATTAGCCCTTGTCCATGTCATCAATCCTTGTCAAATTCCTTGCTTATAAATACTAGCCCTTGTCCATGTCATCAATCCTTGTCAAATTTCTTGCTTATAAATACTAGCCCTTGTCCATGTCATCAATCCTTGTCAAATTCCTTGCTTATAAATACTAGCCCTTGTCCATGTCATCAATCCTTGTCAAATTCCTTGCTTATAAATACTAGCCATTTACCTCTCATTCAAATCACTTGCTCATTTGGTTTTCACACACACTTGTTCTTTCTTTCTTCCCTTTCTAGTATTGCTTGTAAGTCTTCTTTTTCTTCTTCTTTTCCTTTCATTTTCGTGGCCATCATCATCATATTATGGAGATCAAAGTTCCTTTTAGCTTTGATCTTGCTTATATCTTGTTGATTCAAGCATGA
This sequence comes from Rutidosis leptorrhynchoides, assembly GCF_046630445.1. NCBI lineage: Eukaryota > Viridiplantae > Streptophyta > Magnoliopsida > Asterales > Asteraceae > Rutidosis > Rutidosis leptorrhynchoides. Next base: position 148,133,434 of record NC_092335.1, on the reverse strand, counting down.
ATCTTTCAAGAACATGGAAGATTCAAGCTTTCTAGCTTTGAATCTTCACCAACTTTGTAGATTCATCTTTCTTTTACTTTAATCTTGTTATTTTGTGATAAAGATTCAAACTTTTGTTTGTTATCTTCATATATCTTAAAGATCCAAGCTTTATGCTTCAAGATCTTCAAGAACACTAAAGGTTCAAGCTTTCTAGCTTTGTGACCTTATAAATTGTGTGAAAGGGATCCAAGCTCTCTAGCTTAGGGTTCCATCACCTCTTTTGACTTGGATCATGTTCATACTTGTTTGATTGATGTAAAATTTGTAACTTTGTTTGTAAATAGGACTTGTAATTGTGTTAAGACTAAGGATATGATGTAACCTTGGTTCATCATCCATCTAAGACTCTTAAATGAGTTGTGTTACCACTTGGTCTAAACATATTGTGTATTGATGGTAGAATCTTGGTCAAAAGTGATGCTAAACCATCAACGAGTTGTACACTTGAAGCTACAAGCATCAAGGATGAGAACCGTGATGAGCATCAAGCACCAAGAACCTCACCGGAGCACTTGTCCACTGATTTTCGTATCTGATCAGACCACCTGGGCTACTGGAAAGTTTATTTTCAGTTAGTTCGGTTCGAGTAGATGATTTTCCGTTTAAGCCTCGTCTTAATCCGAGTTACGGTTTAGGATTTATGGCCCTCCGAGAGTCACTACACCCTATTAACGTTGTGCTGAAATTTCTGACCTACTCGCACTTAAACCGTCGCCACGGTCAAATGAAGACGAGTTAGGTTCTGAAAATTGGTCAGCGGTTAGGGGACTCACATACGGAGCCATAGCCACTGACTATGCATCTTTTAGATTTACGTAGAGGTCGCAGCAGCTGACCGAAGTCAGCCTATTATTTCGATCTCTATTCTTGTCGAACTTACTTAGCTTTTATGATGATGAATGATGATGATGATGACACTTAAACTTACTTTATGCACTATTAGAATTTATAAAAACAACCTACTGACCTAGTAACCCTTGATTTAGGTTGACGACCTTTCGGACCGACTTACTACTTGCGTACTTTCATTACCGACTTTACCGCTTTTATCACTGTGAGTTATAGCATTCCCTTTTTACTTTAACTTATTTTGGGAACTGAGAATACATGCGGATTTTATGTTTTACATACTAGGCACGAGTACTTAAACTTATATATGTGTGGGTTATACAACGGCATAAACATTCCCTTTAGCTCGGTAACGTTTAATCATTGGTTTTTGAACCGTGAACGCGAATCTTAGATATGGATCCATAGGGTTTGACATCCCCACTCGGGCTAGTCGCGCTAGCATTTAACGAGTGTTTAATACTTCGTAGACATACGCACTTGCCAAGTGTACTTTCAGGGGGTATAAACGTTAAGTTAGTTACCGAGTGCCCACGGTTATACATATACTTTATCATACTGATTTGAATTACTGATTTGAAACGCTTGTTTGAAGCACTGAAATCTCGTGGCCTACATTACATTACATTACTGAATACAAACAAACTATAGCTCACCAACATTCGTGTTGACTTTTTAAGCATGTATTTCTCAGGTGTTTAGACGTTGTTGCTTCTGCTGTTAGACTTGCTGTTATAGACTTGCTGTGTTAGACTTCCGCTGCATTACTTAGAGATGTCTCAAGCATGAAACTTTTACTTTGCATTCCCAACTTATGTTATTTTCAAAACAATAGCTTTGTAATGACCTTAGTATCATGTACTCATGTTAATGTTTCCTATTCATCTTTTGTAAAGCGTTATCTGTTCATGAATGCAAAACTGGTTTTCGAACAGCATATAGTGTTTGACCTTGTAATGATCCTGTTGTTGATGTACCGTACACGATGATTTTGTACGGGGCGTCACTATATATACCGGCAATCGCAATCAGTATATATATAAATCGAAGTATTAAAGCAGTTCATATCTCGACTAGGGCATGTCAAAGCCCATAGATCTATCTTTAGGATTCGCGTTAATTAGGGGCCATTTCTCTAATTCTTAGGTTACCAAACTAAAGGGGCGATATTTGGTATAGTAATCCAATCATAGAATGTAGTTTCAAGTACTTGTGTCTATTTTGTAAAACATTTACAAAGCTGCATGTATTCTCATCCCAAAAATATTAGATAGTAAAAATGGGACTATAACTCACTTTCACAGATTTTGAATTCGTCGAAAATCAGACTTGGCTACGGAACGATTCACGAACCTATAACAAATATATACATATATATCAAAGTATGATAGAAATACATTCACATCATATTTTTATGTACGTGTTGGCGATTTAAGTTGTTTAGTTAGCAGTCCAACGTTAGTAGTCCACAGTTAGTAGTCCAATGTTAGTATTACATAAATAGATCGATATATCACCGTGAAATAATCAAGACATAGAATACACGTATTGTATAAGAGTCAATCATGACTCAAGATACATCTATTTTCTTTGAATTAATCTAGACGTATTGTGTATATGGTGTCTTTCGATTTATCAGACGTATTGTGTAACTATTGTCTTAACTAATCAAGATTATATTATATTATCTCGGACTTAACCAAGACTAGTATATTACAAAGAAATACACATGACATGTTAGAATATATGTATAATACAAGAAAAATAGCTAGGACATGGTTAGTATAGATTTTATCAAAATAATCCCGTAATCATTTTAGCCATTTCTAACCAATATTGTTTTGCCCATAACTTCTTCATTACAAATCGGTTTTGAGTGAATCAAATTGATATGGTTTTGTAATGAACTATATTTTCTAAAACTAAACATAAAAAGTGGTGGTTATAGTCAGAGTTACAGGTTATAATTCCATTTTGAAAGAGGTAGTCATTTCCGTCGAAAGAACGACATCTTGATGACCATTTTGATAAACATACTTCTACTTTGCGTTTAACCACCATTTTTAGATATATTATCATGTTCATATGAAATATAATTTTCCCATGAAACAAACTTTAAATCAAAGTCTATGATAGTTTTTAATTATCCAACCCAAAACAGTCCTCGGTTTCACTACGACGGCGTATGTCCAGTTTTGGGGTGTTCTTCGTGTTTTCAAGTTTTAAATCCTTAAGTTAGCATATCATAAAGATATAATACATGTGTTAAGTTGTTTTTAAAAGTCAAGTTAGAAGGATTAACTTTGTTTGCAAACAAGTTTAGAATTAACTAAACTATGTTCTAGTGATTACAAGTTATATTCTTCGAATAAGATAGTTATGTAAGTATGAATCGAACGAGGTTATGAAAATCGTTACTACCTCAAGTATAGTAGGTAAACCTACTGGAAATTATGAGAAATAAACTTGAACTTCAAAGGATCTTTGATGGCTTGGAAGTTCTTGAAGTAGAATCATGACATGAAAATAAGTTCAAGTAAGATTACTACCTGATTTAAGATAGTTATGTTTATAGAAATTGAATCAAAGCTTGAATATGAATATTACCTTGAATTAGAATGATACCCTAATGTAAATAACAAAGATTTCTTGATCTTAGATGATTACTTGGAATGGATTAGAAAGCTTGAAAGTAGTCTTGTAAACTTGGAATGATTCTTGAAGTGTTCTTGAAAGATTATTTTGTACGATGATTAAAGCTTGTAATTGAAGCTAAAAGATGGGAAAAATGCTTGGGGATGATCAAGTATGAAGTTAGGAGTATTTTGAGAGAGAATTTGGAGTGTAAGTATGAGAAAATGGAATGAAGAAATGGTGTGCATCCATAAAAACGTGGTTACATGTTATAAAGAAAGAAAAGATTTTTAAGTTTGTTTTCTTGCTAAATAATTCATGCTAGGTGACAAATGTTTGGTTCCACATGTTTTTTAATCATTTAGGGCTGCTAAGAGCTGAATTATTATGTGTATATACCAATAGTATATACATCTAGAAGCTGGGTAATATACGGGTACAAATACCGAACGAATACGAGTAGAATTCTTGATGAAAACGAATGGGGATACAATTTTAACTATCTTTGTTAAGTATAAGTATTTTGATATATGTTCTTAAGTCTTTCAAATATGTATTAATACATCATTGTTTGATACATATGTATTCATTATGATTTAGGGTTTATTTCGTCATTTAATCGATACGTTTATGTATTGTTTCGAACCTTTAAGTTCGTAGTCTTGTTTTATGTATATAATTCATTGTTAATACACTTAATGATATACTTAATTATCATTTTATCATGTTAAACATAGTGTATTAATATATCTTAATACGATACATATGTATTTGTTTTAATTAAGAATCGTTACATATATATCCTGTTTCGAATTCCTTAATTTAGTAGTCTTATTTTATGTATATAATTCATTGTTAATATACATAATAAGATACTTATCATTATATTATGTTAAATATATATGTATGTCCATATATATATTATCATGTCGTCTTTACAAGTTTTAACGTTCGTGAATCGTCGGACAAACTGGGTGGTCAAACGTTTACATAATATCCGTTTCAATTAATCAAGTCTTAACAAGTTTGATTGCTTAACATGTTGGAAACATTTATTCATGTAAATATTCATCTCATATAATATATAATCATGGAAAATTTTGGGTCATTACAGTACCTACCCGTTAAATAAATTTCGTCCCGAAATTTTAAGCAGTTGTAGGCGTTGACGCATCATCTGGAAATAAGTGCAAGTATTTCTGCTTCATCTGATCTTCACGCTCTCAGGTGAACTCGGGTCCTCTACGACCATTCCATCGAACCTTAACGATTGGTATTTTGTTTTGTTTAAGCCGTTTAACCTCACGATCCATTACTTCGATAGGTTCTTCAACGAATTGTAGTTTTTTGTTAATCTTAATTTCGTCTAAAGGAATAGTGAGATCTTCTTTAGCTTAGAATTTCTTCAAATTCGAGACGTGGAAGGTATTATGTACACCGGATAGTTTTTGAGGTAATTCAAGTCGATAAGCTACCGGTCCGACATGATCAATAATCTTGAATGGCCCAATGTATCTCGGGTTTAGTTTCCCGCATTTTTCAAATCGAAGGACACCCTTCCAAGGTGATACTTTAAGCATGACCATGTCATCAACCTCAAATTCTAAATCTTTTCTTCTAATATCCGCGTAGCTCTTTTGCCAACTCTGGGATGTTTTCAACCGTTGTTGAATTTGAATGATTTTCTCAGTAGTTTCTTTGATTATCTCCGGGCCCGTAATCTGTTTATCCCCCACCTCGCTCCAACAAATCGGAGACATGCACTTCCTTTTATTAGGGCGGGTTGGGTGATAACTCAAAAATTTCATGGGTTAAGTGGGACGATGTCCTCCTTCCTTTTGAGGAAGGTTGGCTAAATCTTGGTACTCACAAAAGAAAAAAACTTGGCTCTAATCGGCAAGTGGTGATGGAGGTTTAAAACCGACTCCTTGTGAGTTAAAGTCATTTGAAGTATTTACGGGCTTTTGGGTGGGATTGATTCGGGTGGGGCTATTTGTAATATTAGAAATACTTGTTGGTGTAACATTGTCAAAGTAGGATACAAAATTGATTCGATGGGAGCTGAATTCGCGAGTTCTTTTAGTAAAGAAATTGGCAATGGAAACAACACATCTTTCTGGAAGGATAATTGGCTCTCAACAGGTATACTTCAAGACCGATTCTGCAGACTGTTTCAACTGGAAACCAACCCTTTGGCTACAGTATCTGAGCGGGTAGGATGGGACGGTTCTGTTTGTTCCGGTTCATGGCAATGGTCCAGAACGCCATCTGGAAGAACATCAAACAAGTTCGAGGATCTATGTTGCCTGTTACGCTCGGTTAAACTGACTCTATATATTGGTGACACGTGGCGATGGATGTTGAGTTCATATGGTGTATACATAACAGGTATTATGTCAGGTTTAATTAATTTGAAGCTGCTTGCGGGTGGCTCAATTGCGGATGAAACTCTTAGAAACAATCATGTTCCCAAAAAGGTTGAGATTTTTGTGTGGATAGCAAAAAGAAAGAGATTAACCGTCTTGGTGGAGCTCGAAAAACGGGACATTGACCTCAATTCGGTGCGATGTCCTATTTGCGATGATGACATTGAGACGGTTGATCACTCTCTTCTATTTTGTAGTCAAACATTTGATATATAGAATAAAGTTCATAATTGGTGAGGTATTAACATTTCGTCTAGTTTAAGTATCGGGGAATTATTCAATGGGTCGTCTTCAAGATTAATGTCGGCTATTGGATCAAGAATATGGCAAGTGGTGATATGGTCGAGCATGTATCTCATTTGAAAAAATCGGAACATGAAGGCCTTCAAAATAGAGGTTGGAATTCTCCGGTTGCTCTAAGTGAAATCCAAGTTACAACTTATGATTGGATCGCGAAGAGATGCAAATCAAAAACTATCGATTGACATGATTGGTTACACAAACCACAAAGTTTTATTTTAGCTTGAACGAGATTTTATTGGTTACTACATTAACATCCAATTGTATAGAGTTAGTCGTGTTTTTCTTTTCGGGTTTTCGAGGTTTTTCCCTCGTGTTGATTGTACTGCCTCATCTAGTTATATATATATATATATATATATATATATATATATATATATATATATATATATATATATATATATATATATATATATATATATATATATATATATATATATATATATATATATATATATATATATATATATTCCATTAGTTGTTAATTTCTTTTTTCTTTTACTCCCTCATCCTAAAATAATTATCCTGATTTGATTTTTGAGTCTTTTTTCTTCAACTTTGACTTTAAATATTTTTCTTTGTGCTATATAACATCGAATGAAAGTTATACTAAATGAAAACACGATCGAAAATCAATCTATTTATATAAATTTCATCAAATATTCTATAGCAAAAACTAACAAATATTTAAAGTCAAAACTTAATAAATTGACTTTGAAAAGTCCAACAAGACAATTATTTTAGGACGGAGGGAGTATAACTTTATACTCCGTAAAATATAAAAAAGGTAGTACAAGGGCCATAAGAAGCATTTGAGCATAATACAAGGGGATAATGAGGCAAAGTAAAATGGGAGGTGGCCCCACGTGTGGGTAGGCAGGGTAGAGTACGGAATTACAGTATTCAAGGGGCAAATTTTGAAATTAATTGTCGTATAAGTACCATCGTATTTTGGCTTTCACAAACTAACTGTTCCCCTGTGAACTTTGTTTCTATCAAACTCATTGATATAAGATTTTGAATAAATATTTGTTTAGAAGACTTTTGGAAAATTAAAGATTTTAAGAATAAAGTATTCGAATTTCAAAAAGTATTTTTAATTTTTATAATTCTATTGATATTTTTGATTAGTTTGATTGATTCCGTATCCAATTTCTTATCTATTAAATTCTTCATCCACCAACCATATAATAATAATAATAATAATAATAATAATAATAATAATAATAATAATAATAATAATAATAATAATAATAATAATAATAATAATAATAATAATAATAATAATAATAATAATAATAATAATAATAATAATAAAATTCAACATTCATCAATACTTCCCTGTTTTTCGTACATCCACAAGAAAAGGAAAAGGAAATTCATTTGTACACAATTAAAAATTAGTAATACACAATCAATTATACATTAGTAATACACAATCAATTATTTATACTTTACAACAAATGTAATGCATGATTAATTGTATATGTCAAATTTTTAGTTGTGTATCAAAATAGAAAATGATAAAATCGTCAAAAGTTTACAAAATTTATACTTAATCAAGGGAAAACCTTTGATTAATCAAGGGAAAACCCTTGATTTTTATTGCATCGAACAAAGCAGAATAAGTCACCGTTAATTTGGATGAGAGTAAAAAAATTATGTGAGTATATTTTGAGCACTAAAATTGAAATGGAAGTATCTCAATCATATCAAAATAGGTACACAATCATAAAATTTTCTCTATAATACAATACGACTAGGGATCTATTAGTATATGTACACTCTTAACCGCTTACAGTCAAATTCCGAGCCTATCACATCAAATAGTAAGTCGTATCCAATCAAATCAAAATTTTATCTTTGTAATTTACTATAATTCCTAATGGTACGCCTGATGTATAGTATCGGACCATCATAGAGCGGTCATACCAATATTTGGAGCGGTAAATTGGTAGCAAACTAAAGGGTTTTATCAGTTAGTTATTTGAACGTAAAAATAAAAACAATGAAAAAGTAAGGGAAAAAATTGCAAAATTATTTTTAATTTTTTTAGCATTTAGCCCCTAAAAATTGGGTTAATTACAAGACTGCCACTGTAAACAATGTTTTTTGATAAAGAGTCACCCCGGTGAATATTATTAAAACAATAAAAGAATGATACAGTTTCGTACATACACCTCAAGTGAGTCTTGAGGCCCCAAAACAACCAAATGGACTTACAGCAATGGCCGAAGCCTACATCCAATCGACCAAAATAAAAACATTAAGGGATCTTCTAATTGTTCTTCAATTGTTTCACTTGATCTGACTCTCTAAATGAGCTTAAGTCTGACCGAAGTATATATAGCCTCAAACACTTGTACCACACTTTTTCGATTCTTGGAAAAATGTCTAGCATTTCTTTCCTGCCAAATGAAATATACCGAAGCAGCGATCAAAAGCTTGGAAACTACCACACAACACACATTTCTTCCTGTTTCGTTGCAAATCTCGTCTCTAATAACCTTCCATTTGTTGCTTGAAAACAGAATCATGCACATTTGAGTTGCCTTTTGGCAAATTTGCACCGTGAATGGACATTCAAAGAATAAATGGTCATGAGAGTCCGGTTGCAAGCTACAAAACATACACAACAAATTAGAAGTAGCAGAAACTTCCCAAGCTTTCAATTTATCTTGCGTCTTGAGATTCTCTCCCATTAAGAGCCACAACATAAACGCGTGACGAGGAATATTCTGCCCGAACCACACCACCCGATACCATGAAACTTCAGCAGCACGTGGTCTTATGGTCTTCCACACCTCTCTAACCGAGAATTCTTTTAGGTTGCCATGGGTATCTTTCCATATTAACCTATCATCAGCATGGGTGAAATTGGGGCCTGCATTGCCCAAACTGAAGGGAATAGATGCTGCCAATAAGGAGGCCATTTCCATTCACCAAGATGAATAACATCAGACACTACCGAACACTTATTGAAACCTGCACGATACACACTTCTGCTCGGGAGAATGGCTGATAGTTGACCAAGATGACACAAATTATCATACCACACATTTATGTTACTGTCATTTCCGATTTCATGACCAAAAAATGGTCGAACTATGTGCCGGATTGTGACGACCCGGAAATTTCTGACCAAATTTAAACTTAATCTTTGTATGATTAACGTTTCCGACACGATAAGCAAAGTCTGTAAAACTGAATCTCAAAATTTTTGAACTACTTTCATATATTCAATTACCCTTTGTTTTTTCTCGACGATTCGTGAACAATTATATGTAAATAGATACATATATATACAATAACTTGAAAGCGTAACAAAGTATTAATTGTATGAATAACTTGCGACATGTATTTAAAACGTGTTTATGAATATTGAATATATATTAACTTGGTTATAAAACGTTTGATAATACTATTATATTAGTAAATAACAAGACGATGATTTATAGAAGTAAATGACTAAAACACTCAAATGTATAGGTTATATTTCGAGTGGTATAGTTTATGGATAATTTAAGTCTATATTTTGACAAATGTACGAGTCACGTAATGTAAAGTACAAGTTTTCTCAGTGTACGAAATGACGTTCGAAAAACCAGAACCGGGACATAAGTCAAGTGACGACGTACGACTTATCGGAACAAAAATTACAAATCAACTATGCACGGGAATAAAATATAATATATAATTAATTATATAAATTATATATATTATATATATAATAAAATAATATGTCGACAAGGAAGTGGCCAAAAATTGATGAGCTGGATATTACAGGCCCGCGATCGCGGAGCCCGTATCACACAAAATGTCGCGATCGCGGAGCAAGAATAATGTGAGCTGTCCCAGGATACCATGCGATCGCATGGTTTATACCCACAAACCCCATGCGATCGAATGGGGACTGATTTCAGAAGTGGCTATAAAAGCTCGAATTTTCTCTACTGAATCCATCCACTTTCTATCTCTCGATCTCTCTATATTTATATTATTATTATTATTATTATTATTATTATTATTATTATTATTATTATTATTATTATTATTATTATTATTATTATTATTATTATTATTATTATTATTATTATTATTATTATTATTATTATTATTATTAATCTTATTACTATTAGTAGTATTAGTATTATTATTATTATTACATAAAATACTACGACGGAGTGATGATCGAGTGATCTAAAACGGGTTTAATGGGTTATAGCCATGGAAGTTATGAGTATGGTTCGTGGGTATTGCCCGGGGGTTATGATCTTGAGTCAAAGGTCATTCTAGCGTTTATCAGTTCCGTTGCGTCTACGTACTTTCCCTGCAATATTGAATCACAGTATTGATACGTAAGCATTCATATCTTATTTATATATTAATAGGGTATCTATCACACCCCCAGTTAGGGCCTGGGCGAAATGTGACTTAATATCAAATAAACCAACATACTATAATATACGAGAACAATACTAAATGATAAAATAAACTTTATTGAGAGTACGCAGCGGAAAATGAAATGTCGTTACAATGATGGAAGTAACAATAATGTAAATGTTCAAATGCAAAAGTAAATAATGTGATATCACTTGATCCTATGTCCAAGTAGCATCACATAAGTAGTAAGTAAGAAAGCTTGAATCAATCAGCACCTGAGACAAAACATGCTAAAGTGTCAACCAAAAAGGTTGAGTGAAGTTCATAGGTTTAACAAATAAGTTTGACCGTTGTTTTTGACCACAAGATTTAGTTTGTAAATTTGATCTCCCGCAGGATCAAAAAGTAGATCTCGCAGATCCGAAAGTTATGCCAGTGCGTGATATTTAGACTAAACATTCAAGTTTGCCCCAAAGACAAGTTGTAGTTTATACTTGTCGGTTTACTTTCATTATTAAGTAATACAAAGACTTAGTCAAATGTATCGGGGACGTTACTCCTGATAGACCTACCCCCAATAATTAAGCATGCATTCAACGAGCAATTAAAAATAACACTGTAGGGACTTAGTCGGACATAGCCGGGTATAGCATAGTTTAGTAGTTTGGTACTTGTGTCTAAGTTGTAAAATGTAAAAACAGCATGTGTTTCACCCCAATAAAAGTAAGTAAGTTTGCTAGCAATAAAGAGTGGGGCTATGAATTCACCTTAGTAAGTAGAGAGAGATGATGTGATGACCCGGGAATTTTCGACTAAATTTGAACTTAATCTTTATATAAGCTCGACAGGATAAGCAAAGTCTATAATGGTGAGTCTCGAAAATGTTGGAACTATGATTATATAATCAAATGACTTTTGACTATGCCCGACGATTCACGAACAAATATTGTAAATAAATTTGTATATATATATATATATATATATATATATATATATATATATATATATATATATATATATATATATATATATATATATATATATATAGGTAAATATAAATAATTGTATATATATAATAATTTGAGATGATAAGATACGATTTAATCATCTAAATTGAAAACGTAAAATAATATACAAAGTAATAAAGTGATTATTAAAATAAAACTATATATAAGTGTACATAATTATTATAATATGTATATTGGAAAATAAATAATTAAAGATGATAAACATAAATATTAATATAAGAATGATAGAGATTATAATCTTAATAATAATAATAATAATAATAATAATAATAATAATAATAATAATAATAATAATAATAATAATAATAATAATAATAATAATAATTATTATTATTATTATTATTATTATTATTATTATTATTATCTTATAAATATTACTACAATTAATATCATTAATATTACCATTGTTATTAGTATTAGTATAGTTATATTTATTGGAAAATAATACAAACTATTATCATTTGATTATTATTAATATAATTATTATTTATTAATATATATAATTATTATTAGTATTTTTCAATAATAATAATATTATTATTATAATTATTATTAGTTATAATATGTATTAACTAATAATATCAATTATAAAAAAAATATAGAAAAAGTATACGAGTTTGTTATCTTTCAAATACTGCCTTTTTATTTTTGTTTTCTTCTAAATGGAATTGTCGATCTCAATTATATTATGTTACTTGTCTGTTACAAATCACAAGTGGAAATCTGGTATATATATATATATATATATATATATATATATATATATATATATATATATATATATTTTTTACTTCTCTGTTCTTGATAAAGAGCTATGCCGACATCAATTCAGTGAAAACATCGATCAATACAAGTTGTCAAGATATTCATTCACCTTTTCTTCATCAATTATCAACGGTACACTACATTTATTACTGCAAAAATTATCAAATTAAATAGAAAATTTATATTACCCGTCGTATACCTCTGTTGGTGTACTCAAATTCAAAAAGCTCAAACTTGAATGAGATTTCAAAATGTAATAATGCAAACTTGTTTGAAATCCTTCGCTTAATCTATCTGGAAAAGCTCAGGTATCAATTTTATCTATCGTGTACAAATTTTTGAGTCAAATATAAATTCTAAAAAGTCAACATATCTGTTCAACAAGAAATTCGAACTTGTCATGATGTTTTGGATTAAATTGATGTTACAGAAAGTTTATAGAAGGAATTTAGAACATATTTCATGTTATAACTTTTGTCTAAAAATGTCTAAAATTCATAATCAAAGTTTGGGTGTTCTTCGTGTTATTTAAACTGCCGTTATTTAAAATTTTCTGTTTTAATTAATTCAGAAACAATATAGGTCAATTTTGTGTTGATTGATAAGCCTAAAACTAATTGATTGTCTCGTTGGTGGTTTTGGTTTGATCACTGTTCTAGTTGTTCAAATTGAATTGATGAGGAAGATAGAGGAAAAACAGAAAACGTATTAAATGAAATTAAATTCAGTAATATAACAGAAAGACAGATTCGGCCGGATGGTTTGAGGTGATTTTGGGTGAGCGGGAGGTCTCGGGTTCGAGTCCGGTCCCTGACATTTTTTTTAAAAGAGGCTGTTTAAGGTAGTTTATCATTTTCTTATTATTATTATTATTATTATTATTATTATTATTATTATTATTATTATTATTATTATTATTATTATTATTATTATTATTATTATTATTATTATTATTATTATTATTATTATTATTAATGTTATTATTATTATTATTATTATTATTATTATTATTATTATTATTATTATTATTATTATTATTATTATTATTATTATTATTATTATTATTATTATTATTATTAATGTTAATGTTAATATTAATTACTATTATTGTTGTTATTGTTATTAGAATCAATATTAATATTATTACTAGAACTTTTATTATTAAGATCATTATTAATATAATTATCAATATTGTTATTATTAGTAATGTAAATAATATTATCTTTACAAATACAAGTTTTACTATAAAGATTATCACTTAGGATTATAATTACTACTATGATTATTATTACTATTACTAATATTATTATCATAGTTAATATTAATACTAAGATTAATATTATTACAATGGTAAGTATTATAAATTGGTTACGAAGATAATTAAATCTGTGTGTCATGTTAAAAGAGTAAAAATGTGTAGGACTTTGAACATGAAAATAGTTATGATATAAGAATAATCGTGGTTACGAACTTTTAAACGAAGTATTATTAATATTATTATTATCATTATAACTAAAATATATAGATATATTATAAATACTATCATGATTATAATTATTAGAATAATCATAACTATCAGTAATAAAAAAAATTGATATCCTTACAAGTATTATTATCAATACCACTATACTTATTATTAATATAATTATTACTAACATTATTACTTTATTTAGTAATATCAAGTATTATTATTATTATTTTTATCAATATTAATGTAACTTCTGAATCATTATAACTACTATTAGTAACCAACAAATAATATATATATGTAAAACATATTTAATACATATAACATAACAAAAATCAATATTTTCATATACAAAAAGAATATATGAGACATATATACATTATTAATGTAAGAATGACATAATTATATAAATAAACTTATTCAATTATGATTATGTGTATTATTATATTTTGTATGAATATAAGTATTAGTATTAAAGTTATTATTATTATTATTACTTTTATATTAACAAATATTATTATAACAAATAAATATTTTTCATATAAGAGTATATTTATTACAACTACCTTAATATTACAAATAATTATATATATTAAAATTATTTATATAGATATTTACACATCACAAATTATTTATTTTTAATACAATAGTAAACTATATTAATATTAACTATTTTAAATATATACAAAGTAAATATATAAGATATATAATTTAAGATATAATATATAAATTTATTTGATTATGAATATATGTATTAATATATATACCTGATATAGGTTCGTGAATCCAAGGTCAACCCATACATTTGTTCAATATTGTCATATGTATTTTTACTACAAAATACATTAGGTGAGTTTCATTGATTCCCTTTTACTCTTTACGTTTTTGGGCTGAGAATACATGCAAATGCTTTATTAACTGTTTTACAATAATTATATGTGTGAGTTTCATTACTCCCTTTTTAAATGCTTTTGCAATATATATTTTTGCGACTGAGAATACATGCGCTACTTTTATAACTGTTTTACGAAATAGACACAAGTAATCAAAATTACGTTATATGGTTGAATTATCGAAATCGAATATGCCCCTTTTTTTTAAGTCTGGTAATCTAAGAATTAGGGAACAAACACCCTAATTGACGCGAATTCTAAAGATAGATCTATCGGGCCTAACAAGCCCCATCCAAAGTACCAGGTGCTTTAGTACTTCAAAATTTATATCATGTCCGAAGGAGGATCCCGGAATGATGGGGATATTCTTATATACAAATTGTGAATGTCGGTTACCAGGTGTTCAATCCATATGAATGATATTTTTTGTCTCTATTCATGGGACGTATGTTTATAAGAAATGAAAATCTTGTGGTCTATTAAATTATTGAAATGATTGTTATGATAAACTAATGAACTCACCAACCTTTTGGTTGACACTTTAAAGCATGTTTATTCTCAGGTATAAAAGAAGTCTTTCGCTGTGAAATTGCTCATTTAAAAGATATTACTTGGAGTCATTCATGACATATTTTAAAATATGTTGCATTCGAGTCGTCGAGTTCATCAAGATTATTATTTAGTCAATTATAGTTGAATATATTATGAAATGATTGGCATGTCGTCAATTTTCGATATAAAGCAAGTTTGTCTTTTAAAAACGAATGCAATGTTTGTAAAATGTATCATATAGAGGTCAAGTACCTCGCAATGTAACCAACTATTGTGAATCGTTTGTAATCAATATGGACTTTGTCCGGATGGATTAGGACGGGTCTTGACAGTTGGTATCAGAGCGGTGGTCTTAGCGAACCAGGTCTGCATTAGTGTGTCTAACTGATAAGTCATTAGGGTACATTAGTGAGTCTGGACTTCGGCCGTGTCTGCATGTCAAAAGTTTTGCTTATCATTTTTGTCGAAAAACATCTGCTTATCATCCTTAGGTAGTTATCTGCTCAAAATTCTTAGTCTAGACACGTTTTACTGCATTGATTGCATGGATAGTGTACAGACAAAATTCATATTTTAGCGTATCTGTTACTGTAGACTCTGCCTGACAACTTCCGTAGACTCCTCCGTAACTTATAGGACTTTAGTATTATATACGCATATGTAAATTATGTATTGCAGGGTACTAATCTACATCATATAATCTATTCTTATCGAAAATCCTTTATCTGATCGTACGAGATGAATCCCTCAACCAGTTCGAATTCCTCGGATTCCGACAACTATTCCGATATGGAGTTTTACCTGAGCTCTGAAAGCAGTGTCACCAGAATGAATCAACCAATTCATTTGATGGGTTCGTAGCCTACTTAACCGATGGAGACGAGAAAAAAGGCGATCCTTTTCACCCACCAACCTGCACTCTTGACATAGAACCTGAAGCACTTACCGGCGAACCCATTCAGAACACCATTTTCACACTCATTTCCAAATTATCTCTTCACGATTACATTCTATCTAAAATTCTAAACCTTATTCATCCGTTCGTTCTGACCGACAATCATTCCGGAATAATAAAAGAAGTCAACGAACTTCGCGCTCAAGTAATCAATTTAGAAAACATGGTGCAAAGCTTACCAGCTTCAGCAACATCACCGGCACCAATAGTACCATCAACAACCCAAGTCTCAACATCACATGTCTCAACATCCCATTCTGTACTTCGAGTATAATCATCGTTCTACATGTCGTTCTACACCATTTATCTTCGTTCGACATGGCGATTATGTAATCTCTAATGTTTTAGAGATTATATATATTCCTGTTCTAACGGTAAATCAAATGAGATTAATATCATATTAACTCATTAAATCCATAATTACATCTAAAGAAAATATATATGTATATATATTTTCATAAAGATAGTAATTAAAAATTCTTTCGCACAAACTGTTAATGATGAAAATATTTTAACGGGTAGGTAATACCCGAGGAATATTTAGATTTCATATTAATAAGTTACATTGTACATTCTTCGAATCTGATTCAACAGTCATTTACTATCCTATTTACAACCATCGATATACGAATCCGTTCACCACCGAATAACCATTTTCATCCAATTTCATATTTGGATTTTGATTTATCAGAATTCAACAAGTGGCATAATGAAGAAAACATTTGACAAAATAAAAATTGTTAGAAACAAACAAATTAACTATGAGAAATTTTGTTAAGAATCCACGTTAACTGTTCCTAGCTAACTGTTCCTAGCTAACTGATTACATTTTATATATCGCAATTTAATTATCGCAATTTACATTCTCGCAATTTTATTTATCGTCATTTAATTTCTGTTATTTACTTTACGCACTTTATTTATCGTTATTTAATTTCTGTTATTTATTTTACGCACTTTAAATATAGGGACACGTATACAAGGTTTTGACATATCATATCGATGCATCTATATATATTATTTAGAATCACCATAGACACTCTATATGCAGTAATGATCGAGTTCTATATACAGGGTTGAGGTTGATTCTACAATAATATATATAGTTTGAGTTGTGATCGAGTCTGAGATGAATACGGGTCACGATACGTATTAATTAATTCGAATATTATATATTAAACTATATATGAATTATTGAATTGCTAACTGTGGACTATCAACTATGGACTATCAACACTGGATAATTAAAATGAATTAAAATATTGACTATAACATATGGAACTAAACAATTCTTCAAGTTTGCCACTTAATTTCATCTTAAACTTCATTTGTATCTTGACGATTACAATCAGCATTCAAACCTTTCATGATTCTTGAAACCTCTCAATTAAGAAACAACTGAGAAGATGAACCAACCGCACTTCATCTATGGAAGAAAAGATTGACGCATATAGTTATGCACCTGAAAACTCCTGGACCATAAGTAAAAGTTTAACACGTGTCTGTGTTAGCTCCTTTGGCATTGTTATTACCGAAAATAACATTGCAACTTTTTTTTTTTTAAATTAGCTAATTTTATCACAGCTTCATTAAATCAACTTCAACTTCCATTCGAATTAGTCTTATTATCACCTCGATATATAAGTTTTCCTGTCGTCATCGTTACCGGAGAACCGTTTATATTTCACCACATTAGCAGTAAAATTACCAGCAACTTAAAATCATTATATTCATTAAACCCCATCTAGTATTCATCTATACCCTATAACAATAATTGCCATACCAATTACTGGGAATCAGCAATCAGTATTTCGAATCTCGTAGCATTTCTACATCAATAATTATATGTATACATATAACAATTATCTCCTAAAATTACGATCTTCAATTCTGAAATTTTGAAAAAGCACCCAGTTTACGAAACGATACTCTGAATGTTGAAAAAGCTGAATAAAGCAGCAGAAACTGTAGGCAACCGTAAACGACCTTAGTCGTCGGAAGTTTGATGATAAAGAATAATATGTTGGAAAAGCTCAGAAACGTTGGAATTGGAAAACGGATAGAGTTAACCATGAAGGAGACCAAGGACAAATACAAGGACCATACTCTATATTCAAAGAATCCAGATAATTCTGGATCCGTTGAAATCTTTAGAGAATATCTTGCTCCAAAATTATGTTAAAATCTTGTGGAGAATCTTTCTCCATCAACCATCGAACTTAGAAATTCCAAAATATCATCATCAATATCTTCGATATTTCTGAGGATATTTTCATAAATATTCTCGTTCGAAATTATATACCTCTTCGTGCTTCCTGTGTATCATTATATTGGAAACATTCAATAGAAAATTTAGTACCGAAAAGCAGATTATGCGAAACTATGAAGAAAGCCGTGGACAAATCATAAATAATAAGTTTGACTTCAAAGAATCCAAATGATTCAATGTCTGCTAAAGTCTTTAGTGAATATCTTGCTCCTTACTCTAAACCCTTGCAGACAATAGTTTCTACCATCCTCTGATCTTAGATATTCCGAGATATTATCGTATCTTTCATTATAAATATCCTCCATATTTCTGGAGATATTTTTATAACTATTCTTATCTGAAATCATTAATCTCTTCGTGCTATCAGTATTACATCATATAGAAACTGTTAGTTTCTATATTCTGTAAACTTTTGAGCTTAAAATATGAATGTTATTGAAGTAATGTTGAGAATTGATGAATGAGTTAGTATAATATAATGACACTTGATCAACGTGATTATATTACAGTAAGTCATGCTGAGTTTCTAATGGGACGTGATGATTCACAGACCATAACGTCATAACGTGCCATGTTACATAACTCTTTCATTCTGCTTAACTTCTGAACATATCAAGAAAATATATTCTTGATAGTTCTATTCTCAGTGATTCTAGTAATTTGACAAATCAAATCGTGCTATTACGTTCTTTCTTGTTTAGAACATTAAGCTCATTCGAAACTCCACACCTATGAATTCTGGACCATTACTTGCAAAAAGAAAACAAAAGCATGAAGCTCCGAAATAAAAAGGGGGTATAAATCGCAGCAAAAAGAGAGAGCATTAACTGTGAATGACAATGAATATAGAAGAAGGAAGCGGGGACTTCAAGGTATACAGGAAAATATAAAACCCAACGACTCATAAATTTCAAACCATGGATATCAATACGAATAGCAATATGAAGACACGGTAGAATTAAGAATAGTATCACCCTAAGATAATAGTAAAAGTAAACAGATTTTTCTGGTGGAAGATTGAAAAGAAGAATGACAGAAATGATAATTAGAAAAATATCATGGATTAGAATTGGATTAAACATTTCCACAATCTTTTGGATGTATGAACTAAGGAAGAGAGTATGGGAATGGTGAGAATAATGGAACGGAAGAGCTTAATTTATAATGGAAATATCAGACAGAGTAATCGAGGCAGATCACCGTATTTAATTATAGAGATCTTAAATTTCTTATTCGCCAAAGAATCAAATCTTTTAGATTTCGAATATTTCCTTTATATCCCTTGAATTCCGGAATTCAATCCCCCTACGTCAAAAGTTAAGACGCACCTTATTTTCTAAACTCAATCACGTCTACGTCGAAAGTTATGACGGATTTTTTTCCTTATATTCACTCTTTTGCAATAGCTTCACTCGTATTCTTAGAATAATCGAATCATTTTATCATTATTATTCAATAATGATTAACCTCTAATTATCAACTCCTATTGGTCATGAAAACATTTTTATTGTAAGCCATGACCACCTCACTCAAATTTCGAGACGAAATTTCTTTAACGGGTAGGTACTGTGATGACCCGGGAATTTCCGACTAAATTTGAACTTAATCTTTATATAAGCTCGACAGGATAAGCAAAGTCTGTAATGGTGAGTCTCGAAAATGTTGGAACTATGATTATATAATCAAATGACTTTTGACTATGCCCGACGATTCACGAACAAATATTGTAAATAAATTTGTGTGTATATATATATATATATATATATATATATATATATATATATATATATATATATATATATATATATATATATATATATATAGGTAAATATAAATAATTGTATATATAAAATAATTTGAGATGATAAGATATACAAAGTAATAAAGTGATTATTAAAATAAAACTATATATAAGTGTACATAATTATTATAATATGTATATTGGAAAATAAATAATTAAGATGATAAACATAAATATTAATATAAGAATGATAGAGATTATAATCTTAATAATAATAATAATAATAATAATAATAATAATAATAATAATAATAATAATAATAATAATAATAATAATAATAATAATTATTATTATTATTATTATTATTATTATTATTATTATTATTATCTTATAAATATTACTACAATTAATATCATTAATATTACCATTGTTATTAGTATTAGTATAGTTATATTTATTGGAAAATAATACAAACTATTATCATTTGATTATTATTAATATCAATATTATTTATTAATATATATAATAATTATTAGTATTTTTCAATAATAATAATAATATTATTATAATTATTATTAGTTATAATATGTATTAACTAATAATATCAATTATATAAAAAAAAATATAAAATATAGAAAAAGTATACGAGTTTGTTATCTATCAAATACTGCCTTTTTATTTTTGTTTTCTTCTAAATGGAATTGTCGATCTCAATTATATTATGTTACTTGTCTGTTACAAATCACAAGTGGATATCTGGTATATATATATATATATATATATATATATATATATATATATATATATATATATATATATATATATATATATATATATATATATATATATATATTTTTTTTTACTTCTCTGTTCTTGATAAAGAGCTATGCCGACATCAATTCAGTGAAAACATCGATCAATACAAGTTGTCAAGATATTCATTCACCTTTTCTTCATCAACTATCAATGGTACACTACATTTATTACTGCAAAAATTATCAAATTAAATAGAAAATTTATATTACCCGTCGTATACCTCTGTTGGTGTACTCAAATTCAAAAAGCTCAAACTTGAATGAGATTTCAAAATGTAATAATGCAAACTTGTTTGAAATCCTTCGCTTAATCTATCTGGAAAAGCTCAGGTATCAATTTTATCTATCGTGTACAAATTTTTGAGTCAAAGATAAATTCTAAAAAGTCAACATATCTGTTCAACAAGAAATTCGAACTTATCGTGATGTTTTGGATTAAATTGATGTTACAGAAAGTTTATAGAAGGAATTTAGAACATATTTCATGTTATAACTTTTGTCTAAAAATGTCTAAATTTCATAATCAAAGTTTGGGTGTTCTTCGTGTTATTTAAACTGCCGTTATTTAAAATTTTCTGTTTTAATTAATTCAGAAACAATATAGGTCGATTTTGTGTTGATTGATAAGCCTAAAACTAATTGATTGTCTCGTTGGTGGTTTTGGTTTGATCACTGTTCTAGTTGTTCAAATTGAATTGATGAGGAAGATAGAGGAAAAACAGAAAACGTATTAAATGAAATTAAATTCAGTAATATAACAGAAAGACAGATTCGGCCGGATGGTTTGAGGTGATGTTGGGTGAGCGGGAGGTCTCGGGTTCGAGTCCGGTCCCTGACATTTTTTTAAAGAGGCTGTTTAAGGTAGTTTATCATTTTATTATTATTATTATTATTATTATTATTATTATTATTATTATTATTATTATTATTATTATTATTATTATTATTATTATTATTATTATTATTAATGTTAATGTTAATATTAATTACTATTATTATTGTTATTGTTATTAGAATCAATATTAATATTATTACTAGAACTTTTATTATTAAGATCATTATTAATATAATTATCAATATTGTTATTATTAGTAATGTAAATAATATCATCTTTACAAATACAAGTTTTACTATAAAGATTATCACTTAGGATTATAATTACTACTATGATTATTATTACTATTACTAATATTATTATCATCGTTAATATTAATACTAAGATTAATATTATTACTATGGTAAGTATTATAAATTGGTTACGAAGATAATTAAATCTGT
This sequence comes from Rutidosis leptorrhynchoides, assembly GCF_046630445.1. Taxonomy (NCBI): domain Eukaryota; kingdom Viridiplantae; phylum Streptophyta; class Magnoliopsida; order Asterales; family Asteraceae; genus Rutidosis; species Rutidosis leptorrhynchoides. Next base: position 148,111,036 of record NC_092335.1, on the reverse strand, counting down.
GTGTCATGTTAAAAGAGTAAAAATGTGTAGGACTTAGAACATGAAAATAGTTATGATATAAGAATAATCGTGGTTACGAACTTTTAAACGAAGTATTATTAATATTATTATTATTATCATTATAACTAAAATATATAGATATATTATAAATATTATCATGATTATAATTATTAGAATAATCATAACTATCAGTAATAAAAAAATTGATATCCTTACAAGTATTATTATCAATACCACTATACTTATTATTAATATAATTATTACTAACATTATTACTTTATTTAGTAATATCAAGTATTATTATTATTATTTTTATCAATATTAATGTAACTTCTGAATCATTATAACTACTATTAGTAACCAACAAATAATATATATATGTAAAACATATTTAATACATATAACATAACAAAAATCAATATTTTCATATACAAAAAGAATATATGAGACATATATACATTATTAATGTAAGAATGACATAATTATATAAATAAACTTATTCAATTATGATTATGTGTATTATTATATTTTGTATGAATATAAGTATTAGTATTAAAGTTATTATTATTATTATTATTATTATTATTATTATCACTTTTATATTAACAATATTATTATAACAAATAAATATTTTTCATATAATAGTATATTTATTACAACTACCTTAATATTACAAATAATTATATATATTTAAATTATTTATATAGATATTTACATATCACAAATTATTTATTTTTAATACAATAGTAAACTATATAAATATTAACTATTTTAAATATATACAAAGTAAATATATAAGATATATAATTTAAGATATAATATATAAATTTATTTGATTATGAATATATGTATTAATATATATACCTGATATAGGTTCGTGAATCCAAGGTCAACCCATACATTTGTTCAATATCGTCATATGTATTTTTACTACAAAATACATTAGGTAAGTTTCATTGATTCCCTTTTACTCTTTACGTTTTTGGGCTGAGAATACATGCAAATGCTTTATTAACTGTTTTACAATAATTATATGTGTGAGTTTCATTACTCCCTTTTTAAATGCTTTTGCAATATATATTTTTAGGACTGAGAATACATGCGCTACTTTTATAACTGTTTTACGAAATAGACACAAGTAATCGAAATTACGTTATATGGTTGAATTATCGAAATCGAATATGCCCCTTTTTTTAAGTTTGGTAATCTAAGAATTAGGGAACAGACACCCTAATTGACGCGAATTCTAAAGATAGATCTATCGGGCCCAACAAGCCTCATCCCAAGTACCGGGTGCTTTAGTACTTCGAAATTTATATCATGTCCTAAGGAGGATCCCGGAATGATGGGGATATTCTTATATACAAATTGTGAATGTCGGTTATCAGGTGTTCAATCCATATGAATAATATTTTTGTCTCTATGCATGGGACGTATGTTTATAAGAAATGAAAATCTCGTGGTCTATTAAATTATTGAAATGATTGTTATGATAAACTAATGAACTCACCAACCTTTTGGTTGACACTTTAAAGCATGTTTATTCTCAGGTATGAAAGAAGTCTTCCGCTGTGAAATTGCTCATTTAAAAGATATTACTTGGAGTTATTCATGACATATTTTAAAAGATGCTGCATTAGAGTCGTCGAGTTCATCAAGATTATTATTTAGTAAATTATAGTTGAATATATTATGAAATGATTGGCATGTCGTCAATTTTCGATATAAAACAAGTTTGTCTTTTAAAAACGAATGCAATGTTTGTAAAATGTATCATATAGAGGTCAATGTAATGACCCGGATTTTTCCAATCGTTTTATACTTATGAGATTAATATTTACATAAATTAAACCTTACCAACATGATAAGCAATCCAAATTGTTGAGACTTGTGTTTTTGAAAAGAGTTTTACACAACGTTTGACCGTCCAATTTAACCGATGATATCACGAACTATATAACATACGATAATTATACGTTTGTGTATATATATGTATTTATATATATTTAACATGATCTAAGGATGGTTTAACATCTCATTGTGTACTAATGACAATGAGTTATAAGTATATTTTGAAACTACTAACTTAAGTTTTCAAAACTATAACTATACGTAACATTCTTTGATATATATACTTATAACCTATAATGCTTATACATGTATCGTATATATAATGTATTTAATCACTTTTTAAGGACTTGAATACATAAAACAATATAAGTATATTCACAAAAGATAGCTATATTTGAATTCTCATTCCGTTTCCTCAAGATTTCTATACGTATATCTAGGGTATATGTACCCGTATCATACCCAGCTTCTATATGTATTTACTATTGGTATATACACATCAAATCAACATCCTAATCAACATTATTACTGCCCTAGATATGAGGTAACTAGGATTTGTCAAGTAGCATGAATTATTAGTAAGAAAACAAAATTAGGAATCCTTTTCTTTCTTTATAAACTAAAAACGTTTTTATGAATGAACACCATTTCTTCACTCCATTTTCTCATACCTACACCCTCATTTCTCTCTCAAAATACTCCTAACTTCATACTTGATCATCTCCAAGTATTTTCCCCATCATTTAGCTTCAATTACAAGCCTTAAACACCATAAGAAAACTCTATCAAGAACATATCAAAATAACCACCCATTTGAAGAAGTATACTTCCAACCTTTTGATCTAACTCCACCACTCTTTGATTCCAAGATTTTTTCTTATATCTTACAGTAACTTTGTCCAAGTAACTTGAGGTAGTAACCTTGTTCATAATCTTTTTCGATTCATAATTATATAGCTATCTTATTTTATGTTGTAAAATTTTAACAACAAGAACATAGTTTGAATGATTTCAAACTTGTTTGAAAACTAAATAGATCCTTCTAACTTAACTTTTAAAACACTTCAAGACCTGTAATATATCATAATGATATGCTAACTTAACAAGATATAACTTGGTTTTACAAAGAACACCTTAAAAACTGAATCTACATCGTCGGAGTGCAACCGGGGGCTGTTTTGGGTTGGATAATTAAAAACCATCTTGAACTTTGAATTGGAAGTTCATGTTCTGGAAAAATGATATTTCTTATGAATATGTTAACACATAAAAATTTCATGCTTTAACTCAAAGTGTAAGTATTTTTAGAAAAATGATCATTAAATGTTGTTTTTATGATGGAAAATGATCACTTTCATAAGTTTTACCAAAGTTTGACCTATAACCTGTGATTTTGAATACAAACTAAGGTATTTTCAGTTCATATTCTTAAAATTTGACTCGATCCAAGGAAGTGGCAAGTTGAACCAACAAAAACGGAGTTGTAATGAAGAAACTGCGACTAAAACAAGATTGGGTATCCGAAGCTAGTTTAGCTACGAAAATATTTGGAGATAAAGTAAATTAATCATATCTTTTCTAATTAATATGATATTTTATATATAATTACTTATGATTTGATTTTATATATTTCAGGACCACCCGTAAACAACACGAGAAGATTAATCATAAGACCTCATGATTGTACGCAACACGTCATTTGACAACACGGTACTTTATGTACGCAACACGTCATTTGACAACATGGTACCATGGGTCGAGATTAATTCTGATCAATACGAGTACGATGGGGTCTTTATTTATTTTATTGAGCAACTAATTGTGGACCACTAACATCGGACTGCTAACTACGGACTAAGAAAATATTAAAAGTATTATAAGTATATATATATATATATATATATATATATATATATATATATATATATATATATATATATATATATATATATATATATATATATATATATATATATATATATATATATATATATATATATATATATATAACGATTACTTGAAAAGAAAATATGTTGATATATTATATATATATGGTTAGGTTCGTGATATCTATCGGAGACCAAGTCGAGTTAAATACCTTCAAGGCAAAAGTGAGTATATAGTCCCACTTTTAAACTCTAAATATTTCGGGATGAGAATACATGCATTTTATGATTTACGTTATGGACACAAGTGAAAAAAAAAATATATTCTACGTTGAGTTGTACCACTGGCATACTTCCCTGTAACTTGGTAACTACTATTTACATGAGGTATTGTAAACGCGAATCCTGTTGATAGATCTATCGGGCCTGACAACCCCAACCGGACTGGACGACCAGTATTCAACGGTTGCACAGTACTTTATTTCGGTGACTACACTTGGTACGGTGTAGTAAGATTTCATAATAAAGGGAATATGCGACGTTGATTAAATGTTAAGTATGGTTATCAAGTGCTCAACAACTTAGAATATTTTTATTAAAACGTTTATGTATATGAAATCTTGTGGTCTATATTTATAACGCTGCTAGCATTAAACCTATATCTCACCAACTTTATGTTGACGTTTAAAGCATGTTTATTCTCAGGTTCCTAGAAGTCTTCCGCTATTTGAATATATGTTAGAGAAACCATGTGCATGGAGTCATACATGTTTTATTCGAGGAAGCATTGCATTCACAAAATCATCACCGTGTATTTATTTTGACTACATTGTCAACGAAAGTATTCTTGTAAACTGTTATTTACGGTGATTGTCTATATGTAGAAATCATCAGATGTCGAAAACATTGAATTTTAAATATTCATTTATGGTATATCTTTTCAAAAGAATGCAATGTTTATAAAACGTATCACATAGAGGTCAAATGCCTCGCGATGTACTCATATGTTATCGTATTCGTCCCTATGGATTGGGTCGGGTCGTTTCATGTGGTATCAGAGTGGTGGTCTTAGCGAACCAGGTCTGCATTAGTGTGTCTAACTGATAAGTCGTTAGGTTGCATTAGTGAGTCTGGACTTCGACCGTGTCTGCATGTCAAAATTTTGCTTATCATTTTGTGTCAAAAATCATCTACTTATCATCTGTAGGAAATTACCTGCTTATCATCTTAAGTCTAAACGCGTCTTACTGCATTCATTGCATGAATGGTGTATAGACAAAATTCATATCTTAGCGTATTTGCTAATTCATATCTACGCGTATCTGTTACTGTAAACTTTGTCTGACGTATTCTGTAAATCCCTCCGTAATCTATGAGATCTTTTGTTCTATATATGTGGATATTCTATATAATTAGAATACCACCCGATAGCCGTAAAATCATTTCATATCGAAAAATCCTTTATTCAATCATACGAAATAGAACTCGTTACTAGTTGAAGTCCCTCGGATTCCGATATGGAATACCACTCAAGCTCCGAAAGCAGTGTGACTGGAATGGATCAACCAATCAGTCATCATCTATTTTGGATGGATTGGGGATGGGTTCGTAGCCTCCTCAATCATTGGAGACAAGAAGAAGGTGATCCCTTCCATCCACCAAATTGCCCTCTTGACGATGAACCTGAAGCACTTACCGGCGAACCTGTTTGAGAAACCATTTTCTCTCTCATTTCCAGAGTATCTCGTCACGATTATATACTACATCAAATTCTAGATTTTATTTATCCGATCGTCCGAACCGACAATCACCCCGGTGTAATAGAAGAAGTCAACGAGCTTCGCACTCGGGTAGTGGCTTTGGAGAATACGGTACGAAGGTTACAAACACCATCAGCAGCATCAGCAGCATAACCAGTACCGTCAATAAAATCAACATCGCAAGCCTCAATACCCTAAGCACCAGCAGCATCATCAACATCAACGTTATCACCATCATCAATATCAACAGGATCATTACCACCACCAACAATCACATCCGCATCACACGCCTCAATATCACCATCCGTACCTTGGATATCAACGTCACACGCACCATAGATACCAAGAAGTACCAACAACAACAAACGATAAAGTATTGATTCATAACTTCATCGGAGAAACATTCTATGGTGATTATGTAATCTCTAAAGACATAGAGATTACCTATTTCTGCCTTAACCATAAATCAGATGAGTGGACAGAAATGATAAAAGGAAGAGTAGAAACCCTGACAAGAATGATGCGTAAGGTACAAGCTAGACTTGTTTTACCAACAGCATCAGCAGTACCCTTAGCCTCACCAACACAGTCAGTGCTGTCAACATCGTTAGAATCATCAGCAACTTTAACATCACAAGCTCCACCAGTTCAAGAATCACCGTGGACATCATCAATAACGCGTATATTGCATCAACGAGTTATGAAGTATTAACTCATTCTTCTGAAGAATTTATATAAATATTTTATATATATGAATTCGGAAACCAAAATAAATCTTTTCGTACTAAGCTATTAAGTATGAATTGAAAAAGGGTAGATACTACTCGTTTAAATTCATATTACAAATATGCAATGATGTACGTCCTTCGTCAGCAACTTAATCATCGTTAACTACAATCCCTGTTTCAATTCAATGAATTTCGTTTTATAATAAACCAAGTGTATTATTCAATAATATGTTTGATTTTACACTTTCATCTTCAATGTACTCGAAGCTTACTGGGAAACAACATTCATATCTTGTGAAGTTAGCAAGAGTTCAATGAGTATCTGCATGATTCACTACGGAAATATATATAAGAATAAATAATGAAGTATTGATCCATAACTTCATTAATATTCTGTGAAGAATATGTGGTTCCTAATCGTTTTAGAGATTACTTATTCTAGCTCAAACCGAAAATCAAATGAGTCTAATATTATATTGACTTATTAAATTCATGATTACATCTGAAGAAGATATATATGTACATATATTTTCATAAAGATTGTAATAAAATTCTCTGGTAAAAAACATTACTTGTGAAATTTTTTTTAACGGGTAGGTAATACCCGAGAGATATATAAATTCACAATTAATATGATTATATTCTTCGACTCTGATTCAACAATCATCAACTATACTCACTACCTTCACAATAATATACATTCTTTCATAGAAATCAAAACAACCATTCTCATCCAAATTTGATTACGACAAAACGAAATCCAAGTCAAGACTTAACAGAAGACATCACTCTTAGGACTCTTACATCTTTTAAAACTATACTTTGACTTCAAAACTATGCTAGAACATCATTCGATTCTTGGAACCCAGAAAAATATTTGTATCATTCAAAGTCCTAAAACATCATATGTATATTAACAATTACAATCTATGATCAAACCCTTCGAAATTCCTGAAGACACTTCAAATAATGGACAATCGAGATGATGATCCAACCACACATTACCCGCAGTCTTGCACCTGAAAAGCTCTTGAAACCAAGGACATAATTTAACACGTATCCTCGTTAAATATTTTAGCATTTATTAGCAAAAATAACTTTGTGATTCCTTTTCAAAATAGCAAATTTTTTCACAGTTTCAGCAAGTCAACCTCGACTTTCCATTCGAAGTAGCCTTATTATAACCTGTAATACATACGATTACCCTTTTGTTACCAGGGAACCTTTTATATTCCACGACATTATCAGCAGATGTACCAGCAACTCGTTACCCCTTTGGCGGAATCAACAATTGGTATTTTGAAATCTCGCAGCATTTCTATTTCGGCAGTTATATACATATATATACAACGTCTATCCCCAAGAATTACACATTTCAAATGTGAAGTTTCTGAAAAATGCTCCAGTCTACGAATTAGTGCTAATAAGTTTTGGAGAAGACTGATAAAGTGGTAAAGATAGTAGACAACAATTACGGTCAGAAGTTTGACAATAAAGAATAATAGATTGGAAAAGCTCGAACAAAAAATTTAGTACTGGAAAACGGATTGAGCAAAGTATAAAAGAGGTCGTGGACAAATCACAATGACGAAATCTACCTTCAAAGGATTCAAATGATTCAGTGTCTGCTGAAACCGTTAGTAAGAACCTTACTCCTTATTCTAAACCTTCACAGACAGATTTTCCGCGTCATTCCCTGACCTTAGATATTCTAAGATATCATCGTATTTTTCATTATAAATATCTCCGATATTCCTGAAGATATATTCCCAACTATCCTCATCAAAAATCATTTATCTCTTCACAATATTTGCGTTACAACATAAAAGAAACTGTTTTAGTTTCTAAATTCTGAAAAATTCAAGTTTAAAATATGAATGTTTTGAAGTAGTGTTGGAAACTGAAGCATGAATTAGTATAATATAATGACACTTGATCAACGTGATTATATTACAGTAATTCATGCTGAGTTTCTAAATGGAACATAATGATTCACAGATTATAACGTCATCATGTGCCATGTTACACAACTCTTACATTCTACCCAATCTCCAAACATATTAAGAACATATCTCCTTGATAATTCTATCTTTTCGGACATTCTGGTAACTTACCAAATCAAGATCGTGCAATTACTATTTCCTTCTTAGAACATTAACTATGTTTATTTCAAAATCCATACCTACGAATTCCGGACCATTATTCGCTTGACTCGAAGTCGGGAAGAGGAAACAGAAGTATGGAACTATTGAATATAAAAAGAAAATATAAAGCTCGACAACAACAAATAAATTACAAACCGTGTATATCAATACGTATTGCAACGTAAAGGCACGGGAGAATTAACAATACTATAACCCCAAGGTAATAGTAGAAATAAATAAAATCCTCCGGAGGTAGATGAAAAAGAAGAATGACAGAGATGAAATTTAAGAGTATATCCAGGATCAGTACTGGATGAAGCATACTGATAAATGTTTTAAAGTATGAATTGAGGGAGGAAGAATAGAAGGTATGAGTTGTAAGGAAATGAAGGGAGGTGGATTTATAGTAAAAGATCCGACAGAGCAATCAAAATAGATGATCGCATTTAAAGCGGATTCTAATTTCCTTGATTATCGAAGAATCAAATCTCATTATGAAGATTTTACTCCAAATCTCTTGAACTTGGAAATCAATCCTATCTACGTCAAAAGATATGACGAATCTATACCTACTCATTTCACCCTTTGGTGATAGCCTCACTCGTACTCTTCACAAAAATCAAATTGCTTTATCAATATTACTTGATTATAATAAAACTCTAATTTCCAACTCGTATACGTCATGAAAACATACTTATTGTCAGCCATGACCATCCCATTCAAATTTCGGGACGAAATTTATTTAACGGGTAGGTACTGTAATGACCCAGATTTTTCCAATCGTTTTATACTTATGAGATTAATATTTACATAAATTAAACCTTACCAACATGATAAGCAATCCAAATTGTTGAGACTTGTGTTTTTGAAAAGAGTTTTACACAACGTTTGACCGTCCAATTTAACCGATGATATCACGAACTATATAACATACGATAATTATACGTTTGTGTATATATATGTATTTATATATATTTAACATGATCTAAGAATGGTTTAACATCTCATTGTGTACTAATGACAATGAGTTATAAGTATATTTTGAAACTACTAACTTAAGTTTTCAAAACGATAACTATACGTAACATTCTTTGATATATATACTTATAACCTATAATGCTTATACATGTATCGTATATATAATGTATTTAATCACTTTTTAAGGACTTAAATACATAAAACAATATAAGTATATTCACAAAAGATAGCTATATTTGAATTCTCATTCCGTTTCCTCAAGATTTCTATACGTATATCTAGGGTATATGTACCCGTATCATACCCAGCTTCTATATGTATTTACTATTGGTATATACACATCAAATCAACATCCTAATCAACATTATTACTGCCCTAGATATGAGGTAACTAGGATTTGTCAAGTAGCATGAATTATTAGTAAGAAAACAAAATTAGGAATCCTTTTCTTTCTTTATAAACTAAAAATGTTTTTATGAATGAACACCATTTTTTCACTCCATTTTCTCATACCTACACCCTCATTTCTCTCTCAAAATACTCCTAACTTCATACTTGATCATCTCCAAGCATTTTCCCCATCATTTAGCTTCAATTACAAGCCTTAAACACCATAAGAAAACTCTTTCAAGAACATATCAAAATAACCACCCATTTGAAGAAGTATACTTCCAACCTTTTGATCTAACTCCACCACTCTTTGATTCCAAGATTTTTTCTTATCTCTTACAGTAACTTTGTCCAAGTAACTTGAGGTAGTAACCTTGTTCATAATCTTGTTCGATTCATAATTATATAGCTATCTTATTTTATGTTGTAAAATTTTAACAACAAGAACATAGTTTGAATGATTTCAAACTTGTTTGAAAACTAAATAGATCCTTCTAACTTAACTTTTAAAACACTTCAAGACCTGTAATATATCATAATGATATGCTAACTTAACAAGATATAACTTGGTTTTACAAAGAACACCTTAAAAACTAAATCTACGTCGTCGGAGTGCAACCGGGGGCTGTTTTGGGTTGGATAATTAAAAACCATCTTGAACTTTGAATTGGAAGTTCATGTTCTGGAAAAATGTTATTTCTTATGAATATGTTAACACATAAAAATTTCATGGTTTAACTCAAAGTGTAAGTATTTTTAGAAAAATGATCATTAAATGTTGTTTTTATGATGGAAAATGATCACTTTCATAAGTTTTATCAAAGTTTGACCTATAACCTGTGATTTCAAATACAAACTAAGGTATTTTCAGTTCATATTCTTAAAATTTGACTCGATCCAAGGAAGTGGCAAGTTGAACCAACAAAAACGGAGTTGTAATGAAGAAACTACGACTAAAACAAGATTGGGTATCCGAAGCTAGTTTAGCTACGAAAATATTTGGAGATAAAGTAAATTAATCATATCTTTTCTAATTAATATGATATTTTATATATAATTACTTATGATTTGATTTTAAATATTTCAGGACCACCCGTAAACAACACGAGAAGATTAATCATAAGACCTCATGATTGTACGCAACACGTCATTTGACAACACGGTACTTTATGTACGCAATACGTCATTTGACAACATGGTACCATGGGTCGAGATTATTTCTGATCAATACGAATACGATGAGGTCTTTATTTATTTTATTGAGTAACTAATTGTGGACCACTAACATCGGACTGCTAACTACGGACTAAGAAAATATTAAAAGTATTATAAGTATATATATATATATATATATATATATATATATATATATATATATATATATATATATATATATATATATATATATATATATATATATATATATATATATATATATATATATATATGTAACGATTACTTGAAAAGAAAATATGTTGATATATTATATATATATGGTTAGGTTCGTGATATCTATCGGAGACCAAGTCGAGTTAAATACCTTCAAGGCAAAAGTGAGTATATAGTCCCACTTTTAAACTCTAAATATTTCGGGATGAGAATACATGCATTTTATGATTTACGTTATGGACACAAGTGAAAAAAAAATATATATTCTACGTTGAGTTGTACCACTGGCATACTTCCCTGTAACTTGGTAACTACTATTTACATGAGGTATTGTAAACGCGAATCCTTTTGATAGATCTATCGGGCCTGACAACCCCAACCGGACTGGACGACCAGTATTCAACGGTTGCACAGTACTTCGTTTCGGTGACTACACTTGGTACGGTGTAGTAAGATTTCATAATAAAGGGAATATGCGACGTTGATTAAATGTTAAGTATGGTTATCAAGTGCTCAACAACTTAGAATATTTTTATTAAAACGTTTATGTATATGAAATCTTGTGGTCAATATTTATAACGCTGCTAGCATTAAACCTATATCTCACCAACTTTATGTTGACGTTTAAAGCATGTTTATTCTCAGGTTCCTAGAAGTCTTCCGCTGTTTGAATATATGTTAGAGAAACCATGTGCATGGAGTCATACATGTTTTATTTGAGGAAGCATTGCATTCACAAAATCATCACCGTGTATTTATTTTGACTGCATTGTCAACGGAAGTATTCTTGTAAACTGTTATTTACGGTGATTGTCTATATGTAGAAATCATCAGATGTCGAAAACATTGAATTTTAAATATTCATTTATGGTATATCTTTTCAAAAGAATGCAATATTTATAAAACGTATCACATAGAGGTCAAATGCCTCGCGATGTACTCATATGTTATTGTATTCGTCCCTATGGATTAGGTCGGGTCGTTTCAGTCAAGTACCTCGCGATGTAACCAACTATTGTGAATCGTTTGTAATCGATATGGACTTTGTCTGGATGGATTAGGACGTGTGACAATCGCTCCAAATCCATATGGACGAACACGTCATTCATTGATTTCATTGCGAGGTATTTGACCTCTATATGATACGTTTTGTAAACATTGCATTCTTTTGAAAAGGCATACCATAAATGAATATTTAATTCCAAGGTTTTCGACATCTGATGATTTCTACATATAGACAATCATAGTAAATAATAGTTTACAATAATACTTCCGTTGACAATGCAGTCAAAATAGATACATGATGATGGTTTTGTGAATGCAACGTTTTCTTGAATAAAGCATGCATGACTCCATGCACATAACTTGTATAACATGTAAGCAAACAGCGGAAGACTTCTAGGGAACCTGAGAATAAACATGCTAACAAGTGTCAACACAAAGGTTGGTGAGTTCATAGTTTTAATGTTTTGCATAATCTGTACATAAAGGTGGATCACAAGATTTCAGTTGTTTCATCCAGAAACGTTTATCAAAATATTCTACGAAATTGAGCACCCTGGTAACTAAACTTAACGTATATATAATTTGTACCCTTTGTATAATCATCTTAATAAATACACGTAAACCAACGTGTACGCTTCTCAAATAGCATACGTCCATTAAAAGGCTAGTGCTCTAGCTCGGACGGGGATATCAAGCCCTATGGATCCATATATAACTACTCGTGCCCACCAGTTCTTATAACCGGCAGTTACTAGTTACCAAAGCTAAGGGATTTTCGGTTCAAACTCGGTGTATAATTTAGTATGTACTTGTATCCATTGCGTTTAAAATAAAGTGCATGTATTCTCAGCCCAAAAATATAGATTGCAAAAGCAATTAAAAAGGGAGCAAATGAAACTCACCTTAGCAGTATATAAAGTCGTTCACCAAAATGTGACTGAAACTCGGATTACCAAATAACCGTAGATCTCAACCTAGAGAACATATGTTGGTCAATAAATATCTATCAAGCTATGTCAGGTCATAGTGTATCATAATCCTAATGCTCGAGATCGACATACAAAAGTTATCCAAAGTCGTTTCAAAAAGTCAATTTTGACAATAGTTTAACAAAACGAGACATACCTTATATAAGGAGTCATTTACTCGGTTGGTAATATTTAAAAGTTCCCTTTATCAATCTCGTAAACAAGTTGTTTAAATCTTAATTGCATAATCAAAAGCAATTTCAATTAACGTCAATCATAATTCAGTTGATCATATCTTTTAATCCGTTCATCGAAACTATTCGGTGTCTAAATGAAAAGTTATTGATTTTTCGCCAGCTTTTCGAAAACATGTATATCATATACCTTTTACCAGTAATATATGTATTTAATTCGTGATTCATTATAAACTGTTTAACCACGAAATTTAGCATACAAACATGTATAAATATATATACTCGAGCACTAGACATGGATACACAATTAATGTATAAAAGATAAAATATAAATGCTTACGTATCAATATTGTGATTCAATATTGCAGAAAAGTACGTAGACACAACATAGATGATAACAGTAGGTTTGACTTGTAAATAATACCCATGAACATTACCCATAACCTCCATAGCTATAACCCATAATTTCCTTAACTTTATCCCGCTCAAAAACCCATTTTTGAAAGTGACACGCTCATAACCTCGTCGTAGTATTTTATGTATATTACTAATTAATAATTAATAATACTAATAATTAATAAGATTAATAATAATATTAATAATAATAATAATAATAATAATAATAATAATAATAATAATAATAATAATAATAATAATAATAATAATAATAATTTAAATACGGAGGAAGTAACATAAATAAATATGTGTGTGATTGAAATGAAATCGTTTGAATTTATAGAACCTTTTCTGAAAAAGTACCCCATGCGATCGCATGGGATTTGTGCTTCAAGGCCATGCGATCGCATGGCACCCTGGGACAGCTCACAATTTTTTAACTTCTTGTTTGTCGACATAATATTTTATAATATATATAATATATATAATTTAAATAATTAATTATATATTATATTAAATTCATGTGCATAGTTGACTTGTAATTTTCGTTCCGATGACTCGTACGTTGTCACTCGACTTATGTCCCGGTTCCGGTTTCTCGAACACATTTTTGTACGCTTAGAAAACTCGCAATTTACGTTTTGTGACTCGTACCTTTGTCAAAATATAGTCTTAAATTATCAATAAACTATATCATTCAAAGTGTATCTTAAACTTTCGAGTGTTTTGGTCATTTACTTCTATAAATCGTTGTCTCGCTATTTGTTAATATATATATAATAACAAATCGTTTTATGACCAAGTTAATATATATTTTCAACATTTATAAACACGTTTTAAATATACGTCGCAAGTTATTCATATAATTAATATTCCAACTTATCATATATATTCAAATAAATATTTAAACCAATAAGTTTAATGTACAGTATCAAACAATTAATACATTGTTACGTTTTCAAGTTATAGTATATATATATGTATCTATATACATATAATTGTTCGCGAATCGTCAAGAATAACCGAAAGGTATTTGAATATATGAAAGTAGTTCAAAAATTTTGAGATTCAGTTTTACAGACTTTGCTTATCGTGTCGGAAATGTTAATCATACAAAGATTAAGTTTAAATTTGGTCAGAAATTTCCGGGTCATCACAGGACGGGTCTTGACAGATGACGATTATTCCTTGGAATAGAAAGTTGGAACGAATAGAAAGTCAACCTATTGACATTTAAGAGTAGTAAGTGTTTTTGCCCAAGTTTAAGTAGATGTTTAAGTATGATGGTGTTGTAAGTATAGTTCGTTTTACTAAGTTTCGTTTCCTAGTAAGTTTCAATTTTTAGAAAGTTTCCACTTTTAGTAGATTTCTTATCTTAGTAAGTTTCTATAACTAGAAAGTTTCTAATTTAAGAGGGTTTTCCATTTTAGGATACTTGCCGTATTAGATAAGCTTCCAATCACCCCTTTCCCTTCGAATGGCCATTTCAGGTCTAGGGGCTTGAGCTATAGGATCCTTTAAATCGGAAATCCAAACCCTTCCGCCTTGAGTTTCGTAGAAACCAATCGGCAAGAAAGTTCGAAGATCTATACATCTCTAATATATATCCCAAAATATTTTTATGTGTTATAATATAAGTAGTAGGTTATAGATGTTAGTAATAGTAATAGTGTTTACATGTTAATTAATAGTATAAGTAGTATTAGGGTTTTATTAATTAGGGTTAGTTAATTAAAGTAGTATTTTAATGATTAGGGTTTTGGGTTTTGAGGATCTAAATATTATGAATGTTAAGATCATGCACGAATATGATTATGAATATAAACATAAATTGAAAGAAAGATTTAAAAGTTTTAAGATTTTGGATCATACCTTGTTAGTGATGATGAAGATTAACAAGAAACAAGAAGAAAACTTGGTGATGAAGATCAAATAACCCAAATAATGAAGAACACGCTTGAAAATCTTGATGAACACGAAGAACAAGCTTGAAGATCCGAATACCACAAGAGAGGGAGAGGGAGAGATTGTTTTTGAGAGAGGATTTTGGTGTGATTTGTGAATGAGAAACTAGGAGTCTAGGGGTGTTTATATAGTGCAAGTATTAGAGTGTTAGTCAATATAAGGATGTTCTAATTAATGATTTTATTTTATTTTATAATTTTTAGTCAACAATAGGTAGTACTAGTTATATATATATATATATATATATATATATATATATATATATATATATATATATATATATATATATATATTTTATTTTATTTTTTTAGTCAACATAAGTATGTAATTGTTTAAGATTCTTTAGTCTCATTATTATTATTATTATTATTGTTATTGTTATTATTGTTATTATTATTATTATTATTATTATTATTATTATTATTATTATTATTATTATTATTATTATTATTATTATTTTTACATTTACTACATGATAAGTATTATTTTCTTTTTACTAATTCATGACTTGTATATATTTTTTTATTTAGTTTCCAATTGTTTTATTATTTATATAAATGTTACTTTTTATTTATTACTTATAGGTTATTAGTTATAATATTACATAAATGCATAAATTTTAATTAGCAGTGAGTGTCGACTAACAGTTTATTATTTTCATCTTTTATTAACTTGTCAATTATTGCACAAAGTTAATTAATATGTTTTATAATTCTTAACACTTGACAATTGTTGATTAAAGTTTAATCATTAAGTTTTAATTATATTGTTTGGGCATTTAATATTGGAAAAATATAGAATGGAAAAATGGGGGTCGTTATAATACCTCCCCGTTATTGAAAACTTCGTCCCGAAGTTTTAGGTAGAGCTCTCATTTGCATCAGCAGTTGAGAAGAGATGGAAGTATTTTCGTATCATTTGGTTTTTGCATTCTCATGTATATTAGGGGCTGCTACGCGAATCCCAACGGATTTTAACAATAAAGTTTGATTTTCACGTTCCCTGGAATAATCGGGGCCCTTTCGTGAATTCCAATGAGTGTTAACAATAAGTATATTGTTTTGTTTACACGTTTGATCCCATGATCCTTAACCTGAATAGGTCGTTTACAAAGTGCATTAAATGCGAAGATTTTCCAAGGAATAACAAGAGTGTCGTTTGACTAGTTTTTCTTTAAAAGGAAAGATGATGCTATACAAGAATTAAATGTGTTGTTGAGCTCATTAGAGTCTTGAGTGTTCATGCCACAATAGTAGGGCAGATAAAATAGAGTAGAGTACGTAAAGATTTCAGTTACGTAGTTTGATGTATGGCTGATGTTTGTTATAGATAGTACCAGCTTCAAGTTTCGAAAGGTAACCATAATACCTTTAGTTTTCAAGAGATGTCTAATAGAAAAATGAGACATTAGTTGAGGATTCATTGACCTCAGGATAATACGAGTGATTAAATGAAAGACATCGTTCAGTATACATGAGAACTTGTCTTTAGAAATAGTTTCAGAATGTAGCTTCAAGATTTATGATTTCAGCTTCATGTCGAATCATAGATCTAGACTTGACTAAAATAACATCTAGTTGCAATCCAAGAAGGAAGAAATGTATAGAGTATCTTCATAAACGTTTAAGGTAACTCCTTCAGAGTAAGAAAGTCATTTTCACACAAATGGCGGGTCAGTCTATTATTTACTTATGAGTTTAAACGCGAATTCAAATAAAGGTGAATCATTGTATATGAGATATTGTTTCTATCATGAAGGAACCTCTGCTTCCTTGTTCGAAAGATCATAGATTTAACGTTTACGAGAGCGTCTTGGTTTAACCGTGAAATACCGGAAGTAAAAACTTCTTAATGATTAGCATAGCAAGGAAGAGATGATGTACGTAAAGAGGTAAGTCTCGTTCTTGCACGGAGAAAGAAAATAAAGGTGATCCAAACACATTGGAGAATAATACGAAAGTTTTAATAATAACCAAAGTAATTCTTGAAAAGTTGCGACGTTTGATGTAACAATATAAACGAAGCGGAGCTATTTGTAAAACTTGAGTTATGTACAACACGTACTATTGTATGTGAAATAATTCGAACAATACGAAAAAGATTTGATTAAAAGAATGTTTAATTTGATAAAACAAAGGTAAATTGATAAAATGCGAAAGTGTTTTTATAATTGATAATTTTAGAGGAGGTGACGAAATGATGTTCATAGTAAAACTAGGGTTACGTAAAATTGTAAAGTAATTTTGATTTAATTAAAGTGGAAATTTGTAAAAGCGAAAGTATAATTTGATTAGATTTCATAAATCGCATAAGTGAAAAATCATTTATTTTGTTTTTTTTAAATTCCGAGATAATTTGAAAATAAAGACTCGTGTAAGAAATCTTTGGAAAACAGGGTACTTGTATTTAAGAGTTTATTTGTTTGAGAAAAATTGATTGAAGATTTAAAATTCCGGAGGATAATTGTGTAATAATTGTTTCGAGGTAATGATAATTAACGAATTGACTTTTATCAGGGCGTGAGTCTTTGGACACAAAATGTTAACATTGAAGTAAGATGGATGATAATGTGATTATCATCAAATGAGTAAATCCCTCGGATTTAGAGTTATGTATGAAAGAACTTCAAATAAGATTTGCAACTTTGAATCGTTCGAGTGATAGTGAGAGTTCGAGAACTCGTCATGAATAATCCGGCAGTCGCATAGACAAGTATGAATAAATGCTAAAGCAGTGACTTTCAACTATGTAATGATCGTTTGAATTCAGCCTTAATTGGCCTGAGAGGAGTATACGTTAAAGTATGATGGAATCATTTCAATTGTTACAGCAGTTTTTCAGATGTGATGAGTTTAGCTCAAGCCACAACTTGAGATAGTGTATTTTACCTTTG
Source organism: Rutidosis leptorrhynchoides (assembly GCF_046630445.1). Lineage (NCBI taxonomy): Eukaryota > Viridiplantae > Streptophyta > Magnoliopsida > Asterales > Asteraceae > Rutidosis > Rutidosis leptorrhynchoides. Next base: position 148,092,489 of record NC_092335.1, on the reverse strand, counting down.
ATTTTTGAGTTGACAATGATCGATTATTGTTTGAGCATGACACCATTACTTGCATGGTGCCAAGTAGTCTGTTATAAGTAGATGTACGAGTACAGAAGTTTCTTGACTATGATAGTCAAAACGATACACATATGGAGGTTCCATTCTTCAAAAGACTATGCATATGAGATATTTATCATCTCGACATAGAAAATGTAATAGCGAACATCGATGTTTGAGGGTTCAAATGACATGTGTTTTTGAAAGTCATATGATAATTTACACCAAAAGTGTAATAACAGAGAGGATTTAGATAAGTGATGATCAATGATCAGGAGATATCCATAAATGAATGTAAGATTTCAAGGTTCGATTGTTTACAACCTTTATGGTTCGTGGAAGTTTGCTAAATGAGTATGAGATAGATATATAGTTTGATTAGAATGAGTTCTTCATATCAAGATGATCATTTTTCTCCTTTCATGCCCTTGCATTTGGATCTTTGAACAAATAGCTTGAGAATTTTTCTTTGATTCACTTTCTATTCCATATGTCATGATATTAGAATATCCCTATGAATTACCGTAATATAATCACGTTGGCCACCATCATTATATTTCACTAATTCATATTTCCATTCCAAGGTCACTCCATAAGGTCAGGATATGTGATCAATGATGATTTCTAGTATAGTGTGTTAAGGATAGCAGGAATCTTAGCTGGATCGACAACATGTCAGTTTTAAGCCAAAACTTGCACTTGGAAAAGTTTGCGTAGAGTTGTTCTTTTTCTTAAGAGTTCAAGAATGAATTTGCAAATGTTGCTCATGTGCTTTCTCACTCTTGGAGCAGATTGAAATATCATCCATGAAAACAGTTACGAATTAGTCGAGTTATGGTTCGCTAGTTTTAAGTTGCAGTCTTTATAGATTTGGTCAACTTTCATACCTTTGAAAGTTATGGAGGTTGTGAAAGTTAGGAAGTGGACGTAGTCAGACGAGAAAATTATGAAACATCGTGGTAATAGTTGGTACAGTTGGATGAACCATGATTCTTTACTACATAAGGGTGTATAGAAGTTTGATAAATCTGATAGGTCATAAGTTTTGAAAAAAATTTAAGCGAGATAAAGATGAATATGATATCAACAAAACACTTTATTTTATTAAGAACGAGGCATTAAATAAGCCTTTATTACACGAGTTGGAAATAGGAATAGTTAAGGCATAGCCTTTACATGGATAAGAATTTGGAAAGATAACTAGGAAATATTAAGATTGAAGTAGTCTTCATATTCCTTCTTCTCGTCCTCAACCTTCTTCATAAACTTCTCAACTTTCTCATTCTTCGCCTTTTGTTTCTCATGCAGGAACTCGAGATTATCATAAAGATTAGAAACTTCATTGTTGATTACATGGTACTTGTGGTCCTTAATAGAAAGTTGATTATTCACGCGGCTTTCCTCCATCTTCAATCTAAGGTCAACATCTTCTCTTAGGTAAGAGAGAGATTGCTTCCCCCATCGGGCACTTCTATCACTTTCATACTTCACCAACTTTATCTCTTTCTTTAGTTCAACATTTTCCTCTATGAGCTTCCTGATCGCTAGGTCTTTTTCCTTCATTTGAACATCAATCCTTGCAATATGGTGAATTAGGTCATCGGTAGTTTTTCACAGATTCATGATCTCGTACTTGGCAGCAACTTCATCGTAGGGAGGAGATCGGGATCTTTTATTTGACGGGCCAGTTTCTTCAAGACGTTTCCCCTTGCCTTCCGGTCTTGGAGTCGGGTGGTGATCAGGAGAATCAGGTAAAGTATCCGGACTATAGTTTGGTGAGGGAGGACCATCAAAGCCATAAGGTGGACTTTGGACTGGTCTTTCAGTGGAAGACCTTTTAGTATCTTTTTCGGTTAGCTTGAAAAGATTCTTTTTGGTCGCTTGATGAGAATTAGACATCCTAACATTAGGAAAGAGATTTTGATCAGTCTTAGGATAAGATTGTAAAGTATATGTTTTAAGATTACAAGGCAATCCTAAGTGTTTTAAAGTCTAAGGCAGGAAAGGTTATAGTTTCCTAGAGTGCTAAGGCACCTTAACTAGCAAGTAAGGCACACATAAAAATGCAATCCTGGTTCTCTATAACAGCCTGGTTATGCTCTGATACCAATCTTTAACGTCCTCCAGATAGGGTCTGGAAGGAACGTCACTAATATCAAATAAACCAACATATTATAATACGAGAACAATTCTATATGATAAAAGTAATATTTATTGAGTACACAGCGGAACATGAAATATCGTTACAATGATGGAAATTACAATAAAGTAAATGTTTCAAATGCAGGAATAGTAAATGCGATATCTCTTGATCCTATGTCCAAGTAGCATCACATAAGTAGTAAGTAAGAAAGCTTGAATAAATCAGCACCTGAGACAAAACATGCTAAAGTGTCAACCAAAAAGGTTGAGTGAAGTTCATAGGTTTAACAAATAAGGTTGACCGTTGTTTTAGACCACAAGATTTAGTTTGTAAAGTTGATCTCCCACAGGATCAAAAAGTAGAACTCGCATATCCAAAAGTTATGCCAGTGCGTGATATTTAGACTAAACATTCAAGTTTTCCCCAAGGACAAGTTATAGATTATACTTGTCGGTTTAATTTCATTATTAAGTAATACAAAGACTTAGTCAAATGTATCGGGGATGTTACTCCCTGATGTGTTGCGAGGTGTAGTCCGAAATACTTATTATATTTTTATTACGAAGTATGATACAAGTTTTAATTAATTTACGGATGGGATATACCTAAACCATACTACAACACTTATAGGCAGTGTACCTAATCGTAGAGTAGTGTAGTTTTTAGTAAGTCCGGTTCGTCAACAGGGAACTAGCCAAGTTTAACGCTATATATATATTTTTTACTATATTTGTATATATATATATATATATATATATATATATATATATATATATATATATATATATATATATATAGTCATATTATTATTATTATTATAAAAGGGGGGGTTTTTTACCGTTTAATGACCGGTTTGTCGATTTTACATAAAGCGTAAAGATAAATGACGATAATATAAATGACAGAATTTAAATTGCGATAAAGTAAATTGCAGTAATTAAAATGACAGTAAATAAAGGTACGATGAAATATGAAATAAAAGTATTATGCTTATTTAAACTTCCGTAATCATGATGTTTGACGTTTTGATTTTAATTAATTGTTACCCGGGTTAATTGTCCTTTGTCCTGGTTTATTTGATACCTATCTGTTTTTTGTCCATAATAGTCCATCGGTCATAATTATAAAATGCACGTCAAATTAACCTTATTCCCGAAGTCAAATATTCCAACTAATTAGGGATTCGAACTGTAACAAGGTTTTAATACTTTGTTAATAATTACACTAGGTTATCGACTGCGTGTAATCCAAGGTTTTAATACTTTGTTAACAATTACACCAATTATCCTTGTATGTAATCCACCCCTATTTTAATGAGATATGAATATTAATTTATCCACTTGATCAGAATGAATAACCAATTACCCAACCCGAATAATTAATTAAATGATCGTAAAAGATGTCATATAAACGTCACTAAATAGAACATACATAATCATTTTAATAATTATTAGATTAACTAATTTGAAGATAGGTTCGACAGGTTCCAATAAGTTGTCACTCAATTAGACAATACCCCCTATCTATTAATAGTCAATAGTCCAATGTCCACAAGTGTCGGTCTTTTGTCCAAACCTTAATTATGGTACAAAATCTAATAATCCAATTTTAATTTTTAGTCTAACATCACGATTACTTTGGCTCAAATAAGCATAATAATAACTTAGTTACGAGACATTAATTTAAAAAGGAAGAACATAGCTTACAGTGGTGATTAATCGCGTAGCGTTGCACGGACAGAATTTCGACTTAAAACCCGTAAAACATTCTTAAAATAACCTTATTATTATTAACTTAAAATTAAAATTAAAATTATAAATATAAATATATATATATATATATATATATATATATATATATATATATATATATATATATATATATATATTACGGATGAAGAGAAGAGAAAAAGATGTGCTAAATTCGTCCGAAAAATGCTGAATTTATAGAATGTGGCCTGCTACAGTAACTCATGCGGTCGCATGAGATTTTAGTGCAAATTTCATGCACTCGCATGGGCTCATGCACTCGCATGAGTTTTATGCCTATTTCCCATGCGATCGCATGGCCGTCAAATCCAGCTCACATATTTTTTATTTGCTAGTTTTTCGACGTTATTTAATATAATATATAAATAATTTATATAATTATTTAAATATTATATTATATTCTTGTGAATAGTTGACTTGTAATTTTAGCTCCGTTGCGTCGCGCGTTGATAGTTGGCTCAGGTCCTGGTTCCGAATTTTCGAACGTCCTTTCGTATAATTTAATATCTTATACTTTGCGTTTTGCGGCTCTTACTCTTGTAATTTTGAGGCGTTTCTCATCAATAAATTGAACCACTTGAATTATATCTTGTACATTTGAGCTTTTTGGTCATTTGCGTCTTCAAATCGTCGTTTTCTTCTTTTATCTTCACACTTATTTATTTAAACGAATATTACATAAAAATAGAACAATTGCAACTAAAAGCTTTACATATTGGAAGGATGTTGATACTAAATATATGTTCCTTTTTAGCATTATCAAATATCCCCACACTTGAACGTTGCTTGTCCTCAAGCAATACAGAATTTGAAATTAAATCACACTTCACTCGAATCACTTTTTTATTTTCACACTTTATACATCAGTGATTTTGATACGGCGATATGAACAATGAGAGTAACGATGTGGTTTATAGTCCCACATGACTATGAAAATTTAGATCCTTTAAGGAAATTGAATCTTTATGAAAACATTTGATCTTTTGAAAATTCATTCTAGATTTTACCCTAGATAAGTTTTCCAAAATAACCCTTCACCGGTGTTTGCAAATTGTTTTTGTGGGTTTGGTGGGTTTCAGATTTGAAAATTTTAGCTCAAAACTTATGGTTTTGTGTCACCCACTTGCTAACCTTGTATTGGGAAAGCAACACGTCCAGTATACTTGCTCTGTATATTACCTTTCGGTAAACTACCGTCCGGTTGTAAAGGAAAGCGTTGAACACGCAACTGTTAAGGCAATGTCCCGTGACATGCTTTTGTTCATGGTCTAAAACGTGTCGGATGCAATTACTATCCTTTGTATGAGCAATAGTAAAGATCACCCTATAATTTTTCGGTCTGGCACAAGGTCCTGTCTTCGACCATGCTATGCAACCATCGTTCTTACGGTTGACACCCGAATTGTTTCAGGTGACCTAATGAATTTTGGTAAATTCTTAGGATTTTACGTTCAATGGTAATGAACGCATTGCAAATAGGTTTTCAGAAAACAAATCAGTTTGTAATTTTGATCAAAATATTTTCTCGTTCAAGCTCGAGTTTAGATATCATCGAATTCTATGAGTTTGTAATTCTCAATCTTTAAAGTCAATCTCAAGGATTGAGTAATATCAGGCTTAAAAGCTGATTTTTAATCTTTAAGGAGATTATCCTTTCTGGGGGTCTGATTCATTAGTCTTATCAAGCTAATTTGCACGGCGCCCTCCCCATTTTACGATACAGATCCTCTCATGGTTAGGATAAGTCTGACCACTTGGCGACCCTATTTGATGCTGAGGTCCGTGGATTTCCTGCTGATTTTAGAGATGATTTTTCTAGATTTTTCGTCAACCTACAGCTGGTCTGGACGACAACTTCCTGACCTAAATCAAGAAGCGCGTGTCTTTTTCGGAAGACTTTACATCCTTTTAATGACGGAATTGATTCATCGTGTAGATCCATCTATTCTTTCAAAGGTATTACAATAAATCGGGTAAAACTGATTAGTTTAGTCCAAAGCAAAAGTACCTGCAATAATCTTTACCAAATATGTGATATGTGTTATAAAGAAATTAGTAAATTCTTCCCACACTTAGCTTTTATTTATTCTTTTCTTTGCCTTTTTATTCTCCTCTATTCCATTTTAAATGAATTCTAACGTTTTGGGTTGTTTCTCCATTTATGTTCTCTCCGAGGTAACAATAATTTCGGTATTATAACCTAGTTTTATCGTTCATAAATATGTATAAACATGATTTTGAATTCATTTAGTTGAAATTTTTTCAAATTTTCACAAAATTTGGCAATTAAACTAAGTGTAAAGCCGAGAGAATTTATAACCCTTCCCCACACTTGAGATCATGCAATGCCCTCATTTGCAAGAAATCAGTAAAAATTTAAATTCATGAGGGTGATTAGTGTAGAAAAATGATTAAAAATACCGAGTTTGCAAACATATTGTTTTATATCACATTTGATATTTTACGTCTTGTCATTAAAATTAGTAGCTTTTGCTGAACTTTAATGTCAGTCTTTGAAAATGCGTTGTTTTACCCTGTTTTGTACATAAGATAAACTACAAACATATATATATATATATATATATATATATATATATATATATATATATATATATATATATATATATATATATATATATATATATATATATATATATATATATATATATATATATATATATATATATATATATATATATATATATTATAAAACCTTTATTTATTAAAACAATTTAAATGAATAATTTTTTAAAATTTTGTTTCCTTTTTCTTTAGGTAGTTTCGGTATGTTTACCTAGTCCGTCCCTCGACAAAATTTAGAATTTGTCGTTTTTAAAGCGATTGTTTTAAAAGCAAAGGTTTTCGGTTTTTTTTTTTAATTTTTTTGTATACTTTAGATCAATAAAATTAAAAATAATGATAACAAAATTTTTCGCCCCGCCCTCGGGTAAAGCAATTTCGGTTCCATGACCTAGTCTTCAACTTATGATGAATTTTAGAAATCATTTTTTAAACTTAATGAAATAAAGTAATTTTTGTTTTTTTAAAATCACACAAAAATTAAATTTAAAAATGCATATAAATTTCATACAAAACCTACAAAACAAAAATTCAGAATGGGGGGAGAAAACTAGTTCTTTAGTGTCTGCTAGTGGAAAAGACCAATCGGATTCCATTCTCGGAATTACACGAGAACAGAATAACTAACTCTAGACAGTATTTTCTTTTTATAACATTTGAATCTCCCCACACTTAGGTAGTTGTGGTGTCGAAATTGTGATTAACTTCATTGTCAATTTCTTTTGGACCATAATCAACTTGCATATCTGTGACTTTTGCTTTAAGCCATTGGTCAGATTCCTACGTAATATCCACAAATTCAACTAGTTTTGCCTTTTCTTTAGGCGATAGATTGGATACTAACCGGTTACATACCTTAAAGTTCCCCTTGGTTCTGGCATCGCGAATCCGTTTAACAAGTTTCTTCATTGAACTGTTAATAACGGAGTCATTTAATTTCGCATCAACAACGGGGTTCTTTGTTATCAGGTCATCATTAGGTGTTACTTCATCTTCCTCACACTTAGGAGTTTTATTATTGCTAAGCACTACCGTTGGATTTGGTAAAACAACATGGTTCTTACCAATCATTTTTGTTGGTTCAACGGTTTTGGTTGGTGGAGATTTAGACTTCCAACTCACAAAGGTGATCGATTTTTCATCATTACTAAGTGTCATTCTACCTTTTCTTACATCAAATAACGCCCCGGTGGACGCTAAGAATGGTCGACCTAAAATTAGAGGAATGTTTGAGTCCTCTTCTATGTCAATGACAATAAATTCGACTAGAAAGGTTAAATTACCTACTTGAATGGGTAGGTTGTCAGCAATTCCAACTGGGTGCCTAATGGTTTAATCAAAGAGTAGGACACTCATCTCTGTTGGACTTAACTCACCTACTCCTAATCTCTTATATAATGAAAGAGGCATGACACTCACACTCACACCTAAATCTGCTAGTGCATCATACATGACATAATCACTAAGTAGACAAGGAACAATAAATTCACCCGGATCACCCAACCTGGGTGGAACTTTTTGTGAACCTGTCTTCACCGGGTTTACTTTTACGGTTTTTGTTTCTTGTATTTTCTTCTTCTTCTTCTTCTTCTTCTTCTTCTTCTTCTTCTTCTTCTTCTTCTTCTTCTTCTTCTTCTTCTTCTTCTTCTTCTTCTTCTTCTTCTTCTTCTTCTTCTTCTTCTTCTTCTTCTTCTTCTTCTTCTTCTTCTTCTTCTTCTTCTTCTTCTTCTTCTTTCCAGAGGTATCACAAACTTTATTACCTATTATTTGCTCATACTCATCTCCTTTTCTTGGAAACGGGATGAGTAGTCTGTATGGTGCCACCACTGGTTTTACATACTCAGGTGGTGGTGGTGGTGTTGTAACTTCTTCATCTAAAACCTTCCCATCTTTTGGAGCTGGTTTTTCAGAATTTGTTGATACCATATTAACATTCTTATTCCGAGGATTTACTTCAGTATCACTCGGTAGCTTTCCTTGTTCCCTTTCACTCATCATGCTAGCAAGAGTACCTACGTGTTTTTCTAGATTCAAAATGGAAGCTTGTTGAGTTCTTAATGACTGATCAAACCTCTCATTTGTTTGGGTTTGAGATGAAATAAATTGTGTTTGAGATTCCATTAACTTTGCCATCATTTCTTCCAGATTTAACTTTTTCTCTTTGGTTTGTTGTGGTGGTTTATATAAGCCAGGTCTTTGTTGATTGAAAGTGTTGTTTTGAGTTGGTTGGTTATTCTAACCTTGTTGGTTATACGAGTTATTGTTGGTTCCAATTGGATTGTAAAGAATGTTTTGATTTCGATTGAACTTTGGCCTTGGCGGTTGATAATTATTTTGATAATTATTTCCCGGTCTTTGGTTCATGTAGGAAACATTCTCACGTTGTTCCATAGTTTGCTCAATGTGACAATCTTTCGTTAAGTGTGGTCCACCGCATTGCTCACAATTGATTCGTATTGCGTGAATATCTTTATTCATCTTTTCCATTTATCTTTCGAAAGCATCTATTTTTGCAGAAACGGAATCAAAGTCATGGCTAGAATTGGCTCTAGCTGCTTTAGATGAACGAAAAATATCTTTTTTCTGGTGCCACTCATGTGAGTGGGAGGCTGTGTTATCAATAATTTTGTGAGCTTCGGTTACGGTTTTCTTCATAATGGAACCACCAGCTGCTATGTCGATGTATTTTCTTGTAGCAATGTCGCATCCTTGGTAGAATATTTGTACCATTTGATAAGTGTCTAAACCATGTTGCGGACATCCTCTTAACAATTTTCCAAATCTTGTCCACGCTTCACATAGAGTTTCATTTGGATTTTGCGTGAACGTAACAATTTCTCCTTGAAGTCTTACGGCTTTAGATGCCGGAAAGAATTGTTTAAGAAATTTTTCAACTAAAACATCCCTTGTGTCAATCGCCCCTTCAGGTAACGATTCTAACCAATCTTTGGCTTCTCCTTTTAAAGTCCAGGGAAATAACATGAGATAGATCTGTTCATCCTCAACTTCTCTGATTTTAAATAGAGTACAGATCCTATTAAAGGTACGAAGATGTTCATTTGGATCTTCTTTTGGCGTACCACTATATTGGCATTGATTAGTTACCATGTGTAGAATTTGTCCTTTGATTTCATAATCTGGCTCATTAATGTCTGGCTTAATAATGGCGTGTCCTTGGCCCGTGCGTGTGGATCTCATTCGGTCTTCCATACTTAGAGGTTCAGTTACTTCCATAATTGAATTTGTTGAATACGAATCACTAGAGAATTCTGATTTAACGGTTTGTGGTTCAGGAGGAATGATTAGTGGTTCAGGATCTTGGAATTGTCCTTGAATATCCTCCGGGTTCTCGGTAGTGAAGTCGGGTTCAAAAAATGGATTATCGAAAATTTGAGTTGGAGTACTTGGTCGACTAGATGACGATTCTAAAGAAAAATCAACGACGACAATATTGGCTAGATGTCTTGATCGAGTTACATGTGGTGAAAGTATGAAAGGTGGTGAACGTTTTGCTCAGTGCATTTACAGAATATCCTATTAGTTATAAAAGATAAAAATTATATAAGTTATCAAATTAATAGACTTTTCTGATTTTGCCCACGTTTCGAATAGCCAATAGATGCAGCAGGGAGCCAGGACCCTTTAAATCGGAAGCCCACAACTCGCCATTAACAAATCCAACTATTACTACGAACCAGAAAATTTTGGATGTCTATCAATTTAACCGCTTAAAATAATTTTTCGTTTTGAATTTTTAGAGAAGAAATAGAAAATTCTATGTCCTAAAAACTAGAGCGTCGAGAAATAAGAAAGAAAAAGAGCGCGTCGGAAAACGTCGAAAAATAATCGTCGAAAAATAAAAAAAATGCAGCGTCGAAACTTAAAAGCCTAAAAACTAAAAATTAAAAGTTGCGTCTAAAGGTATTAAAGCTTAAAAGGTATTCTAAATCCAAAACGGCAATAACTTAAAAGGCACTAAAATATATAAACGGCGTCGCAAAATTCTAAAGCGTCTAAATCTTAATCTAAAGAAAAAGCACTTAAGGGATTTTATGGCAAAGCCTAAAAACTAGAAATATAAAAATAACTACGGCAAAATACTAGTCTTAAAACTAATTATGAAAGATAAATATACAATTTACGAATTAAACGATTAAAACGATACGAAATATAAAAATAAAACTTAAAGTTTATAAAAGTACAATTTTTATAAAAATATTATTTTTATATTATTATTTTATAAAAGTATTATTTTTTTAAATAATAAAACTAATTAACACTGAATATTACAAATTAATTAAAAAAACTAAAACTAAATATTAAATAATTAAACCCTAATCTTAATTAATAATAATAATAATTATTAATTACAACCCTAATTCGATGGATCCAAGGTACCAGACCTGTCACTTCAAGTCATGCGATCGCATGAGTTTGAAGTTATAATTCCATGCGGTCGCATGCGTCGTGGATCCAGGCCTAATTAGTTGGGCTGCTACAGTGTCGGCCTGAATACTTTTAATTATTATTATTTATTTTTTTCTGTTTTTATATTTATATAAAATATTTATATAAATTAAATAAAACTTATATTTAAAACTAAAATAGAAATAAAAATACTTTATAATTTTATATATTTTGAACAACTCTTAAAAATATATATATTTTGTTTTTCTTTTTATATTTTTGTATTTTTAAAACGTATTTTTACAAAAAGAAATTAAAACTTAATAAAAATCTTTTTTTATATAGCGTTTCGCTTTCGGGTCCCCGGCAGCGGCGCCAAAAACTTGATGTGTTGCGAGGTGTAGTACGAAATATATTTTTACTACGAAATACTACGAAATATGATACAAGTTTTAATTAATTTACGGATGGGATATACCTAAACTTGCTACAACACTTATAGGCAGTATACCTAATCGTAGAGTAGTGTAGTTTTTAGTAAGTTTGGTTCGTCCACAGGGAACTAGCCAAGTTTAACGCTATATATTTTTTTTACTATATTTGTATATATATATATATATATATATATATATATATATATATATATATATAAGTCATATTATTATTATTATTATTATTATAAAAGGGGGTTTTTTACCGTTTAATGACCGGTTTGTCGATTTTAAATAAAGCGTAAAGATAAATGACGATAATATAAATGACAGAATTTAAATTGCGATAAAGTAAATTGCATTAATTAAAATGACAGTAAATAAAGGTACGATGAAATATGAAATAAAAGTATTATGCTTATTTAAACTTCCGTAATCATGATGTTTGACGTTTTGATTTTAATTAATTTTTACCCGGGTTAATTGTCCTTTGTCCTGGTTTATTTGATACCTATCTGGTTTTTGTCCATAATAGTCCATCGGTCATAATTATAAAATGCTCGTCAAATTAACCTTATTTTCGAAGTCAAATATTCCAACTAATTAGGGATTTGAACTGTAACAAGGTTTTAATACTTTGTTAATAATTACACCAGGTTATCGACTGCGTGTAATGCAAGGTTTTAATACTTTGTTAACAATTACACCAATTATCCTTGTAAGTAATCCACCCCTATTTTAATGAGATATGAATATTAATTTATCCACTTGATCAAAATGAATAACCAATTACCTAACCCTAATAATTAATTTAATGATCGTAAAAGATGTCGTATAAACGTCACTAAATAGAACATACATAATCATTTTAATAATTATTAGATTAACTAATTTGAAGATAGGTTTGACAGGTTCCAATAAGTTGTCGCTCAATTAGACAATACCCCCTATCTATTAATAGTCAATAGTCCAATGTCCACAAGTGTCGGTCTTTTGTCCAAACCTTAATTATGGTACAAAATCTAATAATCCAATCTTAATTTTTAGTCTAACATCACGATTACTTTGGCTTAAATAAGCATAATAATAACTTAGTTACGAGATATTAATTTAAAAAGAAAGAACATAGCTTAGAGTGGTGATTAATCGCGTAGCGTTGCACAGACAGAATTTCGACTTAAAACCCGTAAAACATTCTTAAAATAACCTTATTATTATTAACTTAAAATTAAAATTAAAATTATAAAGATATATATATATATATATATATATATATATATATATATATATATATATATATATATATATATTATAGATGAAGAGAAGAGAAAAAGATGTGCTAAATTCGTCCGACAAATGCTAAATTTATAGAATTTGGCCTGCTATGGTAACTCATGCGGTCGCATGAGATTTTAGTGCAAATCTCATGCACTCGCATGGGCTCATGCACTCGCATGAGTTTTATGCCTATTTCCCATGCGATCGCATGGCCGTCATGTAAGACCCGAATATTTTATTGTACTTATGTGTGTATAAGTTATTCAAGTTGTGGGGTTTATGTTGTATTTAATTAAAAGGCAAAAGAAGCTGAACTGGGCATTTGGCGTGCCGCGCGGCCTTATGGCGCGCCGCGCCATTACGGGCTGACAGCTCACTTTGTTTTTAATTAGATATTTTGAGGGCAATTGGGTAAATTCACTTGAGGGCCGACCTTAAGGCCCTAGATCAGTTTTGGAGAGCCTCATAACTCCATTTTCATCTACTTCACTTCTTCCAATTTAGTTTCTAGAGAGAGAGAGAGATTCTTTTTGAGGGAAAGCTTGAATCAAGGAAGAAGGAGGCGATTTCGGATCAAAGTGCGGGTATTAAAGATGTTCATCTTTCCTCTAGCTACGTTTTGATCATAGTGGTATGCTCTAATCTTGATTTCCTTGTTTAATTTGTGAAAGGGTTAGAGTTAGGGTTAATGATGAACTTAAAACCCATTTGTGGGTGAATGGGGTGTTTTTGGATGAATTTGGGTCATGAAGACTCAAAGATGACTAACTAGGGTTTTCAAGTGTTAGATTGATGATTATGAACTTAATTGGTTAGTTAAAGTACTAGAATACTTTAATGATATGTAAATGGGTGTTATTGGGTATGGATGACCCAAATGGGTGTGTTGACTTTGAAATGGGTCAAATGAGTCTTTAATGACCTAAGCGGCCTAGCAAGTATGAAAACGAGTTAGCCTTGTGACCTAAGTGTGTTTTAAACCCATCTTGATGAATGATTAGGGTTTTGGTGTGTGTTAACCCAATTTAGGGTTAAGGGTGCAAATGGGTTGAAATTGCACCTTGGGTCAAAATGGCTTAGAATGGTGAAAGGGTTTGGTTGACTGACTTGAGTTTGCATTTGATTATATGTATAATGTGATAGGTACGTTACTTTGAGGTTTCGCAAGCTCGGGTATCTTTTCACAAGACTTTGAGGTGAGTGGAATAATTATATGCGTATGTATATAGTGTATCTATTTGTTGTAGCATGAAATGTGTAGTGTCGAGGTGCTAAGACACCATGTTTCATGTGAAGAGTGTAGCATCGAGGTGTTAATATGCCACTCGGGTGTAGCATCGAGGTGTTAAGATGCCACCTAGGAGTGTAGTGTCGAGGTGTTAAGACACCACTCCGTAAATTAATGAGTGATGCATCGAGGTGTTAAGATGCCACTCGGGGTGATGTGCCGAGGTGTTAAGGTGCCACCCTTGGGGTTAGTGGTGCGAGGTGTTAAGTGCCCTAACGGATGTTGTGAACACCGATGGCGTTTTCGCGAGCGCCGTTCCCTTGTACTATTGGTTAACCATGGTTATTTGTGTGGTAAGCATATTATATTATTCGAGTTATATTTATATGCGGTTGTTATGCTAGCTTGTGGTATTGGAGGTTTATAGCTTGTTATTGCGACGATAAGCTAATTGTGTTTGTTAGCATGTTTGCGGTTTGTGTAAGTGTATGCAAGTAGGTATAATTATATATGTATTCGTATAATTATTGCATTCACTAAGCTTTGCTTACCCTCTCGTTGTTTACTATTTTTATAGGTTCGGTTATGGACAAGGGTAAGGGCATCATCATGGATTAGAGATCCCGCTTGTTGATTAGGGGACGCTTTTTGAAAGTGTTAGTTCTTGGAGTTTGACCGAGACTTGGGTAGTTTAATCCCAAACGCCATGCTCGTAGTGTAGTTTGGTACTTAAACTTTTTGGCGGTCGAAACTCATATTTTGTATTAAACTCGTAAAACGGCCGAAGTGGGCCCCGCTGTGTAAAACTTATTTTACATTTGAATTGTGTTAGTTTTACATATTTGAATGTGTGGTTAAAAGCGTGTCGTCTAAAAATGTCGAGAACTGGTCGATCTTTTTCGCATTTTGAAACTTTCGGACAGGCCCGAATGGCGCGCCGCGCGGCCATCCTGGCGCGCCGCGCAACTTCTCTGTACAACAATTTTTTTTTTAATATTTTGTATTCTGGTCGCGATTTGGTTTGGGTTGTTACAAGTGGTATCAGAGCATGGTCTAAGGGATTTAGGTGACTTGAGATAGGTGCCTAGACTTAGACTTTAATGTGTATGCGCTTTTTGCGGGACTTGTAGGAGACGGGTCGGACCGGGGATTTGGTTAGTGCTTAGGTCTATGTGAACTAACCTTGCACTAATCGTTTTGTGTTGTTTTAGCAATCATCAATCGAGATAGACATTGTACTAGCAAGTTAATGCGACGTGCTCGCGTAACAATGATTAGCTACCATTGTTACGGGTTCAAGACGTGTCAAACAAGCAATGTACGACGAGTATCAACCAAGATGGGTCGGTGTGGTATATGTATGTCGTTTCTTTTCGTTTCGTTGTTTAATCTATATGCATTCTTTAGAATGAAGACGGAAGATGGAACCGGAACGGACGCGCCTATTCATGAGGGGACGGATGAGTTAACATTAAGGATTGAGGCAGAGTTCGAACGCTATATCTTGATTTTCGCCAACAAGGTTAAGCAAGTTCTCCAAGAGTCGTTCGAGGGAATAGTGACCTAGATGGTTCGAGACCGAGTGCCTAAGGTCATGAAGGAAGAGTTAGAAAAGAGGTTTCCTAAACCTCAAGTTGACGGTGACGAAGGAGCAACTATGGGGATTGAATCTCATGCTTCAAAATTTGCTGATTACTCTTTGGGTAAAAGAAAGTTAGAATCAAGAGGTGCTCCTAGTAAAAGGGCGAGAAGTACGCCCGGAGGTGTTGAAAAAGTGAAGAAGAGGAGTAAGACAGGTTATGGGCCTACGTGCTTTCGGGGTGGAGGACGAGGTCATTTTGCACGGGATTGTACGAGTGTACCTTTAAGCACGATCAAGTGCTTTATTTGCCAAAAGAAGGGACACCGTAAGTCAGAGTTTTCCGAATCATTTGTAGATCAGGTTAGGAGGTTAGAGCATGACTATCTGATGATCAGTAGAGCGCAAGGGTCCAACGATGATGTTTCAGGTATTTTCGTCTTTGGTACAAATATGCCTTATTATTGTTTATTTGTGCCGATGGATTCATGTATGTATTAGGGACTTAAACTTTGCTTCGAGATCTATTTAGACTCAAGTGAACTCGGTGAAGATTCGGTTTGTTGATAGTTTTGATGATAGTGCACCAGGGTAGCGCCTGAGTCGTTGACTCGTGGAAACGCGCCCTGGGGACGAATGCATAGTGGTAATACGTAGTATTGATGCGGGTGACATTCTTAATGGAAACACCCTATGATGACATTTGTATTGACGGACGAGGGCGTAAGACTTGGTGCAACCAAGCATTTCTTAGTGATAGGGTAAATGAATCCACTAAGCCATGAGAACGAACTTTGGCGTTAGGTTGTGAGCGCGTGTTCGCGTTTGTAGTGAAGTGGGTGAAACCCTTGAGAGCATGTGTGTATCGTTGACCGGATGCTTTCGTAGTGGTAATGGGTAGAAAGGATTTGATAGTTGGAAAAGTCTACCTTGCGGATAGCGGTAATTTCGTTCTAAAAGGATACGTGTTATGTTGACATTGTGTCATCACTTTAGTGGCGCAATCGGGTGACGTAGATGTTAGTATTTATTATTATCGAATTGAGCTCTCGAGAATTCAGGAAGAGGGACCGACGCCAAGTATGGTCGTGTACGATGGTAAATGGCGAAATCGTTTGACTTTGTAATCTTGACAATTTGATTTAGGAACGAGGTTCTACGTTGGGAAGTTGGTAGTGTTACATCAAAGAAATTGTGTCGACTTTATTAGGATTTATATTCCTACCGAGGAAGCGTAATGGGATTTGAGAAAGGGTACGGTGCCTCATTGACGTATACTTTGGGTAGTAGTTACAAAATAGCCATTTTGTGTACTACGAGGAAATTAGATATATGTGTTTATTTGGGGTCATCTCTCTGTTGACCGCGTTTGACTTGTGATAGGTGATGAGGGATATCCGGAAGGATTAACTCTTCGTTACCACCCTTGGTTGTGATGGATGGCAAGCGGCTCTCGGGAAGAACCGTTACTTGTGTATTTACGATTTTAATTGCCCGTAGGAATTGTGCACATAGCCGTTTTGTGCACATGGTTGTGAGTAATAGTCGGTTTTACTCACACATTGGTATTAATAGTGCGGTAGCCGTGTTTCACTCACATATTGTTGGTAGTGTTGCAATAGCCGTTTTTGCGCACTACAGATATATCACGATAGCCGTTTTTGTACCCCTTGAGTTTTGTATTGAATAACCTTCTTATTGTTAGTATTGAAAACTACTGGTTGTATACGCCGGTGGTTCGGTCATGAGGACCATGTTGTGTGACTAGTGATACAATAGCCGTGTTCTGATCAAATACTTGCGGTAGATGCGTATTAGCCGTGTATGCGTACTAAGAGGGGTGTTAGGTGGAAGGTGTTATCCGTAAGGATTCATTTTTACTTGGCCTTCATCTTTTGGGTTGTTGACATTAGGTTGAGACTTGGTGGTTTTTAGCATTGTACTTGGTAAGGGTACGCTAGGGGATTGATATCTTGGCACGAGATTGGTTAAGTTCTTCCCGATATAAGGGATTGAGCAAACTTTGTGCTCGGAATTGTGGACTTTAGTAAATTGCGGGTGACAATTTGGTTATTAATGTTGACTCTTAGAGAATGATTGCCTAGAGAAGTTGGAAGAATACGTGACGACTTCGCGTATTCTAAGTGATCATTATAGACTTCGGATGTTGTGTGTATTGCACGTTTCGGAATGCGTACAAGTGTGTATTTAGTTATTGGAATAATCTTCGAATTAATGATTAATTGACGATTCGATTTCAATGGCGGTTTTGTAATTGTGTGGCGAGTGTTGTACACTCTTGACGACCACTCTTTTCTTTTATGATTTTGGGGGTGTACGCGGTGTGCCATTCTAGAGGCATTTCCGTTAATCACGTTCATGTGCGAGTAGAGTCTTGGTGGTTAACTATCCTTATGTATGTAGGTAACAGGGTTAATGGTTAGGACCAAGTTGGAAAGGTGTAAGCCTAGGTGTTCCAAGCGCCTCCTTAGTGTTGAGATGGAATATAAGTAGACTAGCTATGCGGCCTAGGTGGATAGTGACTAGCCGGTGCCGCTAGGAAGTCATGGGTGTCGAGCCGTAAGGTTCGTTAGATTTGTGTGATCGCGTGTAGTTAGGTGACGTGTGACATCAGGAGTAGACCCCGTAAGGGTCGAGTCTGGGAGACTCGGTGTTAGTAATCGGAGTTGGATAACACAACGTCAGGTGCCTCCTTATACCTACTAGTGTAACTTTTGACCCCGATGATGTGATTGCTTTGATTTTGGGTACCGGTGAGAAACTCGAATTTACAACTGTGGTATAGTGTGATGTTTAGCGAGCGTTGGCACTCAAATGATTTGAAGGACCGAGGTTCGAATATCTTATAGCGAGTCCTTGGAAGGATTATTTAGTATGACCAACGCCGGAGAATGCGGAAAAGTTCCTATCTAGTAGACGTGATGAACGAATGGGTGTCGCTCATTTAGGAAAGGAAAGCTTCGATGGTCTTCGAAAAAGTCCCAAGTTGGACTTTGGAGTTTATTGCGAAGGTAGTTAGCGACGTGAGACGGTATGGTGAAGTTCCCGATAGAGGGATACGATAGATTTTTGAAAAGTGTCGGGATGATTCCCGAATATTCCACGATTGATAGGCGTGACGACAATGATTGTCGGTGGATTGTACTACTTTTAGGACGATTGTGGAGTGTAGGGTACGAGTTTGGATACTCGGCGTAAGAGCAAACGGTTGTAGTTATTGGGTCTCGTGGGTTAATTACCCGATATCGTGAAATGATGGAGTGTTATGGCTTTTGGAAAGATATATTATGATGTTTTCACGGTGTATTTCCGAGTGAGTGGTGAGAATTTTGATCGAATGGAAGTGTGAAGTACGGTTGTTGTATTATGATGCGTTAGTGTATGAAGTGAGAACCCGGATGAGTGATTGCTACAAGTGTAATTCCGCATTGGAGACGGAAGTGTTCAAGGTAGATTGCTTAACTTCTAGTATTTGGTGCGGATCACGAGGACGTGATCCAATCTAAGTGGGGGAGAGTTGTAAGACCCGAATATTTTATTGTACTTATGTGTGTATAAGTTATTCAAGTTGTGGGGTTTAGGTTGTATTTAATTAAAAGGCAAAAGAAGCTGAACTGGGCATTTGGCGCACCGCGTGGCCTTATGGCGCGCCGCGCCATTACGGGCTGACAGCTCACTTTGTTTTTAATTAGATATTTTGAGGGCAATTGGGTAAATTCACTTGAGGGCTGACCTTAAGGCCCTAGATCAGTTTTGGGGAGCCTCATAACTCCATTTTCATCTACTTCACTTCTTCCAATTTAGTTTCTAGAGAGAGAGAGAGAGAGATTCTTAGTGAGGGAAAGCTTGAATCAAGGAAGAAGGAGGCGATTTCGGATCAAAGTGCGGGTATTAAAGTTGTTCATCTTTCCTCTAGCTACGTTTTGATCATAGTGGTATGCTCTAATCTTGATTTCCTTGTTTAATTTGTGAAAGGGTTAGAGTTAGGGTTAATGATGAACTTAAAACCCATTTGTAGGTGAATGGGGTGTTTTTGGATGAATTTGGGTCATGAAGATTCAAAGATGACTAACTAGGGTTTTCAAGTGTTAGATTGATGATTATGAACTTAATTGGTTAGTTAAAGTACTAGAACACTTTAATGATATGTAGATGGGTGTTATTGGGTATGGATGACCCAAATGGGTGTGTTGACTTTGAAATGGGTCAAATGAGTCTTTAATGACGTAAGCGGCCTAGCAAGTATGAAAACGAGTTAGCCTTGTGACCTAAGTGTGTTTTAAACCCATCTTGACGAATGATTAGGGTTTTGGTGTGTGTTGACCCAATTTAGGGTTAAGGGTGCAAATGGGTTGAAATTGCACCTTGGGTCAAAATGGCTTAGAATGGTGAAAGGGTTTGGTTGACCGACTTGAGTTTGCGTTTTATTATATGTATAATGTGATAGGTACGTTACTTTGAGGTTTCGCAAGCTCGGGTATCTTTTCACAAGACTTTGAGGTGAGTGGAATAATTATATGCGTATGTATATAATGTATGTATTTGTTGTAGCGTGAAATGTGCAGTTTCGAGGTGCTAAGACACCATGTTTCACGTGAAGAGTGTAGCATCGAGGTGTTAAGATGCCACTCGGGTGTAGCATCGAGGTGTTAAGATGCCACCTAGGAGTGTAGTGTCGAGGTGTTAAGACACCACTCCGTAAATTAATGAGTGATGCATCGAGGTGTTAAGATGCCACTCGGGGTGATGTGCCGAGGTGTTAAGGTGCCACCCTAGGGGTTAGTGGTTATTTGTGTGGTAAGCATATTATATTATTCGAGTTATATTTATATGCGGTTGTTATGCTAGCTTGTGGTATTGGAGGTTTATAGCTTGTTATTGCGACGATAAGCTAATTGTGTTTGTTAGCATGTTTGCGGTTTGTGTAAGTGTATGCAAGTAGGTATAATTATATCTGTATTCGTATAATTATTGCATTCACTAAGCTTTGCTTACCCTCTCGTTGTTTACTATTTTTATAGGTTCGGTTGTGGACAAGGGTAAGGGCATTATCATGGATTAGAGATCCCGCTTGTTGATTAGGGGACGCTTTTTGGAAGTGTTAGTTCTTGGAGTTTGACCGAGACTTGGGTAGTTTAATCAAAATCGCCATGCTCGTAGTGTAGTTTGGTACTTAAACTTTTTGGCGGTCGAAACTCATATTTTGTATTAAACTCGTAAAACGGCCGAAGTGCGCCCCGCTTTGTAAAACTTATTTTACGTTTGAATTGTGTTAGTTTTACATATTTGAATGTGTGGTTAAAAGCGTGTCGTCAAAAAATGTCGGGAACTGGTCGATCTTTTTCGCAATTTGAAACTTTCCGGACAGGCCCGAATGGCGCGCCGCGCGGCCATCCTGGCGCGCCGCGCCACTTCCCCTGTACAGCAATTTTTTTTTATTTTGTATTCTGGTCGCGGTTTGATTTGGGTTGTTACACGTCAGATCTAGCTCACATATTTTTTGTTTGCTAGTTTTTCGACGTTATTTAATATAATATATAATATATAAATAATTTATATAATTATTTAAATATTATATTATATTCTTGTGCATAGTTGACTTGTAATTTTAGCTCCGTTGCGTCGCGCGTTGATAGTTGGCTCAGGTCCCGGTTCTGGATTTTCGAACGTCCTTTCGTATAATTTAATATCTTGTACTTTGCGTTTTGCTGCTCGTAATCTTGTAATTTTGAGACGTTTCTCATCAATAAATTGAACCACTTGAATTATATCTTGTACATTTGAGCTTTTTGGTCATTTGCGTCTTCAAATCGTTGTTTTCTTCTTTTGTCTTAGCACTTATTTATTTAAACGAATATTACATAAAAATAGAACAATTGCAACTAAAAGCTTTACATATTGGAAGGATATTGATACTAAATATATGTTCCTTTTTAGTATTATCACTCCCGATAGGCCTACCCCCAATAATTAAGCATGCATTCAACGAGCAATTAAAAATATCACTGTAGGGACTTAGTCGAACATAGCTGGGTATAGCATAGTTTAGTAGTTTGGTACTTGTGTCTAAGTTGTAAAATGTAAAAACAGCATGTGTCTCACCCCAATAAAAGTAAGTAAGTTTGCTAGCAATAAAGAGTGGGGCTATGAATTCACCTTAGTAAGTAGAGAGAGATGACGATTATTCCTTGGAATAGAAAGTTGGAACGAACAGAAAGTCAACCTATTGACATTTAAGAGTAGTAAGTGTTTTTGCCCAAGTTTAGGTAGATGTTTAAGTATGATAGTGTTGTAAGTATATTTCATTTTACTAAGTTTCCTTTCCTAGTAAGTTTCTATTTTTAGAAAGTTTCCACTTTTAGTAGATTTCTTATCTTAGTAAGTTTATATAACTAGAAAGTTTCTACTTTAAGAGTGTTTTCCATTTTAGGATACTTGCCGTATTAGATAAGCTTCCAATCACCTCTTTCCCTTCGAATGGCCATTTCAGGTCTAGGGGCTTGAGCTATAGGATCCTTTAAATCGGAAATCCAAAACCTTCCTCCTTGAGTTTTGTAGAAACCATTCGTCAAGAAAGTTCGAAGATCTATACATCTCTAATACATATCCCAAAATATTTTTATGTGTTATAATATAAGTAGTAGGTTATAGATGTTAGTAATAGTAATAGTATATACATGTTAATTAATAGTATAAGTAGTATTAGGGTTTCATTAATTAGGGTTAGTTAATTAAAGTAGTATTTTAATGATTAGGGTTTAGGGTTTTGAGGATCTAAATAATATGAATGTTAAGATCATGCACGAATATGATTATGAATATAAACATGAATTGAAAGAAAGATTTAAAAGTTTTAAGATTTTGGATCATACCTTGTTAATGATGATGAAGATTAACAAGAAACAAGAAGAAAACTTGGTGACGAAGATCAAATAACCCAAATAATGAAGAACACGCTTGAAAATCTTGATGAACACGAAGAACAAGCTTGAAGATCCGAATACCACAAGAGAGGGAGAGGGAGATATTGTTTTTGAGAGAGGATTTTGGTGTGATTTGTGAATGAGAAACTAGGAGTCTAGGGGTGTTTATATAGTGCAAGTATTAGAGTGTTAGTCAACATAAGGATGTTCTAATTAATGATTTTATTTTATTTTATAATATTTAGTCAACAATAGGTGGTACTAGTTTATATATATATATATATATATATATATATATATATATATATATATATATATATATATATATATATATATATATATATATATATATATATATATATATATATATATATATATATATATATATATATATATATATATATATATTTTATTTTATTTTTTTAGATAACATAAGGATGTAATTGTTTAAGATTCTTTAGTCTCATTATTATTATTATTATTATTATTATTATTATTATTATTATTATTATTATTATTATTATTATTATTATTATTATTATTATTATTATTATTATTAGTATTATTATTATTTTTACAGTTACTACATGATAAGTATTATTTTTTTTTACTAATTCATGACTTGTATATATTTTTTTATTTAGTTCCCAATTGTTTTATTATTTATATAAATGTCACTTTTTATTTATTACTTATAGGTTTTAGTTATAATATTACATAAATGCATAAATTTTAATTAGCTGTGAGTGTCGACTAACAGTTTATTATTTTCATCTTTTATTAACTTGTCAATTATTGCACAAAGTTAATTAATATGTTTTATAATTCTTAACACTTAACAATTGTTGATTAAAGTTTAATCATTAAGTTTTAATTATATTGTTTGGGCATTTAATATTGGAAAAATATAGAATGGAAAAATGGGGGTCGTTATAGTATCCATGTCTAATGCTCGAGTATATATGTTTATGCATGCTAGTATGCTTTAATTTTGTCGATAGATAGTTTATGATGAATCACGAATTTGATACATATGTTATTGATAAAAAGGTATATGATATGCATGTCGTTGGAAAGCTGTCGAAAAATTAATAACTTTTCATTTAGAAATCGTGTGTTTTCGAGGAACGGATTAAAAGTTATGGTCAATTGAATTATAATTAACATTAATTGAAATTGCTTTTGAATCTGCAATTGATATTTAAACAACTTGTTTATAAGATTGATAAATTGGATTTTCAAATATTACTAATCGGGTAAATGAATTTCTATATAAGGCACGTCTCGTCTTGTTTAACAATTGTCAAAGTTGACTGTCTTATCATGTTTTAAAGCATTATAAACACTATAATTTGATTTTTCAAGTATTAGAAAACTATATGAAAATCATGTTCGATTGCCATGATAATTCAAATATAATATAGCTCCTGAAATAAATAATATTTTGAGTTTGATAAACTATAAATTCGTTCAATTATCAAGGCTTATATTATGTTAATAAACATGTATAAATTTAAAGATCATATCGGGACATGTTGACTTTTGAGATGACTTTTGTTAACTTTTGCATGATAATCTCGAGCATTAGGATTGTGATACACTATGACCCGACCTAGCTTATTAGACCTGTATTGACCAACATATGTTCTCTAGGGTGAGATCTACGGTTATTTTAGTGACCCGAACTTTTCCATGTTTATATATATTAAATGAAATTGATATTTACATGATTAAGTGTTTCCAACATGTTAAGCAATCAAACTTGTTAAAAATTGATTAATTGAAAATAGGTTTCATATAGACATTTGACCACCCAAACTGACCGGCGATTCACGAACGTTACAAATTCGTAAAAACTACATGATGTTATATATATAGACATATAAATGGTTAACATGAGATTATGATAAGTAAGTATCTCACTAAGTATATTAAAAATGAGTGATATACATAAAAATGAGTTTATTGAATTAAGAAACTCGAAACGATACATATAACGATTATCGTTATAGTAACGTCTTACTAAATACATATGAATTATATTAAGATATTAATACACTATGTTTAAACATGATAAATGATAAGTAAACATATCATTAAGTGTATTAACAATGAACTACATATGTAAAAACAAGACTACTAACTTAAGGATTTTGAAACGAGACATATATGTAACGATTATCGTTGTAACGACATTTAAATGTATATATATCATATTAAGATATATATATATATATTAATACATCATAATATCATGATAATATAATAATTTAACATCTCATTAGATATTAGATATAATAAATAATGGGTTAACAACATTTAACAAGATCGTTAACTTGAAGGTTTCAAAACAACACTTACATGTAACGACTAACGATGACTTAACTACTCAGTTAAAATCTATATACATATAGTGTTTTAATATGTATTCATACACTTTTGAAAGACTTCAAGACACTTATCAAAGTACTTCTACTTAACAAAAATGCTTACAATTACATCCTCATTCATTTTCATCAACAATTCTACTCGTATGCACTCGTATTTGTACTCATACAATACACAGCTTCTAAATGTATTTACTATTGGTATATACACTCCAATGATCAGCTCTTAGCAGCCCATGTGAGTCACCTAACACATGTGGGAACCATCATTTAGCAACTAGCATGAAATATCTAACAAAATAACAAACTAATGGAGCCTATATTGACTCCATACATTCACGTGAAAAAGCAACCACAAACACACTTTCATTTTCAATTTTCATGCATCAAACTCATCTCTCTCAAGTGTTCTTCCTTTGTTCTAAGTATTCTTCATTATCTTCAACAAAATCTAGCTCAATATAACTCAATATAGCTAACATAGATCGACTTACAAAACAACTACTCAAGAACACACCAACAACACTTCCAAGTTTGCTAGTTTACTTCCAATCTTGCAAATCCACTTTAAGTGATCATCCAACCTCAAGAAATCTTTCTTATTTATAGTAAGATATCTTTTTAATACAAGGTAATACTCATATTCAAACTTTGATTCAATTTCTATAACTATAACAATCTTATTTCGAGTGGAAATCTTACTTGAACTTGTTTTCGTGTCAAGATTCTGCTTCAAGAACTTTCAAGCCATCCAAGGATCCTTTGAAGCTAGATCTATTTTTCTCATTTTCAGTAGGTTTATCCACAAAACTTGAGGTAGTAATGATGTTCATAACATCATTCGAATCATATATAAAAAACTATCTTATTCGAAGGTTTGAACTTGTAATCACTAGAACATAGTTTAGTTAACTCTAAACTTGTTCGCAAACAAAAGTTAATACTTCTAACTTGACTTTTAAAATCAACTAGACACATGTTCTATATCTATATGATATGCTAACTTAATGATTTAAAACCCGAAAACACGAAAAACACCGTAAAACCGGACATACGCCGTCGTAGTAACACCGTGGGCTGTTTTGAGTTAGTTAATTAAAAACTATGATAAACTTTGATTTAAAAGTTGTTCTTCTGGGAAAATGATTTTTCTTATGAACAAGAAACTATATCCAAAAATCATGGTTAAACTCAAAGTGGAAGTATGTTTTTTCAAAATGGTCATCAAGACGTCGTTCTTTCGACTGAAATGACTACCTCTTACAATATTGACTTGTAACCTATATTTCTGACTCTAAACTTATACTTTTTATGTTTAGTTTCATAAATTTCATTTCATCATGAAACCATAGCAACTTGAATCACTCAAAACGGATTTAAAACGAAGAAATTATGGGTAAAACAAGATTGGATAATTTTGCTTGTTGTAGCTACCTGAAATTTGTAACAAATCTATACAAATCATAACTTAACTAACTTATATTGTATTATACATGTATTCTAACATATATTATGTAATCTTGAGATACCATAGACACAAATACAATGTTTTGACATATCATATCGACCCACCTATATATATATTTCGGAACAACCATAGACACTATATATGCAGTAATGTTTGAGTTAGCTATACAGGGTTGAGGTTGATTCCAAAATAATATATATACTTTGAGTTGTGATCGAGTCTGAGACTTGTAGACACTGGGTCATGGATTGATTCGAGATAATATATATTGCTTTATTTCTGTACATCTAACTGTGGACAACTAGTTGTAGGTTACTAACTAGGACTGTTGACTTAACAAACTCAAATCATTAAAACGTAATAAAAATGTTGTAAATATATTTTGAACATACTTTGATATATATGTAGATATTTGTTATAGGTTCGTGAATCGACCAGTGGCCAAGTCTTATTCCGACGAAGGAAAAATCTGTGAAAGTGAGTTATAGTCCCACTTTTAAATCTAATATTTTTAGGATGAGAATACATGCAGTTTTATAAAGGTCTTACAAAATAGACACAAGTACTTGAAATTACATTCTATGTTGGATTATGAATACCGAATATCACCCTTTTAGCTTGGTAGTCTAAGAATTAGGGAACAGACACCCTAATTGACGCGAATCCTAAAGGTAGATCTACGGGCACTCACTCCCCCATACTGGAAAATGGTATGCTTTAGTACTTCGAGTTATTAATACAGATGGATTTCTGTTTTAGGGATATTCAATATGCATTTTGTTAATGTCGGTTACCAGGTGTTCAACATATGAATGATTTTTATACAGATTGTATGTTATTGAAAGATGAAATCTTGTGGTCTATTATTACGATTTGATATATATAGGTTAAACATATAACTCATCAACATTTTTGTTGACGTTTAAAGCATGTTTATTCTCAGGTGATTATTAAGAGATTCCGCTGTTGCATGCTAAAATATGGACAAGATTTGGTGTCAGCATGCTTGTATAATATTGTTTAAAACTGCATTCGAGATTTACTTTGTTGTAACATATTAATATTGTAAACCAATATGTATTGGTCATGTGTAAGTGTGATATTTTTAGATTATCAAATTCTTGATAAACTAGGTGGTATCCTTTTAACCTTGTCAATAAAATAAAGGTTATGGTTTGTTTTAAAAACGAATGCAGTCTTTGAAAAATGTCTCATATAGAGGTCAAAACCTCGCAAAGAAATCAATTAATATGAAACGTTTATAATCGATATGAACGGGACATTTCAGTTGGTATCAGAGCATTGGTCTTAGAGAACCAGAAATTGCATTAGTGTGTCTTATCGGTTTGTTAGGATGCATTAGTTGAAATGTCCCGTTCTTATTGATTAAAAACGTTCCATATTAATTGATTTCGTTGCGAGGTTTTGACCTCTATATGAGACGTTTTTCAAAGACTGCATTCATTTTAAAACAAACCATAACCTTTATTTCATCAATAAAGGTTTAAAAAGCTTTACGTAGATTATCAAATAATGATAATCTAAAATATCCTGTTTACACACGACCATTACATAATGGTTTACAATACAAATATGTTACAACAAAATAAGTTTCTTGAATGCAGTTTTTACACAATATCATACAAGCATGGACTCCAAATCTCGTCCTTATTTAAGTATGCAACAGCGGAAGTTCTTAATAATCACCTGAGAATAAACATGCTTAAAACGTCAACAAAAATGTTGGTGAGTTATAGGTTTAACCTATATATATTAAATCATAATAATAGACCACAAGATTTCATATTTCAATACACATCCCATACATAGAGATAAAAATCATTCATATGGTGAACACCTGGTAACCGACATTAACAAGATGCATATATAAGAATATCCCCATCATTCCGGGACACCCTTCGGATATGATATAAATTTCGAAGTACTAAAGCATCCGGTACTTTGGATGGGGCTTGTTGGGCCCGATAGATCTATCTTTAGGATTCGCGTCAATTAGGGTGTCTGTTCCCTAATTCTTAGATTACCAGACTTAATAAAAAGGGGCATATTCGATTTCGATAATTCAACCATAGAATGTAGTTTCACGTACTTGTGTCTATTTTGTAAATCATTTATAAAACCTGCATGTATACTCATCCCAAAAATATTAGATTTTAAAAGTGGGACTATAACTCACTTTCACAGATTTTTACTTCGTCGGGAAGTAAGACTTGGCCACTGGTTGATTCACGAACCTATAACAATATATACATATATATCAAAGTATGTTCAAAATATATTTACAACACTTTTAATATATTTTGATGTTTTAAGTTTATTAAGTCAGCTGTCCTCGTTAGTAACCTACAACTAGTTGTCCACAGTTAGATGTACAGAAATAAATTGATAAATATTATCTTGAATCAATCCACGACCCAGTGTATACGTATCTCAGTATTGATCATAACTCAAACTATATATATTTTGGAATCAACCTCAACCCTGTATAGCTAACTCCAACATTCACATATAGAGTGTCTATGGTTGTTCCGAAATATATATAGATGTGTCGACATGATAGGTCAAAACATTGTATACGTGTCTATGGTATCTCAAGATTACATAATATACAATACAAGTTGATTAAGTTATGGTAGGAATAGATTTGTTACCAATTTTCACGTAGCTAAAATGAGAAAAATTATCCAATCTTGTTTTACCCATAACTTCTTCATTTTAAATCCGTTTTGAGTGAATCAAATTGCTATGGTTTCATATTGAACTCTATTTTATGAATCTAAATAAAAAAAGTATAGGTTTATAGTCGAAAAAATAAGTTACAAGTTGTTTTTGTAAAGGTAGTCATTTCAGTCGAAAGAACGACGTCTAGATGACCATTTTAGAAAACATACTTCCACTTTGAGTTTAACCATAATTTTTGGATATAGTTTCATGTTCATAATAAAAATCATTTTCTCATAATAACAACTTTTAAATCAAAGTTTATCATAGTTTTTAATTAACTAACCCAAAACAGCCCGCGGTGTTACTACGACGGCGTAAATCCGGTTTTACGGTGTTTTTCGTGTTTCCAGGTTTTAAATCATTAAGTTAGCATATCATATAGATATAGAACATGTGTTTAGTTGATTTTAAAAGTCAAGTTAGAAGGATTAACTTTTGTTTGCGAACAAGTTTAGAATTAACTAAACTATGTTCTAGTGATTACAAGTTTAAACCTTCGAATAAGATAGCTTTATATGTATGAATCGAATGATGTTATGAACATCATTACTACCTTAAGTTCCTTGGATAAACCTACTGGAAAAGAGAAAAATGGATCTAGCTTCAATGGATCTTTGGATGGCTCGAAGTTCTTGAAGCAAAATCATGACACGAAAACAAGTTCAAGTAAGATCATCACTTGAAATAAGATTGTTATAGTTATAGAAATTGAACCAAAGTTTGAATATGATTATTACCTTATATTAGAATGATAACATACTATAAGAAACAAAGATTTCTTGAGGTTGGATGATCACCTTACAAGATTGGAAGTGAGCTAGCAAACTTGAAAGTATTCTTGATTTTATGAAACTAGAACTTTTGGAATTTATGAAGAACACTTAGAACTTGAAGATAGAACTTGAGAGAGATGAATTAGATGAAGAAAATTGAAGAATGAAAGTGTTTGTAGGTGTTTTTGGTCGTTGGTGTATGGATTAGATATAAAGGATATGTAATTTTGTTTTCATGTAAATAAGTCATGAATGATTACTCATATTTTTGTAATTTTATGAGATATTTCATGCTAGTTGCCAAATGATGGTTCCCACATGTGTTAGGTGACTCACATGGGCTGCTAAGAGCTGATCATTGGAGTGTATATACCAATAGTACATACATCTAAAAGCTGTGTATTATACGAGTACGAATACGGGTGCATACGAGTAGAATTGTTGATGAAACTGAACGAGGATGTAATTGTAAGAATTTTTGTTAAGTAGAAGTATTTTGATAAGTGTCTTGAAGTCTTTCAAAAGTGTATGAATACATATTAAAACACTACATGTATATACATTTTAACTGAGTCGTTAAGTCATCGTTAGTCGTTACATGTAAATGTTGTTTTGAAACCTTTAGGTTAACGATCTTGTTAAATGTTGTTAACCCAATGTTTATAATATCAAAAGAGATTTTAAATTATTATATTATCATGATATTATGATGTACAAATATCTCTTAATATGATATATATACATTAAATGTCGTTACAACGATAATCGTTACATATATGTCTCGTTTCAAAATCATTAAGTTAGTAGTCTTGTTTTTACATATGTAGTTCATTGTTAATATACTTAATGATATGTTTACTTATCATAATATCATGTTAACTATATATATAACCATATATATGTCATCATATAGTTTTTACAAGTTTTAACGTTCGTGAATCACCGGTCAACTTGGGTGGTCAATTGTCTATATGAAACCTATTTCAATTAATCAAGTCTTAACAAGTTTGATTGCTTAACATGTTGGAAACATTTAATCATTTAAATATCAATCTCAATTAATATATATAAACATGGAAAAGTTCGGGTCACTACAGTACCTACCCGTTAAATAAATTTCGTCCCGAAATTTTAAGCTGTTGAAGGTGTTGACGAATCTTCTGGAAATAGATGCGGGTATTTCTTCTTCATCTGATCTTCACACTCTCAGGTGAACTCGGGTCCTCTACGAGCATTCCATCGAACCTTAACAATTGGTATCTTGTTTTGCTTAAGTCTTTTAACCTCACGATCCATTATTTCGACGGGTTCTTCGATGAATTGAAGTTTTTCGTTGATTTGGATTTCATCTAACGGAATAGTGAGATCTTCTTTAGCAAAACATTTCTTCAAATTCGAGACGTGGAAAGTGTTATGTACAGCCGCGAGTTGTTGAGGTAACTCAAGTCGGTAAGCTACTGGTCCGACACGATCAATAATCTTGAATGGTCCAATATACCTTGGATTTAATTTCCCTCGTTTACCAAATCGAACAACGCCTTTCCAAGGTGCAACTTTAAGCATGACCATCTCTCCAATTTCAAATTCTATATCTTTTCTTTTAATGTCAGCGTAGCTCTTTTGTCGACTTTGGGCGGTTTTCAACCGTTGTTGAATTTGGATGATCTTCTCGGTAGTTTCTTGTATAATCTCTGGACCCGTAATCTGTCTATCCCCCACTTCACTCCAACAAATCGGAGACCTGCACTTTCTACCATAAAGTGCTTCAAACGGCGCCATCTCAATGCTTGAATGGTAGCTGTTGTTGTAGGAAAATTCTGCTAATGGTAGATGTCGATCCCAACTGTTTCCGAAATCAATAACACATGCTCGTAGCATGTCTTCAAGCGTTTGTATCGTCCTTTTGCTCTGCCCATCAGTTTATGGATGATAGGCAGTACTCATGTCTAGACGAGTTCCTAATGCTTGCTGTAATGTCTACCAGAATCTTGAAATAAATCTGCCATCCCTATCAGAGATAATAGAGATTGGTATTCCATGTCTGGAGACGACTTCCTTCAAATACAGTCGTGCTAACTTCTCCATCTTGTCATCTTCTCTTATTGGCAGGAAGTGTGCTGATTTGGTGAGACGATCAACTATTACCCAAATAGTATCAAAACCACTTGCAGTCCTTGGCAATTTAGTGATGAAATCCATGGTAATGTTTTCCCATTTCCATTCTGGGATTTCGGGTTGTTGAAGTAGACCTGATGGTTTCTGATGCTCAGCTTTGACCTTAGAACATGTCAAACATTCTCCTACGTATTTAGCAACATCGGCTTTCATACCCGGCCACTAAAAATGTTTCTTGAGATCCTTGTACATCTTCCCCGTTCCAGGATGTATTGAGTATCTGGTTTTATGAGCTTCTCTAAGTATCATTTCTCTCATATCTCCAAATTTTGGTACCCAAATCCTTTCAGCCCTATACCGGGTTCCGTCTTCCCTAATATTAAGATGCTTCTCCGATCCTTTGGGTATTTCATCCTTTAAATTTCCCTCTTTTAAAACTCCTTGTTGCGCCTCCTTTATTTGAGTAGTAATGTTATTATGAATCATTATATTCATAGATCTTACTCGAATGGGTTCTCTGTCCTTCCTGCTCAAGGCATCGGCTACCACATTTGCCTTCCCCGGGTGGTAACGAATCTCAAAGTCGTAATCATTCAATAATTCAATCCACCTACGCTGCCTCATATTCAGTTGTTTCTGATTAAATATGTGTTGAAGACTTTTGTGGTCGGTATATATAATACTTTTGACCCCATATAAGTAGTGCCTCCAAGTCTTTAATGCAAAAACAACCGCGCCTAATTCCAAATCATGCGTCGTATAATTTTGTTCGTGAATCTTCAATTGTCTAGACGCATAAGCAATCACCTTCGTTCGTTGCATTAATACACAACCGAGACCTTGCTTTGATGCATCACAATAAATCACAAAATCATCATTCCCTTCAGGCAATGACAATATAGGTGCCGTAGTTAGCTTTTTCTTCAATAACTGAAACGCTTTCTCTTGTTCATCATTCCATTCAAATTTCTTCCCTTTATGCGTTAATGCAGTCAAGGGTTTTGCTATTCTGGAAAAGTCTTGGATGAACCTTCTGTAGTAACCAGCTAGTCCTAAAAACTGGCGTATGTGTTTCGGAGTTTTCGGGGTTTCCCACTTTTCAACAGTTTCTATCTTTGCCGGATCCACCTTAATACCTTCTTTGTTCACTATGTGACCGAGGAATTGAACTTCTTCCAACCAAAATGCACATTTTGAAAACTTAGCGTACAATTCTTCCTTCCTCAATACTTCTAACACCTTTCTCAAATGCTTACCGTGTTCTTGGTCATTCTTTGAGTAAATAAGTATGTCATCAATGAAAACAATGACAAACTTGTCAAGGTATGGTCCACACACTCGGTTCATAAGGTCCATGAACACAGCTGGTGCATTAGTTAAACCAAACGGCATGACCATAAACTCGTAATGACCGTAACGTGTTCTGAAAGCAGTCTTTGGAATATCATCTTCTTTCACCCGCTTTTGATGATACCCGGAACGTAAGTCAATCTTTGAATAAACAGACGAGCCTTGTAGTTGATCAAATAAGTAATCGATTCTCGGTAGTGGGTAGCGGTTCTTGATGGTAGGTTTGTTCAACTCTCGGTAGTCGATACACAACCTGAATGTACCATCTTTCTTCTTGACAAACAAAACAGGAGCTCCCCACGGTGATGTGCTTGGTCGAATGAAACCACGCTCTAAAAGTTCTTGTAATTGGCTTTGTAGTTCTTTCATCTCGCTGGGTGCGAGTCTGTAAGGAGCACGAGCTATTGGTGTAGCTCCTGGTACAAGATCTATTTGAAATTCAACGGATCGATGTGGGGGTAATCCCGGTAATTCTTTCGGAAATACATCAGGAAATTCTTTTGAGACGGGAACATCATTGATGCTCTTTTCTTCAGTTTGTACTTTCTCGATGTGTGCTAGAACAGCATAGCAACCTTTTCTTATTAGTTTTTGTGCCTTCAAATTACTAATAAGATGTAGCTTCGTGTTGCCCTTTTCTCCGTACACCATTAAGGGTTTTCCTTTTTCTCGTATAATGCGAATTGCATTTTTGTAACAAACGATCTCCGCTTTCACTTCTTTCAACCAGTCCATACCGATTATCACATCAAAACTCCCTAACTCTACTGGTATCAAATCAATCTTAAATGTTTCGCTAACCAGTTTAATTTCTCGATTCCGACATATATTATCTGCTGAAATTAATTTACCATTTGCTAATTCGAGTAAAAATTTACTATCCAAAGGCGTCAATGGACAACTTAATTTAGCACAAAAATCTCTACTCATATAGCTTCTATCCGCACCCGAATCAAATAAAACGTAAGCAGATTTATTGTCAATAAGAAACGTACCCGTAACAAGCTCCGGGTCTTCCTGTGCCTCTGCCGCATTAATATTGAAAACTCTTCCACGGCCTTGTCCATTCGTGTTCTCCTGGTTCGGGCAATTTCTAATAATGTGGCCCGGTTTTCCACATTTATAACAAACTACATTGGCATAACTTGCTCTGACACTACTTGCTCCGCCATTACTCGTTCCGACACCATTTGTTCCTTTCGTTCTATTAACCCATGGTCCGTAGACCTCACACTTCGCCGCGCTATGACCATTTCTTTTACACTTGTTGCAAAATTTGGTGCAGAACCCCGAGTGATTCTTTTCACACCTTTGGCATAGCTGCTTCTGATTGTTGTTGTTGTTGCGGTTATTATTGTTGTTGGGATGATTGTTGTAGTTGCTGTTGTTGTTGTTGTTGTTGTTGTTGGGCCGTTTGTTGTAGTTGCGATTGATGTTGCGATTGTTGGGATAATTGTTGCGATTATTGTTGTAATTGCTGTTGTTGTTGTATTGGTGATTCTTATCACCGTTTTCCTCCCACTTTCTTTTAACTTGCTTCACATTGGCCTCTTCAGCAGTCTGTTCTTTAATTCTTTCTTCAATCTGGTTCACGAGTTTGTGAGCCATTCTACATGCCTGTTGTATGGAGGATGGCTCGTGTGAACTTATATCTTCTTGGATTCTTTCCGGTAATCCTTTCACAAACGCGTCGATCTTCTCTTCCTCATCTTCGAATGCTCCCGGACACAATAGGCACAATTCTGTGAATCGTCTTTCGTACGTGGTAATATCAAATCCTTGGGTTCGTAACCCTCTAAGTTCTGTCTTGAGCTTATTGACCTCGGTTCTGGGACGGTACTTCGCGTTCATCAAGTGCTTGAATGCTGACCACGGTAGTGCGTACGCATCGTCTTGTCCCACTTGCTCTAGATAGGTATTCCACCATGTTAACGCAGAACCTGTGAAGGTATGCGTAGCGTACTTTACTTTGTCCTCTTCAGTACACTTACTTATGGCAAACACCGATTCGACCTTCTCGGTCCACCGTTTCAATCCGATCGGTCCTTCGGTTCCATCAAATTCCAAAGGTTTGCAGGCAGTGAATTCTTTGTAGGTGCATCCTACACGATTTCCTGTACTGCTAGATCCAAGGTTATTGTTGGTATGTAGCGCAGCCTGTACTGCGGCTATGTTTGAAGCTAGAAAAGTACGGAATTCCTCTTCATTCATATTCACGGTGTGTCGAGTAGTCGGTGCCATTTCCTTCAAAATAGTTAAATGGAACAAGTTAATCATACAGAATATTAAGAGTAGTTAATAGTATTTCGTAGCATAATATGAACTCATTTATAAAAGCTTTTTCTTCATATTAGCGTTTTATAAGTTTAAATTTGGGTAGTACCTACCCGTTAAGTTCATACTTAGTAGCTAATATGCAATTCAACTACTACAATTCTATATGAAAAACTGATTATAATAATATTTCGCGTTCAAACTTTTACACAATATTTTACAAACTTACAATACCGCTTATTTTACATATAGCATGAAATATAGCACACAATAAATTTGATACAAGATGGTTGTGAAGATAATTCTAGCTAGTACACAAGTCGTTCAGCAAAGGCAATAAAGACACGTAATTCATACGTCCAGAAACAAGTCATGCATTCTGGTTTTACTAGGATTACTTCCCATCCTTGGTCTTGTGGAACATAACCGTTATGGCCGTTGATAAGACAGTGTGTTGTAACGTCGTCAAAGGGACGAGGGTTACGTAATGTCCAACAGTCCCGTAACAATCTAAAAACCTCATTTCTTACCCCAATTACCGACTCCGTCACTTGTGGGAACGTTTTGTTTAATAGTTGTAGCCTGATGTTCTTGTTCTCACTTTGGTGAGAAGCGAACATTACTAATCCGTAAGCATAACATGCTTCTTTATGTTGCATGTTAGCCGCTTTTTCTAAATCACGAAGTCCAATATTCGGATATATTGAGTCAAAATAATTTCTTAACCCATTGCGTAAAATAGCATTTGGGTTCCCCGCAATATATGCGTCAAAGTAAACACATCGTAACTTATGGATTTCCCAATGTGATATCCCCCATCTTTCGAACGAAAGCCTTTTATAAACCAAGGCATTCTTGGAACGTTCTTCGAATGTCTTACAAACTGATCTCGCCTTAAATAGTTGTGCCGAAGAATTCTGACCGACTCTAGACAAGATTTCATCAATCATGTCTCCGGGTAGGTCTCTTAAAATATTGGGTTGTCTATCCATTTTGTGTTTTTATACTGTAAAATAGACAAGAGTTAGATTCATAAAAAAAAATACTTATTAATACAAGCAATTTTTACATATATCATAAAGCATAAGCACACTATATTACATATATTACACCACACGAATACAACTATCTTATTCCGACTCGCTTGTTTCTTCTTCTTCGGTTTTGGTTCGTTTTGCCAAGTTTCTAGGGATATATGATGTTCCCCTAATACGAGCCGTCGTGATCCACATTGGTTTAGAAAAACCTGGTGGTTTAGAGGTTCCCGGGTCATTGTTACAACTTAAGGACTTCGGGGGTTGACGATACATATAATGTTCATCGGGGTTGGAATTAGATTTCTCTATTTTTATGCCCTTTCCCTTATTATTTTCTTTTGCCTTTTTAAATTCAGTTGGGGTAATTTCTATAACATCATCAGAATTCTCGTCGGAATCCGATTCATCGGA
Source organism: Rutidosis leptorrhynchoides (assembly GCF_046630445.1). Lineage (NCBI taxonomy): Eukaryota > Viridiplantae > Streptophyta > Magnoliopsida > Asterales > Asteraceae > Rutidosis > Rutidosis leptorrhynchoides. The sequence goes on along the minus strand of NC_092335.1, from coordinate 148,055,531 downwards.
GAATTGGTAATCCTCCCAATATTTTGCTTCCTTGGCGGAAACACCATTGACCATAATTAACCTTGGTCGGTTGGTTGAGGATTTTCTTTTACTTAACCGTTTTATTATTTCCCCCACCGGTTCTATTTCTTCATCCGGTTCCGATTCTTCTTCCGGTTCCGACTCTTCTTCCGGTTCCTCTTCGGGAACTTGTGAATCAGTCCACGAATCATTCCAATTTACATTTGACTCTTCATTATTATTAGGTGAGTCAATGGGACTTGTTCTAGAGGTAGACATCTATCACATAATATCAAACGCGTTAAGAGATTAATATATCACATAATATTCACATGTTAAAAATATATAGTTTCCAACAAAATTTGTTAAGCAATCATTTTTCAAGTAAACACGGTCGAAGTCCAGACTCACTAATGCATCCTAACAAACTCGATAAGACACACTAATGCAAAATTCTGGTTCTCTAAGACCAACGCTCTGATACCAACTGAAATGTCCCGTTCTTATTGATTAAAAACGTTCCATATTAATTGATTTCGTTGCGAGGTTTTGACCTCTATATGAGACGTTTTTCAAAGACTGCATTCATTTTAAAACAAACCATAACCTTTATTTCATCAATAAAGGTTTAAAAAGCTTTACGTAGATTATCAAATAATGATAATCTAAAATATCCTGTTTACACACGACCATTACATAATGATTTACAATACAAATATGTTACAACAAAATAAGTTTCTTGAATGCAGTTTTTACACAATATCATACAAGCATGGACTCCAAATCTCGTCCTTATTTAAGTATGCAACAGCGGAAGTTCTTAATAATCACCTGAGAATAAACATGCTTAAAACGTCAACAAAAATGTTGGTGAGTTATAGGTTTAACCTATATATATTAAATCATAATAATAGAGCACAAGATTTCATATTTCAATACACATCCCATACATAGAGATAAAAATCATTCATATGGTGAACACCTGGTAACCGACATTAACAAGATGCATATATAAGAATATCCCCATCATTCCGGGACACCCTTCGGATATGATATAAATTTCGAAGTACTAAAGCATCCGGTACTTTGGATGGGGCTTGTTGGGCCCGATAGATATATCTTTAGGATTCGCGTCAATTAGGGTGTCTGTTCCCTAATTCTTAGATTACCAGACTTAATAAAAAGGGGCATATTCGATTTCGATAATTCAACCATAGAATGTAGTTTCACGTACTTGTGTCTATTTTGTAAATCATTTATAAAACCTGCATGTATTCTCATCCCAAAAATATTAGATTTTAAAAGTGGGACTATAACTCACTTTCACAGATTTTTACTTCGTCGGGAAGTAAGACTTGGCCACTGGTTGATTCACGAACCTATAACAATATATACATATATATCAAAGTATGTTCAAAATATATTTACAACACTTTTAATATATTTTGATGTTTTAAGTTTATTAAGTCAGCTGTCCTCGTTAGTAACCTACAACTAGTTGTCCACAGTTATAGGTACAGAAATAAATTGATAAATATTATCTTGAATCAAACCACGACCCAGTGTATACGTATCTCAGTATTGATCACAACTCAAATTATATATATTTTGGAATCAACCTCAACCCTGTATAGCTAACTCCAACATTCACATATAGAGTGTCTATGGTTGTTCCGAAATATATATAGATGTGTCGACATGATAGGTCAAAACATTGTATACGTGTCTATGGTATCTCAAGATTACATAATATACAATACAAGTTGATTAAGTTATGGTAGGAATAGATTTGTTACCAATTTTCACGTAGCTAAAATGAGAAAAATTATCCAATCTTGTTTTACCCATAACTTCTTCATTTTAAATCCGTTTTGAGTGAATCAAATTGCTATGGTTTCATATTGAACTCTATTTTATGAATCTAAATAAAAAAAGTATAGGTTTATAGTCAAAAAAATAAGTTACAAGTCGTTTTTGTAAAGGTAGTCATTTCAGTCGAAAGAACGACGTCTAGATGACCATTTTAGAAAACATACTTCCACTTTGAGTTTAACCATAATTTTTGGATATAGTTTCATGTTCATAATAAAAATCATTTTCTCATAATAACAACTTTTAAATCAAAGTTTATCATAGTTTTTAATTAACTAACCCAAAACAGCCCGCGGTGTTACTACGACGGCGTAAATCCGGTTTTACGGTGTTTTTCGTGTTTCCAGGTTTTAAATCATTAAGTTAGCATATCATATAGATATAGAACATGTGTTTAGTTGATTTTAAAAGTCAAGTTAGAAGGATTAACTTTTGTTTGCGAACAAGTTTAGAATTAACTAAACTATGTTCTAGTGATTACAAGTTTAAACCTTCGAATAAGATAGCTTTATATGTATGAATCGAATGATGTTATGAACATCATTACTACCTTAAGTTCCTTGGATAAACCCACTGGAAAAGAGAAAAATGGATCTAGCTTCAATGGATCCTTGGATGGCTCGAAGTTCTTGAAGCAAAATCATGACACGAAAACAAGTTCAAGTAAGATCATCACTTGAAATAAGATTGTTATAGTTATAGAAATTGAACCAAAGTTTGAATATGATTATTACCTTGTATTAGAATGATAACCTACTGTAAGAAACAAAGATTTCTTGAGGTTGGATGATCACCTTACAAGATTGGAAGTGAGCTAGCAAACTTGAAAGTATTCTTGATTTTATGAAACTAGAACTTTTGGAATTTATGAAGAACACTTAGAACTTGAAGATAGAACTTGAGAGAGATCAATTAGATGAATAAAATTGAAGAATTAAAGTGTTTGTAGGTGTTTTTGGTCGTTGGTGTATGGATTAGATATAAAGGATATGTAATTTTGTTTTCATGTAAATAAGTCATGAATGATTACTCATATTTTTGTAATTTTATGAGATATTTCATGCTAGTTGCCAAATGATGGTTCCCACATGTGTTAAGTGACTCACATGGGCTGCTAATAGCTGATCATTGGAGTGTATATACCAATAGTACATACATCTAAAAGCTGTGTATTATACGAGTACGAATACGGGTGCATACGAGTAGAATTGTTGATGAAACTGAACGAGGAAGTAATTGTAAGCATTTTTGTTATGTAGAAGTATTTTGATAAGTGTCTTGAAGTCTTTCAAAAGTGTATGAATACATATTAAAACACTACATGTATATACATTTTAACTGAGTCGTTAAGTCATCGTTAGTCGTTACATGTAAATGTTGTTTTGAAACCTTTAGGTTAACGATCTTGTTAAATGTTGTTAACCCAATGTTTATAATATCAAAAGAGATTTTAAATTATTATATTATCATGATATTATGATGTACGAATATCTCTTAATATGATATATATACATTAAATGTCGTTACAACGATAATCGTTACATATATGTCTCGTTTCAAAATCATTAAGTTAGTAGTCTTGTTTTTACATATGTAGTTCATTGTTAATATACTTAATGATATGTTTACTTATCATAATATCATGTTAACTATATATATAACCATATATATGTCATCATATAGTTTTTACAAGTTTTAACGTTCGTGAATCACCGGTCAACTTGGGTGGTCAATTGTCTATATGAAACCTATTTCAATTAATCAAGTCTTAACAAGTTTGATTGCTTAACATGTTGGAAACATTTAATCATTTAAATATCAATCTCAATTAATATATATAAACATGGAAAAGTTCGGGTCACTACATTAGTGAGTCTGGACTTCGACCATGTTTTTCTTTAAAAAACAATTGCTTAACACTTTTGTTGGAAACTATATATTATTAACATGAAAATATTATGTGATATATTAATCTCTTAACATGTTTGATATTGTGTGATAGATGTCTACCTCTAGTACAAATCCCATTGACTCGCCTAATAATAATGAAGAATCGAATATATTTTGGGAAGATTCACAAATTCCCGAAGAAGAACCGGAAGAGGAGGAACCGGAAGAGGAGGAATCGGAAGAAGAGGAACCAGAAGAAGAGGAGGTTCCGGAGGAAGAAATATTAATAACTATAGAATACCGGTTAAATAAAATAAAATCTTCAACCAATGGTCCAAAATTAATATTGGTCAATGGTGTTTCCGCAGAGGAAGCAAAATATTGGGAAGATTACCAATTTTCCGACGAATCGGATCCCGATGAGGATTCTGATGATGTTATAGAAATTACCCCAACCCAATTTGAAAGGGCAAAAGAAAACCATAAGGGAAAAGGTATCAAAATAGAAAAACCTGATTCCAATCCCGATGAACTTTATATGTATCGTCAACATCCGTATTTCCTAAATTGTAACAATAACCTGGGAACCTCTAAACCACCAGGTTTTTCTAAATCATTGTGGAAAATGATGGCTCATATTAGAGGAACATCGTATATCCCTAGAAAATTAGGAAAAAGAACCAAGTTCGAAGAAGAAGAAACCAGTGATTCAGATTAGAGATTTGTAATCATGTTGTGTAATATATGTATTGTAGTGTGCTTGTATTTTCATGTTATGTAAAAATTACTTGTATTGTTTGTTATTTATCTTTTACGAATCTAATCCTCGTATATTTTACAGTATAAAAACACACAATGGACGTTAAGGATAGACAATCGAATATTCTAGAAGACCTACCCGGGGACATGATTGATGAAATCTTGTCTAGAGTCGGTCAGAGTTCATCGGCACAATTATTTATGGCGAAATTAGTTTGTCAAACATTTGAAAAACGTTCCAGGCATGCCTTAGTTTATAAAAGGCTTTCCTTTAATAGATGGGGTATATCACATTGGGGAGACCATAAGTTACGCTGTGTTTTCTTTAAAGCATTGAATGCGGGGAACCCAGATGCAATTTTACGCTACGGGTTGAGAGCCTATTTTGACTTTACCTATCCCAACATAGGACTTCGTTCTTTAGAAAGAGCTTCTAACATGCAACATAAAAAAGCATGTTATGTCTACGGGTTAGTAATGTTCGTTTCTCACCAAATTGAGAAAAAGAACATAGGATTGCAACTACTAAATAAAACATTCCCACAAGTGACGGATTCAGTAGTTGGGGTGAGAAATGAGATTTTTAGATTATTACGGGGTTGTTGGGCATTACGAAACCCTCGTCCTTTTGACGACATTACAACATGCTACCTAGCCAACGGTCATAACGGTTATTTTCCACAAGACCAAGGATGGGAAATAGTCTTAGTAAAACCAGAATGTATGACTTGTTTCTGGACTTATGAATTACGTGTCTTTATTGCCTTTGCTGAAGGACTTGCGTACTAGCTAGAATTATCTTGTATAAAAGTTATTGTGTGCTATATTTCATGCTATATGTAAAATAGTGGTATTGTAAGTTTGTAAAATATTGTATAAGAGTTTGAACATGAAATATTATTACAATCAGTTTTTCATATAGAATTGTAGTAGTTGAATTGTATATTGGCTATTAAGTATGAACTTAACGGGTAGGTACTACCCGAATGAAAAATTATAAAACGCTAATATGAAGAAAAAGCTTTTATAAATAAGTTCATATTATGCTACGAAATACTATTGACTACTCTTAATATTCTATATGATTAACTTAATTCTTTTGGCTATTTTTGAAGGAAATGGCACCGACTGCTCGTCAGAACTTGAACATGAGCGAGGAAGACTTCCGTGTTTTCCTTGCAGCAAACGTAGCCGCAGTACAGGCTACGATGCAAAATAACAATAACTCTGGATCTAGCAGTGGAACTAATTCCACAAGAAATCATGTAGGATGCTCCTACAAAGAATTCACTGCCTGCAAACCTCTGGAATTCGATGGAACCGAGGGTCCAATTGGAATAAAACGGTGGACTGAGAAGGTCAAATCGGTGTTTGCCATAAGTAAGTGCACTGAAGAAGATAAAGTAAATTACGCTACGGATACCTTCACAGGCACTGCGTTAACATGGTGGAATACCTATCTCGAGCAGGTAGGATAAGATACTGCCTACGCGTTACCGTGGTCAGCATTCAAGCACTTGATGAACGAGCAGTATCGTCCCAGAAACGAGGTCAATAAGCTCAAGGTAGAGCTTAGAGGATTACGAACGCAAGGATTCGACATTACCACATATGAACGACGATTCACAGAGTTGTGCCTATTATGTCCAAGAGTGTTCGAAGATGAAGAAGAGAAGATCAACACATTTGTTAAAGGGTTACCAGAAAGGATTCAAGAAGATGTGAGTTAACACGAGCTCGCCTCCATACAAAAGGCAAGCCGTATTTCTCACAAACTAGTAAACCAGATTGAGGGAAGGATTAAGGAGCAGGCGGCCGAAGAGGCCAACATGAAACAAGTCAAGAGAAAGTGGGGAGAAACCAGTGACAAGGGTCACCAATAAAACAACAACAACAATTACAACCACAATCGTAACAACTATCCCAACAACCGCAACAACAATCATAACAATAACCGCAATCCTAACAATAACTACAACAAACGTCCCAACAACAACAACCACAACAACAACAATCCCAACAATAATAACAAAAGGCAAAAACCATGTCAGAGGTGTGAAGGATACCATCCGACTTGGGTTCTGCATGACAACGTATACTAAGTGTAATAGAGGTGGTCATAGCGCGACGAAGTGTGAAATCTACGGACCGGTGATCAACAAAAATAACGCAACCAGTAATGTCGGGACAAGTAATGCCGCTTTTATTTGTTATGGATGTGAAAAACCGGGCCACGTCAAGAGTTAATGCCCAAACCAAGGAAATACAAACGGGCAAAGCCGTGGAAGAGTCTTCAACATTAATTCGGCAGAAGCGCATGAAGACCCGTAGCTTGTTACGGGTACGTTTCTTATTGACGATAAATCTGCTTATGTTTTATTTGATTCGGGTGCGGATAGAAGCTATATGAGTATAGATTTTTGTGCTAAATTAAGTTGCCCATTGACGCCTTTGGATAATAAATTTTTACTCGAATTAGCAAACGGTAAATTAATTTCAGCAGATAATATATGTCGGGATAGAGAAATTAAACTCGGTGATGAAACGTTTAAGATTGATTTAATACCAGTCGAGTTAGGGAGTTTTGATGTAATAATTGGCATGGATTGGTTGAAAAAGGTGAGAGCAGAGGTCGTTTATTACAAAAATGCGATTCGTATTATGCGCAAAAAAGGAAAACCTTTAATGGTGTACGGAGAAAAGAACAACGCGAAGTTAAATCTTATTAGTAGTTTGAAGGCGCAAAAACTAATAAGAAAAGGTTGTTACATCATTCTAGCACACATCGAGGAAGTTAAACCTGAAGAAAAGAACATCAGTGATGTTCCCGTCGCAAAAGAATTTCCCGATGTATTTCCGAAAGAATTACCGGGATTACCCCCACATCGATCCGTTGAATTTCAAATAGACCTTGTACCAGGAGCTGCACCAATAGCTCGTGCTCCATACAGACTCACACCCAGCGAAATGAAAGAATTACAAAGTCAGTTACAGGAACTTTTGGAGCGTGGCTTCATTCGACCAAGTACATCAACATGGGGAGCTCCTGTTCTGTTTGTCAAGAAGAAAGATGGCACATTCAGGTTGTGTATCGACTACCGAGAGTTGAACAAACTTACCATCAAGAACCGTTACCCATTACCAAGAATCGATGACTTATTTGATCAACTACAGGGCTCGTAGGTTTATTCGAAGATCGATTTACGTTCTGGATATCATCAAATGCGGGTGAAGGAGGATGATATTCCGAAGACTGCTTTTAGGATGCGTTACGGTCATTACAAGTTTATGGTTATGCCGTTTAGATTGACTAACACACTAGCTGTGTTCATGGACCTCATGAACCGTGTATGTGGGCCATATCTCGATAAGTTTGTCATAGTTTTCATCGATGACATACTTATCTACTCAAAGAATGATCAAGAGCATGAAGAACATTTAAGAAACGTGCTAGAATTATTAAGGAAAGAAAAACTGTACGCTAAGTTTTCAAAGTGTGCATTTTGGTTGGAAGAAGTTCAATTCCTCGGTCACATAGTGAACAAAGAAGGTATTCAGGTGGATCCGGCAAAGATTGAAACCGTTGAAAAGTGGGAAACCCCAAAAACTCCGAAACACATACGCCAATTTTTAGGGCTGGCTGGTTATTACAGGAGATTCATCCAAGATTTTTCAAAAATAGCAAAACCCTTGACTGCATTAACGCATAAAGGGAAGAAATTTAAATGGAAGGATAAGCAGGAAAAAGCGTTTCAATTGTTGAAGAAAAAGTTAACTACGGCACCTATATTGTCATTCCCTGAAGGGAATGATGATTTTATGATATATTGTGATGCCTCAAAGCAAGGTCTCGATTGTGTATTAATGCAACGAACGAAGGTAATTGCTTATGCGTCTAGACAATTAAAGATTCACGAGCAGAATTACACGACACATGATTTGGAATTAGGCGCGGTTGTTTTTGCATTAAAGACTTGGAGGCACTACTTATATGGGGTCAAAAGTATTATATATACCGACCACAAAAGTCTTCAACACATATTTAATCAGAAACAACTGAACATGAGGCAGCGTAGGTGGATTGAATTGTTGAATGATTATGAATTTAAGATTCGTTTCCACCCGGGAAAGGCGAATGTGGTAGCCGACGCTTTGAGTAGAAAGGACAGAGAACCTATACGGGTAAAAGCTATGAATATAATTATTCGTACTAACCTTACTACTCAAATAAAGGAGGCGCAATAAGGAGTTGTAAAAGAAGGAAATTTAAAGAATGAAATACCCAAAGGATCAGAGAAACATCTTAATATTCGGGAAGACGGAACCCGGTATAGGGATGACAGAATTTGGGTACCATAGTTTGGGGATGTGAGAGAAATGGTACTTGGGGAAGCACATAAAACGAGATATTCAATACATCCCGGAGTGGGGAAGATGTACAAAGATATCAAGAAACACTTTTGGTGGCCGGGTATGAAAGCCGATATTGCTACATACGTAGGAGAATGTTTGACTTGTTCTAAAGTCAAAGCTGAACATCAGAAACCATCAGGCCTATTTCAGCAACCAGAAATCCTGGAATGGAAATGGGAAAACATTACCATAGATTTCATTACTAAATTGTCAAGGACTGTAAGTAGTTATGATACTATTTGGGTAATAGTCGATCGTCTCACCAAATCAGCACACTTTTTGCCAATGAGAGAAGATGATAAAATAGAAAAGTTAGCACGTTTATACTTGAAGGAAGTCGTCTCCAGACATGGAATACCAGTCTCTATTATCTCTGATAGGGATGGCAGATTTGTTTCAAGGTTTTGGCAGACATTACAGCAAGCATTGGGAACTCGTCTAGACATGAGTACTGCCTATCATCCATAAACTGATGGGCAGAGCAAAAGGACGATACAAATGCTTGAAGACATGCTACGATCATGTGTTATTGATTTTGGAAACAGTTGGGATTGACACCTACCGTTAGCAGAATTTTCCTACAACAACAGCTACCATTCAAGCGTTGAGATGGCACCGTTTGAAGCACTTTATGGTAGAAAGTGCAGGTCTTCGATTTGTTGTAGTGAAGTGGGGGATTGACAGATTACGGGTCCGGAGATAATACATGAAACTACCGAGAAGATCATTCAAATTCAATAACGGTTGAAAACCACCCAAAGTGGACAAAAGAGCTACACTGACATTAAAAGAAAAGATATAGAATTTGAAATTAGAGAGATGGTCATGCTTAAAGTTGCACCTTGGAAAGGCGTTGTTCGATTTGGTAAATGAGGGAAATTAAATCCAAGGTATATTGGACCATTCAAGATTATTGATCGTGTCGGACCAGTAGCTTACTGACTTGAGTTACCTCAACAACTCGTGGCTGTACATAACACTTTCCATGTCTCGAATTTGAAGAAATACTTTGCTAAAGAAGATCTCACTATTCCGTTAGACGAAATCCAAATCAACGAAAAACTTCAATTCATCGAAGAACCCGTCGAAATAATGGATCGTGAGGTTAAAAGACTTAAGCAAAACAAGATACCAATTGTTAAGGTTCAATGGAATGCTCGTAGAGGACCTGAATTCACCTGGGAGCATGAAGATCAGATGATGAAGAAATACCCGCACCTATTTCTAGAAGATTCATCAACACCTTCAACAGCTTAAAATTTTGGGACGAAATTTATTTAACGGGTAGATATTGTAGTGACCCAAAATTTTCCATGTTTATATATATTAAATAAAATTGATATTTACATGATTAAGTGTTTCCAACATGTTAAGCAATCAAACTTGTTAAAAATTGATTAATTGAAAATAAGTTTCATATAGACATTTGACCACCCAAACTGACCGGCGATTCACGAACGTTACAAATTCGTAAAAACTACATGATGTTATATATATAGACATATATATGGTTAACATGAGATTATGATAAGTAAGTATCTCACTAAGTATATTAACAATGAGTGATATACATAAAAATGAGTTTATTGAATTAAGAAACTCGAAACGATACATATAACGATTATCGTTATAGTAACGTCTTACTAAATACATATGAATTATATTAAGATATTGATACACTATGTTTAAACATGATAAATGATAAGTAAACATATCATTAAGTGTATTAACAATGAACTACATATGTAAAAACAAGACTACTAACTTAAGGATTTCGAAACGAGACATATATGTAACGATTATCGTTGTAATGACATTTAAATGTATATATATATCATATTAAGATATATTAATACATCATAATATCATGATAATATAATAATTTAACATCTCATTAGATATAATAAACAATGGGTTAACAACATTTAACAAGATCGTTAACTTGAAGGTTTCAAAACAACACTTACATGTAACGACTAACGATGACTTAACGACTCAGTTAAAATCAATATACATATAGTGTTTTAATATGTATTCATACACTTTTGGAAGACTTCAAGACACTTATCAAAGTACTTCTACTTAACAAAAATACTTACAATTACATCCTCATTCATTTTCATCAATAATTCTACTCGTATGCACTCGTATTTGTACTCATACAATACACAGCTTCTAAATGTATTTACTATTGGTATATACACTCCAATGATCAGCTCTTAGTAGCCCATGTGAGTTACCTAACACATCTGGGAACCATCATTTGACAACTAGCATAAAATATCTAACAAAACAACAAACTAATGGAGCCTATATTGACTCTATACATTCACGTGAAAGAGCAACCACAAACACACTTTCATTTTCAATTTTCATGCATCAAACTCATCTCTCTCAAGTGTTCTTCCTTTGTTCTAAGTGTTCTTCATCATCTTCAACAAAATCTAGCTCAATATAACTCAATCTAGCTAAGCTAGATCAAATTACAAAATAACTACTCAAGAACACACCAACAACACTTCCAAGTTTGCTAGTTTACTTCCAATCTTGCAAATCCACTTTAAGTGATCATCCAACCTCAAGAAATCTTTTTTCTTTATAGTAAGATATCTTTTTAATACAAGGTAATACTCATATTCAAAGTTTGATTCAATTTCTATAACTATAGCAATCTTATTTCGAGTGGAAATCTTACTTGAACTTGTTTTCATGTCATGATTCTGCTTCAAGAACTTTCAAGCTATCCAAGAATCCTTTGAAGCTAGATCTATTTTTCTCATTTCCAGTAGGTTTATCCACAAAACTTGAGGTAGTAATGATATTCATAACATCATTAGAATCATATATATAAAACTATCTTATTCAAAGGTTTGAACTTGTAATCACTAGAACATAGTTTAGTTATTCTAAACTTGTTCGCAAACAAAAGTTAATACTTCTAACTTGACTTTTAAAATCAACTAGACACATGTTCTATATCTATATAATATGCTAACTTAATGATTTAAAACCTGAAAACACGAAAAACACCGTAAAACCGGACATACGCCGTCGTAGTAACACCGCGGGCTGTTTTGGGTTTGTTAATTAAAAACTATGATAAACTTTGATTTAAAAGTTATTCTTCTGGGAAAATGATTTATCTTATGAACCTGAAACTATATCCAAAAATCATGGTTAAACTCAAAGTGGAAGTATGTTTTTTCAAAATGGTCATCAAGACGTCGTTCTTTCGACTGAAATGACTACCTCTTACAATATTGACTTGTAACCTGTATTTCTGACTATAAACTTATACTTTTTCTGTTTAGTTTCATAAATTTCAGTTCATTATGAAACTATAGCAACTTGAATCACTCAAAACGGATTTAAAACGAAGAAATTATGGGTAAAACAAGATTGGATAATTTTGATTGTTGTAGCTACGTGAAATTTGTAACAAATCTATACAAATAATAACTTAACTAACTTATATTGTATTATACATGTATTCTAACATATATTTTGTAATCTTGGGATACCATAGACACAAATACAATATTTTTACATATCATATCGACCCATCTATATATATATTTCGGAACAACCATAGACACTCTATATGCAGTAATGTTTGAGTTAGCTATACAGGGTTGAGGTTGATTCCAAAATAATATATATACTTTGAGTTGTGATCGAGTCTGAGACTTGTAGACACTGGGTCGTGGATTGATTCGAGATAATATATATTGCTTTATTTCTGTACATCTAACTGTGGACAACTAGTTGTAGGTTACTAACGAGGACTGCTGACTTAACAAACTCAAATCATTAAAACGTAATAAAAATGTTGTAAATATATTTTGAACATACTTTGATATATATGTACATATTTGTTATAGGTTCGTGAATCGACCAGTGGCCAAGTCTTATTCCGACGAAGGAAAAATCTGTGAAAGTGAGTTATAGTCCCACTTTTAAATCTAATATTTTTGAGATGAGAATACATGTAGCTTTATAAAGGTTTTACAAAATAGACACAAGTACTTGAAATTACATTCTATGTTGGATTATAAATACCGAATATCACCCTTTTAGCTTGGTAGCCTAAGAATTAGGGAACAGACACCCTAATTTACGCGAATCTTAAAGGTAGATCTACGGGCACTAACTCCCCCCATACTGGAAAATGATATGCTTTAGTACTTCGAGTTATTAATACAGATGAATTTCTGTTTTGGGGATATTCTATATGCATTTTTTTAATGTCGGTTGTGATGACCCGAATATTTCCGATCAAATTTAAACTTTAATCTTTATATGTTTTTGACACGATAAGCTAAATCTGTAATGTTGAGTCTCGAAAATTTTGACCTGTTTCATATATGCGATTGATCTTCGATCAATCCCGACGATTCACGAACCATTATTTGTAAATAAATGTGTATACATATAAATATAAATATCAATGTATGTATATATAATAACTTAAAATAATAGTATACGATATAATTAAATTGTTAATAAAATAAATCTATATATGTATGTAAGGTATATTGAATGTATATTTATATGGTTTCTAATTTAATTAGTAAACGATTATAACACACGCCCATTATTTCGATTAATATTAAATAAGTTGTGAGCTGGTGTGTGTAATAAAATAAATAATAGACGAGCCCACTCGATCATGTTTCACACATTTTATGACTAAAATAAATACATGAACTTAATCTTAAAAATTTAGGTTTTATCTGTGTACATTCTATTCGTAACAAATTAACATTGAAGCACGAAATCCAGTCCGTGAAAGGAATAATAGACGACGGCTAAAAATTCACACGTTTATATTTTAAATTATAATATAATTATTATTATATTATTATTCCTAAACTTTGAGAATTGAGAATTCACGGACATGAATCTATATATGATACGTTGCCCACAATCAAAATTTGTTATATGTCTCTATCCGAATGATTCTTGCTGTCTCCACTAATTGGGTAAACTTTCTTATTTACTATACTAAATCGTGACATTTGATTGCCACAAACAAAACTACAAGAATGTTGCTGTATGTTTCTATTACCTTTTTGAATTCTAAGATTCATAATATATTATTATCATTATAATTACATTTATGTATATACACATAGATATATCGCTTGCATAATTGGAAAAACATCATCATTCATCTTCTTCTCTAACTGCCGACCTTCACCACTCTACACAACTCATATCCTTCATCTCTACATCGAAACCCCATTACAAGTTCATCAATTTCTTTAAACAAAGCATGTTACTACACCTCTGTGTTATTAAAATTTTGGACAGAGAAACACCACCTTAATCGAATTCCTTACAACTGCTATACTTGTCTTTTTGGGTTCGGTTAATCGAGAACACGCTTCCTATTTCCTGGTTACTATTGGCCGAAGGAATCCATCACCATGACCCAGAAATTTCCGATCAAATTTAAACTTTAATCTTTATATGTTTCCGACACGATAAGCTAAATCTGTAATGTTGAGTCTCGAAAATTTTGAACTGTTTCATATATGCGGTTGACCTTCGATCAATCCCGACGATTCACGAACCATTATTTGTAAATAAATGTGTATACATATAAATATAAATATCAATGTATGTATATATAATAACTTAAAATAATAATATATGATATAATTAAATTGTTATTAAAATAAATCTATATATGTATGTAAGGTATATTGAATGTATATTTATATGGTTTCTAATTTAATTAGTAAACAATTATAACACACGCCCATTATTTCGAATAATATTAAATAAGTTATGAGCTGGTGTGTGTAATAAAATAAATAATAGACGAGCCCACTCGATCATGTTTCACACATTTTATGACTAAAATAAATACATGAACTTAATCTTAAAAATTTAGATTTTATCTGTGTACATTCTATTCGCAACAAATTAACATTGAAGCACGAAATCAAGTCCGTGAAAGGAATAATAGATGACGGCTAAAAATTAACACGTTTATATTTTAAATTATAATATAATTATTATTATATTATTATTCCTAAACTTTGAGAATTGAGAATTCACGGACATGAATCTATATATGATACGTTGCCCACAATCAAAATTTGTTATATGTCTCTATCCGAATGATTCTTGCTGTCTCCACTAATTGTGTAAACTTTCTTATTTACTATACTAAATCGTGACATTTGATTGCCACAAATAAAACTACAAGAATGTTGCTGTATGTTTCTATTACCTTTTTGAATTCTAAGATTCATAATATATTATTATCATTATAATTACATTTATGTATATACACATAGATATATCGCTTGCATAATTGGAAAAACATCATCATTCATCTTCTTCTCTAACTGCCGACCTTCACCACTCTACACAATTCATCTCCTTCATCTCTACATCGAAACCCCATTACAAGTTCATCAACTTATTTAAACAAAACATGTTACTACACCTCTGTGTTATTAAAATTTTGGAAAGAGAAACACCACCTTAATCGAATTCCTTACAACTGCTATACTTGTCTTTTTGGGTTCGGTTAATCGAGAACACGCTTCCTATTTCCTGGTTACTGTTGGCCGAAGCAATCCATCACCATTAGTCACCCTACAACACCAATAACCATTAGTCACCCTATGTTCGCCACCCATCCAATCCATCATCACCATAATATAACACACAAACACCACCACCTCCGTTGAACTATTCGTTGTTTCTAGCTTTTCTGTTTCTTCTTCGGTTCAAGAACAAAACAAACCTCACAAACCATCAAACCCTACGGTATCGCTACTGTTATAGTTATTGCAACTACTACGTCTTCCTTTTCTGTTTTTGGTTTTGATACAAACACAAACCCTCTTCGTTGACCACCTCTATTTCCTTCAACAAATCAAACCACCACCATGAACAAACCAATTCGAACACCATACCAAAGTGAACTGTTGTTACACTGTTTCTGTCTGCTATTTTAGTCACCACTGAATACTACCACCACCTTGAGATAACCACTCTCACCATGAGTAATGAACCACCTCATCTCTTTTTCTCTCTCTCTATATATACGTATATATATATATATATATATATATATATATATATATATATATATATATATATATATCTTGTGTTTAATCACGGCTAGAACAACAAGAACCATCACAAAAAACCACTGCAACTTCCATAATTTGTTCTTCTTCTTTTCGTGAATCATCATTTACACCGAATTATCAAACCTCACAAGCTATTCATCAATATTATTTTATTCTTAATCGAACGTGTGCACTGTTTCTGTTTCGAACCGGAAAACACATACATCATAAACGATTGTTACCTTACTGTATCACCTTTGTGTCATCAGACAACAAAAACCCTACAAGTAATTCGATTTCTCCTAATCCCTTTGCTTTAAGAGTGATACGTTCAAACAGGCCAAGGATAAATAATCCAATGATGTGGGGACTTGAAAGCACATAAAACTCAATGAATGATGATTATGATTAGTGGAGGATCGAGCTGTATATGTTTCCTTTTTGAAACCCCACGTGATTTTTTTTATTAAAGCTATTATATGATATTAAGAGGAGAGTGTCGGCTTATTTGATCTCTGTTACAATTCTAGATATTTAAACTCGATAGTCGTATATTTTGTTGATGGGCCGATGTTAAATCTTTGTTGTTGGGCTAATATAATCTAACATTTATATGGTTCATTTATCTATTACGCTAATTGGGCCGAGGTATTATAAGGAGTACGCTGCACATGATACATATGATGAAAATGATACTCGCTGTATGATGATGAATATGATTAAGAATGATGATGATGACCGTGATGTTATAATGGCGAGATAGATTATGATATTGATGATGATGTCGATTAGGTGATGTATATAATGATGAGGATGTTTGGTTATATAGGTGAGGATGTTGATGATGATTTTAGGATGAAAATGATAAACGGTTTATACTTAATAAAGTATTAGATTCACAAATTATTATCAAAACATACTAACGGTTCAGTGGTTAAGTTGGTGCTTGATAGGCGGGTGGTCTAGAGTTCGAATCCTGGTTGCTACGTTATAGTATATATTTTTTTTCTTTTCTAATAACTACACAAGTTGGGCCGAGATCTAACATTAAATTCCAGATGGGCCGAATACTAAATCTCTGTTGGGTCAAGTTCTAATTTATTGTTGGGCCGAAATATATGGGCCGAAAGAAGTTGGGGCCATATGGGTTATAAAAATTAGATGGGATTGTAAAGCAGAAAAAGAATAACAGTGTAATGGTTAAGCTAGTTGGTTTGAACGAGAGGTCACGGGTTCAAGTTTGATTCATACCATTTTGTTTAGGGAAAAGCTTTAAAGGTAGTTACTTGGTTATTATTATTATTATTATTATGATTATTACTATTATTATGATTATTATTATTATTATTTTTATTATTATTATTATTATTATTATTATTATTATTATTATTATTATTATTATTATTATTATTGTTATCAAAATTATTATCATATTTATTAGTATTATCTTTATCATTATTATTATTAATATTACTATTAAAATTATTATTTTTACAACAAATATTATTTATACAAAATATATTCATTACGTATATCATAAATAAACTAATATTACATAATATCATGTTTTTAACTAATATAATATTACTTAAAGTAATATAACATTTATTAAATTATATAATATATACATATTATAACAGATTATAAGTATTAATATGAAAATATATAAGGACATTAGTCTTAATACGATATAAACTTAGTTGAGTGGTATTATATGTGTTAATATAAATACTTGATATAGGTTCGTAAATCCGAGGCCAACCCTGCGTCGTTCAATATAGTCATATGTATTTTTACTACAAAATACATTAGGGGAGTTCATTTGATTCCCTTTTACTCTTTACATTTTTGGGACTGAGAATACATGCGCTGTTTTTACAACTTCTTTATTAAATGCCTTTGAAATCTATATTTTTGGATTGAGATGCTTTTATAAATGTTTAACGAGATAGACACAAGCAAAACATTCCTCGAATGAATTATTATGCAGACAGAAGTTCTGCGGATTATTATTGAATTAGTTGGACGTGATAATTGCCACTAATTATTGTGAATATTTTCCCTGATTATTATTGTTTGGTAACCTAAGAATTAGAATTGGGTATGGCCCTAATTCACGTGAATCCTAAAGGTAGCTACCGGGTTTAACACCCCCACCCAGAATATTCACTAGACGGAAGGGCTAGTGGGCATGGTGTTTAGTACTTCGAAGTTTATATGATTATTATACAGACAAGATGTTCTGTTTTGGGGATATTATTATGCGCATTATATGTTAAGGTCAGTTACCAAGCCAAGCTATGAAAGAAATGAAAAGTGAATGTTATGTATTGAGAGAATGATTTTATACACAGGTTATGTGTATGTAATTTTTGTGCACAAGATATGTGTACGGTTACTAAAATTTATGAAAGATGATTTCGTACACAAGAAAGGTGTACTGTATTTAAAAGGTATCGCATGTACATTACAGGTGGGTATAGGATTCGGGCCCATTTGTACCATGCAGGATTTAAATCTTGTGGTCTATCAAAATGACGAATTTTATTGTTTTATGATAAACGAATGAACTCACCAACCTTTTGGTTGATACTTGAAAGCATGTTTATTCTCAGGTTTGAAAGAAATCTTCCGCTGTGCATTAGCTCATTTTAAAGATATTACTTGGAGTCATTCATGACATATTTCAAAAGACGTTGCATTCAAGTCATTGAAGTTCATTAGAGATTATTATTAAGTAAATGATAGATTAGGTCATTTATAGTTTTGATATTATGAAATTGTATGCATACCTGTCAACTTTCGATGAAATGAAAGTTTGTCTTTTAAAAACGAATGCAATGTTTGTAAAATGTATCATATAGAGGTCAAATACCTCGCGATGTAATCATATGTAATGTTCTCGTCCATATGGATTTGGTCGGGGCACTACAGGTGGTATCAGAGCGGTGGTCTTAGCGAACCAGGTCTTGCATTAGTGTGTCTAACTGATAGTTGTTTAGATGCATTAGTGGGTCTTGACTTGGACCGTGTCTGCATGTCAAAAGTTTTGCTTATCATTTCATGTCAAAAATTATTTGCTTATCATCCTTAAAGTCTAGACACATCTTACTGCATTTAGTGCATCGATAGTGTATAGACCAAATTCATATCTTAGCGTATCTGTTACTGTAGACTTTATCTGACACGTTTCTTTAATTCTCTTCGTAATCTACGGGATCTTCTGTACTATGTATAGGTATTCTATGTAATTAGAATATCATCCGATATCCGAAAATCATTTCATATTGAAAAATCCTTTATTCAATCGTACGCAATGGAACTCACCATTTGTTCAAGTCCCTCGGATTCCGATATGGAGTCCCACTCCAGCTCCGAAAGCAGCGTCACCAGAATGAATCAATCAATCAGTCATCCCCAATTCATCTGATGGGTTCGTAGTCGACTTAATCAATGGAGACGCGAAGAAGGTAATCCTTTACATCAACCGAATTCACCTCTTGGTGAAGAACTTGAATCACTTACCGGTGAACCAATCCGAAACACCATTTTCACCCTCATTACCCGAATATCTCGCCATGATTATATACTATCTCAAATCCAAAACCTTATACATCCGCTCGTTTCGACCGAGAATCATCCCGGAGTAATAAGTCAACGAGCTTCACACCCGAGTTGTAGTCTTGAAAAGTATGGTGCAAAACTTACCAGCTTCAACAACATCAACAGTACCACCATCACCAACAGAAACATCTACATCACACACCTCAAAATCACAATCTGTTCCACGAACATCAACATCATACGCACCATGGATACCAAGGAGTACCAACAGCAATTAACGATGAAGTATTGATCCATAACTTCATTAATATTCTGCGAAGAATATGTGGTTCCTAATAGTTTTAGAGATTACTTATTCTAGCTCAAACCAAAAATCAAATGAGTCTAATATTATATTGACTCATTAAATCCATGATTACATGTGAAGAAAATATATATGTAAGTATATTTTCATAAAGATTGTAATTAAAAATTCTTTCGTACAAACTGTTAATGGTGAAAATATTTTAACGGGTAGAGGAATATTTAGATTTCACATTAATAAATTACACTGTACATTCTTCAATTCAGATTCAGCAGTCATTAACAACACTGCTCAAATTCACACATATACGTATCCGTTCACCAAAGAACAACTATTTTCATCCAAGTTCAATTTCATATTCGGATTTTGACCGATCAAAATCCAAGTCAAGATTTGACAAGTGGCATAATGAAGAAAATAATGAACAAAATAAAATTGATTAGTAACCAATTAATTAACTACGTAAAACTTTAAAACTATATTAACCAAATCCTAGCTAACTGTTCCTAGCTAACTGTTCCTATATGACTATTTCCTTAAAATATATTAGTTTTGGTGGAACTATTGAACTATTGGACAATTGGACTACTATCATGGACAATTAAAAAGTATTAAAAGAGTAGGAAATATTAAATACAACACATTTCGACTTAAAAGATTGTAAATAAATTACATCTACTACGGTTAAATATTTCCTAAAGTTTGCCACTTGATTTCATCTTAAATCTTATTTGTATTTTTACAATTACAATCTGCGTTCAAACTTTTCATGATTCTTGAAAACTCCTCAATCGATAGGATGAACAAACCGCACTTCATTTACGGAAGGAAAGATTGATACATATAGTTATGCACCTAAAAACACTCGGAACCTGAGTAAACCTTTAACACGTATCTCTGCTAGCTCCTTTGGCGTTGTTATTACCGAAAATAACTTTGAAATTCCTTTTCAAATTAGCCAGTTTTGTCACAGCTCCAGCAAGTCCACTTCGACTTTTCAGTTGGACTAGTCTTATTATAACCTCGATAGATACGTTGCCTTTTCGCCATTGTTACTGGGGAACCTTTCATATTCCGCCACATTAGCATTAAACTTATCAACTACTTCATTAACCTTCAACTTAAGCCTCTCCGAAAAGTCACTATACTTATTCATTGAAACCCCATCTTTTACTCATCCGCATCTTGCAACAAGCATTGCCATACCAATTACTGAAAATCAGCAATCAGTATTTTGAAATCTCGCAGCGTATCTACTTCAATAGTTATATATATACCTATAACGTATATCTCCTAAACTTACACACTTCGAATGTGAAGTTTCTGAAAAACATCTCAAAATATGAACTAGTTCTTGAAATGCTAATGAAGCAGCAAAAAAAAAAAAAAAAAAAAAAACTGTAAACGACTTTAACAGTCAAAAGTTTGATGATAAAGATTAATGTGTTGGTAAAGCCCAGAAAAAGAGAAGAGTTGGTACTGAACAACGGACTGAGCAGACCGTGAAGGAGACCAAGGATAAATACAAGGACCAAAGTCTGTATTTAAAGAATCTTGATGACTCTATTTCTGACGAAGTTATTAACGAATACCTTGCTCCTGAATCTAAACCTTTGCAGACAATATTCTTCATCATCATCATATCTTAAACATTCTAAGATATCATCGTATCTTTCATTATAAATATCTTCGATATTACTAAAGATATATTCCCAACTATTCTTATCTGAAATCATTTATCTCTCCGTAATATCTACGTTACAACATAAAAGAACTGTGTTAGTTTCTAAATTCTGAAAAATTCAAATTTAAAATATGAATGTTTTTGAAGTAGTGTTGGGAACTGATGCATGAGTTAGTATAATATAATGACACTTGATCAACGTGATTATATTACAGTAATTCATGCTGAGTTTCTAATGGAATGTGATGATTCACAGAACATACCGTCATCATGTGCCATTTACATGACTCTTACATTCTACCCAGTCTCCAAACATAATAAGAACATATCTTCTTAATAGTTCTATCTTTTCGAAGATTCCGGTAATTTGCCAAATCAAGATCGTGCCATTACGATTTCTTTCTGAGTACATTAACTATGTTCATTTCAAAATCCATACGAATTCTGGACCATTATTCGCTTGACTGGAAGTTGAGAAGAGGAGACAAAAATATGGAACTCTTGAATATAAACGAAAATATAAAGCTCGACAACAATTACAAACCGTGCATATCAATACGTATTGCCACGTAAAGACACTGGAAAATTAATAACACTATAACCCCAAGATAATAGTAGAAGTAAATAAAATCCTCCGGTGGCAGATGAAAAAGAAGAATGACAGATATGAAGGTTAGGAGTATATCGAGAACCAGAACTGGATGGAGCATATTGACAAATGATTCAAAGTATGAATTAAAAGAGAAAGAATAGAAGGTGTGAGTTGTAAGGAAACGAAGGGGGTGGATTTATAGTAAAATATCCGACAGAGTAATCAAAACGGATGATCGCATTTAAAGCGGATTCTAATTCCCTTGATTACCGAAGAATCAAATCTTATTACGAAGATTTCCTCCAAATCTCTTAAACTTAGAAATCAATCCTATCTACGTCAAAAGATATGACGAATCTATACCTACTCATTTCACTCTTTGGTGATAGCTTCACTTGTACTCTTCACAAAATTAAATGGTTTTATCCATATCCATATTACTCAATGATGATAAAACTCTATTTATCAACTCATATTTGTCATGAAAACATTCTTATTGTTATCCATGACGACCCCTATCAAATTTCGGGAACGAAATTTCTTTAACAGGTAGGTACTGTGATGACCCAGAAATTTTCGATCAAATTTAAACTTTAATCTTTATATGTTTCCGACACGATAAGCTAAATCTGTAATGTTGAGTCTCGAAAATTTTGAACTGTTTCATATATGCGATTGACCGTCGATCAATCACGACGATTCACGAACCATTATTTGTAAATAAATGTGTATACATATAAATATAAATATCAATGTATGTATATATAATAACTTAAAATAATAATATACGATATAATTAAATTGTTATTAAAATAAATCTATATATGTATGTAAGGTATATTGAATGTATATTTATATGGTTTCTAATTTAATTAGTAAACGATTATAACACACGCCCATTATTTCGAATAATATTAAATAAGTTGTGAGCTGGTGTGTGTAATAAAATAAATAATAGACGAGCCCACTCGATCATGTTTCACACATTTTATGACTAAAATAAATACATGAACTTAATCTTAAAAATTTAGATTTTATCTGTGTACATTCTATTCGCAACAAATTAACATTGAAGCACGAAATCCAGTCCGTGAAAGGAATAATAGACGGCGGCTAAAAATTCACACGTTTATATTTTAAATTATAATATAATTATTATTATATTATTATTCCTAAACTTTGAGAATTGAGAATTCACGGACATGAATCTATATATGATACGTTGCCCACAATCAAAATTTGTTATATGTCTCTATCCGAATGATTCTTGCTGTCTTCACTAATTGTGTAAACTTTCTTATTTACTATACTAAATTGTGACATTTGATTGCCACAAACAAAACTATAAGAATGTTGCTGTATGTTTCTATTACCTTTTTGAATTCTAAGATTCATAATATATTATTATCATTATAATTACATTTATGTATATACACATAGATATATCGCTTGCATAATTGGAAAAACATCATCATTCATCTTCTTCTCTAACTGCCGACTTTCACCACTCTACACAATTCATCTCCTTTATCTCTACATCGAAACTCCATTACAAGTTCATCAATTTCTTTAAACAAAACATGTTACTACACCTCTGTGTTATTAAAATTTTAGACAGAGAAACACCACCTTATTCGAATTCCTTACAACTGATATACTTATCTTTTTGGGTTCGGTTAATCGAGAACACGCTTCCTATTTCCTGGTTACTGTTGGCCGAAGCAATCCATCACCATTAGTCACCCTACAACACCAATAACCATCATTATTGCTACTGCTTTTATGTCAATTATGAATCAATAATCATCACCACTTTCACCACCTTAAACGGTTACCCGTTATTTGTTCTATTTCAAGCACGACCCAAAACGATCACCATTCTCCATCAATTACTCACCACCTTGAAGCCACCTATGTTCGCCAACCATCCAATCCATCATCACCATAATACAACACACAAACACCACCACCTCCGTTGAACTATTCGTTGTTTCTAGCTTTTCTGTTTCTTCTTCGGTTCAAGAATAAAACAAACCTCACAAACCATCAAACCCTACGGTATCACTACTGTTATAGTTATTGCAACTACTACGTCTTCCTTTTCTGTTTTTGGTTTTGATACAAACATAAACCTTCTTCGTTGACCACCTCTATTTCCTTCAACAAATCAAACCACCACCATGAACAAACCAATTCGAACACCACACCAAAGTGAATTGTTGTTACACTGTTTCTGTCTGCTATTTTAGTCACCACCGAATACTACCACCACCTTGAGATAACCACTCTCACCATGAGTAATGAACCACCTCATCTCTTTTCTCTCTCTATATATACGTATATATATATATATATATTATGTTTAATCACGGCTAGAACAACAACAACCATCACAAACAACCACTGCAACTTCCATAATTTGTTATTCTTCTTTTCGTGAATCATCATTTACATCGAATTATCAAACCTCACAAGCTATTAATCAATATTATTTTATTCTTAATTGAACGTGTGCACTGTTTCTGTTTTGAACCGGAAAACACATACATCATAAACGATTGTTACCTCACTGTATCACCTTTGTGGCATCAGACAACAAAAACCCTACAAGTAATTCGATTTCTCCTAATCCCTTTGCTTTAAGAGTGATACGTTCAAACAGGCCAAGGATAAATAATCCAATGATGTGGGGACTTGAAAGCACATAAAACTCAATGAATGATGATTATGATTAGTGGAGGATCGAGCTGTATATGTTTCCTTTTTGAAACCCCACGTGATTTTTTTTTTATTAAAGGTATTATATGATATTAAGAGGAGAGTGTCGGCTTATTTGATCTCTGTTACAATTCTAAATATTTAAACTCGACAGTCGTATATTTTGTTGATGGGCCTAGGTTAAATCTTTGTTGTTGGGCTAATATAATCTAACATTTATATGGTTCATTTATCTATTACGCTAATTGGGCCGAGGTATTATAAGGAGTACGCTGCACATGATACATATGATGAAAATGATACTCGCTGTATGATGCTGAATTTGATTAAGAATGATGATGATAACCGTTATGTTATAATGGCGAGATAGATTATGATATTGATGATGATGTCGATTAGGTGATGTATATAATGATGAGGATGTTTGGTTATATAGGTGAGGATGTTGATGATTAATTTAGGATGAAAATGATGAATGGTTTATACTTAATAAAGTATTAGATTCGCAAATTATTACCAAAACATACTAACGGTTCAGTGGTTAAGTTGGTGCTTGATAGGCGGGTGGTCTAGAGTTCGAATCCTGGTTGCTACGTTATAGTATATATTTTTTTCTTTTCTAATAACTACACAAGTTGGGCCGAGATCCAACATTAAATTCCAGATGGGCCGAATACTAAATCTCTGTTGGGTCATGTTCTAATTTACTGTTGGGCCAAAATATATGGGCCGAAAGAAGTTGGGGCCATATGGGTTATAAAAATTAGATGGGATTATAAAGCAGAAAAAGAATAACAGTGTAATGGTTGAGCTAGTTGGTTTGAACGAGAGGTCACGGGTTCAAATTTGATTCATGCCATTTTGTTTAGGGAAAAGCTTTAAAGGTAGTTACTTGGTTATTATTATTATGATTATTATTATTATTATTATTATTATTATTATTATTATTATTATTATTATTATTATTATTATTATTATTATTATTATTATTATTATTCTTATTATTATTATTATTATTATTATTATTATTATCAAAATTATTATCATATTTATTAGTATTATCTTTATCATTATTATTATTAATATTACTATTAAAATTATTATTTTTACAACAAATATTATTTATACAAAATATATTCATTACGTATATCATAAATAAACTAATATTACATAATATCATGTTTTTAACTAATATAATATTACTTAAAGTAATATAACATTTATTAAATTATATAATATATACATATTATAACAGATTATAAGTATTAATATGAAAATATATAAGGACATTAGTCTTAATACGATATAAACTTAGTTGAGTGGTATTATATGTGTTAATATAAATACTTGATATAGGTTCGTGAATCCGAGGGCAACCCTGCGTCGTTCAATATAGTCATATGTATTTTTACTACAAAATACATTAGGTGAGTTCATTTGATTCCCTTTTACTCTTTACATTTTTGGGACTGAGAATACATGCGCTGTTTTTACAACTGCTTTATTAAATGCATTTGAAATCTATATTTTTGGACTGAGATGCTTTATAAATGTTTGACGAGATAGACACAAGCAAAACATTCCTCGAATGAATTATTATGTAGACAGAAGTTCTGCGGATTATTATTGAATTAGTTGGACGTGATAATTGCCACTAATTGTTGTGAATATTTCCCCTGATTATTATTGCTTGGTAACCTAAGAATTAGAATCGGGTATGGCCCTAATTCACGCGAATCCTAAAGGTAGCTACCGGGTTTAACACCCCCACCCAGAATGTTCACTAGACGGAAGGGCTAGTGGGCATGGTGTCTAGTACTTCGAAGTTTATATGATTATTATACAGACGAGATGTTCTGTTTTGGGGATATTATTATGCGCATTATATGTTAAGGTCAGTTACCAAGCCAAGCTATGAAAGAAATGAAAAGTGAATGTTATGTATCGAGAGAATGATTTTATACACAGGTTATGTGTATGTTATTTTTGTGCACAAGATATGTGTACGGTTACTAAAATTTATGAAAGATGATTTCGTACACAAGAAAGGTGTACTGTATTTAAAAGATATCGCATGTACATTACTGGTGGGTATAGGATTCGGGCCCATTTGTACCATGCATGATTTAAATCTTGTGGTCTATCAAAATGATGAATTTTATTGTTTTATGATAAACGAATGAACTCACCAACCTTTTGGTTGACACTTGAAAGCATGTTTATTCTCAGGTTTGAAAGAAATCTTCCGCTGTGCATTAGCTCATTTTAAAGATATTACTTGGAGTCATTCATGACATATTTCAAAAGACATTGCATTCGAGTCGTTGAAGTTCATTAGAGATTATTATTAAGTAAATGACAGATTAGGTCATTTATAGTTTTGATATTATGAAATGGTATGCATACCTGTCAACTTTCGATGAAATGAAAGTTTGTCTTTTAAAAATGAATACAATGTTTGTAAAATGTATTATATAGAGGTCAAATACCTCGCGATGTAATCATATGTAATGTTCTCGTCCATATAGATTTGGTCGGGGCACTACATCGGTTACCAGGTGTTCAACATATGAATGATTTTTATACAGATTGTATGTTATTGAAAGATGAAATCTTGTGGTCTATTATTACGATTTGATATATATAGGTTAAACCTATAACTCACCAACATTTTTATTGACGTTTAAAGCATGTTTATTCTCAGGTGATTATTAAGATCTTCCGCTGTTGCATGCTAAAATATGGACAAGATTTGGTGTCAGCATGCTTGTATAATTTTGTTTAAAACTGCATTCGAGATTTACTTTGTTGTAACATATTAATATTGTAAATCAATATGTATTGGTCGTGTGTAAGTGTGATATTTTTAGATTATCAAATTCTTGATAAACTAGGTGGTGTCCTTTTAACCTTGTCAATAAAATAAAGGTTATGGTTTGTTTTAAAAATGAATGCAGTCTTTGAAAAACGTCTCATATAGAGGTCAAAACCTCGCAAAGAAATCAATTAATATGAAACGTTTATAATCGATATGAACGGGACATTTCAGTTATCTTGCATTCCGAGTTTCGGTCACATTTCGGTGAATGACCTTATGTGCTGCTAAGGTGAGTTTCATTTGCTCCTTTTTTAATTGCTTTTGCAATCTATATTTTTGGGCTGAGAATACATGCACTTTATTTTAAACGCAATGGATACAAATACATACTAAATTCTACACTGAGTTTGAACCAAAAATCCCTTAGCTTTAGTAACTAGTAACTGCCGGTTATAAGGACTGGTGGGCGCGAGTAGTTATATATGGATCTATAGGGCTTGACATCCCCGTCTGTTCCAGATATAGAAACCTGTAACATTCCTGATTTTTTTTTCAAATACAGGGGAAGACCTGGTTATTATATATACATAAAAGTCTGGGTGTTATATTAAATATTACAATAACTTTTAATATAAAGGACACGACATCAGAGTTTTCGGCTTTGTCAAACATATCTTCCAGCATCCCATCTTCAGCCTGATAACTAGCATATGACAAATCCAAAACCTGCAGGGAAGATGTGGGGGATTAGCACGAAGCTAAGTGAGTGCAACTAACTACAGGCATAGCATACAGAAGTGTTATACTAATCATGTCACAAAATCTAACACACAAACATCACCCAAGTGCCGTCTACAGAGACTCTGGCGGCTCGGCCAAACCATTAACCACCAGCTGATCGGACTAGGGCTTACCAGAAGTTCCTCCACCACCGTATGTATATATATAATCCACACGCGACGGATGCGTCATTCACATATATATACACTACGATTGTCTAGGCCACCACATGAGGAACCCAACCCGCAGGTTGATCTCTCCTACCGAGGCCACCACACAATAGGGACGCACTGGGCTCCAGCAGACAAGCATCAACCAACATGCAGTCATCACATCATTCTAACTAACTGTATTAGTAAGTATAACTAACAAGCATGACAATCATAATATAACATGCTACTCTATACTATATACTCCAGTTAGTCCCACTCACCGATACCGGCAGCACTCGGTAGTCTAATGTCACCGAGTCTTCTCCTCGTCCATATCACCTGGTAACAAATACTGAATAAGTTAGTAATCGTATTCCAATACTAACTAGTAACACTCTCACTCGCACATTTGAGAACACTCAACCGTGCGGTTGACAACTTACTCGTACGTTTGGTCTATGACTGAACGCCCATCAATGAATCCAATGATCCGTACAGTTCACCACACGAGTGACAAGTGACTCGTACGAGTCACATCTCAGCCGTACGTATTACCTTAACCAAAACAATAGTTCTCCATAACCACTCACTCGCACGGTTCATAACACGATTGACCCCCCAACCGTACAAGTGAAGGCTCACTCGTGCGAGTGATGAAGAACAGTAACATCAGCTGTTTAAACGGGTTTCAACTCAAAATGTACAACATAAACATCAATTCATACAGTAAGTTATCACATAACATCATATATTCACTATATGATAAGCCTACATCATAAACTCAATCAATAACGACACTAAACGAGTACAAAACAAGACATACACTTAAAAACCCCTAATTCTGACCAAAATACAGTTTGATCTAGCTTCTTAAAACCTTATCATTGAATAGTAAACTTCAAGACGATTCCAAAGATTTTTTATTCATCAAAAACGGAGTTACGGTTTGAAAGTTACAGCCTTTTCAAGTTTACCAAAAACTGACCAGTGCTCACTCGCGCGGACGAGACCTCACTCGTGCGAGTGAGTCCTGAACCACGTGGTTGAGCCTCAAACGTGTGGTCACTCGTACGAGTGACCTGTCAGAAGTGTTGGAGCTGTTAGAACATTCCAGCTCGCTGATTTTTGCCATTTTGGCCCAAAAACTCGATTTTTACAATATCTAACACCAAAACCACTTCCAAAACATCATATAAACTATATAAAATATATTCTAACAACAATTGAGCATAAAAAACACTTAAGATCAAGAATCAAGCACCAAATTCATAATTTTACTCAAGAACATAAAATCCCATTTAACCAAGGATTAAAGCAATGATTTAAGCAAGCAAACCTGGTTAGATGATCACAAGGATGCTAGAAATCAGTCCCTCAAGCTTCTTAATCTAATCTATAACTTGAATCAATTAGGGTTTTGTGATGAAGGAATTTAGGTACGGGCTTCTTAACAAATTTGGGGAAAATGGACAAGAATTGTCTAGACCATGGTTATATGTTGTAAAGACCCGTCCTAATCCATAAGAACGAATACAATAACATATGATTACATTGCGAGGTATTTGACCTCTATATGATACATTTTACAAACATTGCATTCATTTTAAAAGACAAACTTTCATTACATCAAAAGTTGACAGACATGCATACCCTTTCATAATATATCCAAACTATAAATGACTTAATAGTAATCTTGTTGAACTCAACGACTTAAATGCAACATCTTTTGAAATATGTCATGAATGACTCCAAGTAATATCTCTAAATGAGTAAATGCACAGTGGAAGATTTCTTTCAAACCTGAGAATAAACATGCTTTCAAGTGTCAACCAAAAGGTTGGTGAGTTCATTAGTTTATCATAGACATTCATTTCCATCATTTTAATAGACCACAAGATTTCATATATTTAATTGTACACATAACCCGAGTACAAAATAATACGCGTAACCCGCGAATTAAAAATCATTCATATGGTGAACGCTTGATAACCGACTTAACTTTAATGCATAGAATATCCCCAAACAGAACCTCTCGTCTATATAATAATAATAATCTCGAAGTACTAAAGCATCCGTACCCCGGATGGGACTTGTCGAGGTCCATAGATCTATCTTTAGGATTCGCGTCAATTAGGGGCCATACCCGTTTCCTAATTATTAGGTTACCAAGCTAAAAAGGGGTGATATTCGATTTCGATAATCCAACCATAGAATGTAGTTTCGATCACTTGTGTCTATTTCGTAAAACATTCATAAAAATAGCGCATGTATTCTCAGTCCCAAAAATATATATAAAAAGAGAGTAATGAAACTCACAAAACTGTATTTCGTAGCAATAATGCATATGACGAACTTGAACAAGTGCAAGGTTGGCCTCGGATTCACGAACCTATATTAAGTATATATATTTATATGTTGGTCAATATCTGGTATAACAATTTAGGTCGAGTCGTAGTGTACCACAATCCTAATGCTCGAGACTAATATGCAAAAGTCAACAAAAGTCATCTTGACTAAAATGACTTCTAAAATTTATACATGATTATTATATTGTTTAAATATAGTCGTTTTATATATTTAAATATTTTTAATAGATTTTATTAGAGTAAATAATATAATTCATTTATTAATAAATAAAATTTTATATTAAAATTTATATAATAAAAATATACTTTTATATATCTTAAGTAATAAAATTTATAGAGTTCATTTAATATCATAAAAATAATATGATAAGTATTATTAATGTAATTATATTACACGTAATAAAATATCTTTGTGTCACATTCTTATTTGATAAAATAATACCGATAATACAATAGTAAGTAAAAGTTATATTATTTTGTAATAATAATTATTATTATTCTACTAATAAAAATAACAATATTTATTTTTACTAAAAATGATATTATGATAAAAAGATAATTTTTATTAATAATAAAACTAAAATGATAATAATAATGATATTTTATATTAACAATGATATTTCTATTAAAAATAATAATTTTAATAAAAATGATAGTTTTAATATTAATAATACTTTTAATAATAAAAATGATATTTTTGTCTAAATCAATAACTTACAATATTTTTATTTCTTGATGATACTTATACACATTATTTCCTAATTGATTCGCTTAATAGCTTTTAATATTCTTTTATATCGCATTCATAATAATGATAATAATAGCAATCATAATAATTAAATGATACTGATATTAGTTTTAATTATAATAATTCTAATAATAATATATGATAATATTAATGATAATACTAATAACTATTTTAATGATAATAATAATAATAATAATAATAATAATAATAATAATAATAATAATAATAATACTAATTATAACCTTAACGGTAGTAATAAAAATAACAATTTTAAATGATAATACCTTTTATATGACAACCCGGAAATTTCCGGCAAAATTTAAACAAATTCTTTACACGATTTCACTTAACCTCGACTAATTTTCGACGATTCACGAATAATTATTTGTAAATAATTATGTATTAGTATTATTACAAATATTTATTTAAATAATATTATCATTTATTTATTTTTAACATTTACAATCATTATTATTATCAATATTATTATTATTAATTATTGATATTGTTATTAGTATTATAATTACTATTATTATTATTATTATTATCATAGTTATAAATATTTTAACCATTATTATTATAAAAACAATACAATTTATTAATATCATTATTATTATAATTAGTAAGTAAAATTATGACTTTAGTTATTATTATGATTATTAATTATTATTACCATTATCATTTTCATTAATAATTAATATAGTTATTATTATTAATATAAAAATAATACTATTTATTATTATTATCATAAATTATCATTATCAATTATTATTTCTATTATTATTATTATCAATATTATTACTTTTATTATTATGAATAACATTATCAAATTATTATTATTAAATATATTAATTAATAATTAATATCAATTAAAAAATATATTAAAAAGTCAAATTAAATGTACTGATTATATAAATCTTTTTATATTATTTATATATATCGTGATCAGCATGTAATTTTTTTTAAAACAGATCATATCTGCTTTTATTCTGCTTTTATATTTTTTTATTAATCTATTTGATAGTGAGATTCCCATCGACTTCAATTAAGCTACAAAACAAATTGTTGTTAGTTGATCAAATCACTCACACATTATATGTATATATCATATGCTGTTAGTTGAAAAATCAAAAACAGAAAAATCAGAATATATAAAAAAAAAGAGAGGTTCGTCCTCTGTTCTTGTTCATTCTTCCAAAAACACGAATTCGAAACCAATTTCAAAATCCCTAAATGTAGTTCTGTCAGAAATCCCTCACTCAAACAACCTGTAAGTATCAACTCCCAATTGTTTCTATCGATTTCTAATTTTGAGGTCAAAGTTTCGGTTTCAAAAAGTCAAACAATTGTTCATCGACGAATTCGAATTTTCTGTTATGTTTCAGGTTAAATTGAGCATGTAGAAAGTTTATAGGATGGATTTCCGACCTAATTCGTGTAGAAAACGAGATCTAAAACAGCCTTAAATCCAAAACCCAACATTGAGTTCATATTTTTTTTACGCATATTCAGTACCGGCTGCTGCTATGCTTTTTTGATTTCTTTTGATTAAAAACACACCTATTCAGTTCGTTCTGGTGTGAATTACAAGCCTTAAATCAACTTCATTGCTATTGAATTGATTCTGTCGAATTGGATTAAATAATGATGAAGAAGAAATAGAAACAGATGTAATACGGGCTATAAATAATAAAAGGGGATTTAAATCAGAAAGACAGTCACAGCAGAATGGTTAAGGGGTGTTCGGGTTTACGAGAGGTCACAGGTTCGAGCCTTGTAGTGGCTATTTTTTTGGAAAAACTTTATAAACTCTTGAGGTAGTTATATATTATTATTATTATTATTATTATTATTATTATTATTATTATTATTATTATTATTATTATTATTATTATTATTATTATTATTATTATTATTATTATTATTATTATTATTATTATTATTATTATTATTAGAAAATACTTAATGTTATTATAAAGACTAACACATGATATTTATTATTATCATTAATATAAATTATATTATTATCATTATTTTTACTAGTATTACACTCTTAGTATTATTATTACTACTAACTTTATAAGTATTATTATTATTATTATTATCAATGAAATAAGTTTTATTATTAATATTATCATTATTATTATTAATGTAATTATTAGTATTGTTTTTATTAAAATTACTATTGTTATTATCATTTTTACAAAAATTATCGTTTTTACTATCATCTTTACTTTATAGTTATTAGTTAAGCTATCATTTGTATTAAAATTACTATTATTACCATTATTATTATAATTATTAGTAAATCATTATTATCGAAACTATTATTTTTACAAATAAATATTTTGTACATTGAATACACTTATTTCATATACTACAATTATATTTCATATAATTATATAACAAACATATTAACATTTTTATATAAATATTTATATATAACAAATTGGGTATTTTTTTTAATATAATACCAATCAAATATATATATATATATATATATATATATATATATATATATATATATATATATATATATATATATATATATATATATATATATATATATAACTACAGAAATATATAACAATTGAAATAACGTATATAAATTTATTCGATTACGAGTATATGTGTTAATATATATACTTGATATAGGTTCGTGAATCCGAGGACAACTCTGCACTTGTTCAGTGCCATCATACTCGTAAAATACGAAATACAGTATGGTGAGTTTTCATAGCTCCCTTTTTACATATATTTTTGGGCTGAGAATACATGCACAACTTTTATAACTGTTTTACACGTTAAACACAAATACCAACTATTAAACTATGCTATATCTGGCTATGTCCTGCAAGTCCCCACTCAAGTCGACAAGGACAGTACAACTTGTCACGGGGCAAACTTTAAACGTTTAGTCTAAATATCACGAAGTGGCATAACTTTTTGGTCCCTGCGAGATTAACTTTACTTTTTGGTCCCTGTGAGATCAACTTTACTTTTTGGTCCCTGTGAGATAAACTTTACTTTTTGGTCCCTGCGAGATCAACTTTACTTTTTGGTCCCTGCGAGATCCACTTTACTTTTTGGTCCCTGTGAGATCAACTTTACTTTTTGGTCCCTGCGAGATCAACTTTACTTTTTGGTCCCTGTGAGATCGACTTTACTTTTTTGTCCTTGTGAGATCAACTTTACTTTTTGGTCCCTGTGAGATCAACTTTACTTTTTGGACCCTGTGAGATCAACTTTACTTTTTGGTCCCTGCGAGATCAACTTTACTTTTTGGTCCCTGTGAGATCAACTTTTCTTTTTGGTCCCCGTGAGATCAACTTTTCTTTTTGGTCCCCGTGAGATCAACTTTACTTTTTGATCCCTGCGAGATCAACTTTATAAACTAAATCTTGTGGTCTATATCTATTACTGAAATCATTGTTTATGACAAACTTATGAACTCACTCAGCCTCGTGTTGACACTTTAAAGCATGTTTATTCTCAGGTCCTACATAATGCTTCCGCTGTGTATTTGCTAATTGAAAGTAACATTTTATTAAGTCATTCATGGATAATTTGAAAGACTTACACTTGCTAAATTGATGATGATTGCTTGCTATGCTTGGAGTCTTCATTACATATCATATCAATTAAAGACATTTAATACGTTGTTCATTATATACAATATAACCTATTTATCTTCCGCTGCAAAACTCAATATAATGTCTCATATAGAGTCGTTCTCATTTATACAACTGTGATTTGATATAATTAGTCACAAATACCCCAGGCCGTATTTGGGGGTGTGACAGAGATTGGTATCAGAGCAGTTTGTTGTAGAGGACCAGGATTGCATTTTATGTGTGCCTTATACAATTAGGTACCTTAGCAATGTAGGACTACAACTTTTCTTGACCGTAGTGCCTTTAATTGTTGCCTTTAATTGTTAAATACTACACTATACTTTAGAAACTTTATTTATCTTAGAATTCCGAGTCAATCTAAGAACTCTGTTCACTTTCTTAAGTACTATCCAATTACGCCACCGCATTTAAATGCGATACTATGATTATTGAAATTCTCGACATTCCTATGTCATCTATCTTGATTTTGTGTATTACATATGTATTACATGAAATATTATCCATGATTTTTGAAACTCCTATATTTGTTACTATTCATACTCAAACGTATATAACTCCATGTTATATCACGTACCTATATGCCTTATGCCTTTATGCATCGGTTTGCGAACCAGAAAATGTCATTAGGTTATCACAGTATATGAATTGAAAGTCTTTAATCGAAAGATTATCAGATTACATATTTATCATTTTATGATCTCGATACGTCATACTGCCATTATTGGAGTATAGACACATCATATCTTAATATATCTTATCATATCTATCTCAATAGACTTTGTCTAACACTTTTCCTAAATTTCCTCCGTAAATTACGAAAATCTTTTGCTATATATACGTATTCAAGGAGACGAATATATCATTCAATATTCAACACTCATCTCATATCGAAACCCTTATCCGATCACATAATATGGATTTCTCATCTGATTCCTCGAGCTCCAATGGCAGCGTAACCGGAATGAACCAACCAATTAGCCATCATCTATTTTAGATGAATTGGAGATGGGTTTGAAAGGACCCGTCCTAATCCATCTGGACGAATACATTACATTTGGTTACATCGCGAGGTACTTGACTTCTATATGATACATTTTACAAACATTGCATTCGTTTTTAAAAGACAAACTTTCATTACATCGAAAGTTGACGGCATGCATACCATTTCATAATATATCCAACTATAATTGACTTAATAATAATCTT
The DNA here is from genome assembly GCF_046630445.1 of Rutidosis leptorrhynchoides. Classification (NCBI taxonomy): domain Eukaryota; kingdom Viridiplantae; phylum Streptophyta; class Magnoliopsida; order Asterales; family Asteraceae; genus Rutidosis; species Rutidosis leptorrhynchoides. The sequence continues at coordinate 148,018,936 of NC_092335.1, read as the reverse complement.
GATGAACTCAACGACTCGAATGCAACGTCTTTTGAAATATGTCATGAATGACTCCAAGTAATATCTCTAATATGAGCAAATGTACAGCGGAAGATTTCTTTCATACCTGAGAATAAACATGCTTTCAAGTGTCAACCAAAAGGTTGGTGAGCTCATTAGTTTATCATAATCATTCATTTTTAATAATATAATAGACCACAAGATACTCATAAATATACGTCCCATGCATAGAGACAAAAATCATTCATATGGATTGAACACCTGGTAACCGACATTAACAAGATGCATATAAGAATATCCCCTAACATTTCGGGAAATCCATCGGACATGATAAAACAACATCGAAGTACTAAAGCATCCGCAACCATGGATGGGGTTTGTTAGGCCCAATAGATCTATCTTTAGGATTCGCGTCCATTAGTAGATCGGTTTACTAATTCTTATGTTACCAAGCAAAAAGGGGCATATTCGGCTTCGATCATTCAACCATATAATGTAGTTTCGAATACTTGTGTCTATTTCATAAAACATTTATAAAAGTGCATGTATTCTCAGTCCCAAAAATATATATTGCAAAAGCATTTAAAAAGAGAGCAAATGAAACTCATAATACGATATTTTGTAGTAAAAATATGCATACGATGGAACTGAACAATGCAAGGTTGGCCCCGGATTCACGAACCTATATCAGTAATATATATTAACACATTATAATAAAATCAACTAAGTTTATATATATTTTGTTATGTATTAAGATTAATGTTATTATATATAATTTTAGTAATACTTATAATACGTTACGATACTTGTTTGATATTAATGTTACATTACTAATATTAGTTAAAACAAAATTTTATGTAATGGTAGTATACTTTGTATACACACACACACACACACACACACATATATATATATATATATATATATATATATATATATATATATATATATATATATATATATATATATATATATATATATATATATATATATATATATATATATATATCTTTCATTTGCAAAATTTATAATTTGTAGTAATACTAGCTTAAGAATAATGATAATAGTGATAGTAATAATAGTAGTAATTAAAATGTTAAATTTAAAAATGAAAATTTTAATAAGGATAATAACTTTGATAATAATGTTATATGCTAATTTTGATAATAAGAAAGATACAATAATAATAATAATAATAATAATAATAATAATAATAATAATAATAATAATAATAATAATAATAATAATAATAATAATAATAATAATAATAATAATAATAATAATACTTTTACTAATAATAATACTAATAATGAAAATAATAATAATACAAATTATAAATCACTACCTTAAGAGTACAAGCTCAAAAAAATAAGATGTTTCTACCAGGACTCGAACCCGCGACCTCTCGGTTAAGTACAACACGCCCAACCACCGAACCATTGTTACTTTTCTTATTTAGTTACGATTTTTATTTCGTTTAACACGATTTGTTTTGTTTTCATCTTCACTACTATCACCACAATCTTCAATCTCACTTATCCTCCAACATCATAATCAACTTTATCGTTACCACCTTCGTTCTTCAATAGTATCATCACCTTTATATTATTAACCGTCTTCATAATCATTTTCACTAATCCTAATCCCCTCGTCATGTTATCAATAACATAAATCTGGCCAAGGCTTACGGCCTAAACAAAGAGGAATGGCAGCCCAAAAACAAAAATCACTGCTCTATTTCACAAGTTAAAAACCCCACTAATTATTGTAGTCTAAATAAAATATTGTGGGTTGTTTGATTTCCTCCAGCTGCTCGAACAAACAAATCGAATACCGCCACCAATCTGACAAAATATTCAGTGGACAAAAGTAGTTTGTATCGAGTCGTGCCTAATTGCTTTTAATAATCAAGTGGCTCAAGAAATCACACTCGAACCCTATAGGTTAAATTTTAATCTGTACGTGATTAGATAAATTAAAGCATAGCAGTGACTTTCTTGGGTTTCTCTTTTTCTTTAATTAAACAAGTGGGGTTAGGTAGTTATAATGGGGTTATATGAATACAATTTGAAATTATGTAATTGCAAGTGGTTTATTCGGTGGTGTGAAAGGATGTGGGGTTCGAACAAAAAAAAAAGAACCGAAAGAGAGAATATATGTAGCATTTACTCATCCCATTCTCATCTCATTTCACCACTTTCTTTATTACTTCACCAACTAACATGTAATCAATAATTAGTTTATTGCTTAACATCCTTCACATTTTATTCGTTGATCAGAAGCACAAAAGGAAAATGAGTAAACAGCAACACGTGTTTTTGGGAATGTTTTTATGGTCGTAACAGCAACATTTCAGCAGTAAAAATAGAAGAAAAAACAGAAGAAGAGCTGTAGTGTATGGTAGTGTTTAGGTGGTGGTTATGGGTCGTTCACGAAAGAGAAGAAGGAAGTGAAGAGGTGGCGGTTGTTCGTGATGATTGTGGTTAATTATATTCGAAGAAAGAAACAATGGTGTGAAGGTGTTGTCATGGAGAAACAAATAAGTTTGGCAATAGGAATAGTAGTATTTAATTGGGTTTCAATGGTGGTGTTTTCTAATGGTTTGATTCACGAAGTAACACGGAAACAAGCAGTAGCATTTGGTGGTTTAGGGTGATTAGGAAACTTAGAGATGAAGAAGTGTTTTGGTTCATGTGATTGGTAATGTCTAAGAAAAATATAAGTATTGTTTATAATATGTAGGGGGTCACAAAGGTGATAATAGGATGGAAATCGAATATCTGATACAGTAGTATGAGGTAATCGAATTTTGTTGGTTTAGACTATGGAATCGAAGTCTTTCTTTTAACTAACCAGAAGGACAATAGCATACATTAAATAAATGAATTGATGTTGATTTAAAACAGATTTTGGATTATCCTTCTGTTTTGGATGGTGATTTGTACTAGTTAGATTTACAAGATCAATTAAACACAGTAGGAATGATATAAGAAACTGATTCAGATTCTGTTATTTGTTTTCATGAATATAATATATATAATTAATTAGTAAATATTAATAATAATAATAACAATAATAATAATAATAATAATAATAATAATACTTTTAATATTATTAATAATACTAAAATGATAATAATATTATTAATATCAAATATAATAATAGTTGTTAATAAAAACGTTAATAATAATATTAATAATAATTATACAACATTGATACAGTATTAATACAGGGGCGGAGCCAGGAATTTGAGTTAAGGGTGGCTCAATGCAGGGGTGAATGTACTTTAATAGCAGTGGTAGCACGGGTTACCTAGGAAATACGCAATTTAGTGGAATTTTTTTTTTTGAATTTTTAACTAAACATATAGTTATACCATAGCCCATGTTAGAACCTAAACTGCATAGAAAACAAACCAAGATCATAGTTCTTATTAAAGTTAGAATCTCTTGCAATGATCTCACCTTTTTTAAGTGTTTATCGAGTTAAATTAGGCAAAACAAATTACTTAATATTATTTGAAATTTCCTAATATAACATGATGAGTATTAAAAAAAGCTTAGCGACTTTTAGTTTATTGTAAAATGTTGAAACAACTTCATAAGAAAAATGAAATGAAAAGTTATTATGATAATACATACGGAGTACTTAGATCTGAATAACAATTCATGTACTCCATCTTTTATTTAAACTTTTAATGCATCTACTGCCTTTTATTAATTTTTATTCACGAAAACTTTACCAACAATCATGTAAGTTAGATCTCAATAACAATTTTTGTATTTTTTTTGTTTGAACTTGAAGTGCATCTACTGCTTTTTATTTATTTTTATTCATGAAAACTTTACAAACAATTATGTATTGAGTGAGTATTCTAGATTTGAATATGTAATGTAAACTATATAATGTTTAATAACATACTTCTAAATTTACGAGGTTAAAAGTAAAATATAAATATAAGATGAGGGGTATTAATTGAAAGTTCACTAAAAAGTCATTATCCCTACCAACTACCAAAGTCAACCTGCAATTCTTTTGTCCTCAACAAAATTGTCACTCCAACTCAACTATATAGCCATTAAAACACAATTTAGATACATATATACTACTCGGATCACAGTTGAGGGTGGCAAAGCACCCCTTGGCCACCCTACTAACTCCGCCCCTGTTAATACTCAATATTAATAATAAAAATGTAACTAATAATAGTAATAATATAATTAATAATAATTGTACTAATAATAATAATACATAGTAGAGATACTAAAAATCATCAAATTGAAAATTCTAATAAGTTTACATTTTTAAATTTAATTGATTAAATTGTGTTTTATTATTTCAACCTATTATATATACCCTTGTTTATATTTATATATATATATAGATATATATACTTATATATATTGAAATGTCCCGTTCTTATTGATTAAAAACGTTCCATATTAATTGATTTCGTTGCGAGGTTTTGACCTCTATATGAGACGTTTTTCAAAGACTGCATTCATTTTAAAACAAACCATAACCTTTATTTCATCAATAAAGGTTTAAAAAGTTTTACGTAGATTATCAAATAATGATAATCTAAAATATCCTGTTTACACACGACCATTACATAATGGTTTACAATACAAATATGTTACAACAAAATAAGTTTCTTGAATGCAGTTTTTACACAATATCATACAAGCATGGACTCCAAATCTCGTCCTTATTTAAGTATGCGACAGCGGAAGCTCTTAATAATCACCTGAGAATAAACATGCTTAAAACGTCAATAAAAATGTTGGTGAGTTATAGGTTTAACCTATATATATCAAATCATAATAATAGACCACAAGATTTCATATTTCAATACACATCCCATACATAGAGATAAAAATCATTCATATGGTGAACACCTGGTAACCGACATTAACAAGATGCATATATAAGAATATCCCCATCATTCCGGGACACCCTTCGGATATGATATATATTTCGAAGTACTAAAGCATCCGGTACTTTGGATGGGGCTTGTTGGGCCCGATAGATCTATCTTTAGGATTCGCGTCAATTAGGGTGTCTGTTCCCTAATTCTTAGATTACCAGACTTAATAAAAAGGGGCATATTCGATTTCGATAATTCAACCATAGAATGTAGTTTCACGTACTTGTGTCTATTTTGTAAATCATTTATAAAACCTGCATGTATTCTCATCTCAAAAATATTAGATTTTAAAAGTGGGACTATAACTCACTTTCACAGATTTTTACTTCGTCGGGAAGTAAGACTTGGCCACTGGTTGATTCACGAACCTATAACAATATATACATATATATCAAAGTATGTTCAAAATATATTTACAACACTTTTAATATATTTTGATGTTTTAAGTTTATTAAGTCAGCTGTCCTCGTTAGTAACCTACAACTAGTTGTCCACAGTTAGATGTACAGAAATAAATCGATAAATATTATCTTGAATCAATCCACGACCCAGTGTATACGTATCTCAGTATTGATCACAACTCAAACTATATATATTTTGGAATCAACCTCAACCCTGTATAGCTAACTCCAACATTCACATATAGAGTGTCTATGGTTGTTCCGAAATATATATAGATGTGTCGACATGATAGGTCGAAATATTGTATATGTGTCTATGGTATCTCAAGATTACATAATATACAATACAAGTTGATTAAGTTATGGTTGGAATAGATTTGTTAACAATTTTCACGTAGCTAAAATGAGAAAAATTATCCAATCTTGTTTTACCCATAACTTCTTCATTTTAAATCCGTTTTGAGTGAATCAAATTGCTATGGTTTCATATTGAACTCTATTTTATGAATCTAAACAGAAAAAGTATAGGTTTATAGTCGGAAAAATAAGTTACAAGTCGTTTTTGTAAAGGTAGTCATTTCAGTCGAAAGAACGACGTCTAGATGACCATTTTAGAAAACATACTTCCACTTTGAGTTTAACCATAATTTTTGGATATAGTTTCATGTTCATAATAAAAATCATTTTCTCAGAATAACAACTTTTAAATCAAAGTTTATCATAGTTTTTAATTAACTTACCCAAAACAGCCCGCGGTGTTACTACGACGGCGTAAATCCGGTTTTACGGTGTTTTTCGTGTTTCCAGGTTTTAAATCATTAAGTTAGCATATCATACAGATATAGAACATGTGTTTAGATGATTTTAAAAGTCAAGTTAGAAGGATTAACTTTTGTTTGCGAACAAGTTTAGAATTAACTAAACTATGTTCTAGTGATTACAAGTTTAAACCTTCGAATAAGATAGCTTTATATGTATGAATCGAATGATGTTATGAACATCATTACTACCTTAAGTTCCTTGGATAAACCTACTGGAAAAGTGAAAAATGGATCTAGCTTCAACGGATCCTTGGATGGCTCGAAGTTCTTGAAGCAGAATCATGACACGAAAACAAGTTCAAGTAAGATCATCACTTGAAATAAGATTGTTATAGTTATAGAAATTGAACCAAAGTTTGAATATAATTATTACCTTGTATTAGAGTGATAACCTACTGTAAGAAACAAAGATTTCTTGAGGTTGGATGATCACCTTACAAGATTGGAAGTGAGCTAGCAACTTGAAAGTATTCTTGATTTTATGTAACTAGAACTTGTAGAATTTATGTAGAACACTTAGAACTTGAAGATAGAACTTGAGAGAGATCAATTAGATGAAGAAAATTGAAGAATGAAAGTGTTTGTAGGTGTTTTTGGTCATTAGTATATGGATTAGATATAAAGGATATGTAATTTTGTTTTCATGTAAATAAGTCATGAATGATTACTCATATTTTTGTAATTTTATGAGATATTTCATGCTAGTTGCCAAATGATGGTTCCCACATGTGTTAGGTGACTCACATGGGCTGATAATAGCTGATCATTGGAGTGTATATACCAATAGTACATACATCTAAAAGCTATGTATTGTACGAGTACGAATACGGGTGCATACTAGTAGAATTGTTGATGAAACTGAACGAGGATGTAATTGTAAGCAATTTTGTTAAGTAGAAGTATTTTGATAAGTGTATTGAAGTCTTCCAAAAGTGTATAAATACATATTAAAACACTACATGTATATACATTTTAACTGAGTCGTTAAGTCATCGTTAGTCGTTACATGTAAATGTTGTTTTGAAACCTTTAGGTTAACGATCTTGTTAAATGTTGTTAACCCAATGTTTATAATATCAAAAGAGATTTTAAATTATTATATTATCATGATATTATGATGTACGAATATCTCTTAATATGATATATATACATTAAATGTCGTTACAACGATAATCGTTACATATATGTCTCGTTTCAAAATCATTAAGTTAGTAGTCTTGTTTTTACATATGTAGTTCATTGTTAATATACTTAATGATATGTTTACTTATCATAATATCATGTTAATTATATATATAACCATATATATGTCATCATATAGTTTTTACAACTTTTAACGTTCGTGAATCACCGGTCAACTTGGGTGGTCAATTGTCTATATGAAACCTATTTCAATTAATCAAGTCTTAACAAGTTTGATTGCTTAACATGTTGGAAACATTTAATCATGTAAATATCAATCTCAATTAATATATATAAACATGGAAAAGTTCGGGTCACTACAGTACCTACCCGTTAAATAAATTTCGTCCCGAAATTTTAAGCTGTTGAAAGTGTTGACGAATCTTCTAGAAATAAATGCGGGTATTTCTTCTTCATCTGATCTTCACGCTCCCAGGTGAACTCGGGTCCTCTACGAGCATTCCATTGAACCTTAACAATTGGTATTTTGTTTTGCTTAAGTCTTTTAACCTCACGATCCATTATTTCGACGGGTTCTTCGATGAATTGAAGTTTTTCGTTGATTTGGATTTCATCTAACGGAATAGTGAGATCTTCTTTAGCAAAACATTTCTTCAAATTCGAGACGTGGAAAGTGTTATGTACAGCCGCGAGTTGTTGAGGTAACTCAAGTCGGTAAGCTACTGGTCCGACACGATCAATAATCTTGAATGGTCCAATATACCTTGGATTTAATTTCCCTCGTTTACCAAATCGAACAACGCCTTTCCAAGGTGCAACTTTAAGCATGACCATCTCTCCAATTTCAAATTCTATATCTTTTCTTTTAATGTCAGCGTAGCTCTTTTGTCGACTTTGGGCGGTTTTCAACCGTTGTTGAATTTGGATGATCTTCTCGGTAGTTTCTTGTATAATATCCGGACCCGTAATCTGTCTATCCCCCACTTCACTCCAACAAATCGGAGACCTGCACTTTCTACCATAAAGTGCTTCAAATGGCGCCATCTCAATGCTTGAATGGTAGCTGTTGTTGTAGGAAAATTCTGCTAACGGTAGATGTCGATCCCAACTGTTTCCGAAATCAATAACACATGCTCGTAGCATGTCTTCAAGCGTTTGTATCGTCCTTTTGCTCTGCCCATCAGTTTGTGGATGATAGGCAGTACTCATGTCTAGACGAGTTCCTAATGCTTGCTGTAATGTCTGCCAGAATCTTGAAATAAATCTGCCATCCCTATCAGAGATAATAGAGATTGGTATTCCATGTCTGGAGACGACTTCCTTCAAATACAGTCGTGCTAACTTCTCCATCTTGTCATCTTCTCTTATTGGCAGGAAGTGTGCTGATTTGGTGAGACGATCAACTATTACCCAAATAGTATCAAAACCACTTGCAGTCCTTGGCAATTTAGTGATGAAATCCATGGTAATGTTTTCCCATTTCCATTCCGGGATTTTGGGTTGTTGAAGTAGACCTGATGGTTTCTGATGCTCAGCTTTGACCTTAGAACACGTCAAACATTCTCCTACGTATTTAGCAACATCGGCTTTCATACCCGGCCACCAAAAATGTTTCTTAAGATCCTTGTACATCTTTCCCGTTCCAGGATGTATTGAGTATATGGTTTTATGAGCTTCTCTAAGTACCATTTCTCTCATATCTCCAAATTTTGGTACCCAAATCCTTTCAGCCCTATACCGGGTTCCGTCTTCCCGAATATTAAGATGCTTCTCCGATCCTTTGGGTATTTCATCCTTTAAATTTCCCTCTTTTAAAACTCCTTGTTGCGCCTCCTTTATTTGAGTAGTAAGGTTATTATGAATCATTATATTCATAGATTTTACTCGAATGGGTTCTCTGTCCTTCCTGCTCAAGGCATCGGCTACCACATTTGCCTTCCCCGGGTGGTAACGAATCTCAAAGTCGTAATCATTCAATAATTCAATCCACCTACGCTGCCTCATATTCAGTTGTTTCTGATTAAATATGTGTTGAAGACTTTTGTGGTCGGTATATATAATACTTTTGACCCCATATAAGTAGTGCCTCCAAGTCTTTAATGCAAAAACAACCGCGCCTAATTCCAAATCATGCGTCGTATAATTTTGTTCATGAATCTTCAATTGTCTAGACGCATAAGCAATCACCTTCGTTCGTTGCATTAATACACAACCGAGACCTTGCTTTGATGCATCAAAATAAATCACAAAATCATCATTCCCTTCAGGCAATGACAATTTAGGTGCCGTAGTTAGCTTTTTCTTCAATAACTGAAACGCTTTCTCTTGTTCATTATTCCATTCAAATTTCTTCCCTTTATGTGTTAATGCAGTCAAGGGTTTTGCTATTCTGGAAAAGTCTTGGATGAACCTTCTGTAGTAACCAGCTAGTCCTAAAAACTGGCGTATGTGTTTCGGAGTTTTCGGAGTTTCCCACTTTTCAACAGTTTCTATCTTTGCCGGATCCACCTTAGTACCTTCTTTGTTCACTATGTGACCGAGGAATTGAACTTCTTCCAACCAAAATGCACACTTTGAAAACTTAGCATACAATTCTTCCTTCCTCAATACTTCTAACACCTTTCTCAAATATTCACCGTGTTCTTGGTCATTCTTTGAGTAAATAAGTATGTCATCAATGAAAACAATGACAAACTTGTCAAGGTATGGTCCACACACTCGGTTCATAAGGTCCATGAACACAGCTGGTGCATTAGTTAAACCAAACGGCATGACCATAAACTCGTAATGACCGTAACGTGTTCTAAAAGCAGTCTTTGGAATATCATCTTCTTTCACCCGCATTTGATGATACCCGGAACGTAAGTCAATCTTTGAATAAACAGACGAGCCTTGTAGTTGATCAAATAAGTCGTCGATTCTCGGTAGTGGGTAGCGATTCTTGATGGTAAGTTTGTTCAACTCTCGGTAGTCGATACACAACCTGAATGTACCATCTTTCTTCTTGACAAACAAAACAGGAGCTCCCCACGGTGATGTGCTTGGTCGAATGAAACCACGCTCTAAAAGTTCTTGTAATTGTCTTTGCAGTTCTTTCATCTCGCTGGGTGCGAGTCTGTAAGGAGCACGAGCTATTGGTGCAGCTCCTGGTACAAGATCTATTTGAAATTCAACGGATCGATGTGGGGGTAATCCCGGTAATTCTTTCGGAAATACATCGGGAAATTCTTTTGCGACGGGAACATCATTGATGCTCTTTTCTTCAGTTTGTACTTTCTCGACGTGTGCTAGAACAGCATAGCACCCTTTTCTTATTAGTTTTTGTGCCTTCAAATTACTAATAAGATGTAGCTTCGTGTTGCCCTTTTCTCCGTACACCATTAAGGGTTTTCCTTTTTCTCGTATAATGCGAATTGCATTTTTGTAACAAACGATCTCTGCTTTCACTTCTTTTAACCAGTCCATACCGATTATCACATCAAAACTCCCTAACTCTACTGGTATCAAATCAATCTTAAATGTTTCGCTAACCAGTTTAATTTCTCGATTCCGACATATATTATCTGCTGAAATCAATTTACCATTTGCTAATTCGAGTAAAAATTTACTATCCAAAGGCATCAATGGACAACTTAATTTAGCACAAAAATCTCTACTCATATAGCTTCTATCCGCACCCGAATCAAATAAAACGTAAGCAGATTTATTGTCAATAAGAAACGTACCCGTAACAACCTCCGGGTCTTCCTGTGCCTCTGCCGCATTAATATTGAAAACTCTTCCGCGGCCTTGTCCATTCGTGTTCTCCTGGTTCGGGCAATTTCTAATAATGTGGCCCGGTTTTCCACATTTATAACAAACTACATTGGCATAACTTGCTCCGACACTACTTGCTCCACCATTACTCGTTCCGACACCATTTGTTCCTTTCGTTCTATTAACCCCTGGTCCGTAAACCTCACACTTCGCCGCGCTATGACCATTTCTTTTACACTTGTTGCAAAATTTGGTGCAGAACCCCGAGTGATACTTTTCACACCTTTGGCATAGCTGCTTCTAATTGTTGTTGTTGTTGCGGTTATTATTGTTGTTGGGATGATTGTTGTAGTTGCTGTTGTTGTTGTTGTTGTTGTTGTTGTTGGGCCGTTTGTTGTAGTTGCGATTGATGTTGCGATTGTTGGGATAATTGTTGCGATTATTGTTGTAATTGCTGTTGTTGTTGTATTGGTGATTCTTATCACCGTTTTCCTCCCACTTTCTTTTGACTTGCTTCACATTGGCCTCTTCAGCAGTCTGTTCTTTAATTCTTTCTTCAATCTGGTTCACTAGTTTGTGAGCCATTCTACATGCCTGTTGTATGGAGGCGGGCTCGTGTGAACTTATATCTTCTTGGATTCTTTCCGGTAATCCTTTCACAAACGCGTCGATCTTCTCTTCCTCATCTTCGAACGCTCCCGGACACAATAGGCATAATTCTGTGAATCGTCTTTCGTACGTGGTAATATCAAATCCTTGGGTTCGTAACCCTCTAAGTTCTGTCTTGAGCTTATTGACCTCAGTTCTGGGATGGTACTTCTCGTTCATTAAGTGCTTGAATGCTGACCACGGTAGTGCGTAAGCATCATCTTGTCCCACTTGTTCTAGATAGGTATTCCACCATGTTAACGCAGAACCTATGAAGGTATGCGTAGCGTACTTCACTTTGTCCTCTTCAGTACACTTACTTATGGCAAACACCGATTCGACCTTCTCGGTCCACCGTTTCAATCCGATCGGTCCTTCGGTTCCATCAAATTCGAAAGGTTTGCAGGCAGTGAATTCTTTGTAGGTGCATCCTACACGATTTCCTGTACTGCTAGATCCAAGGTTATTGTTGGTATGTAGCGCAGCCTGTACTGCGGCTATGTTTGAAGCTAGAAAAGTACGGAATTCCTCTTCATTCATATTCACGGTGTGTCGAGTAGTCGGTGCCATTTCCTTCAAAATTGTCAAATGGAACAAGTTAATCATACAGAATATTAAGAGTAGTTAATAGTATTTCGTAGCATAATATGAACTCATTTATAAAAGTTTTTTCTTCATATTAGCGTTTTATAAGTTTAAATTCGGGTAGTACCTACCCGTTAAGTTCATACTTAGTAGCTAATATACAATTCAACTACTACAATTCTATATGAAAAACTGATTATAATAATATTTCGCGTTCAAACTTTTACACAATATTTTACAAACTTACAATACCGCTTATTTTACATATAGCATGAAATATAGCACATAATAAATTTGATACAAGATGGTTGTGAAGATAATTCTAGCTAGTACACAAGTCGTTCAGCAAAAGCAATAAAGACACGTAATTCGTACGTCCAGAAACAAGTCATGCATTCTGGTTTTACTAGGATTACTTCCCATCCTTGGTCTTGTGGAACATAACCGTTATGGCCGTTGATAAGACAGCGTGTTGTAACGTCGTCAAAGGGACGAGGGTTACATAATGTCCAACAGTCCCTTAACAATCTAAAAACCTCATTTCTTACCCCAATTACCGACTCCGTCACTTGTGGGAACGTTTTGTTTAATAGTTGTAGCCCGATGTTCTTGTTCTCACTTTGGTGAGAAGCGAACATTACTAATCCGTATGCATAACATGCTTCTTTATGTTGCATGTTAGCCGCTTTTTCTAAATCACGAAGTCCAATATTCGGATATATTGAGTCAAAATAATTTCTTAACCCATTGCGTAAAATAGCATTTGGGTTCCCCGCAATATATGCGTCAAAGTAAACACATCGTAACTTATGGATTTCCCAATGTGATATCCCCCATCTTTCGAACGAAAGCCTTTTATAAACCAAGGCATTCTTGGAACGTTCTTCGAATGTCTTACAAACTGATCTCGCCTTAAATAGTTGTGCCGAAGAATTCTGACCGACTCTAGACAAGATTTCATCAATCATGTCTCCGGGTAGGTCTCTTAAAATATTGGGTTGTCTATCCATTTTGTGTTTTTATACTGTAAAATAGACAAGAGTTAGATTCATAAAAAAAATACTTATTAATACAATCAATTTTTACACATATCATAAAGCATAAGCACACTATATTACATATATTACACCACACGAATACAACTATCTTATTCCGACTCGCTTGTTTCTTCTTCTTCGGTTTTGGTTCGTTTTGCCAAGTTTCTAGGGATATATGATGTTCCCCTAATACGAGCCGTCGTTTTCCACATTGGTTTAGAAAAACCTGGTGGTTTAGAGGTTCCCGGGTCATTGTTACAACTTAAGGACTTCGGGGGTTGACGATACATATAAAGTTCATCGGGGTTGGAATTAGATTTCTCTATTTTTATGCCCTTTCCCTTATTATTTTCTTTTGCCTTTTTAAATTCAGTTGGGGTAATTTCTATAACATCATCGGAATTCTCGTCGGAATCCGATTCATCGGAGAATTGGTAATCCTCCCAATATTTTGCTTCCTTGGCGGAAACACCATTGACCATAATTAACCTTGGTCGGTTGGTTGAGGATTTTCTTTTACTTAACCTTTTTATTATTTCCCCCACTGGTTCTATTTCTTCATCCGGTTCCGATTCTTCTTCCGGTTCCGACTCTTCTTCCGGTTCCGACTCTTCTTCCGGTTCCTCTTCGAGAACTTGTGAATCAGTCCACGAATCATTCCAATTTACATTTGACTCTTCATTATTATTAGGTGAGTCAATGGGACTTGTTCTAGAGGTAGACATCTATCATATAATATCAAACGCGTTAAGAGATTAATATATCACATAATATTCACATGTTAAAAATATATAGTTTCCAACAAAATTTGTTAAGCAATCATTTTTCAAGTAAACACGGTCGAAGTCCAGACTCACTAATGCATCCTAACAAACTCGATAAGACACACTAATGCAAAATTCTGGTTCTCTAAGACCAACGCTCTGATACCAACTAAAATGTCCCGTTCTTATAGATTAAAAACGTTCCATATTAATTGATTTCGTTGCGACGTTTTGACCACTATATGAGACGTTTTTCAAAGACTGCATTCATTTTAAAACAAACCATAGCCTTTATTTCATCAATAAAGGTTTAAAAAGTTTTACGTAGATTATCAAATAATGATAATCTAAAATATCCTGTTTACACACGACCATTACATAATGGTTTACAATACAAATATGTTACAACAAAATAAGTTTCTTGAATGCAGTTTTTACACAATATCATACAAGCATGGACTCCAAATCTAGTCCTTATTTAAGTATGCGACAGCGGAAGCTCTTAATAATCACCTGAGAATAAACATGCTTAAAACGTCAACAAAAATGTTGGTGTGTTATAGGTTTAACCTATATATATCAAATCATAATAATAGACCACAAGATTTCATATTTCAATACACATCCCATACATAGAGATAAAAATCATTCATATGGTGAACACCTGGTAACCGACATTAACAAGATGCATATATAAGAATATCCCCATCATTCCGGGACACCCTTCGGATATGATATAAATTTCAAAGTACTAAAGCATCCGGTACTTTGGATGGGGCTTGTTGGGACCGATAGATCTATCTTTAGGATTCGCGTCAATTAGGGTGTCTGTTCCCTAATTCTTAGATTACCAGACTTAATAAAAAGGGGCATATTCGATTTCGATAATTCAACCATAGAATGTAGTTTCACGTACTTGTGTCTATTTTGTAAATCATTTATAAAACCTGCATGTATTCTCATCCCAAAAATATTAGATTTTAAAAGTGGGACTATAACTCACTTTCACAGATTTTTACTTCGTCGGGAAGTAAGACTTGGCCACTGGTTGATTCACGAACCTATAACAATATATACATATATATCAAAGTATGTTCAAAATATATTTACAACACTTTTAATATATTTTGATGTTTTAAGTTTATTAAGTCAGCTGTCCTCGTTAGTAACCTACAACTAGTTGTCCACAGTTAGATGTACAGAAATAAATCGATAAATATTATCTTGAATCAATCCACGACCCAGTGTATACGTATCTCAGTATTGATCACAACTCAAACTATATATATTTTGGAATCAACCTCAACCCTGTATAGCTAACTCCAACATTCACATATAGAGTGTCTATGGTTGTTCCGAAATATATATAGATGTGTCGACATGATAGGTCGAAACATTGTATACGTGTCTATGGTATCTCAAGATTACATAATATACAATACAAGTTGATTAAGTTATGGTTGGAATAGATTTGTTAACAATTTTCACGTAGCTAAAATGAGAAAAATTATCCAATCTTGTTTTACCCATAACTTCTTCATTTTAAATCCGTTTTGAGTGAATCAAATTGCTATGGTTTCATATTGAACTCTATTTTATGAATCTAAACAGAAAAAGTATAGGTTTATAGTCGGAAAAATAAGTTACAAGTCGTTTTTGTAAAGGTAGTCATTTCAGTCGAAAGAACGACGTCTAGATGACCATTTTAGAAAACATACTTCCACTTTGAGTTTAACCATAATTTTTGGATATAGTTTCATGTTCATAATAAAAATCATTTTCTCAGAATAACAACTTTTAAATCAAAGTTTATCATAGTTTTTAATTAACTAACCCAAAACAGCCCGCGGTGTTACTACGACGGCGTAAATCCGGTTTTACGGTGTTTTTCGTGTTTCTAGGTTTTAAATCATTAAGTTAGCATATCATACAGATATAGAACATGTGTTTAGTTGATTTTAAAAGTCAAGTTAGAAGGATTAACTTTTGTTTGCGAACAAGTTTAGAATTAACTAAACTATGTTCTAGTGATTACAAGTTTAAAACTTCGAATAAGATAGCTTTATATGTATGAATCGAATGATGTTATGAACATCATTACTACCTTAAGTTCCTTGGATAAACCTACTGGAAAAGAGAAAAATGGATCTAGCTTCAACGGATCCTTGGATGGCTCGAAGTTCTTGAAGCAGAATCATGACACGAAAACAAGTTCAAGTAAGATCATCACTTGAAATAAGATTGTTATAGTTATAGAAATTGAACCAAAGTTTGAATATGATTATTACCTTGTATTAGAATGATAACCTACTGTAAGAAACAAAGATTTCTTGAGGTTGGATGATCACCTTACAAGATTGGAAGTGAGCTAGCAACTTGAAAGTATTCTTGATTTTATGTAACTAGAACTTGTAGAATTTATGAAGAACACTTAGAACTTGAAGATAGAACTTGAGAGAGATCAATTAGATGAAGACAATTGAAGAATGAAAGTGTTTGTAGGTGTTTTTGGTCGTTGGTGTATGGATTAGATATAAAGGATATGTAATTTTGTTTTCATGTAAATAAGTCATGAATGATTACTCATATTTTTGTAATTTTATGAGATATTTCATGCTAGTTGCCAAATGATGGTTCCCACATGTGTTAGGTGACTCACATGGGCTGCTAAGAGCTGATCATTGGAGTGTATATACCAATAGTACATACATCTAAAAGCTGTGTATTGTACGAGTACGAATACGGGTGCATACGAGTAGAATTGTTGATGAAACTGAACGAGGATGTAATTGTAAGCAATTTTGTTAAGTAGAAGTATTTTGATAAGTGTATTGAAGTCTTCCAAAAGTGTATAAATACATATTAAAACACTACCTGTATATACATTTTAACTGAGTCGTTAAGTCATCGTTAGTCGTTACATGTAAATGTTGTTTTGAAACCTTTAGGTTAACGATCTTGTTAAATGTTGTTAACCCAATGTTTATAATATCAAAAGAGATTTTAAATTATTATATTATCATAATATTATGATGTACGAATATCTCTTAATATGATATATATACATTAAATGTCGTTACAACGATAATCGTTACATATATCTCGTTTCAAAATCATTAAGTTAGTAGTCTTGTTTTTACATATGTAGTTCATTGTTAATATACTTAATGATATGTTTACTTATCATAATATCATGTTAATTATATATATAACCATATATATGTCATCATATAGTTTTTACAAGTTTTAATGTTCGTGAATCACCGGTCAACTTGGGTGGTCAATTGTCTATATGAAACCTATTTCAATTAATCAAGTCTTAAAAAGTTTGATTGCTTAACATGTTGGAAACATTTAATCATGTAAATATCAATCTCAATTAATATATATAAACATGGGAAAGTTCGGGTCACTACTTATATACACACACTTATTTATGTATATATATTTATTTGTAACTAATTGTTCGTGAATCGTCGGTAATTGATGTTAAAGCGAAGGGGTATAAAATACTATTAATTTTTATAAGGAAATACTATTAAATACGATACAATTTTACACAAGATATTTATTTATTTATAGAATGGATATACCTAAACCTTGCTACAACACTTATAGGCAGTGTACCTAATCGTACAATAGTGTAGTTTTTATAAGTTCGGTTCGTTCCACAGGGAGACTTAGCCAAGTTTAACGCTATATTTTTTTTAACTTATAATTGTAAAAAATACATAAATATATATAAGTAGTATTATTATTATAAAAGGGGGTTTTTACCGTTTAATGACCGGTTTGTCGATTTTAAAACTTTAGTCGCAGTTAAAACCTAATGTAAAATATTAAAAATAAATATAACTTAATTTAAAGCGTAAAGTAAATAACGATAATGAAATTGCAATAAATAAAAGTGCGCTAAATAAAATAACGGTAAATAAAATTGTGATAATTAAAAAGTGCAATTAAATAAAATGACAATAAATAAAAGTGCGATAATTAAAAGTGCAATTAAATATGAAATAAAGGAAATTAAATATGAAATAAAGGAATTATGCTTATTTAAACTTCCGTAATCATGATGTTTGATGTGTTGATTTTAATTTATTCCCATGGGTTAATTGTCCTTTGTCCTGGATTATTTAATATGTTCGTCTGGTTTTTGTCCATAACAGTCCATCAGTCATAAATATAAAGTGCGAGTGTCCTCGTTAAATTATCCTTATATCCGAAGTCAAATATTCCAACTAATTGGGGACTTAAACTGTAACAAGGTCTTAATACTTTGTTTAATAATTACACCAGGATATCGAACTCGTGTAGCCCAAGGTTTTAATACTTTGTTAACAATTACGCCAAGTGTCCTTGTACATAATCTACCCCTATTTTAATAAGTCTATTAACTATTAATCCATTCCCGTGTCCGGTTAAATGAACAATTATTAGTATTTATAAATATCCCGCCCATCGTGTCCGATTGAGTGTATATGGTTATTTATAGGTACGTCCAATTGTAAATCTTTATATTAAAATTAACAAACTATCATTTAGTTAAACAATTATAAAGCCCATTAATAGCTTATAGTCTAATTTCCACAAGTGTCATTTTTTTGTCCAAACCCCAATTATGGTACAAAGCCCAATTACCCCGTTTTAATATTTTCAGCATTAAATAAGCATAATAATAACTTAGCTACGAGACACTAAATTAAAAAGGTTAAACATAACTTACAATGATTAAAAATAGCGTAGCGTTACACGGACAGAATTTCGACTTACACCCTTACAACATTCGCTAACATACCCTTATTATTAGAATTTAAAATTAAAATTAAAATTAAAATTAAAATTATAATTATAATATATATATATATATATATATATATATATATATATATATATATATATATGTATATATATATATATATATATATATATATATATATATTAAACGTTTGAGAGAGATAGATAAAAAGATGTTTTAAACTGAGCCAAAACACGCGAAATTTATAGATGTGGCCTGCTACCTACTGCCATGCGATCGCATGGGATTTAGGCCTTCAGGCCATGTGATCGCATGGCCACTTTTTCCAGCTCACATGATTTGTTTCCTAGCTTTGCCGACGATTTTAAATATAATATATAATATATAAATAATTTTAAGAATTATTTAAATATTGTATTATATTCATGTGCATAGTTGACTTGTAATTTTTAGTCCATTGCATCGAGCGTTGAGAGTTGACTCTGGTCCCGGTTCTGGATTTTCGAACGTCCTTTCGTACAATTTAATATCTTGTATTTTGCGTTTCGCATCTTGTACTCTTGTAATTTTGAGACGTTTCTCATCAATAATTTGAACCACTTTGATTGTACTTTGTACTTTTGAGCTTTTTGGTCGTTTGCGTCTTCAATTCGTCGAATCTGTGTTTTGTCTTCACCTTTTATTATTTAAACGAATATCACTTGTAAATAGAACAATTGAAACTAAAAGCTTGTCTTTCTTGAGGGATAAGGCTATGAAATATATGTTCGTTTTTAGCATTATCAAATATTCCCACACTTGAGCGTTGCTTGTCCTCAAGCAATATAGTCTTGAAATAAAAATACTAGAATCACTTCTTTATTCTTCACACTTTGTACATCAGTGATTTCTATACGGCAGTATGAACAATGGTAGTAACGATGTGGTTTACAGTCCCACATGACTATGAAAATTTAGATCCTTAAGGAAATTGGATCTTTATGAAAACATTTGATCTTTTGAAAATTCAATCTAGCTTTTACCCTAGATAAGTTTTCCGGAATAACCCTTCACCGGTGTTTGCAAAATGTTTTTGTGGGTTTGGTGGGTTTCAGATTTGAAAATTTTAGCTCAAAACTTGCGGTTTTGCGTCACCCACTTGCTAACCTTGTATTGGGAAAGCAACACGTCCAGTATACTTGCTCCGTATATTACCTTTCAGTAAACTACCATCCGGTTGTAAAGGAAAGCGTTGAACAAGCAACTGTTAAGGCAATGTCCCCTGACATGCTTTTAATTATGGTCTATAACGTGTCGGATGCAATTACTATCCTTTGTAGGAGCAATAGTAAAGCTCACCCTATAGTTTTTCGGTCTGGCACAAGGTCCTGTCTTCGACCATGCTATGCAACCACCGTTCTTACGGTTGATACCCAATTTGGTTCAGGTGACCTAATGAATTTCAGGTGAATTCCTAGGATTTTACGTTCAATGGTAATGAACGCATTGAAAATGGATTTTCAGAAAACAAATCGGTTTGTAATTTTGATCAAAATATTTTCTTGTTCAAGCTCGAGTTTAGATATCATCGAATTCCATGAGTTTGTAATTCTCAATCTTTAAGGTCAATCTCTAGGATTGAGTAATATCAGGCTTAAAAGCTGATTTTTAATCTTTAAGGAGATTATCCTTTTCTGGGGGTCTGATTCATTAGTCTTATCAAGCTAATTTACACGGCGTCCTCCCCATTTTACGAGACAGATCCTCTCATGATTAGGATAAGTCTGACCACTTGGCGACCCTATTTGATGCTGAGGTTCGTGGATTTCCAGCTGATTTTCGAGAAAATTTTTCAAGGTTTTTCATAGACTCTACAACTAGTCTGGACGACAACTTCCTGACCTAAATCAAGAAGCGCATGTCTTTTTCGGAAGACTTTACTTCCTTTTAATGATGGAATTGATTCATCGTGTAGATCCATCTTTCTTTCAATTATCTTACAACTTACCGGGTAAAACGGTTAATTTTGTCCAAAACAAAAGTATCTTTAATTATTTGTACAAAAATATGTGATATATGTTTTTAAATAACTTGGTAAATTTTTCCCACACTTGGCTTTTATTTTTCTTTTTATTGTCCTCTATTCCATTTTAAATGAATTCTAACATTTTGGTTTGTTTCTCAATTTATGTCCTTTCTGAGGTAACAATAATTTCGGTGTTGACACCTAGTTTTATTGTTCATAAATATGTATAAACATGATTTTGAATTCATTTAATTGAAAATTTTGCTAGAATTGGGTAGTCAGTATATAAGACTAGGGCTATTCTTTGTTATCAGAGAGCACTAGATTCTAATACAACTACTGCATTACTAGTATTTTTAATGGTAACCAAGTGTATAAGTCAAAAATTTTTAAAAATCCGAAGGAATTTAACCCCTTCCCACACTTAAGATCTTGCTATGCCCTTATTTGCAAGAAATCAGTAACAATTTAAATTATTGAGGGTGATTAGCGTAGAAAAATGATTAAATTTTACCAAAATTTCCAAACATATTGGCGTTTGTTTGTTGAATGATAAATGGTGCACATCATTTGTTCATTCTATCTTGTTGTTACATCACATTTGTTTTTCGTTTTATCGTCAAAATCAGTAGCTTTTGCTGAATTTAATGCCAGTCTTTGAAAATGCGCTGTTTTACCCTGTTGTGTACAATTGACAATATACATACATACAAATATAAACATGCATGGTAATTTGAAATGGGACTTTAAATCTCACTTTCAAATCAAATACGAAATATTAGTACAACATAATAAAAAATATTAAACTTACATAAAAGTATCAAAATATAATGTGTTTAAACATAAATAAATAAAAAAAATATAAAAAGATAAAAAATCATAAAAATCACCAACGGAACTATATCAATCTGGATAGGGGTTCCAGTTCATTTCGTCGTCCGGGTTCCATGGTTGGTGATAAGTGTACTAGTAGGCCTGGTTAGGGTCGTAGAGAGTATATGGTGGTCTCATCTCGGGCTGGTGTGGAGGATAGTAAGCGGGTTAGGTCGGAACGTAGTGATCCTGAGGTGACAGCCGGCTCATAATCTGACGCTGATGATAGTCCCATCTATCATGTTGTCGTTGCCTGGAATGCTCGTAATCATTTCGAGCTTGCCAGTGCTCCATCCGACGAAATCTCTATGCGTTTGTCATATCTACCTCATCTACACGCTGGTAGACGTCAGTCATAGCTTCCCTAATGACATCCCTAATGTCATCCGCTTCCTCCATTTCCTCATCTGAAACTCTCTCTATCTTAGGATGACTACCTTCATAGGGTACTACTTGGTTTCGTCTGCTCTTTAATACCTTAGCACCCTTATAGACCTTTAATCCTAAAGGCTCAACCTGTTCCCTACATTCCAAAAGTGGACCCCCTTGGTCCCTATCTACACCCAAATACTCTCCAATGAGAGTAACAAAAATACCTCCTCCTATTATCCCCCCTTACTGTATTCCTTCTACCATTTTAGACAAATAAAAACCAACACAATAGATGATATTAACAAAGCTTCTTGGGTCTCGAATACACTTTAGGTAAAATAAATCATGTAAGGTCATTTTCTCCTTGTTGTGACCTCTCTGTGTAATCAAGTTAGCTAGAAATCTATGAATTATACCAATCTCGGCTTTGTTAATATGTAAGTAGGAGTGTTTTCCTCCCAGCGTAAAAACATTATAGTTTGATATACGCCTCCAGACGGCGTTCGCGTCAAAATTCCTATCTACCCTTTCACCACGATAAATCAAATTCATACAATCAGGTAGTAGTAATTTACCAGGAGTATATATCTGTAAAGCCCTGGCCATGTCCAGCATGCACATCCTGTACATCCTACAGCCAAGTATAAATCTAAGAAAACTTCTATCATCTAATCTATCTACATCTACATTTAACGCTATAGTACTCATGAGCTCAACACACCATTCCTTATATACAGGTCTACGAATGGTGAATAGACGTTCCCAATCGTGAAAAGAAGAACTGCCATACCTTTGGATCAGATGCTCCCTAACTGAGTTAGCTAGTTGGACCCTTTCCAAAGGATCCCAATTGATTACCCTCGGCACTTCTACATTTTTCGGTATTAGTTTGAATTTGTTACTTTGATATGTCAGGTAATCTCTCCAGCTTATATCGAATCTCAGATTAGGATGCAACGTGTGTTCAGGAATCGTTGGGTATTCTACTGGTGGATGTATCGGAAATACTATGAAGGTATCAATAAATTGTAGCGAATCATAATAAGGTACGTGTTGATCAGGTTGTTGTTGTGGTCCCTGTTGTTGCTCCGGTTCAGGTTTATATTGCATTTCTGGTTCAGGTTCTGGAGCAGGTCGTCTAGATGATGATGAAGCACCATCAGTATCTGTAAATCTCTGCAAAAAACATTAAACACAAAATTTGTGCATCCAAATATGCATTAGTGTTAGCAAAATGAAAACTTGAAACAATTAAATTAACATGTTCAATCAAAATTAAACTTATACACATTTTCACAATTTTTACAATTCTACACTTTTTCAAATAAGCATATATGAAAATGTTTACAAAGTTCATAAGCATTCAACTCAAATAACATGTTAAAACATCCATTACTAACAATTAAACAAGTCTTAAATGGCAATTATATCAAATTAATCAAGTTCATGAATTTTAGACTTAAAAAGTCCACTTTAATCTTCAAAAATCATGTTTAGGATCAAAGTTTAGATCATTTAGCTACCTAAACATGTTACAATACTTAATTTAGCAATAATTCATGACAAAAATCGGCCATAACCTGTTTATATCAAAAAGCGTCAAATTGCTCAAGAACACAAACCCTAGATTTCTAAAAATTTTGAAGTTTTTGGCTTCAAATCATGTTAAATAGCATCAATCTAGGTTATACATGCATAATATACTAACAATTTAACTCTAATTACACTAGAAATTAACAAAATCAAATTAGGAAAAATATAGCTCAAGAACACTAAAAATCAAATTTAAAGAGGTTTAGGAGTGAAATTGTTACCTTTCTTGATAAACTTCTTATCAAATTCATGATTAGAGCGGATTGTAGCAAGAAATTTGGTTGATTTTGATGAAAAATTGATGATTTTAGAGTGGATTTTGGAGATGTGCTCGTATGTATGTGTGTGTTTTGTGGGAGACAGAAGCAGAACCGCTGGAGCTTTTGTTCCTGATCTAATTTTTGTATCCATGCGATCGCATGGAATTGCAGTTCAAAACCCATGCGATCGCATGGGTCTGCTATATATATTTTTTTTATGAAACCTTTACTAATAAAACATATAATTAAATTACATTTTAAAAAATTTATTTCTTTTTAGGATGAGGGCGTTTCGGAACGATGTCCTAGTCCGTCCCTCGACAAAATTTTAAAATTTGTCATTTTTAAGCGCGGTTTTTAAAAGTAAAGATTTTTGGGTTTTTTTAATGTTTTTGGCATACCTTAGTTCAATAAGATTAAAAATAATGATAATAAAAGTTCTCGTCCCTCCCTTGGGTAGAGC
The DNA here is from genome assembly GCF_046630445.1 of Rutidosis leptorrhynchoides. Taxonomy (NCBI): domain Eukaryota; kingdom Viridiplantae; phylum Streptophyta; class Magnoliopsida; order Asterales; family Asteraceae; genus Rutidosis; species Rutidosis leptorrhynchoides. The sequence goes on along the minus strand of NC_092335.1, from coordinate 147,994,529 downwards.
AATTTCTGTTCAACGACCTAGTTTTCAACTCACGACGAATTTTAAAAATCATATTTTTAACTTAGCGAAATAAAGTAAATTTTTGTTTTTTAAATTCACAGAAAACTTAATTTAAAATGCATAAAATTAAAAATTCATATTAAAGTTAAAAATTCACACCAAACTTATATTATATTTTTGTTTTTATACATACAAACTTTATATTAAAAATTTTGTTTTTAAACATACGAACTTATATTAAAAATATTAATTTTTCAATTATTTACAAACTTAAATATATATTAATTTTAAAAAGTTTAGAATAATAATTTAATATTAATTTAAAAAAACAAAGTAAAAATAAAATTAAAAATCTTTTTGGTCTTTTATCCCACTTTAATCAATCAAATATTATCAAAAATATACACCCCTCTTTTCGGTAAAGTAATTTCGGCTATATTACCTAGTTTTACTCCTGACGAATTTTTGAAATATTTTGGGTTGATTGATTAAAGATATTTATACCTTGAGAATAAACGGTAAATTTCGAAGTGATGTAATAAATTTTTGTATGATATCAATAATTTCGGTCGCAAAACCTAATTTTATTGAGTACCAATTTAATACTTTATAGCGAACGAGTTAGCGTTTATTATCAAAAGGTTAAAAGTAATAAAAGTAAAAATAAAAACTGTACATACTTACCTGTGAGATAGAATTCTCAGTGACCTGCTTTAGCCCACTCATAAGATAGTCGGACTAATTCGTTTTCCATAGCTACATAGGCATAACCTCGAGCATTCAACGATTTTTCTTCGAAACATATGAACGGTCCTTCTCTGCATAAAGTAACTAACTCGGTATTGGAATATGTCTGATTCGTCGAGCATATTCCTTCGTGTGACCATTTTCCACATTTGTGACATCTTTCAAGGTGTCGTACTCTTCTTTTCGCTACGGATTTTGATTTTCCTTTACCAAAATGTAACTTATTATGATCGTTTCTGAGTTCTTTTCTTACTCCATCCAATTTGGCTCTTATTACTGATACCAGGTCACTCGGGAGTGTGTCATTATTATGTTTAGTGATCAAAGCGTGTAGCATTAGACCATGGTTCAGATCAAAGGAATTCTTCATCTCGTAAAACCTAAAAAATAAAAATTTTTGAGTGGGGGGAGAAGACTAGTTCTCTAGGGTCTGCTAGGGAAAGACCATTCGGATTCCATTCTCAAGAACTACACGAAAACAAAATATATAACTCTAACAGAAATACATATTACCCTAAAAAGATTCGAACCTCCCCACACTTAGTTAGATATGGTGTTGAAATTGTGATTGACTTCATTGTCAACTTCCATCGGACCATGTATGTAATGTTTAACTCTGTGACCATTAACTTTAAATTCAATCCCATTTGAATTTATTAACTCTATTGTTCCGTATGGGAAAACTCTTTTGACTATAAATGGTCCAGACCATCTTGATTTCAATTTTCCAAGAAATAGCTTGAATCGTGAATTGAAAAGAAGAACTCTGTCTCCTTCCTTAAATTCTTTTGAACTTTTGATTCTTTTATCATGCCATTTCTTCGTTCTTTCTTTATAGATTAAGGAATTTTCGTATGCTTCATGTCTTAATTCTTCTAATTCGTTTAATTGACTTAACCGTAGACGTCCAGCTTCATGTAAATCAAGATTACATGTCTTCAAAGCCCAAAATGCTTTGTGTTCAATTTCTACTGGAAGATGACATGCTTTTCCGTAAACGAGTTTAAAAGGTGTAGTTCCAATTGGAGTTTTGTAGGCTGTTCTAAAAGCCCAAAGTGTATCCTCCAATTTAATGGACCATTCCTTCGAATTTGATCCTACGGTTTTCTCTGGAATACGTTTTAAAGCTCGGTTGGTATTTTCAACTTGTCCACTTGTTTGTGGATGATAAGCAGTGGAGATTTTATGAGTTACTCCATATCTTTTGAGAACTTTCTCAAGTTGATTATTACAAAAATGAGTACCCCGATCACTTATTAAAGTTTTCGGTGTTCCAAACCTTGCAAAAAGACGTTTTAAAAAGTTGACTACAACTCGTGCATCGTTAGTTGGGAGAGCTTGTGCTTTCGCCCATTTAGATACATAATCAATGGCAACGAGAATGTAGAGGTTATTATGAGATTTTGGAAATGGACCCATAAAGTCAATACCCCAAATGTCAAATACTTCACATACTTGAATGATATTTTGTGGCATTTCATCACGTTGACTTATTTTTCTGGCCCTTTGATAAGCATCACAGGATTTGCAAAGAAGGAGTGCGTATTTGAAAATTGTAGGCCAATAGAATCCAGCATCGTAAACTTTTCTTGCTGTAAGTTGAGGCCCATAATGCCCTCCTGTTGGTCCTGTGTGACAATGGTTTAAGATTTGACTAGCTTCATCTCCGAATACACATCGGCGTATTATTCCATCGGGACAACTTTTAAACAAATGTGGATCTTCCCAGAAATAGTGTTTTATATTACTAAAGAATTTCTTTCGTTTTTGGTACGACAATCCTTTTTCAAGGTATCCACATACTAAATAGTTTGCATAGTCTGCAAACCATGGAATTTCATTATAATCTATCTTCAATAGATATTCATCAGGGAAGTTGTCTTGTATGGCTGATTCATTTAGAACTTCTAATTCGGGATTTTCAAGACGAGAAAGATGATCAGTGGCGAGATTTTCTGCTCCCTTTTTTTCTCGGATTTCAATATCGAACTCTTGTAAGAGTAAGATCCAACGGATTAATCGTGGTTTGGCATCTTGTTTCGAAAATAGGTATCTAAGAGTAGAATGGTCAGTATAGACCACCGTTTTAGCTAGAACGAGATATGAACGAAATTTGTCAAAAGTAAAAACAATAGCAAGGAGTTGTTATTCAGTAGTTTTGTAATTCATTTGTGCTCCTTGTAACGTCTTACTAGCGTAATAAATAGGTTGAAATCGTTTTTCAATCCTTTGTCCTAAAACGGCTCCCATTGCAAAATCACTTGCATTGCACATAAGTTCAAATGGTAGATTCCAATTTAGAGTTATCATGATCGGCGCATTAGTGTGTTTTTCTTTAAGAATATTAAAAGATTTGATGCATTCATCTGAAAAGATGAATGGAGCATCCTTTTTTAGGAGTTTATTCATAGGAGTGGCAATTTTAGAAAAATCTTTTATGAAACTTCGGTAAAAACCGGCATGCCCTAGAAAACTCCTAACTCCTCTAACATTGGTGGGATGTGGAAGTTTAGCAATTACATCTACTTTAGCTCTATCCACTTCAATTCCTTCCTTTGAAATTTTATGTCCAAGAACGATGCCTTCTTTAACCATGAAATGGCATTTCTCCCAATTAAGAACTAGATTTGATTGTTCGCATCTAATAAGCATTCGTTCAAGATTAACTAGACATGATTCAAATGTATCACCGAAGACTGAAAAGTCATCCATGAAAACTTTCATGCATTCTTCTATCATGTCGTGAAAAATCGCCATCATGCACCTTTAAAAGGTTGCAGGGGCGTTGCAAAGTCCAAATGGCATGCGTTTGTAAGCAAAAGTACCATAAGGGTACGTGAATGTGGTTTTCTCTTGGTCCTCGGGCGCTATTGGAATTTGAAAATATCAGGAGAAACCGTCAAGAAAACAATAGTAACTATTTCCGGCTAATCTTTCCAACATTTGATCAATGAAAGGTAAGGGAAACTGATCTTTTATGGTGGCGTCATTTAATTTTCTATAATCAATACAAACACGCCATCCTGTTACAGTCCTAGTAGGAATAAGCTCATTTTTTTTCATTTGTGATGACAGTCATGCCACCCTTCTTAGGTACGCATTGAACTGGGCTTAACCATGGATTATCAGAGATTGGATAAATTAAACATGCATCAAGCAGTTTAATAATTTCTTTCATAACAACATCTTGCATATTCGGATTTAGTCTTCGTTGGCGTTGCACATACGTTTTATGACCTTCTTCCATAAGGATTTTATGTGTGCAATACGAAGGACTTATTCCTTTAATATCATGAATTTTCCATGCAATAGCTGGTTTATGAGTTTTTAGTACAGAAATAAGTTGAGATTTTTCATTTTCAGTAAGAGAAGACGATATTATTACAGGTAATTCAGTTTCACCATGTAAATAAGCATATTCCAAATGGTTTGGAAGTGGCTTTAACTCTAATGTCGGCGGTTCTTCTATCGATGATTTATATCGATATCGGTCTTCCTCTTTTAGCATTTGAATTTCTTCTGTTGTTGGTTCATATCCATTAGCCATAAGTGTAGCTAACATTTCAGCTTCATCAATTTGTTCAGTTCCTTCTCCTAAAGAACATTCTCCTGTTCCTTGTAATTCTGGAAATTCTTCTAACAATTCTACATGTGAATCTATAGTTTGAATATAATAACATGTATCATCTGCAGATTGCGGTTGTTGCATTGCTCTATCAACTGAAAAGGTAACACTCTCGTCCTCTATACTTAGGGTCAGTTTCTTACCAAACACGTCTATTATTGCTTTAGCCGTGTTTAAGAATGGTCTTCCTAATATGAGAGGAACTCGAGAATCTTCTTCCATGTCCAGAATAACAAAATCTACTGGAAATACTAAAGTACCAACTTTAACTAGCATGTTCTCCATTATCCCTCTAGGATATTTTACTGATCGATCGGCTAGTTGTATGCTTATTCGTATTGGTTTCAATTCTCCAAGGTCTAGTTTAGCGTATAGTGAATACGGCATTAAATTTATACTAGCACCTAAGTCTGCCAATGCTTCTATTGAACTAAGACTACCCAGAAAACATGGAATCGTGAAACTTCCTGGATCTGATAGTTTTTCTGGTATCTTATTCAACAGCACTGCAGAACAATTAGCATTCATAGTAACAGCCGAGAGTTCTTCCATTTTCTTTCTATTTGTGATTAGATCTTTCAAGAATTTAGCATATCTAGGCATTCCTAAAATCACATCAATGAAAGGAAGATTTACATTTATTTGTTTAAACATATCCAAGAATTTGGATGGCTCGGCTTCAAGTCTCTCTTTTCTCATTTTACTCGGGCAAGGAAGTGGTGGTTGGTATGGTTTAACATAAGGTTTAGCTTTAACTGTGTTATCTTCATTAACCTTTTCAACTACCGGTTCTGTTTCGTTATCTTGCTCAGACTGTGGTTCTTGAGGAGTAGGAATAGCTTCATCAGAAATTACAGGCATTTCAGGTGGTTTAAATCTAACACCACTTCTTGTGATAATGGCTTTAGCTATTTCATTCCGGGGGTTAGCATTTGTATCACTAGGTAAAATTTCCGGTTTTCTTTCACCTATCAACCTTGCTACGTTACTCACTTATTGTTCCAAATTTTGAATAGAAGCTTGTTGATTTCTAAATGCTTGAGCATTTTGTTCATTGGTTTGTTTCTAAGATGTGAAAAACTGAGTTTGAGATTCAACTAGCTTCGACATCATATCTTCTAAATTTAGCTTTTTATCATCGGTTTGTGGGGGTTTGTTTTGAAAAATAGGTCTTTGCTGATTGTAAGTATTGTCGGATACTTGTTGATTGCTTGGACCTTGTTGGTTGTTGTATGGAACATTTCGGTTATAATTCTGATTTTGATTGTAAATTGGTCTTGGCGGTTGATAATTATTCTGATAATTATTTCCAGGCCTTTGGTTTATGTATGAAACATTCTCTCTTTGTTCCATTGTTAGTTCAATATTGAGACAATCTTTTGTTAAATGTGGTCCTCCACACTGCTCACAACTAATTCTTATTGAGTGTATATCCTTAGTCGTCTTTTCCATTCGTCTCTCGATAGCATCTATCTTTGCAGAAATGGAATCTAAGTCATGGCTAGAATCAGCTCTAGCTGCTTTAGATGATCTAACGATATCTTTTTCTTGATGCCACTCATGTGAGTGGGAAGCAGTGTTATCAATAATTTTGTAATTGTCAGTTGCGGTTTCCTTCATAATGGAATCACCAGCTGCTATATCGATGTCTTTTTGTGTAGTGATGTCGCATCCTTGGTAGAATATTTGTACTATTTGACAGGTGTCTAAACCATGTTGCGGACATCCTCTTAATAACTTTCCAAATCTGGTACACGCTTCATATAAAGTTTCATTTGGCTTTTGCGTGAACGTAACAATTTCTCCTTGAAGTCTCACGGCTTTAAATGCCGGAAAGAATTGTTTAAGAAATTTTTCAACTAAAACGTCCCATGTATCAATCGCCCCTTCAGGTAACGATTCTAACCAATCTTTGGCTTCTCCCTTTAAAGTCCAGGGAAATAACATGAGATATATCTGTTCATCCTCCACTTCTCTTATTTTAAATAGAGTGCAGATCCTATTAAATGTACGAAGATGTTCATTTGAATCTTCCTTCGGCGCACCACTAAATTGGCATTGATTAGTTACCATGTGTAGGATTTGTCCTTTGATTTCATAATCTGGCGCATTTATGTCTGGTTGAGTAATTGCATGACCTTGGCCAGTGCGTTTAGCTCTCATTCGGTCTTCCATACTTAGAGGTTCCAGATTCTCCATAATTGAATTTGTTGAATCTGAATCACTAAAGGATTCTGATTTAATGGTTGGTTCCTCTACAATCTCTGTTTGAATGATTGGTGGTTCCGGAGGAAAGATTAATGGTTCAGGATCTCTGAATTGTCCCTGAAGATCCTCGGGATTCTCAATTGTGAGGTCGGGTTCAAAAAATGGATTATCGGAAATTTGATTTGGAGTACTTGGTCGACTGGATGACGATTCTAAAGAAAAATCAACGGCGACAATATTTGCTAGATGTCTTAATCGCGTTACAGGTGGTGAACGTACAAAAGGTGGTGAACGTTTTTCTCGGTGCATTTACTGAATATCCTATTAGTTATAAAAATAAAAATTATATAATTTATCAAATTAATAGACTTTTCTGCTTTTGTCCACGTTTCGAATAGCCAATAGATGCAGCAGGGAGCCAGAACCCTTTAAATCGGAAGCTCACAACTCAGCCACTAACAAATCCAACTATTACTACGAACCAGAAAATTTAGGATGTCTATCAATTTAACCGCTTAAAATAATTTTTCGTTGAAATTTAAAGAAATTTTAGAGAAGAAATAGAAAATTCTATGTCCTAAAACTAGATCGGTGAGAAATAAGAAAGAAAAAGAGCGCGTCGAAAAACGTCGAAAAATAAAAGGTCGAAAAATAATAGGCGTCGAAAAATAAAAATAAGAAGTAACGCGTCGAAACTTAAAAAGGAACTAAAAACTAAGAATTAAAAGTTGCGTCTAAAAAATATTAAGGCTTAGAGAAAATCTAAATCCAAAACGGCAATAACTTAAAAAGGTACTAAAATTTATAAAAACGACGTCGCAAAATTCTAAAGCACCTAACTCTTAGTCTAAAGAAAAAGCACTTAAGGGATTTTACGGCAAAGCCTAAGAATCTAGAAATAAAAATAACTATAGCAAAAACTATGACTTAAAACTAATTACGAGCGAAAAATACAAAAATTACGCTAAAACAAATAAAAAGATACAAAATATAAAAATATACTTAAAGTTGTAAAAAGTACAATTTTTATAAAAATATTATTTTTATATTATTTATTTTATAAAAGCTATTAATTTTATATATTTATAAAACTAATTAAACTAAATATACAAATTAAATAAATAAAACTAAACTAATTAATTACATAAACAACCCTAATTAGGGTTTTAATAAATAATAATGATAATAATTACGTAATTATTGCAGTAATCAGTCAAACTGTGGCGTGTTAGAACCAGTCATGCGATCGCATGGATTTTTGCCTTCGGGTTCATGCGATCGCATGGGCTAGGGTTTCGGGCCAGAGTTGGGCTGCTACAGTACCGGGCCTCGTGTTTTTACTTTTTTTTTGTTTTAACTTTTTTTTTATAAAATATTTATAATAAAACTTATATTTTTACAAACATAAAATAAAAATAAAGAAACTTTATAAAACTTATATATTTAACAAACTCTTAAAAATATATAAATTTTGGTTTAGTTTTTATATTTTTGTATTTTTTTTAATTTAAAACGTATATTTTTATACAAAGAACTTAATAAAATTTTTATTTTTTTTATATAGCGTTGCGCTTCCGGCATTTTAGTGTCCCCGGCAGCGGCACCAAAAATACTTGATGTTAAAGCGAAGGGGTATATAATACTATTAATTTTTACAAGGAAATACTATTAAATACGATACAATTTTACACAAGATATTTATTTATTTATAGAATGGATATACCTAAACCTCGCTACAACACTTATAGGCAGTGTACCTAATCGTACAGTAGTGTAGTTTTTAGTAAGTCCGGTTCGTTCCACAGGGAGACTTAGCCAAGTTTAACGCTATATTTTTTTAACTTATAATTGTAAAAATACAAAAATATATATAAGTAGTATTATTATTATAAAAGGAGGTTTTTTACAGTTTAGTGACCGGTTTGTCGATTTTAAAACTTTAGTCGCAGTTAAAACCTAATGTAAAATATTAAAAATAAATATAACTTAATTTAAAGCGTAAAGTAAATAACTATAATGAAATTGCGATAAATAAAAGTGCGATAAATAAAATAATGGTAAATAAAATTGCGATAATTAAAAAGTGCAATTAAATAAAATGACAATAAATAAAAGTGCGATAATTAAAAGTGCAATTAAATATGAAATAAAGGAAATTAAATATGAAATAAAGGAATTATGCTTATTTAAACTTCCGTAATCATGATGTTTGACGTGTTGATTTTAATTTATTCCCATGGGTTAATTGTCCTTTGTCCTGGATTATTTAATATGTCCGTCTGGTTTTTGTCCATAACAGTCCATCAGTCATAAATATAAAGTACGAGTGTCCTCGTTAAATTATCCTTATATCCGAAGTCAAATATTCCAACTAATTGGGGACTTAAACTGTAACAAGGTCTTAATACTTTGTTTAATAATTACACCAGGATATCGACTGCGTGTAAACCAAGGTTTTAATACTTTGTTAACAAATACGCCAAGTGTCCTTGTACATAATCCACCCCTGTTTTAATAAGTCTATTAACTATTAATCCATTTCCGTGCCCGGTTAAATGAACAATTATTAGTATTTATAAATATCCCGCACATCGTGTTCGATTGAGTGTATATGGTTATTTATAGGTACGTCGAATTGTAAATCTTTATATTAAAATTAACAAACTATCATTTAGTTTAACAAATATAAAGCCCATTAATAGCTCATAGTCTAATTTCCACAAGTGTCGTTCTTTTGTCCAAACCACAATTATGGTACAAAGCCCAATTACCCCGTTTTAATATTTTAGCCCAACATCATGATTACTTCGGCATTAAATAAGCATAATAATAACTTAGCTACGAGACATTAAATTAAAAAGGTTGAACATAACTTACAATGATTAAAAATAGCGTAGCGTTACACGGACAGAAATTCGACTTACACCCTTACAACATTCGCTAACATACCCTTATTATTAGAATTTAAAATTAAAATTAAAATTATAATTATAATATATATATATATATATATATGTATATATATATATATATATATGTATATATATATATATGTATATATATATATATATATGTATATATATATATATATATGTATATATATATATATATATTATACGTTTGAGAGAGATAGATAAAAAGATGTTTTAAACTGAGCCAAAACACGCGAAATTTATAGATGTGGCCTGCTACCTACTGCCATGCGATCGCATGGGATTTAGGCCTTCAGGCCATGCGATTGCACGGCCACTTTTTTCAGCTCACATGATTTGTTTCCTAGCTTTGCCGACGATTTTAAATATAATATATAATATATAAATAATTTTAAGAATTACTTAAATATTATATTATATTCATGTGCATAGTTGACTTGTAATTTTTAGTCCGTTGCGTCGAGCGTTGAGAGTTGTCTCTGGTCCCGGTTCCGGATTTTCGAACGTTCTTGCGTACAATTTAATATCTTGTATTTTGCGTTTCGCGTCTTGTACTCTTGTAATTTTGAGACGTTTCTCATCAATAATTTGAACCACTTTGATTGTACTTTGTACTTTTGAGCTTTTTGGTCATTTGCGTCTTCAATTCTTCGAATCTGTCTTTTGTCTTCACCTTTTATTATTTAAACGAATATCACTTGTAAATAGAACAATTGCAACTAAAAGCTTGTCTTTCTTGAGGGATAATGCTATGAAATATATGTTCGTTTTTAGCATTATCAGTAATGGTCGAGGTGTAATTGAATACATGAGTATAGTTTCAAAGTTTTTGAGACTCAACTTTATAGACTTTGCTTATCGCGTCGGAAACATATAAAGATTAAGTTTAAATTTGGTCAAAAATTTCCGGGTCGTCATAGTATCTACCCGTTAAAGAAATTTCATCTCGAAATTTGAGTGGAGTTGTCATGGCTAAGAATAAAATTGTTTTCATGACAAATTTGAGCTGATAACTAGAGGTTTATTACTGTTGAGTAATATAGATCAGATAATTCGATTACTCGAAGAGTACGAGTAAAGCTATCACTAAATAGTGAAATGATAAAGACATGTTTCATCATAACTTTTGACTAGTCATGGTTGAATTCCGGAATTCAAGGGATTTCAAAGAAAATTTTTGTTATCGATATAAGATTTGATTCGTCAGTGATTAAGATATCTTTAATTAAATGCGATCATCTGCCTCGATTGCTCTGTCGGATATTCCCATTATAAATTTATCTCTTCCATTCCATGCAGTTGTTTTCTCTTCCCGAATTTAAGTCAAGCGAATAATGATCCAGAATTCATAGATATGAAATTCGAAATGAATATAGCTAACGTTCTAAGAGAGAAATTGTAATAGCACGATCTTGATTTGTTAAATTACCAGAATTTCAGAGAAAAGATAGAACTATCAAGAAAATATGTTCTTGATATGTCTATAGATTAGATAGAGTGTAAGAGTCGTGTAACATGGCACATGATGACGTTATGATCTGTGAATCATCACGTTTCATTAGAAACTCAGCATGACTTACTGTAATATAATCACGTTGATCAAGTGTCATTATATTATGCTAACTCATGCATCAATTTCCAACACTACTTCAAAAGCATTCTTATTTTAAACTTGAAGGTTTACAGAATATATAAACTAAGACAGTTTCCTTTTATGATATATCACAGATAGCGCGGAGAGATAATTTATATCGGACGAGAATTTTTATGAAGATATCTTCAGAAATATTGAGGATATTAATAATGAAAGATACGATAATATCTTAGAATTTTTTTTTTTTGAATCAAATTGTGATGAAGAAATTCATTCACGATGATTTAGAGCGATTAAGGAGCAAGGTATTCGTTAAAGATTTCATCAGAAATAGAATCATTAGGATTCTTTTATGTACAAGTTTAGTCCTTGTTTAGAGTCTCTTTCATGATTTGCTCAATTCATTTTTCAGTATAAAAATCTTTGAGCTTTTCCAACACTTCATTCTTTATCATCAAACTTTTGACTGTTAAGGCAGTCTTCAGTTTTTACTGCTTCATCAGCTTTTTCAAAACTCAGGAAACTGATTCATAAGCTAAAGTGCTTTTTAGAGATTCAGATTTAAAATTCGTAAATCCAGGAGATAGAAGTTATATATATATATATATATATATATATATATATATATATATATATATATATATATATATATATATATATATATATATATATATATATATATATATAAATTGTTGTCGTAGAATCGCTGAGAATTTCGAGATTATCGATTGATGCCTTCCGGTACTTGGTATGGTAATTATCGTTACGAGATACCGATGAGTTCATGATAAGACTTCAATAAATAAATATATTGATTTGTCGTAGAGATTTAATCCAAGGAGCAACGAGGTTGCTGGTACGTCTGCTGATAATTTAGTGGAACATAAAAGATTCCCCGGTAACAATAAAATAGCACGCATATATATCAAGGTTATAATAAGGTTGTTTCAAACGAAAAGCCGAAGTTGACTTGCTGGAGCTGTGACAAAACTAGCTATCTCGATCAGGAGTTGCAAAGTTATTTTCGATAATAATTACACTAAAGGAATTAGCACAGCTATGTGTTAAACGTTTACTCAGGTTCCGAGTGTTTTTCAGGTGCAACACTATATGCATCAATCTTTTCTTCCGTAAATGAAGTGCGGTTGGTTCATCCTCTCGATTGAGGTGTTTTCAAGAATCATGAAAGGTTTGAACGCAGATTGTAATCGTCAAGATACAAATGAGGTTTAAGATGAACTCAAGTGGCAAACTTGAAGAAATATTTAGTTTCATATGTTATCATCAATATTTTAATTCATTTTAATTGTCCAATGTTATTAGTCCACAGTCGATAGTCCACAGTTAACAGTCCAATAATTCATATATAGTTTAATATATAATATTCGAATTAATTAATACGTATCGTGACCCGTGTACATGTCTCAGACTCGATCACAACTCAAAGTATATATATTATTATAGAATCAACCTCAACCCTGTATAGCTAACTCGATCATTACTGCATATAGAGTGTCTATGGTTATTCCAAATAATATATATAGATGCGTCGATATGATATGTCAAAACATTGTATACGTGTCCCGATATTTAAAATGTGTAAAATAAATAACAGAAATTAAGTGACAATAAATAAAGTGCGTAAAGTAAATAACAGAAATTAAATGATGATAAATAAAATTGCGATAATTAAATTGCGATAAATAAAATGTAATCAGTTAGCTAGGAACAGTTAGCTAGGATTTTTGTTAGCGTGGATTCTTAATAGAATTTCTCATAGTTAATTCGTTTGTTGCTAACAAATTTTTATTTTGTCCAATGTTTTCTTCATTATGCCACTTGTTGGATTCTGATAAATCAAAATCCAAATATGAAATTGAATGAAAATGGTTATTTTGCGCTGAACGGATACGTATATCGGTGGTTGTAAGTAGGATAGTAAATGACTGTTGAATCAGATTCGAAGAGTGTACAGTGTAACTTATTAATGTGAAATCTAAATATTCCTCGGGTATTACCTACCCGTTAAAATATTTTCACCATTAACAGTTTGTATGAAAGAATTTTTAATTACAATTTTTATGAAAATATACTTACATATATATTTTCTTCAGATATAATAATAGATTTAATGAGTTAATATAATAATAATCTTATTTGATTTACCATTAGAACTAGAGTACATAATCTCTAAAACATTAGAGATTACATAATCGCCATGAAGAATGAAGATAATTGATGTAGAACGATACGTAGAACGATGATTATACTCGAGGTACAGAACAAAATGTCGAGGCATGGATTGTTGATGGTACTGGTGCTGTTACTGATGGTACTGTTGGTGCCGGTGATGTTGCTAAAGCTGGTAAATTTTGCACCATATTCTCCAAAATCATTACTCAGGCGCGAAGCTCGTTGACTTCTTCGATTACTTCTGGATGATTGGCGATTGGAACAAATGTTTGAATAAGGTTTTGAATTTTAGATAGTATATGATCATGGCGAGATATTCGGGTAATGAGGGTGAAAATGGTGTTTCGGATTGGTTCACCGGTGAGTGCTTCAGGTTCGTCGCCAAGAAGGAAATTTGGTTGATGGAAAGTATTGCCTTCTTCTCGTTTCCATTGGTTAAGTCAACTACGGACTCATCAGATGAATTGGGGATGGATGATTGATTGATTAATTCTGGTGACACTGCTTTCGGAGCTTAGGTAAAACTCCATATTGGAATAGCTGTCGGAATCCGAGGAACTCGAACTGGTTGAGGGATTCATCTCGTACGATCAGATGAAGGATTTTTGATAAGAAATATATATATATATATATATATATATATATATATATATATATATATATATATATATATATATATATATATATATATATATATATATATATATATACATACCCTGCAATACATAATTTACATATGCATATACAATACTAAAATCCCATAAGTTACGGAGGAATCTACGGAAGCTTCCAGGCAAAGGTAACAATAACAGATATGCTAAGATATGAATTTATCTATACACTGTCTATGCAATAGAGGCAGTAAGACGTGTCTAGACTTTAAGGATGATAAGCAATTAATTTTCGACACAAAATGATAAGCAAAACTTTTGACATGCAGACACGGTCGAAGTCCAGACCTACTAATTAATCTAAACAACTATCAGTTAGACACACTAATGCAAGACCTGGTTCGCTAAGACCATCGCTCTGATACCAACTGAAAGGACCCGTCCTAATCCATCTGGATGAATACATTACATTTGGTTACATCGCGAGGTACTTGACCTCTATATGATACATTTTACAAACATTGCATTCGTTTTTAAAAGACAAACTTTCATTACATCGAAAGTTGACGGTATGCATACCATTTCATAATATATCCAACTATAATTGACTTAATAATAATCTTGATGAACTCAATGACTCGAATGCAACGTCTTTTGAAATATGTCATGAATGACTCCAAGTAATATCTCTAATATGAGCAAATGCACAGCGGAAGATTTCTTTCATACCTGAGAATAAATATGCTTTCAAGTGTCAACCAAAAGGTTGGTGAGTTCATTAGTTTATCATAATCATTCATTTTCAATAATATAATAGACCACAAGATAATCATAAATATACGTCCCATGCATAGAGACAAAAATCATTCATATGGATTGAACACCTGGTAATCGACATTAACAAGATGCATATAAGAATATCCCCTATCATTCCGGGAAATCCATCGGACATGATAAAACAACATCGAAGTACTAAAGCATCCGCAACCATGGATGGGGTTTGTTAGGCCCAATAGATCTATCTTTAGGATTCGCGTCAATTAGTAGATCGGTTTACTAATTCTTAGGTTACCAAGCAAAAAGGGGCATATTCGGCTTCGATCATTCAAGCATATAATGTAGTTTCGAATACTTGTGTCTATTTCGTAAAAAATGTATAAAAGCGCATGTATTCTCAGTCCCAAAAATATATATTGCAAAAGCATTTAAAAAGGGAGCAAATGAAACTCACAATATGATATTTTATAGTAAAAATATGCATACGACGGAACTGAACAATACAAGGTTGGCCTCGGATTCACGAACCTATATCAGTAATATATATTAACACATTATAATATAAATCAACTGAGTTTATATATATTCTGTTATGTATTAAGATTAATGTTATTATATATAATTTTAGTAATACTTATAATATGTTACGATACTTGTTTGATATTAATGTTACATTACTAATATTAGTTAAAACAAAATTTTATGTTATGGTCGTATACTTTGTATATATATATATATATATATATATATATATATATATATATATATATATATATATATATATATATATATATATATATATATATATATATATATATATCTTTCATTTGCAAAATTTATAATTTGTAGTAATACTAGCTTAAGAATAATGATAATAGTGATAGTAATAATAGTAATAATAAAAATGTTAAATTTAAAAATGAAAATTCTAATAAGGATAATAAATTTGATAATAATGTTATATGCTAATTTTGATAATAAGAAAGATACAATAATAATAATACTAATAAATAATAATAATAATAATTATTATAATAATAATAATAATAATAATAATAATAATAATAATAATAATAATAATAATAATAATAATAATAATAATACTTTTACTAATAATAATACTAATAATGAAAATAATAATAATACAAATTATAAATCACTACCTTAAGAGTACAAGCTCAAAAAAATAAGATGTTTCTGCCAGGACTTGAACCCGCGACCTCTCGGTTAAGCACAATACGCCCAACCACTGAACCATTGTTACTTTTCTTATTTAGTTACAATTTTTATTTCATTTAACACGATTTGTTTTGTTTTCATCTTCACTACTATCACCACAATCTTCAATCTCAATTATCCTACAACATCATAATCAACTTTATCGTTACCACCTTCGTTCTTCAATAGTATCATCACCTTTATATTATCAACTGTCTTCATAATCATTTTCACTAATCCTAATCCCCTCGTCATTTTATCAATAACATAAATTTGGCCAAGGCTTACAGCCCAAACAAAGAGGAATGTCAGCCCAAAACAAAAATCACGGCTCTATTTCACGTAAAAACCCCACTAATTATTGTAGTCTAAATAAAATATTGTGGGTTGTTTGATTTCCTCCAGCTGCTCGAACAAACAAATTGAATACCGCCACCAATCTGCCAAAATATCCGGTGGACAAAAGTAGTTTGTATCAAGTCATCCCTAATTGCTTTTAATAATCAAGTTGGTTAAGAAATCACACTCAAACCCCATAGGTTAAATTTTAATCTGTACGTGATTAGATAAATTAAAGCACAGCAGTGACTTTCTTGGGTTTCTCTTTTTCTTTAATTAAGCAAGTGGGGTTAGGTAGTTATAATGGGGTTATATGAATACAATTTGAAATTATGTAATTGCAAGTGGTTTATTCGGTGGTGTGAAAGGATGTGGGGTTGGAACAAAAAAAAAAGAACCGAAAGAGAGAATATATGTAGCATTTACTCATCCCATTCTCATCTCATTTCACCACTTTCTTTATTACTTCACCAACTAACATGTAATCAATAATTAGTTTATTGCTTAACATCCTTCACATTTTATTCGTTGATCAGAAGCACAAAAGGAAAACGAGTAAACAGCAACACGTGTTTTTGGGACTGTTTTTATGGTCGTAACAGCAACATTTCAGAAGTAAAAAATAGAAGAAAAACAGAAGAAGAGCTGCAGTGTATGGTAGTGTTTAGGTGATGGTTTTGGGTCGTTCAAGAAAGAGAAGAAGGAAGTGAAGAGGTGGCGGTTGTTCGTGATGATTGTGGTTAATTATATTCGAAGAAAGAAACAATGGTGTGAAGGTGTTGTGGTGGAGAAACAAATAAGTTCAGCAATAGGAACAATAGTATTTAATTGGGTTTCGATGGTGGTGTTTTCTAATGGTTTGATTCACGAAGTAACACTGAAACAAGCAGTAGCATTTGGTGGTTTAGGGTGATTAGGAAACGTAGAGATGAAGAAGTGTTTTGGTTCATGTGATTGGTAACGTCTAAGAAAAATATAAGTATTGTTTATAATATGTAGGAGGTCACGAAGGTGATAATAGGATGGAAATCGAATATCTGATACAGTAGTATGAGGTAATCGAATTTTGTTGGTTTAGACTATGGAATCGAAGTCTTTCTTTTAACCAACCAGAAGGACAATAGCATACATTAAATAAATGAATAGATGTTGATTTAAAACAGATTTTGGATTATCCTTCTGTTTTGGATCGTGATTTGTACTAGTTAGATTTACAAGATCAATTAAACACAGTAGGAATGATATAAGAAACTGATTCAGATTCTGTTATTTGTTTTCATGAATATAATATATATAATTAATTAGTAAATATTAATAATAATAATAATAATAATAATAATAATAATAATAATAATAATAATAATAATAATAATAATACTTTTAATATTATTTATAATACTAAAATGATAATAATATTATTAATATCAAATATAATAATAGTTGTTAATAAAAACGTTAATAATAATATTAATAATAATTATACAACATTAATACTCAATATTAATATTAAAAATGAAACTAATAATAGTAATAATATAATTAATAATAATTGTACTAATAATAATAATACATAGTAGAGATACTAAAAATCATCAAATTAAAAATTCTAATAAGTTTACATTTTAATTTTAATTGATTAAATTGTGTTTTATTATTTCAACCTATTATATATACCTTTGTTTATATTTATATATATATATATATATAGATATATATACTTATATATATATACACACTTATTTATGTATATATATATATATATATATATTTATTTGTAACTAATTGTTCGTGAATCGTCAGTAATGGTCGAGGTGTAATTGAATACATGAGTATAGTTTCCAAGTTTTCGAGACTCAACTTTATCGACTTTTCTTATCGCGTCGGAAACATATAAAGATTAAGTTTAAATTTGGCCGAAAATTTTCGGGTCGTTACAGGGTTCGTAGTCGACTCAATCAATGGAGAAGTGAAGAAGGTGATCCTTTTCACTCACCACATTTCCCTATTGGCGAAGAACCTGAAGCACTTACCGGCGAACCGATTCGAAACACCATTTTCACCCTCATTTCCAGAACAGCTCGCCACGATTATATAATATCTAGAATTCTAGATCTTATTTGTCCCCTTGTCTGAACCACCAATCGTCCCAGTATAATAGAAGAAGTTAACGACTCGCCACGATTATATAATATCTACAAGCATCACCACCAACAGCACCAGCACCACCAACAACAACATCAACATCCCACGTCTCAACATCACACTCAGTACCTCGGATATCAACATCATACGCCCCATAGATATCAAGGAATATTAGTAATAACGAGTTAAGAAGTATTGGCTCATTCTTCCTGAAGAATTATATATGTACACTTTATATATATATGATTTGGAACAATAATAAATCTTTTCGTACTAAGCTATTACGTGTGAATCTTAACTAGTATGTACTACTTGGTTAATTCATATCACTAATATGCTATAATGTACATCCTTCGTTAATGACTTAACAATCGTTAATCACTCCTTCAACACAATAAACTCCATTTCATAATAAACCAAGTGTATTACTCAAATACATGATTGATTGTATGCTTCCATTTTCGATATACTCGAAACTTTTTAGAAAAACATTATTCGTGTCTTATGAATTTCATAAGGATTCCACGAGCACCAACATCATATACCGAGGTATATCAATAACAATGAACGGTGAAGTATTGATTCATACCTTCATTAAAGAAATATTCCGCGACGATTATGTACTCTCAAGTTTTGGAGATTATTTATTCTCGTTCCAACCGCAAATCAAATGAGTTTAATATTATATTAACTCATTAAAACCATGATTACATCTGAAGAATATATATATATATATATATATGAACGTATATCTTCTTAAAGATGGTAATTAAAAATCCTTTTGTACAAACTGTTAATTGTGAAAATATTTTAACGGGTAGGTAAAATCCGAGAAATACTTATATCTCACATTAATATGTTACATTGTACATTCTCCAATTCTGATTCAATAATCAGTAACTATACTACTTACATCCACATATGTATCTGTTCACTAAGGAACAACCATTCTCATACAAATTCAATTACATATTCTGATTTTGACATATCAGAATCCAAGTAAAGCTTTAGCAGGTGTTATCTTCCTAAAGATAACTACATTCATAAATTATATTCATTCGTATTCTATGATGAATTATCACATCAAACCACCGAAATTATCATTCGGTACTTTTGAAATCAACAACGCCTATTCATCAACCATTAGATCCGTTGACGATTATAATCAACGTTTAATCATCTAAAAATAAAATATCTTGAAAGCACCTCGGATTGATAATCAATGATTCAGATTCGTTAACCTTGAGAATGCTGACGAAGCAGCAAAAGCTATAGATGGTCTTAATGGCCAAAAGTTTGATGATAAAGAATGACGTATTGAAAAAGCTCATATTTGGAACTGAAAAACAGATTGAGCAAACTATGAAGGAGGTTGTGGATAAATCACAAGAACTAAACCTGTAATCAAAGAATCTAGATAATTCGATTTCTGATGGAAGTCACAGAAGATCTTTTACGCATTCTAAATCCTTACGGAAGAATTTTCCTCATTATCATTCGATCTTAGAAATTCTAAGATATCATCGTATCTTTCGTTATAAATATCCTCTATATTTCTGAAGATATCTTCATAACAATTCTTGTCCGCAATTAATTATGTCTTTGCGATATATTTATCACATCATAAAGGAAACTATTTTAGTTTCTATATTCTGTAAAATCCAAGTTTAAATTATAAATGTTTTGAAGAAGTGTGGGGAATTGAAGCATGAGTTAGTATAATATAATGACGTCAGGCCAACGCGATTATATTATAGTAAGTCATGTTAAATTTTTAATGGAAGATGATGATTCATAGATTTATAATCATCATTTGACATGTTACACGACTCTTACATTCTACTTAACCTTTGAACATATCAAGAACATATATTCTTGATAGTTCTATCATCAGTAATCCTAGTAATTTAACAAATCAAATCGTGATATTACGCTTAGAACAATAGGTCTATTCGAAACTTCATACCTACAAATTCTGGACCATTACTCGCTTTACTTAGAGTCGGGAAGAGAATAAAACGGCAAAGAGCTCCGACATATAAGGGAAAATATAAAGCCCGATAACGATACCGAAATTACAAACCGTGTATATCAATACGTATTGCAACGTAAAGACACGGGAGAATTAAAAACACTATAACCCCAAGGTAATTGTAGAAGTAAACAGATTCCTCTGAGTGTAAATAAAAAAGAAGAATGACTGCATATATGGTCAAAATAATAACAAGTATCAATACGGGATTGAGCATATTAACAAATCTTTTGGAAGTATGAATTTAGGAAGAAAGTATAGAAGTGTTGAAGATAATGAAACGGAAGAAGCTAATTTATAGCAAAATTCCAAACACAGCAATCGAGGCAATTCACCGCATTTAATCAAAGAAATGTCAAAATTCCTTAATTACCAGAGAATCAAATCTTATAGACTACGAAGATTTCCTTTAATTCCTTGAATTCCGGAAATCAATCGTGATTACGTCAAAAGTTAAGGTGAACATTTAATTTTCTCATTCACTCTTTTACGATAGCTTCGTTTATACTCTTCCTATAACCGAATCGTTTTATCCATATTATTCAGTAGTGAGAAAACTTTATTTTTCAACTTATATTCATCATTAAAATATTCTTGTTGTAAACAATGAAGATCTCTATCAAATTTCATGACTGTGATTTTCACGAACTCCTCTCTATGTTTTGTCTGCCCTAATATTGCAGTATAAACGCTCAAGGTTTTAAATGAGCTCAATACTATTCATAACATATTTCATGTATCCAATTTACTGAAATGACTTGTATAACATCATCATTTTGAATGATCTCCGCATTAATAATAAAATGCACTTCATCGAAGAACCTGTAGAATTTATGGTTCGTATGATTTGACTTTTGAAACAAAATAATATTCTATCTGTTGGAATTCACCCAAGGCCCCGAACATACCTGGGAACGTGAAGACCAAATTAAATGTAAATATCCTCGTCTATGTATGAACAACGCCGATTGATGGCAACAACTAAATTTCGGGACGAAATTTATTTTAACGGGTAGGTGCTATGATAATCCGAAAATTTCCGGCAAAATTTAAACAAATTCTTTACCCGATTTCACTTAACCTCGACTAATTTTCGACGATTCACGAACAATTATTTATAAATAATTATGTATTAGTATTATTACTAATATTGTTTTAAATAATATTATCATTTATTTATTTTTAACATTTACAATCATTATTATTATCAATATTATTATTATTAATTATTGATATTGTTATTAGTATTATAATTACTATTATTATTATCATAGTTATAAGTATTGTAACATTATTATTATTATAAAAACAATACAATTACTAATATCATTATTATTATAATTAGTAAGTAAAATTATGACTTTAGTTATTTCCATATATACTAACCACCGCATGGGATTTGGTCGTTTCACCCCACCTCCGCCCAAAAAATACCCAAAATGACATGCAAACAAACTTCCACCCAAAATACCCAAAAAACCCCCTTCACTACAACTAACTTAAAAAAATACCCTCAAATCCAGGGGGTAAAACGCATGGGATTTGGTCGTTTCACCCCACCTCCGCCCAAAAAATACCCAAAACGACATGCAAACAAACTTCCACCCAAAATACCCAAAAATCCCCCTTCACTACAACTAACTTAAAAAAAATACCCTCAAATCCAGGGGGGTAAAACGCCACTTTCCTAAATTAAAAAAAAAACTCCACCCAAACATTTCGACAGTCCGTATCTTCCTCCTCGCCCCGAGTTAAATTTCACCGACCGCACCATTAAACTCGAAATATTTCTGTGAACAAAACGAAACTAACTACGTTCAAAACGGGCACTTTTTAAAAAACGCTAAATACACAACAGCCCGTATCTTCCCGCTCGCCGCGAGTTAAATTTTTCCGAAAGCAGCGCCATACTCGAAATAATTTTATGAACAAAACGATAAAAGGTACGTTCGAAACGGACACCTTTTAAAAAACGCTAAAGACAACGATAGCCCGTATCTTCCTGCTCGCCGCGAATTAAATTTTTCCGCCAGCACCGTTAAACTCGAAATATTTTTGTGAACAAAACGAAACTAACTACATTCGAAACGGACACTTTTTAAAAAACGCTAACCACAACGACAACCCGTATCTTCTCGCTCGCCGTGAGTTAAAATTTTTCGACAGTAGCGTCTTACTCGAAATAATTTTATGAACAAAACGATAAAAACTACGTTCGAAACGGACACTTTTTAAAAAACGCTAAACACAAAGACAGCCCGTATCTTCCTCTAGGACCATTAAGCTCGAAATAATTTTATCAACAAAACGAATAAACACAAACACAAACAGAGCACCCACAATATGACCCGAACGCCACCGCCGCAACGCGCGGTCGATACCTTTCTAGTTATTATGATTATTAATTATTATTACCATCATCATTATCATTAATAATTAATATAGTTATTATTGTTAATATAAAATAATACTATTTATTATTATTATCATAAATTATCATTATCAATTATTATTTCTATTATTATTATCAATATTATTACTTTTATTATTATGAATACTATTATCAAATTATTTTTATTAAATATATTTATTAATAATTAATATCAATTAAAAAATATATTAAAAAGTCAAATAAAATGTACTGATTATATAAATCTTTTTATATTATTTATATATATCGTGATCAGCATGTAATTTTATTAAAACAGATCATATCTGCTTTAATATTTTTTATTAATCTGTTTGATAGTGAGATTCCTGTCGACTTCAATTAAGCTACAAAATAAATGGTTGTTAGTTGATCAAATCACTCACACATTATATGTATATATCATATACTGTTAGTTGAAAAATCAAAAACTGAAAAATCAAAATATATATAAAAAAAGAGAGGTTCGTCCTCTGTTCTTGTTCATTCTTCCAAAAACACGAATTCGAAACCAATTTCAAAATCCCTAAATGTAGTTCTATCAGAAATCCCTCACTCAAACTACCTATAAAGTATTAACTCCCAATTGTTTCTATCGATTTCTAATTTTGAGGTCAAAGTTTTGGTTTCAAAAAGTCAAACGATTGTTCATCGACGAATTCGAATTTTCTGTTATGTTTCAAGTTAAATTGAGCATGTAGAAAGTTTATAGATGGATTTCCAACCTAATTCATGTAGAAAACGGGATCTAAAATAGCCTTAAATCCAAAACCCAACTTGAGTTCATATTTTTTTTTTACGCATATTCAGTACCGGCTGCTGCTATTCTTTTTCGATTTCTTTTGATTAAAAACACACCTATTCAGTTCGTTCTGGTGTGAATTACAAGCCTTAAATCAACTTCATTACTATTGAATTGATTCTGTAGAATTGGATTAAATGATGATGAAGAAGAAATAGAAACAAACGTAATACGGGTTATAAATAATAAAAAGGGATTGAAATCAGAAAGACAGTCACAGCAGAATGGTTAAGGGGTGTTCGGGTTTACGAGGGGTCGCGGGTTCGAGCCTTACAGTGGCTATTTTTTTTTGGAAAAACTTTATAAAGTCTTGAGGTAGTTATATATTATTATTATTATTATTATTATTATTATTATTATTATTATTATTATTATTATTATTATTATTATTATTATTATTATTATTATTATTATTATTATTATTATTATTAATATAATCATAATTAGAAAATACTTAATGTTATTACAAAGACTAACAAATGATATTTATTATTATCATTAATATAAATTATATTATTATCATTATTATTACTAGTATTACACTCTTAGTATTATTATTACTACTAACTTTATAAGTATTATTATTATCAATGAAATAAGTTTTATTATTAATATTACCATTATTATTATTAATGTAATTATTAGTATTGTTATTATTAAAATTACTATTGTTATTATCATTTTTACAAAAATTATCATTTTTACTATCATCTTTACTTTATAGTTATTAGTAAAGGTATCATTTGTATTAAAATTACTATTATTACCATTATTATTATAATTATTAGTAAATCATTATTATCGAAACTATTATTTTTACAAATAAATATTTTGTACATTGAATACACTTATTTCATATACTACAATTATTTTTCATATAATTATATAACAAACATATTAACATTTTTATATAAATATTCATATATAACAAATTGGGTATTTTTTTAATATAATACCAATCAAACATATATATATATATATATATATATATATATATATATATATATATATATATATATATATATATTTATATATATATATATATATATATATATATATATATATATATATATATATATATATATATATATTAATATAACTACAGAAATATATAACAATTGAAATAACATATATAAATTTATTCGATTACGAGTATATGTGTTAATATATATACTTGATATAGGTTCGTGAATCCGAGGACAACTCTGTACTTGTTCAGTGCCATCATACTCATAAAATACGAAATAGAGTATGGTGAGTTTTCATAGCTCCCTTTTTACATATATTTTTGGGCTGAAAATAAATGGGCAACTTTTATAACTGTTTTACACGTTAAACACAAATACCAACTATTAAACTGTGCTATATCTGGCTATGTCCTGCAAATCCCCACTCAAGCCGACAAGGACAGTACAACTTGTCACGGGGCAAACTTTAAACGTTTAGTCTAAATATCACGAACTGGCATAACTTTTTGGTCCTTGCGAGATCAACTTTACTTTTTGGTCCCTGTGAGATCAACTTTACTTTTTGGTCCCAGTGAGATCAACTTTACTTTTTGGTCCCTGCGAGATCAACTTTACTTTTTGGTCCCTAGAGATCAACTTTACTTTTTGGTCCCTGTGAGATCAACTTTACTTTTTGGTCCTTGCGAGATCAACTTTACTTTTTGGTCCCTGTGAGATCAACTTTACTTTTTGGTCCCTGCAAGATCAACTTTACTTTTTGGTCCCTGCGAGATCAACTTTACTTTTTGGTCCCTGCGAGATTAACTTTACTTTTTGGTCCCTGCGAGATCAACTTTACTTTTTGGTCCCTGCGAAGATCAACTTTACTTTTTGGTCCCTGCGAGATCAACTTTACTTTTTGGTCCCTGCGAGATCAACTTTACTTTTTGGTCCCTGCGAGATCAACTTTACTTTTTGGTCCCGTCCCTGCGAGATCAACTTTACTTTTTGGTCCCTGCGAGATCAACTTTACTTTTTGGTCCCTGTGAAATCAACTCTACTTTTTGATCCCTGCGAGATCAATTTTATAAACTAAATCTTGTGGTCTATATCTATTACTGAAATCATTGTTTATGACAAACTTATAAACTCACTCAACCTCGTGTTGACACTTTAAAGCATGTTTATTCTCAGGTCCTACATAATGCTTCCGCTGTGTATTTGCTAATTGAAAGCAACATTTCAACAAGACATTCATGGATAATTTGAAAGACTTACACTTGCTAAATTGATGATGATTACTTGCTATGCTTGGAGTCTTCATTACATATCATATCAATTAAAGACATTTAATGCATTGTTCATTATATACAATGTAACCTATTTATCTTCCACTGCAAAACTCAATATAACGTCTCATATAGAGTCGTTCTCGTTTATACAACTGTGATTTGATATAATTAGTCACAAATACCCCAGGCCCTATTTGGGGGTGTGACATTTTATTAATAACGATAATGATAATAATAATAATAATAATAATAATAATAATAATAATAATAATAATAATAATAATAATAATAATAATAATAATAATAATTAGATAATAATTATAACGACGATAATAACGACGATAGTAATAATAATCATTTTAACAATAAATATACTAAAAGTAATAATAATTCAGTTGACTATATCTTTTAATCCGTTCATCGAAATCACACGAGTTCTAAATGAAAAGTTATTAATTTTTGGTCAGCTTTCCAACGACATGCATATCCTATACCTTATCTCAGTAGCATATGTATCAAACGTATGATTCATCAAAACTATGTAACGACTAAATTTAACATACATGCATGCATAATCAAATCTACTCGAGCACTAGTCAGTGATACACTAATAGTATATATAAAAGATAAGTTATGAGTGCTCACGTATCAATATTGATATTCAGTATTGCAGGAAAGGTACGTAGATGCAACGGAGATGATAAACACATATTTGACTTCACGAGCTATACCCCCGAACCATACCCATAACCTCCATAGCTATAACCCATAATTTCCTTAGCTCTATCCCGCTCATAAAACCCGTTTTGAAAATAACTTGTCCATAACCTCGTCGTAATATTTTATGTATAGTACTAATAATAATAATATATATATATATATATATATATATATATATATATATATATATATATATATATATATGTATGTATGTGTGCCGATGGATGAATGAAAAATGAATGAAACTGAACACCAGGTCGATCATTTTATAACATGTTCTCCCACCTACCACACCATGCGATCGCATGGTTTGAGGGTTGTATGGCCATGCGATCGCATGGCCTCTTGTTACAGCTCATATACACGTTTTTTTGTTTCCTGCCGACACTTATTAATAATATTATATATATTATATTTAATTTATATATTTAATTATATATTATATTATATTTATATGCATAGTTAGAATATAAAATTAGTTCCGATGACTCGTACGTTGTCACTCGACTTGTATTCCAGTTTCGGTTTTTCGAACGCATATTCGTACACTTAGAAAACTAATACTTTATTTATCATGTAGTGTACCTTTACACATAACAAGACTCAAATCAATGAAAAATAATCCCACTCAAAGTGTAACTTAATCTTTTGAGTGTTTCGGTCATTTGCTTCTTTAAAACATCGTCTCGTTATATACATAAAAGTATTATCGACACGTCTTATAACTAAATTAATATTACACTATAATATATAAATGTATATACATATATATATATATATATATATATATATATATATATATTATTTAAAATATAAATTTGTATATATCATAAGTAATGGAAATATTTATGTAATGATATAATATTTAGTTTTTCAAAACTAATTATATTTCAAAGTTCATTTTAAATGTTGTTTAGAAAATATTATAACACGTATCGTTTATACTTTAAAACTTAATTTGGCGTAATCCATTTATGCGCCAACGTTTATCAAACGTCCTAGATGACATATCCAATTATCACTCGAATCAAGTGTTACCTAATTTGAAACTATATATATATCTTCAATATTCGTAAACACATTTTAAATACACGTTGTAAGTTATTTACATATTTAACAACCAATATTCCATCTCACGTTATTTAATCAAAGACATCTTAAGTAATCGAGTTCTATTATATCATAAAGTGCTTTCATAACTTTGAAACTAAATCAAATGATTATTATGTAATTTAGTCTTCCACTAACCTTTGTCTAATTCTCGATAATAGACACATTTGTTCTTACTAGTAACTTACTTTACCAATTATTCCGAATACCTTTAAAAAGAAAATATTTCTCAAATCAATGTGGACCTCTCAACAGAGACTCGTAATCATAATTCAATGTTTCTGATAATTCAATCATTTGATCTTATCTTTTAATTTCGTCGATAATCATATTGAAACAAATACGTTCATGTAAAGCATTATACGTTTAATACTTCGTTAATATTCTCAAGTTATAATATATATATACAAATATATATACATATATATACATATATATACATATATATACATATTCATATCCAATTATATAATGGTTCGTGAATCGTCGGAATTTGGTCGAGGCTAAATGAATGTATGAACATAGTTTTAATTTCTTGATATTTAACATTACAGACTTTGCTTATCGTGTCGGAAACATATAAATATTAAAGTTTAAATTTGATCGGAAATTTCCGAGTTGTCACAGTACCTACCCGTTAAAGAAATTTCGTCCCCGAAATTTGATCGAGGTCGTCATGACTAACAGTAAGAATGTTATTATGACAAATGTAAGCTGATACATAGAGTTTTATCATGATTAAGAAACACAAATAAAATGTTTCTATTTCTCGAAGCGTATAAGTGAAGCTATCATAAAAGAGTGAAATGAGATAATAGAGATTTGCCTTATCTTTTGACGTCATTAATGTTGTTTTCCGGATTAAAGAAAATCTTTGTAATCTATATAGGATTTGATTCTTCGGCGATTAAATAAATTATGATCCTCTTCGATTTAATGGGATAATCCATCTCGATTTCTCCGTCGAATGTTTCACTATAAACCCACCTCCTTCGTTTCCCTACAACTCACCTTATCACACCCCCAGTTAGGGCCTGGGCGAAATGTGACTTAATATCAAATAAACCAACATATTATAATATATGAGAACAATACTAAATGATAAAATTAACTTTATTGAGTACGCAGCGGAATAAATGAAATGTCGTTACAATGACGGAAATAGCAACATAGTAAATGTTCAAATGCAATAGTAATAAATGCGATATCTCTTGATCCTATGCCGAAGTAGCATCACATAAGCAGTAAGTAAGAAAGCTTGAATCAATTAGCACCTGAGACAAAACATGCTAAAGTGTCAATCAAAAGGTTGAGTGAACTTCATAGGTTTAACAAATAAGTTTGACCGTTGTTTTAGACCACAAGATTTAGTTTGTAAAGTTGATCTCGCAGGATCAAAAAGTTATGCCAATGCGTGATATTTAGACTGAACGTTCAAGTTTGCCCCAAAGACAAGTTGTAGTTTATACTTGTCGGTTTAATTTCATTATTAAGTAATACAATGACTTGGTCAAATGTATCGGGGACGTTACTCCCGATAGGCCTACCCCCAATAATTAAGTATGCATTCAACGAGCAATTAAAAATATCACTGTAGGGACTTAGTCGGACATAGCCGGGTATAGCATAGTTTTAATAGTTGGCACTTGTGTCTAAATTGTAAATAGTAAAAGTAGCATGTGTCTCACCCCAATAAAAGTAAATAAGTTTGCTAGCAATAAAGAGTGGGGCTATGAATTCACCTTAGTAAGTAGAGAGATGAGCTAGTTATTCCTCGGAATAGAAAGTTGGATGAGAGCAGAAAAGTCAACCTATTGACATTTAAGAGTAGTAAGTGTTTTGCCCAAGTTTAAGTTTAAATATGTAAGTGTTTAAGTATAGTTTGTTTTACTAAGTTTCCATCCCTAGTAAGTTTCTACTTTTAGAAAGTTTCCATTTTTAGAAAGTTTCTATTTTTTTGTAAGTTTCCCATTTTAGTAAGTTTATAATTAGAAAGTTTCTATTTTAAAAGTGTTTCCATTTTAGGATACTTTCCATATTAGATATACTTCCAATCACCCATTTCCCTTCGAATGGCCATTTCAGGTCTAGGGGCTTGAGCTATAGGATCCTTTAAATCGGAAAATCCAAAACCTTCCGCCTAGAGTTTCATAGAAACCATTCGTAAAGAAAGTTCGAAGATCTATATATATCCAATATATATCCAAAAATATTTTTATGCGTTATAATATAGGTAGTATAGTATATGTGTTAATAATAGTATAAGTGTAAGTGTTAAATAATAGTATAAGTAATATTAGGGTTTCATTAATTAATTAGGTTTAATTAATTAGAGTAGTAATTAATGATTAGGGTTTAGTAATTAATAACTAGGGTTTAATTAATGTCTAGGGTTTAATAATTAATTAGGTTTTTTAATAAATTATGTTTAGGTTTAGGGTTTTAATTAAAGTAGTATAGTTTAAGTGTAATTAGGGTAGTATAGTTTAAGTGTAATTAGGGTTTAGTATATATATATGTATGTAACTCGTGTATATGTATGTATATATATATATATATATAATATTTTTTTTACATGTATATATATATGTATCGATATGTATATGTATATATATAAGTTTATTTTATTTCCTTAGTTAACACAAACAAATCTCCTAATTGTTATCTAGGGTTTTGAAGATCAAACTTTACTTTTCCTCTTTTTTTTTCTAGTCGACATACATACATACATATTAATATATATATATATATATATATATATATATATATATATATATATATATATATATATATATATATATATATATATATATATATATATATTTTCATGTATAGATCTAGGTGTGTTTATGTATATGTTTATGAATAAGTTTATAACATGTACATGGATTAAACAAAACTCAAAGTTTATGTAAATAAGTTAGGGTTTATGTTATACCTTTGAAGATTCGAAGACGACTAACAAAGAAAAGATGAACACGATGAAGATTGAAGATCAAAGCCTTTGAAGATTCGAAGAACACCTCGAAGACTCTTGAAGAACACGAAGAACGCGAAGAACACTTGAAGATCACTTGGAAATCCCTTGAAGGTGGTGGTGGATTTCGATGGTGATGATGGTGATGGTTTCAGCTTTGAGCCGAAAATAAGAGGGAGATGAGAGATTTTTGGGAGAGAGATTTGATTGTGATTTGGTACAATGAAAAAGTTTAGGTTAGGCCTCTATTTATAGGAGAGTTAGGAAAATTCTAGAATTAGGGTTAGGGTTAGATTTAATTAGGGAACAAGTTAGACTTGGAGAGGAAGTAATAGGGATCATGGGTGCCAAAAATTAGAGGGGTATTTTAGGCAATTCACTTATTATTATTTTTTAAATTTTTGCTAGGTTAAACAAGGAGGGAGTTTTGGGATTTTTCACTTTAAACCTTATACTTTTAGATTAGCTTAATTGATTCCTTAATTATCCCAGTTTAATTTTTTTAAGTACACAATATTTATTTGTTCACGAAAGTTAATTAACTTATTATTTTTATTAACTTGTCAATTAATGTATAAAGTTAATTAGTATATTTTATAATTCTTAACGCTTAACCATTATCGATTAAAGTTTAATTATTAAGTTTAATTATATTGTTGGGCATTTAATATGAAAAAATATAGAATGGAAAAATTGAGGGTCATTATACACCTCTTCTATTCTTTCTCCCTCAACTCATTTTTTTTAAAGTATTCGTCAATATGCTCCATCCAGTGTTGATTCTTGATATACTCCTTACTTTCATATCTGTCGTTCTTCTTTTTCATTTGCCACCGGAAGAATCTATTTACTTCTACTATACTCTTGGTTTTATAGTGTTTTTAGTTCTCCCGTGTCTTTATATTGCTATATGCATCGATATATATGGTTTGTGATTTTCAGGTTGTGGTTGGGCTTTATATCTTCCCTTATATTTCAAAGCCCCCGCTTCTGTCTTCTATAATCATTGTTATTCACAGTTAATATTTTCTCCGATTTGCTGCGATTTATACTCCAATTTCTATTTCAGAGCTTCATTCTTTCGTTTCCTCTTCTTGCAATTAAGCACCGCTTGTAATGGTTCAGAATTCGCAGATATGAATTTCGGAATGAACATAGTTAATGTTCTAAGAAGGAAATTGAAATGGCACGATCTTGATTTGTCAAGTTACCAGAATATCCAGAAAAGACCAAATCATCAAGCAATATTTTCTTGATATTTTAGAATACAAGAGTCGTGTAACATGGCACATGATGACGTTATGATCTGTGGATCATCACATTCTATTTAGAAACTCAGAATGACTTACTATAATATAATCACGTTGATCAAGTGTCATTATATTATACTAACTCATGCTTCAGTTCCCAACACTACCTCAAAAACATTCATATTTTAAACTCGGAAGTTTACAGAATATAGAAACTAAACAGTTTCCTTTTTGATGTAATACAGATAGCGCAAAGAGATAAATGATTTCAGAATAGAATAGTTATGGAAATATCTTCAGAAATATGGAGGATATTTATAACGAAAGATATGATGATATCTTATAATATCTAAGATCAGAGGATGATGAAGAATAATGGCCGCAAGAGTTTTAAAGTAAGGAGTAAGTTATTCGTTAAAGACTTCAGCAGACACTGAATCATTTGGATTCTTTGAAGGCAGATTTAGTCTTTGTGATTTGTCCACAGCTTCCTTCATACTTTGCTCAATCCGTTTTCCAGTACCAAATTTTTCGTTTGAGCTTTCCCAATCTACTATTCTTTATTATCAAACTTCTGACCGTAATTGTTGTCTACAGTCTTTATTACTTTATCAGTCTTTTTCAAACTTCATAGTACTGATTCGTAGAATGGCGTGTTTTTCAGAAACTTCACATTTGAAATAGACATTATATGTATATATAATTGTCGTAGTAAAACCGCTGCGAGATTCGAGATTGATGATTGATGGTTTTCGACAGTCGGTATGGCAATTATTGTTACAGGATGTAGATGATTAGATGATAAGGTTTCAATGAGTACATATAATGATTTTTCGGAGAGACTTACGCCAAAGGGGTAACGAGTTGCTGGTACATCTGCTGATAATGTCGTGGAATATTTGAGATGAAAAAGGTTAGATCGGCGAGGAACCTTTAACCCCGTGCACCCTTTGGATGCCAACTGCCTACTGGGTCGTGTGCAGTCCCAGGCAAGTGTGGTCGGAACCAACCCCTGTTCCAGCGCCAAGCACAAATGGTGGCCGATTCAAGAATCGAACCTTCGCCTTATTTGAGATGAACAGCCATTTGACTTGGTCAACTGGACATTTTCGGGGCACCCTGGCCACCCATGCTATGCCCGGATGGTTTAATGTCGTGGAATATAAAAGGTTCCCTGGTAACAAAAGGTTAATCGTATATATCAGGGTTATAATAAGGTTACTCTGAATAAAAAATCGAAGTTGACTTGCTGGAGCTGTGACAGAATTTGCTACTTTGAAAAGGATTCGCATGGTTATTTTTTGCTAATAAATGCCAAAGGATTTGACGCAGATATGTGTTAAACTTTTACTTTGGTTTCGAGAGTTTCTCAGGTACATGACTGTGGGTAACATGTGGTTGGATCATCATTTCGATTGTTCATTACTTGAAGTGTCTTTAGGAATTTCGAAGGGTTTGAACACGGATTATAATTGTTAATATACATATGATGTTCTAACACAGTTTTGAAGTCAAAGTATAGCTTTGAAAGATGTAGAAATCTAAGAGTGATGTCTTCGGTTAGATCTTGACTTGAATTTTGATGGGTTAAAATCAGAATATGTAATTGAATTTGATTGAGAATGGTTATTTTGATTTCTATGAAAGAATGTATATTGTTGTGAAAGTAGTGAGTATAGTTGATGATTTGTTGAATCGAAATCGAAGAATGTAACATATTAATTATGAATTTATATATCTCTCAGGTATTACCTACCCGTTAAAAAGAATTTTTTTTTCACAATTTGTACAAAAGAATTTTATTACAGTCTTTATGAAAATATATATGTAAATATTCTTCAGATGTAACATAGATTTAATGAGTTAATATTAAATTAAACTCATTTGATTTACGGTTGAAACTAGAATTGAATAATTCCTAAAACCTTTAGAAATTACATAATCTTTGCTTAGTATTTCTTCCATTTGGATGATGTTGGTGTTCATGGAATTCTTGTGAACTTCGCAAGACACGAAAGATAATTTTTAGAAAGTTTCAAATATATCAAAAATGAAAGTGTGAAATCGAACATGTACTTGATTAATACACTTGGTTTATTATGAAATGGAATTCATTGAGTTGAAACAGAGATTGTAGTTAACGATGGTTAAGTCGCTGACGAAGGATGTACATCAAAGCATATCGATAATATGAATTAACCGAGCAGTTAAGATTCACACGTAATAGCTTAGTACAGAAAGATTTATTATGGTTACAAAATTATATATATATATATATATATATATATATATATATATATATATATATATATATATATATATATATATATATATATATATATATATATATATATATATATATATATATATATATATATATATATATAAATCCTTCAGTGAGAATGAGTTAATACTTCATAACTAGTTGATACAAAATTCTCGTTGTTGATTAATGATGATGTCTGCAGTGATTATGAAACTTGCAGTGCTTGGAATGTTGTAGATGCTACTAGTGTTGACGATGCTAACGGCATTGACGGTGCTGGTGATGCTGACAGTACTATTGATGCTGCTGGTAAAACAAGTCTAGCTTGTAAATCATGCACCATTCCAGTCAGGGTTTCATTTCATCATTTCTATTCACCCACTCATCTAGTTTACAATTAGAACTAGAATAAATAATCTCTAAAACTTTTAGAAACTACATATTCTCTGCAGAATATTCCCTCGATGAAGTTATGAATCAGTACTTCATCGTTTATTGTTATTGGGATTCCTTGGTGTTTACGGTGCGTATGATGTTGATGCTCGAGATACAGATTGTGACTGATGTTATGCGAGGTGTATACGAAATAGTTATATTTTTATTGTAAAAAACTATTAAAAACTACACAAGTTTTAATTATTTATTTACAGATGGGATATACCTAAACCTTGCTACAACACTATAGGCAGTGTACCTAATCGTAGAGTAGTATACTTTTTAGTAAGTCCGGTTCGTTCCACAGGGAGACGGTTACACTATATTTTTATATAACTATATTTGTACAAATATATATAATTATATATAATAATGTTTATTATTATAAAAGGGGGTTTACCGTTTAATGACTGGTTTGTCAGTTTTATATCTTAAGTCACAATTAAAACCTAATGCAAAATATAAATGACGATAATTAAAGTGCGTAAAATAAATAACAATATAATAATTATGCTTATTTAAACTTCCGTAACCATGATGTTTGACGTTTTGATTATAATTTATTACCCTGGGTTAATTGTCCTTTGTCCTGGATGTATTTGAAACCTATCTGATTTTTGTCCATAATAGTCCATCAGTCATAATTATAAAATGCTCAGCAAATTTAACCTTATACTCGAAGTCAAATATTCCAACTAATTGGGGATTCGAACTGTAACAAGGTCTTAATACTTTGTTTAATGAATACACCAGGTTATCGACTGTGTGTAAACCAAGGTTTTAATACTTTGTTAACAATTACACCAATTACCCTTGAATGTAATCCACCCCTATTTTAATGAGTCCATTGACTATTAATCCATCCTCGTGTCCGTTCAAATGAACAATAATTTGTATTTATAAATATCCCGCCCATCGTATCCGATTAAGCGTATGTGGTTATATATAGATACGTCAAATTGTAACCTTTATATTAAATTAACGAGGTATCGTTAATTTAATATAAAGCCCATTAATAGCCCATAGTCTAATTTCCACAAGTATCGTTCTTTTGTCCAAACCCCAATTATGGTCCAAAGCCCAATTACCCCATCTTAATATTTAGCCCAACATCACGATTACTTCGGTTTAAATAAGCATAATAATAACTTAGTTACGAGACATTAATTTAAAAAGGAGAACATAACTTACATTGATTATTTATCGCGTAGTGTTACACGGACCGAATTTTGACTTTAGAACCCGTAAATTAACCTTTACATAACCCAAACTAATCTAATATAAAACTAACCTATACTATACTATATATATATATATATATATATATATATATATATATATATATATATATATATATATATATATATATATATATATATATTATAGACAGAGAGATAGATTGATTGTGGTTTAAAACTGGCCGAATTCGTTGCCTTTTATAGATGTGACCAAACTTTTGGGGCCATGCGATCGCATGGTTCCCCTTTGTTATTTCCTTGCGATCGCATGGCATAGAAATCCAGCTCACATTGCCTTGGACACTAGCTTGTCGACATGATATATAAATATATATAATATATATATAATTATATATATATTATATTATATTCTTGTGCATAGTAGACTTGTAATTTTTGGTCCGTTGAGTCGGGCGTTGATAGTTGGCTCAGGTCCCGGTTCCGGATTTTCGAACGTCCTTTCGTATAATTTAATATCTTGTACTTTGCGTTCCGCGATTTGTAATTTGCACAAAAATAATTTTCCTTAACTTCCAAAATCCGTGAAAGTCTTTTTACTCACTTTTTGTGGCACTTTTGAGTGCACTATGGCTTTAGTGACACTTTTTTCAGCTTTAGTGGCACTTTTTCTTCAATTCTTCGTTTTCGCCTTTTGTCTTCGCACTTATTTATTTAAACGAATATTACTTGGAAATAGAACAATTGAAACTGAAAACTTTACATATAGGAAGGATATTGATACTAAATATATGTTCATTTGGAGCATTATCAAATATCCCCACACTTGAACGTTGATTGTCCTCAAGCAATACAGAACTTGAAATTAAATCACACGAATCACTTCTTTATTCTTCACACTTTATACATCAGTGATTTTGATACGGCGGTATAAACAATGATAGTAACGGTGTGGTTTACAGTCCCACATGACTATGAAAATTTAGATCCTTTAAGGAAATTGGATCTTTATGAAAACATTTGATCTTTTGAAAATTCATTCTAGATTTTACCCTAGATAAGTTTTCCGGAATAACCCTTCACCGGTGTTTGCAAAATGTTTTTGTGGGTTTTGTGGGTTTCAGATTTGGAAATTTTAGCTCAAAACTTATGGTTTTGTGTCACCCACTTGCTAACCTTATATTAGGAAAGCACACATCCAGTTTACTTGTCCCGTATATTACCTTTCGGCAAACTACCTTCCGGTTGTAAAGGAAAGCGATGAACAATAAATTGTTAATGCAATGTCTAATGACATGCATTTATTCATGGTCTAAAACGTGTCGGATGCAATTACTATCCTTTGTAGGAGCAATAGTAAAGATCACCCTATAATTTTTCGGTCTGGCACAAGGTCATGTCTTCAACCATGCTATGCAACCACCGTTCTTACGGTTGACACTCGATTTGGTTCAGGTGACCTAATGAATTCCAGGTGAATTCCTAGGATTTTACGTTCAATGGTAATGAATGCATTGAAAATAGGTTTTCAGAAAACAAATCGTTTTGTATTTTGATCAAAATATTTTCTCGTTCAAGCTCGAGTTTAGATATCATTGAATTCCATGAGTTTGTAATTCTCAATCTTTAAAGTCAATCTCAAGGATTGAGTAATATCAGGCTTAAAAGCTAATTTTTAATCTTTAAGGAGATTATCCTTTCTGGAGTTCTGATTCATTTGTCTTATCAAGCTAATTTGCACGGCACCCTCTGTGAAGACCCGTCCTAATCCATCCGGACGAAGTCCATATCGATTATAAACGATTCACAACGGTTGATTACATCGCGAGGTACTTGACCTCTATATGATACATTTTACAAACATTGCATTCGTTTTTGAAAAGACAATCTTTCATTACATCAAAAGTTGACAACATGCATACCATTTCGTAATATATCTTACTATAATTGACTTAATAATAATCTTGATGAACTCAATGACTCGAATGCAACGTCTTTTGAAATATGTCATGAATGACTCCAAGTAATATCTCTAAGATGAGCAAATGCACAGCGAAAGATTTATTTCGTACCTGAGAATAAACATGCTTTAAAGTGTCAACCAAAAGGTTGGTGAGTTCATTAGTTTAACATCAATAATCATTTCATAATTTTAATAGACCACAAGATTTCATATTTCCATTTCTCATAAACATACGTCCCATACATAGAGACAAAAATATCATTCATATGGATTGAACACCTGGTAACTGACATTCACAATATACATATAAGAATATTCCCATCATTCCGGGATCCTCCTTCGAACATGATATAAATTTCGAAGTACTATAGCATCCGGTACTTTGGATGGGGCTTGTTGGGCCCGATAGATCTATCTTTAGAGTTCGCGTCAATTAGGGTGTCTGTTCCCTAATTCTTAGATTACCAGACTTAATAAAAAGGGGCATATTCGATTTCGATAATTCAACCATATAATGTAGTTTCAATTACTTGTGTATATTTCGTAAAACATTTATAAAAGCAGCGCATGTATTCTCAGTCCCAAAAATATATATTGCAAAAGCATTTAAAAGGGAGTTTATGAAACTAACCTAATGTATTTTGTAGTAAAAATACATAGAACGACATTGAACAAGTATAGGGTTGGCCTCGGATTCACGAACCTATATCGGGTATATATATTAACACATATAATAACATTTAAACAAGTTCGTATATTAATATTTATTAATAAATAACTTAGTTACATCTAATTAGATAGTTTAAATAAATGCTTAAAATTTAAATATTAGATTCATATTAAAGTGTTTTAATTAAAATATATAATGTATTAAAGTTTATATATATATGATTATATTAAGATATTTTCATATATTATGTGTAACTTAAATAATAATAATACTTTAGTTTTAAGATATTATTATGTAATATGATATATGTATATAATAAATATAGTTTTATAAAAACATTATTTGTTTGATAATATAATAATTATAATAATAATAGTAATTCTAATAATAATAATAATAATAATAATAATAATAATAATAATAATAATAATAATAATAATAATAATACCTAATATAAAGAACACGCGTTCTATTAGGGTTTCCCCAAAAATAGATCGAGATAGCAGAAGTACCACAGAGAAGGGTTTCATCAGTTTCATCATCGAGCAATCGTTCAAACAGAAAATCATCATCATCCTCATCATCATCTTATCTTCCCTTCCACATCATTATCATCATCATCATCAACAGATTAATCAATGGGTAATTATCGATGAACATCAGGTCAATCGATTCATCATCAACCTCGTTCCACTTCATCATTGATCTCCCTCATCGTTCTCCATCAATCGATCAAGTAGTCGATTCATCAATTAATCGAGTAAGTAAATAGTTCATTGATATTTTTTTTTCTTGATTTCTTCATATCCCTAAATATATATTCTGTGCTTTATAATTGGATCAAACCTAAATGGTAATAAATGGTGTTCTTGGTGGTCTTGATTTAGTGAAGATTTTTTTCGGTTTATAGAACATAAAAATTCGTGGCAGTAATAGTTTATTCGGATGGTAGAAAGAAACAGGAATGGATCTCGATGATGATGTATTTGGTTGAAAATAGAACATAACAGGAGTAGTTGCAGGGGTTTGATGATTCACAAATAAGAAAGAAAGTGGAGAGAGAGAGAGAGAGAGATTTAGTAGTGGTTGTCGATTGTAGCAAAGAGGTGGCAGCCAGCAGCTCTGCAGGTAGTAGTATCCTGACCGAATAGGAGGTAAAGTCAATAGTTGCAGGTTTGTATTGATGTTGTTGTGAATATTTGAATATGGCAGGCGTATTCTGTTAATTCTTACTTCCTGTTACTACTACTACTATATGTGTTTTTCGATAAATAAAGATATTGCTAGTCTCAAGTGTTTCTATGATTCTTGAAAACTTATAAATTGTTAATCGATGGCTCCTGATGAGTTGTTTCCATTGTAGGTACATCAGAAAAAAATTTGTGGTTGTTTGGGTGGTTAAAGAGGATTGTGGCAGTGGTGGTGATTTCAATATAGTGGCGATTGAGGTGGAGACGGGAGGTGGTGGAGGTGGTCTGTGTTCGATCAAAGGGAAACAGAAATATTCATAGTCAATGGTGGTTGTAGAGGGTGGTTTCATTGACTATAGTAGCAGCAGAAAGTTGCAGATGGTGTTTGTTTGAATTGGTAATGGGTGTTGGATTAAGGTGGCTCAAGCAGGTAATAAACATGATTTTTCCCACCAATTTAGTTAATAAAGATTGGGTCTGTAATCTAATCTCAATTACTTCTGCACCAGTATGAAGAAGAAAAAAAATATTACCTTGCAAGTCAATGATGATGGATGATGAAGGTTCTACTGGCAGTGGTGATATAGGTCTAGGATAGCACAACATAAACAATGAAGTAAAGTTGTCTGGTAGCCGGTTTACCAGCAGAAGGTTGGCATCAAACATGAGTAGTTGGTGTTGTGTTGATGATTGAAAAAAAATTGACATTACAATGTGGTTATGGTTCGATGATGGTTATGATGGTTCAAATATGATAGTAGTGTAAGAGTAAGTCTTGATAAATCCTTGGCGTTTATTCAAATTCAAAATAGATTTAGAAATAGCAGTTAGTGTGATCTATTTTTCTATGTGTGTATATGTTATATATCTATACATATATATAATAATATGTACTTGTGGATGAAAGGGATTTAAAATAGAAAGCAAGATTTGTGTTGGATTCTTTTGATAATTCAAAAGCGTGAAAGAGATTTGAAACAGAAAGTGAATATAGCCACCAAAGTCTATATAGAAATATGATAGTGACATAAAATTCTAAATCGTACCAATTAAGGACTTTGATGTCCAGAAATAATAATACTGATTTAATAATAATTATATTATTAATACAGATTTATAATAATAGAAATAATAATAATAATAACTTAAAATTATAATTTTATTACTAATTATAAAGATATAACAATTTTTGATGTATCAATTCTATATATCATATCAAATAATAATAATACACTAATATTAACATTAATTTTAATACTGATATTAATAATGAAAGTAAATATGATACATTTAATATAACATTATATTTTTTTTAACTTGTAATTAAATATATTAATGTTGCAGTTTATTAATCACGTGATATTTCATAATTACATATTATATATGTATATATATATATATATATATATATATATATATATATATATATATATATATATATATATATATATATATTGAATGTTTAGTATTTATACCTTACGATATAATCATAATTATTTATAGTAACCATATATATAGATTTATAATATTATCATATATATATTTATATACATTCATATGATAGTAACTTAATTATTCTATTTACTAGTTTACATTTTTAATTCAAATGATTAAGGTGTACTTTATTAATTTAAAATATTGTATATACACTTATATTTATATTTATATATATATATATATATATATATATATATATATATATATATATATATATATTTTTTACATATTAGTTTACATACAATCGTTCGTGAATCGTTGGGAATAGTCAAAGGTCAACTGATCCTATTAACATAGTTCATAAATTTTGAGACTCAACATTACATACTTTGCTTATCGTATCGAAATCATATAAAGATTTAGTTTAAGTTTGGTCGAAAATTCCCGGGTCATCATAGTACCTACCCGTTAAAGAAATTTCGTCCCGAAATTTGAGTGAGGTGGTCATGTCTAACAATAAAAATGTTTTCGTGACGAATATGAGTTGAAAAATTAAGTTTTATCATCATTGAGTAATATGGAATAAAAAAAATTCAATTATTCGAAGAGTACGAATGAAGCTATCACCAAAGATTGAAACATGAAAGTAAGGATTCATCTTAACTTTTGACAGAGTCGGGGTTGAATTTAGAAAAATAAGGTGCGTCTTAACTTTTGACGTTGTCTTGGTTGAATTCTGGAATTCAAGGGATTTAGAGAAAATCTTCTAAATCTAAAAGATTTGATTCTTCGGCTAGTAAGGAAATTAAGATCTCTATAATTAAATACGGTGATCTGCCTCGATTACTCTGTCTGATATTTCCATTATAAATGAAGCTCTTCCGTTCCATTATCCTCACCATTCCCATACTCTCTTCCTTAGTTCATACATTAAAAGATTGTGAAAATGCTTAATCCCGTTCTAATCCTTGATAATTTTTCCTAATTATCATTTCTATCATCCTTCTTTTCAATCTTCCACCAGAAAAATCTGTTTACTTTTAATATAACCTTGGGATGATACTATTCTTAATTATGCCGTGTCTTTATATTGCTGTTCCTATTAATATCCATGGTTTGTAACTTCTGTGTTGTTATTGGGTTCTATATCTTCCCTTATATTTCAATGTCCCTGCTTCTGTCTCCTATAATTATTGTCATCTACAGTTAATGCGCTCTCTTATTTGCTGCGATATATACTCCCTTTCTATTTCGGAGCTTCATGCTTTGGTTTACTTTTCGCAAGTAACGGTCCAGAATTCATAGGTATGGAGTTTCGAATTATCATAATATACAAGGTAGAAAGGAAAGATAGTAGCACGATTTGTTTTGTCAAATTACCTGAATCACTGAGAATATAATTATCAAGAATATATTTTCTTGATATGTTCAGAAGTTAAGCAGAATGAAAGAATTATGTAACATGGCACATGATGACGTTATAATCTGTGAATCATCATGTTCCATTGGAAACTCAGCATGAATTACTGTAATATAATCACGTTGATCAAGTGTCATTATATTATACTAACTCATGCATCAGTTCCCAACATTACTTCAATAACATTTATATTTTAAGTTCGAAAGTTTACAGAATTTAGAAACTAACAGTTTCTATATGATGTAACACTGATAACACGAAGAGATTAATGATTTCAAATAAGAATAGTTATAAAAATATCTTCATAAATATGGAGGATATTTATAATGAAAGATACAATGATATCTTGGAATATCTATGATCGGAGGATGATGAAGAATATCGTCCACAAGGGTTTAGAGTAAGGAGCAATACATTTGCTAAAGGCTTCAGCAGGCATTGAATCATTTGGATTCTTTGAAGTCAAACTTATTCTTTGTGATTTGTCCACGGTTTCCTTCATAGTTTCACATAATCCGCTTTTCGGTGCTAAATTTTCTATTGAATGTTTCCAATATAATGATACACAGAAAGCAAGAAGAGGTATATAATTTTGGACAAGAATATTTATGAAAATATCCTCAGAAATATCGAAGATATTGATGATGATATTTTGGAATTTCTAAGTTCGATGGTTGATGGAGAAAGATTTTTCCGCAAGATTTTAACATGACTTCGGAGTAAGATAATCTCTAAAGATTTCAACGGATCCAGAATTACCTGAATCCTTTGAATATAGGGTTTGGTCCTTGTATTTGTCCTTGGTCTCCTTCATTGGTAGCTCAATCTTTTCTTCAATACCCATTTTTCTATCGAGCGTTCCTAACACTCCTTTCTTTATCATCAATCTTTTGGCTGTTTAGGCCATCTACCATTTTTCTGTTTCCTCTGCATTTAATGCTATGATATCTAAATCATCGGTTATTAATCCGAGGTGGTTTTAGGAGAATTGTGTTTTTAGATGATTAAACGCTGATGGTAATATGGTGGAATATAAAAGGTTCCTTGGTGACAATAAAAGAGCACGCGTATATATCAACGTTATAATAGGTTGTTTCGTACAAAAAGTCGAAGTTGTCTTGCTGGAGCTGTGACAAAATTGGCTACTTCGAAAAGGGATCACAAAGTTATTTTTGCTAATAAATGCCAAAGGATCTGATGCGGCTACGTGTTAAACTTTTACTCAATTGTCGAGAGTTCCTCAGGTGCATAACTATATGCATAAATTTTTCCTTCCGTAGATGAAGTTCGGTTGGTTCATCCTCTCGATTGAGGTGTTTTCAAGAATCATGAAAGGTTTGAACGCGGATTGTAATCGTCAAGATACAAATGAGGTTTAAGATGAAATTAAGTGGCAAACTTGAAGAGTTGTTTAGTTTCATATGTTATAATCAATATTTTAATTCATTTTAAATTATCCAATCTTGATAGTCCATAGTCGATAGTCCACAGTAACAGTCCAATAATTCATATATAGTTTAATATATAATATTCGAATTAATTAATACGTATCGTGACCCGTATACGTCTCAGACTCGATCACAACTCAAAGTATATATATTATTTGAAAATCAACCTCAACCCTGTATAGAGAACTCGATCATTACTGCATATAGAGTGTCTATGGTGATTCCAAATAATATATATAGATGTGTCGATATGATATGTCAAAACTTTGTATACGTGTCCCGATATTTAAAGTGCGTAAAAATAAATAACAGAAATTTAAATGACGATAAATAAAGTGCGTAAAGTAAATAA
Source organism: Rutidosis leptorrhynchoides (assembly GCF_046630445.1). Taxonomy (NCBI): domain Eukaryota; kingdom Viridiplantae; phylum Streptophyta; class Magnoliopsida; order Asterales; family Asteraceae; genus Rutidosis; species Rutidosis leptorrhynchoides. The sequence goes on along the minus strand of NC_092335.1, from coordinate 147,950,207 downwards.
CAGAAATTAAATGACGATAAATAAAATTGCGAGAATGTAAATTGCGATAATTAAATTGCGATAAATAAAATGTAATCAGTTAGCTAGGAACAGTTAGCATGGATTCTTAACAAAATTTCTCATAGTTAATTTGTTTGTTCCTAACAAATTTTATTTTGTCCAATGTTTTCCTCATTATGCCACTTGTTGGATTATGATAAATCAAAATCCAAATATGAAATTGGATGAATATGGTTATTCTGTGGTGAACGGATTTGTATATCGGTGGATGTAAGTAGGATAGTATATGACTGTTGAAACAGATTCGAAGAACGTACAATGTAACTTATTAATGTGAAATTTAAATATTCCTCGGGTATTACCTACCCGTTAAAATATTTTTACCATTAACAGTTTGTACAAGAGAATTTTTAATTACAATCTTTATGAAAACATATATACATATATATTTTCTTCAGATGTATTCATGAATTTAATGAGTTAATATGATATTAAACTCATTTGCTTTTCGGTTGGAACTAGAATAAATAATCTCTAAAACTTTAGAGATTACATATTCGCCATGTCGAACGAAGATAAATGAGGTAGAACGATACGTAGAACTAAGATCATACTCAAAGTACAGATTATGATATTGAAGCATGGATTATTGATGGTACTGGTGTTGTTATCGATGGTACTGTTGGTGTCGGTGATGTTGCTGAAGCTGGTACATTTTGCACCATATACTCCGAATTGATTATTCGAGCGCGTAGTTCGTTGACTTATTACTCCAGGATGATTGTCGGTCGGAACGAGCGGATGAATAAGGTTCAGAATTGTGGATAGAATATAATCTTGTCGAGTTACCCTGGAAATGAGACTGAAAATGGTGTTTCGAACAGGTTCGCGGGTAAACGCTTCAGGTTCATTGTCATGAGGTGAATTCGGTTGGTGGAAGGGATTGCCTTCTGCGCGTTTCCATTAATTAAGTTGACTACGAACCCATCAGATGAATTGATAATGGCTGATTGGTTGATTCATGCCGATGACGCTGTTTTCGGAGCTTAGGTGAACATCTATGTCGGAATAGCTGTCGGAATAACTATCGGAATAGCTATCGGAATCTGAGGGACTCGAACTGGTTGCAGGATTCATCTCGTACGATCAGATGAAGGATTTTTGATAAGAAATAGATTATAGGATGTAGATTAGTACCCTGCAATACATAATTTACATATGCATATATAATACTAAAATCCCATAAGTTACGGAGGAATCTACGGAAGTTGTCAGGCAAAGTTACAGTAACAGATACGCTAAGATATGAATTTTTTTTTTTGTCTATACACTATTCATGCAGTCAATGCAGTAGAACGTGTCTAGACTAAGAATGATAAGCAAATAATTCTCTAAGAATGATAAGCAGGTAATTTTTGACACAAAATGATAAGCAAAACTTTTGACATGCAGAGACGGTCGAAGTCCAGACTCACTAATGCATCCTAACGACTTATTAGTTAGACACACTAATGCAGACATGGTTCGCTAAGACCACCGCTCTGATACCAACTGTGAAGACCCGTCCTAATCCATCCGGACGAAGTCCATATCGATTATAAACGATTCACAACGGTTGATTACATCGCGAGGTACTTGACCTCTATATGATACATTTTACAAACATTGCATTCATTTTTGAAAAGACAATCTTTCATTACATCGAAAGTTGACAACATGCATACCATTTCGTAATATATCTTACTATAATTGACTTAATAATAATCTTGATGAACTCAATGACTCGAATGCAACGTCTTTTGAAATATGTCATGAATGACTCCAAGTAATATCTCTAAGATGAGCAAATGCACAGCGGAAGATTTCTTTCGTACCTGAGAATAAACATGCTTTAAAGTGTCCACCAAAATGTTGGTGAGTTCATTAGTTTAACATCAATAATCATTTCATAATTTTAATAGACCACAAGATTTCATATTTCCATTTCTCATAAACATACGTCCCATACATAGAGACAAAAATATCATTCATATGGATTGAACACCTGGTAACCGACATTCACAATATACATATAAGAATATCCCCATCATTTCGGGATCCTCCTTCGGACATGATATAAATTTCGAAGTACTAAAGCATCCGGTACTTTGGATGGGGCTTGTTGGGCCCGATAGATCTATCTTTAGAGTTCGCGTCAATTAGGGTGTATGTTCCCTAATTCTTAGATTACCAGACTTAATAAAAAGGGGCATATTCGATTTCGATAATTCAACCATATAATGTAGTTTCGATTACTTGTGTCTATTTCGTAAAACATTTATAAAAGCAGCGCATGTATTCTCAGTCCCAAAAATATATATTGCAAAAGCATTTAAAAAGGGATTAATGAAACTCACCTAATGTATTTTGTAGTAAAAATACATAGAACGACATTGAACAAGTATAGGGTTGGCCTCGGATTCACGAAACTATATCAGGTATATATATTAACACATATAATAACATTTAAACAAGTTCGTATATTAATATTTATTAACAAATAACTTAGTTACATCTAATTAGATAGTTTAAATAAATGCTTAAAATTTAAATATTAGATTCATATTAAAGTGTTTTAATTAAAATATATAATGTATTAAAGTTTATATATATATGATTATATTAAGATATTTTCATATATTATGTGTAACTTAAATAATAATAATACTTTAGTTTTAAGATATTATTATGTAATATGATATATGTATATAATAAATATAGTTTTGTAAAAACATTATTTGTTTGATAATATAATAATTATAATAATAATAGTAATTCTAATAATAATAATAATAATAATAATAATAATAATAATAATAATAATAATAATAATAATAATAATAATAATAATAATAATAATAATAATAATAATAATAATAATAATAATAATAATAATACCTAATATAAAGAACACGCATTCTATTAGGGTTTCCCCAAAAACAGATCGAGATAGCAGAAGTACCACAGAGAAGGGTTTCATCAGTTTCATCATCGAGCAATCGTTCAAACAGAAAATCATCATCATCCTCATCATCATCTTATCTTCCCTTCCACATCATTATCATCATCATCATCAACAGATTAATCAATGGGTAATTATCGATGAACATCAGGTCAATCGATTCGTCATCAAGCTCGTTCCACTTCATCATTGATCTCCCTCATCATTCTCCATCAATCGATCAAGTAGTCGATTCATCAATTGATCGAGTAAGTAAATAGTTCATTGATATTTTTTTTCTTGATTTCTTCATATCCCTAAATATATATTCTGTGCTTTATAATTGGATCAAACCTAAATGGTAATAAATGGTGTTCTTGGTGGTTTTGATTTATGAAGATGTTTTTCGGTTTATAGAACATAAAAATTCGTGGCAGTAATAGTTTATTCGGATGGTAGAAAGAAACAGGAATGGATCTCGATGATGGTGTATTTGGTTGAAAATAGAACATAACAGGAGTAGTTGTAGGGGTTTGATGGTTCACAAATAAGAAAGAAAGTGAAGAGAGAGAGAGAGATTTAGTAGAGGTTGTCGATTGTAGCAAAGAGGTGGCAGCCAACAGCTCTGCAGGTAGTAGTATCCTGACCGAATAGGAGGCAAAGTCAATAGTTGCAGGTTTGTATTGATGTTGTTGTGAATATTTGAATATGGCAGGCGTATTCTGTTAATTCTTACTTCCTGTTACTACTACTACTATATGTGTTTTTCGATAAATAAAGATATTGCTAGTCTCAAGTGTTTCTATGATTCTTGAAAACTTATAGATTGTTAATCGATGGCTCCTGATGAGTTGTTTCCATTGTAGGTACATCAGAAAAAAATTTGTAGTTATTTGGGTGGTTAAAGAGGATCGTGGTAGTGGTGGTGATTTCAATATAGTGGCGATTGAGGTGGAGACGGGAGGTGGTGGAGGTGGTCTGTGTTCGATCAAAGGGAAACAGAAATATTCATAGTCAATGGTGGTTGTAGAGGGTGGTTTCATTGACTGTAGTAGCAGCAGAAAGTTGCAGATGGTGTTTGTTTGAATTGGTAACGGGTGTTGGATTAAGGTGGCTCAAGCAGGTAATAAACATGATTTTTCCCACCAATTTAGTTAATAAAGATTGGGTCTGTAATCTAATCTCAATTACTTCTGCACCAGTATGAAGAAGAAAAAAAATATTACCTTGCAAGTCAATGATGATGGATGATGAAGGTTCTACTGGCAGTGGTGATATAGGTCTAGGATAGCACAACATAAACAATGAAGTAAAGTTGTCTGGTGGCCGGTTTACCAGCAGAAGGTTGGCATCAAATACGAGTAGTTGGTGTTGTGTTGATGATTGAAAAAAAATTGACATTACAATGTGGTTATGGTTCGATGATGGTTATGATGGTTCAAATATGATAGTAGTGTAACAGTAAGTCTTGATAAATCCTTGGCGTTTATTCAAATTCAAAATAGATTTAGAAATAGCAGTTAGTGTGATCTATTTTTCTATGTGTGTATATGTTATATATCTATACATATATATAATAATATGTACTTGTGGATGAAAGGGATTTAAAATAGAAAGCAAGATTTGTGTTGGATTCTTTTGATAATTCAAAAGCGTGAAAGAGATTTGAAACAGAAAGTGAATATAGCCACCAAAGTCTATATAGAAATATGATAGTGACATAAAATTCTAAATCGTACCAATTAAGGACTTTGATGTCCAGAAATAATAATACTGATTTAATAATAATTATATTATTAATACAGATTTATAATAATAGAAATAATAATAATAATAACTTAAAATTATAATTTTATTACTAATTATAAAGATATAACAATTTTTGATGTATCAATTCTATATATCATATCAAATAATAATAATACACTAATATTAACATTAATTTTAATACTAATATTAATAGTGAAAGTAAATATGATACATTTAATATAACATTATATTTTTTTTAACTTGTAATTAAATATATTAATGTTGCAGTTTATTAATCACGTGATATTTCATAATTACAAATTATATATATATATATATATATATATATATATATATATATATATATATATATATATATATATATATATATTGAATGTTTAGTATTTATACCTTACGATATAATCATAATTATTTATAGTAACCATATATATAGATTTATAATATTATCATATATATATTTATATACATTCATATGATAGTAACTTAATTATTCTATTTACTAGTTAACATTTTTAATTCAAATGATTAAGGTGTACTTTATTAATTTAAAATATTGTATATACACTTATATATATATATATATTAGTTTACATACAATCGTTCGTGAATCGTTGGGAATAGTCAAAGGTCAACTGATCCTATTAAAATAGTTCATAAATTTTGAGACTCAACATTACATACTTTGCTTATCGTATCGAAATCATATAAAGATTTAGTTTAAGTTTGGTCGAAAATTCCCGGGTCATCACACCCTTCCCATTTTACGAGACAGATCCTTTCATGGTTAGGATAAGTCTGACCACTTGGTGACCCTGTTTGATGCTGAGGTCCGTGGATTTCCTGCTAATTTTAGAGATGACTTTTCTAGATTTTTCGTCAACCTACAGCTGGTCTGGACGACAACTTCTTGACCTAAATCAAGAAGCGCGTGTCTTTTTCGGAAGACTTTACTTCCTTTTAATGATGGAATTGATTGATCGTGTAGATCCATCTTTCATTACAGTAAATCGGGTAAACCAGTTAATTTAGTCCAAAATAAAAGCACCTGCAATAACTTTACAAAAAACATGTAATAGATAGTTTTTAATTGAATAACTTGGTACATTCTCCCCACACTTGGCTTTTTTCATGCGTCTTTTTATATCTTAATAAATAAATTCAAGCATTTTAGTTGTTTCTCAATTTATGTCATTTCCAAGGTAACAATAATTTCGGCATTAACACCTAGTTTTATCGTTCATAAATATGTATAAACATGATTTTGAATTCATTTAGTTGAAAATTTTTCAAATTTTCACAAAATTTGGCAATTAAACTAAGTGTAAACCTGAGAGAATTTATAACCCTTCTCCACACTTGAGATCATGCAATGCCCTCATTTGCATGAAATCAGACTATAATTATAAATTCACGAGGGTGATAAGTGTAGAAAAGTGATTAAAAATACACAGTTTGTAATTACAAAGCTCGTCGAATGATAGATGGCGCGCCTCATCGTTCATTCCTTCTTGTTTTATCACACATGTTTTTCTTCAAAAACGGTTGCTTTTCTGAACTGTTTGCTAATCTTTGAAAATGCGTCTTTTACCCTAACTTATTATGCATGTTTATTAACGAGTTATGTACTAACCCGAACCCCGAATTTAGCGTTAAGTGGGGTTAGACTTCCCCACACTTAGCTGAAGATATGTGAAGTCAGTAGAATAAGTTCCACGAATTAGAATAGTGAGCCAGTTATTTATATCTCGGGTGGTGTATGATATATCAATGGGTTTAAAGTTTAGACTCACCCGATCGTCACTACTTAATTCTTTTTTAAGTGTAGCTTTTAGTAAATGGATATGTCTCTTTTCTGGTTCTTGGTCAAATGGATTGATATACACCGACATACATATTATAGGGTGGACAATTCCTAACATTTCCTTCCTTTTATTCTCGGGATAAAAGTTTTTACCTCTATTACCCAATTGGGTGAAATCTGAGCTGTCATTATCTATTACAGCTCGTAATTTATCTTCAGTAGATGACTTATCTATTGAGAATATTGGGTTAGAAGGTTGTGGAATGGTGAATTTCGGGATCGAAGCAGATTCTTTTTCATTAACGGTACTTATCGGTCCCACCACTTTGGTCTCGAGGGTAAAGTTTTCAATGTTATCGTTTTCCCAAGAGTACCAATTTTTCACCCTTACTTCTTCTTCATCCATTGATGGATCGATGATTTTGTCGGTAGAGGCTAATGTGTCGATATGTTGTGAAATTGGTAAGACTGAATAAAAAGTATCATCGGGATAGTTGGTGATTTCGGAGCTCTCGAATTCAACAAAATTCGATGATATGAGATTTTCTTGTACATGACTCCTCAGATCAACAGGTGTGTAGTCTAATAGAGTTTCAGCTTGCCTATTTACAAACTCTCTCATTTGTTCATTTTGAGCATCGAGTTCTTCGAGTTTGATTTTCGTATTGTCTAAAAGATTTTCAGACACATAATTCTCCTCGTCTTCTGGTTGTTGAGTTTGGATATATTCTTGGGCAATTTGAATTGTATTCTTCATAATCGTTCCATTCAGGTTCCGTGGGTGCGTAATTTTCCATAGGAACGTAATAATAATATTCCCATGTTGAGTGATAATCTCCACAGATTTCACAACCAGATATTGTTTCGTCATTCGTGATCCAAGATTGACCGAATGAATTGTCATCAACACCTGTTTGAGAGTATTGATGAAATTGATTTCGGATGTCATAAAGAGTTTCCAAGATATTTTCGAGATTTTCCATAATGCGCTTATTACCAAATTTTAGCTACAATGTGGTGGATTTACTAACAAAAAATTATATATGTTATCAAATTAATAGACATTTCTGATTTTGCCCACGTTTCGAATAGCCAATAGATGCAGCAGGGAGCCAGAACCCTTTAAATCGGAAGCTCACAACTCAGCCACTAACAAATCCAACTATTACTACGAACCAGAAAATTTGGATGTCTATCAATTTAACCGCTTAAAATAATTTTTTGTTTTTGAAATTTTAGAGAAGAAATAGAAAATTCTATGTCCTAAAAACTAGATCGTCGAGAAAATAAGAAAGAAAAAGATCGCGTCGGAAAACGTCTAAAAATAAAAGGTCGAAAAATAATAAAAAGAACGTAGCGCGTCGAAACTTAAAAGTCTAAAACTAAGAATTAAAGGTTGCGTCTAAAGGTATTAAAGCTTAAAAGAAATTCTATATCCAAAACGGCAATTACTTAAAAAGGTACTAAAATATTAAAACGGCGTCGCAAAATTCTAAAGCACCTAAATCTTAGTCTAAAGAAAAAGCACTTAAGGGATTTTACGGCAAAGCCTAAAAATCTAGAAATATAAAATAAACTACGGCAAAATACTAGTCTTAAAACTAATTACGAACGATAAAGATACAAATATTACGAATAAACGATAAAAATATAAATTATAATTAAAATGATAAAAATACAAATTTTATAAAAATATTATTTTTATATTATTATTTTATAAAAATATTAATCTATATATTTAATAATAATAAATAAACTTAAAATTACAAATTAAATATCAAAACTAACTTAAACTAATTAATATTATAATTAAACCCTAACTTAATTAATAATAAAATTATAAACCCTAGCTGCATTTAATGCTCGAGTCAGACCTGTCAGGGCAGGCCATGCGATCGCATGGTGTTGAGGCTTCTGGCTCATGCGATCGCATGGGCCTGTAAGTCCATTTTTTTAATAACTTTATATTGTTTTTCTAAAAATATATATAAATATATTTATACAAAAATAAATTAAAAATATTGCGTTTCGCCGATTCCCCGGCAGCGGCGCCAAAAACTTGATATTAAAGCAGAGGTGTATACGAAATAGTTATATTTTTATTGCAAAATACTATTAAAAACTACACAAGTTTTAATTATTTATTTACAGATGGGATATACCTAAACCTTGCTACAACACTATAGGCAGTGTACCTAATCGTAGAGTAGTATAGTTTTTAGTAAGTCCGGTTCATTTCACAGGGAGACGGTTACACTATATTTTTTTATAACTATATTTGTACAAATATATATAATTATATATAATAATATTTATTATTATAAAAGGGGGTTTACCGTTTAATGACTGGTTTGTCGGTTTTATATCTTAAGTCACAATTAAAACCTAATGCAAAATATAAATGACGATAATTAAAGTGCGTAAAATAAATAACAATATAATAATTATGCTTATTTAAACTTCCGTAACCATGATGTTTGACGTTTTGATTATAATTTATTACCCTGGGTTAATTGTCCTTTGTCCTGGATGTATTTGAAACCTATCTGATTTTTGTCCATAATAGTCCATCAGTCAAAATTATAAAATGCTCGGCAAATTTAACCTTATACTCGAAGTCAAATATTCCAACTAATTGGGGATTCGAACTGTAACAACGTCTTAATACTTTGTTTAATGAATACACCAGGTTATCGACTGTGTGTAAACCAAGGTTTTAATACTTTGTTAACAATTACACCAATTACCCTTGAATGTAATCCACCTCTATTTTAATGAGTCCATTGACTATTAATCCATCCTCGTGTCCGGTCAAATGAACAATAATTTGTATTTATAAATATCCCGCCCATCGTATCCGATTAAGCGTATGTGGTTATATATAGATACGTCAAATTGTAACCTTTATATTAAATTAACGAGGTATCGTTAATTTAATATAAAGCCCATTAATAGCCCATAGTCTAATTTCCACAAGTGTCGTTCTTTTGTCCAAACCCCAATTATGGTCCAAAGCCCAATTACCCCATCTTAATATTTAGCCCAACATCACGATTACTTCGGTTTAAATAAGCATAATAATAACTTAGTTACGAGACATTAATTTAAAAAGGAGAACATAACTTACATTGATTATTTATCGCGTAGTGTTACACGGACCGAATTTCGACTTTAGAACCCGTAAATTAACCTTTACATAACCCAAACTAATCTAATATAAAACTAACCTATACTATATATATATATATATATATATATATATATATATATATATATATATATATATATATATATATATATATATATATATATATATATATATATATATATATATATATATATATATTATAGACAGAGAGATAGATTGATTGTGGTTTAAAACTGGCCGAATTCGTTGACTTTTATAGATGTGACCAAACTTTTGGGGCCATGCGATCGCATGGTTCCCCTTTGTTATTTCCATGCGATCGCATGGCATAGAAATCCAGCTCACATTGCCTTGGACACTAGCTTGTCGACATGATATATAAATATATATAATATATATATAATTTATATAATTATATATATATTATATTATATTCTTGTGCATAGTAGACTTGTAATTTTTGGTCCGTTGAGTCGGGCGTTGATAGTTGGCTCAGGTCCCGGTTCCGGATTTTCGAACGTCGTTTCGTATAATTTAATATCTTGTACTTTGCGTTCTGCGATTTGTAATTTGCACAAAAATAATTTTCCTTAACTTCTAAAATCCGTGCAAGTCTTTTAACCCACTTTTTGTGGCACTTTTGAGTGCACTATGGCTTTAGTGACACTTTTTTCAGCTTTAGTGGCACTTTTTCTTCAATTCTTCGTTTTCGCCTTTTGTCTTCGCACTTATTTATTTAAACGAATATTACTTGGAAATAGAACAATTGAAACTGAAAACTTTACATATAGGAAGGATATTGATACTAAATATATGTTCATTTGGAGCATTATCAAATATCCCCACACTTGAACGTTGATTGTCCTCAAGCAATACAGAACTTGAAATTAAATCACACGAATCACTTCTTTATTCTTCACACTTTATACATCAGTGATTTTGATACGACGGTATAAACAATGATAGTAACGGTGTGGTTTACAGTCCCACATGACTATGAAAATTTAGATCCTTTAAGGAAATTGGATCTTTATGAAAACATTTGATCTTTTGAAAATTCATTCTAGATTTTACCCTAGATAAGTTTTCCGGAATAACCCTTCACCGGTGTTTGCAAAATGTTTTTGTGGGTTTTGTGGGTTTCAGATTTGGAAATTTTAGCTCAAAACTTATGGTTTTGTGTCACCCACTTGCTAACCTTATATTAGGAAAGCACACATCCAGTTTACTTGTCCCGTATATTACCTTTCGGCAAACTACCGTCCGGTTGTAAAGGAAAGCGATGAACAATAAATTGTTAATGCAATGTCTAATGACATGCATTTATTCATGGTCTAAAACGTGTCGGATGCAATTACTATCCTTTGTAGGAGCAATAGTAAAGATCACCCTATAATTTTTCGATCTGGCACAAGGTCATGTCTTCGACCATGCTATGCAACCACCGTTCTTACGGTTGACACTCGATTTGGTTCAGGTGACCTAATGAATTCCAGGTGAATTCCTAGGATTTTACGTTCAATGGTAATGAACGCATTGAAAATAGGTTTTCAGAAAACAAATCGTTTTGTATTTTGATCAAAATATTTTCTCGTTCAAGCTCGAGTTTAGATATCATTGAATTCCATGAGTTTGTAATTCTCAATCTTTAAAGTCAATCTCAAGGATTGAGTAATATCAGGCTTAAAAGCTAATTTTTAATCTTTAAGGAGATTATCCTTTCTGGGGGTCTGATTCATTTGTCTTATCAAGCTAATTTGCACGGCGCCCTCTGTGAAGACCCGTCCTAATCCATCCGGACGAAGTCCATATCGATTATAAACGATTCACAATGGTTGATTACATCGCGAGGTACTTGACCTCTATATGATACATTTTACAAACATTGCATTCGTTTTTGAAAAGACAATCTTTCATTACATCGAAAGTTGACAACATGCATACCATTTCGTAATATATCTTACTATAATTGACTTAATAATAATCTTGATGAACTCAATGACTCGAATGCAACGTCTTTTGAAATATGTCATGAATGACTCCAAGTAATATCTCTAAGATGAGCAAATGCACAGCGGAAGATTTCTTTTGTACCTGGGAATAAACATGCTTTAAAGTGTCAACCAAAAGGTTGGTGAGTTCATTAGTTTAACATCAATAATCATTTCATAATTTTAATAGACCACAAGATTTCATATTTCCATTTCTCATAAACATACGTCCCATACATAGAGACAAAAATATCATTCATATGGATTGAACACCTGGTAACCGACATTCATAATATACATATAAGAATATCCCCATCATTCCGGGATCCTCCTTCGGACATGATATAAATTTCGAAGTACTAAAGCATCCGGTACTTTGGATGGGGCTTGTTGGGCCCGATAGATCTATCTTTAGAGTTCGCGTCAATTAGGGTGTCTGTTCCCTAATTCTTAGATTACCAGACTTAATAAAAAGGGGCATATACGATTTCGATAATTCAACCATATAATGTAGTTTCGATTACTTGTGTCTATTTCGTAAAACATATATAAAAGCAGCGCATGTATTCTCAGTCCCAAAAATATATATTGCAAAAGCATTTAAAAGGGGATTAATGAAACTCACCTAATGTATTTTGTAGTAAAAATACATAGAACGACATTGAACAAGTATAGGGTTGGCCTCGGATTCACGAACCTATATCAGGTATATATATTAACACATATAATAACATTTAAACAAGTTCGTATATTAATATTTATTAATAAATAACTTAGTTACATCTAATTAGATAGTTTAAATAAATGCTTAAAATTTAAATATTAGATTCATATTAAAGTGTTTTAATTAAAATATATAATGTATTAAAGTTTATATATATATGATTATATTAAGATATTTTCATATATTATGTGTAACTTAAATAATAATAATACTTTAGTTTTGAGATATTATTATGTAATATGATATATGTATATAATAAATATAGTTTTGTAAAAACATTATTTGTTTGATAATATAATAATTATAATAATAATAGTAATTCTAATAATAATAATAATAATAATAATAATAATAATAATAATAATAATAATAATAATAATAATAATAATAATAATAATAATACCTAATATAAAGAACACGCGTTCTATTAGGGTTTCCCCAAAAACAGATCGAGATAGGCGAAGTACCACGGAGAAGGGTTTCATCAGTTTCATCATCGTGCAATCGTTCAAACAGAAAATCATCATCATCCTCATCATCATCTTATCTTCCCTTCCACATCATTATCATCATCATCAACAGATTAATCAATGGGTAATTATCGATGAACATCAGGTCAATCGATTCGTCATCAACCTCGTTCCACTTCATCATTGATCTCCCTCATCGTTCTCCATCAATCGATCAAGTAGTCGATTCATCAATTGATCGAGTAAGTAAATAGTTCATTGATATTTTTTTTTCTTGATTTCTTCATATCCCTAAATATATATTCTGTGCTTTATAATTGGATCAAACCTAAATGGTAATAAATGGTGTTCTTGGTGGTTTTGATTTAGTGAAGATTTTTTTCGGTTTATAGAACATAAAAATTCGTGGCAGTTATAGTTTATTCGGATGGTAGAAAGAAACAGGAATGGATCTCGATGATGGTGTATTTAGTTGAAAATAGAACATAACAGGAGTAGTTGCAGGGGTTTGATGGTTCACAAATAAGAAAGAAAGTGGAGAGAGAGAGAGAGAGAGAGAGAGAGAGAGAGATTTAGTAGTGGTTGTCGATTGTAGCAAAGAGGTGGCAGCCAGCAGCTCTGTAGGTAGTAGTATCCTGACCGAATAGGAGGCAAAGTCAATAGTTTCAGGTTTGTATTGATGTTGTTGTGAATATTTGAATATGGCAGGCGTATTATGTTAATTCTTACTTCCTGTTACTACTACTACTATATGTGTTTTTCGATAAATAAAGATATTGCTAGTCTCAAGTGTTTCTATGATTCTTGAAAACTTATAGATTGTTAATCGATGGCTCCTGATGAGTTGTTTCCATTGTAGGTACATCAGAAAAAAATTTGTGGTTGTTTGGGTGGTTAAAGAGGATCGTGGCAGTGGTGGTGATTTCAATATAGTGGCGATTGAGGTGGAGACGGGAGGTGGTGGAGGTGGTCTGTGTTCGATCAAAGGGAAACAGAAATATTCATAGTCAATGGTGGTTGTAGAGGGTGGTTTCATTGACTGTAGTAGCAGCAGAAAGTTGCAGATGGTGTTTGTTTGAATTGGTAACGGGTGTTGGATTAAGGTGGCTCAAGTAGGTAATAAACATGATTTTTCCCACCAATTTAGTTAATAAAGATTGGGTCTGTAATCTAATCTCAATTACTTCTGCACCAGTATGAAGAAGAAAAAAAATATTACCTTGCAAGTCAATGATGATGGATGATGAAGGTTCTACTGGCAGTGGTGATATAGGTCTAGGATAGCACAACATAAACAATGAAGTAAAGCTGTCTGGTGGTCGGTTTACCAGCAGAAGGTTGGCATCAAACACGAGTAGTTGGTGTTGTGTTGATGATTGAAAAAAAATTGACATTACAATGTGGTTATGGTTCGATGATGGTTATGATGGTTCAAATATGATAGTAGTGTAATAGTAAGTCTTGATAAATCCTTGGCGTTTATTCAAATTCAAAATAGATTTAGAAATAGCAGTTAATGTGATCTATTTTTCTATGTGTGTATATGTTATATATCTATACATATATATAATAATATGTACTTGTGGATGAAAGGGATTTAAAAAAGAAAGCAAGATTTGTGTTGGATTCTTTTGATAATTCAAAAGCGTGAAAGAGATTTGAAACAGAAAGTGAATAGAGCCACCAAAGTCTATATAGAAATATGATAGTGACATAAAATTCTAAATCGTACCAATTAAGGACTTTGATGTCCGAAAATAATAATACTGATTTAATAATAATTATATTATTAATACAGATTTATAATAATAGAAATAATAATAATAATAACTTAAAATTATAATTTTATTACTAATTATAAAGATATAACAATTTTTGATGTATCAATTCTATATATCATATCAAATAATAATAATACACTAATATTAACATTAATTTTAATACTAATATTAATAATGAAAGTAAATATGATACATTTAATGTAACATTATATTTTTTTTAACTTGTAATTAAATATATTAATGTTGCAGTTTATTAATCACGTGATATTTCATAATTACATATTATATATGTATATATATATATATATATATATATATATATATATATATATATATATATATATATATATATATATATATATGTATATATATATATTGAATGTTTAGTATTTATACCTTATGATATAATCATAATTATTTATAGTAACCATATATATAGATTTATAATATTATCATATATATATTTATATACATTCATATGATAGTAACTTAATTATTCTATTTACTAGTTTACATTTTTAATTCAAATGATTAAGGTGTACTTTATTAATTTAAAATATTGTATATACACTTATATTTATATTTATATATATATATATATATATATATATATATATATATATATATATATATTTACATATTAGTTTACATACAATCGTTCGTGAATCGTTGGGAATAGTCAGAGGTCAACTGATCCTATTAACATAGTTCATAAATTTTGAGACTCAACATTACATACTTTGCTTATCGTATCGAAATCATATAAAGATTTAGTTTAAGTTTGGTCGAAAATTCCCGGGTCATCACAGTACCTACCCGTTAAAGAAATTTCGTCCCGAAATTTGAGTGAGGTGGTCATGGCTAACAATAAAAATGTTTTCGTGACAAATATGAGTTGATAAATTGAGTTTTATCATCATTGAGTAATATGGAATAAAAAAAATTTTAATTATTCGAAGAGTACGAATGAAGCTATCACCAAAGATTGAAACATGAAAGTAAGGATTCATCTTAACTTTTGACAGAGTCGGGGTTGAATTTAGAAAAATAAGGTGCGTCTTAACTTTTGACGTTGTCTTGGTTGAATTCCGGAATTCAAGGGATTTAGAGAAAATCTTCTAAATCTAAAAGATTTGATTCTTCGGCGAGTAAGGAAATTAAGATCTCTATAATTAAATACGGTGATCTGCCTCGATTACTCTGTCTGATATTTCCATTATAAATGAAGCTCTTCCGTTCCATTATCCTCACCATTCCCATACTCTCTTCCTTAGTTCATACATTAAAAGATTGTGAAAATGCTTAATCCCGTTCTAATCCTTGATAATTTTTCCTAATTATCATTTCTATCATCCTTCTTTTCAATCTTCCACCAGAAAAATCTGTTTACTTTTAATATAACCTTGGGATGATACTATTCTTAATTATGCCGTGTCTTTATATTGCTGTTCCTATTAATATCCATGGTTTGTAACTTCTGTGTTGTTATTGGGTTCTATATCTTCCCTTATATTTCAATGTCCCTGCTTCTGTCTCCTATAATTATTGTCATCCACAGTTAATGCGCTCTCTTATTTGTTGCGATATATACTCCCTTTCTATTTCGGAGCTTCATGCTTTGGTTTACTTTTCGCAAGTAACGGTCCAGAATTCATAGGTATGGAGTTTCGAATTATCATAATATACAAGGTAGAAAGGAAAGATAGTAGCACGATTTGTTTTGTCAAATTACCTGAATCACTGAGAATATAATTATCAAGAATATATTTTCTTGATATGTTCAGAAGTTAAGCAGAATGAAAGAATTATGTAACATGGCACATGATGACGTTATAATCTGTGAATCATCATGTTCCATTGGAAACTCAGCATGAATTACTGTAATATAATCACGTTGATCAAGTGTCATTATATTATACTTACTCATGCATCAGTTCCCAACATTACTTCAATAACATTTATATTTTAAGTTCGAAAGTTTACAGAATTTAGAAACTAACAGTTTCTATATGATGTAACACTGATAACACGAAGAGATTAATGATTTCAAATAAGAATAGTTATAAAAATATCTTCAGAAATATGGAGGATATTTATAATGAAAGATACAATGATATCTTGGAATATCTATGATCGGAGGATGATGAAGAATATCGTCCACAAGGGTTTAGAGTAAGGAGCAATACATTTGCTAAAGGCTTCAGCAGGCATTGAATCATTTGGATTCTTTGAAGTCAAACTTATTCTTTGTGATTTGTCCACGGTTTCCTTCATAGTTTCGCATAATCCGCTTTTCGGTGCTAAATTTTCTATTGAATGTTTCCAATATAATGATACACAGAGAGCAAGAAGAGGTATATAATTTTGGACAAGAATATTTATGAAAATATCCTCAGAAATATCGAAGATATTGATGATGATATTTTGGAATTTCTAAGTTCGATGGTTGATGGAGAAAGATTTTTCCGCAAGATTTTAACATGACTTCGGAGTAAGATAATCTCTAAAGATTTCAACAGATCCAGAATTACCTGAATCCTTTGAATATAGGGTTTGGTCCTTGTATTTGTCCTTGGTCTCCTTCATTGGTAGCTCAATCTGTTCTTCAATACCCATTTTTCTATCGAGCGTTCCTAACACTCCTTTCTTTATCATCAATCTTTTGGCTGTTTAGGCCATCTACCATTTTTCTGTTTCCTCTGCATTTAATGCTATGATATCTAAATCATCGGTTATTAATCCGAGGTGGTTTTAGGAGAATTGTGTTTTTAGATGATTAAACGCTGATGGTAATATGGTGGAATATAAAAGGTTCCTTGGTGACAATAAAAGAGCACGCGTATATATCAACGTTATAATAGGTTGTTTCGTACAAAAAGTCGAAGTTGTCTTGCTGGAGCTGTGACAAAATTGGCTACTTTGAAAAGGGATCGCAAAGTTATTTTTGCTAATAAATGCCAAAGGATCTGATGCGGCTACGTGTTAAACTTTTACTCAATTGTCGAGAGTTCCTCAGGTGCATAACTATATGCATAAATTTTTCCTTCCGTAGATGAAGTTCGGTTGGTTCATCCTCTCGATTGAGGTGTTTTCAAGAATCATGAAAGGTTTGAACGCGGATTGTAATCGTCAAGATACAAATGAGGTTTAAGATGAAATTAAGTGGCAAACTTGAAGAGTTGTTTAGTTTCATATGTTATAATCAATATTTTAATTCATTTTAAATTATCCAATCTTGATAGTCCATAGTCGATAGTCCACAGTAACAGTCCAATAATTCATATATAGTTTAATATATAATATTCGAATTAATTAATACGTATCGTGACCCATATACGTCTCAGACTCGATCACAACTCAAAGTATATATATTATTTGAAAATCAACCTCAACCCTGTATAGAGAACTCGATCATTACTGCATATAGAGTGTCTATGGTGATTCCAAATAATATATATAGATGTGTCGATATGATATGTCAAAACTTTGTATACGTGTCCCGATATTTAAAGTGCGTAAAAATAAATAACAGAAATTTAAATGACGATAAATAAAGTGCGTAAAGTAAATAACAGAAATTAAATGACGATAAATAAAATTGCGAGAATGTAAATTGCGATAATTAAATTGCGATAAATAAAATGTAATCAGTTAGCTAGGAACAGTTAGCATGGATTCTTAACAAAATTTCTCATAGTTAATTTGTTTGTTCCTAACAAATTTTATTTTGTCCAATGTTTTCCTCATTATGCCACTTGTTGGATTATGATAAATCAAAATCCAAATATGAAATTGGATGAATATGGTTATTCTGTGGTGAACGGATTTGTATATCGGTGGATGTAAGTAGGATAGTATATGACTGTTGAAACAGATTCGAAGAACGTACAATGTAACTTATTAATGTGAAATTTAAATATTCCTCGGGTATTACCTACCCGTTAAAATATTTTTACCATTAACAGTTTGTACAAGAGAATTTTTAATTACAATCTTTATGAAAACATATATACATATATATTTTCTTCAGATGTATTCATGAATTTAATGAGTTAATATGATATTAAACTCATTTGCTTTTCGGTTGGAAGTAGAATAAATAATCTCTAAAACTTTAGAGATTACATATTCGCCATGTCGAACGAAGATAAATGAGGTAGAACGATACGTAGAACTAAGATCATACTCAAAGTACAGATTATGATATTGAAGCATGGATTGTTCATGGTACTGGTGCTGTTATCGATGGTACTGTTAGTGTCGGTGATGTTGCTGAAGCTGGTACATTTTGCACCATATACTCCGAATTGATTATTCGAGCGCGTAGTTCGTTGACTTATTACTCCAGGATGATTGTCGGTCGGAACGAGCGGATGAATAAGGTTCAGAATTGTGGATAGAATATAATCTTGTCGAGTTACCCTGGAAATGAGACTGAAAATGGTGTTTCGAACAGGTTCGCGGGTAAACGCTTCAGGTTCATTGTCAAGAGGTGAATTCGGTTGGTGGAAGGGATTGCCTTCTGCGCATTTCCATTAATTAAGTCGACTACGAACCCATCAGATGAATTGATAATGGCTGATTGGTTGATTCATGCCGATGACGCTGTTTTCGGAGCTTAGGTGAACATCTATGTCGGAATAGCTGTCGGAATAACTATCGGAATAGCTATCGGAATCTGAGGGACTCGAACTGGTTGCAGGATTCATCTCGTACGATCAGATGAAGGATTTTCGATAAGAAATAGATTATATGATGTAGATTAGTACCCTGCAATACATAATTTACATATGCATATATAATACTAAAATCCCATAAGTTACGGAGGAATCTACGGAAGTTGTCAGGCAAAGTTACAGTAACAGATACGCTAAGATATGAAATTTTTTTTTGTCTATACACTATTCATGCAGTCAATGCAGTAGAACGTGTCTAGACAAAGAATGATAAGCAAATGATTCTCTAAGAATGATAAGCAGGTAATTTTTGACACAAAATGATAAGCAAAACTTTTGACATGCAGACACGGTCGAAGTCCAGACTCACTAATGCATCCTAACGACTTATTAGTTAGACACACTAATGCAGACATGGTTCGCTAAGACCACCGCTCTGATACCAACTGTGAAGACCCGTCCTAATCCATCCGGACGAAGTCCATATCGATTATAAACGATTCACAACGGTTGATTACAGCGCGAGGTACTTGACCTCTATATGATACATTTTACAAACATTGCAATCGTTTTTGAAAAGACAATCTTTCATTACATCGAAAGTTGACAACATGCATACCATTTTGTAATATATCTTACTATAATTGACTTAATAATAATCTTGATGAACTCAATGACTCGAATGCAACGTCTTTTGAAATATGTCATGAATGACTCCAAGTAATATCTCTAAGATGAGCAAATGCACAGCGGAAGATTTCTTTCGTACCTGAGAATAAACATGCTTTAAAGTGTCAACCAAAAGGTTGGTGAGTTCATTAGTTTAACATCAATAATCATTTCATAATTTTAATAGACCACAAGATTTCATATTTCCATTTCTCAAAAACATACGTCCCATACATAGAGACAAAAATATCATTCATATGGATTGAACACCTGGTAACCGACATTCACAATATACATATAAGAATATCCCCATCATTCCGGGATCCTCCTTCGGACATGATATAAATTTCGAAGTACTAAAGCATCCGGTACTTTGGATGGGGCTTGTTGGGCCCGATAGATCTATCTTTAGAGTTCGCGTCAATTAGGGTGTCTGTTCCCTAATTCTTAGATTACCAGACTTAATAAAAAGGGGCATATTCGATTTCGATAATTCAACCATATAATGTAGTTTCGATTACTTGTGTCTATTTCGTAAAACATTTATAAAAGCAGCGCATGTATTCTCAGTCCCAAACATATATATTGCAAAAGCATTTAAAAGGGAGTTTATGAAACTAACCTAATGTATTTTGTAGTAAAAATACATAGAACGACATTGAACAAGTATAGGGTTGGTCTCGGATTCACGAACCTATATCAGGTATATATATTAACACATATAATAACATTTAAACAAGTTCGTATATTAATATTTATTAATAAATAACTTAGTTACATCTAATTAGATAGTTTAAATAAATGCTTAAAATTTAAATATTAGATTCATATTAAAGTGTTTTAATTAAAATATATAATGTATTAAAGTTTATATATATATATGATTATATTAAGATATTTTCATATATTATGTGTAACTTAAATAATAATAATACTTTAGTTTTAAGATATTATTATGTAATATGATATATGTATATAATAAATATAGTTTTGTAAAAACATTATTTGTTTGATAATATAATAATTATAATTATAATAATAATAGTAATTCTTATAATAATAATAATAATAATAATAATAATAATAATAATAATAATAATAATAATAATAATAATAATAATAATAATAATAATAATAATAAACATAATAATGATAATAATAATAATAATAATAATAGATAGTTTTTAATTGAATAACTTGGTACATTCTCCCCACACTTGGCTTTTTTCATGCGTCTTTTTATATCTTAATAAATAAATTCAAGCGTTTTAGTTGTTTATCAATTTATGTCATTTCCAAGGTAACAATAATTTCGGCATTAACACCTAGTTTTATCGTTCATAAATATGTATAAACATGATTTTGAATTCATTTAGTTGAAAACTTTTCAAATTTTCACAAAATTTGGCAATTAAACTAAGTGTAAACCCGAGAGAATTTATAACCCTTCTCCACACTTGAGATCATGCAATGCCCTCATTTGCATGAAATCAGACTATAATTATAAATTCATGAGGGTGATAAGTGTAGAAAAGTGATTAAAAATACCCAGTTTGTAATTACAAAGCTCGTCGAATGATAGATGGCGCGCCTCATCGTTCATTCCTTCTTGTTTTATCACACATGTTTTTCTTCAAAAACGGTTGCTTTTCTGAACTGTTTGCTAATCTTTGAAAATGTGTCTTTTACCCTAACTTATTATGCATGTTTATTAACGAGTTATGTACTAACCCGAACCCCGAATTTAGCGTTAAGTGGGGTTAGACTTCCCCACACTTAGCTGACGATATGTGAAGTCAGTAGAATAAGTTCCACGAATTAGAATAGTAAGCCAGTTATTTATATCTCGGGTGGTGTATGATATATCAATGGGTTTAAAGTTTAGACTCACCCGATCGTCCCTACTTAATTCTTTTTTAAGTGTAGTTTTTAGTAAATGGATATGTCTCTTTTCTGGTTCTTGGTCAAATGGATTGATATACACCGACATACATTTTATAGGGTGGACAATTCCTAACATTTCCTTCCTTTTATTCTCGTGATCAAAGTTTTTACCTCTATTACCCAATTGGGTGAAATCCGAGCTGTCATTATCTATTACAACTCGTAATTTATCTTCAGTAGATGACTTATCTATTGAGAATATTGGGTTAGAAGGTTATGGAATGGTAAATTTCGGGATCGAAGCAGATTCTTTTTCATTAACGGTACTTATCGGTCCCACCACTTTGGTCTCGAGGGTAAAGTTTTCAATGTTATCGTTTTCCCAAGAGTACCAAATTTTCACCCTTACTTCTTCTTCATCCATTGATGGATCGATGATTTCATCGGTAGAGGCTAATGTGTCGATATGTTGTGAAATTGGTAAGACTGAATAAAAAGTATCATCGGGATAGTTGGTGATTTCGGAGCTCTCGAATTCAACAAAATTCGATGATATGAGATTTTCTTGTACATGACTCCTCAGATCAACAGGTGTATAGTCTAATAGAGTTTCAGCTTGCCTATTTACAAACTCTCTCATTTGTTCATTTTGAGCATCGAGTTCTTCGAGTTTGATTTTCATATTGTCTAAAAGATTTTCAGACACATAATTCTCCTCGTCTTCTGGTTGTTGAGTTTGGATATATTCTTGGGCAATTTGAATTGTATTCTTCATAATCGTTCCATTCAGGTTCCGTGGGTGCGTAATTTTCCATAGGAACGTAATAATAACATTCCCATGTTGAGTGATAATCTCCACAGATTTCACAACCAGATATTGTTTCGTCATTCATGATCCAAGATTGACCGAATGAATTGTCATCAACACCTGTTTGAGAGTATTGATGAAATTGATTTCGGATGTCATAAAGAGTTTCCAAGATATTTTCGAGATTTTCCATAATGCGCTTGTTACCAAATTTTAGCTACAATGTGGTGGATTTACTAACAAAAAATTATATATGTTATCAAATTAATAGACTTTTCTGATTTTGCCCACGTTTCGAATAGCCAATAGATGCAGCAGGGAGCCAGAACCCTTTAAATCGGAAGCTCACAACTCAGCCACTAACAAATCCAACTATTACTACGAACCAGAAAATTTGGATGTCTATCAATTTAACCGCTTAAAATAATTTTTTGTTTTTGAAATTTTAGAGAAGAAATAGAAAATTCTATGTCCTAAAAACTAGATCGTCGAGAAATAAGAATGAAAAAGATCGCGTCGGAAAACGTCTAAAAATAAAAGGTCGAAAAATAATAAAAAGAACGTAGCGCGTCGAAACTTAAAAGTCTAAAACTAAGAATTAAAGGTTGCGTCTAAAGGTATTAAAGCTTAAAAGAAATTCTATATCCAAAACGGCAAATACTTAAAAAGGTACTAAAATATTAAAACGGCGTCGCAAAATTCTAAAGCACCTAAATCTTAGTCTAAAGAAAAAGCACTTAAGGGATTTTACGGCAAAGCCTAAAAATCTAGAAATATAAAATAAGCTACGGCAAAATACTAGTCTTAAAACTAATTACGAACGATAAAGATACAAATATTACGAATAAACGATAAAAATATAAATTATAATTAAAATGTTAAAAATACAAATTTTATAAAAATATAATTTTTATATTATTATTTTATAAAAATATTAATCTATATATTTAATAATAATAAATAAACTTAAAATTACAAATTAAATATCAAAACAAACTTAAACTAATTAATATTATAATTAAACCCTAATTTAATTAATAATAAAATTATAAACCCTAGCTGCATTTAATGCTCGAGTCAGACCTGTCAGGGCAGGCCATGCGATCGCATGGTGTTGAGGCTTCTGGCTCATGCGATCGCATGGGCCTGTAAGTCCATTTTTTTTAATAACTTTATATTGTTTTTCTAAAAATATATATAAATATATTTATACAAAAATAAATTAAAAATATTGCGTTTCGCCGATTCCCCGGCAGCGACGCCAAAAACTTGATATTAAAGCAGAGGTGTATACGAAATAGTTATATTTTTATTGCAAAATACTATTAAAAACTACACAAGTTTTAATTATTTATTTACAGATGGGATATACCTAAACCTTGCTACAACACTATAGGCAGTGTACCTAATCGTAGAGTAGTATAGTTTTTAGTAAGTCCGGTTCGTTTAAGTCCGGTTCGTTTCACAGGGAGACGGTTACACTATATTTTTATATAACTATATTTGTACAAATATATATAATTATATATAATAATATTTATTATTATAAAAGGGGGTTTACCGTTTAATGACTGGTTTGTCGGTTTTATATCTTAAGTCACAATTAAAACCTAATGCAAAATATAAATGACGATAATTAAAGTGCGTAAAATAAATAACAATATAATAATTATGCTTATTTAAACTTCCGTAACCATGATGTTTGACGTTTTGATTATAATTTATTACCCTGGGTTAATTGTCCTTTGTCCTGGATGTATTTGAAACCTATCTGATTTTTGTCCATAATTGTCCATCAGTCATAATTATAAAATGCTCGGCAAATTTAACCTTATACTCGAAGTCAAATATTCCAACTAATTGGGGATTCGAACTGTAACAAGGTCTTAATACTTTGTTTAATGAATACACCAGGTTATCGACTGTGTGTAAACCAAGGTTTTAATACTTTGTTAACAATTACACCAATTACCCTTGAATGTAATCCACCCCTATTTTAATGAGTCCATTGACTATTAATCCATCCTCGTGTCCGGTCAAATGAACAATAATTTGTATTTATAAATATCCCGCCCATCGTATCTGATTAAGCGTATGTGGTTATATATAGATACGTCAAATTGTAACCTTTATATTAAATTAACGAGGTATTGTTAATTTAATATAAAGCCCATTAATAGCCCATAGTCTAATTTCCACAAGTGTCGTTCTTTTGTCCAAACCCCAATTATGGTCCAAAGCCCAATTACCCCATCTTAATATTTAGCCCAACATCATGATTACTTCGGTTTAAATAAGCATAATAATAACTTAGTTACGAGACATTAATTTAAAAAGGAGAACATAACTTACATTGATTATTTATCGCGTAGTGTTATACGGACAGAATTTAGACTTTAGAACCCGTAAATTAACCTTTTCATAACCCAAACTAATCTAATATAAAATAACCTATACTATATATATATATATATATATATATATATATATATATATATATATATATATATATATATATATATATATATATATATATATATTTATTATATATAATAGACAGAGAGATAGATTGATGGTGGTTTAAAACTGGCCGAATTCGTTGCCTTTTATAGATGTGACCAAACTTTTGGGGCCATGTGATCGCATGGTTTCCCTTTGTTATTTCTATGCGATCGCATGGCATAGAAATCCAGCTCACATTGCCTTGGACACTAGCTTGTCGACATGATATATAAATATATATAATATATATATATAATTTATATAATTATATATATATTATATTATATTCTTGTGCATAGTAGACTTGTAATTTTTGGTCCGTTGAGTCGGGCGTTGATAGTTGGCTCAGGTCCCGGTTCCGAATTTTCGAACGTCCTTTCGTATAATTTAATATCTTGTACTTTGCGTTCCGCGATTTGTAATTTGCACAAAAATAATTTTCCTTAACTTCCAAAATCCGTGCAAGTCTTTTAACTCACTTTTAGTGGCACTTTTGAGTGCATTATGACTTTAGTGACACTTTTTTCAGCTTTAGTGGCACTTTTTCTTCAATTCTTCGTTTTCGCCTTTTGTCTTCGCACTTATTTATTTAAACGAATATTACTTGGAAATAGAACAATTGCAACTGAAAACTTTACATATAGTAAGTATATTGATACTAAATATATGTTCATTTGGAGCACTATCAGTGACGTTGAGGTGTGGGATGCGGATGTTGTTGTTGGTGGTAATGGTATGGTTGGCGTTGATGATGGTGGCACTGTTGATGTCGGTGATGCTGCTCGTGCTTGTAACCTTTGCACCATATTTTCTAAAGCCACTACCCGAGCGCGAAGCTCGTTGACTTCTTCTATTATTTCGAGATGATCGGTGGTTCGAACGAGTGGGTGAATAAGATCTAGAATTTGAGATAATATATAATCGTGATGAGACACTCTGGAAATGAGAGAGAAAATGGTGTCTCGGACAGGTTCGCCCGTAAGTGCTTCAGGTTCTTCGCCAAGAGGACAATGTGGTGGATGGAAGGGATCACCTTCTCCTTGCCTCCAATGATTAAGTAGACTACGAACCCATCTCCAATTCATCCAGAATAGATGATGACTTATTGGTTGATCCATTCCGGTCACACTGCTTTCGGAGCTCGAGTGAAACTCCATATCGAAATCCGAGGGACTTGAACTAGTGGAGAGTTCCATTTCGTACGTTTGAATAAAGAATTTTTCGATATGAAATGATTTCCGGCTATCGGATGGTATTCTAATTACTTAGAATATATAGAACAAAAGATTTCGTGAATTACGGAGGAATTTACGGAATATATCAGGCAAAGTTTAAAGTAACTGATACGCTAATAAGAATTAACAGATACGCTAAGATATGAATTTTGTCTATACACTATTCATGCAATCAATGCAGTAAGATGTGTTTAGACTTAAGATGATAAGCATAGTTTCCAACAAGATATGATAAACAAAACTTTTTAACATGCAACTAAGGTCGAAGTCCAGACTCACTAATGCATCCTAATGACTATCAGTTAGACACACTAATGCAGACCTGGTTCGCTAAGACCACCGCTCTGATACCACATGTAACGACCCGTGATAATCCATAAGAACGAATACAATAACATATGATTACATTGTGAGGTATTTGACCTCTATATGATACATTTTACAAACATTGCATTCATTTTAAAAGTCAAACTTTCATTACATCGAAAGTTGACAGGCATGCATACTCTTTCATAATATATCCAAACTATAAATGACTTAATAGTAATCTTTTTGAACTCAATGACTCGAATGCAACGTCTTTTGAAATATGTCATGAATGACTCCAAGTAATATTTCTAAATGAGCAAATGCACAGCGGAAGATTTCTTTCAAACCTGAGAATAAACATGCTTTCAAGTGTCAACCAAAAGGTTGCTGAGTTCATTAGTTTATCATAAACATTCATTTCCATCATTTTAATAGACAACAAGATTTCATATATTTAATTGTACACGTAACCCGAATACAAAATAATACGCGTAACCCGCGAATTAAAAATCATTCATATGGGGAACGCTTGATAACTGACTTAACTTTAATGCATAGAATATCCCCAAAATGAACCTCTCATCTGTATAATAATAATAATCTCGAAGTACTAAAGCATCCGTACCCCAGATGGGACTTGTCGAGGTCCATAGATCTATCTTTAGGATTCGCGTCAATTAGGGGCCATACCCGTTTCCTAATTATTAGGTTACCAAGCTAAAAGGGGTGATATTCGATTTCGATAATCCAACCATAGAATGTAGTTTCGATCACTTGTGTCTATTTCGTAAAACATTCATAAAAACAGCGCATGTATTCTCAGTCCCAAAAATATATATATAAAGGGAGTAATGAAACTCACAAAACTGTATTTCGTAACAATAATGCATATGATGGCACTTGAACAAGTGCAAGGTTGACCTCGGATTCACGAACCTATATTAAGTATATATATTTATATGTTGGTCAATATCTGTCTAACAATTTAGGTCAAGTCGTAGTGTACCACAATCCTAATGTTCGAGACTAATATGCAAAAGTCAACAAAAGTCATCTTGACTAAAATGACTTCCAAAATTTATACATGATTATTATATAGTTTAAATATAGTCGTTTTATATATTTAAATATTTTTAATAGATTTTATTAGAGTAAATAATATAATTCATTTATTAATAAATAAAATTTTATATTAAAATTTATATAATAAAAATATACTTTTATATATCTTAAGTAATAAAATTTATAAAGTTCATTTAATATCATAAAAATAATATGATAGGTATTATTAATGTAATTATATTACACGTAATAAAATATCTTTGTATCATATTCTTATTTGATAAAATAATACCGATAATACAATAGTAAGTAAAAGTTATATTATTTTATAATAATAATAATTATTATTATACTAATAAAAATAACAATATTTATTTTTACTAAAAATGATATTATGATAAAAAGATAACTTTTATTAATAATAAAACTAAAATGATAATAATAATGATATTTTATATTAACAATGATATTTCTATTAAAAATAATAATTTTAGCAAAAATGATAGTTTTAATATTAATAATACTTTTAATAATAAAAATGATATTTTTGTCTAAATCAATAACTTACAATATTTTTATTTCTTCATGATACTTATACACATTATTTTCTAATCGATTCGTTTAATAGCTTTTAATATTCTTTTATATTGCATTCATAATAATGATAATAATAGCAATCATAATAATTAGATGATACTGATATTAGTTTTAATTATAATAATTCTAATAATAATAAATATTATGATAATATTAATGATAATACTAATAACTATTTTAATGATAATAATAATAATAATAATAATAATAATAATAATAATAATACTAATTATAACCTTAACGATAGTAATAAAAATAACAATTTTAAATGATAATACCTTTTATTAATAACGATAATGATGATAATAATAATAATAATAATAATAATAATAATAATAATAATAATAATAATAATAATAATTAGATAATAATTATAACGACGATAATAACGACGATAGTAATAATAATCATTTTAACAATAAATATACTAAAAGTAATAATAATTCAGTTGACTATATCTTTTAATCCGTTCATCGAAATCACACGAGTTCTAAATGAAAAGTTATTAATTTTTCGTCAGCTTTCCAACGACATGCATATCCTATACCTTATCTCAGTAGCATATGTGCAAATGTATGATTCATCAAAACTATCTAACGACTAAATTTAACATACATGCATGCATAATCAAATCTACTCGAGCACTAGTCAGGGATACACTAATAGTATATATAAAAGATAAGTTATGAGTGCTCACGTATCAATATTGAGATTCAATATTGCAGGAAAGGTACGTAGACGCAACGGAGATGATAAACACATGTTTGACTTTACGAGCTATACCCCCGAACCATACCCATAACCTCTATAGCTATAACCCATAATTTCCTTAGCTCTATCCCGCTCATAAAACCCGTTTTGAAAATAAATTGCCCATAACCTCGTCGTAATATTTTATGTATAGTACTAATAATAATAATACACCTAATCATAAGATTAATAATAATATTAATCTTAATAATAATAATAATAATAATAATAGTAATAATATATATATATATATATATATATATATATATATATATATATATATATATATATATATATATATATATATATATATATATATATATATATATATATATATATATGTATGTATGTATGTATGTATGTATGTATGTGTGTGTGTGTGTGCCGATGGATGAATGAAAAATGAATGAAACTGAACACCAGGTCGATCATTTTATAACATGTTCTCCCACCTACCTCACCATGCGATCGCATGGTTTGAGGGTTGTATGGCCATGCGATCGCATGGCCTCTTGTTACAGCTCATACACACGTTTTTTATTTCCTGCCGACACTTATTAATAATATTATATATATTATATTTAATTAATATAATTAATTATATATTATATTATATTTATATGCATAGTTAGAACATAAAATTAGTTCCGATGACTCGTACGTTGTCACTCGACTTGTATTCCAGTTTCGGTTTTTTGAACGCATATTCGTACGTTTAGAAAACTAATACTTTATTTATCATGTAGTGTACCTTTACACATAACAAGACTCAAATCAATGAAAAATATTCCCACTCAAAGTGTAACTTAATCTTTTGAGTGTTTCGGTCATTTGCTTCTTTAAAACATCGTCTCGTTATATACATAAAAGTATTATCGACACGTCTTATAATTAAATTAATATTACACTATAATATATATATATATATTTTTTTATTTAAAATATAAATTTGTATATATCCTAAGTAATGGAAATATTTATGTAATGATATAATATTTAGTTTTTCAAAACTAATTATATTTCAAAGTTCATTTTAATTTTTGTTTAGGAAATATTATAACACGTATTGTTTATACTTTATAACTTAATTTGGCGTAATCTATTTATGCGCCAACGTTTATCAAACGTTCTAGATGACATATCCAATTATCACTCGAATCAAGTGTTATCTAATTTAAAACTATATATATATATATATATATATATATATATATATATATATATATATATATATATATATATATATATATATATATATATCTTCAATATTCGTAAACACGTTTTAAATACACGTTGCAAGTTATTTACATATTTAACAACCAATATTCCATCTCACGTTATTTAATCAAAGATATCTTAAATAATGGAGTTCTATTATATCGTAAAGTGCTTTCGTAACTTTGATACTAAATCAAATGATTATTATGTAATTTAGTCTTCCACTAACCTTTGTCTGATTCTCGATAATAGACACATTTGTTCTTATTCGTAACTTACTTTACCAATTATTCCGAACACCGTTAAAAAGGAAAGATTTCTCAAATCAATGTGGACCTCTCAACAGAGACTCGTAATCATAATTCAATGTTTATGATAATTCAATCATTTGATCTTATCTTTTAATTTTGTCGATAATCATATTGAAACAAATACGTTCATGTAAAGCATTATACGTTTAATACTTTGTTAATATTCTCAAGTTATACTATATATATATATATATATATATATATATATATATATACATATACATATATATACATATTCATATCCAATTATATAATGGTTCGTGAATCGTCAGAATTTGGTCGAGGCTAAATGAATGTATGAACATAGTTTTAATTTCTTGAGATTTAACATTACAGACTTTGCTTATCGTGTCGGAAATATATAAAGATTAAAGTTTAAATTTGATCAGAAATTTCCGGGTTGTCACATATGTGGGTTTAAAACCCATACCCCATATCACACGGGTATTTATCAGTTAACTGAATTCTTTTGTATGTCATTTGGTGACCCAAACGAAGTCCATTTTAAATAAACAAACCTGTTCTGTGACCCTTGTCACAAACTGGTCCTATCCACAACATTAAATAATAAGAAATATAAAATTAAAATAAAGGCATATAATAACACCACACAACCCGAGGGTAAAATAGTAATCTAACAGCTAGGCCCGTTTCGAGGGTGTTACAAATCTACCCCCTTAAAGAGATTCCGTCCTCAGAATCTGCTAAGTCATAGCCAACGATCAAACAATTCAACACTAGGTGCAATCAACATTCATTCAAATACAAGACAACCCAAAAGTATTATATAGACCCATCCTCAACTTAATTGACTTCCACAAAAAGTTTCACGTCAAACTGTCACTACACCCATTTTCTGAAGATACCAACGATTATACACTGTCAATTTCATCGAATTAGACTAATCCATCAAATTTCGAGATTACCCATAAAGTAAATCCATCAAATCTCCCATTCAGTTTATTCTAAGTCATCGGTTTGTTGTCAACGTGTCACATGAAGACACAACTCAGTTAAGCCCACAATTCTACATCACTAAATCCATAAAGGTCATGGGTATTACAAACCACCACAACGGGCCATAACGTGACCTAAGTCAAAACATGTCCTACAGTCATACGCCTTACAAAGCTCTGTCCATTCTCGTAGGTCAAAAGCTAACTTATCGGTCTAAAGCCAAACACACCATCTGCTAATCTACTACCCAAGGGTCAAGACCCGCTATGTGCCGATATGCAAACTTACTTAGTTACACTACATGATATCCGAATCGTTCTTCAAATTCTATTCTAGAAAACAGTCTTTACCACGAGCTAAAGAAATTCAATGCTAATAACTGAAAAAGTCTAATTTCGTCTGAATTCCAACTTGATCTATCATTAATCTTATAAAATACCACGATAATTCTATCTCATGTCTAGGTTTTACACACTAACTCTCGAGTCACTACTAATGACCCACTACCTGATATCTGTCAATCATGATTTGAGGTTATCCCCGAATCACCTTCATCGAATTTCCTAAATTAACTCACTCTAAGACACTGAATAATGGCTATCATTTACCTTAGAATAGGAAAACTTAGCTAATATCATCACTACAACATAGCCAAATCAACTCGAATTACACTAAATTACTCAAACACCGTAATTTAATACCTGTTTCAATCCCGATATTCAAGAAATTCGTTGAAATTCGCTTATCTGGTTCAATATTCACCCAATTATTCAACGACTGAATCATGATTCTGGTTAACTCAATCATAGTAGAAATGATTACTAACCCAATTTCAAATCAATTCAATCATTACATCACAAATCTTGAGTAAAGAATAACCGTCCACACATTCTGAAATTAATTATCCAAGTATTAATTTCCTCAAGTAACATCAATACACATGCCCAACACTGCTACAGTTACATCAGAAAGATCTTCACTTGGTTAAAGTGCTACCAGAACATGCAATTAAATACCTAGTTCAAATTCGATATTTAAGGGTTTTGTCATAAATCACTTATCTAGGTTGATACTTACCCAAAATTCATCACTTAAAGCATGGTTTCATTCATATCACCATTAGAAGAAACACTTACAAATGCAATATTAATCCAACATTAATCCTTCGAACATGGATTTCAAGTCAACGGTATTCACTAACACAAGCAACAAACATCCATCTAACAATTAAGTCCGTCAAATGACATTAATACACGTGTTGGACACCGCTAAAAATATCTCTGTATCATCTTAATTTTTCTTAGAACCTTATCAGAACTCAAAACTAAAGCTTATTCGATAATCAATAACCTAGGTCCAGACATTGTTCAACTAACATTACTATGTCGGAAAAGTCTACTCTCGGCCAACAGTTCATTGAAAATCACATTCATCTTCAAACAACACCCGATCTAACACTCATTACATCTCTTCCGACTCTCGAAACTGCTATATGATTTACTACAATGTATTTTCAGTGGCCAGACGTAATACATCATTCTAAATCATACCTTCATTTCGAGTATTTCGGAATAAGATCTTTATCGAGCTCATCATTACAACACAGTCTATCTTCTCAAGTCACTGGTAGTTATAAATCTCCACTATATCCCAAACCAATAGATTTTACAATCTAAGACTATCAAAACCGCAAAAGTGTTGAAAGAAAACACTTAACTCGGTTCTAGTTCGATCTTAATTCTACTTAAGTCCTCTTTAGTAATCACATTAGTAACTCTGATCCAACATCCAATAAACTATACCTACTTACTTCGTCTTATTTGCAAATACTATTATTGTCCGTCTTCGACCTTACATTCAAATCTTCAAAAGACAAAATATTCACAACGGTCACTATCGAACTACCAGATCAATGATTCTATCTTAACAGTAATATGATCAATGTTCTAATCACGTCTCCCGACCTAGTCAAGATTCATCATAATTCAGCTTGAACTGAATTTCTATTCCCGTTAAGGTCTTCTCTACTTTCAAGAAAGTCACTAAACGAACGTCTCACATACTGACATCTAATGAGTCATATCAATTCACAAAAAAATCAACAACTTCTCAGGACAACTCTACAGGTCCTACTTAGCTAGTCAAATCCTGCAACAGTACATCCAGGCTAGTAATAATCCTCACATAACAACAAAACATAATATTCCTATCTTCAGTCAAGACTACATGGAAAGCTCCTTTCAAACATACGTCTTAAAGGTCACCACCAACTCACATGAGTCTAAGGTAGGAAAAGCGAATCCTCAAGGTCTTACTACGATCACAAACATCTAAACCAAAAGTCTACATCATACATGACATGCAAACCACATACATACGACATTTACAAACAGGGTCTGGGTCCTCTTATTAGAAGACAAGAAAACTACTACTCTATCCCAATCTTTACGGGCCACTACGTGTGTCATGTCGATCCATGGAAAGGAATTATATTTCACCTAAGTCCAACACAACTAGTCTCGTCATTTACTGGTTCAGTCACAGTCGACAAACATGAAATCTACACTTCACATAGTTACACAATAGGTTTCAGGACCTTCACCAATCATCAAGGGGTCACTACCCTAATCAGTCTCTATGGGTCACTACACGTATCCCAACAGTCAATGGTAAAGATATGACTTCATATTCGTCTAGTTAATACTACAAATTATTCACCTCAATTCTTTGAGTCTAGGCCAACAATAGTCTCACGTATAGTATAACAGGCCATATAACAACAATTCACGAAATCATGACACAATATTCCAAAGGTCATATCTATAAAGTCTTATAGAATATGGCAGTCAGTCTAAGGGAATAAAATCCCGATAGTGGCAGGATAGCTCCAGATACAATCATCGTAACTGTGTCTGTCAACTATCATCTACTTCTATCTTACAAGTATAATCAATCAATTGCAACTTGAGACACTAATCGTCACAGATTATCATTACAACAAACACCAAATTCGACAAAGACAGGAACACAATCTACTAGTACAATAATAACAATTACAGCAATGTAACAAGAATGTACCTTTATGAATAAGAAGACATCTTCTGTATCTATCAACACCTCGCTCGCAACCGCACCCTTAACCCTCATCAACTCTGCAACTGAATCCTCATCATTGAAGCCATGTCAACTAATACTCGTCAAGACCTTCATCCAAATCGGCATCAAATGCATCCACCGAAGTTCTGTCAGTACTGAGGGTCCACGGGGTACCAGCCGGGTGGAATCGATCTTTATACCTATCTTAACACAACATCTCACACACAAAAGCTTAGTAGATAATCTGTTAGTTTTCGCCAACTAACTCGTCAATACCTACTTCACTCACTTAACCCACCCCCATGACATGTTTGACTTGACACACGGTTTGGGAACATGTCACTTTTGAAATGTCCCATTCATATTGATTATAAACGTCCCATATTAATTGATTTTGTTGCGAGGTTTTGACCTCTATATGAGACATTTTTCAAAGGCTGCATTCGATTTTAAAACAAATCATAACTTTTAAAATAATACAATGATTATCAAATAATGATAATCTAAATATATCGTTTTCACACGACCATTACATAATGGTTTACAATAATATTACACATCAATATATGCCTTCGAATGCAGTTTTAAACAATATAATACAAGCATGGACTCCAAATCTTGTCCTTAATTTAGTATGCAACAGCGGAAGCTCTTAACAATTACCTAAGAATAAACATGCTTAAAACGTCAACAAAAAATGTTGGTGAGTTATAGGTTTAACCTATATATTTATCAAATTGTAATAATAGACCACAAGATTTCATTTCTCATAAATACACATCTCGTATCAGGCATTTCGCAAACTGCATAGAGATAAAAAATCATTCATATGGTAAACACCGGGTAACCGACCTTAACAAGATGCATATAGAATATCCCCTATCATTCCGGGACTCCCTTCGGACATGATAAATTCGAAGTACTAAAGCATCCGGTACTTTGGATGGGGTTTGTTGAGCCCAATAGATCTATCTTTAGGATTCGCGTCAATTAAGGTGTATGTTCCCTAATTCTTAGATTACCAGACTTAAAAGGGGCATATTCGGTTTAATAATTCAACCATAGAATGTAGTTTCACGTATTTGTGTCTATTTTGTAAAACAATTATTAAACTGCATGTATTCTCATCCCAAAAATATTAGATTTAAAAAGTGGGACTATAACTCACTTTCACAGATTTTTCCTTCGTTGAAAATAAGACTTGGCCACTGGTCAATTCACGAACCTATAACAAATGTGTACATATATATCAAAGTATGATTGAAATATATTCACAACATTTTTATTACGTTTTTATGATTTAATTTTGTTAAGTTAGCAGTCCTCGTTAGTAACCTACAACTAGTTGTCCACAGTTAGATGTACGAAAATACATCAATATATATTATCTTGAATCAATCCACGACCCAGTGTATACACGTCTCAGGCTAGATCACAACTCAAAGTATATATATTTTTGGAATCAACCTCAACCCTGTATAGCGAACTCGATTATTACAGCATATAGAGTGTCTATGGTTGTTCCAAATAATATATATAGATAGGTCGATATGATATGTCAAAACATTGTATACGTGTCTATGGTATCCCAAGATTACATAATATATGTTAGAATACATGTATAATACAATATAAGTTATCTAGGATATGATTAGTGTAGATTTGTTATAAAATTTTCATAGCTACAACAAGTAAAATTTTCCAATTTTGTTTTACCCATAATTTCTTCGTTTTAAATCCGTTTTGAGTGATTCAAGTTGCTATGGTTTCATAATGAACTGTAATTTATGAAATTAAACAGAAAAAGTATAAGTTTATAGTCATAAATACAGGTTAAAAGTCATTTACTAAAGAAGTAGTCATTTCCGTCAAAAAATGACATATTGATTACCATTTTGAAAAACATACTTCCACTTTGTGTTTAACCATGATTTTTGGATATAGTATCATGTTCATATGTAATATCATTTTTCCAAAAAACAAACTTCTAATTCAAAGATTAAGATAGTTTTTTTTATTTTTCTAACCCAAAACAGCCCCCGGTTTCACTACGACGGCGTATGTCCGGTTTTACGGTGTTCTTCGTGTTTCCAGGTTTTAAATCATTAAGTTAACATATCATATAGATATATAACATGTGTTTAGTTGATTTTAAAAGTCAAGTTAGAAGGATTAACTTTGTTGGCGAACAAGTTTAGAATTAACTAAACTATGTTCTAGTGATTACATGTTCAAATCTTCGAATAAGATAGTTTTATATATATGAATCGAATGATGTTATGAACATCATTACTACCTCAAGTTTAGTAGGTAAAGCTACTGGAAGTGACAAAAATTGATCTAGCTTCAAAGGATTCTTGGATGGCTTGAAAGTTCTTGAAGTAGAATCATGACACGAAAACAAGTTCAAGTAAGATTTCCACTCGAAATAAGATTGTTATAGTTATAGAAATTGAATCAAAGTTTGAATATGAGTATTAACTTGAATTAGAAAGATATCTTACTGTAAATAATAAAGATTTCTTGAGGTTGGATGATCACTTGAAATGGATTTGCAAGATTAGAAGTAAGCTAGTAAACTTGAAAGTATTATTGAAGTATTCTTGAGTAGTTGTTTTGTAGGTTGATCAAAGGTTGGTTTTAGGAGCTAGATTGATGTAGATTTTGTTGAATATGCTGGAGAACACTTAGAACATCATCATAGAACAAGATAGAGATCAAATGGATGAAAGAAAATTGAAAAATGCAAGTGTGTGTGATGGTGATGAAAACGTGAATATGCATGTGTTTATATGCAAATTGTAGTTTGATTTTTAGTGTAATTATTTCCTCTAATGGCCAACTTGATCAATCATCCATGCTAGAGAACAAAAGTAGCTGATTAGGAGTCTGATTTTGATGTTTTTCTATTGGTATCTACCAATAGTAAATACCTCTAGAAGCTGTGTATTGTACGAGTATGAATACGGTTGCATACGAGTAGAATTGTTGATGAAATTAAATGAGAATGTAATTGTAAGCAATTTTGTTAAATAGAAGTACTTTGATATGTGTCTCGAATTCTTCCAAAAGTGTTCAAATACATTTAAATACACTACATGTATATACATTTTAACGGAGTCGTTAAGTCATCGTTAGTCGTTACATGTAAGTGTTGTTTTGAAACCTTTAAGTTAACGATCTCATTTAATGTTGTTAATCCATTGTTTATTATATCTAATGAGATGTTAAATTATTATATTATAATGATAAAATAATGTATTAATATATCTTAATATGATATATATACATTAAAATGTCGTTACAACGATAATCGTTACGTATATGTCTCGTTTCAAAACCTTAAGTTAGTAGTCTTGTTTTTACATATGTAGTTCATTGTTAACACACTTAATGATATATTTAATTATCATTTTATCATGTTTAATATAGTGTAACAATATCTTAATATGATACATATATATTTAGTAAGACATTGTTATAACGATAATCGTTATATATATCGTTTCATGTTTCTTAACTTAGTAATCTTATTTTTATGTATATAACTCATTGTTAATATACCTAGTGAGATACTTACTTATCATAATATCATGTTAACTACAAATATATCTCCCTATATGTATCATCATATAGTTTTTACAAGTTTTACGTTCGTGAATCGCCGGTCAACTTGGGTGGTCAATAGTCTATATAAAACTCATTTCAAATAATCAAGTCTTAACAAGTTTGATTACTTAACACGTTGGAAATATTTAATCATGTAAATATCAGTTTCATTTAATATATATAAACATGGAAAGTTCGGGTCACTACAACTTCCGTGCACATGCTGCCAAACCAACGCTCTGATACCAACTTGTAACACCCCTGATTTTTTTTTTCAAATACAGCGGAAGACCTGGTTATTATATATATATTATATAAAATCCACTTGATTATATATACACGTTAATATTTAAAAGTCTGGGTTTTATATTAAATATTATAATAACTTTTAATATAAAGGACATGACATCAGAGTTTTCGGCTTTGTCAAACATATCTTCCAGCATCCCATCTTCACCCTGATAACTAGCATACGAAAAATCCATAACCTGCAGGGAAGATGTGGGGGATTAGCACGAAGCTAAGTGAGTGAAACTAACTACAGGCATAGCATACAGAAGTGTTATACTAATCATGTCACAAAATCTAACACAGAAACATCACCCAAGTGCCATCTTGTAACACCCCGTTTTTCTAAACATGACGCTCGGGGCATCATTTGAAGTCCAAGAATGATTAATTAATGTTTTGGATGTAATTAGTTGACCACGTTGGACTTTGGGATGTTTTAAAAGTGAAATTGGAGAAAATCAGGTAAACTATCGAGTTCGAGTGTGTTTTGTCGTGTTCTGGTCTGTCGTGATCCGTGACAAACATGACCGAAACGAGACAACTTCTGATGATGAGTTCTGACCACTTTATCGCGTTTTGGGTGAGTTTGTCGCGTCCTGGTGTCGCGAAACGCGACGAAGTGTCACGAAACGCGACAAATGTCGTTGTAATGACATTTTTGACCCATTTTAATGGAATCTCTTGAGGCTGTTTTGGTAAATTCACATGTGGACGAGTTTTATACCCCAAATCAGTTCCAATGCTTATCTTATCTCCATTTTCACATCCAAACACTCTCATCTTCAAAGTTTAGAGAGAGAGGGAGATTCTAGAGAGAGATTTAGAGTTTTGATGAAGAAGAAGCTTGAATCGATCAAAGGTACGAGTGATAAAGTTGTTCTTTTCGTTCTTGGCTACGTTTTGATTGTTATGGTAAATTCTAAATCCGAATTTCATTGTTTGATTTGAGATTTCATGTTAGGGTTTTGAGATTGTTATTTGTAAAACCCATTTAGATGATGAAGAGGGTTTATGGAAACTCACTATTTTGATATTTTGCGGGTTTTGGGTTGGTTAATGATTTAAGCATGTTTAATTTTTGTAAGTGGGGTATAATCACTAGTATTAAGTGATTTTAGGAGTGTTGGAACTTGTAAGACCCATTTGGGGGTAAAATGGGTGAATTTGGGTTATGTTGAGATAAGGAAAACCCTAATAGCTATGACCTAGGGTTTGGCCATGTGAATTGAAGTTGTAAGTGTTAAATTGTGTTGATTAGTCACTAATACACTTGTAAATGATGGAAGAATTGTAAATGGGTCATGTTTGGCTAAAATGGTATGTATAAGTGTTGAAATGGGTCAAATGAGTTAAGGTTGACCTAATTGGGTGAAATGGGTATGAAATACCCTAAGTTTGTGTTAATTGGTGCTAGTAGACTTACATCACTAGTTTTAGTAATTAAAGATGAGTCTTGGCCATTTATGGGCGGTTTTGGGTGTAAGTGAGTTATTTAATGCTTTTGGGTCATTAAATGCTTGAGAGTGAGTATTGTGGTTAATTCCACAAGTTGTGTATTGAATTTGTACTTATGTATTAGGTACCTTGCTCGAAGCATACGGAAGTGCTAAATCACCACCGACGTGATAAGGTGAGTGGAATAATTATGCATGTATGTATATAGTGTATTTATTTGTGAATGTTATGGTATGAACCAACGAGCCGGTAGTACCATAACATGTGTGTGATGAGTGTCATGATGTGAACCACGAGCCGGTAGCATCAAAGTGTGAACCATGAGCCGGTAGCACTATAAAATGAGATGTGAACCACGAGCCGGTAGCATCAAAGTGTGAACCACGAGCCGGTAGCACTATAAAAGAGTATGACTCAAATGCGTAGTGGTGTGAACCAAGGAGCCAGTAGCGTCATAGCATTACGTATTGTGTGAACCACGAGCCGGTAGCACCATAGCGTTTATGGTTAACCATATGGTATTGTGTATGTGTTGTAGTGTAGCATATTATATTGTTTGAGTATATGCTATTGGTTATGCTAGCTTGCGATATTGGAGGTTATTAGCTTGATACTTGAGATGGTTTGCTAATTATGTTGCTAGCATGTATGCAGTATGTGAGTAAGTGTATGCAAGTAGGTGCATTATATATGTATATGTATAATTATTGCATTCACTAAGCGTTAAACTTACCCCTCTCGTTGTTTACCTTTTTCAGGTATTGTGTATGTGAAGTTAGCTAGTCGTTAGACTAGATGTGTAGGAGCGCTTGGGCTCGATGGGGTAGCTTTTGGAGTTTTGGACGCGGATTTGGGGATTTGGTAGTCCCCGGGATTATGCTCTTGGTATTGGGGTTGGGTTATTGTGTATTAACCGTATTTCTTGTGATCGGGTCATTATTACAAATGGTTTTGTAAAGTGTAATTTGTGTACCAAGGGTCATGATAGGTTGTTAAACATATCATTACGATGTTATGTTTTGATTAAAACATAGTTGAAAATGTATTGTATTAATGGGACCTAACTAATAAAAAAAATGTACTCCGTTTTTGGTTAAACGGATAGAGGTTGTTACAAGTGGTATCAGAGCATAGTCTAAGGGAATTAGGTGACCTTGGAATAGGTGCCTAGTCTTAGACTTATTGGCGGTTGTGCGTTATTTGCGGGACTTGTAGGAATACGGGTCGGTTTGAGAATTGATAGTGCCTTAGAGTAGGTAACTAACTAGGACTTGTGATTGTCCAAAGCGTGATTATGTGGGTCCTTGTTTCGTGTGTCAATTAGTGCCTCAAATTGCTAGTGCCTAATGTAAGTAGGCGAGCCTGGACGTTGTTTTAGTGATAGTCACCTAGGTTGTAGGTTGACTTGTGTTGCGGTGTACTTGTGTATATTTATTATTATATTGTATATATATGTATATATATACAGGTATCTAATTGTGTGGTGTCCTACGGACGAATCTATTGGAGAGATTCAAATAATTGGAGGTTTTGAGTGATCAAGTTCGCTGTAAGGACTTTGGTCATTCGGGTACTAGGAGTTATCGCGTGTTATCTTGTGTGAATGTTGCTTCAGTTCAGGTAAAGTACTTTGCGTGACCATGTGAAAATGGTAAGGTACGCATTTGTAATAGTGATTGATCACCATTATTACGAAAGTGTATCTTGACACCAAGCATGACATGACAAGTACCGAACGGAGGAAACGTGGCATGGTTGGGGTAGAACGGGACGAATTAGGAATCTTTTATTGGTTCTTAGGACATAGTGGTCTCGAGTGATGTGCTTGTTGTCACATCGAGTTCTTTGCGAGTCGGGAAGTGTTACTGTGGATTCGTTTGGTTAAGTGAGTGAGCCAACTCACGAGTTCGGTGCATGCTTAGTCACACTAAGTAGTGGGTGCATTTTGAGATTTGTCATTCGTTGAAGTTACTCATCGTAACTACAATGACCGATTTACGCGTGCGTGTGTGCGACGAGGACTTGAATTCCGTAATGGAATGTGACAAGTCTAATGATTGTGGTTTGAGTTACACTCGGTAGAGTGTGTGGTTAGAGAATCGTGTTAGGATTCTTGTTGTGAGTCGCCTTGGAATTGGCGAATCGGGGAGTCTTTGGGTCATTAAGCTCTTGGGAGTAGGACCCGTATGACGACGGTTGCGTTAGCGTGTTGTGGATTATAGGGTAACATTCCTAATGGAATATCCCTTGTAGTAGTGGTTTTATAGAGGTGTGGAAGGAATCTAAGACTTGGTGTTTCCAAGCATCTCCTTAGTGTTGGATGAAAGGTTTCGTTAGGCTATATCGTTTTGGCCTAGTGGAAATTGTGGGTAGCGTGTGATCGCTAGAAACTTTCGATGAGACAATAAACTGTAAGGTTTTTCGGGTAAGTATGACTTCGGGTCATTATTATGGAGAGATGGGCGACATCGGGCGTATGGAACACAATGATCGAGTTTCTAAATTTCGGTAGATTGTGGGGGGAGTCTGCATGACACTACGTCAGGTGCCCCTTTATACCTGCAAAGTGTGATGTTCAACTCCGGTGATAGTGTGATCACTTTATGCTTAGGGTTCCCGTGAGATACCCTTGGGAGCA
Source organism: Rutidosis leptorrhynchoides (assembly GCF_046630445.1). NCBI lineage: Eukaryota > Viridiplantae > Streptophyta > Magnoliopsida > Asterales > Asteraceae > Rutidosis > Rutidosis leptorrhynchoides. The sequence continues at coordinate 147,907,475 of NC_092335.1, read as the reverse complement.
GCGGAGATTGCAATAGTGATCGATGGGTGATAGTAATTCGACGGTTGTGAAAGTCGAAGTCTAAGAGCATTTTGGTAAATAATCTTAAGAAGTGACGGATGAGCGAATCTTGTTGTTTTTAAGTGTTAGACGAGTAAAGATGACTGGTGAGCCGGTTACGAACTTAAGGGTCGGTTAGACCGAAGGTTATGAGGAAGTGTTGGTATTGCGGTCGACAAAATTATTGTGTCGGATTGGTCACTCTTCTCCATGAGAGTGAGCGATTGTTGGTAAAGGTTCGTTGAGTGGAAGGTCGGGTGATCTCGACCGAGATGCACGACTGATTTATCGGGGTGACATATGTAGTGACCCGAACTTTTCCATGTTTATATATATTAATTGAGATTGATATTTACATGATTAAATGTTTCCAACATGTTAAGCAATCAAACTTGTTAAGACTTGATTAATTGAAATAGGTTTCATATAGACAATTGACCACCCAAGTTGACCGGTGATTCACGAACGTTAAAACTTGTAAAAACTATATGATGACATATATATGGTTATATATATAGTTAACATTATATTATGATAATTAAACATATCATTAAGTATATTAACAATGAACTACAAATGTAAAAACAGGACTACTAACTTAATAATTTTGAAACGAGACATATATGTAACGATTATCGTTGTAACGACATTTAATGTATATATATCATATTAAGAGATATTCGTACATCATAATATCATGATAATATAATAATTTAAAATCTCTTTTGATATTATAAACATTGGGTTAACAACATTTAACAAGATCGTTAACCTAAAGGTTTTAAAACAACATTTACATGTAACGACTAACGATGACTTAACGACTCAGTTAAAATGTATATACATGTAGTGTTTTAATATGTATTTATACACTTTTGAAAGACTTCAATACACTTATCAAAATACTTCTACTTAACAAAAATGCTTACAATTACATCCTCGTTCAGTTTCATCAACAATTCTACTCGTATGCACCCGTATTCGTACTCGTACAATACACAGCTTTTAGATGTATGTACTATTGGTATATACACTCCAATGATCAGCTCTTAGCAGGCCATGTGAGTCACCTAACACATGTGGGAACCATCATTTGGCAACTAGCATGAAATATCTCATAAAATTACAAAAATATGAGTAATCATTCATGACTTATTTACATGAAAACAAAATTACATATCCTTTATATCTAATCCATACACCAACGACCAAAAACACCTACAAACACTTTCATTCTTCAATTTTCTTCATCTAATTGATCTCTCTCAAGTTCTATCTTCAAGTTCTAAGTGTTCTTCATAAATTCCAAAAGTTCTAGTTTCATAAAATCAAGAATACTTTCAAGTTTGCTAGCTCACTTCCAATCTTGTAAGGTGATCATCCAACCTCAACAAATCTTTGTTTCTTACAGTAGGTTATCATTCTAATACAAGGTAATAATCATATTCAAACTTTGGTTCAATTTCTATAACTATAACAATCTTATTTCAAGTGATGATCTTACTTGAACTTGTTTTCGTGTCATGATTCTGCTTCAAGAACTTCGAGCCATCCAAGGATCCATTGAAGCTAGATCCATTTTTCTATTTTCCAGTAGGTTTATCCAAGGAAATTAAGGTAGTAATGATGTTCATAACATCATTCGATTCATACATATAAAGCTATCTTATTCGAAGGTTTAAACTTGTAATCACTAGAACATAGTTTAGTTAATTCTAAACTTGTTCGCAAATAAAAGTTAATCCTTCTAACTTGACTTTTAAAATCAACTAAACACATGTTCTATATCTATATGATATGCTAACTTAATGATTTAAAACCTGGAAACACGAAAAACACCGTAAAACCGGATTTACGCCTTCGTAGTAACACCGCGGGCTGTTTTGGGTTAGTTAATTAAAAACTATGATAAACTTTGATTTAAAAGTTGTTATTCTGAGAAAATGATTTTTATTATGAACATGAAACTATATCCAAAAATTATGGTTAAACTCAAAGTGGAAGTATGTTTTCTAAAATGGTCATCTAGACGTCGTTCTTTCGACTGAAATGACTACCTTTATAAAAACGACTTGTAACTTATTTTTCCGACTATAAACCTATACTTTTTCTGTTTAGATTCATAAAATAGAGTTCAATATGAAACCATAGCAATTTGATTCACTCAAAACGGATTTAAAATGAAGAAGTTATGGGTGAAACAAGATTGGATAATTTTTCTCATTTTAGCTACGTGAAAATTGGTAACAAATCTATTCCAACCATAACTTAATCAACTTGTATTGTAGATTATGTAATCTTGAGATACCATAGACACGTATACAACGTTTCGACCTATCATGTCGACACATCTATATATATTTCGGAACAACCATAGACACTCTATATGTGAATGTTGGAGTTAGCTATACAGGGTTGAGGTTGATTCCAAAATATATATAGTTTGAGTTGTGATCAATACTGAGATACGTATACACTGGGTCGTGGATTGATTCAAGATAATATTTATCGATTTATTTCTGTACATCTAACTGTGGACAACTAGTTGTAGGTTACTAACGAGGACAGCTGACTTAATAAACTTAAAACATCAAAATATATTAAAAGTGTTGTAAATATATTTTAAACATACTTTGATATATATGTATATATTGTTATAGGTTCGTGAATCAACCAGTGGCCAAGTCTTACTTCCCGACGAAGTAAAAATCTGTGAAAGTGAGTTATAGTCCCACTTTTAAAATCTAATATTTTTGGGATGAGAATACATGCAGGTTTTATAAATGATTTACAAAATAGACACAAGTACGTGAAACTACATTCTATGGTTGAATTATCGAAATCGAATATGCCCCTTTTTATTAAGTCTGGTAATCTAAGAATTAGGGAACAGACACCCTAATTGACGCGAATCCTAAAGATAGATCTATTGGGCCTAACAAACCCCATCCAAAGTACCGGATGCTTTAGTACTTCGAAATTTATATCATATCCGAAGGGTGTCCCGGAATGATGGGGATATTCTTATATATGCATCTTGTTATTGTCGGTTACCAGGTGTTCACCATATGAATGATTTTTATCTCTATGTATGGGATGTGTATTGAAATATGAAATCTTGTGGTCTATTGTTACGATTTGATATATATAGGTTAAACCTATAACTCACCAACATTTTTGTTGACGTTTAAAGCATGTTTATTCTCAGGTGAATACTAAGAGCTTCCGCTGTTGCATACTAAAATAAGGACAAGATTTGGAGCCCATGTTTGTATGATATTGTGTAAAAACTGCATTCAAGAAACTGATTTCGATGTAACATATTTGTATTGTAAACCATTATGTAATGATCGTGTGTAAACAGGATATTTTAGATTATCATTATTTGATAATCTACGTAAAGCTTTTTAAACCTTTATTTATGAAATAAAGGTTATGGTTTGTTTTAAAAATGAATGCAGTCTTTGAAAAACGTCTCATATAGAGGTCAAAACCTCGCAACGAAATCAATTAATATGGAACGTTTTTAATCAATAAGAACGGGACATTTCAGTTGGTATCAGAGCGTTGGTCTTAGAGAACCAGAATTTTGCATTAGTGTGTCTTATCGAGTTTGTTAGGATGCATTAGTGAGTCTGGACTTCGACCGTGTTTATTTGAAAAATGATTGCTTAACAAATTTTGTTGGAAACTATATATTTTTAACATGTGAATATTATGTGATATATTAATCTCTTAACGCGTTTGATATTATGTGATAGATGTCTACCTCTAGAACAAGTCTCATTGACTCACCTAATAATAATGAAGAGTCAAATGTAAATTGGAATGATTCGTGGACTGATTCACAAGTTCCCGAAGAGGAACCGGAAGAAGAGTCGGAACCGGAAGAAGAATCGGAACCGGAAGAAGAATCGGAACCGGATGAAGAAATAGAACCGGTGGGGGAAATAATAAAACGGTTAAGTAAAAGAAAATCCTCAACCAACCGACCAAGGTTAATTATGGTCAATGGTGTTTCCGCCAAGGAAGCAAAATATTGGGAGGATTACCAATTCTCCGATGAATCGGATTCCGACGAGAATTCCGATGATGTTATAGAAATTACCCCAACTGAATTTAAAAAGGCAAAAGAAAATAATAAGGGAAAGGGCATAAAAATAGAGAAATCTAATTCCAACCCCGATGAACTTTATATGTATCGTCAACGCCCGAAGTCCTTAAGTTGTAACAATGACCCGGGAACCTCTAAACCACCAGGTTTTTCTAAACCAATGTGGACAACGACGGCTCGTATTAGGGGAACATCATATATCCCTAGAAACTTGGCAAAATGAACCAAAACCGAAGAAGAAGAAACGAGCGAGTCGGAATAAGATAGTTGTATTCGTGTGGTGTAATATATGTAATATAGTGTTCTTATGCTTTATGATATATGTAAAAATTGCTTGTATTAATAAGTATTTTTTTATGAATCTAACTCTTGTCTATTTTACAGTTTAAAAACACAAAATGGATAGACAACCCAATATTTTAAGAGACCTACCCGGAGACATGATTGATGAAATCTTGTCTAGAGTCGGCCAGAATTCTTCGGCACAACTATTTAAGGCGAGATCAGTTTGTAAGACATTCTAAGAACGTTCCAAGAATGTCTTGGTTTATAAGAGACTTTCGTTCGGAAGATGGGGGATATCACATTGGGAAATCCATAAGTTACGATGTGTTTACTTTGACGCATATATTGCGGGGAACCCAAATGCTATTTTACGCAACGGGTTAAGAAATTATTTTGACTCAGTATATGCGAATATAGGACTTCGTGATTTAGAAAAAGCGGCTAACATGCAACATAAAGAAGCATGTTATGCTTACGGGTTAGTAATGTTCGCTTCTCACCAAAGTGAGAACAAGAACATCGGGCTACAACTATTAAACAAAACGTTCCCACAAGTAACGGAGTCGGTAATTGGGATAAGAAATGAGGTTTTTAGGTTATTACGAGACTGTTGGTCATTACGTAACCCTCGTCCCTTTGACGACGTTACAACATGCTGTCTTATCAACGGCCATAACGGTTATGTTCCACAAGACCAAGGATGGGAAGTAGTCCTAGTAAAACCAGAATGCATGACTTGTTTCTGGACGTATGAATTACGTGTCTTTATTGCCTTTGCTGAACGACTTGTGTACTAGCTAGAATTATCTTCACAACTATCTTGTATCAAAGTTATTGTGTGCTATATTTCATGCTTTATGTAAAATAAGCGGTATTGTAAGTTTGTAAAATATTGTATAAAAGTTTGAACGTGAAATATTATTACAATCAGTTTTTGATATAGAATTGTAGTAGTTGAATTGTATATTAGCTACTAAGTATGAACTTAACGGGTAGGTACTACCCGAATTTAAACTTATAAAATGCTAATATGAAGAAAAAGCTTTTATAAATGAGTTCATATTATGCTACGAAATACTATTAACTACTCTTAATATTCTGTATGATTAACTTGTTCCATTTGACTATTTTGAAGGAAATGGCACCGACTACTCGACACACCGTGAATATGAATGAAGAGGAATTCCGTACTTTTCTAGCTTCAAACATAGCCGCGGTGCAGGCTGCGCTACATACCAACAATAACCTTGGATCTGGCAGTACAGGAAATCGTGTAGGATGCACCTACAAAGAATTCACTGCCTGCAAACCTTTGGAATTTGATGGAACTGAAGGACCGGTCGGATTGAAACGGTGGACCGAGAAGGTCGAATCGGTGTTTGCCATAAGTAAGTGTACTGAAGAGGACAAAGTGAAGTACGCTACGCATACCTTCACAGGTTCTGCGTTAACATGGTGGAATACCTATCTAGAGTAAGTGGGACAAGATGATGCGTACGCACTATCGTGGTCAGCATTCAAGCACTTGATGAACGAGAAGTACTGTCCCAGAACCGAGGTCAATAAGCTCAAGACAGAACTTAGAGGGTTACGAACCCAAGGATTTGATATTACCACGTACGAAAGACGATTCACAGAATTGTGCCTATTGTGTCCGGGAGCATTCGAAGATGAGGAAGAGAAGATCGACGCGTTTGTGAAAGGATTACCGGAAAGAATCCAAGAAGATATAAGTTCACACGAGCCCGCCTCCATACAACAGGCATGTAGAATGGCTCACAAACTCGTGAACCAAATTGAAGAAAGAATTAAAGAACAGACTGCTGAAGAGGCCAATGTGAAGCAAGTCAAAAGAAAGTGGGAGGAAAACGGTGATAAGAATCACCAATACAACAACAACAACAATTACAACAATAATCGCAACAATTATCCCAACAATCGCAACATCAATCGCAACTACAACAAACGGCCCAACAACAACAACAACAACAACAACAGCAACTACAATAATCATCCCAACAACAATAATAACCTCAACAACAACAACAATCAGAAGCAGCTATGCCAAAGGTGTGAAAAGAATCACTCGGGGTTCTGCACCAAATTTTGCAACAAGTGTAAAAGAAATGGTCATAGCGCGGCGAAGTGTGAGGTCTACGGACCAGGGGTTAATAGAACGAAAGGAACAAATGGTGTCGGAACGAGTAATGGCGGAGCAAGTAGTGTCGGAGCAAGTTATGCCAATGTAGTTTGTTATAAATGTGGAAAACCAGGCCACATTATTAGAAATTGCCCGAACCAGGAGAACACGAATGGACAAGGCCGTGGAAGAGTTTTCAATATTAATGCGGCAGAGGCACAGGAAGACCCGGAGCTTGTTACGGGTACGTTTCTTATTGACAATAAATCTGCTTACGTTTTATTTGATTTGGGTGCGGATAGAAGCTATATGAGTAGAGATTTTTGTGCTAAATTAAGTTGTCCATTGACGCCTTTGGATAGTAAATTTTTACTCGAATTAGCAAATGGTAAATTAATTTCAGCAGATAATATATGTCGGAATCGAGAAATTAAACTGGTTAGCGAAACATTTAAGATTGATTTGATACCAGTAGAGTTAGGGAGTTTTGATGTGATAATCGGTATGGACTGGTTGAAAGAAGTGAAAGCAGAGATCGTTTGTTACAAAAATGCAATTCGCATTATACGAGAAAAAGGAAAACCCTTAATGGTGTACGGAGAAAAGGGCAACACGAAGCTACATCTTATTAGTAATTTGAAGGCACAAAAACTAATAAGAAAAGGTTGCTATGCTGTTCTAGCACACGTCGAGAAAGTACAAACTGAAGAAAAGAGCATCAATGATGTTCCCATTGCAAAAGAATTTCCCGATGTATTTCCGAAAGAATTACCGGGATTACCCCCACATCGATCCGTTGAATTTCAAATAGATCTTGTACCAGGAGCTGCACCAATAGCTCGTGCTCCTTACAGACTCGCACCCAGCGAGATGAAAGAACTGCAAAGCCAATTACAAGAACTTTTAGAGCGTGGTTTCATTCGACCAAGCACATCACCGTGGGGAGCTCCTGTTTTGTTTGTCAAGAAGAAAGATGGTACATTCAGGTTGTGTATCGACTACCGAGAGTTGAACAAACTTACCATCAAGAACCGCTACCCACTACCGAGAATCGATGACTTATTTGATCAACTACAAGGCTCGTCTGTTTATTCAAAGATTGACTTACGTTCCGGGTATCATCAAATGCGGGTGAAAGAAGATGATATTCCAAAGACTGCTTTCAGAACACGTTACGGTCATTACGAGTTTATGGTCATGCCGTTTGGTTTAACTAATGCACCAGCTGTGTTCATGGACCTTATGAACCGAGTGTGTGGACCATACCTTGACAAGTTTGTCATTGTTTTCAATGATGACATACTTATTTACTCAAAGAATGACCAAGAACACGGTGAACATTTGAGAAAGGTGTTAGAAGTATTGAGGAAGGAAGAATTGTACGCTAAGTTTTCAAAGTGTGCATTTTGGTTGGAAGAAGTTCAATTCCTCGGTCACATAGTGAACAAAGAAGGTATTAAGGTGGATCCGGCAAAGATAGAAACTGTTGAAAAGTGGGAAACCCCGAAAACTCCGAAACACATACGCCAGTTTTTAGGACTAGCTGGTTACTACAGAAGGTTCATCCAAGACTTTTCCAGAATAGCAAAACCCTTGACTGCGTTAACGCATAAAGGGAAGAAATTTGAATAGAATGATGAACAAGAGAAAGCGTTTCAGTTATTGAAGAAAAAGCTAACTACGGCACCTATATTGTCATTGCCTGAAGGGAATGATGATTTTGTGATTTATTGTGACGCATCAAAGCAAGGTCTCGGTTGTGTATTAATGCAACGAACGAAGGTGATTGCTTATGCGTCTAGACAATTGAAGATTCACGAACAAAATTATACGACGCATGATTTGGAATTAGGCGCGGTTGTTTTTGCATTAAAGACTTGGAGGCACTACTTATATGGGGTCAAAAGTATTATATATACCGACCACAAAAGTCTTCAACACATATTTAATCAGAAACAACTGAATATGAGGCAGCGTAGGTGGATTGAATTATTGAATGATTACGACTTTGAGATTCGTTACCACCCGGGGAAGGCAAATGTGGTAGCCGATGCCTTGAGCAGGAAGGACAGAGAACCCATTCGAGTAAAATCTATGAATATAATGATTCATAATAACCTTACTACTCAAATAAAGGAGGCGCAACAAGGAGTTTTAAAAGAGGGAAATTTAAAGGATGAAATACCCAAAGGATCGGAGAAGCATCTTAATATTCGGGAAGAAGGAACCCGGTATAGGGCTGAAAGGATTTGGGTACCAAAATTTGGAGATATGAGAGAAATGGTACTTAGAGAAGCTCATAAAACCAGATACTCAATACATCCTGGAACGGGGAAGATGTACAAGGATCTCAAGAAACATTTTTGGTGGCCGGGTATGAAAGCCGATGTTGCTAAATACGTGGGAGAATGTTTGACGTGTTCTAAGGTCAAAGCTGAGCATCAGAAACCATCAGGTCTACTTCAACAACCCGAAATCCCGGAATGGAAATGGGAAAACATTACCATGGATTTCATCACTAAATTGCCAAGGACTGCAAGTGGTTTTGATACTATTTGGGTAATAGTTGATCGCCTCACCAAATCAGCACACTTCCTGCCAATAAGAGAAGATGACAAGATGGAGAAGTTAGCACGACTATATTTGAAGGAAGTCGTCTCCAGACATGGAATACCAATCTCTATTATCTCTGATAGGGATGGCAGATTTATTTCAAGATTCTGGCAGACATTACAGCAAGCATTAGGAACTCGTCTAGACATGAGTACTGCCTATCATCCACAAACTGATGGGCAGAGTGAAAGGACAATACAAACGCTTGAAGACATGCTACGAGCATGTGTTATTGATTTCGGAAACAGTTGGGATCGACATCTACCATTAGCAGAATTTTCCTACAACAACAGCTACCATTCAAGTATTGAGATGGCGCCGTTTGAAGCACTTTATGGTAGAAAGTGCAGGTCTCCGATTTTTTGGAGTGAAGTGGGGGATAGACAGATTACGGGTCCGGAGATTATACAAGAAACTACCGAGAAGATCATCCAAATTCAACAACGGTTGAAAACCGCCCAAAGTCGACAAAAGAGCTACGCTGATATTAAAAGAAAAGATATAGAATTTGAAATTGGAGAGATGGTCATGCTTAAAGTTGCACCTTGGAAAGGCGTTGTTCGATTTGGTAAACGAGGGAAATTAAATCCAAGGTATATTGGACCATTCAAGATTATTGATCGTGTAGGACCAGTAGCTTACCGACTTGAGTTACCTCAACAACTCGCGGCTGTACATAACACTTTCCACGTCTCAAATTTGAAGAAATGTTTTGCTAAAGAAGATCTCACTATTCCGTTAGATGAAATCCAAATCAACGAAAAACTCCAATTCATCGAAGAACCCGTCGAAATAATGGATCGTGAGGTTAAAAGACTTAAGCAAAACAAGATACCAATTGTTAAGGTTCGATGGAATGCTCGTAGAGGACCCGAGTTCACCTGGGAGCGTGAAGATCAGATGAAGAAGAAATACCCGCATCTATTTCCAGAAGATTCGTCAACACCTTCAACAGCTTAAAATTTCGGGACGAAATTTATTTAACGGGTAGGTACTGTAGTGACCCAAACTTTTCCATGTTTATATATATTAATTGAGATTGATATTTACATGATTAAATGTTTCCAACATGTTAAGCAATCAAACTTGTTAAGACTTGATTAATTGAAATAGGTTTCATATAGACAATTGACCACCCAAGTTGACCGGTGATTCACGAACGTTAAAACTTGTAAAAACTATATGATGACATATATATGGTTATATATATAGTTAACATTATATTATGATAATTAAACATATCATTAAGTATATTAACAATGAACTACATACGTAAAAACAGGACTACTAACTTAATAATTTTGAAACGAGACATATATGTAACGATTATCGTTGTAACGACATTTAATGTATATATATCATATTAAGAGATATTTGTACATCATAATATCATGATAATATAATAATTTAAAATCTCTTTTGATATTATAAACATTGGGTTAACAACATTTAACAAGATCGTTAACCTAAAGGTTTTAAAACAACATTTACATGTAACGACTAACGATGACTTAACGACTCAGTTAAAATGTATATACATGTAGTGTTTTAATATGTATTTATACACTTTTGAAAGACTTCAATACACTTATCAAAATACTTCTACTTAACAAAAATGCTTACAATTACATCCTCGTTCAGTTTCATCAACAATTCTACTCGTATGCACCCGTATTCGTACTCGTACAATACACAGCTTTTAGATGTATGTACTATTGGTATATACACTCCAATGATCAGCTCTTAGCAGGCCATGTGAGTCACCTAACACATGTGGGAACCATCATTTGGCAACTAGCATGAAATATCTCATAAAATTACAAAAATATGAGTAATCATTCATGACTTATTTACATGAAAACAAAATTACATATCCTTTATATCTAATCCATACACCAACGACCAAAAACACCTACAAACACTTTCATTCTTCAATTTTCTTCATCTAATTGATCTCTCTCAAGTTCTATCTTCAAGTTCTAAGTGTTCTTCATAAATTTCAAAAGTTCTAGTTTCATAAAATCAAGAATACTTTCAAGTTTGCTAGCTCACTTCCAATCTTGTAAGGTGATCATCCAACCTCAACAAATCTTTGTTTCTTACAGTAGGTTATCATTCTAATACAAGGTAATAATCATATTCAAACTTTGGTTCAATTTCTATAACTATAACAATCTTATTTCAAGTGATGATCTTACTTGAACTTGTTTTCGTGTCATGATTCTGCTTCAAGAACTTCGAGCCATCCAAGGATCCATTGAAGCTAGATCCATTTTTCTCTTTTCCAGTAGGTTTATCCAAGGAAATTAAGGTAGTAATGATGTTCATAACATCATTCGATTCATACATATAAAGCTATCTTATTCGAAGGTTTAAACTTGTAATCACTAGAACATAGTTTAGTTAATTCTAAACTTGTTCGCAAATAAAAGTTAATCCTTCTAACTTGACTTTTAAAATCAACTAAACACATGTTCTATATCTATATGATATGCTAACTTAATGATTTAAAACCTGGAAACACGAAAAACACCGTAAAACCGGATTTACGCCGTCGTAGTAACACCGCGGGCTGTTTTGGGTTAGTTAATTAAAAACTATGATAAACTTTGACTTAAAAGTTGTTATTCTGAGAAAATGATTTTTATTATGAACATGAAACTATATCCAAAAATTATGGTTAAACTCAAAGTGGAAGTATGTTTTCTAAAATGGTCATCTAGACGTCGTTCTTTCGACTGAAATGACTACCTTTACAAAAACGACTTGTAACTTATTTTTCCGACTATAAACCTATACTTTTCTGTTTAGATTCATAAAATAGAGTTCAATATGAAACCATAGCAATTTGATTCACTCAAAACGGATTTAAAATGAAGAAGTTATGGGTAAAACAAGATTGGATAATTTTTCTCATTTTAGCTACGTGAAAATTGGTAACAAATCTATTCCAACCATAACTTAATCAACTTGTATTGTATATTATGTAATCTTGAGATACCATAGACACGTATACAATGTTTCCACCTATCATGTCGACACATCTATATATATTTCGGAACAACCATAGACACTCTATATGTGAATGTTGGAGTTAGCTATACAGGGTTGAGGTTGATTCCAAAATATATATAGTTTGAGTTGTGATCAATACTGAGATACGTATACACTGGGTCGTGGATTGATTCAAGATAATATTTATCGATTTATTTCTGTACATCTAACTGTGGACAACTAGTTGTAGGTTACTAACGAGGACAGCTGACTTAATAAACTTAAAACATCAAAATATATTAAAAGTGTTGTAAATATATTTTAAACATACTTTGATATATATGTATATATTGTTATAGGTTCGTGAATCAACCAGTGGCCAAGTCTTACTTCCCGACGAAGTAAAAATCTGTGAAAGTGAGTTATAGTCCCACTTTTAAAATCTAATATTTTTGGGATGAGAATACATGCAAGTTTTATAAATGATTTACAAAATAGACACAAGTATGTGAAACTACATTCTATGGTTGAATTATCGAAATCGAATATGCCCCTTTTTATTAAGTCTGGTAATCTAAGAATTAGGGAACAGACACCCTAATTGACGCGAATCCTAAAGATAGATCTATTGGGCCTAACAAACCCCATCCAAAGTACCGGATGCTTTAGTACTTCGAAATTTATATCATATCCGAAGGGTGTCCCGGAATGATGGGGATATTCTTATATATGCATCTTGTTATTGTCGGTTACCAGGTGTTCACCATATGAATGATTTTTATCTCTATGTATGGGATGTGTATTGAAATATGAAATCTTGTGGTCTATTGTTACGATTTGATATATATAGGTTAAACCTATAACTCACCAACATTTTTGTTGACGTTTAAAGCATGTTTATTCTCAGGTGAATACTAAGAGCTTCCGCTGTTGCATACTAAAATAAGGACAAGATTTGGAGTCCATGTTTGTATGATATTGTGTAAAAACTGCATTCAAGAAACTGATTTCGATGTAACATATTTGTATTGTAAACCATTATGTAATGGTCGTGTGTAAACAGGATATTTTAGATTATCATTATTTGATAATCTACGTAAAGCTTTTTAAACCTTTATTTATGAAATAAAGGTTATGGTTTGTTTTAAAAATGAATGCAGTCTTTGAAAAACGTCTCATATAGAGGTCAAAACCTCGCAACGAAATCAATTAATATGGAACGTTTTTAATCAATAAGAACGGGACATTTCAACATATGCTTAGGCATAGAGACGTATGTGGGACATTGGTGGAGTTCTCTTTGCGAACCATTAAGGCAGTCGATTGTGACTTGTGGTATGAAGGTGCGAAGTCGTCGCATGTACGACATCCCTGGTAATTTTGTACGACGGCTTTGAGAGCCTAAAGTGAATTTGCAGTGATTCGGTGTTTATGATCAGTGATGAGAATGATCATGTGTGTTGTGGAATGGTAATTCCACGGGATGTTATCATCTTTGCGGTAAGAATGTGGAGCTAAATCCAAAGTGGGGGAGTTTTACTGCCGCCCGAGGGGGTTCCGGTGGTGTTATGTATAGTGAAGTGTCAGAGTGTACCATGCTAAGCCTCAATAGGTATTCGGAGTTCCTAACAAGGAAGAGTGACGAGTTGTTGATGTTGACTCGAGATCGTGCATTACGATTGTGAGTTACATTTCCGGAATGTTATGTGTGAAGATTGTGATGATGGGATCGAAGGAAGTGTAAGTCTTCTTGTGTAAGGTGGTCGTGTAGTACCAGAGTGCGGTATGAGACCAAATGTGAAGTTTGAGATCTCAGAGTGAGAGAATGTAACTGTCATTTCGGGTGCTCTCGTGATGTAATTTTGGGTTGGTGTGAAACCCGGATAGTACTGTTGAGTAGGTACGGGTTCGATTTGGGGATTTACATTGTATTTTCCCTTTCGGGAAACGTGGTCGTGAAAATTGTCAGTGGATAATTCCACTTTATGAATGATTGTGAGGCGGGGAGTGTCGGCTCCGATTGTCTCACATCGAGGCACATGGATGTTGTTTATTTGCGAGAGTGTGTTCCCTAGTGATGTGACCCGTTGGTTTCATGGAAATGTCAAGGCCATCCTTAATGGACGGTCTAGGTAGGAGGATTCACCCGACGTTGGTGAATATTTTGTGGATCGTGTGGCAAATTGCGAATTTGTTGTGATGATAATTCGCTGTTGACGGGATTCAAGTATATGAATAGTCTCCATGCTGGTACTAGGAAGCCGTCTTGTGTGGTTATGTTGTGGGGTTTGGAGGAAAAACCTTGTGTCCTTAGTGTGATTATGTGGTGATACCGAAATTTCTTCGTTGAAGGAATGACCCAGTGGTGGAGACGAGGAAGTGAGTTCTTGATTAGGAGGACATTCGTGGTTGACCGTTCGAGTGATGTGTTTATGAACCAATGAAGTACGGAGTTTAATGAGGTATAAATCCTTCTCGGTTTGGAGTAATGCAAGACTTGGTTCACGGCGTAGTGGACCTAGTAGATCGCGTTGGGTGATATAGTTATGGATGTAGCTTGTTGCGAGATTTAGTCGAGAGAACTTGAAGGGTTAATGGAGTTTTCCGTATTTTGACGTTGAGTTCAAGAGATACCGCTGATTGCGGTAATACAAGTTTGTGATTATTAGCATTGTACTTGGTATGGGTACGCTAAGGAGTCGATATCTCGGTACGAGGTTGGTTGAGTTTTTCCAATGTGTGGAATTGAGCAAGTGTTAGTGCTCGGATTTGTGGATTTTGAATAAATCGCGGGTGACGATTTAATTGTTGAAGGTGACTCTTTGAAAGGAATTGCTTAGAAGAGTTAGGAGAATACAAGGTGATTCTGCGTATTCTAGGTGATCGTTATAGACTTCGGATGTTGTGTGTTCTACGTCTCGGAATGTGTGCAAGTGTGTATTTAGTTAATGGATTAATCTTCGGGTTAATGAGTAATGTGGTAGAAGTCGGATCGAAACATTTGTTCGAGGACCATAGAGTGCGGTTCTGATCGGTTAAGTGACTAGGATCACGAGGACGTGATCGAATTTAAGCGGGGGAGAGTTGTAACACCCCGTTTTTCTAAACATGACGTTCGGGGCATCATTTGAAGTCTAAGAATGATTAATTAATGTTTTGGATGTAATTAGTTGACCACGTTGGACTTTGGGATGTTTTAAAAGTGAAATTGGAGAAAATCAGGTAAACTGTCAAGTTCGGGTGTGTTTTTTCGCGTTCTGGTCTGTCGTGATCCGTGACAAACATGACCGAAACGAGACAACTTCTGATGATGAGTTCTGACCACTTTATCGCATTCCGGGTGAGTTTGTCGCGTCCTGGTGTCGCGAAACGCGACGAAGTGTCGCGAAACGCGACAAATGTCGCTGTAATGACATTTTTGACCCATTTTAATGGAATCTCTTGAGGGTGTTTTGGTAAATTCACATGTGGACGAGTTTTATACCCCAAATAAATTCCAATGCTTATCTTATCTCCATTTTCACATCCAAACACTCTCATCTTCAAAGTTTAGAGAGAGAGGGAGATTCTAGGGAGAGATTTAGAGTTTTGATGAAGAAGAAGCTTGAATCGATCAAAGGTGCGAGTGATAAAGTTGTTCCTTTCGTTCTCGGCTACGTTTTAATTGTTATGGTAAATTCTAAATCCGAATTTCATTGTTTGATTTGAGATTTCATGTTAGGGTTTTGAGATTGTTATTTGTAAAACCCATTTAGATGATGAAGAGGGTTTATGGAAACTCACTAGTTTGATATTTTGCGGGTTTTGGGTTAGTTAATGATTTAAGCATGTTTAAGGTTTGTAAGTGGGGTATAATCACTAGTATTAAGTGATTTTAGGAGTGTTGGAACTTGTAAGACCCATTTGGGGGTAAAATGGGTGAATTTAGGTTATGTTGAGATAAGGAAAACCCTAATAGCTATAACCTAGGGTTTGGCCATGTGAATTGAAGTTGTAAGTGTTAAATTGTATTGATTAGTCACTAATACACTTGTAAATGATGGAAGAATTGTAAATGGGTCATGTTTGGCTAAAATGGTATGTATAAGTGTTGAAATGGGTCAAATGAGTTAAGGTTGACCTAATTGGGTGAAATGGGTATGAAATACCCTAAGTTTGTGTTAATTGGTGCTAGTAGACTTACATCACTAGTTTTAGTAATTAAAGATGAGTCTTGGCCATTTATGGGCGGTTTTGGGTGTAAGTGAGTTATTTAATGCTTTTGGGTCATTAAATGCTTGAGTGTGAGTATTGTGGTTAATTCCACAAGTTGTGTATTGAATTTGTACTTATATATTAGGTACCTTGCTCGAAGCATACGGAAGTGCTAAATCACCACCGACGTGATAAGGTGAGTGGAATAATTATGCATGTATGTATATAGTGTATTTATTTGTGAATGTTATGGTATGAACCAACGAGCCGGTAGTACCATAACATGTGTGTGACGAGTGTCATGATGTGAACCACGAGCCGGTAGCATCAGAGTGTGAACCACGAGCCGGTAGCACTATAAAATGAGATGTGAACCACGAGCCGGTAGCATCAAAGTGTGAACCACGAGCCGGTAGCACTATAAAATGAGATGTGAACCACGAGCCGGTAGCATCAAAGTGTGAACCACGAGCCGGTAGCACTATAAAAGAGTATGACTCAAATGCGTAGTGGCGTGAACCAAGGAGCCGGTAGCGTCATAGCATTACGTATGGTGTGAACTACGAGCCGGTAGCACCATAGCGTTTATGGTTAACCATATGGTATTGTGTATGTGTTGTAGTGTAGCATATTATATTGTTTGAGTATATGCTATTGGTTATGCTAGCTTGCGATATTGGAGGTTATTAGCTTGATACTTGAGATGGTTTGCTAATTATGTTGCTAGCATGTATGCAGTATGTGAGTAAGTGTATGCAAGTAGGTACATTATATATGTATATGTATAATTATTGCATTCACTAAGCGTTAAGCTTACCCCTCTCGTTGTTTACCTTTTTCAGGTATTGTGTATGTGAAGTTAGCTAGTCGTTAGACTAGATGCATAGGAGCGCTTGGGCTCGATGGGGTAGCTTTTGGAGTTTTGGACGCGGAT
Organism: Rutidosis leptorrhynchoides; assembly: GCF_046630445.1. NCBI lineage: Eukaryota > Viridiplantae > Streptophyta > Magnoliopsida > Asterales > Asteraceae > Rutidosis > Rutidosis leptorrhynchoides. The sequence continues at coordinate 147,890,162 of NC_092335.1, read as the reverse complement.
TTGGGGATTTGGTAGTCCCCGGGATTATGCTCTTGGTATCGGGTTGGGTTATTGTGTATTAACCCGTATTTCTTGTGATCGGGTCATTATTACAAATGGTTTTGTAAAGTGTAATTTGTGTACCAAGGGTCATGATAGGTTGTTAAACATATCATTACGATGTTATGTTTTGATTAAAACAGAGTTGAAAATGTATTGTATTAATGGGACCAAACTAATAAAAAAAAATGTACTCCGTTTTTGGTTAAACGGATTGGGGTTGTTACACGTCTACAGAGACTCTGGCGGCTCGGCCAAACCATTAACCACCAACTGATCAGACTGGGGCTTACCAAAAGTTCCTCCACCACCGTATATATATATAATTCATACTCGACGGACGCGTCATTCACATATATATATACACCACGATTGTCTAGGCCACCACATGAGGAACCCAACCCGCAGGTTGATCTCTCTTACTGAGGCCACCACACAATAGGGACACACTGGGCTCCAGCAGACAAGCATTAACCAACATGCAGTCATCACATCATTCTAACTAACTGTATCAGTAAGTATAACTAACAAGCATGGCAATCATAATATAACATGCTACTCTATACTATATACTCCAGTTAGTTCCACTCACCGATACCGGCAGCACTCGGTAGTCTAATGTCACCGAGTCTTCTCCTCGTCCATATCACCTAGTTACAAATACTGAATAAGTTAGTAATTGTATTCCAATACTAACTATATCACAATCACGGTATATATAAACTAACACTTAAGCACTTAACGATAAATCTGTCAACCGTATGAGTAACACTCTCACTCGCACATTTGAGAACACTCAACCGTGTGGTTGACAACTTACTCGTACGTTTGGTCTGTTATTGAACGCCCATCAATGAATCCAATGATCCGTACGGTTCACCATATGAGTGACAAGTGACTCGTACGAGTTACATCTCAACCGTACGTATTACCTTAACCAAAACAATAGTTCTCCATAACCACTCACTCGCACGGTCAGGCTCACTCGTACGAGTGATGAAGAATAGTAATAGCAGCTGTTTAAATGGGTTTCAACTCAAAATGTACAACATAAATATCAATTCATATAGTAATTTATCACATAACATCATATATTCACTATATGATAAGCCTACATCATAAACTCAATCAATAACGACACTAAACGAGTACAAAAAAAGACATACACTTAAAAACCCCTAATTCTGACCAAAATACAATTTTATCTAGCTTCTTAAAACCTTATCATTAGATAGTAAACTTCAAGATGATTCCAATAATAGTTTATTCATCGAAAACGGAGTTACTGTTTGAAAGTTACAGCCTTTTCAAGTTTACCAAAAACTGACTAGTGCTCACTCGCGCGGACGAGACCTCACTCGTGCGAGTGAGTCCTCAACCGCGTGGTTGAGCCTCAAATGCTTGGTCACTTGTATGAGTGACCTTTCAGAAATGTGGGAGCTGTTAGAACATTCCAGCTCGCTAATTTTTGCCATTTTGGCCCAAAAACTCAAATTTTGCAAGATCTAACACCAAAACCACTTCCAAAACATCATATAAACTATATAAAATAGATTTCTAACAACAATTAAGCATAACAAACACTTAAGATCAAGAATCAAGCACCAAATTCATAATTTTACTCAAGAACATAAAATCCCATTTAACCAAGGATTAAAGCAATGATTCAAGGAAGCAAACCTGGTTAGATGATCACAAGGATGCTAGGAATCAGTCCCTCAAGCTTATTAATCCAATCTATAACTTGAATCAATTAGGGTTTTGTGATGAAGGAAGTTAGGTACGGGCTTCTTAACAAATTTGGGGAAAATGGACAAGAATTGTCCAGACCATGGCTATATGTGGGTTTAAAACCCGTACCCCATATCACACGGGTATTTATCAGTTAACTGAATTCTTTCGTATGTCATTTGGTGACCCAAACGAAGTTTAATTTAAATAAACAAACCTGTTTTGTGACCCTTGTCATAAACTGGTGCTATCCACAACATTAAATAATAATAAATATAAAATTAAAATAAAGGCATATAATAACACCACACAACCTGAGGGCAAAATAGTAATCTAACAGCTAGGCCCGTTTCGAGGGTGTTACAAAACCCTAGCCTGAACTATAAAATAGACGTATACTATTTGAGTTTAGTACACATTGGATTGCGTGTATTGTACATGTTGGTTGCATGTATGTTAAAACAGGGGTACTTATTATAGACGTTAAAGTTTAGTTACCAGGATGCTCAATCTTGTAGAATATTTTGATAAACGTTTCTGGATGAAACAACTGAAATCTTGTGATCCACCTTTATATACAGATTATACGCAACCCTAAAACTATAAACTCACCAACCTTTGTGTTGACACTTGAAAGAATGTTTATTCTCAGGTTCCTAGAAGTCTTTCGCTGTTTGCTTATATGTGATACAAGCTATGTGCATGGAGTCATACATGCTTTATTCGAGAAAACGTTGCATTCACAAAATCATCATCATGTATCCTATTTTGACTGCATTATCAACGGATGTAGTATTGTAAACTATTAATTACGGTGATTGTCTATATGTAGAAATCATCAAATGTCAAAAACCTTGGAATTTGATATTCAATTATGGTGTGCCTTTTCAAAAAAATGCAATGTTTACAAAACGTATCATGTAGTGGTTAGTACCTCACTGTGAAATCGATGAATGATGTGTTCGTCGAAAAGGGATTTGGACGGATCATCACAGTTGGCTTCAGAGCTTGAGGTTATAGGGAACCAGAATTTGCATTAGTGTGTTTAACTGGTAATTGTTAGGATGCATTAGTGAGTCTGGACTATGACCGTATCTGTTTTTACCAATTTTTGCTTATCATTTCTTGTTGAAAATTACATGCTTATCATTATTAAGTCTAGACACGTTTTCTTGCATTTATTGCATGAATAGTGTATAGACAAAAATTCATATCTTAGCGTATCTGTTACTGTACACTTTTCCTGACATCTTCCGAAACTTTCTCCATAATTTATGGGATTTTGGTATTATATATACATATGTAAATTATGTGTTCAAGAATACCAATCTAAGTCCTATAATCTATTTCATATCAAAAATCAATTCCCTGATTATACAAGATGGATCACGTATCTAGTTCAAATTCCTCAGATTCCGACAGTTATTCTGATATGAAATTCGACCTGAGCTTCGAAAGCAGCGTAACCGGAATGGATCAGCCAATTAGTCATCACCTATTCTAGATAAATTGGGTATGCATTCGTAATCTACTTAATCATTGGAGACAAGAAGAAGGTGATCCCTTCCATCCACCCACATTCCCCTCTTGGCGAGGAACCTGAAGTACTTACCGGCGAACCTGTTCGTAATACCATTTTCTCTCTCTTTTCCAGATTATCTCGTCATTACTATATACTATCTCAAATTTTGGATTTTATTCATCCGCTTGTCCGAACCGACAATCATCCCGGTGTAGTAGCAGAAGTCAACGAGTTTCACGCTCGAGTATTGGCTTTGGAAAATATGGTGCAAAGATTACAAGCACCAGCAGCATCACCGGCGTCAACAGTACCACCATCATCAACACCAACAGTACCATTACCACCACCAACAACATCCGTATCCCACACCTCAACATCACAATCTGTACCTCGAGCATCAACATCATACGCACCGTAGATACCAAGGAGTACCAACAACAATAAACGATGAAGTAATGATTCATAACTTCATTGGAGAGATATTCTGCGTTGATTATGTAATCTCTAAAGTCTTAGAGATTATCTATTTCAACCTTAACCATAAATCAGATGAGTGTACCGAAACGATAGAAGGAAGAGTAGAAACCCTGACAAGGATGATGCGTGATTTACAAGCTAGACTTGTTATACAAGCGCCACCGGTAGTACCACCAACATCACCATCAGTATCACCAACACCGGCAAAACCTGTAGCACTACAAGCTACACCCGTTCCATAACCATCAACGATATCGACACCACAATCATCAACGGATATATTGTATCAACAAGTTATGAAGTATTAACTAGTAGGTACTACTCGGTTAGTTCATGTTACTAATATGCTATACATCCTTCGTTAATGACTTAACAATCGTTAACTATAATCTCTGCTTCGACTTAATAGATTCCATTTCATAATAAATCAAGTGTACTATTCAAATACATGTTTGATTTTACACTTTCAATTTCGATGTACTCGAAACTTTCTAGAAAACATCATTCGTATCTTGCGAAGTTGGCAAGAGTTCCAAGAGCACCAACATGATTCACTGAAGAAATATCAATAAAACTGAATAATGAAGTATTGATTACATTAGTGAAATACTCCGCGAAGATTATGAAATCTTTAATGTTTTAGAGATTATTCATTTCTAGTTCTAGTTGAAAATCAAATGAGTTTAATAGTATATTAACTCATTAAATCCGTATTACATCCGAAGAAAATATACATATATATTTTCATAAAGACTGTAGTAAAATTTTTCTGTACAAAATATTACTTGTGAAATTTTTAACGGGTAGGTAATACCCGGGAAATATATAAGTTCACAATTAATATGTTACACTGTACATTCTTCAATTTTGATTCAAGAATCATTAACTATACTCACTACATTCACATCGATATACATTCTTCCATAAAAATCATAACAACCATTTCCATACAAATTCGCTTACACATTCTGTTTTTTGACTGATCAGAATCTGAGTCAGGATTTAACAGAAGATATCACTATTAGATATTCACATCTTACAAAACCATACTTTGAATTCAAAACTGTGCTAGATCCTTTGACATTATTATTACCGAAAATAACTTTGCAACTCCTTTTCAAAGTATCCAGTTTTGTCACACCTCCAGCAAATCAACTTCAAATGTTCATTCGAATAAGCCTTATTATAACAATTACCCCTTCATCATTGTTACCAAGGAACCTTTTATATCTCGCCACATTAGAAGTAAACTTACCAACAACTTCATTGATCTTTAAGCCTCTCCTAAAAATCACTATACTTATTCATTGAAACCCTATCATGTACTTATCTGCATCTTGTAATGGTAGTTGCCATACCAAAAAGCTTGAATCATTATTCTTGAATTTGCAGCAATTCTACGCCAACAGTTATATATATATATATATATATGTATATATATATATATATATATATATATATATGTATATATATGTGTACATATATATACATATAACGTCTATCTCCAAGACTTACATACTTCGAATGTGAAGTTTCTGAAAAACACCCTAAACTGTGAACTAGTTCTTGGAACTTTGTATATGTATATGTATATATATATATATATATATATATATATATATATATATATATATATATATATATATATATATATATATATATATATATATATATATACATATAACGTCTATCTCCAAGACTTACATACTTCGAATGTGAAGTTTCTGAAAAACAACCTAAACTGCGAACTAGTTCTTGGAACTTTGAAAAAAAAAAGCCGAATGAAGCAGCAGAAACTGTAGACAACCGTAACAGTCAAAAGTTTGATGATAAAGAATAGTGTGTTGGCAAAACTCAGAAAAAGAAAAGGTTTTGTACTGGAAAACGGATTGAGCAAACTATGAAGGAGGCTGTGGATAAATCACAAAGACTAAACCTACCTTCAAAGAATCCAAATGATTCAGTATTTGCTGAAGACATTAACGAATACCTTGCACCTGACTCTAAACCTTTATGGACAAATCTTCTTTATCATCTTTCGATATTAAAAATTCTAAGATATCATCGTATCTTTCATTATAAATATCCTCAATATTTCTGAAGATATTTTCATAACTATTCTTATCTGAAATCATTTATCTCTTCACGATATCAGCGTTACATCAGAAAGGAAACTGTTTTAAGTTCTAAATTCTGAAAAGTTTGAACTTAAATTATGAGTGTTATTGAAGTAGTGTTGGTAACTGAAGCATGAGTTAGTATAATATAATGACACTTGATCAACTTGATTATATTACAGTAAGTCATGCTGAGTTTCTAATGGAACGTGATAAAGGTTCACAGATCATACCCTCATCATGAACCATGTTACATAACTCTTTCATTCTATTTAACCTCTAAACTATCAAGAAAATATTTTTTTGATGATTCGGTCTTTTCCGGATATTCTGGTAATTTGACAAATCAAATCGTGATATTACCTTTCCATTCTACTTTGTATATTATGATCATTCGAAACTCCATACCTACGAATTCTGGACCATTATTGGCTTGACTTGAAGTCGGGAAGGAAAAATAAAAGCATGGAGCTCCTAAATATAAGGGAAAATATAAAACTTGACAACAACACATAAATTACAGACCGTGTATATCAATATGTATTGCAACGTAAAGACACGTGAGAATTAAAAACATTATAACCCCAAGGTAATAGTAGAAGAAAATAACTTCCTCTGGTGGCAGATGAAAAAGAAGAATGAAGGATATGATAACCAAGAAAATATCAAGAATCAAAACTGGATTTAGCATTTTCACAATCTTTTGAAAATAAGAATTGAGGAAGAGATTATAGGAATGGTGAAAATAATGGAACGGAAGAGGACAATTTATAATGAAATATCAGACATAGCAATCGAGGCAGATTACACATTTAATCAAAGAAATTCATAATCTCCTTAATTTTTGGAGAATCAAATCTTATATAGATTATGAAAGTTTCCTTGAATTCCGGAAATCAACCTTGAATACGTCAAGAGTTAAGACGAACCTGCATTTACTCATTTCACTCTTTTGCGATAGCTTCACTCGTACTCTTCACATAAACGAATTGTTTTATTCATATTACTCAATGATGATAAAACTCTAATTTTCAACTCATATGAGTCATGAAAACATACTTAACGTCAGCCATGACAATCCCAATCAAATTTCGGGACGAAATTTCTTTAACGGGTAGGTTCTGTGACGACCCGGAAATTTCTGACCAAATTTAAACTTAATCTTTGTATGATTAACGTTTCCGACACGATAAGCAAAGTCTGTAAAACTAAATCTCAAAATTTTTGAACTACTTTCATATATTCAATTACCCTTTGTTTGTTCTCAACGATTCGCGAACAATTATATGTAAATAGATACATATATATACTATAACTTGAAAGCGTAACAAAGTATTAATTGTATGAATAACTTGTGACATGTATTTAAAACGTGTTTATGAATATTGAATATATATTAACTTGGTTATAAAATGTTTGATAATACTATTATATTAGTAAATAACAAGACGATGATTTATAGAAGTAAATGACCAAAACACTCAAATGTATAGGTTATATTTCGAGTGGTATAGTTTATGGATAATTTAAGTCTATATTTTGACAAAGGTACGAGTCACGTAACGTAATGTACAAGTTTTCTCAGTGTACGAAAGGACGTTCAAAAAACCAGAACCGGGACATAAGTCGAGTGACGACGTATGACTTATCGGAACAAAAATTACAAATCAACTATGCACGGGACTAAAATATAATATATAATTAATTATATAAATTATATATATTATATATATATAATAAAATAATATGTCGACAAGGAAGTGGCCAAAAATTGATGAGCTGGATATTACAGGCCCGCGATTGCGGAGCCCATATCACACAGAATGTCGCGATCGCGGAGCAAGAATAATGTGAACTGTCCTAGGGTACCATGCGATCGCATGGTTTATACCCACAAACCCCATGCAATCACATGGGGACTGATTTCAGAAGTGGCTATAAAAGCTCGAATTTTCTCTGCTGAATCCATCCACTTTCTATCTCTCGATCTCTCTATATTTATATTATTATTATTATTATTATTATTATTATTATTATTATTATTATTATTATTATTATTATTATTATTATTATTATTATTATTATTATTATTATTATAAAGATTAATATTATTATTAATCTTATTACTATTAGTAGTATTAGTATTATTATTATTACATAAAATACTACGACGGAGTGATGCTTGAGTGATCTAAAACGGGTTTTCAAAACGGGTTTAAGCTTTGGATTTATGGGTTATAGCCATGGAAGTTATGGGTATGGTTCGTGGGTATTGCTCGGGGGTTATGATCTTGAGTCAAAGGTCATTCTAGCGTTTATCATTTCCGTTGCATCTACGTACTTTCCCTGCAATATTGAATCACAATATTGATACGTAAGCATTCATATCTTACTTATATATTAATAGGGTATTCATGTCTAATGCTCGAGTATATATGTTTATGCATGCTAGTATGCTTTAATTTTGTCGATAGATAGTTTATGGTGAATCACGAATTTGATACATATGTTATTGATAAAAGGTATATGATATGCATGTCGTTGGAAATCTGTCGAAAAATTAATAACTTTTCATTTAGAAATCGTGTGTTTTCGAGGAACAGATTAAAAGTTATGGTCAACTGAATTATAATTAACATTAATTGAAATTGCTTTTGAATCTGCAATTGATATTTAAACAACTTGTTTATAAGATTGATAAATTGGATTTTCAAATATTACTAATCGAGTAAATGAATTTCTATATAAGGCACGTCTCGTCTTGTTGAACAATTGTCAAAGTTGACTGTCTTATCATGTTTTAAAGCTTTATAAACACTATAATCTGATTTTTTAAGTATTGGAAAACTATATGAAAATCATGTTCGATTGCCATGATAATTCAAATATAAAATAGCTCCTGAAATAAATAATATTTTGAGTTTGATAAACTATAAATTCGTTCAATTATCAAGACTTATACTATGTTAATAAACATGTATAGATTTAAAGATCATATTAGGACAGGTTCACTTTTAAGATGACTTTTGTTAACTTTCGCATGATAATCTCGAGCATTAGGATTGTGATACACTATGACCCGACCTAGCTTATTAGACCTGTATTGGCCAACATATGTTCTCTAGTTTGAGATCTACGGTTATCTTGCATTCCGAGTTTCGGTCACATTTCGGTGAATGACCTTATGTGCTGCTAAGGTGAGTTACATTTGCTCCCTTTTTAATTACTTTTGCAATTTATATTTTTGGGCTGAGAATACATGCACTTTATTTTAAACGTAATGGATACAAGTACATACTAAATTCTACACCGAGTTTGAACCGAAAATCCCTTAACTTTGGTAACTAGTAACTGTCGGTTATAAGAACTGGTGGGCGCGAGTAGTTATATATGGATCCATAGGGCTTGACATCCCCGTCTGTTCCAGGTATAGAAACCCTAGCCTGAACTATAAGACAGACGTATACTATTTGAGTTTAGTACACGTTGGATTGCATGTATTGTACATGTTGGTTGCATGTACGTTAAAACAGGGGTACTTATTATAGACGTTAAAGTTTAGTTACCAGGGTGCTCAATCTTGTAGAATATTTTGATAAACGTTTCTGGATGAAACAACTGAAATCTTGTGATCACCTTTATATACAGATTATACGCAACACTAAAACTATGAACTCACCAACCTTTGTGTTGACACTTGAAAGCATGTTTATTCTCAGGTTCCTAGAAGTATTTCGCTGTTTGCTTATATGTGATACAAGCTATGTGCATGGAGTCATACATGCTTTATTCGAGAACACGTTGCATTCACAAAATCATCACCATGTATCTTATTTTGACTGCATTATCAACGGATGTAGTATTGTAAACTGTTAATTACGGTGATTGTCTATATGTAGAAATCATCAAACGTCAAAAACCTTGGAATTTGATATTGAATTATGGTGTGCCTTTTAAAAAGAATGCAATGTTTACAAAACGTATCATGTAGAGGTCAGTACCTCACTGCGAAATCGATGAATGATGTGTTCATCCAAAAGGGATTTGGACGGATCATCACACGGATGTGCAACAATTTTTTTCATCCATAACTATCAATTACAACACTTTTGACATCTCACAAGTTCTGATTCATCAAACGATATGAATGAATCCATTTTACCCAAAGCGAGTTTTTATTAGAAAAAAGACGCCAAATATGGGTAGACGTTAACGCAACATTCCACAACTTCAACCTTCTAATTCCTAACCCACCTTCTGCTTTTGGAAGGCAAACCGTGTTCCACTTTACCTTGGATTTTCCTCTTTTCATCTCACCGTGGCACCATAAAAAACCCCGTAAGAGTTTTTCAATATCTTTAATAATAGCATCAGGGAGTAAGAAAACCGATGCCCAATAAATGTGCATAGAAGCTAATACTGAGTTAATTAGCTGCAACCTACCTGCGAAAAAAAGGAATTTATTTTTTCACTCCGATATACGTTTTTCAACCTTCTCAACCAAGATCTTACAGTCCCGATATTGTAACCTTGAGGTGGCCAACGTGTGACGATCTGGAAATTTTCGACCAAATTTAAACTTAATCTTTATATGATTTCGACACGATAAGCAAAGTCTGTAATGTTGAGTCTCAAAAAAAATTTGAACTCTTTCATATATTCAATTGATCTTCGACCATTCCCGACGATTCACAAACTTGTACTTGTAAATAAATATGTATATATATATAAATGTCATATATATAAAATGTATAAGTATCAAATATTTAAATAATGTTATCATATAATGAATGATATAATTACATAATTAATAGATTGTAATATTAATATATTAAATGTTGTTACAAATTAAAATATAATTGTTATACTAATATTATTATTACTTTCATTATTAATATAAAGATCAGTATTAGCTATTTTATTATTTTCAATATAAAACATATGAAAGGTGGTATCAGAGCGATGGTCTTAGCGAACCAGGTCTTTCATTAGTGTGTCTAACTGATAGTTGGTTAGATGCATTAGTGAGTCTGGACTTCGACCGTGTCTGCATGTCAAAAGTTTTGCTTATTATTTCGTGTCGAAAAGTACCTGCTTATCATCCTTAGGAAATTACATGCTCATTATTATTAGTATAGACACATCTTAATACATTGACTGCATGATTAATGTATAGACAAAACTCATATCTTAGCGTATCTGTTACTGTAAAATTTTGTCTGACACGTTTCCTTAATTTCCTCCATAATCTACGGGATCTTCTGTACTATGTATAGGTATTCTATGTAGATAGAATATCATCCGATATCCGAGAATCATTTCATATCGAAAATCCTTTATCTAACCGTGTAAGATGAATTCTGCAACCAGTTCAAGTTCCTCGGATTTCAATATGGATTTCCACTCGAGCTCCGAAAGCAGTGTAATCAGAATGGATCAATCAATCAACCATCATCAATTCTAAATGAATTGGGGTTGAATTCGTAGTCTACTTAATCAATGGTGATGATGAGGTGATGTTATGAGGATGATAACAACTAATTTAATAATGAGGAGGGGTCATAGTTTAAAGCATTGTGTATTTAATATTCACAAATTCGTTTAGCAAGTGGAATACTTCAAGAATCCAAGTACAGTGAGCTGTCATTTTTTTAAAAAAAATAAATGACCACGTGATAAAAAAGATTAACAACTACTTTGTAGTATATTTGCTTTATTCATGGTGAAGTTATACGGAGCCAAGTTTGAAATGTCCCGTTCTTATTGATTAAAAACGTTCCATATTAATTGATTTCGTTGCGAGGTTTTGACCTCTATATGAGACGTTTTTCAAAGACTGCATTCATTTTTAAAACAAACGATAACCTTTATTTCATAAATAAAGGTCTAAAAGCTTTACGTAGATTATCAAATAATGATAATCTAAAATATCCTGTTTACACACGACCATTACATAATGGTTTACAATACAATATGTTACATCGAAATCAGTTTCTTGAATGCAGTTTTTACACAATATCATACAAACATGGACTCCAAATCTTGTCCTTATTTTAGTATGCAATAGCGGAAGCTCTTAGTATTCACCTGAGAATAAACATGCTTTAAACATCAACAAAAATGTTGGTGAGTTATAGGTTTAACCTATATGTATCAAATCGTAACAATAGACCACAAGATTTCATATTTCAATACACATCCCATACATAGAGATAAAACTCATTCATATGGTGAACACCTGGTAACCGACATTAACAAGATGCATATATATAAGAATATCCCCATCATTCCGGGACACCCTTCGGATGTGATATAAATTTCGAAGTACTAAAGCATCCGGTACTTTGGATGGGGTTTGTTAGGCCCAATATATCTATCTTTAGGATTCGCGTCAATTAGGGTGTCTGTAACCCTAATTCTTAGATTACCAGACTTAATAAAAAGGGGCATATTCGATTTCGATAATTCAACCATAGAATGTAGTTTCACGTACTTGTGTCTATTTTGTAAATCATTTATAAAACCTGCATCTATTCTCATCCCAAAAATATTAGATTTTAAAAGTGGGACTATAACTCACTTTCACAGATTTTTACTTCGTCGGAAAGTAAGACTTGGCCACTGGTTGATTCACGAACCTATAACAATATATACATATATATCAAAGTATGTTTAAAATATATTTACAACACTTTTAATATATTTTGATGTTTTAAGTTTATTAAGTCAGCTGTCCTCGTTAGTAACCTACAACTAGTTGTCCACAGTTAGATGTACAGAAATAAATCGATAAATATTATCTTGAATCAATCCACGACCCAGTGTATACGTATCTCAGTATTGATCACAACTCAAACTATATATATTTTGGAATCAACCTCAACCCTGTATAGCTAACTCCAACATTCACATATAGAGTGTCTATGGTTGTTCCGAAATATATATAAATGTGTCGACATGATAGGTCGAAACATTGTATACGTGTCTATGGTATCTCAAGATTACATAATATACAATACAAGTTGATTAAGTTATGGTTGGAATAGATTTGTTACCAATTTTCACGTAGCTAAAATGAGAAAAATTATCCAATCTTGTTTTACCCATAACTTCTTCATTTTAAATCCGTTTTGAGTGAATCAAATTGCTACGGTTTCATATTGAACTCTATTTTATGAATCTACACAGAAAAAGTATAGGTTTAAAGTCGGAAAAATAAGTTACAAGTCATTTTTGTAAAGGTAGTCATTTCAGTCGAAAGAACGACGTCTAGATGACCATTTTAGAAAACATACTTCCACTTTGAGTTTAACCATAATTTTTGGATATAGTTTCATGTTCATAATAAAAATCATTTTCTCAGAATAACAACTTTTAAATCAAAGTTTATCATAGTTTTTAATTAACTAACCCAAAACAGCCCGCGGTGTTACTACGACGGCGTAAATCCGGTTTTACGGTGTTTTTCGTGTTTCCAGGTTTTAAATCATTAAGTTAGCATATCATATAGATATAGAAAATGTGTGTAGTTAATTTTAAAAGTCAAGTTAGAAGGATTAACTTTTGTTTGCGAACAAGTTTAGAATTAACTAAACTATGTTCTAGTGATTACGAGTTTAAACCTTCGAATAAGATAGTTTTATATATATGAATCGAATGATGTTATGAACATCATTCCTACCTCAAGTTTAGTAGGTAAACCTACTGGAAGTGACAAGAAATGATCTAGCTTCAAAGGATCTTGGATGGATTGAAAGTTCTTGAAGTAGGATCATGACACAAAAACAAGTTCAAGTAAGATTTTTACTCGAATTAAGATAGTTTATAGTTATAGAAATTGAATCAAAGTTTGAATATGAATATTACCTTGAATAAGAAAGATAACCTACTGTATATAACAAAGGTTTCTTGATCTTAGATGATTACTTGGAATGGATTAGAAAGCTTGGAAGTAAATTAGTAAACTTGAAGGGATTTTTGAAGTGTTCTTGAAGTGTTCTTCCTATGATGATTATAGCTTGATTCTTGAAGTGATTTTTGATGAAGATGATGATTAACTACTGGAAAAATACGTTCATAATAGTGTGTGTGTGTGTGTGTGTGTTGAGAGAGAATTAGAAAGAGAATTGGAAGTGAAATGGAGTGAATGATGAGTGGTAATTGGTGAGTGGTGAGTGGGGTTAAAAGGAGTTCTAGTTAGTTGACTAGCTCATGGTAGAAGTTAAAATTGATTAGTCATACATGACATAATCAAGAGTGGAATCCCATGCTAGGTCCTATTGGTATATACTCATAGTAAGTACGTTTTGAAGCTGTGTATAATACGGGTAAGAATACGACTAGAATTCTTGATGAAAGAAAAGAATGGAAAAGTAACTGTAACCATTTTCGTTAAGTATGAGTGTTTTGATATATGTCTTGAAGTCTTCCAAAAGTATTTTAATACATCTAAATACACTACATGTATATACATTTTAACTGAGTCGTTAAGTCATCGTTAGTCGTTACATGTAAGTGTTGTTTTGAAACCTTTAAGTTAACGATCTCAATTAATGTTGTTAACCCATTGTTTATTATATCTAATGAGATGTTAAATTATTATATTATCATGATATTATGATATATTAATATATCTTAATATGATATATATACATTTAAATGTCGTTACAACGATAATCGTTACATATATGTCTCGTTTCGAAATCCTTAAGTTAGTAGTCTTGTTTATATGTATATAACTCATTGTTAATATACTTATGGAGATACTTACTTATCATAATCTCATGTTAACCATATGTATATCCATATATATATCGTCATGTCATTTTTACAAGTTTTAACGTTCGTGAATCGCCGGTCAACTTGGGTGGTCAATTGTCTATATGAAACATATTTCAATTAATCAAGTCTTAACAAGTTTGATTGCTTAACATGTTGGAAACATTTAATCATGTAAATATCAATCTCAATTAATATATATAAACATGGAAAAGTTCGGGTCACTACAGTACCTACCCGTTAAATAAATTTCGTCCCGAAATTTTAAGCTGTTGAAGGTGTTGACGAATCTTCTGGAAATAGATGAGGGTATTTCTTCTTCATCTGATCTTCACGCTCCCAGGTGAACTCGGGTCCTTTACGAGCATTCCATTGAACCTTAACAATTGGTATCTTGTTTTGCTTAAGTCTTTTAACCTCACGATCCATTATTTCGACGGGTTCTTCGATGAATTGGAGTTTTTCGTTGATTTGGATTTCATCTAACGAAATAGTGAGATCTTCCTTAGCAAAACATTTCTTCAAATTCGAGACGTGGAAAGTGTTATGTACAGCCGCGAGTTGTTGAGGTAACTCAAGTCGGTAAGCTACTGGTCCGACACGATCAATAATCTTGAATGGTCCAATATACCTTGGATTTAATTTCCCTCGTTTAACAAATCGAACAACGCCTTTCCAAGGTGCAACTTTAAGCATGACCATCTCTCCAATTTCAAATTCTATATCTTTTCTTTTAATGTCAGCGTAGCTCTTTTGTCGACTTTGGGCGGTTTTCAATCGTTGTTGAATTTGGATGATCTTCTTGGTAGTTTCTTGTATAATCTCCGGACCCGTAATCTGTCTATCCCCCACTTCACTCCAACAAATCGGAGACCTGCACTTTCTACCATAAAGTGCTTCAAACGGCGCCATCTCAATGCTTGAATGGTAGCTGTTGTTGTAGGAAAATTCTGCTAATGGTAGATGTCGATCCCAACTGTTTCCGAAATCAATAACACATGCTCGTAGCATGTCTTCAAGCGTTTGTATCGTCCTTTCGCTCTGCCCATCAGTTTGTGGATGATAGGCAGTACTCATGTCTAGACGAGTTCCTAATGCTTGCTGTAATGTCTGCCAGAATCTTGAAATAAATCTGCCATCCCTATCAGAGATAATAGAGATTGGTATTCCATGTCTGGAGACGACTTCCTTCAAATACAGTCGTGCTAACTTCTCCATCTTGTCATCTTCTCTTATTGGCAAGAAATGTGCTGATTTGGTGAGATGATCAACTATTACCCAAATAGTATCAAAACCACTTACAGTCCTTGGCAATTTAGTGATGAAATCCATGGTAATGTTTTCCCATTTCCATTCCGGGATTTCGGGTTGTTGAAGTAGACCTGATGGTTTCTGATGCTCAGCTTTGACCTTAGAACACGTCAAACATTCTCCTATGTATTTAGCAACATCGGCTTTCATACCCGGCCACCAAAAATATTTCTTGAGATCCTTGTACATCTTCCCCGTTCCAGGATGTATTGAGTATCTGGTTTTATGAGCTTCTCTAAGTACCATTTCTCTCATATCTCCAAATTTTGGTACCCAAATCCTTTCAGCCCTATACCGGGTTCCGTCTTCCCGAATATTAAGATGTTTCTCCGATCCTTTGGGTATTTCATCCTTTAAATTTCCCTCTTTTAAAACTCCTTGTTGCGCCTCCTTTATTTGAGTAGTAAGGTTATTATGAATCATTATATTCATAGATTTTACTCGAATGGGTTCTCTGTCCTTCCTGCTCAAGGCATCGGCTACCACATTTGCCTTCCCCGGGTGGTAACGAATCTCAAAGTCGTAATCATTCAATAATTCAATCCACCTACGCTGCCTCATATTCAGTTGTTTCTGATTAAATATGTGTTGAAGACTTTTGTGGTCGGTATATATAATACTTTTGACCCCATATAAGTAGTGCCTCCAAGTCTTTAATGCAAAAACAACCGCGCCTAATTCCAAATCATGCGTCGTATAATTTTGTTCGTGAATCTTCAATTGTCTAGACGCATAAGCAATCACCTTCGTTCGTTGCATTAATATACAACCGAGACCTTGCTTTGATGCGTCACAATAAATCACAAAATCATCATTCCCTTCAGGCAATGACAATATAGGTGCCGTAGTTAGCTTTTTCTTCAATAACTGAAAAGCTTTCTCTTGTTCATCATTCCATTCAAATTTCTTCCCTTTATGCGTTAATGCAGTCAAGGGTTTTGCTATTCTGGAAAAGTCTTGGATGAACCTTCTGTAGTAACCAACTAGTCCTAAAAACTGGCGTATGTGTTTCGGAGTTTTCGGGGTTTCCCACTTTTCAACAGTTTCTATCTTTGCCGGATCCACCTTAATACCTTCTTTGTTCACTATGTGACCGAGGAATTGAACTTCTTCCAATCAAAATGCACACTTTGAAAACTTAGCGTACAATTCTTCCTTCCTCAATACTTCTAACACCTTTCTCAAATGTTCACCGTGTTCTTGGTCATTCTTTGAGTAAATAAGTATGTCATCAATGAAAACAGTGACAAACTTGCCAAGGTATGGTCCACACACTCGGTTCATAAGGTCCATGAACACAGCTGGTGCATTAGTTAAACCAAACGGCATGACCATAAACTCGTAATGACCGTAACGTGTTCTGAAAGCAGTCTTTGGAATATCATCTTCTTTCACCCGCATTTGATGATACCCAGAACGTAAGTCAATCTTTGAATAAACAGACGAGCCTTGTAGTTGATCAAATAAGTCGTCGATTCTCGGTAGTGGGTAGCGGTTCTTGATGGTAAGTTTGTTCAACTCTCGGTAGTCGATACACAACCTGAATGTACCATCTTTCTTCTTGACAAACAAAACAGGAGCTCCCCACGGTGATGTGCTTGGTCGAATGAAACCACGCTCTAAAAGTTCTTGTAATTGGCTTTGCAGTTCTTTCATCTCGCTGGGTGCGAGTCTGTAAGGAGCACGAGCTATTGGTGCAGCTCCTGGTACAAGATCTATTTGAAATTCAACGGATCGCTGTGGGGGTAATCCCGGTAATTCTTTCGGAAATACATCGGAAAATTCTTTTGCAATGGGAATATCATTGATGCTCTTTTCTTCAGTTTGTACTTTCTCGACGTGTGCTAGAACAGCATAGCAACCTTTTCTTATTAGTTTTTGTGCCTTCAAATTACTAATAATATGTAGCTTCGTGTTGCCCTTTTCTCTGTACACCATTAAGGGTTTTCCTTTTTCTCGTATAATGCGAATTGCATTTTTGTAACAAACGATCTCTGCTTTCACTTCTTTCAACCAGTCCATACCAATTATCACATCAAAACTCCCTAACTCTACTGGTATCAAATCAATCTTAAATGTTTCGCTAACCAGTTTAATTTCTCGATTCCGACATATATTATCTGCTGAAATTAATTTACCATTTGCTAATTCAAGTAAAAATTTACTATCCAAAGGCGTCAATGGACAACTTAATTTAGCACAAAAATCTCTACTCATATAGCTTCTATCCGCACCCGAATCAAATAAAACGTAAGCAGATTTATTGTCAATAAGAAACGTACCCGTAACAAGCTCCGGGTCTTCCTGTGCCTCTGCCGCATTAATATTGAAAACTCTTCCGCGGCCTTGTCCATTCGTGTTCTCCTGGTTCGGGCAATTTCTAATAATGTGGCCCAGTTTTCCACATTTATAACAAACTACATTGGCATAACTTGCTCCGACACTACTTGCTCCGCCATTACTCGTTCCGACACCATTTGTTCCTTTCGTTCTATTAACCCCTGGTCCGTAGACCTCACACTTCGCCGCGCTATGACCATTTCTTTTACACTTGTTGCAAAATTTGGTGCAGAACCCCGAGTGATACTTTTCACACCTTTGGCATAGCTACTTCTGATTGTTGTTGTTGTTGCGGTTATTATTGTTGTTGGGATGATTGTTGTAGTTGTTGTTGTTGTTGTTGTTGTTGTTGTTGTTGTTGTTGTTGTTGGGCCATTTGTTGTAGTTGCGATTGATGTTGCGATTGTTGGGATAATTGTTGCGATTATTGTTGTAATTGCTGTTGTTGTTGTATTGGTGATTCTTATCACCGTTTTCCTCCCACTTTCTTTTGACTTGCTTTACATTGGCCTCTTCAGCAGTCTGTTCTTTAATTCTTTCTTCAATCTGGTTCACTAGTTTGTGAGCCATTCTACATGCCTGTTGTATGGAGGCGGGCTCGTGTGAACTTATATCTTCTTGGATTCTTTCCGGTAATCCTTTCACAAACGCGTCGATCTTCTCTTCCTCATCTTCGAATGCTCCCGGACACAATAGGCACAATTCTGTGAATCGTCTTTCGTACATGGTAATATCAAATCATTGGGTTCGTAACCCTCTAAGTTATGTCTTGAGCTTATTGACCTCGGTTCTGGGACGGTACTTCTCGTTCATCAAGTGCTTGAATGCTGACCACGGTAGTGCGTACGCATCATCTTGTCCCACTTGCTCTAGATAGGTATTCCACCATGTTAACGCAGAACCTGTGAAGGTATGCGTAGCATACTTCACTTTGTCCTCTTCAGTACACTTACTTATGGCAAACACCGATTCGACCTTCTCGGTCCACCGTTTCAATCCGATCGGTCCTTCGGTTCCATCAAATTCCAAAGGTTTGCAGGCAGTGAATTCTTTGTAGGTGCATCCTACACGATTTCATGTACTGCCAGATCCAAGGTTATTGTTGGTATGTAGCGCAGCCTGTACTGCAGCTATGTTTGAAGCTAGAAAAGTACGGAATTCCTCTTCATTCATATTCACGGTGTGTCGAGTAGTCGGTGCCATTTCCTTCAAAATAGTCAAATGGAACAAGTTAATCATACAAAATATTAAGAGTAGTTAATAGTATTTCGTAGCATAATATGAACTCATTTATAAAAGCTTTTTCTTCATATTAGCGTTTTATAAGTTTAAATTCGGGTAGTACCTACCAGTTAAGTTCATACTTAGTAGCTAATATACAATTCAACTACTACAATTCTATATGAAAAACTGATTGTAATAATATTTCGCGTTCAAACTTTTATACAATATTTTACAAACTTACAATACCGCTTATTTTACATAAAGCATGAAATATAGCACACAATAACTTTGATACAAGATAGTTGTGAAGATAATTCTAGCTAGTACACAAGTCATTCAGCAAAGGCAATAAAGACACGTAATTCATACGTCCAGAAACAAGTCATGCATTCTGGTTTTACTAGGACTACTTCCCATCCTTGGTCTTGTGGAACATAACCGTTATGGCCGTTGATAAGACAGCGTGTTGTAACATCGTCAAAGGGACGAGGGTTACGTAATGACCAACAGTCTCGTAATAACCTAAAAACCTCATTTCTTACCCCAATTACCGACTCCGTCACTTGTGGGAACGTTTTGTTTAATTGTTGTAGCCCGATGTTCTTGTTCTCACTTTGGTGAGAAGCGAACATTACTAACCCGTAAGCATAACATGCTTCTTTATATTGCATGTTAGCCGCTTTTTCTAAATCACGAAGTCCTATATTCGGATATACTGAGTCAAAATAATTTCTTAACCCGTTGCGTAAAATAGCATTTGGGTTCCCCGCAATATATGCGTCAAAGTAAACACATCGTAACTTATGGATTTCCCAATGTGATATCCCCCATCTTTCGAACGAAAGCCTTTTATAAACCAAGGCATTCTTGGAACGTTCTTCGAATGTCTTACAAACTGATCTCGCCTTAAATAGTTGTGCCGAGGAATTCTGACCGACTCTAGACAAGATTTCATCAATCATGTCTCCGGGTAGGTCTCTTAAAATATTGGGTTGTCTATCCATTTTGTGTTTTTATACTGTAAAATAGACAAGAGTTAGATTCATAAAAAAAATACTTATTAATACAAGCAATTTTTACATATATCATAAAGCATAAGCACACTATATTACATATATTACACCACACGAATACAACTATCTTATTCCGACTCGCTCGTTTCTTCTTGTTCGGTTTTGGTTCGGTTTGCCAAGTTTCTAGGGATATATGATGTTCCCCTAATACGAGCCGTCGTTGTCCACATTGGTTTAGAAAAACCTGGTGGTTTAGAGGTTCCCGGGTCATTGTTACAACTTAAGGACTTCGGGGGTTGACGATACATATAAAGTTCATTGGGGTTGGAATTAGATTTCTCTATTTTTATGCCCTTTCCCTTATTATTTTCTTTTGCCTTTTTAAATTCAGTTGGGGTAATTTCTATAACATCATCGGAATTCTCGTTGGAATCCGATTCATCGGAGAATTGGTAATCCTCCCAATATTTTGCTTCCTTGGCGGAAACACCATTGACCATACTTAACCTTGGTTGGTTGGTTGAGGATTCTATTTTACTTAACCGTTTTATTATTTCCCCCACCGGTTCTATTTCTTCTTCCGGTTCCGATTCTTCTTCCGGTTCCGATTCTTCTTCTGGTTCCGACTCTCCATCCGGTTCCTCTTCGGGAACTTGTGAATCAGTCCACGAATCATTCCAATTTATATTTGATTCTTCATTATTATTAGGTGAGTCAATGAGACTTGTTCTAGAGGTAGACATCTATCACATAATATCAAACACGTTAAGAGATTAATATATCACATAATATTCATATGTTAAAAATATATAGTTTCCAACAAAAATGTTAAGCAATCATTTTTAAAGAAAACACGGTCGAAGTCCAGACTCACTAATGCATCCTAACAAACTCGATAAGACACACTAATGCAAATTTTCTGGTTCTCTAAGACCAACGCTCAGATACCAACTGAAATGTCCCGTTCTTATTGATTAAAAACGTTCCATATTAATTGATTTCGTTGCGAGGTTTTGACCTCTATATGAGACGTTTTTCAAAGACTGCATTCATTTTTAAAACAAACCATAACCTTTATTTCATAAATAAAGGTTTAAAAGCTTTACGTAGATTATCAAATAATGATAATCTAAAATATCCTGTTTACACATGACCATTACAAAATGGTTTACAATACAAATATGTTACATCGAAATCAGTTTCTTGAATGCAGTTTTTACACAATATCATACAAACATGGACTCCAAATCTTGTCCTTATTTTAGTATGCAACAGCGGAAGCTCTTAGTATTCACCTGAGAATAAACATGCTTTAAACGTCAACAAAAATGTTGGTGAGTTATAGGTTTAACCTATATGTATCAAATCGTAACAATAGACCACAAGATTTCATATTTCAATACACATCCCATACATAGAGATAAAAATCATTCATATGGTGAACACCTGGTAACCGACATTAACAAGATGCATATATATAAGAATATCCCCATCATTCCAGGACACCCTTCGGATATGATATAAATTTCGAAGTACTAAAGCATCCGGTACTTTGGATGGGGTTTGTTAGGCCCAATAGATCTATCTTTAGGATTCGCGTCAATTAGGGTGTCTGTTCCCTAATTCTTAGATTACCAGACTTAATAAAAAGGGGCATATTCGATTTCAATAATTCAACCATAGAATGTAGTTTCACGTACTTGTGTCTATTTTGTAAATCATTTATAAAACCTGCATGTATTCTCATCCCAAAAATATTAGATTTTAAAAGTGGGACTATAACTCACTTTCACAGATTTTTACTTCGTCGGAAAGTAAGACTTGGCCACTGGTTGATTCACGAACCTATAACAATATATACATATATATCAAAGTATGTTTAAAATATATTTATAACACTTTTAATATATTTTGATGTTTTAAGTTTATTAAGTCAGCTGTCCTCGTTAGTAACCTACAACTAGTTGTCCACAGTTAGATGTACAGAAATAAATCGATAAATATTATCTTGAATCAATCCACGACCCAGTGTATACGTATCTCAGTATTGATCACAACTCAAACTATATATATTTTGGAATCAACCTCAACCCTGTATAGCTAACTCCAACATTCACATATAGAGTGTCTATGGTTGTTCCGAAATATATATAGATGTGTCGACATGATAGGTCGAAACATTGTATACGTGTCTATGGTATCTCAAGATTACATAATATACAATACAAGTTGATTAAGTTATGGTTGGAATAGATTTGTTAACAATTTTCACGTAGCTAAAATGAGAAAAATTATCCAATCTTGTTTTACCCATAACTTCTTCATTTTAAATCCGTTTTGAGTGAATCAAATTGCTATGGTTTCATATTGAACTCTATTTTATGAATCTAAACAGAAAAAGTATAGGTTTATAGTCGGAAAAATAAGTTACAAGTCGTTTTTGTAAAGGTAGTCATTTCAGTCGAAAGAACGACGTCTAGATGACCATTTTAGAAAACATACTTCCACTTTGAGTTTAACCATAATTTTTGGATATAGTTTCATGTTCATAATAAAAATCATTTTCTCAGAATAACAATTTTTAAATCAAAGTTTATCATAGTTTTTAATTAACTAACCCAAAACAGCCCGCGGTGTTACTACGACGGCGTAAATCCGGTTTTACGGTGTTTTTCGTGTTTCCAGGTTTTAAATCATTAAGTTAGCATATCATACAGATATAGAACATGTGTTTAGTTGATTTTAAAAGTCAAGTTAGAAGGATTAACTTTTGTTTGCGAACAAGTTTAGAATTAACTAAACTATGTTCTAGTGATTACAAGTTTAAACCTTCGAATAAGATAGCTTTATATGTATGAATCGAATGATGTTATGAACATCATTACTACCTTAAGTTCCTTGGATAAACCTACTGGAAAAGAGAAAAATGGATCTAGCTTCAACGGATCCTTGGATGGCTCGAAGTTCTTGAAGCGGAATCATGACACGAAAACAAGTTCAAGTAAGATCATCACTTGAAATAAGATTGTTATAGTTATAGAAATTGAACCAAAGTTTGAATATGATTATTACCTTGTATTAGAATGATGACCTACTGTAAGAAACAAAGATTTCTTGAGGTTGGATGATCACCTTACAAGTTTGAAATGTCCCGTTCTTATTGATTAAAAACGTTCCATATTAATTGATTTCGTTGCGAGGTTTTGACCTCTATATGAGACGTTTTTCAAAGACTGCATTCATTTTTAAAACAAACCATAACCTTTATTTCATAAATAAAGGTTTAAAAGCTTTACGTAGATTATCAAATAATGATAATCTAAAATATCCTGTTTACACACGACCATTACATAATGGTTTACAATACAAATATGTTACATCGAAATCAGTTTCTTGAATGCAGTTTTTACACAATATCATACAAACATGGACTCCAAATCTTGTCCTTATTTTAGTATGCAATAGCGGAAGCTCTTAGTATTCACCTGAGAATAAACATGCTTTAAACGTCAACAAAAATGTTGGTGAGTTATAGGTTTAACCTATATGTATCAAATCGTAACAATAGACCACAAGATTTCATATTTCAATACACATCTCATACATAGAGATAAAAATCATTCATATGGTGAACACCTGGTAACCGACATTAACAAGATGCATATATATAAGAATATCCCCATCATTCCGGGACACCCTTCGGATGTGATATAAATTTCTAAGTACTAAAGCATCCGGTACTTTGGATGGGGTTTGTTAGGCCCAATAGATCTATCTTTAGGATTCGCGTCAATTAGGGTGTCTGTTCCCTAATTCTTAGATTACCAGACTTAATAAAAAGGGGCATATTCGATTTCGATAATTCAACCATAGAATGTAGTTTCACGTACTTGTGTCTATTTTGTAAATTATTTATAAAACCTGCATGTATTCTCATCCCAAAAATATTAGATTTTAAAAGTGGGACTATAACTCACTTTCACAGATTTTTACTTCGTCGGGAAGTAAGACTTGGCCACTGGTTGATTCACGAACCTATAACAATATATACATATATATCAAAGTATGTTTAAAATATATTTACAACACTTTTAATATATTTTGATGTTTTAAGTTTATTAAGTCAGCTGTCCTCGTTAGTAACCTACAACTAGTTGTCCACGGTTAGATGTACAGAAATAAATTGATAAATATTATCTTGAATCAATCCACGACCCAGTGTATACGTATCTCAGTATTGATCACAACTCAAACTATATATATTTTGGAATCAACCTCAACCCTGTATAGCTAACTTCAACATTCACATATAGAGTGTCTATGGTTGTTCCGAAATATATATAGATGTGTCGACATGATAGGTCGAAAAATTGTATACGTGTCTATGGTATCTCAAGATTACATAATATACAATACAAGTTGATTAAGTTATGGTTGGAATAGATTTTTTACCAATTTTCACGTAGCTAAAATGAGAAAAATTATCCAATCTTGTTTTACCCATAACTTCTTCATTTTAAATCCGTTTTGAGTGAATCAAATTGCTACGGTTTCATATTGAACTCTATTTTATGAATCTAAACAGAAAAAATATAGGTTTATAGTCGGAAAAATAAGTTACAAGTCATTTTTGTAAAGGTAGTCATTTCAGTCGAAAGAACGACGTCTAGATGACCATTTTAGAAAACATACTTCCACTTTGAGTTTAACCATAATTTTTAGATATAGTTTCATGTTCATAATAAAAATCATTTTCTCAGAATAACAACTTTTAAATCAAAGTTTATCATAGTTTTTAATTAACTAACCCAAAACAGCCCGCGGTGTTACTACGACGGCGTAAATCCGGTTTTACGGTGTTTTTCGTGTTTCCAGGTTTTAAATCATTAAGTTAGCATATCATATAGATATAGAAAATGTGTGTAGTTAATTTTAAAAGTCAAGTTAGAAGGATTAACTTTTGTTTGCGAACAAGTTTAGAATTAACTAAACTATGTTCTAGTGATTACGAGTTTAAATCTTCGAATAAGATAGTTTTATATATATGAATTGAATGATGTTATGAACATCATTACTACCTCAAGTTTAGTAGGTAAACCTACTGGAAGTGACAAGAAATGATCTAGCTTCAAAGGATCTTGGATGGCTTGAAAGTTCTTGAAGTAGGATCATGACACAAAAACAAGTTCAAGTAAGATTTTTACTCGAATTAAGATAGTTTATAGTTATAGAAATTGAATCAAAGTTTGAATATGAATATTACCTTGAATAAGAAAGATAACCTACTGTATATAACAAAGGTTTCTTGATCTTAGATGATTACTTGGAATGGATTAGAAAGCTTGGAAGTAAATTAGTAAACTTGAAGGGATTTTTGAAGTGTTCTTGAAGTGTTCTTCCTATGATGATTATAGCTTGATTCTTGAAGTGATTTTTGATGAAGATGATGATTAACTACTGGAAAAATATGTTCATAATAGTGTGTGTGTGTTGAGAGAGAATTAGAAAGAGAATTGGAAGTGAAATGGAGTGAATGATGAGTGGTAATTGGTGAGTGGTGAGTGGGGTTAAAAGGAGTTCTAGTTAGTTGACTAGCTCATGGTAGAAGTTAAAATTGATTAGTCATACATGACATAATCAAGAGTGGAATCTCATGATAGTTCCTATTGGTATATACTCATAGTAAGTACGTTTTGAAGCTGTGTATAATACGGGTAAGAATACGACTAGAATTCTTGATGAAAGAAAAGAATGGAAAAGTAACTGTAACCATTTTCGTTAAGTATGAGTGTTTTGATATATATCTTGAAGTCTTCCAAAAGTATTTTAATACATCTAAATACACTACATGTATATACATTTTAACTGAGTCGTTAAGTCATCGTTAGTCGTTACATGTAAGTGTTGTTTTGAAACCTTTAAGTTAACGATCTCAATTAATGTTGTTAACCCATTATTTATTATATCTAATGAGATGTTAAATTATTATATTATCATGATATTATGATATATTAATATATCTTAATATGATATATATACATTTAAATGTCGTTACAACGATAATCGTTACATATATGTCTCGTTTCGAAATCCTTAAGTTAGTAGTCTTGTTTATATGTATATAACTCATTGTTAATATACTTATGGAGATACTTACTTATCATAATCTCATGTTAACCATATGTATATCCATATATATATATCGTCATGTCGTTTTTACAAGTTTTAACGTTCGTGAATCGCCGGTCAACTTGGGTGGTCATTGTGTATATGAAACATATTTCAATTAATCAAGTATTAACAAGTTTGATTGCTTAACATGTTGGAAACATTTAATCATGTAAATATCAATCTCAATTAATATATATAAACATGGAAAAGTTCGGGTCACTACAAAGTTGCACACATATAAGTTTCTTTTTGTATTAATTACTACCGGAATCTTTATGAAATATTAAGGTTTTGAAACTTGGGCTTAATATATGTTGGGCTACAAATGTTTGGGTTTAAACCGTGACCCATGAAGGTAGTAATAGCAAACAGAAGCAATTATACTGATAAGGAGGTTGATGACTATCCGTTTATGATATGATGATGATGATAGCATGTATGCTAACGATGCTTAAATGATGATGATCGTGAAACTGTGAACGATATGATAATAGGTTATGAAGATGATGATATTGTTACGGGATGATATTGAGGAAAACTAATTATGATAATGATATTGATTATGATGACGGGTTGATTGTGTTAGTGATGATATGATTTGGGTTTTAAGAAAAATAAACAGTTCCACATAGGTTATGTTATTAAAGCCATGAGTTATTCACAGAAAGTAATAGGTGGAGGAGTGGTCTGGAAGGAGGCTTGTTAAGTGAGAGGTCAAACCCGGACTTGGGCATTTTATTTTTAAGGGCTACTTCTTTGAGGTATATTACTTATTACTCATTGATAATGCTAAAAACGAACATATATTTCATAGCATTATTCCTCAAGAAAGACAAGCTTTTAGTTGCAATTGTTCTATTTACAAGTGATATTCGTTTAAATAATAAAAGGTGAAGACAGAAGACAGATTCGACGATTTGAAGACGCAAACGACCAAAAAGCTCAAAAGTACAAAAGACAATCAAAAAGGTTCCAATTATTGATAAGAAACGTCTTGAAATTACAAAAGTACAAGATTCAAAACACAAAGTACAAGATATTAACTTGTACGCGAGGACGTTCGAAAATCCGGAACCGGGACCAGAGTCAACTCTTAACGCTCGACGCAACGGACTAAAAATTACAAGTTAACTATGTATATAAATATAATATAATATATAATTAATTATATTAATTATATATATATTATATATATATATTAAAAACCGTCGGCAGCAAGAAACTCCAAGGGTGTGAGCTGTAAATATATCTCCGCGACTCGCGGAGTTTTAAGGGCATTTTGCCGCGAGTCGCGGAGCCCCAATTTTCAACTCTGGCTATAAAGCCAACCGAATTCTGATCAAATTTCATCATCTTTTTTCTTCTCATTCATACGAGTAATATATATATATATATATATAATTTATATTTTAATTTTAATTTTAATTTTAAATCCTAATAATAAGGGTATGTTAGCGAATGTTGTAAGGGTGTAAGTCGAAATTCTGTCCGTGTAACGCTACGCTATTTTTAATCATTGTAAGTTATGTTCAACCTTTTTACATTAATGTCTCGTAGCTAAGTTATTATTATGCTTATTTAAAACGAAGTAATCATGATGTTGGGCTAATTACTAAAATTGGGTAATTGGGCTTTGTACCATAATTGGGGTTTGGACAAAAGAACGACACTTGTGGAAATTAGACTATGGGCTATTAATGGGCTTTATATTTGTTTAACTAAATGAAAGTTTGTTAATGTTAATATAAAGAATTACAATTGGGCGTCCCTATAAATTACCATATACACTCGATCGGACACGATGGGCGGGGTATTTATATGTACGAATAATCGTTCATTTAACCGGACACGGGAATGGATTAATAGCCACTAGAATAATTAAAACAGGGGTGAAATTACATTCAAGGGTAATTGGTGTAATTGTTAACAAAGTAGTAAAACCTTGGTTTACACGCAGTCGATAACCTGGTGTATTCATTAAACAAAGTATTAAAACCTTGTTACAATTCGAATCCCCAATTAGTTGGAATATTTAACTTCGGGTATAATAATAATTTGACGAGGACACTTGCAATTTATATTTATGACTGATGGACTGTTATGGACAAAAACCAGACGGACATATTAAATAATCCAGGACAAAGGACAATTAACCCATGGGCATAAAACTAAAATCAACACGTCAAACATCATGATTACGGAAGTTTAAATAAGCATAATTCTTTTATTTCATATTTAATTTCCTTTATTTTATATTTAATTGCACTTCTAATTATCGCACTTTTATTTATTGTTATTTTATTTTTAATTATCGTACTTTTATTTATCGCAATTTTATTTTATCGCATTTTTATTATTCGCAATTTCATTATCGTTATTTACTTTACGCTTTAATTTAAGTCTTGTATTTATTTTATATTTTACATTAGGTTTTAACTGCGACTAAAGTCTTAAAATCGACAAACCGGTCATTAAACGGTAAAAACCCCCCTTTATAATAATAATATTACTTATATATATATTTGTATTTTTATAAAAGTAAACTAATATAGCGTTGAGCTTTGTTTAAAGATTTCCCTGTGGAACGAACCGGACTTACTAAAAACTACACTACTGTACGATTAGGTACACTGCCTATAAGTGTTGTAGCAAGGTTTAAGTATATCCATTCTATAAATAAATAAATATCTTGTGTAAAATTGTATCGTATTTAATAGTATTTTTCTAGTAAAATATTAACTATTTTATATACACCTCGCTTTCACATCAAGTATTTTTGGCGCCGCTGCCGGGGAACACTCTTAAAAGCCGGAAGCGCAACGCTAATAAAAAAAAAAAAAAAGATTTTTAGTTACTTTTATTAAAAGTCGTTTTTGTAAAAATACGTTTTAAATATTCGAAAAAATAAAAAAAAAAAACAAAAATATAAGTATTTTTTAGATTTTGTTAAATATTTAAGTCTTATAAGTTTCTTTATTCCTATTTTAGTTTATAAAAATATAAGTTTTATTTTAAAACCTTTTATTTATTTTAAAAAAAAAAAAAAAAAAAAAAACAGAAAACATAAAATAATAAAAAAAAAATAAAGAAAACGCGTAAAAACTCAACCCTGTCAGCTGAATTTCTGATCCCCGCGACTCGCGGGGTTTTATTCTTTATTTGCCGCGACTCGCGGAGCTACTCTGACACGCGCACAGGAAGCCCTAAAACTGCATTAATTACGGGTTTTAATTTATTATTATTATTATTTAAACCTTAATTATTATTATTATTATTAGTTTTATTTTTATTTTTACTTTTTATTTTATTTATATATTTTAGTTAAATTAGTTTTATTAAAATTGTAAAATTAGTAGTTTTATTAAAAAATAAATAATATAAAAATAATATTTTTATAAAAATTGTACTTTTTACAACTTTTTGTATATTTTTATATTTTGTACCTTTTTAATCGTTGTAGCGTAATATTTGTATTTTTAGCTCATATTTAATTTTAAACTTAGTTTTTGCTATAGTTATTTTTACTCTTAGATTTTTAGGCTTTGCCGTAGAATTCCTTAAGTGCTTTTTCTTTAGACTAAGATTTAGGTGCTTTAGAATTTTGCAACGCCTTTTTAAGTTTTAGTTTCTTTTTAAGTTATTTCCATTTGGGATTTAGTTTTTCCTTGTAAGCTTTAATATTTTTAGACCTTTTACTATGTATCAATTATCATTCCAATTAGTAATTTCAATTTGCGATTATAATTTTAAGTTAGTTGTAGTAATAAGGTTAGGTTAGTTAAGTATTTTTAAGTTTTGATAAGTTTCTTTTATTTTTCCGTCACCTTTTATTTTTCAACCATTTTTTTTTTCCTTTTCTACCTTTTTCGACGAACTCTTTTTCTTTCTTATTTCTCGCTATTCTAGTTTTTAGGACTTAGAATTTTTTTCTACTTCTTATCTAAATTTCTTAAAATTACGAAAACTTATTTTAAGTGGTTAAATTAATAGACATCAAAATTTTCTGGTTCGTAGTAATAGTTGGATTTGTACGTGGACCGGGTTATTGGAGCCAAACAGTCCTCAATTATATTGAGACCAAACGAATCCTGCCCCTCTGCTGCATCTTTTGGCTATTCGAAACGTGGGCAAAATCAGAAAAGTCTATTGATTGGATAACTTATTATAATTTTTCTTTCCTTTTAAAAACTAATAGGATATTCAGTGAATGCACCGAGCAAGACGTTCATCACCTTTTGTACGTTCACCACCTGTAACTCGATCAAGACATCGTTTAACAAATATAACCGCCGTTGATTTTTCTTTAGAATCGTCATCCAGTCGACCAAGTACTTCAGTTCAAATTTCCGATAATCCAGTTTTTGAAACAAACCTCACAATTGAGAATCCAGAGAATATTCAGGAACGGTTCGTAGATCCTGAACCATTAAACTTTCCTCCGGAACCACCAATCATTCAAACAGAGATTGTTGAGGAACGAACTATTAAATCAGAATCATCTAGTGATACCGATTCAACAAATTCAATTATGGAGAATCTGGAACCTTTAAGTATGGAAGACCGAATGAGAGCTAAACGCACTGGCCAAGGTCACGCAATTACTCATCCAGACATTAATGCGCCAGATTATGAAATCAAAGGACAAATTCTACACATGGTGACTAATCAATGCCAATTTAGTGGTGCGCCGAAGGAAGATCCAAATGAACATCTACGTACCTTTAATAGGATCTGCACACTATTTAAAATACGAGAAGTGGAGGATGAACAGATATATCTCATGTTATTTCCCTGGACTTTAAAGGGAGAAGCCAAAGATTGGTTGGAATCGTTACCTGAAGGAGCGATCGATACATGGGATGTTTTAATTGACAAATTTCTTAAACAATTCTTTCCTGCATCTAAAGCCGTAAGACTTCAAGCAGAAATTGTTACGTTTACACAGAAGCCAAATGAAACTCTATATGAGGCGTGGACAAGATATGGAAAGTTGTTAAGAGGATGTCCGCAACATGGTTTAGACACCTGTCAAATAGTACAAATATTCTACCGAGGATGCGACATCACTACAAGAAAAGATATAGATATAGCAGCTGGTGGTTCGATTATGAAGAAAACCGAAACTGATGCTTACAAAATTATTGATAACACTGCTTCCCACTCACATGAGTGGCACCAAGAAAAAGACATCATTAGATCATCTAAAGCAGCTAGAGCAGATTCTAGCCATGACTTAGATTCCATTTCCGCAAAGATAGATGCTTTCGAGAGACGAATGGAAAAGATGACTAAGGATATTCACTCAATACGAATTAGTTGTGAGCAGTGTGGAGGACCACATTTGACAAAAGATTGTCTCAATATTGAATTAACAATGGAACAAAGAGAGAATATTTCATACATAAACCAAAGGCCTGGAAATAATTATCAGAATAATTATCAACCGCCAAGACCAATTTACAATCAAAACCAGAATTATAACCGAAATATTCCATACAACAACCAACAAGGTCCTAGCAATCAACAAGTATCCAATAATACTTACAATCAGCAAAGACCTAATTTTCAAAACAAACCACCACAACAAACCGATGATAAAAAGCCAAATTTAGAAGATATGATGACGAAGCTAGTTGAAACTCAAACGCAGTTTTTCACATCTCAAAAACAAACCAATGAACAAAATGCTCAAGCATTTAAAAATCAACAAGCTTCTATTCAAAATCTGGAACAAGAAGTAAGTAACCTAGCAAGGTTAATAGGTGAAAGAAAATCGGGAAGTTTACCAAGCGATACAAATGCTAACCCCCGGAATGAAACAGCTAAAGCTATTACCACAAGAAGTGGTACAACACTTAAACCACCTGAAATACCTGTAACTTCTGATGAAACTATTCCTACTCCACAAGAACCACGACCTGATCAAGATAAGGAAAAAGAACCGGTAGTTGAAAAGGTTAATGAAGATAACACAGTTAAGGATAAACCTTATGTTAAACCATACCAACCACCACTTCCTTACCCGAGTAAAATGAAGAAAGAGAAACTTGAAGCCGAGCAATCCAAATTCTTGGATATGTTTAAACAGATAAATGTAAATCTTCCTTTCATTGATGTGATTTCAGGAATGCCTAGATATGCTAAATTCTTGAAAGATCTAATCTCAAATAGAAAGAAAATGGAAGAACTCTCGGCTGTTACTATGAATGCCAATTGTTCAGCAGTGCTGTTGAATAAGATACCAGAAAAACTATCTGATCCAGGAAGTTTCACAATTCCATGTTTTCTGGGTAGTCTTAGTTCAATAGAAGCATTGGCAGACTTAGGTGCTAGTATAAATCTAATGCCGTATTCACTATACGCTAAACTAGACCTTGGAGAATTGAAACCAACCAGAATAAGCATACAACTAGCCGATAGATCAATAAAATATCCTAGAGGGATAATGGAGAACATGCTAGTTAAAGTTGGTACTTTAGTATTTCCAGTAGATTTTGTTGTTTTGGACATGGAAGAAGATTCTCAAGTTCCTCTCATATTAGGAAGACCATTCTTAAACACGGCTAAAGCAATGATAGACGTGTTCGGTAAGAAACTGACCCTAAGTATAGAGGATGAGAGTGTTACCTTTTCAGTTGATAGAGCAATGCAACAACCACAATCTGCAGATGATACATGTTATTATATTCAAACTATAGATGCACATGCAGAATTATTAGAAGAATTTCCAGAATTACAAGGAACAGGAGAATGTTCTTTAGGAGAAGGTAATGAACCAATTGATGAAGCTGAAATGTTAGCTACACTTATAGCTAATGGATATGAACCAACAACAGAAGAAATTCAAATGCTAAAAGAAGAAGACAAATATCGATATAAATCATCGATAGAAGAACCTCCGAAATTAGAGTTAAAGCCACTTCCAAACCATTTGGAATACGCTTATTTACATGGTGAATCTGAATTACCTGTAATAATATCGTCTTCTCTTACTGAAAATGAGAAATCACAACTCATTTCTGTGTTGAAAGCTCATAAACCAGCCATTGCATGGAAGATTCATGATATTAAAGGAATAAGTCCTTCGTATTGCACACATAAAATCCTTATGGAAGAAGATCATAAAACGTATGTGCAACGCCAAAGAAGACTAAATCCTAATATGCAAGATGTAGTTAAGAAAGAGATTATTAAACTGCTAGATGCAGGTTTGATATATCCAATTTCTGATAGTCCATGGGTAAGCCCAGTTCAATGCGTGCCTAAGAAGGGTGGCATGACTGTCATTACAAATGAGAAAAATGAGCTTATTCCTACTAGGACTGTAACAGGATGGCGTGTATGTATTGATTATAGAAAATTAAATGACGCCACCAGAAAAGATCACTTTCCCTTACCTTTCATAGATCAAATGTTGGAAAGATTAGCCGGAAATAGTTACTATTGTTTTCTAGATGGATTTTCCGGATATTTTCAAATTCCAATAGCACCCGAAGATCAAGAGAAAACCACATTCACGTGCCCTTATGGTACTTTTGCTTACAAAAGAATGCCATTTGGACTTTGCAACGCCCCTGCAACCTTTCAAAGGTGCATGATGGCGATTTTTCACGACATGATAGAAGAATGCATGGAAGTATTCATGGATGACTTTTCAGTCTTCGGTGATACATTTAAATCATGTCTAGTTAATCTGGAACGAATGCTAATTAGATGCGAAAAATCAAATCTAGTACTTAATTGGGAGAAATGCCATTTCATGGTTAAAGAAGGCATCGTTCTTGGACATAAAATTTCAAAAGAAGGAATCGAAGTGGATAGAGCTAAAGTAGATGTAATTGCTAAACTTCCACATCCCACCAATGTTAGAGGAGTTAGGAGTTTTCTAGGGCATGCCGGTTTTTACCGACGTTTCATAAAAGATTTTTCTAAAATTGCCACTCCTATGAATAAACTCCTAGAAAAGGATGCGCCATTCATCTTTTCAGATGAGTGTATCAAATCTTTTAATATTCTTAAAGAGAAACTCACTAATGCACCGATCATGATAACACCAAATTGGAATCTACCATTTGAACTAATGTGCGATGCAAGTGATTTTGCAATGGGAGCCGTTTTAGGACAAAGGATTGAAAAACGATTTCAACCTATATATTATGCTAGCAAGACATTACAAGGAGCACAAACGAACTATACAACTACTGAAAAAGAACTCCTTGCTATTGTCTTTGCTTTTGACAAATTTCGATCATATCTCGTTCTAGCAAAAACGGTGGTCTATACCGACCATTCTGCTCTTAGATACCTATTTTCAAAACAAGATGCTAAACCAAGATTAATCCATTGGATCTTACTCTTACAAGAGTTTGATATTGAAATCCGAGATAAAAAAGGAGCAGAAAATCTCGCCGCTGATCATCTTTCTCGTCTTGAAAATCCCGAATTAGAAGTTCTGAATGAATCGGCCATACAAGACAACTTTCCTGATGAATATCTATTGAAGATAGATTATAAAGAAATCCCATGGTTTGCAGACTATGCAAACTACTTAGTTTGTGGATTCCTTGAAAAAGGATTATCGTACCAAAGACGAAAGAAATTCTTCAGTGATATAAAACACTATTTCTGGGAAGATCCACATCTGTTTAAAAGTTGTCCCGATGGAATAATACGCCGATGTGTATTTGGAAATGAAGCTAGTAAAATTTTAAACCATTGTCACACAGGACCAACAGGAGGGCATTATGGGCCTCAACTAACAGCAAGAAAAGTTTATGAAGCTGGATTCTATTGGCCTACAATTTACAAAGACGCACACCTTCTTTGCAAATCCTGTGATGCATGTCAAAGGGCCGGAAAAATAAGTCAACGTGATGAAATGCCACAAAATGTCATCCAAGTATGTGAAGTATTTGACATTTGGGGTATTGACTTTATGGGTCCATTTCCAAAATCTCATAATAATCTATATATACTCGTAGCCATTGATTATGTATCTAAATGGGCGGAAGCACAAGCTCTCCCAACTAACGATGCACGAGTTGTAGTCAACTTTTTAAAACGTCTTTTTGCAAGGTTTGGAACACCGAAAGCTTTAATAAGTGATCGGGGAACTCATTTTTGTAATAATCAACTTGAGAAAGTTCTTAAAAGATATGGAGTAACTCATAAAATCTCCACCGCATATCATCCACAAACAAGTGGACAAGTTGAAAATACAAACCGAGCTTTAAAACGTATTCTAGAGAAAACCGTAGGATCAAATCCGAAGGAATGGTCCATTAAATTGGAGGATGCACTCTGGGCTTTTAGAACAGCCTACAAAACTCCAATTGGAAACACACCTTTTAGACTTGTTTATGGAAAAGCATGTCATCTTCCAGTAGAAATTGAACACAAAGCATTTTGGGCTTTGAAGACATGTAATCTTGATTTACATGAAGCCGGACGTCTACGATTAAGTCAACTAAACGAATTAGAAGAATTAAGACATGAAGCATACGAAAATTCGTTAATCTATAAAGAAAGAACGAAGAAATGGCATGATAAAAGAATCAGAAGTTCAAAAGAATTTAAAGAAGGAGACAGAGTTCTTCTTTTCAATTCACGATTCAAGCTATTTCCTGGAAAATTGAAATCAAGATGGTCTGGACCATTCATAGTCAAAAGAGTTTTCCCATACGGAACGATAGAATTAATAAATTCAAATGGGATTGAATTTAAAGTTAATGGTCACAGAGTTAAACATTACATACATGGTCCGATGGAAGTCGACAACAAAGTTAATCACAATTTCGATACCACAGCTAACTAAGTGTGGGGAGAATCAAGTCTTTAAAGGATAATATGTATTTCTGTTAGAGTTAGATTGTCTGTTTTCGTGTAGTTCTCGAAAATAGAACACGTATGGTCTTTCCCTAGCAGACCCTAAAGAACTAGTCTTCTCCCCCCATTCTGAATTTTTATTTTTTTAGGTTTTTACGAAATGAAGACTGCCTGTGAACTAAACCATGGTCTAATGCTACACGCTTTGATCACTAAAAGAAATAATGATATACTACCGAGTGAATTAGTATCAGTAATCAGAGAAAGAATGGACGGAGTTAGAAAAGGATCCAGATGCGAAGATAATAAGTTACAATTTGGTAAAGGAAAATCAAAATCCGCAGCAAAAAGAAGAGCACGACACCTAGAACGATGTCATAAATGCGGAAAATGGTCACATGGAGGTAAATGTTCAAATAATCAAACCTATTCAAATACCGAATTTGTTACTTTATGCAGAGACGGACCGTTCATATGTTTAGAAGAAAAGACAATGAATGCTCGAGGTTACGCCTATGCAGCCATGGAAAACCAATTAAACCGACTATCTTATGAATATAATAGATCATATAACTAAGAAATCTATTTCACAGGTATGTCTGTACAGTTTTTATTTTTATTTATTTTTAACCTTTTGATAATAAACGCTAATTTGTTCGCTAAAAAGTATTAAATTGGTATTAAATAAAATTAGGTTTGGCGACCGAAATTATTGATATCATTCAAAAATTTATTACATCACTGCGAAATTTAACGTTTATTCTTAAGGTATAAATATCTTTAATCAATCAACCCAAAATATTTCAAAAATTCGTCATGAGTTAAATTAGGTCTTGGAACCGAAATTACTTTACCGAAAAGAGGGGCGCATATTTTTGATAATATTTGATTGATTAAAGTGGGATAAAAAGACAAAAAGATTTTTAATTTTATTTTTACCATGTTTTTAATCTTAATATTTAAACCTTAAATTAATATTGTAAACTTTATAAAAACAATATATTTAAAATTATAAATATTTGAAAAAAAAAATTAATATAAGTTTGATATGAATTTATAAATTTTTAAATTAAGTTTGGTGTGAATTTTTAATTTTAAAATATGAAATTTTAATTTTATGCATTTCAAATTTTAAGTTTGGTGTGAATTTTTAATTTTTAAATTTTTAATTTTGAATTTTATATTTAAGTTGTGTGAATTTAAAAACAAAAATTTACTTTATCTCATTAAGTTAAGAATATGATTTTTAAAATTCGTCGTAAGTTGAAGACTAGGTCTTTGAACCGAAATTGCTTTACCCGAGGGAGGGACGAGAACTTTTATTATCATTATTTTTAATCT
Source organism: Rutidosis leptorrhynchoides (assembly GCF_046630445.1). NCBI lineage: Eukaryota > Viridiplantae > Streptophyta > Magnoliopsida > Asterales > Asteraceae > Rutidosis > Rutidosis leptorrhynchoides. The sequence goes on along the minus strand of NC_092335.1, from coordinate 147,852,273 downwards.
TATTGATTTAAAGTATGCCAAAAACATTAAAAAAAACCCAAAAATCTTAGCTTTTAAAACAATCACTACAAAAAGACAAATTTTAAAATTTTGTCGAGGGACGGACTAGGACATCGATCCGAAACGACCTCGTCCTAAATAACAAGGGAAACAAAATTTTAAAATTAAATACTTAATTGTTTTATAAGTTAAAGATTATATATAAAAAAAAAAAAAAAAAAAAAAAACTCCGCGACTCGCGGAGTTTTAAGTGCAAACCTCCGCGACTCGCGGAGGGACCAAATTACAGAAAAAAAAATAAAAGAGCTGCACGATCAGTTCACTCAACCCACACAAAAACACACAAAAACACAGCGAAATAGCTGCGAAAAAACCCCGAAAAACCACCCAAAAACACCTCAAAAATCCCAATTTTTAACCGTTAATCACCAAATTTTTTGCTAAAATCATGTTGAGAAGGATGATATCTAAGAACTACTCAAGAAAAATGGTAAATTTCTACACCTAAACACCATTTAATTCGAAATTTTGTGTTCTTGAGCTATTTTTCCCCAAATTGATTTTGATGCTTTTTAGTGTAATTAGACTTAAATTGTTTATGTATTATGCTTGTATAACCTAGATTGATGCTGTTTAACATGATTAGAAGCCTTAAACTTCAAATTTTGAATAATCTAGGGTTTGTGTTCTTGAGCAATTTGGGGCTTTTTGATATAAACAGGTTATGGCCGATTTTTGTCATGAATTGTTGCTAAATTGAATAGTGTAACATGTCTAGGTAGTTAAATGATCCAAACTTTGAGCCTAAACATGATTTTGAGAATTAAAGTGGACTTTTTCAAGTCTAAAATTCATGAACTTGATTTTTGAAAGATAATGCCATTTGAGACTTGTTTGATTGCTAGTAATGATTATTTTGACATGTTATTTGAGTTGAATGCTTATGAACTTGGCGAAAATTTTCGTATATGCTTATTTGAAAAAGTGTAGATTTGATAAAAATGTGAAAATAAGCTTAAGTTTGATATAAATTGATAATGTCATTGTAATTATTTTGATTGATGATTTTGCTGACACTAATGCATATTTGGATGCACAAAATTTGTGTTTGATGTGTTTTGCAGAATGAAAGGGGTGAATCTTCATCCCAAGCCCGCCATGCTCCTGCTGAGAATTTGGAACAACAGGAGGTAGATAACTACTACAAGCAGGATGTACCTCATCCAGTCATGACCTTTTCAGATATGCACTTGGAACAGTTGCACCCGAACCTGAGATTTGACAGACTTTGGATAGATTATCCAAAATATCAACGGGGTTTGCATACTCTTCATTCCAAGGTTGTTGAGGTACCAAGGGTCATAGAATGGGGACCCTTGGAAGCTGTAGAATTGGCCGGGCCAATTAGGGAATTACTTGTACAGAGGTATGGTAATTCTTCTTTTAATGACTGGATATGTTTATTCACCATACACAGACCTGTATATAAAGTATGGTGTGAAGAGTTGTTATGTAGTATAGAGTTGAATGATCGGGTAGCTAGTTTAACCGATCGTTCTTTTATTAGATTTTTGTTAGGCGGTTCGATGCGCCACATGTCTTTACTGGACATGGCTCAGGCTTTACGTATATATACGCCTGAGGAATTAGCGTCTGCCGATTGTAGAGGATTGATACTAAACGGTAGAAAGATAGATGAGAATTTTGATACACACGGTGTGTGGAGTCAAATGACAAGCCATCACCGTTTCAAAGGGGGAAACTACTCTTATTTGGATATAGATAGAGCCGAATTAAGAGTAATACATAGGTTTTTAGCTAATTCGATTACACAAAGGGGTAAAAACAAAGAAAAGGTAAATGAACAAGATTTGTTTTACCATATGTGTATTCGAGACCCACACAGCGCTGTAAGTATACCATATTGTGTGGGTTATTATTTATCAGCTATGGTTCGGGGGATGCGTCCACATAGCATAATAGGAGGTGGTATTTTTATTACTTTGATTGGTGAATATCTCGGTGTGGATATAAGTCGGGGGGGATTATTAGTAGAAGAGCCGGAACCCCGCGACACTATAGGTTTAAATGTATACCATGGTGCGAAAGTTTTGAAGCGGCGAAATAACGCCGCAGTACGATACAATGGTAGACATCCACAGGTAGAGAGAAACCAGGAACAAGGTAATGTAGGAGGGGGGAATGAGATGCAAGAAATGCATAGGTTTATAGCTTCTCAGGAATACGAAAATGCTAGACAGAGGGCATTTGAAGATTGGCAAGTTCATCAGAACCAGATCATAGCGCATTGCCAACATATAGGTAGAAACTATATTCCTACACCGAAACCCGTCTTCCCTCCTTGGTCGATAGAGATGCAGCCACCATATCCTACGTATGACCCTGCCGAAGCATTCTATAGCACTTATGGTTATGCGTGGAACCCCTATTGGTACCAATATCATCCTTAGTTTACTTATTTTTTTTATTTTGTAATTTGTAATTATTGATATGTTTAATATTTTTGTTAATATTGTAATCATTTTTATAATTATCTAACTTTTATTCTTAGATTCTAATAATTTTTGAATGTGGGGTAATAAACCAAACTTCAAAAATATGTATATATGTTTGCAGTTTATCTTATGTACACAACAGGGTAAAACAACGCATTTTCAAAGACTGGCATTAAGTTCAGCAAAAGCAACTAATTTTGACGACAAGATGCAAAATATATGTGAAATAACAACAAGACGGAATGAACAAATGATGTGCACCATTTATCATTCAGCAAACAAACGCCAATATATTTGGAAACTTTGGTAAAAATTTAATCATTTTCACACAAATCACCCTCAATAATTTAAATTGTTACTGATTTCTTGCAAATGAGGGCATTGCAAGATCTTAAGTGTGGGAAGGGATTAAATTCTTTCGGATTTTAAAATTTTTATATTAAACACTTGGTTACCATTAAAAATACTAGTAAAGCAGTAGTTGTATTAGAATCTAGTGCTCTCTGATAAAAAAGAACAGCCCTAGTCTTATATACTGACTACCCAATTCTAGTAAAATTTTTCAAAATTAAATGAATTAAAATCATGTTTATACATATTTATGAACGATAAAACTAGGTTTTAACACCGAAATTATTGTTACCTCGGAAAGGACATAAATTGAGAAACAAACTAAAATGTTAAAATTCATTTAAAATGGAATAGAGAACGATAAAAAGGAAAATAAAAGCCAAGTGTGGGAAAATTTACCAAGTTATTTTAAATATATGTCACATATATCTGTAACAAATAACTGAAAATACTTTTGCTTTGGACTAAACTAAACTGTTTTACCCGATGAAAGAAAAGAAGAGATGGATCTACACGATGAATCAATTCCATCATTAAAAGGAAGTAAAGTCTTCCGAAAAAGACACGCGCTTCTTGATTTAGGTCATGAAGTTGTCATTCAGACCAGCTGTAGGTTGACGAAAAATCTAGAAAAGTCATCACTAAAATCAGCAGGAAATCCACGGACCTCAGTATTAAACAGGGTTGCCAAGTGGTCAGATTTATCCTAATCATGATGAGAAGGATTTATCTCGTACAATGGGGGGGCACCATGCAAATTAGCTGGATAAGACTAATGAATCAGATCCCCAGAAAGGATAATCTCCTTAAAGATTAAAAATCAGCTTTTAAGACTGATATTACTCAATCCTAGAGATTGACCTTAAAGATTGAGAATTCAAACTCATGGAATTCAATGATATCTAAACTCGAGCTTAAACGAGAAAATATTTTGATCAAAATTACAAACCGATTTGTTTTCTGAAAACCCTATTTTCAATGCGTTCATTACCATTGAACGTAAAATCCTAGGAATTCACCTGGAATTCATTAGGTCACCTGAACTAAATCGGGTGTCAACCGTAAGAACGGTGGTTGCATAGCATGGTCAAAGACAGGACCTTGTGCCAGACCGAAAAAATTATAAGGGTGAGCTTTACTATTGCTCCTACCAAGGATAGTAATTGCGTCCGACACGTTATAGACCATAATCAAAAGCATGTCACGGGACATTGCCTTAAACAGTTGCTTGTTCAACGCTTTCCTTTACAACCGGACGGTAGTTTGCCGAAAGGTGATATACGGGACAAGTAAACTGGACGTGTTGCTTTCCAAATACAAGGTTAGCAAGTGGGTGACACAAAACCGCAAGTTTTGAGCTAAAATTTTCAAATCTGAAACCCACCAAACCCACAAAAATATTTTGCAAACACCGGTAAAGGGTTATTCCGGAAAACTTATCTAGGGTAAAAACTAGATTTAGATTTCAAAAGATCAAATGTTTTCATAAAGATCCAATTTCCTTAATGGATCTAAATTTTTATAGTCATGTGGGACTGTAAACCATATAGTTACTACCATTGTTTATACCGCCGTATAGAAATCACTGATGTACAAAGTGTGAAGAATAAAGAAGTGATTCTAGTATTTCAAGACAATATTGCTTGAGGACAAGCAACGCTCAAGTGTGGGAATATTTGATAATGCTAAAAACGAACATATATTTCATAGCATTATTCCTCAAGAAAGACAAGCTTTTAGTTGCAATTGTTCTATTTACAAGTGATATTCGTTTAAATAATAAAAGGTGAAGACAGAAGACAGATTCGACGATTTGAAGACGCAAACGACCAAAAAGCTCAAAAGTACAAAAGACAATCAAAAAGGTTCCAATTATTGATAAGAAACGTCTTGAAATTACAAAAGTACAAGATTCAAAACACAAAGTACAAGATATTAAATTGTACGCGAGGACGTTCGAAAATCCGGAACCGGGACCAGAGTCAACTCTTAACGCTCGACGCAACGGACTAAAAATTACAAGTTAACTATGTATATAAATATAATATAATATATAATTAATTATATTAATTATATATATATTATATATATATATTAAAAACCGTCGGCAGCAAGAAACTCCAAGGGTGTGAGCTGTAAATATATCTCCGCGACTCGCGGAGTTTTAAGGGCATTTTGCCGCGAGTCGCGGAGCCCCAATTTTCAACTCTGGCTATAAAGCCAACCGAATTCTGATCAAATTTCATCATCTTTTTTCTTCTCATTCATACGAGTAATATATATATATATATAATTTATATTTTAATTTTAATTTTAATTTTAAATCCTAATAATAAGGGTATGTTAGCGAATGTTGTAAGGGTGTAAGTCGAAATTCTGTCCGTGTAACGCTACGCTATTTTTAATCATTGTAAGTTATGTTCAACCTTTTTACATTAATGTCTCGTAGCTAAGTTATTATTATGCTTATTTAAAACGAAGTAATCATGATGTTGGGCTAATTACTAAAATTGGGTAATTGGGCTTTGTACCATAATTGGGGTTTGGACAAAAGAACGACACTTGTGGAAATTAGACTATGGGCTATTAATGGGCTTTATATTTGTTTAACTAAATGAAAGTTTGTTAATGTTAATATAAAGAATTACAATTGGGCGTCCCTATAAATTACCATATACACTCGATCGGACACGATGGGCGGGGTATTTATATGTACGAATAATCGTTCATTTAACCGGACACGGGAATGGATTAATAGCCACTAGAATAATTAAAACAGGGGTGAAATTACATTCAAGGGTAATTGGTGTAATTGTTAACAAAGTAGTAAAACCTTGGTTTACACGCAGTCGATAACCTGGTGTATTCATTAAACAAAGTATTAAAACCTTGTTACAATTCGAATCCCCAATTAGTTGGAATATTTAACTTCGGGTATAATAATAATTTGACGAGGACACTTGCAATTTATATTTATGACTGATGGACTGTTATGGACAAAAACCAGACGGACATATTAAATAATCCAGGACAAAGGACAATTAACCCATGGGCATAAAACTAAAATCAACACGTCAAACATCATGATTACGGAAGTTTAAATAAGCATAATTCTTTTATTTCATATTTAATTTCCTTTATTTTATATTTAATTGCACTTCTAATTATCGCACTTTTATTTATTGTTATTTTATTTTTAATTATCGTACTTTTATTTATCGCAATTTTATTTTATCGCATTTTTATTATTCGCAATTTCATTATCGTTATTTACTTTACGCTTTAATTTAAGTCTTGTATTTATTTTATATTTTACATTAGGTTTTAACTGCGACTAAAGTCTTAAAATCGACAAACCGGTCATTAAACGGTAAAAACCCCCCTTTATAATAATAATATTACTTATATATATATTTGTATTTTTATAAAAGTAAACTAATATAGCGTTGAGCTTTGTTTAAAGATTTCCCTGTGGAACGAACCGGACTTACTAAAAACTACACTACTGTACGATTAGGTACACTGCCTATAAGTGTTGTAGCAAGGTTTAAGTATATCCATTCTATAAATAAATAAATATCTTGTGTAAAATTGTATCGTATTTAATAGTATTTTTCTAGTAAAATATTAACTATTTTATATACACCTCGCTTTCACATCACTCATTATTATTATTATTAATATTGTTATTACTAAGTATTATCATTAAGTATTAAGAGTATTATTAATATTATTATTATTAACATAGGTATTATGATCATTATCATGATTACGATTATTATTATTATTATTATTATTATTATTATTATTATTATTATTATTATTATTATTATTATTATTATTATTATTATTATTATTTTGAAAACGATACAAATTATTTTTATTAACATTAGTATTAGTATCATTATTAACAATATCATTTTTATTATTAGTAAATCATTATTTTCAAAACTATCATTTTAACAAATAAATATTTAGTATATAAAAATATACTTATTACATATACTATAACTATATCAATATTACATATATATTATATATTAAACCTAATAACAATATTTACATAAATATTTACATATAACAAATTTTTGATTTAACAATATAACACTAACTATATTGATACATATGTATTAGTATAAATATATGTACAAATATTAATATACAAAATAAATAAATAAATAAATAAATAAATAAATATATATATATATATATATATATATATATATATATATATATATATATATATATATATATATATATATATATATATATATATATATATATATATATATAACCTTTGAAATAACAAATATATTACTAAATTAAATAAGTAATATATATATAAACTAGTTTGATTATTATTACATGTTAAATTATATGTGTTAATATATATACTTGATATAGGTTCGTGAATCCGAGGCCAACCTTGCATTGTTCAGTACAGTCGTATGCATATTTTTACTACAAAATATCGTATAGTGAGTTCATTTGCTCCCTTTTACTCTTTACATTTTTGGGACTGAGAATACATGCGCTGTTTTTACAACTGCTTTATTAAATGCCTTTGAAATCTATATTTTTGGACTGAAATGCTATTATAAATGTTTGACGAGATAGACACAAGCAAAACATTCCTCGAATGAATTATTATGCAGACAGAAATTCTGTGGATTATTATTGAGTTAGTTGGACGTTATAATTGCCACTAATTGTTGTGAATATTTTCCCCTGATTATTATTGCTTGGTAACTTAAGAATTAGAATCGGGTATGGCCCTAATTCACGCGAATCCTAAAGGTAGGTATCGGGTTTAACACCCCCACCCAGAATGTTCACTAGACGGAAGGGCTAGTGGGCGTGGTGTTTAGTACTTCGAAGTTTATATATCTTATACAGACTAGATGTTCTGTTTTGGGGATTATTATTGATGCGCATTATATGTTAAGGTCGGTTATCAAGCCAAGCAATGAATGCAAAGTGAATGTTATGTATCGAGAGAATGATTTTTATACACAGGTTATGTGTATTATATTTTGTGCACGAGATATGTGTACGGTTATTTAAAAATCGAGAGGCAACCTATGGGGGAGAAAAGGATACGAACCTACTATGCTAAGCATTATGAAAAATGGTTTCGTACACGAGATAGGTGTACTGAATTTAAATCTTGTGGTCTATCAAAATGATGAATTTTATTATTTATTATAAACCTATGAACTCACCAACCTTTTGGTTGACACTTTAAAGCATGTTTATTCTCAGATATGAAAGAAATCTTCCGCTGTGCATTTACTCATTTTAAAGATATTACATGGAGTCGTTCATGGCATATAGAGGTCAGTACCTCGCAATGGGACCATCTGCTGAAGACTTCGTCTAGGTGAATTAGGATGGGTCACTACACAACGGTACACCGAGATATCAGATAGGCAGTTTCCCCTCCTCGAACTTCATGATCGCCATAATCTGCCCCTTCATTTGGTTCGAAACGTGAGCAAAACAAATCGGAACTTTTGACTAGACTAGGAACTAAGCCAGAGCAATTTTTAAACTCCTCCAAAGAATCCGCCAAGACCTTGACTGATACTTTGTTCGCATAAGAAAAGAGAAACAAATCATCAGCGAAACAAAGGTTGACAATCTTTTGTTGTTCACACTTGGGATGAAACCGAAAACCTGGAGATTTAGAAACATTGTGAGACAACATTAAGGTAAGAACTTCCATGACAAGAGTAAACAAATATGGTGACAACAGATCTCCTTGACGGAGACCCCTTTTTCCTTTGAAATAACCATGAAGGTTACCGTTGATACAAATAGAAAACGATGTTTTCGTAACACAAGCCATAATCCATTTTATCATCACCTTATGAAAGCCAAAATGATGTAAAATCTCCTTAAGAAACCGCCAATCTATTGTATCATACACCTTCTGAATATCTATTTTGAAAGCACATCTAGGTTTACCCCTTATTTAAATAGTTACGCATAAGCTCATGAGTCAACATGATGTTATCCGAGATACGTCACCCTGGAATAAATGCTGACTGATTGATATTCACAATATCCCCCAAACTATTAGTGATTCGAGTAGTAAGAATCTTGCTAATTCATTTATAAAGCACGTTACAACAAGATATGGGTCGATAACCACTTACTCTACTCGGTTGGGAAACCTTCGGCAACAAAGCTACAATCGTATGGTTAAGCTCCTTTAAAATCTGGCCATTAGTAAGAACTCTTTCACCGCACTACAAACGTCATCGCCGATAATATCCCATGCGTTCTTAAAAAAGACTGGCGAGTAACCATCCGGACCTGGTGACTTGTCGTCACCAATATTAAATATAGCATCCCTTACCTCCGTATTAGTCACAGGTCGGATCATGTTACGAGCTTTTTCCCTGTTGAGTTTAACATGGAACAACTCCTCAGGTTGATTAATTTGAACACAATTTCGACTCGCAAAAAATCATCATAGTGTTTTACGAATACATCAGGGACTTGATCCCCCTCCACCATCGAATCATTATTATTCAAAACAGTATGTATACGGTTTCTATTAGTATGCCCTTTTACCACTTTGTGAAAATAACTCGTGTTGTTATCCCCCGCTCGTAACCATTCCACTTTAGCCTTTTGTTTAAGAAAGCACTCCTCTTCCAAACAAGCTTCATTATACTTCGCAAGAATTTCTTGTTCCTGTTTTCGAATATTTAAATTGAGCGCCAATCGATCAAGCTGGATTTGAACTTCATCTAGCTGTTTCCGGAACTCATTTACTTTTTCATGTATAATACCCTTGCTCCACAAGAGTTTCCGAATAGGAGTTTTCAACCAGCATAACCTTTTAACCACTCAGAACATCCTGTGACCCGTCACATCCTTATTCCAGCCTTCCAACACAATATCCTTAAACTGGTCATGGGCGACAATGTAATAACTTATTTTAAACGGTTTCGGTTTCTGCACCCTAAGTTGATCAATCTTGAGAACTGTTGGAGAATAATAGGAAATTCTATAAGGTTGAAATATAACGAAAGCATCATTGTATTGATTAATGAATTCCTATAATTAAGATTTACACTCACTATAATTAAGATGTATCATTACCTCTATAAACATTTACACTCACTATGATTATGATGTATCATTGGCACGTATTACCAGAGCATCCCCAAGCGTGAAATTCGTCGTGTAGAATATTTGGCGCAACTGAAAGCTTTCACATAATAGGCACCGACAAGTGAAAGGATCCGATAAATGGCTTATGCGAGAAACTTGGCGTAAGTAACAACCCATCTCACATCGAATATATAAAATACTATGAGTCTCTTACAAGTTTTAAAGTAGTGACTAACTAATATTTTTCACCATAGTTAGACTTGTTACAATAATAATACGGCAAGTCTTCATCACAATGTAAATATTTCAGATCTTAAGATAACATACAGAATACAGATACGCTACATAAACATTTATACATTTCAAGAAAGAGGGTCATCTTACTTTTGTACAGATTTTCCTTTGCAATTCCAGACTCCCATAATAAAACAAATAAATAATAATAAAAAACAATTCAAAATTAGGAAAATCCCCCATCTTTTGATCTTACTATACCTACAATTCATCAACAAAAGGGTTAAGACACTCTAACTACATACATAAAGCTTATTTACATACTTGTATTTACACTGAAGTACTAAAAAGGTGAACAAACTTCTTATCATTTTCCTCAAATGTTCAAAATTCCTCATCAAATTACCTTATGTTTTGCTCTACTAATTCTTAAACGCCGGTTTTGCTAATTCAATATGTACTTGTAACGTTTCGTTTTATGGGTTTTGATTTAGACCAGAACGGATGCTGCAATTGCGACAGTTATCCCTAGTGAAACAATCAAACCCCTCAATCCTAACAGCTGGTTTATTACCAAAACTGCCACCATCGGATCCCACTTTTCTTTCAGATAAAGGGGACATTGATGACTTAATGACAGCAGATTTTGGAATAACCGAATGTCCCGACACTGAGGAGACTTTGTTATCCCTAAATCGAGTGTCTTGTATTAACGGATTAAATACTCGGCTTGGTGGTGACCCACTGAAAAATGGGGGCGAAAAAGCAACCTGTGTACAAGTTTTTTCTGATGCACCATAAGCACCACCCTATTAATACCATGTATAATTTAAACATCAGTATAAATAAATCAAGGGTAAGTATGAGATGAAAAGAAAAGTATTATTACTCTAAATTCCTATAGAGTATTACCATATCATCATATATAATCTTTATTTTGATATATTTTGTTAACATCAAAGATACTATGGTTTGGAAACAGTAAGTTCATTTGATACATATCCGTAAGATCCAGATGGCCTAGTTTTATTATTAAGATGGACTGCGTATGTTGGGCCGAAAAAGAAACTTTGGGCAGAAGTATTTCATTAAACAATTTAGCCCAAATTTTTTTGGCCCAAACAATCATAGCTCACTTTGCAAACGAAATCAGCCACAGTGATTGGGCCCACACATGATGGCCCAACAGGCAGCCTAACACATGTTTCTCCAAAGTAGTCATGCAGTCCAAGAAGTGAAGACTCAACGTTATGTTTAATGGATCCTTCATCATCATTACATATCATATATACTCTTCCGGAATGTGAGGCGAGTACGCAAATGCACATATACCATTTGCATCTTTTGACCGACAAATCTACAATCTATATATATACAGTACACACATTAAATGCTACACCTACAAGAAATAGAAACTTCAATATGCAAAATCCTGTTTTGAAACTATAGATAGCACATAACAGCTATACCAATTATACAACTATATATCAACAAAAGGCCATCGATGTCATTCCTTAAGAAAATATTGATTAACACATGTCGTTTTAACCATGGAATGTGAGTGGGATTTTACTTTTGAGTGGGCCACGTGGTGTAACAGGAAGTTGGGCAAGTGTATAATTTTTTTTTTTTTTTTTTTTAACCATGGAATGTGAGTGGGCTTTTAATTTTGAGTGAGCCACGTGGGGGTATCAGGAAGTTGGGAAGGTGTAAAACTTTTTTATTTTTAACATTTTATATGACAGCTGAATCACAGAAAAACCAAGCGAAAAAAAAAACAAAGACTAGAAAACGAAGCTATGAAACTGTGTACATAGCATCATTTGAAGCCACGGTAATCTCCACCAAAAGAAGCTGCAACTTTTTGAAGTCAAGAAGTGGCTATACTACTGAGTACTTTCTCCTGAACATCCTTAAGCCATATATTTGTATGAAATGTTAGCAGAAAGTAGACTAAATAAAGTAGACTAAAACAATAAACGAACAACCAAACATAAACATCAACAACGACTACAAATACAGGATCGCGCAGCAAAGCGCGCATTTTATTATATTGACAAAATAAAATAAAAATTAGTACGATTACAACTAGTACCTTTTCAAAGAAAATTTCCAATAGCTCAGGCCCTGCTTTGGATTCATATGTTGTTTCCGGTTGATAGCTGCAAAGAGAACACATTTTTTTGGTAGCTTAGAGATACAAACTTCATAAACAATATAAAAACTAAATAAAGAACTCAGTTTGAAAAATGGTTACTACATGTGCCACCTGAGAGGCTTAATTATTATTTTTTTTTTGAAAGGCAAGATAAAGCTTTTATTAATCAAATAAAGTGGAACAAAGAAACAAGGATGCAATAGCATACTTTAAAACAAGAGCATACAAACGAATACAAACGAATTAACAACTACAAAATGAATTTGAAAGTCTTCGGATTTAAGCACTTTTCAACCATAATCCTCAAACATATTTGGATTTAAAAGCCATTAGTTCCAATCGATATTGTGATTCTTCATCCGACTTGATATCCATTCATACGATTTACTTTGAATCTCATTCCAAACCACCGGACTGTTCCTTTTTTTTTTTTTTTTTTTTTTGAAAAAGTGTAAGGTTTCTGTTTTGCCAAATAAAGTACCCGCATGTTCATTCAACCGCTTGACAAACATATGAGCAATCATTCCATTACCATTCTTAAGCCCATTGAATCTGTTTTGTAAGGAAGTATCGACAACAGTATTGCGATTCCACCACCGATACACCCTACTCCACACATCCTTCGTGAATTTACATTTAAGAAAAGTATGTTCCACGGTTTCAATATCTTCATCACATACGGGACACCTCAATGAGTGACGGTCAGTATCTGTTTTGTCAAGCTCAACTCTAACGGGTAATCTTTCAAGAATTGCACGCCAAATAAAAATGCCAACTTTTTGAGGTAGTAAACGATTTCGCATTGTTGCTACATGATTCTTTGGATATGACAAGATTTTGGTGTTAAAAAGTTGTTGAGAATGGATACCTTGAATCTGCCATTTGTTTGCATGGTACACCTCCACATATCACCTTTGTTTAAGTTGAAATTAAAATTTTCCAGCATGTTTTAAATTTCCAACAATTCGATTGCAGCCCTGCGCATTGGGCTTCTGACCCAGCTCCATTCCCCGGCCCATTTACCCACCAGTTTAACCACACGAACCTTAACCATTGCGTCCTCGTTTGTCTCTAGCCTAAACAGCCTTCCGAATTTAGTACAAAGCGGTTGATCACATAGCCATTTTTCCTTCCAAAAGAGTGTATTGTTTCCACTGTTGACCTCCTTCACGAAAAGGTTAGGAAAAACAATATCTAGTTTGCTTGCCTCTTGATAGACGAAACGAATGCTGTTCCAAGTAGAGCATCTACGAAAATTTTGGTTTGAGTTTGAATATCCCAATCCCGCATCCCGCCCATGCTTGTTACTACTTTGATCCAAAACGTGTTTGACTCGGTTCGAAAACGCCACCACCATTTCCCAATAATGCTAAGTTTTTGAAAGTTCACTCACCCCTCCCCCAAAAAATCTACGTCTACTACCTTCAAGCAGTTTTAGGACACCCGATGGAGCACAGAATAGGGAGAAAGCATACAACAAAAGACTACTAAGTACGGATTTAATTAGGGTAAGACGACCACCGAAAGAAATCAACTTTACCTTCCACATACCAAACCTTTTTTCGAATTTTTCTAACACTTTTTCCCAATCGCGTATAGATTTCATTTATTGCCCAATTGGTAATTCGAGGTATGTAAATGGAAATTCCTCTACCTGGCACCTTATATAATCCGCCATATCCTTTACATGATTTTCATGCACACCAATACCATAGATACAACTTTTAGCCATGTTAACCATTAAACTCGAATAGATTTCAAAACATTAAAGTAACTTAAAAAGGTTGCCCACATTCCGTTTATCACTCACCGAAAAATATCGTGTCATCGGCATATTGTAAATGTGACACAATAATATTATCATCTCCCACTTTCACTCCACGGTATAGATTCGACTCCAAGGCGCGTTTAACAAATAATTTTAGGCGTTCCCCCGCGATTATAAATAAGTAAGGTGACAACGGATCACCTTGTCGGACGCCACGTTGAAGTTGAAAAGTATTTTGTTGGTGAACCGTTAACTAGAACCGAAATTTTCAAACAAGATTCGATCCATGTAATCCATTTCGGGCCAAATCCCATTTTTTCTGGTACTTTAAACATGAAACCGCAATTTACGCTATCAAACGCCTTTTCAAAATCGGCTATAAAAATTAAGCATTTTCTTTTATGATGCTTGACATAATCGACTACTTCATTAGCAATAGGATAGGTTTAACCCTATTTATATCTTTGTGCTATGTACTGATTTATTCAAGTAATAAGATAACATATCTTGATTTATCAAGTTGAATACGCCCCATTTCTGCATATATGTATCCTCAAAAAGGAACACTGATAAATACTCCGTAGATCGTAATAGTAATATATGAGTGTAAATGTAAAGTGGCAAATGCGTAGATTAAATAGGAGGCTTTCATTACAATATCTGTGTATATTTGGACTTGATTTTGATTGTATGACCCATTAACCAAAGGGCTATTATACGTTAGTCGGTCCCACTTACGTTACCCAGTATGTGTATTACTAACGGGCCAATGAACTTGATTCGAGGGCCCAGTCATATATTCGGATATACCTAATGGTTGTTTGTTTTAAGTGAAAATCACAGTCGTTATTGTTCAATATTACTATATTAGTATTGTTTTCATAGAAAACTCTATTTAATCAACGGATTGTTACATAATTATAATTAAAATGATGGGGCTAGTGAAACTTATTTCAACCCTTGGTACACTAAAATAATTGATGATAGAAGGATGTTCCGTAAGCTTATAGGATAGGTTTGTTTCTTTTCATATCTAATGTGAGACAATGATTATTCAATTATCTTCAACAAGTTCATAATCAGAACATTTTATTCTTTTCACGTCATTTTATTTAAAGGATAATGAATTCTTCTAGGGATGAGATCGGTATAGGAACCGTACCGTATTGATACCGAAAATTAGGAAAATCGAGAACTAAATACCGTACCGAATATCGAAATCGGTACCGATTCGGTACCGGTATTTTCGGTATGATGCCCGTTTTTCCGAATTTACATTTTTTTTCAATTTTTACAACTTTTCTTTTTCACTTCACACAACTAATTTTGTCACACAACTAATATTGTATACTTTTTGAATTATATTCACGAATATATCTTTTGACAAGCGTTTCATGGCATTTTGAGAAATAGAAGGTAGTGTGAAAGTTGTATGAAGTGATTTGCATGGGTACGGATACCCAATGGTACCGATACCGCACAGGTACCAATACCGAATGGTACCGATACCGTACAGGTACCAATACCGAATGGTACCGATACCGAAATCGTCTCAAATCAAGAACCGATACCGATACCAAATACCATCGGTACGGTATTTCGGTACCGGTACGGTTTCGATATTTCGAGATTTTTGCAGATCCCTAAATCCCTCTATGCTTCCTAGTTACTATGTACTTGTGTTCAAATTCAAACACATGAGTTGACCTAACGGTAGGAGTCAAAGGTGACGGCCAACAAATTTCATGTTTCTAGTATTTAAAAATACAGGGAAAATGTAGTGAGGTTGCTTCTGGTTTAAACATATAAACACGTTATTTTTTGTTATAAACATTAATGTTCAAACACTGTCAAGGAGTTCATCCAAGTCAACCTAGGTGGCGGATTTTGACGTTTCCTGTTGGACATATTTGCAGTATGTTGGTATCCGTCCATGTATTAAACAGATTTTTAATAAACTATATACATACATTAATCGATAAAAAGACCACTGCTGTTTTTTGGCGTTTTAAATTAACCCACCACAATTATTGAAATATATGATTAAAATTTATTCCGAATGTTGTTTTCTATACATGTTATAATACCCTTAGCTAATATTTCTGATTGTCGTTTTCTTCATTTTTTAAGAATTATCTTGATGTTGATAATGATAAAATAATAAAATAAAAATTGGACAGAGCTAACGTTATGAACAGAAACAAAAAATGACAGAGCTAGGATATAAATTAAAAATAAAGAAGCAGTATTAGAGCATCAGAATTAGTAGATGGTGATGAGTTAATGTATATAAACAAAGTATTATTATTTGCTGGAAGTTCATATACGTTTATGAAAGAAAGGTTAAAGACGGTACATTGTCATGATACAGGATTAAAGATGTACAAATTTTTATGGAAAATAGGTTTATAGAAAACAGATATGATGACTCATGAGGTGACAATGTTATGAACGTAAAAATGTCGATAACATTAGAGATACTCTTAGCTATGAATGTTCTCTCTTTCGATAAAAAGTTATTCACAATAGTGTCAAGAATAAACCATCTTCATTTAGCCGAGTGGTTACCATCCTTTTGAGTGTTCATGAGGTCTTGAGTTCGTGAAACGACTCTCGACTCAATCCAGAAAACGACAATTCTTCTTTTTTAACTGTTTTAATTTCACAGAATACCTATGCCCGAAGGAGTTGATTCGCCAAAACCTGTTTTAACATTCATAATAAACCGTTTAACCAATAATCAAATTAAAAGCGCCAATCGCGTCCTTAACGACCCATTGCACGAACAAATATATAGTTTTGACTCAAAATTATACTTATCCAAAAGACACAAGGTACAAGCATGGTGTTGGGATAAACTACCCAACTAAGGCAACTCCAAAATACAAGCATGCTTAGCTCCCAAAGTGTCTACCAAGCTTGTAAACTAATCATCAAATTTACTTTTTCCATTGCCCACAAACGCATCTATAAAAAGATTAAACAACAACGGGTAAACCTATAAAGCTTAGTGAGGTTAAGAATAACAAATATGCATATATAAGTAATACATACATATTCACGTGCCATCACCAAATCACAATCACATACACATTATTATTCCAACATGTACATGTAAATCATAGAAGCACCTACACCATTAAGCATGCTTAATAACGCCTCGTGATCAAATTCCAACCTCCGGAATTGATCACAACACCACTTGGACAAATTCCATTAATTGAAACTTGCCCAATCCTCATAATCAAATTCCACCTCCGGATTTTGAAAGCATAAGTCGCGTCGTGACTTATGTTGTCGTGTTGTGACTCAACGCGTGCAAATCTGGCATTTTTACAAATTCGCATAATTTTTTAGGGCATTTTGATCTTTTCACTTAATAACGTGTTTAAGGCCAGAGATCAGATCTGGATCTCATTCTTATCTTCATATTCATCCATCCAAACATGTTAGAGAGAGATGAGGGTTTTAGAGAGAGAAAGCTTAAGAACTTGAAGAAGGAGCTTGAATCTTTACAAGATGCAAGAATTAAAGTTTTTCATCTTGCTTCTAGCTACATTTTGGTAGTGGTGTTATGCCCTAGCTTCGATTCTCTTTACTTTAATTTTGAGTTAGAGTTAGGGTTTGGGTTGGTTGTGTGTTTGAGATCCATTTTCTTGTTACATTAGGGTTCCCTGGGTGTAAAACCATATTTGGTGACCTAGGGTTTTGGGTGACGAATTCGTAAGACTTAGGTCTTGCATGAGCTTGATAATCACTTAAAAAATTGTAAATTGGTGATGGTGTTACATGTGTAAAGTTGATTTTGGGTGTAAACCATCAAATGGGTCAAAATTAGGGTTCATGACTTGATTTTGGGAAAGACAAGTACATAAGTACTTGATGTTGTGTAATTAGGTTAAAATGGTGTATTAGGACCAAAATCACTAGCCATTAGTGACTATGGGTGTTTTTGACTTGTGTCAAATTGGGTTTTGTGCTTTTGGATCAAATTTAGACTTGTGTGGGTTAGTGTTGGAGAAGTGGTTAGTGTATAACCAATATCTTGTTTATAATCGTGGGGGTATTGCATATGATGGTCTTTTCAGATCATGTGCGATTTGGTAATGGTTGTGTGTGGGTTGAAATTACCTCCCGTAGTGGTAATTTAGTTATGTCCATTTAGGTGACTAAATGGGCGGGTTTTGGTGAGCAAGGTGGAAACCCTTGGTTAAGGGTGTTGGTGTTAGATTCTCTGTTAGAGAATAAGTGGTTTTGTGTTTGTGTGCCTATATTTATATAGATGACTACTTGCTTGAATGCGGTGACGATGGTATAGCATTCATGGTTCGTGCATGTGCTCCAAGGTGAGTGGAGTATTTATATGTGTATATATATAAATTGTTTGCTTGTAGGTGATGTGGCAAGTGACACCGGGCGTAAGGTTCACTCTTCGTTGGCCACTTGATGCAAGGTGGTGAGTGATATCCGTAAGGTTTCTCTCTTCGTGACCACGTTTGCGGTTTGAGGTGTGGCGAGTGTCATTCACTCTTCGATTGCCACAAGGTGCGTTAGAATGTGGGAAGTGTCACCTAACGGTTTCCCTTTTCGGCTACCACATCCGTGTGTACGTGGCGGTGCCATCCGGATAGCGCATTCGTTGGCCACGCGAATGTGTGGATAGTGTTATATCATTTTATGACAAGCACTATTGGGTATGGTTAACCGTATTTGTGTGTTTGTAGTGTAGCATATTACATTCTGATTATATGCAATTGTGATGCTAGCTTGTATGCGGATTTGTGTTAGTACAAGGAAGTAAGTTATGTATGTATGCATAACACTATTGCACTTACTAAGCATGTTTCTTACTCCCTTGTTGTTTACCTTTTTATACGTACCAGTTGGATGTGTTGGGAAATCCTAGTAGTTTATAAAAGACTGATAGGAGCTCGCTTGGGCTTGGTGGATTAGCTCTTGGTTAATTGGCTTCGGTTCGAGATGGATAGTCCCCGGGATCATGCTCTTGGTATCGGGTTGGGTTATTGAGTCTTAACCCGATGTATTGGTGTAATTGGCTCAGAGTGGCTACGTTATTTGTATGAATTGTGAGTCACCCGGTCTAAAAAATTATGAATCTGTTGTATTTTGAGTCCTATGTAACTCTTGAGTAGGTTTGGATTTGGAACAAGACTTGTGTTAATCAAATTGTGTTGATATTCTAATTGATCGAATTGTAGCAACTGTTTCTGCGTCAGGCCGCGTTGTGACTCGCTCAGCGCGACTTATAAGGGAAAATATAACACCCCGCCAAATTCCCATCTGACGGCGTGTTAATCATAGGTCCCACAGTTAACTGTTACGCCCTCTATATGAGACGTTTCAAAGCAATCGCATTTAATTTTATTAAAAATGTTGACTTTCAAAACATAAGTCAATAAACCAAGATAAGTAATACTATTGTGATCGTAACAACAAGCCAACAGTATTAAACAGATGTAAAAGTTTTAAATGCGAAAGTAAATAAATGTCTTTAATAAAAGCATGCTGACTCCACGACCAGACCAAGCATCAAACACACAGCGGAAGTATACCTCTTAAGGATCTGAGAATGAAACACGCAAAACAGGTCAATAATAATGTTGGTGAATCTACAAGTTTAAGTATGTAAAATAGTATCTGAAAATCAGTAACCAGAAAATAGTTCGTTTGCATTGACCATGAGATTTCAATAAGTACAACCTAACGTTGCAAAATGTTACATAATCCATGAGCACCTGAATACTAGCATAAAGACCTCCTTTACCCCATAAAAATGTATACACTTGTTCGAGTGTATCTAAATTTTAATGTAAATGCACCATAGTGGATCCGTCCATCTAAATTGTGCTTACCCGAAGGTAATAAAAGTATTCAAGCTATGGGCTTTGTGAACAATAACTCAATATATAATAATAAGTACTCGTGTCAACGTAAAAGCATTTGAACATGTAAGTATAACAACGTGTATTCTCATCCCTGAAAACATGTAAAAAGCGGGAATGTAGACTCACCTTTGAAAAACTCTTGAACGAAAAGTAAGCAAGTAACTTGTACGGTTTATTGCCGAGTAATGCAACCTAAGTATACGTATTTAGGTTGGTCAATATTTATGTCTTATACAATAGTGGTTTCATAGAGTAAGTTGTTGTTGAGTCCCCAAAATAATTAAGGATTTAATTATGACAAAACTGTCATTTATTTGCACTAAAGTGTTATGTGCAGTCAGCACAAGTTTGTTCATGTATAGACAGCAGATATTGCTGTGTCGAGTGTTTAGTTTGCTGCTCAGTCTACCAGCACAAGGTAGACAGTGTTCTTCAATCAGCACATGATGTGTACTCAGCAAATCAAGAACATGAAGTGGCTCAGCAATGAAGAACCAGCACAACTGGAATGCAGCTCACTACACAAGACAGCTATGCTCCATTATAAGCATAGTCGTTTCCCGAGTGGTCTACATCAATGGTACTATTCAACAGAAGTCAAAGACAAAGTTGAACAGAAAAGGACACGCGTCGGCGGCTGACAAGTGACCTTACAAGACCACGTGGGAATGCAGAAGTTTAACGCATATGCCGACATGGGTTATACTTTGTCATCACCTAGGGAACACAACATTCTATTTGTTTAATCAAATAGTGGTGCCAAACCGAATTGAGGTGTTCCTGCAAATAGCTACCAAAGAGGAAAGAAGAGAGCATGCTCTCTGATGTAGTTGTCTCCACAAGTACAGACATCCTATGTACCAGTGGACAATAGAACCATTACACGGTTAATAGGACTACTATAAATTGTTGTATCCACTATTGTAACAACTAGTGGTGTGGGTTTATTTTATAGAGTCAAAACGTGTAATAGCTGTTAGTTTACCTCTTAGCTATAATCTAGGTAATCTGTATCAACCAACTATCATTCCGTCAAGGATAGTTGTGATTCTTTGTGATTCAATCAATAAAGAATAACTGTTGAAAATTACCTGTGACTCTATTTATTTGCATGCTTGAATACTAATCGAGTTTAACTGTTTAGTTAATTGAAAAGAAATTGTATTCACCTCCCCTCTACAATACTCCTGTTGTTATCAAGGGACCAACAACTGGTATCAGAGCTTCAGTCTTGATAATTAATATCTTGGATCTGAATTCTCTCATGGCTGCATATTCTAATACAGCTTACCTTGAAAATGGCTCATCCAATAGACCACCCAAATTTGATGAAGATGAGTATGAAACTTGGAAGGCAAGATGCATGCTTCACCTTGAGTCTATTGACCCACTCATGCCTGGTATCACCACAGATGGTCCATTTGTACCTACTGAGACTATTGGTAGTGCACCAGCTACAGCTGACACTCCTGCTGTTCCTGGCAGAGAGGTTATTCTCACTCCTTCTAGATGGGATGCTGAGGATAAACGTCGTGTTGGACTTGACCCTAAGATCAGAACCTTGTTAGCTATAACTTTACCTAACCCACTGTTCAAACTGATTAAGGGAAAAGAAAATGCCAAGCTTATGTTGGACTATCTAGATGTTACCTATGAGGGTATGGGAGAAGTTAGGCAGAACAGAATGATTGCTTTAAAACGTGAATATGAAATGTTCTTTACCTACAAGAATGAAACCCTTAAGCAAACCTTCATTAGGTTTAACTCCTTGATTGCTGACCTGATCACTTTGAATGTCACCTATACTGAGTTTGAACAAGTTAACAAATTCATAGATTCACTGCCTACTAAATGGAAATCTGTTACTGACCCCTTAAGAACCACTCAGACCCTAAAGAACTTTAACATGTCTTCTCTCTACAGTTCACTTTGGAACCATGAGAAGGCAGAGGCTAAATTTGAACTTAACTTGAAAGAAAACTTTAGGTCTGCCCCCACCACTTCAAAATCTTCTAAGACAGATGATACTGCTCTTATTGCTGCTGCTAAAAAGAAAGCTCAAAAGGCTTTACTGGTTCAAAAGATGCTGGCAGAAGAAGAGTCAGCTGAGAGTGATGTGGATAGTGGTACTGGGTCTGAAGAAAGCAGTGATGATGAAAGTGATGCAGAAGGGTTTGCTGAAGGTATGGCTTTGCTGGCTAGGCAGTTCAAAAGGTTCAATCATAATAGAACCAGCAAGTCATACAAAGGGAGTAAGATACCGAGTGCTAGGTATAGCAGTAAGTCAGTCAAGGGTCCTAAATTTGAGTGTTATAATTGTGGGAAGGTTGGACATTTTGCTGCTGAATGCATGTTCAGGAAACCTTCAACTTCACATGCTAACTCTTTCTCAAAAGCTGACAAGTACAAGAACAAGTACAAAGCTATGAAAGCTTAGATGAAGGAAAGTGCTAAGACTGATAAGAAGGGTAAAAAGCCAGAAAAGGTTCTAGTTACTGAGCATCATGATTGGGATGAAACCAGCTCGTCGTCTTCCTCTGATAGTGATACTGATGATGATGGTGCTGGTTATGCTCCAGAAAAGAAGCTGTGTTTAATGGCCAAGGAGGTCAAGGAGTCTGATGAGGATGATAGTGGTAGCAAGTTTTTGGCTGATATGAGGGAAGCTGATCAGAAAAGAGATTCTCCTCAATGGAAAACTGAATTGATGTATAAGGTTGATAATTTTCGAACTTATACTGATGATGAAAAGGCCGAAATGTTTGACTACCTAAGAGTTGACTTATGCAGAGGCAGCAAACGTGAAGAAGTTTTGATAACAGACAACAAATCTTTAAATGAGAAACTTAAATGCAAAAATGATGAAATTAAAATCTTGAAAGATGATATTTCCAAACTTGAAAAACAAAATTTTGCTTTAAGGTCTCTTCACGTTGAGGCAGCAGAAGTCAAGAACCAGCTGGATAATCTTAAAAAGGTTGTCGCTTCATGGTGTACATCTGCTCAACGCACAGCAAAGTGTGTTAACGAGCAGGTGCCTGCCCAAGTTGAAGCTTTCTTTGCTGGTGACTATGCTGCTGCTACTGCTATTGCAGAGGTTACTTTCATGGACCCAATTCTTGAAACAGATCCTGAAGCTGTCTTGCCAAATACTTTTGCCAAGATAGTTAAAGGTAAAAAGGTCTTGACAAATAAATTTGTTAGACTTGCTACTGTGTCCCCACCACCTGCCATGAAAGAGATTTTGGAGGATGAGGTTAGAGCAAGAGAAGCCAGTACCTCAATTGATGAGACTACTGACCCCTCAAGCATCTACTACACCACTCCAAAAGAAAGACGTATCAAAAGGGAAATCACTGAAAATAATCTTAGAAAAATTAAACCTACTGATTCCCCTTCGTGTTCGAGTTCCAATTGTGCTGAGCCAGCTAATGACAAACTTACTGGTCAACCAGTAGCTGCATAATCAGAACAAGTTCATAATCAGAACATTTTATTCTTTTCACGTCATTTTATTTAAAGGATAATGAATTCTTCTAGGGATGAGATCGGTATAGGAACCGTACCGTATTGATACCGAAAATTAGGAAAATCGAGAACTAAATACCGTACCGAATATCGAAATCGGTACCGATTCGGTACCGGTATTTTCGGTATGATGCCCGTTTTTCCGAATTTACATTTTTTTTCAATTTTTACAACTTTTCTTTTTCACTTCACACAACTAATTTTGTCACACAACTAATATTGTATACTTTTTGAATTATATTCACGAATATATCTTTTGACAAGCGTTTCATGGCATTTTGAGAAATAGAAGGTAGTGTGAAAGTTGTATGAAGTGATTTGCATGGGTACGGATACCCAATGGTACCGATACCGCACAGGTACCAATACCGAATGGTACCGATACCGTACAGGTACCAATACCGAATGGTACCGATACCGAAATCGTCTCAAATCAAGAACCGATACCGATACCAAATACCATCGGTACGGTATTTCGGTACCGGTACGGTTTCGATATTTCGAGATTTTTGCAGATCCCTAAATCCCTCTATGCTTCCTAGTTACTATGTACTTGTGTTCAAATTCAAACACATGAGTTGACCTAACGGTAGGAGTCAAAGGTGACGGCCAACAAATTTCATGTTTCTAGTATTTAAAAATACAGGGAAAATGTAGTGAGGTTGCTTCTGGTTTAAACATATAAACACGTTATTTTTTGTTATAAACATTAATGTTCAAACACTGTCAAGGAGTTCATCCAAGTCAACCTAGGTGGCGGATTTTGACGTTTCCTGTTGGACATATTTGCAGTATGTTGGTATCCGTCCATGTATTAAACAGATTTTTAATAAACTATATACATACATTAATCGATAAAAAGACCACTGCTGTTTTTTGGCGTTTTAAATTAACCCACCACAATTATTGAAATATATGATTAAAATTTATTCCGAATGTTGTTTTCTATACATGTTATAATACCCTTAGCTAATATTTCTGATTGTCGTTTTCTTCATTTTTTAAGAATTATCTTGATGTTGATAATGATAAAATAATAAAATAAAAATTGGACAGAGCTAACGTTATGAACAGAAACAAAAAATGACAGAGCTAGGATATAAATTAAAAATAAAGAAGCAGTATTAGAGCATCAGAATTAGTAGATGGTGATGAGTTAATGTATATAAACAAAGTATTATTATTTGCTGGAAGTTCATATACGTTTATGAAAGAAAGGTTAAAGACGGTACATTGTCATGATACAGGATTAAAGATGTACAAATTTTTATGGAAAATAGGTTTATAGAAAACAGATATGATGACTCATGAGGTGACAATGTTATGAACGTAAAAATGTCGATAACATTAGAGATACTCTTAGCTATGAATGTTCTCTCTTTCGATAAAAAGTTATTCACAATAGTGTCAAGAATAAACCATCTTCATTTAGCCGAGTGGTTACCATCCTTTTGAGTGTTCATGAGGTCTTGAGTTCGTGAAACGACTCTCGACTCAATCCAGAAAACGACAATTCTTCTTTTTTAACTGTTTTAATTTCACAGAATACCTATGCCCGAAGGAGTTGATTCGCCAAAACCTGTTTTAACATTCATAATAAACCGTTTAACCAATAATCAAATTAAAAGCGCCAATCGCGTCCTTAACGACCCATTGCACGAACAAATATATAGTTTTGACTCAAAATTATACTTATCCAAAAGACACAAGGTACAAGCATGGTGTTGGGATAAACTACCCAACTAAGGCAACTCCAAAATACAAGCATGCTTAGCTCCCAAAGTGTCTACCAAGCTTGTAAACTAATCATCAAATTTACTTTTTCCATTGCCCACAAACGCATCTATAAAAAGATTAAACAACAACGGGTAAACCTATAAAGCTTAGTGAGGTTAAGAATAACAAATATGCATATATAAGTAATACATACATATTCACGTGCCATCACCAAATCACAATCACATACACATTATTATTCCAACATGTACATGTAAATCATAGAAGCACCTACACCATTAAGCATGCTTAATAACGCCTCGTGATCAAATTCCAACCTCCGGAATTGATCACAACACCACTTGGACAAATTCCATTAATTGAAACTTGCCCAATCCTCATAATCAAATTCCACCTCCGGATTTTGAAAGCATAAGTCGCGTCGTGACTTATGTTGTCGTGTTGTGACTCAACGCGTGCAAATCTGGCATTTTTACAAATTCGCATAATTTTTTAGGGCATTTTGATCTTTTCACTTAATAACGTGTTTAAGGCCAGAGATCAGATCTGGATCTCATTCTTATCTTCATATTCATCCATCCAAACATGTTAGAGAGAGATGAGGGTTTTAGAGAGAGAAAGCTTAAGAACTTGAAGAAGGAGCTTGAATCTTTACAAGATGCAAGAATTAAAGTTTTTCATCTTGCTTCTAGCTACATTTTGGTAGTGGTGTTATGCCCTAGCTTCGATTCTCTTTACTTTAATTTTGAGTTAGAGTTAGGGTTTGGGTTGGTTGTGTGTTTGAGATCCATTTTCTTGTTACATTAGGGTTCCCTGGGTGTAAAACCATATTTGGTGACCTAGGGTTTTGGGTGACGAATTCGTAAGACTTAGGTCTTGCATGAGCTTGATAATCACTTAAAAAATTGTAAATTGGTGATGGTGTTACATGTGTAAAGTTGATTTTGGGTGTAAACCATCAAATGGGTCAAAATTAGGGTTCATGACTTGATTTTGGGAAAGACAAGTACATAAGTACTTGATGTTGTGTAATTAGGTTAAAATGGTGTATTAGGACCAAAATCACTAGCCATTAGTGACTATGGGTGTTTTTGACTTGTGTCAAATTGGGTTTTGTGCTTTTGGATCAAATTTAGACTTGTGTGGGTTAGTGTTGGAGAAGTGGTTAGTGTATAACCAATATCTTGTTTATAATCGTGGGGGTATTGCATATGATGGTCTTTTCAGATCATGTGCGATTTGGTAATGGTTGTGTGTGGGTTGAAATTACCTCCCGTAGTGGTAATTTAGTTATGTCCATTTAGGTGACTAAATGGGCGGGTTTTGGTGAGCAAGGTGGAAACCCTTGGTTAAGGGTGTTGGTGTTAGATTCTCTGTTAGAGAATAAGTGGTTTTGTGTTTGTGTGCCTATATTTATATAGATGACTACTTGCTTGAATGCGGTGACGATGGTATAGCATTCATGGTTCGTGCATGTGCTCCAAGGTGAGTGGAGTATTTATATGTGTATATATATAAATTGTTTGCTTGTAGGTGATGTGGCAAGTGACACCGGGCGTAAGGTTCACTCTTCGTTGGCCACTTGATGCAAGGTGGTGAGTGATATCCGTAAGGTTTCTCTCTTCGTGACCACGTTTGCGGTTTGAGGTGTGGCGAGTGTCATTCACTCTTCGATTGCCACAAGGTGCGTTAGAATGTGGGAAGTGTCACCTAACGGTTTCCCTTTTCGGCTACCACATCCGTGTGTACGTGGCGGTGCCATCCGGATAGCGCATTCGTTGGCCACGCGAATGTGTGGATAGTGTTATATCATTTTATGACAAGCACTATTGGGTATGGTTAACCGTATTTGTGTGTTTGTAGTGTAGCATATTACATTCTGATTATATGCAATTGTGATGCTAGCTTGTATGCGGATTTGTGTTAGTACAAGGAAGTAAGTTATGTATGTATGCATAACACTATTGCACTTACTAAGCATGTTTCTTACTCCCTTGTTGTTTACCTTTTTATACGTACCAGTTGGATGTGTTGGGAAATCCTAGTAGTTTATAAAAGACTGATAGGAGCTCGCTTGGGCTTGGTGGATTAGCTCTTGGTTAATTGGCTTCGGTTCGAGATGGATAGTCCCCGGGATCATGCTCTTGGTATCGGGTTGGGTTATTGAGTCTTAACCCGATGTATTGGTGTAATTGGCTCAGAGTGGCTACGTTATTTGTATGAATTGTGAGTCACCCGATCTAAAAAATTATGAATCTGTTGTATTTTGAGTCCTATGTAACTCTTGAGTAGGTTTGGATTTGGAACAAGACTTGTGTTAATCAAATTGTGTTGATATTCTAATTGATCGAATTGTAGCAACTGTTTCTGCGTCAGGCCGCGTTGTGACTCGCTCAGCGCGACTTATAAGGGAAAATATAACACCCCGCCAAATTCTCATCTGACGGCGTGTTAATCATAGGTCCCACAGTTAACTGTTACGCCCTCTATATGAGACGTTTCAAAGCAATCGCATTTAATTTTATTAAAAATGTTGACTTTCAAAACATAAGTCAATAAACCAAGATAAGTAATACTATTGTGATCGTAACAACAAGCCAACAGTATTAAACAGATGTAAAAGTTTTAAATGCGAAAGTAAATAAATGTCTTTAATAAAAGCATGCTGACTCCACGACCAGACCAAGCATCAAACACACAGCGGAAGTATACCTCTTAAGGATCTGAGAATGAAACACGCAAAACAGGTCAATAATAATGTTGGTGAATCTACAAGTTTAAGTATGTAAAATAGTATCTGAAAATCAGTAACCAGAAAATAGTTCGTTTGCATTGACCATGAGATTTCAATAAGTACAACCTAACGTTGCAAAATGTTACATAATCCATGAGCACCTGAATACTAGCATAAAGACCTCCTTTACCCCATAAAAATGTATACACTTGTTCGAGTGTATCTAAATTTTAATGTAAATGCACCACAGTGGATCCGTCCATCTAAATTGTGCTTACCCGAAGGTAATAAAAGTATTCAAGCTATGGGCTTTGTGAACAATAACTCAATATATAATAATAAGTACTCGTGTCAACGTAAAAGCATTTGAACATGTAAGTATAACAACGTGTATTCTCATCCCTGAAAACATGTAAAAAGCGGGAATGTAGACTCACCTTTGAAAAACTCTTGAACGAAAAGTAAGCAAGTAACTTGTACGGTTTATTGCCGAGTAATGCAACCTAAGTATACGTATTTAGGTTGGTCAATATTTATGTCTTATACAATAGTGGTTTCATAGAGTAAGTTGTTGTTGAGTCCCCAAAATAATTAAGGATTTAATTATGACAAAACTGTCATTTATTTGCACTAAAGTGTTATGTGCAGTCAGCACAAGTTTGTTCATGTATAGACAGCAGATATTGCTGTGTCGAGTGTTTAGTTTGCTGCTCAGTCTACCAGCACAAGGTAGACAGTGTTCTTCAATCAGCACATGATGTGTACTCAGCAAATCAAGAACATGAAGTGGCTCAGCAATGAAGAACCAGCACAACTGGAATGCAGCTCACTACACAAGACAGCTATGCTCCATTATAAGCATAGTCGTTTCCCGAGTGGTCTACATCAATGGTACTATTCAACAGAAGTCAAAGACAAAGTTGAACAGAAAAGGACACGCGTCGGCGGCTGACAAGTGACCTTACAAGACCACGTGGGAATGCAGAAGTTTAACGCATATGCCGACATGGGTTATACTTTGTCATCACCTAGGGAACACAACATTCTATTTGTTTAATCAAATAGTGGTGCCAAACCGAATTGAGGTGTTCCTGCAAATAGCTACCAAAGAGGAAAGAAGAGAGCATGCTCTCTGATGTAGTTGTCTCCACAAGTACAGACATCCTATGTACCAGTGGACAATAGAACCATTACACGGTTAATAGGACTACTATAAATTGTTGTATCCACTATTGTAACAACTAGTGGTGTGGGTTTATTTTATAGAGTCAAAACGTGTAATAGCTGTTAGTTTACCTCTTAGCTATAATCTAGGTAATCTGTATCAACCAACTATCATTCCGTCAAGGATAGTTGTGATTCTTTGTGATTCAATCAATAAAGAATAACTGTTGAAAATTACCTGTGACTCTATTTATTTGCATGCTTGAATACTAATCGAGTTTAACTGTTTAGTTAATTGAAAAGAAATTGTATTCACCTCCCCTCTACAATACTCCTGTTGTTATCAAGGGACCAACAACTGGTATCAGAGCTTCAGTCTTGATAATTAATATCTTGGATCTGAATTCTCTCATGGCTGCATATTCTAATACAGCTTACCTTGAAAATGGCTCATCCAATAGACCACCCAAATTTGATGAAGATGAGTATGAAACTTGGAAGGCAAGATGCATGCTTCACCTTGAGTCTATTGACCCACTCATGCCTGGTATCACCACAGATGGTCCATTTGTACCTACTGAGACTATTGGTAGTGCACCAGCTACAGCTGACACTCCTGCTGTTCCTGGCAGAGAGGTTATTCTCACTCCTTCTAGATGGGATGCTGAGGATAAACGTCGTGTTGGACTTGACCCTAAGGTCAGAACCTTGTTAGCTATAACTTTACCTAACCCACTGTTCAAACTGATTAAGGGAAAAGAAAATGCCAAGCTTATGTTGGACTATCTAGATGTTACCTATGAGGGTATGGGAGAAGTTAGGCAGAACAGAATGATTGCTTTAAAACGTGAATATGAAATGTTCTTTACCTACAAGAATGAAACCCTTAAGCAAACCTTCATTAGGTTTAACTCCTTGATTGCTGACCTGATCACTTTGAATGTCACCTATACTGAGTTTGAACAAGTTAACAAATTCATAGATTCACTGCCTACTAAATGGAAATCTGTTACTGACCCCTTAAGAACCACTCAGACCCTAAAGAACTTTAACATGTCTTCTCTCTACAGTTCACTTTGGAACCATGAGAAGGCAGAGGCTAAATTTGAACTTAACTTGAAAGAAAACTTTAGGTCTGCCCCCACCACTTCAAAATCTTCTAAGACAGATGATACTGCTCTTATTGCTGCTGCTAAAAAGAAAGCTCAAAAGGCTTTACTGGTTCAAAAGATGCTGGCAGAAGAAGAGTCAGCTGAGAGTGATGTGGATAGTGGTACTGGGTCTGAAGAAAGCAGTGATGATGAA
Source organism: Rutidosis leptorrhynchoides (assembly GCF_046630445.1). Lineage (NCBI taxonomy): Eukaryota > Viridiplantae > Streptophyta > Magnoliopsida > Asterales > Asteraceae > Rutidosis > Rutidosis leptorrhynchoides. The sequence goes on along the minus strand of NC_092335.1, from coordinate 147,821,747 downwards.
AGTGATGCAGAAGGGTTTGCTGAAGGTATGGCTTTGCTGGCTAGGCAGTTCAAAAGGTTCAATCATAATAGAACCAGCAAGTCATACAAAGGGAGTAAGATACCGAGTGCTAGGTATAGCAGTAAGTCAGTCAAGGGTCCTAAATTTGAGTGTTATAATTGTGGGAAGGTTGGACATTTTGCTGCTGAATGCATGTTCAGGAAACCTTCAACTTCACATGCTAACTCTTTCTCAAAAGCTGACAAGTACAAGAACAAGTACAAAGCTATGAAAGCTCAGATGAAGGAAAGTGCTAAGACTGATAAGAAGGGTAAAAAGCCAGAAAAGGTTCTAGTTACTGAGCATCATGATTGGGATGAAACCAGCTCGTCGTCTTCCTCTGATAGTGATACTGATGATGATGGTGCTGGTTATGCTCCAGAAAAGAAGCTGTGTTTAATGGCCAAGGAGGTCAAGGAGTCTGATGAGGATGATAGTGGTAGAAAGTTTTTGGCTGATATGAGGGAAGCTGATCAGAAAAGAGATTCTCCTCAATGGAAAACTGAATTGATGTATAAGGTTGATAATTTTCGAACTTATACTGATGATGAAAAGGCCGAAATGTTTGACTACCTAAGAGTTGACTTATGCAGAGGCAGCAAACGTGAAGAAGTTTTGATAACAGACAACAAATCTTTAAATGAGAAACTTAAATGCAAAAATGATGAAATTAAAATCTTGAAAGATGATATTTCCAAACTTGAAAAACAAAATTTTGCTTTAAGGTCTCTTCACGTTGAGGCAGCAGAAGTCAAGAACCAGCTGGATAATCTTAAAAAGGTTGTCGCTTCATGGTGTACATCTGCTCAACGCACAGCAAAGTGTGTTAACGAGCAGGTGCCTGCCCAAGTTGAAGCTTTCTTTGCTGGTGACTATGCTGCTGCTACTGCTATTGCAGAGGTTACTTTCATGGACCCAATTCTTGAAACAGATCCTGAAGCTGTCTTGCCAAATACTTTTGCCAAGATAGTTAAAGGTAAAAAGGTCTTGACAAATAAATTTGTTAGACTTGCTACTGTGTCCCCACCACCTGCCATGAAAGAGATTTTGGAGGATGAGGTTAGAGCAAGAGAAGCCAGTACCTCAATTGATGAGACTACTGACCCCTCAAGCATCTACTACACCACTCCAAAAGAAAGACGTATCAAAAGGGAAATCACTGAAAATAATCTTAGAAAAATTAAACCTACTGATTCCCCTTCGTGTTCGAGTTCCAATTGTGCTGAGCCAGCTAATGACAAACTTACTGGTCAACCAGTAGCTGCAGACAAGCCAGTCAAACGTAATACTGGCAAGTCCAAGGCAGCAGGAAAAACTTCTTCTAGTTCATCAGCTTCAGTAGACAAGCCAGTAACTTCCCACACTGGCTCGTCAAATGATAAAGGCAAAGCAATACGTCATGACTATGGTACTGGTTCCAAGAAGAAAGCTGCCCTTAAGGGAAAATCAAAAGTGGACTCGAATGAAGAGCTGTCTATCACTGAGATTATGACAGTCAAGCTTGACCAGCTAATTGAGGCAGTAACCAAACATCGCCCCGATCCTCTTTACAATGTGTATGACCCATCACCGATACCAAATGTGAGAAAATGCTACAAATGTGGTAGTAAGTTTCACTTAGCCAACCGGTGTCCTTTTACCCCAACCCCGTCTGCTGCTGCTTCTTCAAGCAAACCAGCAGACAGGAAGAGATCATCAAAGATGACCCTTCTAGAACCCATCCTTGGATGGGTTCCCAAAAAGAACTAATCTCTTAGCTACTGTGCAGGGCATTCTAAACAAGCAAATCTGGTATCTCGATAGTGGATGTTCGAGACATATGACCGGATGTAAGTCCCTGCTGATGGACTATCAAGAAAAAGATGGTCCAGTTATTTCGTATGGAGATAATTCGTTGGGTTACACAAAGGGTTTTGGTACTTTGACTAATGGGAATGTCACATTCTAAAATGTTGCATATGTAGTTGGGCTTAAACATAATTTACTCAGCATAAGCCAACTGACAAGCAAGAACAAGATAGTCCAATTCAGAAGGAAAATTGGCACTATTTTTGATAAGACAGGGAAGTCACTGCTGATTGCAAAACGTCATGAAAACATGTATCAAATTGACATGAACACAGCAGTCACAACAACTGATACTTGTTTCTATTTGAAGGTAGCAGACAACCTGAAATGGTTATGGCACAAGAGACTCTCACATCTCAACTTCAAAGATATTCACAAATTATCCAGTAGAAGCTTGGTGTCTGGACTACCCACCATGTCTTATGTAAAGGACAGACTGTGTCCTGGTTGTGAAAAGGGAAAACATCACCATACCTCATTCAAATCAAAGCAAATCTCATCTGTTGAGAAACCATTTCATTTACTTGATATGGATCTTTTTGGTCATGTTAATGTGGCCAGCTGTAGTGGGAAGAAGTATACACTGGTTATTGTTGATGAATATTCCAGATACACCTAGGTATTCTTTTTGAAGCAAAAGAGTGAAGCTGCTGATGAAATTATCAATTTTATTAAAAGAATGGAGCTTTTAAATGGGCAACTGGTGAAACAGCTACTAAGTGATCATGGTACAGAATTCAGAAATGCTACATTAGAAGAATTTTGTGCTGATAAAGGTATTTCACAGAACTTTTCTGCTGTGAGAACACCTCAACAAAATGGTGTTGCAGAAAGAAGAAACGGAACTCTCATTGAAGCAGCAAGATCTATGTTAGCTGAGTCTGGGCTGAAAAATTCATATTGGGCAGAAGCTGTGAACACTGCATGCTTTACCCAGAATAGATCTCTAATTGTGAAAAGACATCAGAAAACTGCTTATGAAGTTCTCAAAGGAAGAAAACCCTCAATCTCATTTCTTCATGTATTTGGCACTCCCTGTTTCATTCTAAACAATAGGGATCAGCTGGGCAAGTTTGATGCTAAGGCTGATGAAGGTATATTCTTGGGATATTCCAACATGTCAAAGGCATATAGGGTTTTCAATAAAAGAAGGGGTTGTTTTGAACAATCAATTAATGTTACATTTGATGAAACTGCCCCAGCCTCATCTTCCAGTCAAGAAGATGAAGAGTTATTGTTTGAAGAGCCTACTCTGCAAGCTCTTGACGATGAAGAGGAACCAGCTGTAAATCCCTCGCCAATCCATGTTGCTGGGTTCTCTGATGATGAGATGGAACATTCTGTTCCATCTGTGTGTAAACTAAGTGGACCTACTGGCTCTACTGAAGTCCTACAACTTGAGCATAGGTTTACTGGTTCTGAAGGATCACCAGCTGGTACTGGTTACATTAATACTGAACAGCTGTCTCCAATTGCTGCTCATACCTTTGAACCAGCTGATGATCAAGATGTTGTGTGTTCCACGACAAGCTCACCTGTTCATAACACTAGATGGATAAAAGAGCATCCAATTGAGCAAGTCATTGGTAATCTGGCTAGTGGTGTTAAAATAAGAAGGCATGCAACCAGCAATTTCTGTATGCATGTAAATTTTGTGTCTACCATTGAACCTAAATGTCCTGATGAAGCAATCAAAGATCCAAGCTGGGCAGGAGCTATGCAAGAAGAGATCTCCCAGTTTGATAGGAATAAGGTTTGGACATTGGTACCTAAACCTGATGATGAAACTAAGAAAATCATTGGTACTAAGTGGGTTTTCAAGAACAAGATGGATGAAGATGGGATTGTGATCAGAAACAAAGCTAGATTGGTAGCTCAAGGGTTCAAACAGGAAGAATGATTGGATTATGGAGAGACTTATGCTCCAGTGTCTAGGATGGAAGCTATCAGACTGTTCTTGGCGTATACTGCTAAGATGAACTTTAGGGTATTCCAGATGGATGTTAAATCTGCATTTCTAAATGGGAAGCTGCAAGAAGAAGTTTATGTCAAACAGCCTCCTGGTTTTGTAAGCAGTAAATATCCAGACCATGTCTACAAGCTAGACAAAGCTCTTTATGGCCTCAAACAGGCTCCAAGAGCATGGTATGAGACACTTCATGTGTATCTCACTGGTATAGGTTTTAAAGTTGGAACAATTGACACCACTCTGTTCTCAAAAGAGACAGATGGTGATCTCTTGCTGGTACAGATATATGTGGATGATATTATTTATGGATCTAAAAATGAGAAACATTGTCAAGATTTTTCAAAACTTATGTCAAAGACATATGAAATGAGCTTACAAAGAGACTTGCAATACTTTTTGGGATTACAAATTAAACAACTTGATGATGGAATTTTTATAAGTCAGGATAAATATATCAAAGATATGCTAAATAAATTTGGTCTGACTTGTTTAAAAGATATAGGGACTCCAATGGCAGCAACTATTAAAATAGATGCTGATCCCAATGGTGAACCAGTCAATATCACTGAATATAGAGGTATGATTGGATCCCTACTTTATCTCACAGCCAGCAGACTAGATATTATGTTTGCCACATGTCTCTGTGCCATATATCAAGCTGATCCTAAAGAGTCACACTTGCTAGCAGTCAAAAGGATATTTAGGTATCTGAAAGCTACTGCTAAACTGTAGTGACCCGAACTTTTCCATGTTTATATATATTAATTGAGATTGATATTTACATGATTAAATGTTTCCAACATGTTAAGCAATCAAACTTGTTAAGACTTGATTAATTGAAATATGTTTCATATAGACAATTGACCACCCAAGTTGACCGGCGATTCACGAACGTTAAAACTTGTAAAAACGACATGACGATATATATATGGATATACATATGGTTAACATGAGATTATGATAAGTAAGTATCTCCATAAGTATATTAACAATGAGTTATATACATATAAACAAGACTACTAACTTAAGGATTTCGAAACGAGACATATATGTAACGATTATCGTTGTAACGACATTTAAATGTATATATATCATATTAAGATATATTAATATATCATAATATCATGATAATATAATAATTTAACATCTCATTAGATATAATAAACAATGGGTTAACAACATTAATTGAGATCGTTAACTTAAAGGTTTCAAAACAACACTTACATGTAACGACTAACGATGACTTAACGACTCAGTTAAAATGTATATACATGTAGTGTATTTAGATGTATTAAAATACTTTTGGAAGACTTCAAGACATATATCAAAACACTCATACTTAACAAAAATGGTTACAGTTACTTTCCCATTCTTTTCTTTCATCTAGAATTCTAGTCGTATTCTTACCCGTATTATACACAGGTTCAAAACGTACTTACTATGGGTATATACCAATAGGAACTAGCATGGGATTCCACTCTTGATTATTTCATGTATGACTAATCAATTTTAACTTCTATCATGAGCTAGTCAACTAACTAGAACTCCTTTTAACCCCACTCACCACTCACCAATTACCACTCATCATTCACTCCATTTCACTTCCAATTCTCTTTCTAATTCTCTCTCAACACACACACACTATTATGAACGTATTTTTCCAGTAGTTAATCATCATCTTCATCAAAAATCACTTCAATAATCAAGCTATAATCATCATAGGAAGAACACTTCAAGAACACTTCAAAAATCCCTTCAAGTTTACTAATTTACTTCCAAGCTTTCTAATCCATTCCAAGTAATCATCTAAGATCAAGAAACCTTTGTTATATACAGTAGGTTATCTTTCTTATTCAAGGTAATATTCATATTCAAACTTTGATTCAATTTCTATAACTATAAACTATCTTAATTCGAGTAAAAATCTTACTTGAACTTGTTTTTGTGTCATGATCCTACTTCAAGAACTTTCAAGCCATCCAAGATCCTTTAAAGCTAGATCATTTCTTGTCACTTCCAGTAGGTTTACCTACTAAACTTGAGATAGTAATGATGTTCATAACATCATTCGATTCATATATATAAAACTATCTTATTCGAAGGTTTAAACTCGTAATCACTAGAACATAGTTTAGTTAATTCTAAACTTGTTCGCAAACAAAAGTTAATCCTTCTAACTTGACTTTTAAAATTAACTAAACACATGTTCTATATCTATATGATATGCTAACTTAATGATTTAAAACCTGGAAACACGAAAAACACCGTAAAACTGGATTTACGCCGTCGTAGTAACACCGCGGGCTGTTTTGGGTTAGTTAATTAAAAACTATGATAAACTTTGATTTAAAAGTTGTTATTCTGAGAAAATGATTTTTATTATGAACATGAAACTATATCCAAAAAGTATGGTTAAACTCAAAGTGGAAGTATGTTTTCTAAAATGGTCATCTAGACGTCGTTCTTTTGACTGAAATGACTACCTTTACAAAAACGACTTGTAACTTATTTTTCCGACTATAAACCTATACTTTTTCTGTTTAGATTCATAAAATAGAGTTCAATATGAAACCATAGCAATTTGATTCACTCAAAACGGATTTAAAATGAAGAAGTTATGGGTAAAACAAGATTGGATAATTTTTCTCATTTTAGCTACGTGAAAATTGGTAACAAATCTATTCCAACCATAACTTAATCAACTTGTATTGTATATTATGTAATCTTGAGATACCATAGACATGTATACAATGTTTCGACCTATCATGTCGACACATCTATATATATTTCGGAACAACCATAGACACTCTATATGTGAATGTTGGAGTTAGCTATACATGGTTGAGGTTGATTCCAAAATATGTATAGTTTGAGTTGTGATCAATACTGAGATACGTATACACTGGATCGTGGATTGATTCAAGATAATATTTATCGATTTATTTCTGTACATCTAACTGTGGACAACTAGTTGTAGGTTACTAACGAGGACATCTGACTTAATAAACTTAAAACATCAAAATATATTAAAAGTGTTGTAAATATATTTTAAACATACTTTAATATACATGTATATATTGTTATAGGTTCGTGAATCAACAGTGGCCAAGTCTTACTTCTCGACGAAGTAAAAATCTGTGAAAGTGAGTTATAGTCCCACTTTTAAAATCTAATATTTTTGGGATGAGAATACATGCAGGTTTTATAAATGATTTACAAAATAGACACAAGTACGTGAAACTACATTCTATGGTTGAATTATCGAAATCGAATATGCCCCTTTTTATTAAGTCTGGTAATCTAAGAATTAGGGAACAGACACCCTAATTGACGCGAATCCTAAAGATAGATCTATTGGGCCTAACAAACCCCATCCAAAGTACCGGATGCTTTAGTACTTCGAAATTTATATCATATCCGAAGGGTGTCCCGGAATGATGGGGATATTCTAATATGCATCTTGTTAATGTCGGTTACCAGGTGTTCACCATATGAATGATTTTTATCTCTATGTATGGGATGTGTATTGAAATATGAAATCTTGTGGTCTATTGTTACGATTTGATATATATAGGTTAAACCTATAACTCACCAACATTTTTGTTGACGTTTTAAGCATGTTTATTCTCAGGTGATTATTAAGAGCTTCCGCTGTCGCATACTTAAATAAGGACGGGATTTGAAGTCCATGCTTGTATGATATTGTGTAAAAACTGCATTCAAGAAACTTAGTTTTTTGTAACATATTTGTATTGTAAACCATTATGTAATGGTCGTGTGTAAACAGGATATTTTAGATTATCATTATTTGATAATCTACGTAAAGCTTTTTAAACCTTTATTGATGAAATAAAGGTTATGGTTTGTTTTAAAATGAATGCAGTCTTTGAAAAACGTCTCATATAGAGGTCAAAACCTCGCAACGAAATCAATTAATATGGAACGTTTTTAATCAATAAGAACGGGACATTTCAGTTGGTATCCGAGCGTTGGTCTTAAAGAACCAGAATTTTGCATTAGTGTGTCTTATCGAGTTTGTTAGGATGCATTAGTGAGTCTGGACTTCGACCGTGTTTACTTGAAAAATGATTGCTTAACAAATTTTGTTGGAAACTATATATTTTTAACATGTAAATATTATGTGATATATTAATCTCTTAACGCGTTTGATATTATGTGATAGATGTCTACCTCTAGAACAAGTTCCATTGACTCACCTAATAATAATGAAGAGTCAAATATAAATTGGAATGATTCGTGGATTGATTCACAAGTTTCCGAAGAGGAACCGGAAGAAGAGTCGGAACCGGAAGAAGAATCGGAACCGGAAGAAGAATCGGAACCGGATGAAGAAATAGAACCGGTGGGTGAAATAATAAAACGGTTAAGTAAAAGAAAATCCTCAACCAACCGACCAAGCTTAATTATGGTCAATGGTGTTTCCGCCAAGGAAGCAAAATATTGGGAGGATTACCAATTCTCCGATGAATCGGATTCCGACGAGAATTCCGATGATGTTATAGAAATTACCCCAACTGAATTTAAAAAGGTAAAAGAAAATAATAAGGGAAAGGGCATAAAAATAGAGAAATCTAATTCCAATCCCGATGAACTTTATATGTATCGTCAACCCCCGAAGCCCTTAAGTTGTAACAATGACCCGGGAACCTCTAAACCACCAGGTTTTTCTTTACCGTTGTGGAAAACGACAGCTCGTATTAGGGGAACATCATATATCCCTAGAAACTTGGCAAAACGAACCAAAACCGAACAAGAAGAAACGAGCGAGTTGGAATAAGATAGTTGTATTCGTGTGGTGTAATATATGTAATATAGTGTGCTTATGCTTTATGATATATGTAAAAATTGCTTGTATTAATAAGTATTTTTTTTATGAATCTAACTCTTGTCTATTTTACAGTATAAAAACACAAAATGGATAGACAACCCAATATTTAAGAGACCTACCCGGAGACATGATTGATGAAATCTTGTCTAGAGTCGGTCAGAATTCTTCGGCACAACTATTTACGGCGAAATTAGATTGTAAGACATTCGAAGAACGTTCCAAGAATGTCTTGGTTTATAAGAGACTTTCGTTTGAAAGATGGGGGATATCACATTGGGAAACCCATAAGTTACGATGTGTTTACTTTGACGCATATATTGCGGGGAACCCAAATGCTATTTTACGCAACGGGTTAAGAAATTATTTTGACTCAATGTATCCGAATATAGGACTTCATGATTTAGAAAAAGCGGCTAACATGCAACATAAAGAAGCATGCTATGCTTACGGGTTAGTAATGTTCGCTTCTCACCAAAGTGAGAACAAGAACATCGGGCTACAACTATTAAACAAAACGTTCCCACAAGTGACGGAGTCGGTAATTGGGGTAAGAAATGAGGTTTTTAGGTTATTACGAGACTGTTGGTCATTACGTAACCCTCGTCCCTTTGACGACGTTACAACATGCTGTCTTATCAACGGCCATAACGGTTATGTTCCACAAGACCAAGGATGGGAAGTAGTCCTAGTAAAACCAGAATGCATGACTTGTTTCTGGACGTATGAATTACGTGTCTTTATTGCCTTTGCTGAACGACTTGTGTACTAACTAGAATTATCTTCACAACTATCTTGTATCAAAGTTATTGTGTGCTATATTTCATGCTTTATGTAAAATATGCGGTATTGTAAGTTTGTAAAATATTGTATAAATGTTTGAACGTGAAATATTATTATAATCAGTTTTTCATATAGAATTGTAGTAGTTGAATTGTATATTAGCTACTAAGTATGAACTTAACGGGTAGGTACTACCCGAATTTAAACTTATAAAACGCTAATATGAAGAAAAAGCTTTTATAAATGAGTTCATATTATGCTACGAAATACTATTAACTACTCTTAATATTCTGTATGATTAACTTGTTCCATTTGACTATTTTGAAGAAAATGACACCGACTACTCGACACACCGTGAATATGAATGAAGAGGAATTCCGTACTTTTCTAGCTTCAAACATAGCCGCAGTACAGGCTGTGCTACATACCAACAATAACCTTGGATCTAGCAGTACAGGAAATCGTGTAGGATGCACCTACAAAGAATTCACTGCCTGCAAACCTTTGGAATTTGATGGAACCGAAGGACCGATCGGATTGAAACGGAGGACCGAGAAGGTCGAATCGGTGTTTGCCATAAGTAAGTGTACTGAAGAGGACAAAGTGAAGTACTGATGTTTTAGCAGAGTGGCATAAAATAATTATTAATTTTAGCAGGAAATACTATTAAATACGATACAATTTTACACAAGATATTTATTTATTTATAGAATGGATATACTTAAACCTTGCTACAACACTTATAGGCAGTGTACCTAATCGTAAAGTAGTGTAGTTTTTAGTAAGTCCGGTTCGTTCCACAGGGAAATCTTTAAACAAAGCTTAACGCTATATTAGTTTACTTTTATAAAAATACAAATATATATATATATAAGTAATATTATTATTATAAAGGGGGGTTTTTACCGTTTAATGACCGGTTTATCGATTTTAAAACTTTAGTCGCAGTTAAAACCAAATGTAAAATAATAAATATAAATACAAGACTTAAATTAAAGCGTAAAGTAAATAACGATAATGAAATTGCGAATAATAAAAGTGCGATAAAATAAACTTGCGATAATTAAAAAGTACGATAATTAAAAGTGCAATTAAATAAAATAACAATAAAAATGTGATAATTAGAAGTGCAATTAAATATAAAATAAAGGAAATTAAATATGAAATAAAAGAATTATGCTTATTTAAACTTCCGTAATCATGATGTTTGACGTGTTGATTTTAGTTTTATGCCCATGGGTTAATTGTCCTTTGTCCTGGATTATTTAATATGTCCGTCTGGTTTTTGTCCATAACAGTCCATCAGTCATAAATATAAAGTGCGAGTGTCCTCGTCAAATTATCCTTATACCCGAAGTTAAATATTCCAACTAATTGGGGACTTAAACTGTAACAAGATTTTAATACTTTGTTTAATAATTACACCAGGATGTCGACTGAGTGTAATCCAAGGTTTTAATATTTTGTTATCAATTATACCAAGTGTCCTTGTACATAATTTCACCCCTGTTTTAATTATTCTAGTGGCTATTAATCCATTCCCGTGTCCGGTTAAATGAACGATTATTCGTACATATAAATACCCCGCCCATCGTGTCCGATCGAGTGTATATGGTAATTTATAGGAACGCCCAATTGTAAATCTTTATATTAACATTAACAAACTATCATTTAGTTAAACAAATATAAAGCCCATTAATAGCCCATAGTCTAATTTCCTCAAGTGTCGTTCTTTTGTCCAAACCCCAATTATGGTACAAAGCCCAATTACCCAATTTTAGTGATTAGCCCAACATCATGATTACTTCGTTTTAAATAAGCATAATAATAACTTAGCTACGAGACATTAATGTAAAAAGGTTGAACATAACTTACAATGATTAAAAATAGCGTAGTGTTACACGGACAGAATTTCGACTTACACCCTTACAACATTCGCTAACATACCCTTATTATTAGAATTATAATTAAAATTAAAATTAAAATATAAATTATAAATATAAATATATCGTATGAATGGAGAAAAGAGAAAGATGGATTGATATTTTTGGTGCACCAAAGCTCGATTTTTATAGGCATGTGGGCTGGAACTGGGGCTCATACGATCGCATGGATTTATGCCTTCCAGGCCATGCGAGATCGCATGGCCAGCTGGGGAGGCTCATTTTTGGTTGTTTTCTTCTGCCGACGGTTTTATAAATAATATAATATATTAAATAATTATAAGAATTATTTAAATATTATATTATATTTATGTGCATAGTTGACTTGTAATTTTTAGTCCGTTGCGTCGAGCGTTGAGAGTTGACTCTGGTCCCGGTTCCGGATTTTCGAACGTCCTTGCGTACAATTTAATATCTTGTACTTTGCGTTTTGAATCTTGTACTCTTGTAATTTCGAGACGTTTCTTATCAATAATTGGAACCTCTTTGATTGTATTTTGTACTTTTGAGCTTTTTGGTCGTTTGCATCTTCAATTCGTCGAATCTGTCTTTTGTCTTCACCTTTTATTATTTAAACGAATACCACTTGTAAATAGAACAATTGCAACTAAAAGCTTGTCTTTCTTGAGGAATAATGCTATGAAATATATGTTCGTTTTTAGCATTATCAAATATTCCCACACTTGAGCGTTGCTTGTCCTCAAGCAATATCGTCTTGAAATACTAGAATCACTTCTTTATTCTTCACACTTTGTACATCAGTGATTTCTATATGGCGGTATAAAAAATGATAGTAACGATAGAACCATGGTTAAAGGTGGGTGTGTCATCCACAGTTGCCTCGGGTTTAGGTCAACGACACTTGCAATCAAATAGCCGATTTACTTTCGGTTTCCAAAGCAAAGTGCACATTTGAAAGGCGGTTTACAGTCCCACATGACTATGAAAATGTAGATCCTTAAGAAAATTGGATCTTTATGAAAATATTTGATCTTTTGAAAATTCAATCTAGCTTTTACCCTAGATAAGTTTTCCGGAATAACCCTTCACCGGTGTTTGCAAAATATTTTTGTGGGTTTGGTGGGTTTCAGATTTGAAAATTTTAGCTCAAAACTTGCGGTTTTGTGTCACCCACTTGCTAACCTTGTATTTGGAAAGCAACACGTCCAGTTTACTTGTCCCGTATATTACCTTTCAATAAACTACCGTCCGGTTGTAAAGGAAAGCGTTGAACAAGCAACCGTTAAGGCAATGTCCCCTGACATGCTTTTAATTATGGTCTATAACGTGTCGGACGCAATTACTATCCTTGGTAGGAGCAATAGTAAAGCTCACCCTTATGATTTTTCGGTCTGGCACAAGGTCCTGTCTTTGACCATGCTATGCAACCACCGTTCTTACGGTTGACACCCGATTTGGTTCAGGTGACCTAATGAATTCCAGGTGAATTCCTAGGATTTTACGTTCAATGGTAATGAACGCATTGAAAATAGGGTTTTTAGAAAACAAATCGGTTTGTAATTTTGATCAAAATATTTTCTCGTTCAAGCTCGAGTTTAGATATCATTGAATTCCATGAGTTTGAATTCTCAATCTTTAAGGTCAATCTCTAGGATTGAGTAATATCAGGCTTAAAAGCTGATTTTTAATCTTTAAGGAGATTATCCTTTCTGAGGATCTGATTCATTAGTCTTATCCAGCTAATTTGCACGGTGCCCCCCCATTTTACGAGATAAATCCTTCTCATGGTTAGGATAAATCTGACCACTTGGCGACCCTGTTTAATGCTAAGGTCCGTGGATTTCCTGCTGATTTTAGAGATGACTTTTCTAGATTTTTCGTCAACCTACAGCTGGTCTGGACGACAACTTCTTGACCTAAATCAAGAAGCGCGTGTCTTTTTCGGAAGAATTTACTTCCTTTTAATGATGGAATTGATTCATCGTGTAGATCCATCTTTCTTACAGTAAATCAGGTAAAACAGTTTAGTTTAGTCCAAAGCAAAAGTATTTTCAGTTATTTGTTACAGATATATGTGACATATGTTTAAGATAACTTGATAAATTTTCCCACACTTGGCTTTTATTTTCCTTTTTATCGTCCTCTATTCCATTTTAAATGAATTTTAACATTTTGGTTTGTTTCTCAATTTATGTCCTTTCTGAGGTAACAATAATTTCGGTGTTAAAACCTAGTTTTATCGTTCATAAATATGTATAAACATGATTTTGAGTTTATTTAATTAAAAATTTTGAAAATTTTTACTAGAATTGAGTAGTCAGTATATAAGACTAGGGCTGTTCTTTATTATCAGAGAGCACTAGATTCTAATACAACTACTACGTTACTAGTATTTTTAATGGTAACCAAGTGTATAAATTAAAATTTTTAAAAATCCGAAAGAATTTAACCCCTTCCCACACTTAAGATCTTGCAATGCCCTCATTTGCAAGAACTCAGTACAATTTAAATTATTGAGGGTGATTAGCGTAGAAATGATTAAATTTTACCAAAGTTTCCAAACATATTGGCGTTTGTTTGCTGAATGATAAATGGTGCATATCATTTATTCATTTCGTCTGTTGTTACATCACATTTATTTGTCATCTTGTCGTCAAAATTAGTAGCTTTTGCTGAACTTAATGCCAGTCTTTGAAAATGCGCTGTTTTACCCTGTTTTGTACAATCGACAATATACATACATACAAATATAATCATGCATGGCAATTTGAAATGGGACTTAATATCCCACTTTCAAATTCTAAATATGAAATATTAGTACACAATAATAATAAAAATTACACAAATATATCCAATAACATAAGTTTAAACATGAAAAAGTCAAAAGATAAAAACATAAAAATCATAAAAATAACCAAATGGAACTAAATCAGTCTGGATAGGGGTTCCAGTTCATCTCATCGGGTGGGTTCCATTGTTGGTTATAGGTGTTCTGATAGGCTTGGTCATAGTCATACCGGTTAAAGGGTGGTCGGATATCGGGGCTATGTGGCGGAAAATGAGCAGGTCGAGTAGGTACATAGTTATTTGGTACCTGATATGATAGTTGGCTCATGATTTGGTGCTGATGAACTAACCAGCTATCGTGTTGGCGTCGCCTATAATCCTCGTATACTCGCTCGGAGTTCCACTGCTCATACATACTATGTCTTGCCGCGTTCGTCATTGCTTCCTCATCTATACGAACGTGGACGTCAAGAATAGCATCTCGAAAGACATCCCTAATGTCTTCCGCCTCCTCCATTTCCTCGTCTGAGCCTCTCTCTACCTGAGGATGAGATCCCTCATAGGGTACTGCCTGGTTACGTCTACTTTTCAATACCTTAGCACCCACATAAACTTTCAATCCTAAGGGCTCAACCTGTTCTCTACAAATCTGTAATGGACCCCCTTGGTTCCTATCAACACCTAAATACTCTCCAATGAGAGTAACAAAAATACCTCCTCCTATTATACTCCCGTCCTGCATTCCCTCTACCATTTTAGATAAATAAAAAGCAACACAGTAAGGGATATTGACAAAGCTTCTAGGATCCCGAATACACTTTAGGTAGAATAAATCATATAAGGTAATTTTTTCTTTATTATGACCTCTTTGTGTAATCGAGTTAGCCAAAAATCTATGAATAATACGAAGCTCGGCTCTGTCAATATGTGTATAGGAGTGTCCTCCTGCTCGTGTAAAAACATCAAAATGTGACATACGCCTCCAAATGGCGTCAGCGTCAAAGTTACTATCTACCCGTTCACCATAATGAATCAAGTTTGTACAATCGGGTAATAGCAACTCACCAGGAGTATATATCTGTAAGGCCCTGGCCATGTCCAGCATGGACATTCTGTACATCCTACTGCCAAGGATAAACCTAAGAAATCTTCTATCATCTATTCTAACTATATTTGTATCAAGTGATACAGTACTTATTAACTCAACACACCATTCCTTATATACAGGTCTACGAATGGTGAAAAGACGTTCCCAATCTGTAAAAGAAGAACTGCCATACCTTTGAACTAAAAGCTGTCTAACACGGTCATCTAGATGGACCGTTTCCAAAGGGGCCCAATCAATTACCCTTGGCACCTCTACATTTTTTGTTACCAATTTGAATTTGTTCCTTTGATATGTCTCGTAATCTCTCCATCTTCTATCAAATCTCAGATTAGGATGTAGAGTGTGCTCAGGAATCGTTGGGAATTCTACTGGCGGCCTCATTGGGAATACTATGAATTCATCAACAAACTGTACCTGATCATAATAAGGTATGTGCTGATCAGGCTGTTGTTGTTCCTGTTGTGGTTCTTGTTCGTGTTGCATTTCTGGTTCTGGTTCTGGTGCTGGTGCTGGTCGTCTAGATGATGATGCTCCTGAACCTCCAATATCGGCTCTCTGTAAAACACATTAAACACAAAATTTGTGCATCCAAATATGCATTAGTGTTAGCAAAATAACAACTTAAAACAATCACTATAACATGTTAAATCAAAACTAAACTTATACACATTTTCACAATTTTTCACAATTCTACATTTTTCAAATAAGCACATATGAAAATGTATACAAAATTCATAAGCATTTAACTCAAATAACATGTCAAAATAGTCATTACTGATAATTAAACAAGTCTCAAATGGCAAATATATCAAATTAATCAAGTTCATAAATTTTGGACTTAAAAAGTCCACTTTAATCTCCAAAAATCATGTTTAGGATCATTGTTTGGATCATTTAACTATCTAAACATGTTACACTACTCAATTTAGTAATAATTGATGACAAAAATCGGCCATAACCTGTTTATATCAAAAAGCCCCAAATTTCTCAAGAACACAAACCCTAGATTTCTAAAAATTTTGAAGTTTTTGGCTTCAAATCATGTTAAATAGCATCAATCTAGGTTATACATGCATAAAATACTAACAATTTAACACTAATTACACTAGAAATTAACAAAATTGCATTAGGTAAAAAATTGGTAATTATCACAAAAACTAGGAATTTATAGAGTTTAGGGGTGTAATTTTTACCAATTTGCTGAAGAATGAGAATCTAGGCATGATTAGAGCAAGAAAAATGACGAATTACGGTGGAAAAATGGCGAAAATTGGTGAATTTTTGGAGTTGGTTCGTTAATGTGTGTGTGTTGTGGTGAAGAGCAGAACTCGCTGCTGTATTTGTTTCTGGCCTGGATTTCAGCTCCATGCGATTGCATGGAGTTGAAGTGTAAAACCCATGCGATCGCATGGGGGTCCGGGTACAGTGTTTTCAGCTTTTTTTTTTTTTTTTTTTTTTTTTAAACTTATACTTTATAAAACTTATAATTAATTAAATTTTTAAAAATTTTGTTTTCCTTTAGGAGCGAGGGCGTTTCGGATCGTTGTCCTAGTCTGTCCCTCGACAAAATTTTAAAATTTGTCAAATCAAAGCGCGGTTTTTAAAAGTAAAGATTTTTGGGTTTTTTAATGTTTTTGGCATACTTTAATTCAATAAGATTAAAAATAATGATAATAAAAGTTCTCGTCCCTCCCTCGGGTAAAGCAATTTCGGTTCAAAGACCTAATCTTCAACTTACGACGAATTTTAAAAATCATATTTTTAACTTAATGAGATAAAGTAAATTTTTGTTTTTAAATTCACACAATTTAAATATAAAATTCAAAATTAATATTAAAAATTCACACCAAACATAAAATTTGAAATGCATAAAATTAAAAATTCATATTTTAAAAATTAAAAATTCACACCAAACTTAATTTAAAAATTCATATTATAAATTCTCATCAAACTTATATTAATTTTTCAAATATTTATAATTTTAAATATATTGTTTTTATAAAGTTTACAATATTAATTTAAGATTTAAATATTAATTTTAAAAATATGGTAAAAATAAAATTAAAAATCTTTTTGTCTTTTTATCCCACTTTAATCAATCAAATATTATCAAAAATATGCGCCCCTCTTTTCGGTAAAGTAATTTCGGTTCCAAGACCTAATTTAACTCATGACGAATTTTTGAAATATTTTGTGTTGATTAATTAAAGATATTTATACCTTAAGAATAAACGTTAAATTTCGCAGTGATGTAATAAATTTTTGAATGATATCAATAATTTCGGTCGTCAAAACTAATTTTATTCAATACCAATTTAATAATTTATAGCGAATAAATTAGCGTTTATTATCAAAAGGTTAAAAATAAAAAAAAAATTAAAAACTGTACAAACATACCTGTGAAATAGATTTCTTAGTTATATGATCTATCCCATTCATAAGATAGTCGGTTTAATTGGTTTTCCATAGCTACATAGGCGTAACCTCGAGCATTCAGTGTCTTTTCTTCTAAACATATGAACGGTCCGTCTCTGCATAAAGTAACAAATTCGGTGTTTGAATAGGTTTGATTATTTGAACATTTACCTCCATGTGACCATTTTCCGCATTTGTGACATCTTTCTAGGTGTCGTGCTCTTCTTTTCGCTGCGGATTTTGATTTTCCTTTACCAAATTGTAACTTATTATCTTCGCATCTGGATTCTTTTCTAACTCCGTCCATTCTTTCTCTGATTACTGATACTAGTTCACTCGGTAGTATGTCATTATTACGTTTAGTGATCAAAGCGTGTAGCATTAGACCATGGTTTAGTTCACAGGCAGTCTTCATTTCGTAAAAACCTAAAAAAAATTAAAAATTCAGAATGGGGGAAGAAGACTAGTTCTTTAGGGTCTGCTAGGGAAAGACCATTCGGGTTCCATTTTCGAAAACTACACGAAAACAGACAATCTAATTCTAACATAAATACATATTATCCTTTAAAGACTTGATTCTCCCCATACTTAGTTAGCTGTGGTGTCCAAATTGTGGTTAACTTCGTTGTCGACTTCCATCGGACTATTTATATAATGTTTAACTCTGTGACCATTAACTTTAAATTCAATCCCATTTGAATTTATTAATTCTATCGTTCCGTATGGGAAAATTCTTTTGACTATGAATGGTCCAGACCATCTTGATTTCAATTTTCCAGGAAATAGCTTGAATCGCGAATTGAAAAGAAGAACTCTGTCTCCTTCTTTAAATTCTTTTGAACTTTTGATTCTTTTATCATGCCATTTCTTCGTTCTTTCTTTATAGATTAACGAATTTTCGTATGCTTCATGTCTTAATTCTTCTAATTCGTTTAGTTGACTTAATCGTAGACGTCCGGCTTCATGTAAATCAAGATTACATGTCTTCAAAGCCCAAAACGCTTTGTGTTCAATTTCTACTGGAAGATGACATGCTTTTCCATAAACAAGTCTAAAAGGTGTGGTTCCAATTGGAGTTTTGTAGGCTGTTCTAAAAGCCCAGAGTGCATCCTCCAATTTAATGGACCATTCCTTCGGATTTGATCCTACGGTTTTCTCTAGAATACGTTTTAAAGCTCGGTTGGTATTTTCAACTTGTCCACTTGTTTGTGGATGATATGCGGTGGAGATTTTATGAGTTACTCCATATCTTTTAAGAACTTTCTCAAGTTGATTATTACAGAAATGAGTACCCCGATCACTTATTAAAGCTTTCGGTGTTCCAAACCTTGCAAAAAGACGTTTTAAAAAGTTGACTACAACTCGTGCATCGTTAGTTGGGAGAGCTTGTGCTTCCACCCATTTAGATACATAATCAATGGCTACGAGTATATATAGATTATTATGAGATTTTAGAAATGGACCCATAAAGTCAATACCCCAAATGTCAAATACTTCACATACTTGGATGATATTTTGTGGCATTTCATCACGTTGACTTATTTTTCCGGCCCTTTGACAAGCATCATAGGATTTGCAAAGAAGGTGTGCGTCTTTGTAAATTGTAGGCCAATAGAATCCAGCTTCATAAACTTTTCTTGCTGTTAGTTGAGGCCCATAATGCCCTCCTGTTGGTCCTGTGTGACAATGGTTTAATATTTTACTAGCTTCATCTCCAAATACACATCGGCGTATTATTCCATCGGGACAACTTTTAAATAGATGTGGATCTTCCCAGAAATAGTGTTTTATATCACTGAAGAATTTCTTTCGTCTTTGGTACGATAATCCTTTTTCAAGGAATCCACATACTAAATAGTTTACATAGTCTGCAAACCATGGAATTTCTTTATAATCTATCTTCAATAGATATTCATCAGGAAAGTTGTCTTGTATGGCCGATTCATTTAGAACTTCTAATTCGGGATTTTCAAGACGAGAAAGATGATCAGCGGCGAGATTTTCTGCTCCTCTTTTATCTCGGATTTCAATATCAAACTCTTGTAAGAGTAAGATCCAACGGATTAATCTTGGTTTAGCATCTTGTTTCGAAAATAGGTATCTAAGAGCAGAATGGTCGGTATAGACCACCGTTTTTGCTAGAACGAGATATGATCGAAATTTGTCAAAAGCAAAGACAACAGCAAGGAGTTCTTTTTCAGTAGTTGTATAGTTCGTTTGTGCTCCTTGTAATGTCTTACTAGCATAATATATAGGTTGAAATCGTTTTTCAATCCTTTGTCCTAAAACGGCTCCCATTGCAAAATCACTTGCATCGCACATTAGTTCAAATAGTAGATTCCAATTTGGTGTTATCATGATCGGCGCATTAGTGAGTTTTTCTTTAAGAATATTAAAAGATTTGATACACTCATCTGAAAAGATGAATGGAGCATCCTTTTCTAGGAGTTTATTCATAGGAGTGGCAATTTTAGAAAAATCTTTTATGAAACGTCGGTAAAAACCGGCATGCCCTAGAAAACTCCTAACTCCTCTAACATTGGTGGGATGTGGAAGTTTAGCAATTTCATCTACTTTAGCTCTATCCACTTCAATTCCTTCTTTTGAAATTTTATGACCAAGAACGATGCCTTCTTTAACCATGAAATGGCATTTCTCCCAATTAAGTACTAGATTTGATTGTTCGCATCTAATTAGCATTCATTCCAGATTAACTAGACATGATTCAAATGTATCACCGAAGACTGAAAAGTCATCCATGAAAACTTCCATGCATTCTTCTATCATGTCGTGAAAAATCGCCATCATGCACCTTTGGAAGGTTGCTGGGGCATTACAAAGTCCAAATGGCATGCGTTTGTAAGCAAAAGTACCATAAGGGCACGTGAATGTGGTTTTCTCTTGATCTTCGGGTGCTATTGGAATTTGAAAATATCCGGAAAATCCATCTAGAAAACAATAATAACTATTTCCGGCTAATCTTTCCAACATTTGATCTATGAAAGGTAAGGGAAAGTGATCTTTTCTGGTGGCGTCATTTAATTTTCTATAATCAATACATACACGCCATCCTGTTACAGTCCTAGTAGGAATAAGCTCATTTTTCTCATTTGTAATGACAGTCATGCCACCCTTCTTAGGCACGCATTGAACTGGGCTTACCCATGGACTATCAGAGATTGGATAAATTAGACCTGCGTCTAGCAGTTTAATAATCTCTTTCTTAACTACATCTTGCATATTAGGATTTAGTCTTCGTTGGCGTTGCACATACGTTTTATGACCTTCTTCCATAAGGATTTTATGTGTGCAATACGAAGGACTTATTCCTTTAATATCATGAATCTTCCATGCAATGGCTGGTTTATGAGCTTTCAACACAGAAATGAGTTGTGATTTCTCATTTTCAGTAAGAGAAGACGATATTATTACAGGTAATTCAGATTCACCATGTAAATAAGCGTATTCCAAATGGTTTGGAAGTGGCTTTAACTCTAATTTCGGAGGTTCTTCTATCGATGATTTATATCGATATCTGTCTTCTTCTTTTAGCATTTGAATTTCTTCTGTTGTTGGTTCATATCCATTAGCTATAAGTGTAGCTAATATTTCAGCTTCATCAATTGGTTCATTACCTTCTCTTAAAGAACATTCTCCTGTTCCTTGTAATTCTGGAAATTCTTCTAATAATTCTGCATGTGCATCTATAGTTTGAATATAATAACATGTATTATCTGCAGATTGTGGTTGTTGCATTGCTCTATCAACTGAAAAGGTAACACTCTCGTCCTCTATACTTAGGGTCAGTTTCTTACCGAACACGACTATCATTGCTTTAGCCGTGTTTAAGAATGGTCTTCCTAATATGAGAGGAACTTGAGAATCTTCTTCCATGTCCAAAACAACAAAATCTACTGGAAATACTAAAGTACCAACTTTAACTAGCATGTTCTCCATTATCCCTGTAGGATATTTTATTGATCTATCGGCTAGTTGTATGCTTATTCTGGTTGGTTTCAATTCTCCAAGGTCTAGTTTAGCGTATAGTGAATACGGCATTAGATTTATACTAGCACCTAAATCTGCCAATGCTTCTATTGAACTAAGACTACCCAGAAAACATGGAATTGTGAAACTTCCTGGATCAGATAGTTTTTCTGGTATCTTATTCAACAGCACTGCTGAACAATTAGCATTCATAGTAACAGCCGAGAGTTCTTCCATTTTCTTTCTATTTGAGATTAGATCTTTCAAGAATTTAGCATATCTAGGCATTCCTGAAATCACATCAATGAAAGGAAGATTTACATTTATCTGTTTAAACATATCCAAGAATTTGGATTGCTCGGCTTCAAGTTTCTCTTTCTTCATTTTACTCGGGTAAGGAAGTGGTGGTTGGTATGGTTTAACATAAGGTTTAGCCTTAACTGTGTTATCTTCATTAACCTTTTCAACTACCGGTTCTTTTTCCTTATCTTGATCAGGTTGTGGTTCTTGTGGAGTAGGAATAGCTTCATCAGAAGTTACAGGTATTTCCGGTGGTTTAAGCGTTGTACCACTTCTTGTGGTAATAGCTTTAGCTGTTTCATTCCGGGGGTTAGCATTTGTATCACTAGGTAAACTTCCCGGTTTTCTTTCACCTATTAACCTTGCTAGGTTACTTACTTCTTGTTCCAGATTTTGAATAGAAGCTTGTTGATTTCTAAATGCTTGAGCATTTTGTTCATTGGTTTGTTTCTGAGATGTGAAAAACTGCGTTTGAGTTTCAACTAGCTTCGTCATCATATCTTCTAAATTCGGCTTTTTATCATCGGTTTGTTGTGGTGGCTTGTTTTGAAAATTAGGTCTTTACTGATTGTAAGTATTATTGGATACTTGTTGATTGCTAGGACCTTGTTGGTTGTTGTATGGAATATTTCGGTTATAATTCTGGTTTTGATTGTAAATTGGTCTTGGCGGTTGATAACTATTCTGATAATTATTTCCAGGCCTTTGGTTTATGTATGAAATATTCTCTCTTTGTTCCATTGTTAATTCAATACTGAGACAATCTTTTGTCAAATGTGGTCCTCCACACTGCTCACAACTAATTCGTATTGAGTGAATATCTTTAGTCATCTTTTCCATTCGTCTCTCCACAGCATCTATCTTTGCGGAAATGGAATCTAAGTCATGGCTAGAATCGGCTCTAGCTGCTTTAGATGATCTAACGATATCTTTTTCTTGGTGCCACTCATGTGAGTGGGAAGCAGTGTTATCAATAATTTTGTAAGCATCAGTTTCGGTTTTCTTCATAATAGAACCACCAGCTGCTATATCTATGTCTTTTCTTGTAGTGATGTCGCATCCTTGGTAGAATATTTGTACTATTTGACAGGTGTCTAAACCATGTTGCGGACATCCTCTTAACAACTTTCCATATCTAGTCCATGCCTCATATAGAGTTTCATTCGGTTTCTGTGTGAACGTAACAATTTCTGCTTGAAGTCTTACGGCTTTAGATGCAGGAAAGAATTGTTTAAGAAATTTTTCAACTAAAACGTCCCATGTATCAATCGCCCCTTCAGGTAACGATTCCAACCAATCTTTGGCTTCTCCCTTTAAAGTCCAGGGAAATAACATGAGATATATCTGTTCATCCTCTACTTCTCGGATTTTAAATAGTGTGCAGATCCTATTAAAGGTACTTAGATGTTCATTTGGATCTTCCTTCGGCGCACCACTAAATTGGCATTGATTAGTCACCATGTGTAGAATTTGTCCTTTGATTTCATAATCTGGCGCATTAATGTCTGGATGAGTTATTGCGTGACCTTGGCCAGTGCGTTTAGCTCTCATTCGGTCTTCCATACTTAAAGGTTCCAGATTCTCCATAATTGAATTTGTTGAATCGGAATCACTAGAGGATTCTGATTTAATGGTTCGTTCCTCAACAATCTCTGTTTGAATGATTGGTGGTTCCGGAGGAAAGTTTAGTGGTTCAGGATCTACGAACCGTTCCGGAATATTCTCCGAATTCTCAATTGTGAGGTCGGGTTCAAAAAATGGATTATCGGAAATTTGAACTGAAGTACTTGGTCGACTGGATGACGATTCTAAAGAAAAATCAATGGCAGTAATATTTGCTAAATGTCTTGATCTAGTTACAGGTGGTGAACGTACAAAAGGTGGTGAACGTCTTGCTCGGTGCATTCACTGAATATCCTATTAGTTTTTAAAAGGAAAGAAAAATTATAATAAGTTATCCAATCAATAGACTTTTCTGATTTTGCCCACGTTTCGAATAGCCAAAAGATGCAGCAGAGGGGCAGGATTCGTTTGGTCTCAATATAATTGAGGACTGTTTGGCTCCAATAACCCAGTCCACGTACAAATCCAACTATTACTACGAACCAGAAAATTTTGATGTCTATTAATTTAACCACTTAAAATAAATTTTCGTAATTTTAAGAAATTTAGATAAGAAGTAGAATAAAAATCTATGTCCTAAAACTAGAATAGCGAGAAATAAGAAAGAAAAAGAGTTCGTCGGAAAAAGGTCGAGAAAGAAAAATGGTTGAAAAATAAAAGGTGACGGAAAAATAAAAGAAACTTATAGAACTTAAAACACTTGACTAACCTAACCTTATTACTACAACTAACTTAAAATTATAATCGCAAATTGAGATTACTAATTGGAATGATAATTGATACATAGTAAAAGGTGTCTAAAAATATTAAAGCTTACAGGAAAAACTAAATTCCAAATGGAAATAACTTAAAAAGAAACTAAAACTTAATAAGGCGTCGCAAAATTCTAAAGCACTTAAATCTTAGTCTAAAGAAAAAGCACTTAAGGAATTCTACGGCAAAGCCTAAAAATCTAGAAGTAAAAATAACTATGGCAAAAACTATATTTAAAACTAAGTATGAGCTAAAAATACAAATATTACGCTAAAACGATTAAAAAGGGACAAAATATAAAAATATACAAAAAGTTGTAAAAAGTACAATTTTTATAAAAATATTTTTTTATATTATTTATTTTATTAAACTATTAATTTTGTAATTTATAAAAACTAATTAAAATTTTAAATATAAATTAATTAAAACTAATCTAAATAATAAAATAACCTAAACCCTAATTAGGGTTATAATTAATTATAATTAATAATTATACTCCGTAATGATTGCTGGCTGCATTCTAATCTGGCGTGTCAGATGGGCTCATGCGATCGCATGAGTCCTCAGTTGCCCAGCCATGCGATCGCATGGGCTAGAGTTTCGGGCCAAGAGCTGGGCTGCTACAGTGTTCGGGCCGAATTAATTATATTTTTTTTTTCTGTTTTTGCTGTAAAATATAAAATATATTTATTAATTAAATAAAACTTATATTTTTACAAACTAAAAAAAATAGAAATAAAGAAACTTTATAAAACTTAAATATTTACCAAACTCTAAAAAAAAATATTTATATTTTTGTTTTTCTTTTTATATTTTCAAATATTTAAAACGTATTTTTATAAAAACGAATTTTAATAAAAGTAAACTAAATTTTTTTTTTTATTATTATTAGCGTTGCGCTTCCGGCTTTTAAGCTAGATTGGTCCCCGGCAGCGGCGCCAAAAATACTTGATGTTTTAGCGGAGTGGTATAAAATAGTTATTAATTTTAGCAGGAAATACTATTAAATACGATACAATTTTACACAAGATATTTATTTATTTATAGAATGGATATACTTAAACCTTGCTACAACACTTATAGGTAGTGTACCTTATCGTAAAGTAGTGTAGTTTTTAGTAAGTCCGGTTCGTTCCACAGGGAAATCTTTAAACAAAGCTTAACGCTATATTAGTTTACTTTTATAAAAATACAAATATATATATATAAGTAATATTATTATTATAAAGGGGGGTTTTTACCGTTTAATGACCGGTTTGTCGATTTTAAAACTTTAGTCGCAGTTAAAACCAAATGTAAAATAATAAATATAAATACAAGACTTAAATTAAAGCGTAAAGTAAATAACGATAATGAAATTGCGAATAATAAAAGTGCGATAAAATAAACTTGCGATAATTAAAAAGTACGATAATTAAAAGTGCAATTAAATAAAATAACAATAAAAATGCGATAATTAGAAGTGCAATTAAATATAAAATAAAGGAAATTAAATATGAAATAAAAGAATTATGCTTATTTAAACTTCCGTAATCATGATGTTTGACGTGTTGATTTTAGTTTTATGCCCATGGGTTAATTGTCCTTTGTCCTGGATTATTTAATATGTCCGTCTGGTTTTTGTCCATAACAGTCCATCAGTCATAAATATAAAGTGCGAGTGTCCTCGTCAAATTATCCTTATACCCGAAGTTAAATATTCCAACTAATTGGGGACTTAAATTGTAACAAGATTTTAATACTTTGTTTAATAATTACACCAGGATATCGACTGAGTGTAATTCAAGGTTTAATATTTTGTTATCAATTATACCAAGTGTCCTTGTACATAATTTCACCCCTGTTTTAATTATTCTAGTGGCTTTTAATCCATTCCCGTATCCGGTTAAATGAACGATTATTCGTACATATAAATACCCCGCCCATCGTGTCCGATCGAGTGTATATGGTAATTTATAGGAACGCCCAATTGTAAATCTTTATATTAACATTAACAAACTATCATTTAGTTAAACAAATATAAAGCCCATTAATAGCCCATAGTCTAATTTCCACAAGTGTCGTTCTTTTGTCCAAACCCCAATTATGGTACAAAGCCCAATTACCCAATTTTAGTGATTAGCCCAACATCATGATTACTTCGTTTTAAATAAGCATAATAATAACTTAGCTACGAGACATTAATGTAAAAAGGTTGAACATAACTTACAATGATTAAAAATAGCGTAGTGTTACACGGACAGAATTTCGACTTACACCCTTACAACATTCGCTAACATACCCTTATTATTAGAATTATAATTAAAATTAAAATTAAAATATAAATTATAAATATAAATATATCGTATGAATGGAGAAAAGAGAAAGATGGATTGATATTTTTGGTGCACCAAAGCTCGATTTTTATAGGCATGTGAAATGTCCCGTTCTTATTGATTAAAAACGTTCCATATTAATTGATTTCGTTGCGAGGTTTTGACCTCTATATGAGACGTTTTTCAAAGACTGCATTCATTTTTAAAACAAACCATAACCTTTATTTCATAGATAAAGGTTTTAAAAAGCTTTACGTAGATTATCAAATAATGATAATCTAAAATATCCTGTTTACACACGACCATTACATAATGGTTTACAATACAAATATGTTACAACAAAATAAGTTTCTTGAATGCAGTTTTTACACAATATCATACAAACATGGACTCCAAATCTCGTCCTTATTTAAGTATGCGACAGCGGAAGCTCTTAATAATCACCTGATAATAAACATTCTTAAAACGTCAACAAAAATGTTGTTGAGTTATAGGTTTAACCTATATATATCAAATCATAATAATAGACCACAAGATTTCATATTTCAATACACATCCCATACATAGAGATAAAAATCATTCATATGGTGAACACCTGGTAACCGACATTAACAAGATGCATATATAAGAATATCCCCATCATTCCGGGACACCCTTCGGATATGATATAAATTTCGAAGTACTAAAGCATCCGGTACTTTGGATGGGGTTTGTTAAGCCCAATAGATCTATCTTTAGGATTCGCATCAATTAGGGTGTCTGTTCCCTAATTCTTAGATTACCAGACTTAATAACAAGGGGCATATTCGATTTCGATAATTCAACCATAGAATGTAGTTTCACGTACTTGTGTCTTTTTTGTAAATCATTTATAAAACCTGCATGTATTCTCATCCCAAAAATATTAGATTTTAAAAGTGGGACTATAACTCACTTTCACAGATTTTTACTTCGTCGGGAAGTAAGACTTGGCCACTGGTTGATTCACGAACCTATAACAATATATACATATATATCAAAGTATGTTCAAAATATATTTACAACACTTTTAATATATTTTGATGTTTTAAGTTTATTAAGTCAGCTGTCCTCGTTAGTAACCTACAACTAGTTGTCCATAGTTAGATGTACAGAAATAAATCGATAAATATTATCTTGAATCAATCCACGACCCAGTGTATACGTATCTCAGTATTGATCACAACTCAAACTATATATATTTTGGAATCAACCTCAACCCTGTATAGCTAACTCCAACATTCACATATAGAGTGTCTATGGTTGTTCCGAAATATATATAGATGTGTCGACATGATAGGTCGAAACATTGTATACGTGTCTATGGTATCTCAAGATTACATAATATACAATACAAGTTGATTAAGTTATGGTTGGAATAGATTTGTTACCAATTTTCACGTAGCTAAAATGAGAAAAATTATCCAATCTTGTTTTACCCATAACTTCTTCATTTTAAATCCGTTTTGAGTGAATCAAATTGCTATGGTTTCATATTGAACTCTATTTTATGAATCTAAACAGAAAAAGTATAGGTTTATAGTCATAAAAATAAGTTACAAGTCATTTTTGTAAAGGTAGTCATTTCAGTCGAAAGAACGACGTCTAGATGACCATTTTAGAAAACATACTTCCACTTTGAGTTTAGCCATAATTTTTGGATATAGTTTCATGTTCATAATAAAAATCATTTTCTCAGAATAACAACTTTTAAATCAAAGTTTATCATAGTTTTTAATTAACTAACCCAAAACAGCCCGCGGTGTTACTACGACGGCGTAAATCCGGTTTTACGGTGTTTTTCGTGTTTCCAGGTTTTAAATCATTAAGTTAGCATATCATATAGATATAGAACATGTGTTTAGTTGATTTTAAAATTCAAGTTAGAAGGATTAACTTTTGTTTGCGAACAAGTTTAGAATTATCTAAACTATGTTCTAGTGATTACAAGTTTAAACCTTCGAATAAGATAGCTTTATATGTCTGAATCGAATGATGTTATGAACATCATTACTACCTTAAGTTCCTTGGATAAACCTACTGGAAAAGAGAAAAATAGATCTAGCTTCAACGGATCCTTGGATGGCTCAAAGTTCTTGAAGCAGAATCATGACACGAAAACAAGTTCAAGTAAGATCATCACTTGAAATAAGATTGTTATAGTTATAGAAATTGAACCAAAGTTTGAATATGATTATTACCTTGTATTAGAATGATAACCTACTGTAAGAAACAAAGATTTCTTGAGGTTGGATGATCACCTTACAAGATTGGAAGTGAGCTAGCAAACTTGAAAGTATTCTTGATTTTATGTAACTAGAACTTGTAAAATATATGAAGAACACTTAGAACTTGAAGATAGAACTTGAGAGAGATCAATTAGATGAAGAAAATTGAAGAATGAAAGTGTTTGTAGGTGTTTTTGGTCGTTGGTGTATGGATTAGATATAAAGGATATGTAATTTTGTTTTCATGTAAATAAGTCATGAATGATTACTCATATTTTTGTAATTTTATGAGATATTTCATGCTAGTTGCCAAATGATGGTTCCCACATGTGTTAGGTGACTCACATGGGCTGCTAAGAGCTGATCATTGGAGTGTATATACCAATAGTACATACATCTAAAAGCTGTGTATTGTACGAGTACGAATACGGGTGCATACGAGTAGAATTGTTGATGAAACTGAACGAGGATGTAATTGTAAGCATTTTTGTTAAGTAGAAGTATTTTGATAAGTGTCTTGAAGTCTTTCAAAAGTGTATGAATACATATTAATACACTACATGTATATACATTTTAACTGAGTCGTTAAGTCATCGTTAGTCGTTACATGTAAATGTTGTTTTGAAACCTTTAGGTTAACGATCTTGTTGAATGTTGTTAACCCATTGTCTATTATAACAAATGAGATGTTAAATTATTATATTATCATGATATTATGATATATAATATATCTTAGTATGATGTATATACAGTTAAATGTCGTTACAACGATAATCGTTACATATATGTCTCGTTTCGAAATCATTAAGTTAGTAGTCTTATTTTTACATATGTATTTCATTGTTAATACACTTAATAATATATTTACTTATCATTTAACATAATTAACCAAGTGTATCAATATCTTAATATGATTCATATGTACCTAGTAAGACGTTGTTATAACGATAATCGTTATATATATCGTTTTTGAGTTTCTTAAATTAATAGTCTCATTTTTATGTATATAATGAAATGTCCCGTTCTTATTGATTAAAAACGTTCCATATTAATTGATTTCGTTGCGAGGTTTTGACCTGTATATGAGACGTTTTTCAAAGACTGCATTCATTTTTAAAACGAACCATAACCTTTATTTCATAAATAAAGGTTTAAAAAGCTTTACGTAGATTATCAAATAATGATAATCTAAAATATCCTGTTTATACACGACCATTACATAATGGTTTACAATACAAATATGTTACATCGAAATCAGTTTCTTGAATGCAGTTTTTACACAATATCATACAAACATGGACTCCAAATCTTGTCCTTATTTTAGTATGCAACAGCGGAAGCTCTTAATATTCACCTGAGAATAAACATGCTTTAAACGTCAACAAAAATGTTGGTGAGTTATAGGTTTAACCTATATATATCAAATCGTAACAATAGACCACAAGATTTCATATTTCAATACACATCCCATACATAGAGATAAAAATCATTCATATGGTGAACACCTGGTAACCGACATTAACAAGATGCATATATAAGAATATCCCCATCATTCCGGGACACCCTTCGGATATGATATAAATTTCGAAGTACTAAAGCATCCGGTACTTTGGATGGGGTTTGTTAAGCCCAATAGATCTATCTTTAGGATTCGCGTCAATTAGGGTGTCTGTTCCCTAATTCTTAGATTACCAGACTTAATAAAAAGGGGCATATTCGATTTCGATAATTCAACCATAGAATGTAGTTTCACGTACTTGTGTCTATTTTGTAAATCATTTATAAAACCTGCATGTATTCTCATCCCAAAAATATTAGATTTTAAAAGTGGGACTATAACTCACTTTCACAGATTTTTACTTCGTCGAGAAGTAAGACTTGGCCACTGTTGATTCACGAACCTATAACAATATATACATGTATATTAAAGTATGTTCAAAATATATTTACAACACTTTTAATATATTTTGATGTTTTAAGTTTATTAAGTCAGCTGTCCTCGTTAGTAACCTACAACTAGTTGTCCACAGTTAGATGTACAGAAATAAATCGATAAATATTATCTTGAATCAATCCACGACCCAGTGTATACGTATCTCAGTATTGATCACAACTCAAACTATATATATTATTTTGGAATCAACCTCAACCCTGTATAGCTAACTCCCACATTACTGCATATAGAGTGTCTATGGTTGTTCCAAAATATATTATATAGATGGGTCGACATGATAGGTCGAAACATTGTATACGTGTCTATGGTATCTCAAGATTACATAATATACAATACAAGTTGATTAAGTTATGGTTGGAATAGATTTGTTATCAATTTTCACGTAGCTAAAATGAGAAAAATTATCCAATCTTGTTTTACCCATAACTTCTTCATTTTAAATCCGTTTTGAGTGAATCAAATTGCTATGATTTCATATTGAACTCTATTTTATGAATCTAAACAGAAAAAGTATAGGTTTATAGTCGGAAAAATAAGTTACAAGTCGTTTTTGTAAAGGTAGTCATTTCAGTCGAAAGAACGACGTCTAGATGACCATTTTAGAAAACATACTTCCACTTTGAGTTTAACCATAATTTTTGGATATAGTTTCATGTTCATAATAAAAATCATTTTCTCAGAATAACAACTTTTAAATCAAAGTTTATCATAGTTTTTAATTAACTAACCCAAAACAGCCCGCGGTGTTACTACGACGGCGTAAATCCGGTTTTACGGTGTTTTTCGTGTTTCCAGGTTTTAAATCATTAAGTTAGCATATCATATAGATATAGAACATGTGTTTAGTAAATTTTAAAAGTCAAGTTAGAAGGATTAACTTTTGTTTGCGAACAAGTTTAGAATTAACTAAACTATGTTCTAGTGATTATGAGTTTAAACCTTCGAATAAGATAGTTTTATATATATGAATCGAATGATGTTATGAACATCATTACTACCTCAAGTTTAGTAGGTAAACCTACTGGAAGTGACAAGAAATGATCTAGCTTCAAAGGATCTTGGATGGCTTGAAAGTTCTTGAAGTAGGATCATGACACAAAAACAAGTTCAAGTAAGATTTTTACTCGAATTAAGATAGTTTATCGTTATAGAAATTGAATCAAAGTTTGAATATGAATATTACCTTGAATAAGAAAGATAACCTACTGTATATAACAAAGGTTTCTTGATCTTAGATGATTACTTGGAATGGATTAGAAAGCTTGGAAGTAAATTAGTAAACTTGAAGGGATTTTTGAAGTATTCTTGAAGTGTTCTTCCTATGATGATTATAGCTTGATTCTTGAAGTGATTTTTGATGAAGATGATGATTAACTACTGGAAAAATACGTTCATAATAGTGTGGGTGTGTTGAGAGAGAATTAGAAAGAGATTTGGAAGTGAAATGGAGTGAATGATGAGTGTTAATTGGTGAGTGGTGAGTGGGGTTAAAAGGAGTTCTAGTTAGTTGACTAGCTCATGGTAGAAGTTAAAATTGATTAGTCATACATGACATAATCAAGAGTGGAATCCCATGCTAGTTCCTATTGGTATATACCCATAGTAAGTACGTTTTGAAGCTGTGTATAATACGGGTAAGAATACGACTAGAATTCTTGATGAAAGAAAAGAATGGGAAAGTAACTGTAACCATTTTCGTTAAGTATGAGTGTTTTGATATATGTCTTGAAGTCTTCCAAAAGTATTTTAATACATATAAATACACTACATGTATATACATTTTAACGGAGTCGTTAAGTCATCGTTAGTCGTTACATGTAAGTGTTGTTTTGAAACCTTTAAGTTAACGATCTCAATTAATGTTGTTAACCCATTGTTTATTATATCTAATGAGATGTTAAATTATTATATTATCATGATATTATGATATATTAATATATCTTAATATGATATATATACATTTAAATATCGTTACAACGATAATCGTTACATATATGTCTCGTTTCGAAATCCTTAAGTTAGTAGTCTTGTTTATATGTATATAACTCATTGTTATTATACTTATGGAGATACTTACTTATCATAATCTCATGTTAACCATATGTATATCCATATATATATCGTCAAGTCGTTTTTACAAGTTTTAACGTTCGTGAATCGCCGGTCAACTTGGGTGGTCAATTGTCTATATGAAACATATTTCAATTAATCAAGTCTTAACAAGTTTGATTGCTTAACATGTTGGAAACATTTAATCATGTAAATATCAATCTGAATTAATATATATAAACATGGAAAAGTTCGGGTCACTACAGTACCTACCCGTTAACTAAATTTCGTCCCGAAATTTTAAGCTGTTGAAGGTGTTGACGAATCTTCTGGAAATAGATGCGGGTATTTCTTCTTCATCTGATCTTCACGCTCCCAGGTGAACTCGGGTCCTCTACGAGCATTCCATCGAACCTTAACAATTGGTATCTTGTTTTGCTTAAGTCTTTTAACCTCACGATCCATTATTTCGACGGGTTCTTCGATGAATTGGAGTTTTTCATTGATTTGGATTTCATCTAACGGAATAGTGAGATCTTCTTTAGCAAAACATTTCTTCAAATTCGAGACGTGGAAAGTGTTATGTACAGCCGCGAGTTGTTGAGGTAACTCAAGTCGGTAAGCTACTGGTCCGACACGATCAATAATCTTGAATGGTCTAATATACCTTGGATTTAATTTCACTCGTTTACCAAATCGAACAACGCCTTTCCAAGGTGCAACTTTAAGCATGACCATCTCTCCAATTTCAAATTCTATATCTTTTCTTTTAATGTCAGCGTAGCTCTTTTGTCGACTTTGGGCGGTTTTCAACCGTTGTTGAATTTGGATGATCTTCTCGGTAGTTTCTTGTATAATCTCCGGACCCGTAATCTGTCTATCCCCCACTTCACTCCAACAAATCGGAGACCTGCACTTTCTACCATAAAGTGCTTCAAACGGCGCCATCTCAATGCTTGAATGGTAGCTGTTGTTGTAGGAAAATTCTGCTAACGGTAGATGTCGATCCCAACTGTTTCCGAAATCAATAACACATGCTCGTAGCATGTCTTCAAGCGTTTGTATCGTCCTTTCGCTCTGCCCATCAGTTTGTGGATGATAGGCAGTACTCATG
This sequence comes from Rutidosis leptorrhynchoides, assembly GCF_046630445.1. NCBI lineage: Eukaryota > Viridiplantae > Streptophyta > Magnoliopsida > Asterales > Asteraceae > Rutidosis > Rutidosis leptorrhynchoides. The sequence goes on along the minus strand of NC_092335.1, from coordinate 147,787,707 downwards.
TCTAGACGAGTTCCTAATGCTTGCTGTAATGTCTGCCAGAATCTTGAAATAAATCTGCCATCCCTATCAGAGATAATAGAGATTGGTATTCCATGTCTGGAGATGACTTCCTTCAAATACAGTCGTGCTAACTTCTCCATCTTGTCATCTTCTCTTATTGGTAGGAAGTGTGCTGATTTGGTGAGACGATCAACTATTACCCAAATAGTATCAAAACCACTTGCAGTCCTTGGCAATTTAGTGATGAAATCCATGGTAATGTTTTCCCATTTCCATTCCGGGATTTCGGGTTGTTGAAGTAGACCTGATGGTTTCTGATGCTCAGCTTTGACCTTAGAACACGTCAAACATTCTCCTACATATTTAGCAACATCGGCTTTCATACCCGGCCACCAAAAATGTTTCTTGAGATCCTTGTACATCTTCCCCGTTCCAGGATGTATTGAGTATCTGGTTTTATGAGCTTCTCTAAGTACCATTTCTCTCATATCTCCAAATCTTGGTACCCAAATCCTTTCAGCCCTATACCGGGTTCCGTCTTCCCGAATATTAAGATGCTTCTCCGATCCTTTGGGTATTTCATCCTTTAAATTTCCTTCTTTTAAAACTCCTTGTTGCGCCTCCTTTATTTGAGTAGTAAGGTTATTATGAATCATTATATTCATAGATTTTACTCGAATGGGTTCTCTGTCCTTCCTGCTCAAGGCATCGGCTACCACATTTGCCTTCCCCGGGTGGTAACGAATCTCAAAGTCGTAATCATTCAACAATTCAATCCACCTACGCTGCCTCATATTCAGTTGTTTCTGATTAAATATGTGTTGAAGACTTTTGTGGTCGGTATATATAATACTTTTGACCCCATATAAGTAGTGCCTCCAAGTCTTTAATGCAAAAACAACTGCGCCTAATTCCAAATCATGCGTCGTATAATTTTGTTCGTGAATCTTCAATTGTCTAGACGCATAAGCAATCACCTTCGTTCGTTGCATTAATACACAACCGAGACCTTGCTTTGATGCGTCACAATAAATCACAAAATCATCATTCCCTTCAGGCAATGACAATATAGGTGCCGTAGTTAGCTTTTTCTTCAATAACTGAAACGCTTTCTCTTGTTCATCATTCCATTCAAATTTCTTCCCTTTATGCGTTAATGCAGTCAAGGGTTTTGCTATTCTGGAAAAGTCTTGGATGAACCTTCTGTAGTAACCAGCTAGTCCTAAAAACTGGCGTATGTGTTTCGGAGTTTTCGGGGTTTCCCACTTTTCAACAGTTTCTATCTTTGCCGGATCCACCTTAATACCTTCTTTGTTCACTATGTGACCGAGGAATTGAACTTCTTCCAACCAAAATGCACACTTTGAAAACTTAGCGTACAATTCTTCCTTCCTCAATACTTCTAACACCTTTCTCAAATGTTCACCGTGTTCTTGGTCATTCTTTGAGTAAATAAGTATGTCATCAATGAAAACAATGACAAACTTGTCAAGGTATGGTCCACACACTCGGTTCATAAGGTCCATGAACACAGCTGGTGCATTAGTTAAACCAAACGGCATGACCATAAACTCGTAATGACCGTAACGTGTTCTAAAAGCAGTCTTTGGAATATCATCTTCTTTCACCCGCATTTGATGATACCCGGAACGTAAGTCAATCTTTGAATAAACAGACGAGCCTTGTAGTTGATCAAATAAGTCGTCGATTCTCGGTAGTGGGTAGCGGTTCTTGATGGTAAGTTTGTTCAACTCTCGGTAGTCGATACACAACCTGAATGTACCATCTTTCTTCTTGACAAACAAAACAGGAGCTCCCCACGGTGATGTGCTTGGTCGAATGAAACCACGCTCTAAAAGTTCTTGTAATTGGCTTTGCAGTTCTTTCATCTCGCTGGGTGCGAGTCTGTAAGGAGCACGAGCTATTGGTGCAGCTCCTGGTACAAGATCTATTTGAAATTCAACGGATCGATGTGGGGGTAATCCCGGTAATTCTTTCGGAAATACATCGGGAAATTCTTTTGCAATGGGAACATCATTGATGCTCTTTTCTTCAGTTTGTACTTTCTCGACGTGTGCTAGAACAGCATAGCAACCTTTTCTTATTAGTTTTTGTGCCTTCAAATTACTAATAAGATGTAGCTTCGTGTTGCCCTTTTCTCCGTACACCATTAAGGGTTTTCCTTTTTCTCGTATAATGCGAATTGCATTTTTGTAACAAACGATCTCCGCTTTCACTTCTTTCAACCAGTCCATACCGATTATCACATCAAAACTCCCTAACTCTACTGGTATCAAATCAATCTTAAATGTTTCGCTAACCAGTTTAATTTCTCGATTCCGACATATATTATCTGCTGAAATTAATTTACCATTTGCTAATTCGAGTAAAAATTTACTATCCAAAGGCGTCAATGGACAACTTAATTTAGCACAAAAATCTCTACTCATATAGCTTCTATCCGCACCCGAATCAAATAAAACGTAAGCAGATTTATTGTCAATAAGAAACGTACCCGTAACAAGCTCCGGGTCTTCCTGTGCCTCTACCGCATTAATATTGAAAACTCTTCCACGGCCTTGTCCATTCGTGTTCTCCTGGTTCGGGCAATTTCTAATAATGTGGCCTGGTTTTCCACATTTATAACAAACTACATTGGCATAACTTGCTCCGACACTACTTGCTCCGCCATTACTCGTTCCGACACCATTTGTTCCTTTCGTTCTATTAACCCCTGGTCCGTAGACCTCACACTTCGCCGCGCTATGACCATTTCTTTTACACTTGTTGCAAAATTTAGTGCAGAACCCCGAGTGATTCTTTTCACACCTTTGGCATAGCTGCTTCTGATTGTTGTTGTTGTTGCGGTTATTATTGTTGTTGGGATGATTGTTGTAGTTGTTGTTGTTGTTGTTGTTGTTGGGCCGTTTGTTGTAGTTGCGATTGATGTTGCGATTGTTGGGATAATTGTTGCGATTATTGTTGTAATTGCTGTTGTTGTATTGGTGATTCTTATCACCGTTTTCCTCCCACTTTCTTTTGACTTGCTTCACATTGGCCTCTTCAGCAGTCTGTTCTTTAATTCTTTCTTCAATCTGGTTCACTAGTTTGTGAGCCATTCTACATGCCTGTTGTATGGAGGCGGGCTCGTGTGAACTTATATCTTCTTGGATTCTTTCCGGTAATCCTTTCACAAACGCGTCGATCTTCTCTTCCTCATCTTCGAATGCTCCCGGACACAATAGGCACAATTCTGTGAATCGTCTTTCGTACGTGGTAATATCAAATCCTTGGGTTCGTAACCCTCTAAGTTCTGTCTTGAGCTTATTGACCACGGTTCTGGGACGGTATTTCTCGTTCATCAAGTGCTTGAATGCTGACCACGGTAGTGCGTACGCATCATCCTGTCCCACTTGCTCTAGATAGGTATTCCACCATGTTAACGCAGAACCTGTGAAGGTATGCGTAGCGTACTTCACTTTGTCCTCTTCAGTACACTTACTTATGGCAAACACCGATTCAACCTTCTCGGTCCACCGTTTCAATCCGATCGGTCCTTCGGTTCCATCAAATTCCAAAGGTTTGCAGGCAGTGAATTCTTTGTAGGTGCATCCTACACGATTTCCTGTACTGCCAGATCCAAGGTTATTGTTGGTATATAGCGCAGCCTGTACTGCGGCTATGTTTGAAGCTAGAAAAGTACGGAATTCCTCTTCATTCATATTCACGGTGTGTCGAGTAGTCGGTGCCATTTCCTTCAAAATAGTTAAATGGAACAAGTTAATCATACAGAATATTAAGAGTAGTTAATAGTATTTCGTAGCATAATATGAACTCATTTATAAAAGCTTTTTCTTCATATTAGCGTTTTATAAGTTTAAATTCGGGTAGTACCTACCCGTTAAGTTCATACTTAGTAGCTAATATACAATTCAACTACTACAATTCTATATGAAAAACTGATTGTAATAATATTTCGCGTTCAAACTTTTATACAATATTTTACAAACTTACAATACCGTTTATTTTACATAAAGCATGAAATATAGCACACAATAACTTTGATACAACATAGTTGTGAAGACAATTCTAGCTAGTACACAAGTCGTTCAGCAAAGGCAATAAAGACACGTAATTCATACGTCCAGAAACAAGTCATGCATTCTGGTTTTACTAGGATTACTTCCCATCCTTGGTCTTGTGGAACATAACCGTTATGGCCGTTGATAAGACAGCGTGTTGTAACGTCGTCAAAGGGACGAGGGTTACGTAATGACCAACAGTCTCGTAATAACCTAAAAACCTCATTTCTTACCCCAATTACCGACTCCGTCACTTGAGGGAACGTTTTGTTTAATAGTTGTAGCCCGATGTTCTTGTTCTCACTTTGGTGAGAAGCGAACATTACTAACCCGTAAGCATAACATGCTTCTTTATGTTGCATGTTAGCCGCTTTTTCTAAATCACGAAGTCCTATATTTGGATATACTGAGTCAAAATAATTTCTTAACCCGTTGCGTAAAATAGCATTTGGGTTCCCCGCAATATATGCGTCAAAGTAAACACATCGTAACTTATGGATTTCCCAATGTGATATCCCCCATCTTCCGAACGAAAGCCTTTTATAAACCAAATCATTCTTGGAACGTTCTTCGAATGTCTTACAAACTGATCTCGCCTTAAATAGTTGTGCCGAGGAATTCTGACCGACTCTAGACAAGATTTCATCAATCATGTCTCCGGGTAGGTCTCTTAAAATATTGGGTTGTCTATCCATTTTGTGTTTTTATACTGTAAAATAGACAAGAGTTAGATTCATAAAAAAAAATACTTATTAATACAAGCAATTTTTACATATATCATAAAGCATAAGCACACTATATTACATATATTACACCACACGAATACAACTATCTTATTCCGACTCGCTTGTTTCTTCTTCTTTGGTTTTGGTTCGTTTTCCTAAGTTTCTAGGGATATATGATGTTCCCCTAATACGAGCCGTTATTTTCCACATTGGTTTAGAAAAACCTGGTGGTTTAGAGGTTCCCGGGTCATTGTTACAACTTAAGGACTTCGGGGGTTGACGATACATATAAAGTTCATCGGGGTTGGAATTAGATTTCTCTATTTTTATGCCCTTTCCCTTATTATTTTCTTTTGCCTTTTTAAATTCAGTTGGGGTAATTTCTATAACATCATCGGAATTCTCGTCGGAATCCGATTCATCGGAGAATTGGTAATCCTCCCAATATTTTGCTTCCTTAGCGGAAACACCATTGACCATAATTAACCTTGGTCGGTTGGTTGAGGATTTTCTTTTACTTAACCATTTTATTATTTCCCCCACCGGTTCTATTTCTTCATCCGGTTCCGATTCTTCTTCCGATTCCGATTCTTCTTCTGGTTCCGACTCTTCTTCCGGTTCCTCTTCGGGAACTTGTGAATCAGTCCACGAATCATTCCAATTTACATTTGACTCTTCATTATTATTAGGTGAGTCAATGAGACTTGTTCTAGAGGTAGGCATCTATCACATAATATCAAACGCGTTAAGAGATTAATATATCACATAATATTCACATGTTAAAAATATATAGTTTCCAACAAAATTTGTTAAGCAATCATTTTTCAAGTAAACACGGTCGAAGTCCAGACTCACTAATGCATCCTAACAAACTAGATAAGACACACTAATGCAAAATTCTGGTTCTCTAAGACCATCGCTCGGATACCAACTGAAATGTCCCGTTCTTATTGATTAAAAACGTTCCATATTAATTGATTTCGTTGCGAGGTTTTGACCTCTATATGAGACGTTTTTCAAAGACTGCATTCATTTTTAAAACGAACCATAACCTTTATTTCATAAATAAAGGTTTAAAAAGCTTTACGTAGATTATCAAATAATGATAATCTAAAATATCCTGTTTACACACGACCATTACATAATGGTTTACAATACAAATATGTTACATCGAAATCAGTTTCTTGAATGCAGTTTTTACACAATATCATACAAACATGGACTCCAAATCTTGTCCTTATTTTAGTATGCAACAGCGGAAGCTCTTAATATTCACCTGAGAATAAACATGCTTTAAACGTCAACAAAAATGTTGGTGAGTTATAGGTTTAACCTATATATATCAAATCGTAACAATAGACCACAAGATTTCATATTTCAATACACATCCCATACATAGAGATAAAAATCATTCATATGGTGAACACCTGGTAACCGACATTAACAAGATGCATATATAAGAATATCCCCATCATTCCGGGACACCCTTCGGATATGATATAAATTTCGAAGTACTAAAGCATCCGGTACTTTGGATGGGGTTTGTTAAGCCCAATAGATCTATCTTTAGGATTCGCGTCAATTAGGGTGTCTGTTCCCTAATTCTTAGATTACCAGACTTAATAAAAAGGGGCATATTCGATTTCGATAATTCAACCATAGAATGTAGTTTCACGTACTTGTGTCTATTTTGTAAATCATTTATAAAACCTGCATGTATTCTCATCCCAAAAATATTAGATTTTAAAAGTGGGACTATAACTCACTTTCACAGATTTTTACTTCGTCGAGAAGTAAGACTTGGCCACTGTTGATTCACGAACCTATAACAATATATACATGTATATTAAAGTATGTTCAAAATATATTTACAACACTTTTAATATATTTTGATGTTTTAAGTTTATTAAGTCAGCTGTCCTCGTTAGTAACCTACAACTAGTTGTCCACAGTTAGATGTACAGAAATAAATCGATAAATATTATCTTGAATCAATCCACGACCCAGTGTATACGTATCTCAGTATTGATCACAACTCAAACTATATATATTATTTTGGAATCAACCTCAACCCTGTATAGCTAACTCCCACATTACTGCATATAGAGTGTCTATGGTTGTTCCAAAATATATTATATAGATGGGTCGACATGATAGGTCGAAACATTGTATACGTGTCTATGGTATCTCAAGATTACATAATATACAATACAAGTTGATTAAGTTATGGTTGGAATAGATTTGTTATCAATTTTCACGTAGCTAAAATGAGAAAAATTATCCAATCTTGTTTTACCCATAACTTCTTCATTTTAAATCCGTTTTGAGTGAATCAAATTGCTATGATTTCATATTGAACTCTATTTTATGAATCTAAACAGAAAAAGTATAGGTTTATAGTCGGAAAAATAAGTTACAAGTCGTTTTTGTAAAGGTAGTCATTTCAGTCGAAAGAACGACGTCTAGATGACCATTTTAGAAAACATACTTCCACTTTGAGTTTAACCATAATTTTTGGATATAGTTTCATGTTCATAATAAAAATCATTTTCTCAGAATAACAACTTTTAAATCAAAGTTTATCATAGTTTTTAATTAACTAACCCAAAACAGCCCGCGGTGTTACTACGACGGCGTAAATCCGGTTTTACGGTGTTTTTCGTGTTTCCAGGTTTTAAATCATTAAGTTAGCATATCATATAGATATAGAACATGTGTTTAGTAAATTTTAAAAGTCAAGTTAGAAGGATTAACTTTTGTTTGCGAACAAGTTTAGAATTAACTAAACTATGTTCTAGTGATTATGAGTTTAAACCTTCGAATAAGATAGTTTTATATATATGAATCGAATGATGTTATGAACATCATTACTACCTCAAGTTTAGTAGGTAAACCTACTGGAAGTGACAAGAAATGATCTAGCTTCAAAGGATCTTGGATGGCTTGAAAGTTCTTGAAGTAGGATCATGACACAAAAACAAGTTCAAGTAAGATTTTTACTCGAATTAAGATAGTTTATCGTTATAGAAATTGAATCAAAGTTTGAATATGAATATTATCTTGAATAAGAAAGATAACCTACTGTATATAACAAAGGTTTCTTGATCTTAGATGATTACTTGGAATGGATTAGAAAGCTTGGAAGTAAATTAGTAAACTTGAAGGGATTTTTGAAGTATTCTTGAAGTGTTCTTCCTATGATGATTATAGCTTGATTCTTGAAGTGATTTTTGATGAAGATGATGATTAACTTCTGGAAAAATACGTTCATAATAGTGTGGGTGTGTTGAGAGAGAATTAGAAAGAGATTTGGAAGTGAAATGGAGTGAATGATGAGTGTTAATTGGTGAGTGGTGAGTGGGGTTAAAAGGAGTTCTAGTTAGTTGACTAGCTCATGGTAGAAGTTAAAATTGATTAGTCATACATGACATAATCAAGAGTGGAATCCCATGCTAGTTCCTATTGGTATATACCCATAGTAAGTACGTTTTGAAGCTGTGTATAATACGGGTAAGAATACGACTAGAATTCTTGATGAAAGAAAAGAATGGGAAAGTAACTGTAACCATTTTCGTTAAGTATGAGTGTTTTGATATATGTCTTGAAGTCTTCCAAAAGTATTTTAATACATATAAATACACTACATGTATATACATTTTAACGGAGTCGTTAAGTCATCGTTAGTCGTTACATGTAAGTGTTGTTTTGAAACCTTTAAGTTAACGATCTCAATTAATGTTGTTAACCCATTGTTTATTATATCTAATGAGATGTTAAATTATTATATTATCATGATATTATGATATATTAATATATCTTAATATGATATATATACATTTAAATATCGTTACAACGATAATCGTTACATATATGTCTCGTTTCGAAATCCTTAAGTTAGTAGTCTTGTTTATATGTATATAACTCATTGTTATTATACTTATGGAGATACTTACTTATCATAATCTCATGTTAACCATATGTATATCCATATATATATCGTCAAGTCGTTTTTACAAGTTTTAACGTTCGTGAATCGCCGGTCAACTTGGGTGGTCAATTGTCTATATGAAACATATTTCAATTAATCAAGTCTTAACAAGTTTGATTGCTTAACATGTTGGAAACATTTAATCATGTAAATATCAATCTCAATTAATATATATAAACATGGAAAAGTTCGGGTCACTACATATAACTCATTGTTAAAATACCTAATGAGATACATACTTATAATAAAAACATGTTAACTATATATATAACCATATATATGTCATCGTATAGTTTTTACAAGTTTTAACGTTCGTGAATCACCGGTCAACTTGGGTGGTCAATTGTCTATATGAAACACATTTCAATTAATCAAGTCTTAACAAGTTTGATTGCTTAACATGTTGGAAACATTTAATCATGTAAATATCAATCTCAATTAATATATATAAACATGGAAAAGTTCGGGTCACTACAGTACCTACCCGTTAAATAAATTTCGTCCCGAAATTTTAAGCTGTTGAAGGTGTTGACGAATCTTCTGGAAATAGATGCGGGTATTTCTTCTTCATCTGATCTTCACGCTCCCAGGTGAACTCGGGTCCTCTACGAGCATTCCATTGAACCTTAACAATTGGTATCTTGTTTTGCTTAAGTCTTTTAACCTCACGATCCATTATTTCGACGGGTTTTTCGGTGAATTGAAGTTTTTCGTTGATTTGGATTTCATCTAACGGAAAAGTGAGATCTTCTTTAGAAAAATATTTCTTCAAATTCGAGACGTGGAAAGTGTTATGTACAGCCGCGAGTTGTTGAGGTAACTCAAGTCGGTAAGCTACTGGTCCGACACGATCAATAATCTTGAATGGTCCAATATACCTTGGATTTAATTTCCCTCGTTTACCAAATCGAACAACGCCTTTCCAAGGTGCAACTTTAAGCATGACCATCTCTCCAATTTCAAATTCTATATATTTTCTTTTAATGTCAGCGTAGCTCTTTTGTTGACTTTGGGCGGTTTTCAACCGTTGTTGAATTTGGATGATCTTCTCGGTAGTTTCTTGTATAATCTCTGGACCCGTAATCTGTCTATCCCCCACTTCACTCCAACAAATCGGAGACCTGCACTTTCTACCATAAAGTGCTTCAAACGGCGCCATCTCAATGCTTGAATGGTAGCTGTTGTTGTAGGAAAATTCTGCTAACGGTAGATGTCGATTCCAACTGTTTCCGAAATCAATAGCACATGCTCGTAGCATGTCTTCAAGCATTTGTATCGTCCTTTCGCTCTGCCCATCAGTTTGTGGATGATAGGCAGTACTCATGTCTAGACGAGTTCCTAATGCTTGCTGTAATGTCTGCCAGAATCTTGAAATAAATCTGCCATCCCTATCAGAGATAATAGAGATTGGTATTCCATGTCTGGAGATGACTTCCTTCAAATACAGTCGTGCTAACTTCTCCATCTTGTCATCTTCTCTTATTGGCAGGAAGTGTGCTGATTTGGTGAGACGATCAACTATTACCCAAATAGTATCAAAACCACTTGCAGTCCTTGGCAATTTAGTGATGAAATCCATGGTAATGTTTTCCCATTTCCATTCCGGGATTTCGGGTTGTTGAAGTAGACCTGATGGTTTCTGATGCTCAGCTTTGACCTTAAAACACGTCAAACATTCTCCTACGTATTTAGCAACATCGGCTTTCATACCCGGCCACCAAAAATGTTTCTTGAGATCCTTGTACATCTTCCCCGTTCCAGGATGTATTGAGTATTTGGTTTTATGAGCTTCTCTAAGTACCATTTCTCTCATATCTCCAAATTTTGGTACCCAAATCCTTTCAGCCCTATACCGGGTTCCGTCTTCCTGAATATTAAGATGCTTCTCCGATCCTTTGGGTATTTCATCCTTTAAATTTCCCTCTTTTAAAACTCCTTGTTGTGCCTCTTTTATTTGAGTAGTAAGGTTATTATGAATCATTATATTCATAGATTTTACTCGAATGGGTCCTCTGTCCTTCCTGCTCAAGGCATCGGCTACCACATTTGCCTTCCTCGGGTGGTAACGAATCTCAAAGTCGTAATCATTCAACAATTCAATCCACCTACGCTGCCTCATATTCAGTTGTTTCTGATTAAATATGTGTTGAAGACTTTTGTGGTCGGTATATATAATACTTTTGACCCCATATAAGTAGTGCCTCCAAGTCTTTAATGCAAAAACAACCGCGCCTAATTCCAAATCATGCGTCGTATAATTTTGCTCGTGAATCTTCAATTGTCTAGAGGCATAAGCAATCACCTTCGTTCGTTGCATTAATACACAACCGAGACCTTGCTTTGATGCGTCACAATAAATCACAAAATCATCATTCCCTTCAGGCAATGACAATATAGGTGCCGTAGTTAGCTTTTTCTTCAATAACTGAAACGCTTTATCTTGTTCATCCTTCCATTCAAATTTCTTCCCTTTATGCGTTAATGCAGTCAAGGGTTTTACTATTCTGGAAAAGTCTTGGATGAACCTTCTGTAGTAACCAGCTAGTCCTAAAAACTGGCGTATGTGTTTCGGAGTTTTCGGGGTTTCCCACTTTTCAACAGTTTCTATCTTTGCCGGATCCACCTTAATACCTTCTTTGTTCACTATGTGACCGAGGAATTGAACTTCTTCCAACCAAAATGCACACTTTGAAAACTTAGCGTATAATTCTTCCTTCCTCAATACTTCTAACACCTTTCTCAAATGTTCACCGTGTTCTTGGTCATTCTTTGAGTAAATAAGTATGTCATTAATGAAAACAATGACAAACTTGTCAAGGTATGGTCCACACACTCGGTTCATAAGGTCCATGAACACAGCTGGTGCATTAGTTAAACCAAACGGCATGACCATAAACTCGTAATGACCGTAACGTGTTCTGAAAGCAGTCTTTGGAATATCATCTTCTTTCACCCGCATTTGATGATACCCGGAACGTAAGTCAATCTTTGAATAAACAGACGAGCCTTGTAGTTGATCAAATAAGTCGTCGATTCTCGGTAGTGGGTAGCGGTTCTTGATGGTAAGTTTGTTCAACTCTCGGTAGTCGATACACAACCTGAATGTACCATCTTTCTTCTTGACAAACAAAACAGGAGCTCCCCACGGTGATGTGCTTGGTCGAATGAAACCACGCTCTAAAAGTTCTTGTAATTGGCTTTGCAGTTCTTTCATCTCGCTGGGTGCGAGTCTGTAAGGAGCACGAGCTATTGGTGCAGCTCCTGGTACAAGATCTATTTGAAATTCAACGGATCGATGTGGGGGTAATCCCGGTAATTCTTTCGGAAATACATCGGGAAATTCTTTTGCAATGGGAACATCATTGATGCTCTTTTCTTCAGTTTGTACTTTCTCGACGTGTGCTAGAACAGCATAGCAACCTTTTCTTATTAGTTTTTGTGCCTTCAAATTACTAATAAGATGTAGCTTCGTGTTGCCCTTTTCTCCGTACACCATTAAGGGTTTTCCTTTTTCTCGTATAATGCGAATTGCATTTTTGTAACAGACGATCTCTGCTTTCACTTCTTTCAACCAGTCCATACCGATTATCACATCAAAACTCCCTAACTCTACTGGTATCAAATCAATCTTAAATGTTTCGCTAACCAGTTTAATTTCTCGATTCCGACATATATTATCTGCTGAAATTAATTTACCATTTGCTAATTCGAGTAAAAATTTACTATCCAAAGGCGTCAATGGACAACTTAATTTAGCACAAAAATCTCTACTCATATAGCTTCTATCCGCACCCAAATCAAATAAAACGTAAGCAGATTTATTGTCAATAAGAAACGTACCCGTAACAAGCTCCGGGTCTTCCTGTGCCTCTGCCGCATTAATATTGAAAACTCTTCCGCGGCCTTGTCCATTCGTGTTCTCCTGGTTCGGGCAATTTCTAATAATATGGCCAGGTTTTCCACATTTATAACAAACTACATTGGCATAACTTGCTCCGACACTACTTGCTCCGCCATTACTCGTTCCGACACCATTTGTTCCTTTCGTTCTATTAACCCCTGGTCCGTAGACCTCACACTTCGCCGCGCTATGACCATTTCTTTTACACTTGTTGCAAAATTTGGTGCAGAACCCCGAGTGATACTTTTCACACCTTTGGCATAGCTGCTTCTGATTGTTGTTGTTGTTGCGGTTATTATTGTTGTAGTTGTTGTTGTTGTTGTTGTTGTTGTTGTTGTTGTTGTTGTTGTTGTTGTTGTTGTTGTTGGGCCGTTTGTTGTAGTTGCGATTGATGTTGCGATTGTTGGTATAATTGTTGCGATTATTGTTGTAATTGCTGTTGTTGTTGTATTGGTGATTCTTATCACCGTTTTCCTCCCACTTTCTTTTGACTTGCTTCACATTGGCCTCTTCAGCAGTCTGTTCTTTAATTCTTTCTTCAATCTGGTTCACTAGTTTGTGAGCCATTCTACATGCCTGTTGTATGGAGGCGGGCTCGTGTGAACTTATATCTTCTTGGATTCTTTCCGGTAATCCTTTCACAAACGCGTCGATCTTCTCTTCCTCATCTTCGAATGCTCCCGGACACAATAGGCACAATTCTGTGAATCGTCTTTCGTACGTGGTAATATCAAATCCTTGGGTTCGTAACCCTCTAAGTTCTGTCTTGAGCTTATTGACCTCGGTTCTGGGACGGTACTTCTCGTTCATCAAGTGCTTGAATGCTGACCACGGTAGTGCGTACGCATCATCTTGTCCCACTTGCTCTAGATAGGTATTCCACCATGTTAACGCAGAACCTGTGAAGGTATGCGTAGCGTACTTCACTTTGTCTGCTTCAGTACACTTACTTATGGCAAACACCGATTCGACCTTCTCGGTCCACCGTTTCAATCCGATCGGTCCTTCGGTTCCATCAAATTCCAAAGGTTTGCAGGCAGTGAATTCTTTGTAGGTGCATCCTACACGATTTCCTGTACTGCCAGATCCAAGGTTATTGTTGGTATGTAGCGCAGCCTGTACTGCGGCTATGTTTGAAGCTAGAAAAGTACGGAATTCCTCTTCATTCATATTCACGGTGTGTCGAGTAGTCGGTGGCATTTCCTTCAAAATAGTCAAATGGAACAAGTTAATCATACAGAATATTAAGAGTAGTTAATAGTATTTCGTAGCATAATATGAACTCATTTATAAAAGCTTTTTCTTCATATTAGCGTTTTATAAGTTTAAATTCGGGTAGTACCTACCCGTTAAGTTCATACTTAGTAGCTAATATACAATTCAACTACTACAATTCTATATGAAAAACTGATTATAATAATATTTCGCGTTCAAACTTTTATACAATATTTTACAAACTTACAATACCGCTTATTTTACATAAAGCATGAAATATAGCACACAATAACTTTGATACAAGATAGTTGTGAAGATAATTCTAGCTAGTACACAAGTCGTTCAGCAAAGGCAATAAAGACACGTAATTCATACGTCCAGAAACAAGTCATGCATTCTGGTTTTACTAGGACTACTTCCCATCCTTGGTCTTGTGGAACATAACCGTTATGGCCGTTGATAAGACAGCGTGTTGTAACGTCGTCAAAGGGATGAGGGTTACGTAATGTCCAACAGTCCCGTAATAATCTAAAAACCTCATTTCTTACCCCAATTACCGACTCCGTCACTTGTGGAAATGTTTTGTTTAATAGTTGTAGCCCGATGTTCTTGTTCTCACTTTGGTGAGAAGCAAACATTACTAATCCGTAAGCATAACATGCTTCTTTATGTTGCATGTTAGCCACTTTTTCTAAATCACGAAGTCCAATATTCGGATATATTGAGTCAAAATAATTTCTTAACCCGTTGCGTAAAATAGCATTTGGGTTCCCCGCAATATATGCGTCAAAGTAAACACATCGTAACTTATGGGTTTCCCAATTTGATATCCCCCATCTTTCAAACGAAGGTCTCTTGTAAACTAAGACATTCTTGGAACGTTCTTCGAATGTCTTACAAACTGAAGAGGCTAGACAAGATTTCATCAATCATGTCTCCGGGTAGGTCTCTTAAAATATTGGGTTGTCTATCCATTTTGTGTTTTTAAACTGTAAAATAGACAAGAGTTAGATTCATAAAAAAAATACTTATTAATACAAGCAATTTTTACATATATCGTAACGCATAAGAACACTATATTACATATATTACACCACACGAATACAACTATCTTATTCCGACTCGCTCGTTTCTTCTTCTTCGGTTTTGGTTCGTTTGGCCAAGTTTCTAGGGATATATGATGTTCCCCTAATACTAACTGTCGTTTTCCACAACGGTTTAGAAAAACCTGGTGGTTTAGAGGTTCCCGGGTCATTGTTACAACTTAAGGACTTCGGGGGTTGACGATACATATAAAGTTCATCGGGGTTGGAATTAGATTTCTCTATTTTTATGCCCTTTCCCTTATTATTTTATTTTGCCTTTTTAAATTCAGTTGGGGTAATTTCTATAACATCATCGGAATTCTCGTCGGAATCCGATTCATCGGAGAATTGGTAATCCTCCCAATATTTTGCTTCCTTGGCGGAAACACCATTGACCATAATTAACCTTGGTCGGTTGGTTGAGGATTTTCTTTTTACTTAACCATTTTATTATTTCCCCCCCCCCCGGTTCTATTTCTTCTTCCGGTTCCGATTCTTCTTCCGGTTCCGATTCTTCTTCCGGTTCCGACTCTTCTTCCGGTTCCTCTTCGGGAACTTGTGAATCAGTCCACGAATCATTCCAATTTACATTTGAATCTTCATTATTATTAGGTGAGTCAATGGGACTTGTTCTAGAGGTAGACATCTATCACATAATATCAAACGCGTTAAGAGATTAATATATCACATAATATTCACATGTTAAAAAATATATAGTTTCCAACAAAATTTGTTAAGCAATCATTTTTCAAGTAAACACGGTCGAAGTCCAGACTCACTAATGCATCCTAACAAACTCGATAAGACACACTAATGCAAAATTCTGGTTCTCTAAGAACCTGGCTCTGATACCAACTGAAATGTCCCGTTCTTATTGATTAAAAACGTTCCATATTAATTGATTTCGTTGCGAGGTTTTGACCTCTATATGAGACGTTTTTCAAAGACTGCATTCATTTTTAAAACAAACCATAACCTTTATTTCATAGATAAAGGTTTTAAAAAGCTTTACGTAGATTATCAAATAATGATAATCTAAAATATCCTGTTTACACACGACCATTACATAATGGTTTACAATACAAATATGTTACAACAAAATAAGTTTCTTGAATGCAGTTTTTACACAATATCATACAAGCATGGACTCCAAATCTCGTCCTTATTTAAGTATGCGACAGCGGAAGCTCTTAATAATCACCTGAGAATAAACATGCTTAAAACGTCAACAAAAATGTTGGTGAGTTATAGGTTTAACCTATATATATCAAATCATAATAATAGACCACAAGATTTCATATTTCAATACACATCCCATACATAGAGATAAAAATCATTCATATGGTGAACACCTGGTAACCGACATTAACAAGATGCATATATAAGAATATCCCCATCATTCCGGGACACCCTTCGGATATGATATAAATTTCGAAGTACTAAAGCATCCGGTACTTTGGATGGGGTTTGTTAAGCCCAATAGATCTATCTTTAGGATTCGCGTCAATTAGGGTGTCTGTTCCCTAATTCTTAGATTACCAGACTTAATAACAAGGGGCATATTCGATTTCGATAATTCAACCATAGAATGTAGTTTCACGTACTTGTGTCTTTTTTGTAAATCATTTATAAAACATGCATGTATTCTCATCCCAAAAATATTAGATTTTAAAAGTGGGACTATAACTCACTTTCACAGTTTTTTACTTCGTCGGGAAGTAAGACTTGGCCACTGGTTGATTCACGAACCTATAACAATATATACATATATATCAAAGTATGTTCAAAATATATTTACAACACTTTTAATATATTTTGATGTTTTAAGTTTATTAAGTCAGCTGTCCTCGTTAGTAACCTACAACTAGTTGTCCACAGTTAGATGTACAGAAATAAATCGATAAATATTATCTTGAATCAATCCACGACCCAGTGTATACGTATCTCAGTATTGATCACAATTCAAACTATATATATTTTGGAATCAACCTCAACCCTGTATAGCTAACTCCAACATTCACATATAGAGTGTCTATGGTTGTTCCGAAATATATATAGATGTGTCGACATGATAGGTCGAAACATTGTATACGTGTCTATGGTATCTCAAGATTACATAATATACAATACAAGTTGATTAAGTTATGGTTGGAATAGATTTGTTACCAATTTTCACGTAGCTAAAATGAGAAAAATTATCCAATCTTGTTTTACCCATAACTTCTTCATTTTAAATCCGTTTTGAGTGAATCAAATTGCTATAATTTCATATTGAACTCTATTTTATGAATCTAAACAGAAAAAGTATAGGTTTATAGTCGGAAAATAAGTTACAAGTCGTTTTTGTAAAGGTAGTCATTTCAGTCGAAAGAACGACGTCTAGATGACCATTTTAGAAAACATACTTCCACTTTGAGTTTAACCATAATTTTTGAATATAGTTTCATGTTCATAATAAAAATCATTTTCTCAGAATAACAACTTTTAAATCAAAGTTTATCATAGTTTTTAATTAACTAACCCAAAACAGCCCGCGGTGTTACTACGACGGCGTAAATCCGGTTTTACGGTGTTTTTCGTGTTTCCAGGTTTTAAATCATTAAGTTAGCATATCATATAGATATAGAACATGTGTTTAGTTGATTTTAAAATTCAAGTTAGAAGGATTAACTTTTGTTTGCGAACAAGTTTAGAATTAACTAAACTATGTTCTAGTGATTACAAGTTTAAACCTTCGAATAAGATAGCTTTATATGTATGAATCGAATGATGTTATGAACATCATTACTACCTTAAGTTCCTTGGATAAACCTACTGGAAAAGAGAAAAATGGATCTAGCTTCAACGGATCCTTGGATGGCTCAAAGTTCTTGAAGCAGAATCATGACACGAAAACAAGTTCAAGTAAGATCATCACTTGAAATAAGATTGTTATAGTTATAGAAATTGAACCAAAGTTTGAATATGATTATTACCTTGTATTAGAATGATAACCTACTGTAAGAAACAAAGATTTCTTGAGGTTGGATGATCACCTTACAAGATTGGAAGTGAGCTAGCAAACTTGAAAGTATTCTTGATTTTATGTAACTAGAACTTGTAAAATATATGAAGAACACTTAGAACTTGAAGATAGAACTTGAGAGAGATCAATTAGATGAAGAAAATTGAAGAATGAAAGTGTTTGTAGGTGTTTTTGGTCGTTGGTGTATGGATTAGATATAAAGGATATGTAATTTTGTTTTCATGTAAATAAGTCATGAATGATTACTCATATTTTTGTAATTTTATGAGATATTTCATGCTAGTTGCCAAATGATGGTTCCCACATGTGTTAGGTGACTCACATGGGCTGCTAAGAGCTGATCATTGGAGTGTATATACCAATAGTACATACATCTAAAAGCTGTGTATTGTACGAGTACGAATACGGGTGCATACGAGTAGAATTGTTGATGAAACTGAACGAGGATGTAATTGTAAGCATTTTTGTTAAGTAGAAGTATTTTGATAAGTGTCTTCAAGTCTTTCAAAAGTGTATGAATACATATTAATACACTACATGTATATACATTTTAACTGAGTCGTTAAGTCATCGTTAGTCGTTACATGTAAATGTTGTTTTGAAACCTTTAGGTTAACGATCTTGTTGAATGTTGTTAACCCATTGTCTATTATAAAAAATGAGATATTAAATCATTATATTATCATGATATTATGATATATAATATATCTTAGTATGATGTATATACAGTTAAATGTCGTTACAACGATAATCGTTACATATATGTCTCGTTTCGAAATCATTAAGTTAGTAGTCTTATTTTTACATATGTATTTCATTGTTAATACACTTAATAATATATTTACTTATCATTTAACATAATTAACCAAGTGTATCAATATCTTAATATGATTCATATGTACCTAGTAAGACGTTGTTATAACGATAATCGTTATATATATCGTTTTTGAGTTTCTTAAATTAATAGTCTCATTTTTATGTATATAACTCATTGTTAAAATACCTAATGAGATACATACTTATAATAAAAACATGTTAACTATATATATAACCATATATATGTCATCGTATAGTTTTTACAAGTTTTAACGTTCGTGAATCACCGGTCAACTTGGGTGGTCAATTGTCTATATGAAACATATTTCAATTAATCAAGTCTTAACAAGTTTGATTGCTTAACATGTTGGAAACATTTAATCATGTAAATATCAATCTCAATTAATATATATAAACATGGAAAAGTTCGGGTCACTAAAGCATGTGGGCTGGAACTGGGGCTCATGCGATCGCATGGATTTATGCCTTCCAGGCCATGCGATCGCATGGCCAGCTGGGGAGGCTCATTTTTGGTTGTTTTCTTCTGCCGACGGTTTTATAAATAATATAATATATTAAATAATTATAAGAATTATTTAAATATTATATTATATTTATGTGCATAGTTGACTTGTAATTTTTAGTACGTTGCGTCGAGCGTTGAGAGTTGACTCTGGTCCCAGTTCCGGATTTTCGAACGTCCTTGCGTACAATTTAATATCTTGTACTTTGCGTTTTGAATCTTGTACTCTTGTAATTTCGAGACGTTTCTTATCAATAATTGGAACCTCTTTGATTGTATTTTGTACTTTTGAGCTTTTTGGTCGTTTGCGTCTTCAATTCGTCGAATCTGTCTTTTGTCTTCACCTTTTATTATTTAAACGAATACCACTTGTAAATAGAACAATTGCAACTAAAAGCTTGTCTTTCTTGAGGAATAATGCTATGAAATATATGTTCGTTTTTAGCATTATCAAGTACGCTACGCATACCTTCACAGGTACTGCGTTAACATGGTGGAATACCTATCTAGAGCAAGTGGGACAAGATGATGCTTACGCACTACCGTGGTCAGCATTTAAGCACTTGATGAACGAGAAGTACCGTCCCAGAACCGAGGTCAATAAGCTCAAGACATAACTTAGAGGGTTACGAACCCAAGGATTTGATATTACCACGTATGAAAGACGATTCACAGAATTGTGCCTATTGTGTCCGGGAGCGTTCGAAGATGAGGAAGAGAAGATCGACGCGTTTGTGAAAGGATTATCGGAAAGAATCCAAGAAGATATAAGTTCACACGAGCCCGCCTCCATACAACAGGCATGTAGAATGGCTCACAAACTAGTGAACCAGATTGAGGAAAGAATTAAAGAACAGGCAGCTGAAGAGGCTAATGTGAAGCAAGTCAAAAGAAAGTAGAAGGAAAACGGTGATAAGAATCACCAATACAACAACAACGGCAATTACAACAATAATCGCAACAACTATCCCAACAATCGCAACATCAATCGCAACTACAACAAACGGCCCAACAACAACAACAACAACGTTCGTGAATCACCGGTCAACTTGGATGGTCAATTGTCTATATGAAACATATTTCAATTAATCAAGTCTTAACAAGTTTGATTGCTTAACATGTTGGAAACATTTAATCATGTAAATATCAATCTCAATTAATATATATAAACATGGAAAAGTTCGGGTCACTACAGCATGTGGGCTGGAACTGGGGCTCATGCGATCGCATGGATTTATGCCTTCCAGGCCATGCGATCGCATGGCCAGCTGGGGAGGCTCATTTTTGGTTGTTTTCTTCTGCCGACGGTTTTATAAATAATATAATATATTAAATAATTATAAGAATTATTTAAATATTATATTATATTTATGTGCATAGTTGACTTGTAATTTTTAGTCCGTTGCGTCGAGCGTTGAGAGTTGACTCTGGTCCCGGTTCCGGATTTTCGAACGTCCTTGCGTACAATTTAATATCTTGTACTTTGCGTTTTGAATCTTGTACTCTTGTAATTTCGAGACGTTTCTTATTGATAATGCTAAAAACGAACATATATTTCATAGCATTATTCCTCAAGAAAGACAAGCTTTTAGTTGCAATTGTTCTATTTACAAGTGATATTCGTTTAAATAATAAAAGGTGAAGACAAAAGACAGATTCGACGAATTGAAGACGCAAACGACCAAAAAGCTCAAAAGAACAAAAGACAATCAAAAAGGTTCCAATTATTGATAAGAAACGTCTCGAAATCACAAGAGTACAAGATTCAAAACGCAAAGTACAAGATATAAAATTGTACGCAAGGACGTTCGAAAATCCGGAACCGGGACCAGAGTCAACTCTTAACGCTCGACGCAACGGACTAAAAATTACAAGTTAACTATGTATATAAATATAATATAATATATAATTAATTATATTAATTATATATATATTATATTTATATATATAAAACCGTCGGCAGAGAAAACTCCAAGGACTGAGCTGTAATTACTATCTCCGCGACTCGCGGAGTTTGAAGGGCATTTTGCCGCGAGTCGCGGAGCCCCAAAAATCAAGTCTGGCTATAAAGCAAACCGAATTCTGATCAAATATCATCATCTTTTTCTTCCTCTTCATACGTAAAATTTATATTTATATTTATAATTTATATTTTAATTTTAATTATAATTCTAATAATAAGGGTATGTTAGCGAATGTTGTAAGGGTGTAAGTCGAAATTCTGTCCGTGTAACGCTACGCTATTTTTAATCATTGTAAGTTATGTTCAACCTTTTTACATTAATGTCTCGTAGCTAAGTTATTATTATGCTTATTTAAAACGAAGTAATCATGATGTTGGGCTAATTACTAAAATTGGGTAATTGGGCTTTGTACCATAATTGGGGTTTGGACAAAAGAACGACACTTGTGGAAATTAGACTATGGGCTATTAATGGGCTTTATATTTGTTTAACTAAATGAAAGTTTGTTAATGTTAATATAAAGAATTACAATTGGGCGTCCCTATAAATTACCATATACACTCGATCGGACACGATGGGCGGGGTATTTATATGTACGAATAATCGTTCATTTAACCGGACACGGGAATGGATTAATAGCCACTAGAATAATTAAAACAGGGGTGAAATTACATTCAAGGGTAATTGGTGTAATTGTTAACAAAGTAGTAAAACCTTGGTTTACACGCAGTCGATAACCTGGTGTATTCATTAAACAAAGTATTAAAACCTTGTTACAATTCGAATCCCCAATTAGTTGGAATATTTAACTTCGGGTATAATAATAATTTGACGAGGACACTTGCAATTTATATTTATGACTGATGGACTGTTATGGACAAAAACCAGACGGACATATTAAATAATCCAGGACAAAGGACAATTAACCCATGGGCATAAAACTAAAATCAACACGTCAAACATCATGATTACGGAAGTTTAAATAAGCATAATTCTTTTATTTCATATTTAATTTCCTTTATTTTATATTTAATTGCACTTCTAATTATCGCACTTTTATTTATTGTTATTTTATTTTTAATTATCGTACTTTTATTTATCGCAATTTTATTTTATCGCATTTTTATTATTCGCAATTTCATTATCGTTATTTACTTTACGCTTTAATTTAAGTCTTGTATTTATTTTATATTTTACATTAGGTTTTAACTGCGACTAAAGTCTTAAAATCGACAAACCGGTCATTAAACGGTAAAAACCCCCCTTTATAATAATAATATTACTTATATATATATTTGTATTTTTATAAAAGTAAACTAATATAGCGTTGAGCTTTGTTTAAAGATTTCCCTGTGGAACGAACCGGACTTACTAAAAACTACACTACTGTACGATTAGGTACACTGCCTATAAGTGTTGTAGCAAGGTTTAAGTATATCCATTCTATAAATAAATAAATATCTTGTGTAAAATTGTATCGTATTTAATAGTATTTCCTGCTAAAATTAATAACTATTTTATATACACCTCGCATAACATCAAGTATTTTTGGCGCCGCTGCCGGGGAACTATCTTAAAAGCCGGAAGCGCAACGCTAATATATAAAAAAAAAAAAGATTTTTAGTTACTTTTATTAAAAGTCGTTTTTGTAAAAATACGTTTTAATTATTCGAAAATATAAAAAGAAAAACAAAAATATTAGTATTTTTAAGATTTTGTTAAATATTTAAGTTTTATAAGTTTCTTTATTTCTATTTTAGTTTATAAAAATATAAGTTTTATTTTAAAATCTTTTATTTATTTAAAAAACAGAAAACATAAAATAAAAAAAATAAAAATAAAGAAAACGCGTAAAAACTCAACCCTGTCAGCTGAATTTCTGATCCCCGCGACTCGCGGGGTTTTCTTCTTTAATTGCCGCGACTCGCGGAGATCATCTGACAGGCGACAAGGAAGCCCTAATCGAGCATTAATTACGGATATTATTAATTAATTATTATTAAAACCTAATTATTATTATTATTATTAGTTTTAGTTTTATTTTTACTTTTTATTTATTTATGTATTTAGTATTAATTAGTTTTATTAAATTGTAAAATTTGTAGTTTTATTAAATAAATAATATAAAAATAATATTTTTATAAAAATTGTACTTTTTACAACTTTTTGTATATTTTTATATTTTGTACCTTTTTAATCGTTGTAGCGTAAAATTTGTATTTTTTAGCTCATATTTAATTTTAAACTTAGTTTTTGCTATAGTTATTTTTACTCCTAGATTTTTAGGCTTTACCGTAGAATTCCTTAAGTGCTTTTTCTTTAGACTAAAGATTTAGGTGCTTTAGAATTTTGCGACGCCTTTTTAAGTTTTAGTTTCTTTTTAAGTTATTTCCATTTGGGATTTAGTTTTTCCTGTAAGCTTTAATATTTTTAGACCTTTTATTATGTATCAATTATCATTCCAATTAGTAATCTCAATTTGCGATTATAATTTTAAGTTAGTTGTAGTAATAAGGTTAGGTTAGTTAAGTATTTTTAAGTTTTGATAAGTTTTTTTTTTATTTTTCCGTCACCTTTTATTTTTCAACCATTTTTTTTTCTTTTTCGACCTTTTGCGACGAACTCTTTGTCTTTCTTATTTCTCGCTATTCTAGTTTTTAGGACTTAGAATTTTTTCTACTTCTTATCTAAATTTCTCAAAATTACGAAAATTTATTTTAAGTGGTTAAATTGATAGACATCAAAATTTTCTGGTTCGTAGTAATAGTTGGATTTGTACGTGGACCGGGTTATTGGAGCCAAACAGTCCTCAATTATATTGAGACCAAACGAATCCTGCCCCTCTGCTGCATCTTTTGGCTATTCGAAACGTGGGCAAAATCAGAAAAGTCTATTGATTGGATAACTTATTATAATTTTTCTTTCCTTTTAAAAACTAATAGGATATTCAGTGAATGCACCGAGCAAGACGTTCATCACCTTTTGTACGTTCACCACCTGTAACTCGATCAAGACATCGTTTAACAAATATAACCGCCGTTGATTTTTCTTTAGAATCGTCATCCAGTCGACCAAGTACTTCAGTTCAAATTTCCAATAATCCATTTTTTGAACCCGACCTCAAAATTGAGAATCCAGAGAATATTCAGGAACGGTTCATAGATCCTGAACCACTAAACTTTCCTCCGGAACCACCAATCATTCAAACAAGTATTTTTGAGGAACGAACCATTAAAACAGAATCATCTAGTGATACCGATTCAACAAATTCAATTATGGAAAATCTGGAACCTTTAAGTATGGAAGACCGAATGAGAGCTAAACGCACTGGCCAAGGTCACGCAATTACTCATCCAGACATTAATGCGCCAGATTATGAAATCAAAGGACAAATTATACACATGGTGACTAATCAATGCCAATTTAGTGGTGCGCCGAAGGAAGATCCAAATGAACATCTACGTACCTTTAATAGGATCTGCACACTATTTAAAATCCGAGAAGTGGAGGATGAACAGATATATCTCATGTTATTTCCCTGGACTTTAAAGGGAGAAGCCAAAGATTGGTTGGAATCATTACCTGAAGGAGCGATTGATACATGGGACGTTTTAATTGACAAATTTCTTAAACAATTCTTTCCTGCATCTAAAGCCGTAAGACTTCAAGCAGAAATTGTTACGTTCACACAGAAACGAAATGAAACTCTATATGAGGTGTGGACAAGATATGGAAAGTTGTTAAGAGGATGTCCGCAACATGGTTTAGACACCTGTCAAATAGTACAAATATTCTACCGAGGATGCGACATCACTACAAGAAAAGACATAGATATAGCAGCTGGTGGTTCTATTATGAAGAAAACCGAAACTGAAGCTTACAAAATTATTGATAATACTGCTTCCCACTCACATGAGTGGCACCAAGAAAAAGATATCATTAGATCATCTAAAGCAGCTAGAGCCGATTCTAGCCATGACTTAGATTCCATTTCAGCAAAGATAGATGCTTTCGAGAGACGAATGGAAAAGATGACTAAAGATATTCATGCTATACGAATTAGTTGTGAGCAGTGTGGAGGACCACATTTGACAAAAGATTGTCTCAGTATTGAATTAACAATGGAACAAAGAGAGAATATTTCATACATAAACCAAAGGCCTGGAAATAATTATCAGAATAATTATCAACCGCCAAGACCGATTTACAATCAAAACCAGAATTATAACCGAAATATTCCATACAACAACCAACAAGGTCCTAGCAATCAACAAGTATCCAATAATACTTACAATCAGCAAAGACCGAATTTTCAAAACAAACCATCACAACAAACCGATGATAAAAAGCCGAATTTAGAAGATATGATGACGAAGCTAGTTGAAACTCAAACACAGTTTTTCACATCTCAGAAACAAACCAATGAACAAAATGCTCAAGCATTTAGAAATCAACAAGCTTCTATTCAAAATCTGGAAGAAGAAGTAAGTAACCTAGCAAGGTTAATAGGTGAAAGAAAACCGGGAAGTTTACCAAGCGATACAAATGCTAACCCCCGGAATGAAACAGCTAAAGCTATTACCACAAGAAGTGGTACAACACTTAAACCACCTGAAATACCTGTAACTTCTGATGAAACTATTCCTACTCCACAAGAACCACAACCTGAGCAAGAAAAGGAAAAAGAACCGGTAGTTGAAAAGGTTAATGAAAATAACACAGTTAAGGATAAACCTTATGTTAAACCATATCAACCACCACTTCCTTACCCGAGTAAGATGAAGAAAGAAAAACTTGAAGTCGAGCAATCCAAATTCTTGGATATGTTTAAACAGATAAATGTAAATCTTCCTTTCATTGATGTGATTTCAGGAATGCCAAGATATGCTAAATTCTTGAAAGATCTAATCTCGAATAGAAAGAAAATGGAAGAACTCTCGGCTGTTACTATGAATGCTAATTGTTCAGCAGTGCTGTTGAATAAGATACCAGAAAAACTATCTGATCCAGGAAGTTTCACAATTCCATGTTTTCTGGGTAGTCTTAGTTCAATAGAAGCATTGGCAGACTTAGGTGCTAGTATAAATCTAATGCCGTATTCACTATACGCTAAACTAGACCTTGGAGAATTAAAACCAACCAGAATAAGCATACAGCTAGCCGATAGATCAATAAAATATCCTAGAGGGATAATGGAGAATATGCTAGTTAAAGTTGGTACTTTAGTATTTCCAGTAGATTTTGTTGTTTTGGACATGGAAGAAGATTCTCAAGTTCCTCTCATATTAGGAAGACCATTCTTAAACACGGCTAAAGCAATGATAGACGTGTTCGGTAAGAAACTGACCCTAAGTATAGAGGATGAGAGTGTTACCTTTTCAGTTGATAGAGCAATGCAACAACCACAATCTGCAGATGATACATGTTATTATATTCAAACTATAGATGCACATGCAGAATTATTAGAAGAATTTCCAGAATTACAAGGAACAGGAGAATGTTCTTTAGGAGAAGGTAATGAACCAATTGATGAAGCTGAAATGTTAGCTACACTAATAGCTAATGGATATGAACCAACAACAGAAGAAATTCAAATGCTAAAAGAAGAAGACAGATATCGATATAAATCATCGATAGAAGAACCTCCGAAATTAGAGTTAAAGCCACTTCCAAACCATTTGGAATATGCTTATTTACATGGTGAATCTGAATTACCTGTAATAATATCGTCTTCTCTTACTGAAAATGAGAAATCACAACTCATTTCTGTGTTGAAAGCTCATAAACCAGCCATTGCATGGAAGATTCATGATATTAAAGGAATAAGTCCTTCGTATTGCACACATAAAATCCTTATGGAAGAAGGTCATAAAACGTATGTGCAACGCCAACGAAGACTAAATCCTAATATGCAAGATGTAGTTAAGAAAGAGATTATTAAACTGCTAGATGCAGGTTTGATATATCCAATCTCTGATAGTCCATGGGTAAGCCCAGTTCAATGCGTACCTAAGAAGGGTGGCATGACTGTCATTACAAATGAGAAAAATGAGCTTATTCCTACTAGGACTGTAACAGGATGGCGTGTATGTATTGATTATAGAAAATTAAATGACGCCACCAGAAAAGATCACTTTCCCTTACCTTTCATAGATCAAATGTTGGAAAGATTAGCCGGAAATAGTTACTATTGTTTTCTAGATGGATTTTCCGGATATTTTCAAATTCCAATAGCACCCGAAGACCAAGAGAAAACCACATTCACGTGCCCTTATGGTACTTTTGCTTACAAACGCATGCCATTTGGACTTTGTAACGCCCCTGCAACCTTTCAAAGGTGTATGATGGCGATTTTTCATGACATGATAGAAGAATGCATGGAAGTATTCATGGATGACTTTTCAGTCTTCGGTGATACATTTAAATCATGTCTAGTTAATCTGGAACGAATGCTAATTAGATGCGAAAAATCAAATCTAGTACTTAATTGGGAGAAATGCCATTTCATGGTTAAAGAAGGCATCGTTCTTGGACATAAAATTTCAAAAGAAGGAATTGAAGTGGATAGAGCTAAAGTAGATGTAATTGCTAAACTTCCACATCCCACCAATGTTAGAGGAGTTAGGAGTTTTCTAGGGCATGCCGGTTTTTACCGACGTTTCATAAAAGATTTTTCTAAAATTGCCACTCCTATGAATAAACTCCTAGAAAAGGATGCGCTATTCATCTTTTCAGATGAGTGTATCAAATCTTTTAATATTCTTAAAGAGAAACTCACTAATGCGCCGATCATGATAACACCAAATTGGAATCTACCATTTGAACTAATGTGCGATGCAAGTGATTTTGCAATGGGAGCCGTTTTAGGACAAAGGATTGAAAAACAATTTCAACCTATATATTATGCTAGTAAGACATTACAAGGAGCACAAACGAACTATACAACTACTGAAAAAGAACTCCTTGCTATTGTCTTTGCTTTTGACAAATTTCGATCATATCTCGTTCTAGCAAAAACGGTGGTCTATACCGACCATTCTGCTCTTAGATACCTATTTTCAAAACAAGATGCTAAACCAAGATTAATCCGTTGGATCTTACTCTTACAAGAGTTTGATATTGAAATCCGAGATAAAAGAGGAGCAGAAAATCTCGCCGCTGATCATCTTTCTCGTCTTGAAAATCCCGAATTAGAAGTTCTGAATGAATCGGCCATACAAGACAACTTTCCTGATGAATATCTATTGAAGATAGATTATAAAGAAATCCCATGGTTTGCAGACTATGCAAACTACTTAGTTTGTGGATTCCTTGAAAAAGGATTATCGTACCAAAGACGAAAGAAATTCTTCAGTGATATAAAACACTATTTCTGGGAAGATCCACATCTGTTTAAAAGTTGTCCCGATGGAATAATACGCCGATGTGTATTTGGAGATGAAGCTAGTAAAATATTAAACCATTGTCACACAGGACCAACAGGAGGGCATTATGGGCCTCAACTAACAGCAAGAAAAGTTTATGAAGCTGGATTCTATTGGCCTACAATTTACAAAGACGCACACCTTCTTTGCAAATCCTGTGATGCATGTCAAAGGGCCGGAAAAATAAGTCAACGTGATGAAATGCCACAAAATGTCATCCAAGTATGTGAAGTATTTGACATTTGGGGTATTGACTTTATGGGTCCATTTCCAAAATCTCATAATAATCTATATATACTCGTAGCCATTGATTATGTATCTAAATGGGCGGAAGCACAAGCTCTCCCAACTAATGATGCACGAGTTGTAGTCAACTTTTTAAAACGTCTTTTTGCAAGGTTTGGAACACCGAAAGCTTTAATAAGTGATCGGGGTACTCATTTCTGTAATAATCAACTTGAGAAAGTTCTTAAAAGATATGGAGTAACTCATAAAATCTCCACCGCATATCATCCACAAACAAGTGGACAAGTTGAAAATACCAACCGAGCTTTAAAACGTATTCTAGAGAAAACCGTAGGATCAAATCCGAAGGAATGGTCCATTAAATTGGAGGATGCACTCTGGGCTTTTAGAACAGCCTACAAAACTCCAATTGGAACCACACCTTTTAGACTTGTTTATGGAAAAGCATGTCATCTTCCAGTAGAAATTGAACACAAAGCATTTTGGGCTTTGAAGACATGTAATCTTGATTTACATGAAGCCGGACGTCTACGATTAAGTCAACTAAACGAATTAGAAGAATTAAGACATGAAGCATACGAAAATTCGTTAATCTATAAAGAAAGAACGAAGAAATGGCATGATAAAAGAATCAGAAATTCAAAAGAATTTAAAGAAGGAGACAGAGTTCTTCTTTTCAATTCACGATTCAAGCTATTTCCTGGAAAATTGAAATCAAGATGGTCTGGACCATTCATAGTCAAAAGAGTTTTCCCATACGGAACGATAGAATTAATAAATTCAAATGGGATTGAATTTAAAGTTAATGGTCACAGAGTTAAACATTACATACATGGTCCGATGGAAGTCGACAACGAAGTTAATCACAATTTCGACACCACAGCTAACTAAGTGTGGGGAGAATCAAGTCTTTAAAGGATAATATGTATTTCTGTTAGAGTTAGATTGTCTGTTTTCGTGTAGTTCTCGAAAATGGAACACGTATGGTCTTTCCCTAGCAGACCCTAAAGAACTAGTCTTCTCCCCCCATTCTGAATTTTTATTTTTTTTAGGTTTTTACGAAATGAAGACTGCCTGTGAATTAAACCATGGTCTAATGCTACACGCTTTGATCACTAAAAGAAATAATGACATACTACCGAGTGAATTAGTATCAGTAATCAGAGAAAGAATGGACGGAGTTAGAAAAGGATCCAGATGCGAAGATAATAAGTTACAATTTGGTAAAGGAAAATCAAAATCCGCAGCAAAAAGAAGAGCACGACACCTAGAACGATGTCACAAATGCGGAAAATGGTCACATGGAGGTAAATGTTCAAATAATCAAACCTATTCAAATACCGAATTTGTTACTTTATGCAGAGACGGACCGTTCATATGTTTAGAAGAAAAGACAATGAATGCTCGAGGTTACGCCTATGCAGCCATGGAAAACCAATTAAACCGACTATCTTATGAATATAATAGATCATATAACTAAGAAATCTATTTCACAGGTATGTCTGTACAGTTTTTAGTTTTTATTTTTATTTTTAACCTTTTGATAATAAACGCTAATTTGTTCGCTAAAAAGTATTAAATTGGTATTGAATAAAATTAGGTTTGGCGACCGAAATTATTGATATTATTCAAAAATTTATTACATCACTGCGAAATTTAACGTTTATTCTTAAGGTATAAATATCTTTAAACAATCAACCCAAAATATTTCAAAAATTCGTCATGAGTTAAATTAGGTCTTGGAACCGAAATTACTTTACCGAAAAGAGGGGCGCATATTTTTGATAATATTTGATTGATTAAAGTGGGATAAAAAGACAAAAAGATTTTTAATTTTATTATGTTTTTAAAATTAATATTTAAATCTTAAATTAATATTGTAAACTCTGTAAAAACAATATATTTAAAATTGTAAATATTTGAAAAATTAATATAGTTTGATATGAATATATGAATTTTTAAATTAAGTTTGGTGTGAATTTTTTTTAATTTTTAAAATATTAATTTTTAATTTTATGCATTTCAAATTTTAAGATTGGTGTGAATTTTTAATATTAATTTTGAATTTTATATTTAAGTTGTGTGAATTTAAAAACAAAAATTTACTTTATCTCATTAAGTTAAGAATATGATTTTTAAAATTCGTCTTAAGTTGAAGACTAGGTCTTTGAACCGAAATTGCTTTACCCGAGGGAGGGACGAGAACTTTTATTATCATTATTTTTAATCTTATTGATTTAAAGTATGCCAAAAACATTAAAAAACCCAAAAAAATCTTAGCTTTTAAAACAATCGCTACTAAAAGACAAATTTTAAAATTTTGTCGAAGGACGGACTAGGACATCGATCCGAAACGACCTCGTCCTAAATAACAAGGGAAACAAAATTTTAAAATTAATTACTAAATTGTTTTATAAGTTAAAGATTATATATAAAAAAAAAAAAAAAAAAAAACAAACTCCGCGACTCGCGGAGTTTGAAGTACAAAACCTCCGCGACTCGCGGAGGGACCAAAACCCAGAAAAAAAAATAAAATAGCTGAACGATCAGTTCACTCCCCACACAAAAACAACTCGAAAAATACTGCAAAAACACTGCGAAAAAAAACCCGAAAAACAACCCCAAAAATCTCAATTTTTAACCGTTAATCACCAAATTTTTTGCTAAAATCATGTTGAGAAGGATGATATCTAAGAATTACTCAAGAAAAACGGTAAATTTCTACACCTAAACACCATTTAATCCGAATTTTGGTGTTCTTGAGCTATTTTTTCTCAATTTGATTTTGATGCTTTTTAGTGTAATTAGACTTAAATTGTTTATGTATTATGCTTGTATAACCTAGATTGATGCTGTTTAACATGATTAGAAGCCTTAAACTTCAAATTTTGAATAATCTAGGGTTTGTGTTCTTGAGCAATTTGGGGCTTTTTGATATAAACAGGTTATGGCCGATTTTTGTCATGAATTGTTGCTAAATTGAGTAGTGTAACATGTCTAGGTAGTTAAATGATCCAAACTTTGAGCCTAAACATGATTTTGAGAATTAAAGTGGACTTTTTCAAGTCTAAAATTCATGAACTTGATTTTTGAAAGATAATGCCATTTGAGACTTGTTTGATTGCTAGTAATGACTATTTTGACATGTTATTTGAGTTGAATGCTTATGAACTTGGCGAAAATTTTCGTATATGCTTATTTGAAAAAGTGTAGATTTGATAAAAATGTGAAAATAAGCTTAAGTTTGATATAAATTGATAATGTCATTGTAATTATTTTGATTGATGATTTTGCTGACACTGATGCATATTTGGATGCACAAAATTTGTGTTTGATGTGTTTTGCAGAATGAAAGGGGTGAATCTTCATCCCAAGCCCGCCATGCTCCTGCTGAGAACTTGGAACAACAGGAGGTAGATAACTACTACAAGCAGGATGTACCTCATCCAGTCATGACCTTTTCCGATATGCATTTGGAAGAGTTGCACCCGAACCTGAGATTTGACAGACTTTGGATAGATTATCCAAAATATCAACGGGGTTTGCATACTCTTCATTCCAAGGTTGTTGAGGTACCGAGGGTCATAGAATGGGGACCCTTGGAAGCTGTAGAATTGGCCGGGCCAATTAGGGAATTACTAGTACAAAGGTATGGTAATTCTTCTTTTAATGACTGGATATGTTTATTCACCATACGCAGACCTGTATATAAAGTATGGTGTGAAGAGTTGTTATGTAGTATAGAGTTGAATGATCGGGTAGCTAGTTTAACCGATCGTTCTTTTATTAGATTTTTATTAGGCGGTTCGATGCGCCACATGTCTTTACTGGACATGGCTCAGGCTTTACGTATATATACGCCTGAGGAATTAGCGTCTGCCGATTGTAGAGGATTGATACTAAACGGTAGAAAAATAGATGAGAATTTTGATACACACGGTGTGTGGAGTCAAATGACAAGCCATCACCGTTTCAAAGGGGGAAACTACTCTTATTTGGATATAGATAGAGCCGAATTAAGAGTGATACATAGGTTTTTAGCTAATTCGATTACACAAAGGGGTAAGAACAAAGAAAAAGTAAATGAACAGGATTTGTTTTACCATATGTGTATTCGAGACCCACACAGCGCTGTAAGTATACCATATTGTGTGGGTTATTATTTATCAGCTATGGTTCGGGGGATGCGTCCACATAGCATAATAGGAGGTGGTATTTTTATTACTTTGATTGGTGAATATCTCGGTGTGGATATAAGTCGGGGGAGATTATTACTAGAAGAGCCGGAACCCCGCGATACTATAGGTTTAAATGTATACCATGGTGCGAAAGTTTTGAAGCGGCGAAATAACGCCGCAGTACGATACCATGGTAGACATCCACAGGTGGAGAGAAACCAGGAACAAGGTAATGTAGGAGGGGGGAATGAGATGCAAGAAATGCATAGGTTTATAGCTTCTCAGGAATACGAAAATGCTAGACAGAGAGCATTTGAAGATTGGCAAGTTCATCAGAACCAGATCATAGCGCATTGCCAACATATAGGTAGAAACTATATTCCTACACCAAAACCCGTTTTCCCTCCTTGGTCGATAGAGATGCAGCCACCATATCCTACGTATGACCCTGCCGAAGCATTCTATAGCACTTATGGTTATGCCTGGAACCCCTATTGGTACCAATATCATCCTTAGTTTACTTTTTATTTTTTTATTATTTTGTAATTTGTAATTATTGATACATTTAATATTTTTGTTAATATTGTAATCATTTTTATAATTATCTAACTTTTATTCTTAGATTTTAATAATTTTTGAATGTGGGGTAATAAACCAAACTTCAAAAATATGTATATATGTTTGCAGTTTATCTTATGTACACAACAGGGTAAAACAACGCATTTTCAAAGACTGGCATTAAGTTCAGCAAAAGCAACTAATTTTGACGACAAGATGCAAAATATATGTGAAATAACAACAAGACGGAATGAACAAATGATGTGCACCATTTATCATTCAGCAAACAAACGCCAATATATTTGGAAACTTTGGTAAAAATTTAATCATTTTCACACAAATCACCCTCAATAATTTAAATTGTTACTGATTTCTTGCAAATGAGGGCATTGCAAGATCTTAAGTGTGGGAAGGGGTTAAATTCTTTCGGATTTTAAAATTTTTTACTTTATACATTTGGTTACCATTAAAAATACTAGTAAAGCAGTAGTTGTATTAGAATCTAGTGCTCTCTGATAAAAAAAGAACAGCCCTAGTCTTATATACTGACTACCCAATTCTAGTAAAAATTTTCAATTAAATGAATTCAAATCATGTTTATACATATTTATGAACGATAAAACTAGGTTTTAACACCGAAATTATTGTTACCTCGGAAAGGACATAAATTGAGAAACAAACTAAAATGTTAAAATTCATTTAAAATGGAATAGAGGACGATAAAAAGGAAAATAAAAGCCAAGTGTGGGAAAATTTACCAAATTATTTTAAACATATATCTGTAACAAATAACTGAAAATACTTTTGCTTTGGACGATACTAATCAGTTTTACCCGGTTTACTGTAATACATTTGAAAGAAAGATGGATCTACACGATGAATCAATTCCATCATTAAAAGGAAGTAAAGTCTTCCGAAAAAGACACGCGCTTCTTGATTTAGGTCATGAAGTTGTCGTCCAGACCAGCTGTAGGTTGACGAAAAATCTAGAAAAGTCATCACTAAAATCAGCAGGAAATCCACGGACCTCAGCATTAAACAGGGTCGCCAAGTGGTCAGATTTATCCTAACCATGAGAAGGATTTATCTCGTACAATGGGGGGGCACCATGCAAATTAGCTGGATAAGACTAATGAATCAGATCCCCAGAAAGGATAATCTCCTTAAAGATTAAAAATCAGCTTTTAAGACTGATATTACTCAATCCTAGAGATTGACCTTAAAGATTGAGAATTACAAACTCATGGAATTCAATGATATCTAAACTCGAGCTTGAACGAGAAAATATTTTGATCAAAATTATAAACCGATTTGTTTTCTGAAAACCCTATTTTCAATGCGTTCATTACCATTGAACGTAAAATCCTAGGAATTCACCTGGAATTCATTAGGTCACCTGAACTAAATCGGGTGTCAACCGTAAGAACGGTGGTTGCATAGCATGGTCAAAGACAGGACCTTGTGCCAGACCGAAAAATTATAAGGGTGAGCTTTACTATTGCTCCTACCAAGGATAGTAATTGCGTCCGACACGTTATAGACCATAATCAAAAGCATGTCACGGGACATTGCCTTAACAGTTGCTTGTTCAACGCTTTCCTTTACAACCGGACGGTAGTTTGCCGAAAGGTAATATACGGAACAAGTAAACTGGACGTGTTGCTTTCCAAATACAAGGTTAGCAAATGGGTGACACAAAACCGCAAGTTTTGAGCTAAAATTTTCAAATCTGAAACCCACCAAACCCACAAAAATATTTTGCAAACACCGGTAAAGGGTTATTCCGGAAAACTTATCTAGGGTAAAAACTAGATTTCAAAAGATCAAATGTTTTCATAAAGATCCAATTTCCTTAATGGATCTAAATTTTTATAGTCATGTGGGACTGTAAACCATATCGTTACTACCATTGTCTATACCGCCGTATAGAAATCACTGATGTACAAAGTGTGAAGAATAAAGAAGTGATTCTAGTATTTCAAGACAATATTGCTTGAGGACAAGCAACGCTCAAGTGTGGGAATATTTGATAATGCTAAAAACGAACATATATTTCATAGCATTATTCCTCAAGAAAGACAAGCTTTTAGTTGCAATTGTTCTATTTACAAGTGATATTCGTTTAAATAATAAAAGGTGAAGACAAAAGACAGATTCGACGAATTGAAGACGCAAACGACCAAAAAGCTCAAAAGAACAAAAGACAATCAAAAAGGTTCCAATTATTGATAAGAAACGTCTCGAAATCACAAGAGTACAAGATTCAAAACGCAAAGTACAAGATATAAAATTGTACGCAAGGACGTTCGAAAATCCGGAACCGGGACCAGAGTCAACTCTTAACGCTCGACGCAACGGACTAAAAATTACAAGTTAACTATGTATATAAATATAATATAATATATAATTAATTATATTAATTATATATATATTATATTTATATATATAAAACCGTCGGCAGAGAAAACTCCAAGGACTGAGCTGTAATTACTATCTCCGCGACTCGCGGAGTTTGAAGGGCATTTTTCCGCGAGTCGCGGAGCCCCAAAAATCAAGTCTGGCTATAAAGCAAACCGAATTCTGATCAAATATCATCATCTTTTTCTTCCTCTTCATACGTAAAATTTATATTTATATTTATAATTTATATTTTAATTTTAATTATAATTCTAATAATAAGGGTATGTTAGCGAATGTTGTAAGGGTGTAAGTCGAAATTCTGTCCGTGTAACGCTACGCTATTTTTAATCATTGTAAGTTATGTTCAACCTTTTTACATTAATGTCTCGTAGCTAAGTTATTATTATGCTTGTTTAAAACGAAGTAATCATGATGTTGGGCTAATTACTAAAATTGGGTAATTGGGCTTTGTACCATAATTAGGGTTTGGACAAAAGAACGACACTTGTGGAAATTAGACTATGGGCTATTAATGGGCTTTATATTTGTTTAACTAAATGAAAGTTTGTTAATGTTAATATAAAGATTTACAATTGGGCGTCCCTATAAATTACCATATACACTCGATCGGACACGATGGGCGGGGTATTTATATGTACGAATAATCATTCATTTAACCGGACACGGGAATGGATTAATAGCCACTAGAATAATTAAAACAGGGGTGAAATTACATTCAAGGGTAATTGGTGTAATTGTTAACAAAGTAGTAAAACCTTGGTTTACACGCAGTCGATAACCTGGTGTATTCATTAAACAAAGTATTAAAACCTTGTTACAATTCGAATCCCCAATTAGTTGGAATATTTAACTTCGGGTATAATAATAATTTGACAAGGACACTTGCAATTTATATTTATGACTGATGGACTGTTATGGACAAAAACCAGACGGACATATTGAATAATCCAGGACAAAGGACAATTAACCCATGGGCATAAAACTAAAATCAACACGTCAAACATCATGATTACGGAAGTTTAAATAAGCATAATTCTTTTATTTCATATTTAATTTCCTTTATTTTATATTTAATTGCACTTCTAATTATCGCACTTTTATTTATTTTTATCGCACTTTTAATTATCGTACTTTTTAATTATCGCAATTTTATTTTATCGCATTTTTATTATTCGCAATTTCATTATCGTTATTTACTTTACGCTTTAATTTAAAGTCTTGTATTTATTTTATATTTTACATTAGGTTTTAACTGCGACTAAAGTTTTAAAATCGACAAACCGGTCATTAAACGGTAAAAACCCCCCTTTATAATAATA
This sequence comes from Rutidosis leptorrhynchoides, assembly GCF_046630445.1. NCBI lineage: Eukaryota > Viridiplantae > Streptophyta > Magnoliopsida > Asterales > Asteraceae > Rutidosis > Rutidosis leptorrhynchoides. Next base: position 147,750,237 of record NC_092335.1, on the reverse strand, counting down.
ATATTACTTATATATATATTTGTATTTTTATAAAAGTAAACTAATATAGCGTTGAGCTTTGTTTAAAGATTTCCCTGTGGAACGAACCGGACTTACTAAAAACTACACTACTGTACGATTAGGTACACTGCCTATAAGTGTTGTAGCAAGGTTTAAGTATATCCATTCTATAAATAAATAAATATCTTGTGTAAAATTGTATCGTATTTAATAGTATTTCCTGCTAAAATTAATAACTATTTTATATACACCTCGCATAACATCACTTATCAATAATTGGAACCTCTTTGATTGTATTTTGTACTTTTGAGCTTTTTGGTCGTTTGCGTCTTCAATTCGTCGAATCTGTCTTTTGTCTTCACCTTTTATTATTTAAACGAATACCACTTGTAAATAGAACAATTGCAACTAAAAGCTTGTCTTTCTTGAGGAATAATGCTATGAAATATATGTTCGTTTTTAGCATTATCAAGTACGCTACGCATACCTTCACAGGTACTGCGTTAACATGGTGGAATACCTATCTAGAGAAAGTGGGACAAGATGATGCTTACGCACTACCGTGGTCAGCATTTAAGCACTTGATGAACGAGAAGTACCGTCCCAGAACCGAGGTCAATAAGCTCAAGACATAACTTAGAGGGTTACGAACCCAAGGATTTGATATTACCACGTATGAAAGACGATTCACAGAATTGTGCCTATTGTGTCCGGGAGCGTTCGAAGATGAGGAAGAGAAGATCGACGCGTTTGTGAAAGGATTATCGGAAAGAATCCAAGAAGATATAAGTTCACACGAGCCCGCCTCCATACAACAGGCATGTAGAATGGCTCACAAACTAGTGAACCAGATTGAGGAAAGAATTAAAGAACAGGCGGCTGAAGAGGCTAATGTGAAGCAAGTCAAAAGAAAGTGGGAGGAAAACGGTGATAAGAATCACCAATACAACAACAACGGCAATTACAAAAATAATCGCAACAACTATCCCAACAATCGCAACATCAATCGCAACTACAACAAACGGCCCAACAACAACAACAACAACAACAACAACAACTACAACAATCATCCCAACAACAATAACAACCGCAACAACAATAATAATCAGAAGCAGCTATGCCAAAGGTGTGAAAAGTATCACTCGGGGTTCTGCACCAAATTTTGCAACAAGTGTAAAAGAAATGGTCATAGCGCGGCGAAGTGTGAGGTCTACGGACCAGGGGTTAACAGAACGAAAGGAACAAATGGTGTCGGAACGAGTAATGGCGGAGCAAGTAGTGTCGGAGCAAGTTATGCCAATGTAGTTTGTTATAAATGTGGAAAACTGGGCCACATTATTAGAAATTTCCCAAACCAGGAGAACACGAATGGACAAGGCTGCAGAAGAGTTTTCAATATTAATGCGGCAGAGGCACAAGAAGACCCGGAGCTTGTTACGGGTACGTTTCTTATTGACAATAAATCTGCTTACGTTTTATTTGATTCGGGTGCGGATAGAAGCTATATGAGTAGAGATTTTTGTGCTAAATTAAGTTGTCCATTAACGCCTTTGGATAGTAAATTTTTACTCGAATTAGCAAATGGTAAATTAATTTCAGCAGATAATATATGTCGGAATCGAGAAATTAAACTGGTTAGCGAAACATTTAAGATTGATTTGATACCAGTAGAGTTAGGGAGTTTTGATGTGATAATCGGTATGGACTGGTTGAAAGAAGTGAAAGCAGAGATCGTTTGTTACAAAAATGCAATTCGCATTATACGAGAAAAAGGAAAACCCTTAATGGTGTACGGAGAAAAGGGCAACACGAAGCTACATATTATTAGTAATTTGAAGGCACAAAAACTAATAAGAAAAGGTTGCTATGCTGTTCTAGCACACGTCGAGAAAGTACAAACTGAAGAAAAGAGCATCAATGATGTTCCCATTGCAAAAGAATTTCCCGATGTATTTCCGAAAGAATTACCGGGATTACCCCCACAGCGATCCGTTGAATTTCAAATAGATCTTGCACCAGGAGCTGCACCAATAGCTCGTGCTCCTTACAGACTCGCACCCAGCGAGATGAAAGAACTGCAAAGCTAATTACAAGAACTTTTAGAGCGTGGTTTCATTCGACCAAGCACATCACCGTGGGGAGCTCCTATTTTGTTTGTCAAGAAGAAAGATGGTACATTCAGGTTGTGTATCGACTACCGAGAGTTGAACAAACTTACCATCAAGAACCGCTACCCACTACCGAGAATTGACGACTTATTTGATCAACTACAAGGCTGGTCTGTTTATTCAAAGATTGACTTACGTTCCGGGTATCATCAAATGCGGGTGAAAGAAGATGATATTCCAAAGACTGCTTTTAGAACACGTTACGGTCATTAAGTGTTTATGGTCATGCCGTTTGGTTTAACTAATGCACCAGCTGTGTTCATGGACCTTATGAACCGTGTGTGTGGACCATACCTTGACAAGTTTGTCATTGTTTTCATTGATGACATACTTATTTACTCAAAGAATGACCAAGAACACGGTGAATATTTGAGAAAGGTGTTAGAAGTATTGAGGAAGGAAGAATTGTACGCTAAGTTTTCAAAGTGTGCATTTTGGTTGGAAGAAGTTCAATTCCTCGGTCACATAGTGAACAAAGAAGGTATTAAGGTGGATCCGGCAAAGATAGAAACTGTTGAAAAGTGGGAAACCCCCAAACTCCGAAACACATACGCCAGTTTTTAGGACTAGCTGGTTACTACAGAAGGTTCATCCAAGACTTTTCCAGAATAGCAAAACCCTTGACTGCATTAACGCATAAAGGGAAGAAATTTGAATGGAATGATGAACAAGAGAAAGCGTTTCAGTTATTAAAGAAAAAGCTAACTACGGCACCTATATTGTCATTGCCTGAAGGGAATGATGATTTTGTGATTTATTGTGACGCATCAAAGCAAGGTCTCGGTTGTGTATTAATGCAACGAACAAAGGTGATTGCTTATGCGTCTAGACAATTGAAGATTCACGAACAAAATTATATGACGCATGATTTGGAATTAGGCGCGGTTGTTTTTGCATTAAAGACTTGGAGGCACTACTTATATGGGTTCAAAAGTATTATATATACCGACCACAAAAGTCTTCAACACATATTTAATCAGAAACAACTGAATATGAGGCAGTGTAGGTGGATTGAATTATTGAATGATTACGACTTTGAGATTCGTTACCACCCAGGGAAGGCAAATGTGGTAGCCGATGCCTTGAGCAGGAAGGACAGAGAACCCATTCGAGTAAAATCTATGAATATAATGATTCATAATAACCTTACTACTCAAATAAAGGAGGCGCGACAAGGAGTTTTAAAAGAGGGAAATTTAAAGGATGAAATACCCAAAGGATCGGAGAAACATCTTAATATTCGGGAAGACGGAACCCGGTATAGGGCTGAAAGGATTTGGGTACCAAAATTTGGAGATATGAGAGAAATGGTACTTAGAGAAGCTCATAAAACCAGATACTCAATACATCCTGGAAAGGGGAAGATGTACAAGGATCTCAGGAAATATTTTTGGTGGCCGGGTATGAAAGCCGATGTTGCTAAATACGTAGGAGAATGTTTGACGTGTTCTAAGGTCAAAGCTGAGCATCAGAAACCATCAGGTCTACTTCAACAACCCGAAATCCCGGAATGGAAATGGGAAAACATTACCATGAGTTCATCACTAAATTGCCAAAGACTGCAAGTGGTTTTGATACTATTTGGGTAATAGTTGATCGTCTCACCAAATCAGCACACTTCCTGCCAATAAGAGAAGATGACAAGATGGAGAAGTTAGCACGACTGTATTTGAAGGAAGTCATCTCCAGACATGGAATACCAATCTCTATTATCTCTGATAGGGATGGCAGATTTATTTCAAGATTCTGGCAGACATTACAGCAAGCATTAGGAACTCGTCTAGATATGAGTACTTCCTATCATCCACAAACTGATGGGCAGAGTGAAAGGATGATACAAATGCTTGAAGACATGCTACGAGCATGTGTTATTGATTTCGGAAACAGTTGGGATCGACATCTACCATTAGCAGAATTTTTCTACAACAACAGCTACCATTCAAGCATTGAGATGGTGCCGTTTGAAGCACTTTATGGTAGAAAGTGCAGGTCTCTGATTTGTTGGAGTGAAGAGGGGGATAGACAGATTACGGGTCCGGAGATTATACAAGAAACTACCGAGAAGATCATCCAAATTCAACAACGGTTGAAAACCGCCCAAAGTCGACAAAAGAGCTACGCTGACATTAAAAGAAAAGATATAGAATTTGAAATTGAAGAGATGGTCATGCTTAAATTTTCACCTTGGAAAGGCGTTGTTCGATTTGGTAAACGAGGGAAATTAATTCCAAGGTATATTGGACCATTCAAGATTATTGATCGTGTCGAACCAGTAGCTTACCGACTTGAGTTACCTCAACAACTCGCGGCTGTACATAACACTTTCCACGTCTCGAATTTGAAGAAATGTTTTGCTAAAGAAGATCTCACTATTCCGTTAGATGAAATCCAAATCAACGAAAAACTTCAATTCATCGAAGAACCCGTCGAAATAATGGATCGTGAGGTTAAAAGACTTAAGCAAAACAAGATACCAATTGTTAAGGTTCAATGGAATGCTCATAGAAGACCTGAGTTCACCTGGGAGCGTGAAGATCAGATGAAGAAGAAATACCCTCATCTATTTCCAGAAGATTCGTCAACACCTTCAACAGCTTAAAATTTCAGGACGAAATTTATTTAACGGGTAGGTACTGTAGTGACCCGAACTTTTCCATGTTTATATATATTAATTGAGATTGATATTTACATGATTAAATGTTTCCAACATGTTAAGCAATCAAACTTGTTAAGACTTGATTAATTGAAATATGTTTCATATAGACAATTGACCACCCAAGTTGACCGGCGATTCACGAACGTTAAAACTTGTAAAAACGACATGACGATATATATATGGATATACATATGGTTAACATGAGATTATGATAAGTAAGTATCTCCATAAGTATATTAACAATGAGTTATATACATATAAACAAGACTACTAACTTAAGGATTTCGAAACGAGACATATATGTAACGATTATCGTTGTAACGACATTTAAATGTATATATATCATATTAAGATATATTAAGATATCATAATATCATGATAATATAATAATTTAACATCTCATTAGATATAATAAACAATGGGTTAACAACATTAATTGAGATCGTTAACTTAAAGGTTTCAAAACAACACTTACATGTAACGACTAACGATGACTTAACGACTCAGTTAAAATGTATATACATGTAGTGTATTTAGATGTATTAAAATACTTTTGGAAGACTTCAAGACATATATCAAAACACTCATACTTAACGAAAATGGTTACAGTTACTTTCCCATTCTTTTCTTTCATCAAGAATTCTATTATGTAGATATAGCAGCTGGTGGTTCTATTATGAAGAAAACCGAAACTGATGCTTACAAAATTATTGATAACACTGCTTCCCACTCACACGAGTGGCACCAAGAAAAAGATATCGTTAGATCATCTAAAGCAGCTAGAGCCGATTCTAGCCATGACTTAGATTCCATTTCCGCAAAGATAGATGCTGTCGAGAGACGAATGGAAAAGATGACTAAGGATATTCACTCAATACGAATTAGTTGTGAGCAGTGTGGAGGACCACATTTGACAAAAGATTGTCTCAGTATTGAATTAACAATGGAACAAAGAGAGAATATTTCATACATAAACCAAAGGCCTGGAAATAATTATCAGAATAATTATCAACCGCCAAGACCAATTTACAATCAAAACCAGAACTATAACCGAAATATTCCATACAACAACCAACAAGGTCCTAGCAATCAACAAGTATCCAATAATACTTACAATCAGCAAAGACCTAATTTTCAAAACAAACCACCACAACAAACCGATGATAAAAAGCCGAATTTAGAAGATATGATGACGAAGCTAGTTGAAACTCAAACGCAGTTTTTCACATCTCAGAAACAAACTAATGAACAAAATGCTCAAGCATTTAGAAATCAACAAGCTTCTATTCAAAATCTGGAACAAGAAGTAAGTAACCTAGCAAGGTTAATAGGTGAAAGAAAACCGGGAAGTCTACCTAGTGATACAAATGCTAACCCTCGGAATGAAACAGCTAAAGCTATTACCACAAGAAGTGGTACAACACTTAAACCACCTGAAATACCTGTAACTTCTAATGAAGCTATTCCTACTCCACAAGAACCACAACCTAATCAAGATAAGGAAAAAGAACCGGTAGTTGAAAAGGTTAATGATGATAACACAGCTAAGGCTAAACCTTATGTTAAACCATACCAATCACCACTTCCTTACCCGAGTAAAATGAAGAAAGAGAAACTTGAAGCCGAGCAATCCAAATTCTTGGATATGTTTAAACAGATAAATGTAAATCTTCCTTTCATTGATGTGATTTCAGGAATGCCTAGATATGCTAAATTCTTGAAAGATCTAATCTCAAATAGAAAGAAAATGGAAGAACTCTCGGCTGTTACTATGAATGCTAATTGTTCAACAGTGCTGTTGAATAAGATACCAGAAAAACTATCTGATCCAGGAAGTTTCACAATTCCATGTTTTCTGGGTAGTCTTAGTTCAATAGAAGCATTGGCAGACTTAGGTGCTAGTATAAATCTAATGCCATATTCACTATACGCTAAACTAGACCTTGGAGAATTGAAACCAACCAGAATAAGCATACAACTAGCCGATAGATCAATAAAATATCCTAGAGGGATAATGGAAAACATGCTAGTTAAAGTTGGTACTTTAGTATTTCCAGTAGATTTTGTTGTTCTGGACATGGAAGAAGATTCTCAAGTTCCTCTCATATTAGGAAGACCATTCTTAAATACGGCTAAAGCAATGATAGACGTGTTCGGTAAGAAACTGACCCTAAGTATAGAGGATGAGAGTGTTACCTTTTCAGTTGATAGAGCAATGCAACAACCACAATCTGCAGATGATACATGTTATTATATTCAAACTATAGATGCACATGCAGAATTATTAGAAGAATTTCCAGAATTACAAGGAACAGGAGAATGTTCTTTAGGAGAAGGTAATGAACCAATTGATGAAGCTGAAATGTTAGCTACACTTATAGCTAATGGATATGAACCAACAACAGAAGAAATTCAAATGCTAAAAGAAGAAGACAGATATCGATATAAATCATCGATAGAAGAACCTCCGAAATTAGAATTAAAGCTACTTCCAAACCATTTGGAATACGCTTATTTACATGGTGAATCTGAATTACCTGTAATAATATCGTCTTCTCTTACTGAAAATGAGAAATCACAACTCATTTCTGTGTTGAAAGCTCATAAACCAGCCATTGCATGGAAGATTCATGATATTAAAGGAATAAGTCCTTCGTATTGCACACATAAAATCCTTATGGAAGAAGGTCATAAAACGTATGTGCAACGCCAACGAAGACTAAATCCTAATATGCAAGATGTAGTTAAGAAAGAGATTATTAAACTGCTAGATGCAGGTCTAATTTATCCAATTTCTGATAGTCCATGGGTAAGCCCAGTTCAATGCGTGCCTAAGAAGGGTGGCATGACTGTCATTACAAATGAGAAAAATGAGCTTATTCCTACTAGGACTGTAACAGGATGGCGTGTGTGTATTGATTATAGAAAATTAAATGACGCCACCAAAAAAGATCACTTTCCCTTACCTTTCATTGATCAAATGTTGGAAAGATTAGCCGGAAATAGTTACTATTATTTTCTAGATGGATTTTTCGGATATTTTCAAATTCCAATAGCACCCGAGGACCAAGAGAAAACCACGTTCACGTGCCCTTATGGTACTTTTGCTTACAAACGCATGCCATTTGGACTTTGTAATGCCCCTGCAACCTTTCAAAGGTGTATGATGGCGATTTTTCATGACATGATAGAAGAATGCATGGAAGTTTTCATGGATGACTTTTCAGTCTTCGGTGATACATTTGAATCATGTCTAGTTAATCTGGAACGAATGCTTATTAGATGCGAACAATCAAATCTAGTACTTAATTGGGAGAAATGCCATTTCATGGTTAAAGAAGGTATCGTTCTTGGACATAAAATTTCAAAAGAAGGAATTGAAGTGGATAGAGCTAAAGTAGACGTAATTGCTAAACTTCCACATCCCACCAATGTTAGAGGAGTTAGGAGTTTTCTAGGGCATGCCGGTTTTTACCGACGTTAAGAAAAACTCACTAATGCGCCGATCATGATAACACCAAATTGGAATCTACCATTTGAACTAATGTGCGATGCAAGTGATTTTGCAATGGGAGCCGTTTTAGGACAAAGGATTGAAAAACAATTTCAACCTATATATTATGCTAGTAAGACGTTACAAGGAGCACAAACGAACTATACAACTACTGAAAAAGAACTCATTGCTATTGTCTTTGCTTTTGACAAATTTCGTTCATATCTCGTTCTAGCAAAAACGGTGGTCTATACCGACCATTCTGCTCTTAGATACCTATTTTCAAAACAAGATGCTAAACCTGAAGGTATTTCGTATGCCCGAGAGACATATTAAATTAACGTGGCTAATATGTTTTGATCCAAGTCGGGTCATACCCAATAACAGGCTTACCAACACCTTATTCGTATTTGATCTTAACGATTTGATCATTAATCAAATACGCGACACTTGAACTTGAAGAAAAATGGTTTTCAGAAATATTTCTTGATGTGTATATAAATTATGGAATAATTTATCTAATATGGATTTAATTATTTATAGGTTAAATAATTAATTAATTTATGTTACATTTTATATAAATTGGTTTTATATAAAGAAATGTACATAAATATTAAAAAGGAAGTTTTATAAAACTAAATTTTATAAAATCTAATTTTATAAAATTAACTTTTATAAACTAATGGAGTTGTAGTGGCCTTGGAGTTTGATGCACTCTTGCAAGAGATTCCTTTCTTGGTCTATTACAAGTGCCATTTCCTATAACATGCAAGGTTTGAATTATTCAAAGCACACACTTGCATATACACATCAAATAGATAAAAAAAAAAAACTGCATAAACCTTTGAGACAGCAGCTGGCTGCCGTGGCCTTTTATTGCTCAAAGGGAGTTCAAATCTTGATCATTACAAGCTAAATTCAAGTGTTAGAAAATTCTAACCAAAGTACAAGGTGTTGGTGCAAAGTTTGGGGTATTATCTCTTGAGGTTTCATAGTTTTGAAGCTCCATTTATCATCATCTTCATCATCATCTATCAATAAGCTTGGAGTAGGTACATCCCTTTAAACTAGCTTCTATTTACATTTTAGTATATTGTACAAGACTAGATCTATGAAATGGAATACATTTTAAAAGGTTAAAATACACATGTTCTTAAGATGAAAATTGCTTCCGCTTGCTATATACATATACACGAATTCATATACATACATAAATGGGTTTTGTGACTTGTTTACATGTGGTATTCCATCAATGGTATCTAGAGCCAAAGTCTTGTTAATATGCTTCTTGTTTTGGCTAGTAAACTCATTTATTTTACACTCTACCAACATGCATGAAAGTAGAATGTAAAAATCATGAGTTTTGATGGGTGTGGTGGTTTGGCCGAATTATTGGGGTCCCAAAAGTGGGTTTGGGATTTCAAGTTTGGCCAAGATTTGATGTTATGTTGTTGTTCACAATCGAGCCTAGACCATGTGGTTGAATGTTTGAATGATTTGGTTATTATTCATGGTTGTAATATTCATTCATTTGGTTTGTATTAATTTGTAATAATTTTGTAATTTTGGTGTGTAATAAGTTGTAAGTAATCTTGTAATTTTTCATGTAATTTATTCTATTTGTTTGTAAAAATAGAATAGGTTGTTATTTCATTTTCTAGAAAAATTGTATTAGGATATAATTTTGTAAAAAGAAAATGAAGATTCAAGATGAAGATTACAAGATGGAGCTTTGAAGATTACAAGATTAAGTGGGAGATTTTGTTTAAAAATCTCTTGCTTTCTTTTGTTAACCCTTACCGGTGACATTTGTTTTTTGGCTAAATAAATGCCCACCAAAATGGCTCCCGATTGTGAACATTTTTTGTTATGCATGTTTGTGTATGTTTGTATGATTGGTTGCTACAAGATTATCACATGTTAACAACTTGCTTAATACATTATAAATGGTTATAATAAAACATAACATAACGACACTAATAATTGGTTATTAGACCTAAATAAAATGGTTTATTTAAAAAGTATTAAATTGGTTCATAACTAGTAATTGGTTTTACTAAAAGGACATGAAAATGGGTTTTTCAAAATTTACTACACACCAAATGCATGTTGGTGTATAGCATTTTGTTTTCTAAAACTAGAATGTAGAAAACTTAAATCCCTTTAACTAAAACAAGGTAAACAAGTTAAACGCCATCCTTTTGTGAAAACACTTAGACATATTAAGAAACTCTTGACGGGATAAAGGTCACCTAACCGTCATGAGCGGACTAATATGAATAAGGTAAATTTCGCACACTAGTGGGATAAAGGTCACCTAACCACTTGTTTGTTAAATTTACATGTCTACACAAGTAGGACGACTTGATTTGGGAATCATGAACTTAGGGTCACCGAAGCATGAGGAACAAATAGGCGTTGATGGGATTAATATGCCATGCAAAAGGATTGCATGATCCCATAACTTAGAAGTTGCAAAAGGATTGCAATTGTCATTATGACTACCTAGCTAAATCAAATGACGGGATAAAGGTCACCTAACCGAAATTTGATTTATCGTTGGATTCTAATATTTAATAAAACAAATTAAAAGGGTATTGTTTATTGAATTTAAAATCGATACTTAAAAGGACTTTGTTAAATTTTGTAGATGGCCGCTAATAACAACAACAACATGCAAAACGCACCACTTAACATGAACAACCTATCATTAAGGTCTCTCTTAGAGAAAGACAAACTCAACCATACAAACTTTATGGATTGGTTCCGCAATCTTCGGATTGTCCTCAAACAAGAGGATAAAGCGTATGTACTTGAGGACCCCATTCCCGATCAACCAGATGAGAATGATGTGGAGGCAATGGCCTCTTACAATAAGTATTGCCACGACTCCCTTCAAGTCTCATGCCTAATGCTTGGGACTATGATTCCCGAACTCCAGAAGGATTTCGAGCATCATAGTGCATACGACATGATAACGCAATTGAAGGAGATGTTCCTTCAACAAGCGCGTGTCGAGCGTTTCGAGACCGTTCGGGCGCTACATGCTTGTCGTATGGACGATACCCAATCGGTTTCATCTTATGTGCTTAAGATGAAGAGCCTTATTGATCGTGCTAACCGCCTTAACCTAAACATATCAAATGAGTTAGCCACCGATCTTATCCTTAACTCCCTATCAAAAAGGTTTGATCAATTTGTAATTAATTACAATATGAATGGGATGGATAAGAGCATAGGTGAGCTTCACGGTATGCTTAGAACAGCGGAAACTAGCATGGGTAAAAGGGCTTTACCCGTGTTAGCAATCGATCAAGGTGGGTCCAAAGGTAACACCTCTAAGCCAAAGGTGGCTAAGAGAAAAGGACCCGCCTATCAAGGCAAAGGGAAGGGGAAGATGGTTACCCCAACCATCAACAAGGCTAAGAAGCAAAAGATAGCTGAGAAGACAAACCCCAAGGAAGACCCATGTTTCGGTTGCGGTGAGATGGGTCATTGGAAACGAAACTGTCCGGTCTATCTTAAGGAGTTGAAGGACAAGAGGGATGCAGGGCAAACCTCAGGTAATATATATATGGTATATATAGAGCTTAGTATTACTTCTTCTAATACATGGGTATTAGACACTGGATGTGGAACTCATATTTGCAATTCTTTGCAGGGGTTCAAAAGAAGTGATCATAAGGCGGGAACATCAAGTCTCTATATGGGCAATGGTGCAAAGGTGCATGTTAAAGCTCAAGGAGATTTTATTTTGAAGCTTCCAAGCGGATTGGAACTTATTTTAGAAAATGTTTTGTATGCTCCGGATTTGTGTAGAAACATTATTTCTATTTCTCGCTTAAAACAATGTGGTTACACTGTTAATTTTATTGATGATGATATTCATGTTTCTAAAAATAATGTATTCTATTTCAAGGCTTCGCCTTCAAATGGAATTTATGAATTGGTTCATGATGACGCATCATCGAGCTCTATATACCATACTAGCACCAAGAAACTCAAAAGGGATTTGAGTGATTCCTATTTATGGAATTGTCACCTTGGTCACATAAACAAGAACCGAATGCATACACTTCAAAAGAATGGACTTTTGAAATCAAATGAAATGGATTCGTTTGATGTATGTGAGTCTTGCTTACAAGGAAAAATGACTAAAGCAACTTTCAAAGGGACTTATGAGAGGGCTAAAGATTTATTGGGATTAATACATTCGGATGTATGTGGACCCTTTAAACCCATGACTAGGAATGGTGAAAGATACTTTGTTACTTTCATTGATGACTTTAGTCGTTTCGGATATGTCTACTTATTAAGACACAAGGACGAAACGTTTGAAGCATTCAAAGAATATCAAAACGAAGTACAAAATCAACTCAATAGGACAATTAAGGTACTTCGTACCGATAGAGGAGGTGAATACCTAAGCGATGCCTTCCAAGATCATCTTAGGAGTTGTGGGATTATCTCACAACTTACTCCACCCGGAACACCCCAACTTAATGGAGTTTCCGAAAGGAGGAACCGAACCCTAATGGATATGGTTCGATCTATGATGGCAAGAAGCTCGTTACCTCTATCATTTTGGGGTTATTGTCTAAGCTCCGCGGTTCGTATTTTAAATATGGCCTCAACCAAGAAAGTGGAACGAACTCCTCATGAGATGTGGTTTGGAAAACCTCCTTCTCTTTCATACTTAAAAGTATGGGGATGTGAAGCTTATCCTAAGCGTTATGTAGCTAATAAGCTACATGCTCGATCCACAAAGTGTATCTTCATAGGATATCCCAAAGATGACATGGGATATTACTTCTATGATCCATCCGAGCAAACGGTATTTGTTGCTCGGAAAGCGGAATTCCTTGAAACCAAATTTCTTATGGAAGGTGATGGTGAAAGGAAGATAGATCTTGTAGAGGTACAAGATCAAGCCGATGATACACAATTGGTTGGCACTAGTACTCAACATGAGGATGTTGAAAATGATCAAGTGGATGATCAAGGTACACAAGACGTTCGAAGATCTAGTAGGATTAGTAATCCTCCCGAGAGATATGGGTTTCTCGTGGATGGTTGCTATACGGTTGATTTGGATGAACCGACAAACTACGAAGATGCTTTATCAAGGATTGATAAAAATAAATGGCAGGAAGCCATGAACGCCGAGATGCAATCCATGTATGAAAATCAAGTTTGGGAACTTGTTGTGCAACCTCCTAGCTCCAAGCTAGTTGATTGCAAATGGCTTTTCAAGAAGAAAACCGACATACATGGAAACTTGGATACATACAAAGCTAGACTTGTAGCAAAAGGTTTCACTCAAACTCAAGGGGTTGATTATGATGAAACTTTCTCGCCTGTGGCAATGCTAAAGTCTATTAGGATATTATTTGCCATTGCTGCTCACTATGACTATGAAATATGGCAAATGGATGTCAAAACCGCTTTCCTGAATGGATATCTTGAGGAAGATGTCTATATGGTACAGCCCGAAGGTTTTGTTGATCCGAAAAATCCTAAAAAGGTATGCAAGTTAAAGAAATCAATCTACGGATTGAAACAAGCATATAGAATGTGGAATCATCGTTTTAATGAAGAGGCAAAGAAATTTGGCTTCATTAAAAATGGTGATGAAGCTTGTGTATACAAGAAGGCTAGTGGGAGATTTATAATGTTCCTTGTGCTATATGTGGATGACATATTATTGTTTGGGAATGATATTACCACAATGCAAGAAGTTAAAACTTGGCTAAAGAGTTGCTTCTCCATTAAGGATCTTGGAGAAGCTCAATACATATTGGGGATAGGGATCTATAGGAATAGATCCAAGAGATTGATAGGTTTAAGTCAAAGTACATACATTGATAAAATCTTGAAAAGGTTCAAGATGGAAAACTCCAAGAAAGGTTTGGTACCTATTCAAAGAGGAACCATTCTCAGTTCATCTCAGTGTCCTATCACGAAAGATGAACAAGAAAGAATGAAGAAAATCCCATACGCATCTGCTATTGGGTCTATCATGTATGCAATGATATGTACTAGACCGGATGTGTCATGCGCTCTAAGCTTAACAAGTAGATACCAGAACAACCCAGGAAACAGTCATTGGATTGCTGTTAAAAGTATATTGAAATACCTTAGGAGAACTAAGGATATGTTTCTAATATATGGGTCTGGTGAGGAGGAACTCGCTGTAAAAGGTTATGTGGACGCGAGTTTCTAAACTGATCGAGATGACTCTCGATCACAATCCGGTTATGTCTTCATGTTAAATGGTGGTGCAGTCTCTTGGAAGAGCTCAAAACAGGAAGTTGTTGCGTTATCCACTACAGAGTCGGAGTACATTGCCGCCTCATTGGCAGCTCAGGAAGCTGCACGGATGAAGAAATTCATCGACGACTTAGGAGTGGTCCCTTCCATTCAGGACCCTCTTGAGATCTTTTGTGACAACGAGGGTGCGATTGCTCAAATCAAGGAACCTCGTGCTCATCAAAAGACTCGTCACATTGAGCGGAGATTCAACTACATCAGGGATGAGGTTGAAAAGGGAAAGATATGTATTCGCAAAGTCCACACAGATCAAAATGTTGCGAATCCACTCACGAAGCTTTTACATGGGCCAAAACATGAGGGACATGTTTGTGCATTAGGGCTTCGATATTCTAGTGATTGGAAATGATCTATTTTATGTATTGTAATGGAACGAATTAGTTCAAACTCATTAATATAATTGTGGTATTAATTTAATTATGAGTCATGTTCCAATTTTGCATATTTTAATCCATGAATAAACTATTATTCTGAATTCCGTAGTTGATCACATTTGTGGGAACAAGTGTGAGGTCTAGACTATTATGAACTTGGATTGGTTAGCATTCAAATGGCGAATGTGGGGCAAGGTTGCAACCAAGGTTCATAGATATTTGTGGGACACAAATATTGGAAGACCCGCTCTCAAGATTTACTATATGGAGCCTTTGTGGTTGATCACATGTAATCTTGAGTAAAGGAGAATATCACTGTATCCTCTGACCTGAGATACATATTGGGTTCAGATATTCACCGAATATCGTGCCTTGATTCTTTCCTTCACTATTCTGAAAAGGTAGCTCATAAGGGAGGCTTCAGGTATGGTACAAAGTGTAGTGTCTAGGACGTATGTAGCCAAGATGGAATTTGTCCCTCTTATTCGTTGAGAGTCAGATGTCTAAGGCCTGATAAAGTTAAATCTATAAGAGAGTGATCACTCTATGTCTCTTGGATTTAACATGACATCTAGGACAAAAGGATATATATTGAAAGATTCACCTAATCATATTCGAGATGGGAACTCGAAAGGGATGATGTTATTGAATGGCAAAAGTCATTACATATTGGGGGTGATGGACGGTCGTTAGGTGGTATCCATCACTTGCATTAATTTCTTATGTTTCTCGTGCAAGTGGGAGATTGAAGGTATTTCGTATGCCCGAGAGACATATTAAATTAACGTGGCTAATATGTTTTGATCCAAGTCGGGTCATACCCAATAACAGGCTTACCAACACCTTATTCGTATTTGATCTTAACGATTTGATCATTAATCAAATACGCGACACTTGAACTTGAAGAAAAATGGTTTTCAGAAATATTTCTTGATGTGTATATAAATTATGGAATAATTTATCTAATATGGATTTAATTATTTATAGGTTAAATAATTAATTAATTTATGTTACATTTTATATAAATTGGTTTTATATAAAGAAATGTACATAAATATTAAAAAGGAAGTTTTATAAAACTAAATTTTATAAAATCTAATTTTATAAAATTAACTTTTATAAACTAATGGAGTTGTAGTGGCCTTGGAGTTTGATGCACTCTTGCAAGAGATTCCTTTCTTGGTCTATTACAAGTGCCATTTCCTATAACATGCAAGGTTTGAATTATTCAAAGCACACACTTGCATATACACATCAAATAGATAAAAAAAAAACTGCATAAACCTTTGAGACAGCAGCTGGCTGCCGTGGCCTTTTATTGCTCAAAGGGAGTTCAAATCTTGATCATTACAAGCTAAATTCAAGTGTTAGAAAATTATAACCAAAGTACAAGGTGTTGGTGCAAAGTTTGGGGTATTATCTCTTGAGGTTTCATAGTTTTGAAGCTCCATTTATCATCATCTTCATCATCATCTATCAATAAGCTTGGAGTAGGTACATCCCTTTAAACTAGCTTCTATTTACATTTTAGTATATTGTACAAGACTAGATCTATGAAATGGAATACATTTTAAAAGGTTAAAATACACATGTTCTTAAGATGAAAATTGCTTCCGCTTGCTATATACATATACACGAATTCATATACATACATAAATGGGTTTTGTGACTTGTTTACATGTGGTATTCCATCAAAACCAAGATTAATCCGTTGGATCTTACTCTTACAAGAGTTTGATATTGAAATCCGAGATAAAAGAGGAGCAGAAAATCTCGCCGCTGATCATCTTTCTCGTCTTGAAAATCCCGAATTAGAAGTTCTAAATGAATCGGCCATACAAGACAACTTTCCTGATGAATATCTATTGAAGATAGATTATAATGAAATCTCATGGTTTGCAGACTATGCAAACTACTTAGTTTGTGGATTCCTTGAAAAAGGATTATCGTACCAAAAATGAAAGAAATTCTTCACTGATATAAAACACTATTTTTGGGAAGATCCACACCTGTTTAAAAGTTGTCCAGATGGAATAATACGCCGATGTGTATTTGGAGATGAAGCTAGTAAAATATTAAACCATTGTCACACAGGACCAACAGGAGGGCATTATGGGCCTCAACTAACAGCAAGAAAAGTTTATGATGCTGGATTCTATAGGCCTACAATTTACAAAGACGCACACCTTCTTTGCAAATCCTGTGATGCTTGTCAAAGGGCCGGAAAAATAAGTCAACGTGATGAAATGCCACAAAATGTCATCCAAGTATGTGAAGTATTTGACATTTGGGGTATTGACTTTATGGGTCCATTTCCAAAATCTCATAATAATCTCTATATTCTCGTAGCCATTGATTATGTATCTAAATGGGCGGAAGCACAAGCTCTCCCAACTAACGATGCACGAGTTGTAGTCAATTTTTTAAAACGTCTTTTTACAAGGTTTGGAACACATAAAGCTTTAATAAGTGATCGGGGAACTCATTTCTGTAATAATCAACTTGAGAAAATTCTTAAAAGATATGGAGTAACTCATAAAATCTCCACTGCATATCATCCACAAACAAGTGGACAAGTTGAAAATACCAACCGAGCTTTAAAACGTATTCTAGAGAAAACTGTAGGATCAAATCCGAAGGAATGGTCCATTAAATTGGAGGATGCACTCTGGGCTTTTAGAACAGCCTACAAAACTCCAATTGGAACCACACCTTTTAGACTTGTTTATGGAAAAGCATGTCATCTTCCAGTAGAAATTGAACACAAAGCATTTTGGGCTTTGAAGACATGTAATCTTGATTTACATGAAGCCGGACGTCTACTATTAAGTCAACTAAATGAATTAGAAGAATTAAGACATGAAGCATACGATAATTCGTTAATCTATAAGGAAAGAACGAAGAAATGGCATGATAAAAGAATCAGAAGTTTAAAAGAATTTAAAGATGGAGACAGAGTTCTTCTTTTCAATTCACGATTCAAGCTATTTCCTAGAAAATTGAAATCAAGATGGTCTGGACCATTCATAGTTAAAAGAGTTTTCCCATACGGAATGATAGAATTAATAAATTCAAATGAGATTGAATTTAAAGTTAATGGTCACCGAGTTAAAAACTACATAGATAGTCCGATGGAAGTCGACAACGAAGTTAATCACAATTTCGATACCACAGCTAACTAAGTGTGGGGAGAATCAAGTCTTTAAAGGGGTTTATGTATTTCTGTTAGAGTTAGATTGTCTGTTTTCGTGTAGTTCTCGAAAATGGAACCCGAATGGTCTTTCCCTAGCAGACCCTAAAGAACTAGTCTTCTCCCCCCATTCTGAATTTTTATTTTTTTTAGGAAATGAAGACTGCCTGTGAACTAAACCATGGTCTAATGCTACACGCTTTGATCACTAAACGTAATAATGACACACTACCGAGTGAAATAGTATCAGTAATCAGAGAAAGATTGGACGGAGTTAGAAAAGAATCCAGATGCGAAGATAATAAGTTACAATTTGGTAAAAGAAAATCAAAATCCGCAGCGAAAAGAAGAGCACGACACCTAGAAAGATGTCACAAATGCGGAAAATGGTCACATGGAGGTAAATGTTCAAATAATCAAACCTATTCAAATACCGAATTTGTTACTTTATGCAGAGACGGACCGTTCATATGTTTAGAAGAAAAAACACTGAATGCTCGAGGTTACGCCTATGTAGCTATGGAAAACTAATTAAACCGACTATCTTATGAATGGGATAGATCATATAACTAAGAATACTATCTCACAGGTAAGTCTGTACAGTTTTTTTAACCTTTTGATAATAAACGCTAATTTGTTCGCTATAAAGTATTAAATTGGTATTGAATAAAATTAGGTTTGGCGACCGAAATTATTGATATCATTCAAAAATTTATTACATCACTGCGAAATTTAACGTTTATTCTTAAGGTATAAATATCTTTAATCAATCAACACAAAATATTTCAAAAATTCGTCATGAGTTAAAATTAGGTTTTGGAACCGAAATTACTTTACCGAAAAGAGGGGCGTATATTTTTGATAATATTTGATTGATTAAAGTGGGATAAAAAGCCAAAAAGATTTTTAATTTTATTTGTACCATGTTTTTAAAATTAATATATAAATCTTAAATTCATATTGTAAACTTTGTAAAATCAATATATTTAAAATTGTAAATATTTAAAAAAATTAATATAAGTTTGGTGTGAATTTATAATATGAATTTTTAAATTAAGTTTGGTGTGAATTTTTAATTTTTAAAATATGAATTTTTAATTTTATGCATTTCAAATTTTAAGTTTGGTGTGAATTTTTAATATTAATATTGAATTTTATATTTAAGTTGTGTGAATTTAAAAACAAAAATTTACTTTATCTCATTAAATTAAAAATATGATTTTTAAAATTAATCGTAAGTTGAAGACTAGGTCTTTGAACCGAAATTGCTTTACCCAAGGGAGGGACGAGAACTTTTATTATCATTATTTTTAATCTTATTGAATTAAAGTATGCCAAAAACATTAAAAAACCCAAAAATTTTTACTTTTAAAAACCGCGCTTTGATTTGACAAATTTTAAAATTTTGTCGAGGGACAGACTAGGACAACGATCCGAAACGCCCTCGCTCCTAAAGGAAAACAAAGTTTTTAAAATTTAATTAATTATAAGTTTTATAAAGTATAAGGTTTTATAAAAAAAAAAAAAAAAACTGAAATCACTGTAGCCGGCACCCAATGCGATCGCATGAGGTTTGCACTTGGAACCCATGCGATCGCATGGGGACCAAATGCAGTCCTGATACATACAGCAGCTCGGTTCTGCCTCAACACAAACACACACATACATTCACGAAACTCACCCAAAAATTCACCAATTTTCGCCATTTTTCCACCGTAATTCATCAAAATTCTTGCTCTAATCATGCCTAGATTCTCATTCTTCAGCAAATTGGTAAAAATTACACCCCTAAACTCTATAAATTCCTAGTTTTTGTGATAATTACCAATTTTTTACCTAATGCAATTTTATTAATTTCTAGTGTAATTAGTGTTAAAATATTAGTATTTTATGCATGTATAACCTAGATTGATGCTATTTAACATGATTTGAAGCCAAAAACTTCAAAAATTTTAGAAATCTAGGGTTTGTGTTCTTGAGCAATTTGGGGCTTTTTAATATAAACAGGTTATGGCCGATTTTTGTCATGAATTATTGCTAAATTGAGTAGTGTAACATGTTTAGATAGTTAAATGATCCAAACAATGATCCTAAACATGATTTTTAGAGATTAAAGTGTACTTTTTAAGTCCAAAATTAATGAACTTGATTAATTTGATATATTTGCCATTTGAGACTTGTTTAATTATTAGTAATGAATATTTTGACATGTTATTTGAGTTAAATGCTTATGAATTTTATATACATTTTCATATGTGCTTATTTGAAAAGTGTAGAATTGTGAAAAATTGTGAAAATGTGTATAAGTTTAATTTTGATTTAACATGTTATAGTGATTGTTTTAAGTTGTTATTTTGCTAACACTAATGCATATTTGGATGCACAAATTTTGTGTTTAATGTGTTTTGCAGAAAGCCGATACTGGAGGTTCAGGAGCATCATCATCTAGACGACCAGCACCAGCACCAGAACCAGAACCAGAAATGCAACACGAACAAGAACCATAACAGGAACAACAACAACAGCCTGATCAGCACATACCTTATTATGATCCGGTACAGTTTGTTGATGAATTCATAGTATTCCCAATGAGGCCGCCAGTAGAATTCCCAACGATTCCTGAGCACACTCTACATCCTAATCTGAGATTTGATAGAAGATGGAGAGATTACGAGATATATCAAAGGAACAAATTCAAATTGGTAACAAAAAATGTAGAGGTGCCAAGGGTAATCGATTGGGCCCCTTTGGAAACGGTCCATCTAGCTGACCGTGTTAGACAGCTTTTAGTTCAAAGGTATGGCAGTTCTTCTTTTACAGATTGGGAACGTCTTTTCACCATTCGTAGACCTGTATATAAGGAATGGTGTGTTTAGTTGATGAGTACTGTATCACTTGATACAAATATAGTTAGAATAGATGATAGAAGATTTCTTAGGTTTATCCTTGGCGGTAGGATGTACAGAATGTCCATGCTGGACATGGCCAGGGCCTTACAGATATATACTCCTGGTGAGTTGCTATTACCCGATTGTACAAACTTGATTCATTATGGTGAACAGGTAGATAGTAACTTTGACGCCGACGCCATTTGGAGGCGTATGTCACATTTTGATGTTTTTACACGAGCAGGAGGACACTCCTATACACATATTGACAGAGCTGAGCTTCGTATTATTCATAGATTTTTGGCTAACTCGATTACACAAAGAGGTCATAATAAAGAAAAAATTACCTTATATGATTTATTCTACCTAAAGTGTATTCGGGATCCTAGAAGCTTTGTCAATATCCCTTACTGTGTTGCTTTTTATTTATCTAAAATGGTAGAGGGAATGCAGGACGGGAGTATAATAGGAGGAGGTATTTTTGTTACTCTCATTGGAGAGTATTTAGGTTTTGATAGGAACCAAGGGGGTCCATTACAGATTTGTAGAGACCAGGTTGAGCCCTTAGGATTGAAAGTTTATGTGGGTGCTAAGGTATTGAAAAGTAGACGTAACCAGGCAGTACCCTATGAGGGATCTCATCCTCAGGTAGAGAGAGGCTCAGACGAGGAAATAGAGGAGGCGGAAGACATTAGGGATGTCTTTCGAGATGCTATTCTTGACGTCCACGTTCGTATAGATGAGGAAGCAATGACGAACGCGGCAAGACATAGTATGTATGAGCAGTGGAACTCTGAGCGAGTATACGAGGATTATAGGCGACGCCAACACGATAGCTGGTTAGTTCATCAGCACCAAATCATGAGCCAGCTATCATATCAGGTACCAAATAACTATGTACCTACGCGACCTGCTCATTTTCCGCCACATAGCCCCGATATCCGACCACCCTTTAACCGGTATGACTATAACCAAGCCTATCAGAACACCTATAACCAACAATGGAACCCACCCGATGAGATGAACTGGAACCCCTATCCAGACTGATTTAGTTCCATTTGGTTACTTTTATGATTTTTATGTTTTTATCTTTTGACTTTTTCATGTTTAAACTTATGTTATTAGATATATTTGTGTAATTTTTATTATTTTATTATTATTGTGTACTAATATTTCATATTTAGAATTTGAAAGTGGGATATTAAGTCCCATTTCAAATTGCCATGCATGATTATATTTGTATGTATGTATATTGTCGATTGTACAAAACAGGGTAAAACAGCGCATTTTCAAAGACTGCATTAAGTTCAGCAAAAGCTACTAATTTTGACGACAAGATGATAAATAAATGTGATGTAACAACAGACGAAATGAACAAATGATATGCACCATTTATCATTCAGCAAACAAACGCTAATATGTTTGGAAACTTTGGTAAAATTTAATCATTTCTACGCTAATCACCCTCAATAATTTAAATTGTACTGATTTCTTGCAAATGAGGGCATTGCAAGATCTTAAGTGTGGGAAGGGGTTAAATTCTTTCGGATTTTTAAAATTTTTATCTTTATACACTTGGTTACCATTAAAAATACTAGTAACGTAGTAGTTGTATTAGAATCTAGTGCTCTCTGATAATAAAGAACAGCCCTAGTCTTATATACTGACTACCCAATTCTAGTAAAATTTTTCAAAATTTTCAATTAAATGAACTCAAAATCATGTTTATACATATTTATGAACGATAAAACTAGGTGTTAACACCGAAATTATTGTTACCTCGGAAAGGACATAAATTGAGAAACAAACCAAAATGTTAAAATTCATTTAAAATGGAATAGAGAACAATAAAAAGGAAAATAAAAGCCAAGTGTGGGAAAAATTACCAAGTTATCTTAAACATATGTCACATATTTCTGTAACAAATAACTGAAAATACTTTTGCTTTGGACTAAACTAAACTATTTTACCCGATGAAAGAAAAGAAGAGATGGATCTACACGATGAATCAATTCCATCATTAAAAGGAAGTAAAGTCTTCCGAAAAAGAAACGCGCTTCTTGAGTTAGGTCATGAAGTTGTCGTCCAGACCAGCTGTAGGTTGACGAAAAACCTAGAAAAGTCATCACTAAAATTAGCAGGAAATCCACGGACCTCAGCATCAAACAGGGTCGCCAAGTGGTCAGATTTATCCAAACCATGAGAAGGATTTATCTCGTAAAATGGGGGGGCACCGTGCAAATTAGCTGGATAAGACTAATGAATCAGATCCCCAGAAAGGATAATCTCCTTAAAGATTAAAAATCAGCTTTTAAGCCTGATATTACTCAATCCTAGAGATTGACCTTAAAGATTGAGAATTCAAACTCATGGAATTCAATGATATCTAAACTCGAGCTTGAACGAGAAAATATTTTGATCAAAATTACAAACCGATTTGTTTTCTGAAAACCCTATTTTCAATGCGTTCATTACCATTGAACGTAAAATCCTAGGAATTCACCTGGAATTCATTAGGTCACCTGAACCAAATCGGGTGTCAACCGTAAGAACGGTGGTTGCATAGCATGGTCGAAGACAGGACCTTGTACCAGCCCGAAAAATCATAAGGGTGAGCTTTACTATTGCTCCTACCAAGGATAGTAATTGCGTCCAACACGTTATAGATCATAATTAAAAGCATGTCAGGGGACATTGCCTTAACAATTGCTTGTTCAACGCTTTCCTTTACAACCGGACGGTAGTTTATCGAAAGGTAATATACGGGACAAGTAAACTGGACGTGTTGCTTTCCTAATACAAGGTTAGCAAGTGGGTGACACAAAACTGCAAGTTTTGAGCTAAAATTTTCAAATCTGAAACCCACCAAGCCCACAAAAATATTTTGCAAACACCGGTGAAGGGTTATTCCGGAAAACTTATCTAGGGTAAAAACTAGATTTAATTTTCAAAAGATCAAATGTTTTTTTAAGATCCAATTTCCTTAATGGATCTAAATTTTTTTATAGTTATGTGGGACTGTAAACCATATCGTTACTACCATTGTTTATACCGCCGTATAGAAATCACTGATGTACAAAGTGTGAAGAATAAAGAAGTGATTCTTGTATTTTAAGACTATATTGCTTGAGGACAAGCAACGCTCAAGTGTGAGAATATTTGATAATGCTAAAAACGAACATATAATTCATAGCATTATTCCTCAAGAAAGACAAGCTTTTAGTTGTAATTGTTCTATTTACAAGTAATATTCGTTTAAATAATAAAAGGTGAAGACAAAAGACAGATTCAACGAATTAAAGACGCAAACGACCAAAAAGCTCAAAAGTACAAAATACAATCAACGAGGTTCCAATTATTGATAAGAAATGTCTCAAAATTACAAGAGTACAAGATTCAAAACAAAAAGTACAAGATATTAAATTGTACGCAAGGACGTTCGAAAATTCGGAACCGGGACCAGAGTCAACTCTCAACGCTCGACGCAACGGACTAAAAATTACAAGTCAACTATGCACAAAAATATAATATAATATTTAAATAATTCTTATAATTATTTAATATATTATATTTATTTATAAAACCGTCGGCAGAAGAAAACAACCAAATGTGAGCCTCCCCAGCTGGCCATGCGATCGCATGGCCTTGAAGAGCAAAGCTCATGCGATCGCATGAGCTTCTTTTTCAGTTCACAGGCCTATAAATTCGCAGTTTGGTGAACGTAAAATCCATCCTATCTTTCTCTTCTCCATTCATACGTAATATTTATATTTATAATTTATATTTTAATTTTAATTTTAATTATAATTCTAATAATAAGGGTATTTTAGCGAATGTTGTAAGGGTGTAAGTCGAAATTCTGTCCGTGTAACGCTACGCTATTTTTAATCATTGTAAGTTATGTTCAACCTTTTTAATTTAATGTCTCGTAGCTAAGTTATTATTAGCTTATTTAATCCGAAGTAATCATGATGTTGGGCTAATTACTAAAATTGGGTAATTGGGCTTTGTACCATAATTGGGGTTTGGATAAAAGAACGACACTTGTGGATATTAGACTATGTGCTATTAATGGGCTTTATATTTGTTTAACTAAATGATAGTTTGTTAATGTCAATATAAAGATTTACAATTGGGCGTCCCTATAAATAACCATTTACACTCGATCGGACACGATGGGCAGGGTATTTATATGTACGAATAATCGTTCATTTAATCGGACACGGGAATGGATTAATAGCCACTAGAATAATTAAAACAGGGGTGAAATTATGTACAAGGACACTTGGTATAATTGATAACAAAATATTAAAACCTTGGGTTACACTCAGTCAACATCCTGGTGTAATTATTAAACAGAGTATTAAAATCTTGTTACAGTTTAAGTCCCCAATTAGTTGGAATATTTAACTTCGGGTATAAGAATAATTTGACGAGGACACTCGCACTTTATATTTATGACTGATGGACTGTTATGGACAAAAACCAGACGGACATATTAAATAATCCAGGACAAAGGACAATCAACCCATGGGCATAAAACTAAAATCAACACGTCAAACATCATGATTACGGAAGTTTAAATAAGCATAATTCTTTTATTTCATATTTAATTTCCTTTATTTTATATTTAATTGCACTTCTAATTATCGCATTTTTATTTATTGTTATTGTATTTAATTGCACTTTTAATTATCGTAATTTTTAATTATCGCAAGTTTATTTTATCGCACTTTTATTATTCGCAATTTCATTATCGTTATTTACTTTACGCTTTAAATTAAGTCTTGTATTTTTTATATTTTACATTTGGTTTTAACTGCGACTAAAGTTTTAAAATCGACAAACCGGTCATTAAACGGTAAAAACCCCCCTTTATAATAATAATATTACTTGTATATATATTTGTATTTTTATAAAAGTAAACTAATATAGCGTTAAGCTTTGTTTAAAGATTTTCCCTGTGGAACGAACTGGACTTACTAAAAACTACACTACTGTACGATTAGGTACACTGCCTATAAGTGTTGTAGCAAGGTTTAAGTATATCCATTCTATAAATAAATAAATATCTTGTGTAAAATTGTATCGTATTTAATAGTATTTCCTTGTAAAATTTAATAGTATTTTATATACACCTCGCGAAACATCACATATCAAGAAAATATATTCTTGATAGTTCTATTTTCAGTGATTCTGGTAATTTGACAAATCAAATCGTGCTATAACGTTCTTTCTTGTTTATAACATTAAATTCATTCAAAAACTCCATATCTACGAATTCTGGACCATTAACAGAGATGTCCAATCATAAAAAGAAGAAACGAAGGGACAAAGCTCCAAAAGAAATAGAAAATTGGAGTATAAATCGCAGCAAAATAGGAGAGAGCATTAACTGTGGATGACAATGATTATAGAAAACGAAAGCAGGGATTTCGAAATTTAAGAGAAAATATAAAGCCCGATAACAACACGGAGGTTGCAAACCGTGGATATTAATAAGAATAGCAATATAAAGACACGGTATAAATAAGAATAGCATCATCCCAAGGTAATAATAGAAGTAAACAGATTCTTCTGGTGGAAGATTGAAAAGAAGGATGACAGGAATGATAATTAGGAAAATATCAAGGATTAGAACTGGATTAAGCATTTTCACAATCTTTTGGATGTATGAACTAAGAAAGAAAGTATTGGAATGGTTAGAATAATAACATGGAAGAGGTAAATTTATAATGGAAACATCCGACAGAGCAATCGAGATAGATGATCGCATTTAATTAAAGAGATCTTAATTTCCATAAATCCCGAAGAATCAGATCTTATAGATTTCCTAAATTTTCTTTAAACCCCTTGAATTCCGAAATTCAATCGAGACAACGTCAGAAGTTAAGACGAACCTTATTTTCTAAATTCAACCATGACTAGCCAAAAGTTATGATGAAACTTGTCTTTCTCATTTCACTCTTTTGTGATATCCTCACTCGTACTCTTCGAGTAATCGAATTGTTTTATCTGTATTACTCAATAATGATAAAACTCTACTTATCAACTCATATTCTTCATGAAAACATTTTTTTATTGTTAACCATGACCACCTCACTCAAATTTCGGGACGAAATTTCTTTAACGGGTAGGTACTGTGACGACCCGGGAATTTCCGACCAAATTTAAACTAAAACCTAATATGATTTCGACAAGATTAGCAAAGTCTGTAATGTTGAGTTACAAGATTATGAAATTATTTCATGATAACATTTGACCTTCGACCATTCCCGACAATTCACGGACAATTGTTTGTAGATAAATATGTATGTATGTATGTATATATATATATATATATATATATATATATATATATATATATATATATATATATATATATAAATGTATATTATAAATTTATATAATAAAATACAAATTAATCATTTGGAAAAAAAAAAGTAAAATAATATATAGAATAATTAAATTGTTATTAAAATAAATATATCTAGGATTTCTATTTATTGTAATATTAAACATTCAATGTATGTTATTATATATAATACTTAATTAATAATATATAATGTTAATATAATAAGTTAAATTATAGTTGCTATGGTAATATTATTATGATATTCTATATCAACATCTATATTAGTATTATTAAAAATTATTATTTTGAATATATGACATATAGATATGAAGATGAATTTATATATAAAATGTCATAATATTTTTTATTAATATTACTAATATCATTATAATTGATTGATATTATTATTAGTATCATTATCATTATTATTAAGAATTATCATTATTATTATAGATATCAATATTATTATTATATTTATAAAACTAATAATTCAAATTATTATGGTTATCATTAATATTAGTATTAATTTTATTAGTATTATTAGTATTATTTTTTTAGTAATAATATAACATTAATAGAATTATTATTATTAATCTAATTACTTATTAAATATTAAAACTAAATATAAAATATATATAAAAATCAAATAATGGTACACAAATAGTAATATGTCTATATCTGTATTTTATTTTTTCCACCTACTCGTGATCTTTTGTCTACTCCAATCATTCAAATACATTTGAGATCATCACAACTCATTCTTAATAACATTCAAAGCACAAGTCCTAAATTGACTCTTAACTTAATCGATTACAACCACTTATTCAAAAGCAAATAAACCAAAACCTCAAGTATCATTCATTTCAATTATTCAATTCATCACTAAAACCTCCTTCAATTATTCAATACTGCTGCAACTAACTGTTTAAGATCAACCAGCAGCTACTACTGCACTACTAGTCGAACTCCCGGAACATAAACTTGTTATCACTTCGATGCCACTATGTTCCATCCCACCGATTCAAATTCTAACTATTCGAAGAGCTAATCAGGCTGCTGCCATTCGTTCTTGTGTTTGAACTAAAGATAAACAAGAACCCTCAAAAACCAATCACTACAGCCATAAACCTTTGCCACCATCCAAGAATCCATCACCACTTCATTCTCAGTTGTTGCTTTAACAAACTACAGCCACTATTTTGCAGCCTCTGTTCCTGCTTTTATAAGATTTAAAACCCCTCAAATCCACTATCAATATCACTACAACAAAACCTCAAACCCAATTCATTCGGATGCTTGTTACCTGCTACTGCCTATCAAATATGTTTCTATCAAACCTGCAACATAACTGAAAACAATTCAACGATTGGGGTTTCTATTTATAATTAGAACAAAACATCAAGCCGTTCTTAATCATCACCTATAACTATCATTATTAAAAAGAACTATAACAAAGAAAACCATACCTGGTCACCATTCTGCTTCGATTTTCAAACCA
Organism: Rutidosis leptorrhynchoides; assembly: GCF_046630445.1. Taxonomy (NCBI): domain Eukaryota; kingdom Viridiplantae; phylum Streptophyta; class Magnoliopsida; order Asterales; family Asteraceae; genus Rutidosis; species Rutidosis leptorrhynchoides. The sequence continues at coordinate 147,721,285 of NC_092335.1, read as the reverse complement.
AAACCGATCACCATCTCCATCAAACTCTTACTTGTTGCTGCTACAACCTATTGTACGTACCTATTCGAAACAAGACATCACATGTGTTCGACAACTATTGTTAGTTTCTGTTTTCTTTCAATCAAAACAGACATCATCACAATCAAACATCACCAAAACTAATCGTTGTAAATTGAATTGCAACTGATCGATACTAGAATCAATCCCAGTTACCTGTTGAACCAAATCATAACAAGCATCTCAAATTTGTAACTAAATATTGATGATCTTCTTCGATTCTGATCAAATGGAAAAGAAACGAGACCCTTGTGGTTGTTACCCTAAATCAAAACTCACCAATAACAACAATTATTATTGTTGATGTATGATCCATTTAAAGCACGGAATATATATAGAGTGGGATAAAGAAATCAAGATAATATAAATGAATCAATTACCTATTAATGAACCGATTAATTGATTGAGTAATAAAAAAAAATGATGATCCACAATGATGACGAAAATGGAGGATGATGATGATGAACCGAAGACCTGCTAGACAATTTCTGTTTTGTGCTTGATTGTTTGCTGATAAGTGAATCGAAGAAGAATATGAACTTTGATTATTGTTATTCGCCTCTGTGTGTGTGTGTGTTCTCTGTTATCACGATCTATTTGAGAAGACAATCCAGATCTGATCTCACTCTTTATTTAGGTATAATTTTAATTATTATTTATTATATCTTTATCAAGTATTATTATTATTATTATTATTATTTATATTATTACTATTATTATTATTATTATTATTATTATTATTATTATTATTATTATTATTATTATTATTATTATTATTATTATTATTGTTATGTGGATTATTATTATTAGTGTTTATCTTATTATTGATATTATTATTATTATTTTATTATTGTTAAAGGTAATTTTTATTAAAATGAGTAAAATAAACATATTTATTAAAATTATCATTAATATTATAAGAATTCTTTTTATTATTATAATTATCATTTAAAAGTATCTTTTTTTAAAATGATCATTATTATTATTAGTTTTATCATTATTAATATTACTATTATTTTTATTATTATTATTATTATTATTATTACAATAAAAATTAGTTATATAAAAATATATTTAACAAACACTATATTAATATTTTTATGATAAAGATTAATTATTTATTTAAAAACATATAAAATAGATATATTAATTAAGTCATTAACAAAACATATAATTTATTAAGAAAACATCGAATTCACTAAATATATATAAATTTGTTCGATTTCCATTATATGTGTTAATATATATATGAATGATATAGGTTCGTGAATCCGAGGCCAACCATATACTTGTTCAATGTTGTTCTATGTATTTTTACTACAAAATACATTAGGTGAGTTTCATTAATCCCTTTTTAAATGCTTTTGCAATATATATTTTTGGAACTGAGAATACATGCGCTATTTTTATAACTGTTTTACGAAATAGACACAAGTAATTGAAACTACATTATATGGTTGAATGATCGAAATCGAATATGCCCCTTTTTATTAAGTCTGATAATCTAAGAATTAAGGAACAGACACCCTAATTGACGCGAATCCTAAAGATAGATCTATCAGGCCCAACAAGCCCCATCCAAAGTACCGGATTCTTTAGTACTTCAAAATTTATATCATGTCCGAAGGAGGATCCCGGAATGATGGGGATATTCTTATATGCCTATTGTGAATGTCGGTTACCAGGTGTTCAATCCATATGAATGATATTTTTGTCTCTATGCATGGGACGTATGTTTAGGAGAAATGGAAATATGAAATATTGTGGTCTATTAAAATGATGGAAATGTTACTTATTTTAAACTAATGAACTCACCAACCTTTTGGTTGACACTTGAAAGCATGTTTATTCTCAGGTACGAAAGAAATCTTCCGCTGTGCATTTGCTCATTTTAGAGATATTACTTGGAGTCATTCATGACATATTTCAAAAGACGTTGCATTCGAGTCTTTGAGTTCATCAAGATAATTATTAAGTCAATTATATTTGGATATATTAAGAAATGCTATACATGCCTGTCAACTGTCGATGTAACGAAAGTTTGTCTTTTAAAAACGAATGCAATGTTTGTATAATGTATCATATAGAGGTCAATTACCTCGTGATGAAATCAACTGTTGTGAATTGAATGAAGCTATCACAAAAGAATGAAATGAAGTTGACGAGTTTCATCATAATTTTTCACTAGTCATGGTTGAATTTAGAAAATAAGGTGCGTCTTAATCTTTTGATGTAGAGGGCTGAATTCCGAAATTTAAGGGATTTAAAGAAAATCGTCGAAATCTAAAAGATTTGATTCTTCAGCGAATAAGGGAATTAAGATCTCTATAATTAAATGCGGTGATCTACCTCGATTACTCTGTTTGATATTTCCATTATAAATTTACATTTTTCGTTCCATTAGTTTCCACCACTTCTATACCTTCTTTCTCAGTTCATATATCCAAAAGATTATAATAATGCTTAATCCGGTTCTAATCCTTGTTCTTATTCTGACTATCGCAATGATCGTTCTTCTTTTCCTACTATCACCGGAAGAATCTGTTTATTTCTACTATGCTCTAGGGATTATTGTATTTATAATCCTCCCGTGTCTTTATATTGCCATACGTACTGATATCCACGGTTTGTAACCTCTGTGTTGTTATTGGGCTTTATATTTTCTCTTATTTTTTGGAGCTTTGTCCCTTCGTTTCTTCTTCTTGCGATTAAACACCGCTTGTAATGGTTCAGAATTCGCAGATATAAACTTCAGAATGAACATTGTTAATGTTCTAAGAAGGAAATCGAAATGGCACGATTTGATTTGTCGAATTACCAGAATCACTGAGAATAGAACTATCAAGAATATATTTTCTTGATATGTTCAGAAGTTAATTTGAATGAAAGAGTTATGTAACATGGCACATGATGACGTTATAATCTGTGAATCATCATATTCCATTTAGAAACTCAGCATGACTTACTGTAATATAATCACGTTGATCAAGTGTCATTATATTATACTAACTCATGCATCAGTTCCCAACATTACTTCAATAACATTCATATTTTAAGTCCGAAAGTTTACAGAATATAGAAACTAGCAGTTCCTATATGATGTAACACTGATAGCACGAAGAGATTAATAAGTTCAGATAAGTTTAGTTATGAAAATATATTCAGAAATATCGAGGATATTTATAATGAAAGGTACGATGATATCTTGGAATTTCTAGTATCGATGGATGATGAAGAAGATTTATCCGTAAGGGTTTAGATTCGGAAGCAAGGTATTCGCCTAAGATTTCATCAGAAACCGAATTATTTGGATTCTTTGAAGTCAAACTTACTCTTTGTGATTTGTCCACGACTTTCTTCATAGTTTCGCATAATCTGCTTTTCGGTACTAAATTTTCTATTGAATGTTTCCAATATAATGATACACAGGAAGCACGAAGAGGTATATAATTTCGAGTACTCCAAGTTACATTGTACGTTCTTCGAATCTGTTTCAACAGTCATATACTATCCTACTTACATCCACCGATACACAAATCCGTTCACCATAGAATAAACATTCATCCAATTTCATATTTGGATTTTGATTTATCAGAATCCAACAAGTGGCATAATGAAGAAAACATTTGACAAAATAAAATTTGTTAGAAACAAACAAATTAACTATGAGAAATTTTGTTAAGAATCCACGCTAACAAAATCGTAGCTAATTGTTCCTAGCTAACTGATTACTTTTTGTTTATCGCAATTTATTTTATCGCAATTTACATTCTCGCAATTTTATTTATCGTCATTAAATTTCTGTTATTTACTTTAGGCACTTTATTTATCGTTATTTAATTTTTTCTGTTATTTATTTACGCACTTTAAATATCGGGACATGTATACAAGGTTTTGACATATCATATCGACGCATCTATATATATTATTTGGAATCACCATAGACACTCTATATGCAGTAATGATCGAGTTCTCTATACAGGGTTGAGGTTGATTCTACAATAATATATATAGTTTGAGTTGTGATCGAGTCTGAGACGTATACGGGTCACGACATGTATTAATTAATTCGAATATTATATATTAAACTATATACGAATTATTGAATTGCTAACTGTGGACTTTGAATTATGGGTTATCAACATTGGACAATTAAAATGAATTAAAATATTGATTAAAACATATGAAACTAAACAATTCTTCAAGTTTGCCACTTGATCTCATCTTAAACCCCATTGTATCTCGACGATTACAATCTGCGTTCAACATTAAACCCCATAATTTCTGAAAACACCTCAAACAATAGGATGAATCAACCGCACTTCATCTACGAAAGGAAAGATTTATGTATATAGTTATGCACTTGAGAAACTCTCGGCAAGTGAGTAAAAGTTTAACCCGTAGCCGCGTCAGGTCCTTTGGCATTTATTAGCAAAAAATAACTTTGCGATCCCTTTTCAAGGTAGCCAATTTTGTCACAGCTCCAGCAAGTCAACTTCGACTTTTCATTCGAAGTAGCCTTACTATAATCCTGATATATACGATTACCATTTTGATACCGGAGAATTCTTTTATATTCCACCATATTACCAGCAGATATACCAGCAACCTCGTTACTTCTTGGCTTAAATCTCTCTAACAAATCATTATAGTTATTCATTGAAACCCTATCATATACTCATCCATATCTTGTAACGAGAACTGCCATACCAATTACCAGGAATCAGCAATCAGTACTTTGAAAACTCACAGCATATCTACATCAACATTTATATGTATGACATTTATCTTTTAGAATTATGGTCTCTTATTCTGAAATTCTGAAAAGCACTCAATCTACAAATCAATGCTCTGAATGTTGGAAAAAAAAACTGAATGAAGCAGCAGAAACTGTAGGCAACCGTAAATGACTTTAGTCGTTGGAAGTTTGATGATAAAGAATAATATGTTGGAAAAGCTCAGAAACGTTGTAACTGGAAAACGGATAGAGTTAACCATGAAGGAGACCAAGGAAAAATACAAGAACCATACCCTATATTCAAAGAATCCAGATAATTCTGGATCCTTTGAAATCTTTAGAGAATATCTTGCTCCAAAGTCATGTTAAAATCTTGCGGAAAATCTTTCTCCATCAACCATCGAACTTAGAAATTCCAAAATATCATCGTCAATATCTTCAATATTTCTGAGGATATTTTCATAAATATTCTTGTGTGAAGACCCGTCCTAATCCATCCGGACGAAGTCCATATCGATTATAAATGATTCATAACAGTTGATTACATCGTGAGGTACTTGACCTCTATATGATACATTTTACAAACATTGCATTCGTTTTTGAAAAGACAATCTTTCATTACATCAAAAGTTGACAACATGCATACCATTTCGTAATATATCTTACTATAATTGACTTAATAATAATCTTGATGAACTCAACGACTCGAATGCAACGTCTTTTGAAATATGTCATGAATGACTCCAAGTAATATATCTAAGATGAGCAAATGCACAGCGGAAGATTTCTTTCGTACCTGAGAATAAACATGCTTTAAAGTGTCAACCAAAAGGTTGGTGAGTTCATAGGTTTATCATAAACAATAAAATTCATCATTTTGATAGACCACAAGATTTAAATGCTGCATAGTACAAATGGGCCCGAATCCTACACCCACATGTAATGTACATGCGATATCTTTTAAATACAGTACACCTTTCTCGTGTACGAAATCCATTTTTCATAAATCATAGTAACCGTACACATACCTCGTGCACAAAATATAATACACATAACCTGTGTATAAAAATCATTCTTTCAATACATAACATTCACATCAATTGGTGGCAATTATCATGTCCACATAATTCAACGGTGGCAATTAGCATGTCCACATAATTCAACGGTGGCAATTATCATGTCCACATAATTCAACGGTGGCAATTATCATGTCCACATAATTCATTCGAGGAATGTTTTGCTTGTGTCTATCTCGTCAAACATTTGTAAAAGCATTTCATGTATTCACAGTTCAAAATATATTTCAAAAGCATTTAATAAAGCAGTTATAAAAACAGCGCATGTATTCTCAGTCCCAATAATATAAAGAGTAAAAGGGAATCAAATGAACTCACCATACTGTATTTTGTAGTAAAAATACATATGACTAAACTGAACAATGCAGGTTTGGCCTCGGATTCACGAACCTATATCAATTATGTATATTAACACGTATAATAGCAATCAAATAATTTCATTTATTAATCTTATAATATTTATATATTAAGTGTTGTAGTTATATGAAATTTATTATAAAACCTAATTAATACATATATTTTATGTATAATTTATATCTTAAATTATATGTTATCTATATTTATTTTGTATATATATATTTAAAGTAATTAATGTTTATACATATGATTATATATATATATATATATATATATATATATATATATATATATATATATATATATATATATATATATATATATATATATATATATATATATATAAAATTAGTATTTTATCAAAAATCAATAATTTATTATAAAATATGTTCAATATATATAATTATATGTAGTGTTAATATGAGTATACTTTCATATACATAATATTTATTTGTTATGAAAATAATGATAATGATAATAATAATAATAATAATAATAATAATAATAATAATAATAATAATAAATAAAACTACCTCACGAAAATGTTTAAAAAAAAAGCCTATGTCCGGGCTCAAACTCGAGACCTCTCATTCCTTAACAAACCTCCTAACCATCTAGCTGCCTTTTACTTTTCTGTTTTTATTCCCAGCCTAAACCTTTTAACCCATTTTATTTTCATGTTCTTCTTCTTCAAAATTAAAACCCATTTGCAACTTCATCATCAACTTATGATCATCACTTATCTCATCATCTATAGGTATCATCATAATCATCATCATCATAAATTATGCATCATACAACTCCCATCATAACATCATCATCACTTAAATAACGATCAAGTGGGTGAGTATTGGTTTCGATCCACCACCATCATACGTACACGACACATAAAATCACAATCATAATAATATCAACTCTTCTTTATCATCATATGCGATCATCATTCTTAACAACATCATTGGGTTGAACGAAGGAGTAGACCGAAAGGGTTTATGCTTGAGAGAAATAATAACTAAGGGTGTTTCGGTTTTTGTGTGTTACTCACATAAAACTCATCAACTTTTGGGTAATCTTGGTATGGCCCAACATAACAGCCCAAGTGATAAATTATTTGGGTTTTATCGAAATTTATTAGGAAGAAAAAATATGGGATTCGTTGGTAGCTGTAATAGAAATAATCGGGCAACAGCAGATACAAAAAAAAAACGTAATTGTTTAACATCACCTCGTTATCCAACTTTCTTGCTGTTGTATTCACCCAAACACGTGGTCACTAGCATATTTAAATAGGAGAGTATAATTTTATTATCTATAATAATCGTCCACTAGTATCTAACTTTTTGTTTTAGTAATCTTAGCTCAACAACTCCTTCAATCATGATATCATCCCACTAACTTAAAAGGTGAAAATATCGACCACTTTGTCCAAGAGATTGGAATCCAATTTTTCTTTATGCAACACACATTCTATATATTTATACCTCTATCTTGCATGATTTAAAAAGGATACTGGAATTGTTGAAGGTGGTGTTTTAATAACCGAAAGAATCAAGAAATGGTTGGCGGTTTTTGTTGGGTTTGAGTGAAGTAGAAAAGTCACGTAGCAATCCACAGGAAATCAGTTGTAGTTATCAACGATCTTTCAAGCTATAAACCGAAAAAATAAAATGGTGGGATGTGCAGTCAAATCACCACGGTAACGAGGTAAGTAAAACTGCAGTTGTTTTAGCAATTTGTTGGGTCATTCATGGACTGCCAAAACAACAGAACATATGGTTCGATTTTCGTGTAGGTTAGGAAGGTGATGACGGTTTGGTTTGTGATTTCAACAGGAAAAAAAACACAAACAGCTTCTATGGGTGAGTTCTTGGGTTCAGCTGCAACAGGAGACCATCGTAACAACTCATGTAACATGCAATAGCAGGTGTGGGTCAGTTTGAAATCAGAAGAACAGATAAAGGACTGCAGTAGTAGCATAACAATGATTATTGTTGTTGGATTGGATCAAGAAAGAAGCCGGAACAGAAAAGAAAAGACACAACATAAGTAACATTCGTGGGTTTAGTGGTTCGAACAATAGAAAGGTATAGAAGCAGTTAAATATAATGGTGGTTATGGGTTTCACGAATTGGAAACAGAAAAAAATATAGCGTAGCAAACAAGTGGCGGCTGAGGGTGGTTCTTAACGAGGGTAGTGATGAGGTTATGGTTTGTGGTGGGGTTTGTTTTAGTAATGAAGGGGGTGTTCATCAAAAACAATTAAAGAGACGAGAAAAGTTTTAAGTGGGTTTTATCTATGCATCATGTAATATGTATATTAGATGTATATAATATAGAGAATGAGATATTTGTGAAGGCAAAACAAAAAAAATAAAATAAAATAAAACGGCATCAATCACACTACTAGTCTAAATCATGGATACATTAGTGAGATAGAAACAAAACTTGGACCAATAACGGAAAATTAGGAAAAAGGATAGAATCAAAAGCTGATTAGATTAATAATAGATTTTGCATAATTATTGACTTTATATTTTATTTATTTTATATTTAATTAATATTAATAATTAATAATCTTATTAATAATAATAATACTATTAATTTTATTAATAATAATAAAAATACTAATAAAAATACTAATAGAAATAATAATAATAATATTAATAATAATATTAATAATAATAACATCTAAGTAATACTAATAATATTTAAATCACAACTAAATTATAATTTTAATCATTCTTATAATAATATCTATATTTTAACTTTTAATTAAATGTAATATATAATAATTCTATAATATATTATGTAATAACATATATTGAGTATTTATCATTATATATATACATTTTTTTTATTTATAAATAATTGTTCGTGAATCGTTGGAAATGGTCGAAAGTCAAATGAATATATGAAACAGTTTAAAATATTTGTGTCTCAACATTACAGACTTTGCTTATCGTGTCGGAATTATATAAAGATGAAGTTTAAATTTGGTCGGAATTTCCCGGGTCATCACACGCGATGCCGTTTTGAGTTTGCTTTCACACTACAAAGAGCCCCCCAACTTTCGCACAATTTACACATCGCCCCCTCAACTTTACACTTTTTCAGGGGTAAAAAATGTAAATATATAATTTTATTAAAATTAAAAAAACTTATTCAGCCCAAATTTATAACGGGCCCCATCTTCTTACTCGGTGCGAGTTAAATTTTTCCAAGGCCACCGTTCAACTCGAAAAAATCTCACGAACCCAACGAGACTAACTATATGCGAAACGGACATCGTTACAAAAACACTAAATAACGGGCCCTATATTCACGCTCAGTGCGAGTTAAATTTTTCCGAGACCACCTTTCAACTCGAATTAATTTTACGAACACAACGTGACTAACTATACGCGAAACGGATATCGTTAAAAAAATTAAATATTTCGGGCTAAATTACATACATATACATACACGTCCAATAAACAACCCAACCTATTAGATATATTAAGTACCAAACAAGGTATATTCAAATTCGACCGCGCGCCGAATACAACCGCAGTAACGCGCGGTCAAATTTTTTCTAGTTTTGACAATTTTCACTTTTTACCTTCCCCATTTAAAACTTCACCAAATAGGTCATTTTTTTTTGCAAGTCTAGTCATTATTCTGACAGCTGTCAAATTAACTAAATAATACGGAGTACTACATTTTAAAAATTGGGGTGATACTTATCTATAGATTCTATTAAAATGATGATATTATAAATAAGTTAATTTCTTTGTTTAAAAAAAAAAAGTAAAAAATCTAAGCCCTTAAGATAATGTCATTAACTAATTAATTAATTTAATAATTAAAATAAAATATTCACCGGACCATTTAATAATTACAATAATCGATAAATTAAAAGACATATACAAAGGATACATACTTCATAAACAGATACGCTTCTTCTTTATCCAAATTAAAGAAACCCTAGAAAATCCAAAAGGTTCATTTGTTAAATAAAAAAAAATAAAAATCTAAGCCCTTAAGCTGATGTCATTAATCTAATTAATTAATTTAATAATTAAAATAAAATATTCACCAAACCATTTAATAATTACAACGATCGATAAATTAAAAGACATATACAAAAGATACAGACTTCTTAAAAAAATACGCTTCTTCTTTATCCAAATCAAAGAAACCCTAGAAAATTCAAAAGGCCATGAATATGTTTATAACGACCCTCATTTTTTCATTCTATATTTTTCATATTAATTGCCCAACAATATAATTAAAAACTTAACGATTTAACTTTAGTCAATAATTGTTAAGTATCAAAAATTATAAAACATATTAATTAACTTTGTGTAATAATTTACAAGTTAATAAAAGACGGAAATAATAAGCTAATTAATTTTCGTGAACAAAAGGTAATAAACTAAAGCTTAATGTATATAACTTAATTAATCTTAAACAAGATTGGAATTAAATAAGCTAATTTAAAGTGCAAGGGCTAAAACGAAAATTTCCAATCCATCACTTAAAGTCCTAGCCGAAATTTAAAAAAAAATAAAATAAAGGAAATTCCCAAAATACCCTCCCAAAATCGGTTCCCATAACGCCTCCTCATTCCCTAACTTGTTCCCTAAGTAAAACTTAACCTAAACCTAATTCTAGAATTCTCTAAACTCTCCTATAAATAGGGACATAGGCTAGAGCTAATCTTGTACCAAATCAATATCACAATTCTCTCTCAAAAATCTCTCCCCTCTCTCCCTTTTATGGATTTCGGCCAAGAAGGAAAAACCACCACCACCATCGAAATCTTCATCATCATCTTCAAGATCTTCAAGTGATCTTCAAGTTTGTTCATCGTGTTCTTCGCGTTCTTCAAAGATCTTCAAGGTGTTCTTCGATCTTCAAGTGTTTGATCTTCATCTTAAAGTCATCTTCATCTTTTCTTGATAATCTTCATCATCGTTCATCAAGGTAAAAACCCTAGATCCAAAACTCTTAAATCTTACGTTCAATTCATGTTTATATCCATAATTATTCATGCATGATCTTAACATCTATATTGTTCATGTAAAAATAAAATAAAATATATACATATACACATACTGTAGTGACCCGGAAATTTTCGACTAATTTTAAACCGAACTCTCGATACGATTTAATATATTTTGACACGATAAGCTAAGTCTGTTATCCTGAGTCTCAAAAATTTTTGAACTGTTTCTATACATTCATTGGACCTTCGACTGTTTTCGACGATTCACGAACAACTATTTGTAAATAGATATGTGTGTATATATATAAATAATAATTGGAAGTATAATTTGAGATATTAAATGTTGTGTTATGAAATATGATATTATAATGATTATTTATTTAAAGTCACGATTGTAATACTCGGGTGTCGTTTCGATTAATATTTAACCAGTTTAAATTGAACTTATAATTTCTATACATAATTATGAATATTGTAATAAGTTATAAATATTATATATACAAAACTTATAATATTTCACGTTAAATAAATAATTATGTATTTGTTAACATTATTATCAATAAATATTATTAACATTGTTATCATGATAGTTATTAACATTATTATTATTATTATTATTATTAATATAATTAAAATAATTATATTATTATTAGGATCATTATTATTAATTTACTTATTTATGATTAATACTAAATTAAAAATAAGAAAAACTCATACAGAGATATAAGAATCTGTTTCACTTTCAGGCTTTGTACAATTTCATTTCTCTCTCTTGTCACAAATCAATAACAGTAATCATAAATAGATAATTGGAATCTGTTAGCCATCCCCATCTGAGTCATTCATCTATTTTTTTTATGAAAGTTTATGACTTCATTTCATCAAATTGTTACATTTCGATCTCAAAACAATACAAACTGAATCCAAACAATAATATAAAACAAAATCAGCTGCAAGTCTCCATCATCTTTTAAATTTTTCTTCTTTTCTTCTTTGTTTCGTTCCTCCTGATCAAGAGAAGCTATCAATCACTATATTACTAGAAAACAACCAAAATCAATTAGTTGATACAATAATCAATCAAATTCACCATATCACCCTCTCCTAATCTAATGTTATTGGAAATAAAGAAACAGAAATATGTACGAAAAGTGTTAGCCTTCACTATCTGTTAAAAGATTTTTCTTTCCTTTTTCTTCTTGGTTGAAATTTCCTGTCCTTCTTGTCTGATACGTTCAAATCAAATTGCAATACAAACAATTACGATCGAATCTTGTGCTAAAGTAATCGCACACTTTAACTTTATATAATACAACCTGCAACTGAGAATTTAAAAGAAGATATATATAAAAAGAAAATACGAATTTATTACCAGTCGAGATTGAATCACAGATACAACCAAATTCTGTTGAGGGTTGCTATCAAATTCTTTTAATTGTTTGCTCAATCTAAAAGGACGATTCCATTTTCAATACAATTCCAATATCTGTTTGCAATCCCTTTCATCTTTAAAACTTTTTATTTATTTTCGATACCAGAAGAATAACCCTGTCACAACTTAGTACAATCAATGTTGAAATTAAATCACAAAGTGTACGAATCTGTTAACAATCCTTATCTACTTTTAATTGTTTTGTTTTCTCCTTCTGGCCTCGAATATTCCTGTCGACCACCAGCAATTCTACAAAACAAAATTTAATCAAATCTTATAATTGTTTTAATCTCGTTTACACTATATAAACCGTGACTACAATTCAGAAAGAGGAAAAAGAAAATGAAATAAAAACAAAAACTTAAAGAAAACTCGTCGTTACCTCTGCTCTTCACCTATTGTTGATCAGCTGTTGTTCATCAGTCAAACCCACGCAATCATCATTTCATCACCTTTATAATCACCAACGGTGATCACCATTTGAAACTCGATAACACTGTCACCACCATGATCACTTTCTTTCTCGTATATATATATATATATATATATATATATATATATATATATATATATATATATATATATATATATATATATATATATATATTCCACTCTCTTCATTGTTGTTTTGGTTCCAACAGCAAACCACTACCCATGTATGATTTAAATGCCATCACCATGTAAAAATTTTGAACTACTACTCTATGCTACTGCTCTAGTTCCTGTTTTTGATATAACCCGTTCCAAACAAATCCAAGACATACCTTTACACCCTTGTTTTTCTTGTTTAATGAACTCAACAAACACCAACATTAAACTCACCTATGGCTACTGCTACTATTATTTACCTCTACTACTATTACTGTACACCATAACCATTATAGCCTACACCTCAACCTCGAAACCTTTTTCTGTTTTTCTATTCGTAAGCATGCAACCCAAACCACCACCCACGTAAGAGAATCTCGAACTATTTAATTATAATTGATCGCCAAACTCTAAAACCAAAACAACCAAAAAGAACCCATTAAAGCTGCTGCTACTGTCTTCTGGTTTTTGCCATTCGAAAACTACCACTAATGATAGTATTTTTTTTCCCCTTCTGTCGAACAAGATAAAGTGTGCTATATATTATTGTGTACTAGTTGTTAACTTTGCTTTATAGAATGATACTTTATAGCAATTATAAATGAGCATGTGGATCAAAAAATTAAATCGTGGCCAACCATGATGGGTCCTTCAAAGTAACGATTTGATGATTGTTATTTATTTATGATGATAATTACAAACATAGAATGATACGGATAGGATCATGATGTTGATGTTGTTAACGTGATTAGGGTAAAATAGAATTGAATAAAGTAAGAAGATATTAAATAAGAATAATGATACTAGATGATTGAGGATGATGATTGCGTATTTTCTTTGATTGTGTCACTAAAAAGAAGAGGGATGAAAAGACCGATTACTTATGTTTTGTTGTAGGTAGAAAGGTTAGTTCCTGAGGTGGGCCGAGGTTCAATCCAAATTTGCTGTTGGGCCGTGATTTTTTTTAACTTGGGCCGAGTACCTTGTTCAAATATTGGGCCGAGATCTTTAGAAATGGCTGCTGTATAGAATGTATCACTCAATTCCACTTGTAGTGCAGTTTTGTCAAGATTTTTTTTTAGTTGGCCGAGATGTTGTTGAGGTTATGAAGAGGATAATAAATCCAGTAACAATAAGATGAAATGGAGTAAATGATGATGATAAGTAGGGTATGATGATGATGATAGATGATGGCGGTTAGCGAGTTTGCTTGTAACTACGCTTCATTGATCCTTTACGATGATGATTACCGGATTAATGGCGTGTTAGCTAGTGATGAAGTCGAGTGGTGAATATATGATACATGATAATGAATCCGTAAACAAAGGAAATAGATGATAATGATGATAATGGTTCTATGATAATATATGAGAAAGATGTTATGGGCCTTTGGTTTAAGAAGAAGAAACAGAAACGAGGTTAAATAAATTAAATCATGGTTTTAATCAGAAAAGAAGGGATAGAGGAATGGTTGAGGGTTTTGTTGGGTTAGCGGGAGGTCGCGGGTTCAAGCCCCGACATGGGCAGTTATTGTTTTGGAGCTATTTTTGTGAGGTAGCATATATATTATTACTCCTATTATTATTACTACCATCATTATTATCACTATTATTATTATTATTATTACAAATAAATAATATTATTTTGTACATTATATATATATTAATATTACATACTACTAAATTTTTATTGTTAAAATGATATTAAGTAAGCTATAAATAAACTATATTAATAATGTATAATATATATATATATATATATATATATATATATATATATATATATATATATATATATATATATATATATATATATATATATATATATATATATATATATATTCATATCATATCTAAATATTGAAGTAAATTTCTATTATGATAAAATGATAAATGATAAAAAAAATTATGTAATTAAATTACTTTAATAAGTATTTAGTATATTAATATTAATAAATGTATTATAGATATAAATATATACCACTTAAGGTATAAAGAATAAATATAACTTATTTAATAGTATGATATGTAAATTATTAATAAACTTGTTAGTTGTTATTATGTGTTAATATACATAATTGATATAGGTTCGTGAATCCGAGGCCAACCCTGCATTGTTCAATATTGTTGTATAAATATTTTTACTACAAAATATTGAATGGTGAGTTCATTTGATTTCCTTATACTCTTTACATTTTTGGGACTGAGAATACATGCGCTATTTTTACAACTGCTTTATTAAATGCTTTTGAAATATATTTTGAACTGCGAATACATGAAATGCTTTTATAAATGTTTGACGCGATATGACACAAGTAAAACATTCCTCGAATGAATTTAGTGGACGTGAATGTTATGTATCGAGAGAATGATTTTATACACAGGTTATGTGTATGTTATTTTTGTGCACAAGATATGTGTACGGTTACTAAGATTTATGAAAGAAGATTTCGTACACGAGAAAGGTGTACTGTATTTAAAGGATATCGCATGTACATTACAGGTGGGTATAGGATTTAGGCCCATTTGTACCATGCAGCATTTAAATCTTGTGGTCTATCAAAATGATGAATTTGACTGTTTTATGATAAACTTATGAACTCACCAACCTTTTGGTTGACACTTTAAAGCATGTTTATTCTCAGGTATGAAAGAAATCTTCCACTGTGCATTTACTCGTTTTAAAGATATTACATGGAGTCGTTCATGGCATATAGAGGTCCGTTCATCGCAATGGTACCATATGTTATCGTGTTTGTTCAGGAAGAATTTTGGACGGGGTATGACACATACACCTACGGTTTAAAAAAAAGAATTTTTTTTGTTTGATCTTTAAACCCTAGAAGATTGTTAGAAGATTTGTTAATGTTTAAAAAAGGTAACAAGATATATACATACTATAAATAGATACACCATGCATATATGTAATATATATATATATATATATATATATATATATATATATATATATATATATATATATATATATATATATATATATATATATATATATATATATATGGCCGAATATATATATAAAAATAAATAAATAAAAATATTATCTATATATATATATACACGATATATATACATATATATTAAATATTAAAACCCTAATTAAATCTAAACCCTAAAACATTAATTAAAACCCTAATCATTAAATACTACTTTAATTAATTAATGAAACCCTAATACTACTTATATACTTATACTACTATTTAACACTTATACACTTATACTATTACTAACACTTATAACATACTACTTATATTATAACACTATTATTAAGTTAATAGCACACGATTAATATAATCAATCAAGATAAAAATATTGGATATATATAGATCATTTAACTTTCTTGACGAATGGTGTCGAAGAAACTCTAGACGGAAGGGTTTGGATTTTCCGATTTAAAGGATCCTATAGCTCAAGCCCCTAGACCTGAAATGGCCATTCGAAGGGAAAGGGTATGATTGGAAGTATATCTAATATTAAAACTTTCCTAAAATAGAAACACTCTTAAATAGAAACTTTCTAATTATAGAAACTTACTAAAATAAGAACTTACTAAAAATGGAAACTTAGTAAGACAAACTACACTTAAGCACTTACATACTTAAAATTAAACTTGGGCAAAACATTTAACTACTCTTAAATGTCAATAGGTTGACTTTCTGCTTACGTTCATCCAAACTTTCTATTCTGAAGAATAACCATCTCTCTCTACTTACTAAAGTGAACTCATAGCCCCACTTACTATTGCGCAATTTATTTTAACTTATTTGGGGTGAGACACATGCTGCTTTTACTATTTACAATTTAGACACAAGTACCAACTGATAAACTATGCTATACCCGGCTATGTCCGACTAAGTCCCTACAGTGATATTTTTAATTTCTCGTTAAATGCATTCTTAATTATTGAGGGTAGGCCTATCGGGATTAATGTCCCCGATACATTTGACTAAGTCTTTGTATTACTTAATAATGAAATTAAACCGACAAGTATAGACACAACTTGTCATTGGGGCAAACTTTGAACGTTGAGTCTAAATATCACGAACTGGCATAACTTTTTGATCCCTGCGAGATCAACTTTTAAAGATCTTTGTGATCTTCTTTGACAACTAAAGATCTGGGTGATCTATTTTTGAAAACAAAATCTTGTGATCTAAAAACAACGATAACTACTTTTGTTAAACCTATGATTTCACTCAACCTTTTTGGTTGACACTTTAGCATGTTTTGTCTCAGGTGCTGAGTGATCAAGCTTGCTTACTTACTGCTTATGTGATGCTACTTGGAATTAGGATCAAGAGATATCGCATTTATTATTTCTGCATTTGAAACATTTACTTTATTGTAATTTCCATCATTGTAACGACATTTCATTTTCCGCTGCGTACTCAATAAAGTTTATTTTTCTCATATAGTATTGTTATCGCATTATAATATGTTGGTTTATTTAATATTAGTGACGTTTCCTTCCAGACCCTATCTGGAGGTCGCCACAGAGTGGTATCAGAGCATAACCAGGCTGTTATAGAGAACCAGGATTGCATCTTTATTTGTGCCTTACTTGTTAACTAGGGTACCTTAGCAATCTAGGAAACTATAACCTTTCCTGCCTTAGACTTAAAGCAATTAGGATTTCCTTATAATCTTAAAACATTGCTTTAACATTCATGGCTAAAAATCTAATCGAAATCTCTTTCCTAATGATAGGATGTCTAGCTATCATCAAGCGAATAAAATGACTCTTTTCAAACCCACTGAAGAAGATACAAAAGGGTCTTCCACTGAAAGACCAGTTCAAAGTCCACCTTATGGCTTTGGTGGTCCTCATTCACTAAACTATAGTCCGAATACTTTACCTAATTCTCCCGATCACCACCCGACTCCAAGATCGGAAAGTAAAGGGAAACGTCCTGCAAATTTTGAGGAGAATGGCCCATCAAAAAGAGCCCGATCTTCTTTCTACAACAACCTTGAAGCTAAGTGTGATATTTTGAACTTGCACAAAAGTACCGAGAGAAACATAGAAGGTTTGCTCTGACATGTGGCTAGAGTTGAAGTTCGTATGGACAAAATGGAAAGGGACAATCAAGAGCTTGTGAAGGAAAATGCTGAGCTAAAGAAAGAGATAAAGTTAGTGAAGTATGAAAGTGATAGAAATGCCTGATGGGGGAAGCAATCTCTCTCCTACCTAAGAGAAGATGTTGACTTTAGATTGAAGATGGGGGAAAACCGCGTGAATAATCAACTTTCTATGAGGGACCACAAGTACCATGTAATCAACAATGGTGTTTCTAATCTTTATGATAACCCCGAGTTCCTGCATGAGAAACAAAAGGCGAAGATGAGAAAGTTGAGAAGTTTATGAAGAAGGTTGAGGACGAGAAGAAGAAATATGAAGACTACTTCAATCTTAATATTTCCTAGTTATTTTTCCAATTTCTTATCTATGTAAAGGCTTTGCCTAAACTATTCATATTTCCAACTCGTGTAATAAAGGCCTATTTAATGCCTCGTTCTTAATAATATAGAGTGTTTCATTTATATCATCTTTATCCCACTTAAAATTTTTCAAACTTATGACCTATCAGATTTATCAAACTTCTATACACCCTTATGTAGTGAAGACTCATGGTTCGTCCAACTGCACCAACTCTTACCACGATGTTTCATAACTTTCTCATTTGACCACGTCCATTTCCTAACTTTCACAACTTCCATAACTTTCAAAGATATGAAGGTTGACCAAGTCTATAAAGACTGCAACTTAAAACTAGCCAACCATAACTCGACAAGTTCGTAACTGTTTTCATGGATGACATTTTGATCTGCTCCAAGAGTGAGAAAGGACGTGAGCAACATTTGCAAATTCATTCTTGAACTCTTAAGAAAAAGAACAACTCTACGCAAACTTTTCCAAGTGCAAGTTTTGGCTTAAAACCGACATGTTGTCGATCCAGCTAAGATTACTGCTATCCTTAACACACTATATTAGAAATCATCATTGATCACATATCCCGACCTTATGGAGTGACCTTGGAATGGAAATATGAATTAGTGAAATATAATGACGGTGGCCAACGTGATTATATTACGGTAATTCATAGAAATATTCCAATATCATGACGTATGGAATAGAAAGTGAATCAAAGAAATCTCTCAAGCTATCTGTTCAAAAACCCAAATGCAAGGGCATGAAAGGAGAAAAATGATCATCTTGATATTAGTAGGTACGAAGAACTCATTCTAATCAAACTATATATCTATCTCATACTCATTTAACAAACTTTCATGTACCATAAAAGTTGTAAACAATCGAATCTTGAAATTTTACATTCATTTATCCTAAATGGATATCTCCTGCTCATTAATACTTAATCATCACTTGTTATATCCAAATCCTCTCTGTTATTACACTTTCGGTGTAAATTATCATATGACTTTCAAAAACCCATGTCATTTGAACCCTCAAATGTCGATATTACAAACACAATGTCCAATATTATATTTTCTATGTCGAGATGATAAATATCTCATAAGCATAATCTTTTGAAGAATGGAACCTCCATACGTGTATCGTTTTGACTATCATAGTCAAGAAACTTCTGTACTCGTACATCTACTTATAATAGACTACTTGGCACCATGCAAGTAATGGTGTCGTACTCAAACAATAATCGATCATTGTCAACTCGAAAATCAAAGATGAAATACACTATCTCAAGTTGTGGCTTGAGCTAAACTCATCACATCTGAAAAACTGTTGTGTAAGACCCTAATCCTGTTTCTGACTTTTTAGTTGTTCGGGACGCCGTCCAGGATGGTGGGACGCCATCCAGATGTTAAAGGCTGGACGCCGTCCAGAAATTGGGACGCAGTCCAGTTTGTCTGTCGGGCCAGCTGGGTTATTTTAAGATTTTTAGAGGGGCAAAATGGTATTTTCACTTATGGAACAAGTTAAGGCCACAAGATCAGTTCTAGGAGCCTCATTTGCTCCACTAACACCCACACAAACACTCTCATCTTGTTCTAGTGAGAGAGTAATAGTTTTAGAGAGAGAGAGGTGGATTTGGAGAAGAAGGAGTCGGATTCTCGCAAAAGCTCGGGTTCTAAAGTTGTTCATCTCGCTCCTAGCTACGTTGTGGTGGTATTGGTAAGCTCAAACTCCGAATTTCATTTGTTAAATTTGATATTCAAGTTAGGATTTTGAGTTAGTTTGTTGTGAAACCCTTTTAGGTGATGAAATGGGTTTATGGTGACTAGTTATTCTTGTCACTTGGCGGGTTTTGGGTCGGTTGATGTTTTAGCGTTGTTTAGGGTTTGATCTTGAGTTTAATCACTAGGTTTAGTGATTATGGAAGTGGTGAAACTCTTTTGGGTGAGTTTGGTTAACTAATTTTGAAATGGGTCAAAATTAGGGTTTTGGTGTCAAAATGGGTATGACACGTGTTTAACACTTGTGTTCGGGTTTAATTGGTGTGTTAGGACCATTTTCACGTGTATTAGTGATTATTGATTAATTTGGGCGCGGTTTGTGCTTGGAAGTGCAAATGGGTCGAATTTGCACTAAGGGTCAATTGGGTTGGTTTGTAAGTCAACCCTAATTGTGTTGTTTGTATTGTGATAATGGAATAGGTACGTTCCATTGACGAGTTGCGGATTATTTGGAAGCATTCATCAAGGCGACAAGGTGAGTGTTAATATCCTATATGCATATGTATGTGTAGGATGGGTGCGGGTCGGGTGAAGTGATTCTCGGCTATAGAGCTCACTTCACATATAGGTGGATTGATGGACTTGTGTATGAGTCCAATTGGCACGGTTGTGCATTTTGGTTGACCACCTTTGACGTGGTACACATTTTGAGTGTACGTGATCACAAGTGGTTGTGATGTGGATGTTATAACCCCAATGGCGAAGGGTTGATATTGTTTTGAGGTGGATAACCCCGATGTGGTGGATTTTATAATCCCGTGACCGTGCGTTTTGGTATTTGGGAAGTGAATCTCGGGTAGTGCTGATTCATGATGACTCGAGTTGTTCGGTCATCCTTTTTATGAGGTGATGGATTTCGGGTTGTGCGAATTCATTAAGGCTCGGGTAGTTCGGCCAACCTCGGTTGTTGAATTGGTAGAGAAGTGAATTTCGGGTTGTGCGAATTCACTAAGGCTCGGGTTGTTCGGCCAATGTTCGTATGATTGAGGTTAAGGGGTTAACCTTGTAGTTTGGTTACCCATTTATGTACGCGTATTTACTTATATTGTTGTAACTAATCTTGCGGTTTGACTTGGTGGTACGTTAGGTATAACATTGCTTAGTTATGCTTGGATTGCGGTATGTGGCTCGTATTTGTGTGTTAGCGATGCGCATTTCATTTTATGCATATATATGTATGTAGTATATTCTCATTCACTAAGCGTTAGCTTACCCTCTCGTTGTTTACATTTTTATAGATTGCACGGATGCGGTGGCTCGGGTAAGCGCGGGGACTAGTGGACTTGCGTAGTTGCTTTAGAAGACTTGCTTTTGGATTTGATTAGGATTGGGTAGCGTGTCCCCAATCCCATGCTCGGTCTATGTTTTTGTATAAACTAATGGGTCGAAATAGTCACTTATGGTATTTTGGGTCGATGTGGGCCCGGTGTCGTAAAACTCGGTTTTTATTGTGAAAAACTCTTAGTTTAAACTATTGTAATATATTGTGAAAGTGTTTTGGTTTAAAAGTGTCGGGAAGCGGGTTTTCGCCCGCGTAAGTTCGAAAAAACTGATCAGAATGTTTTAGTACATCTGGACGCCGTCCCAGATGTCTGGACGCCGTCCCAGTCTTAAGAGCTGGACGCCGTCCAGATCAACTGTTTCAGAAAAAAAAATTTTTTTTGTGGCACGTTTTAGGATGGTTATCGGGTTGGGTCGTTACAAGTGGTATCAGAGCATGGTCTAAGGGATTTAGGTGACTTGAGATAGGTGCCTAGACTTAGACTTTTGTGTGTGCTTATTTGTTGCGGGACTTGTAGGATTACGGGTCGGAATGGGAATTTGGTTAGTGCCTTAATTGATAGGTGGACTAACGTGTATATTAATACGTGGATATTATTAATATACGATTGTGTTATGTTTATGTTTATGTTGCGTGGCAAATATCATCGAGCAAGATGGTCGTTGTACTAACGAGGGGATACGATGTGTGTGCGTAATAAGGACTTGCAAACCTTATTACGGGTGCAAATCGTGTTTAACAAGTGATGTACGATGAGTGTTGAGCAAGATGGGGCGGTGTTATGCATGTTGTTTGATACTTTCGTGGACTAATCGTTTTGCATTCTTTAGAATGACGACGCGAAACGAGATCGAGACGAATGACGAGGAGTTTAACTCTAGAGTTGCGGCCGCCGTTGCAGAGCAAATGAGTGCGTTTCGAGAAGAAATGGATAGGAAGTATTCCGAATTTCGGGGTAGTAGTGAAATGGAGCGTTGTCTTAAGAGCTTCATGAGGACTAAACCCCCGATGTATGACGGGAAACCGGATCCTTTGGTAAGCACAACTTGGATTTTGGATGTCGAAGGGTGTTTTCGTACTATTGATTGCCCTCCCGAGAAAAAGACGAGACTCGCTACTAGTCTGTTGCGGGGCAGGGCAAGGGATTGGTTGGATGGTAAGATCGATCTTGTCGGTGGTGAAACGTTTATGGTCTTATCGTGGAACGAGTTTAAGGAGGAATTCTTCGAGGAGTTCCGGACTTCGGCCGATTTGTGGGAATTGCGTAATGAGTTGAGAAATTTGCGGCAAGGATCTATGGATTTGAATACTCTCAAAACGACCTTTATGGCGAAGGCTCGTTTGTGCCCGGAGTATTTGGGGAATGATCGTTTGTTAATGGGGGATTTCTATCGAACCATGAATGATGACTTGAAAAGTAAAATTAGTCGGGGTCAAGTGAAATCGTTTGTAGAATTATTCATCTTGGCTAGAGGTTTCTAGTCGTATACGCGATCAAAGATGTGTGAACCTTCAAGTAAGAGGAGGGTTGATTCGTACGGCGCCCCGGGTAAGAAAAATAAGGGTGCAAGTGCGAGTACGGGTAATGTGGGAAAAGGCACGGTGGATTCTCGTGCACCTAGATGTTTCAATTGTGGTATTATGGGCCACAAGTTGTGGGAGTGCACAATGCCGAGAAGTGATGACGGGATGTGCTACTATTGTCATAAGGAGGGGCATCGCAAGCCCGATTGTCCCGAGTTGGCGGCGAATGCCGCAAGGAGACGTTGAGGTACGTTTCATTTTAATAAATATGTCATTTGAATATTTATTTATGTGGCGTTTAAGTTCGAATTTGTTATTGCATTGTGCTGTGCATGTTATTGTTAACGGTGACGTTCCTAATGGAAGTACCCTATGGTAATGATTGTTTTTTTTTTGGATGAAGGGCGTAAGACTTGGTGTAACCAAGCATTCCTTAGTATTTGGGAAATGTTTCTACCAAGCCATGGAAATGGGTTTTGGTGTTCGATTGTTAAGCGCGTGTTCGCTTGTATGTGGAAGTTGATGAACTATGAGGTTCGTCGGGTGGTTGGAACCCTTGAAATCGAGTGTTTTGAATCTCGATGTATGTTGGTAATGGAGTTTATATGACGCGACATTAGGTGCCTCTTTTATACCTACTAGCGTGGTGCTTAACTCCGATTGTGTTGCGGTTACATTGTACTTAGGGTACCGAAGTGAAACCCTTAGGTACATGAGTGACTAGGTGGAAATTAACAAACTAGAGCAATTGGATGATTGCGAGGGTGTGGTTTGTGTAATTGTAGTACACTTTTCGTTCGAAGTATTTGAGGATTGATTTAAATCCTTCGTGTGCTCTTGGTTGGAGCAAGATGTGGTGATGGGTTGTGAGAGCCCAATTGTTGGTAAAGTCTACCTTTGGTAGCATGGTACGGTTGTAAGAGATGCGGTTATGTGATGTAGTTCCAAGTGGGGGAGTTACACTCCCGCCCGAGGAAATTTTAGTGTGAGATTTCGGACGACGTTTTAGTAAGATCCGAAAATTGTGTTGGGACCTAGTTTGGTCGATTTGTGGTAGATTACAATTTCGGATAAATTGTACTTATGGTTTGGATTTGAATTATCACCGAGGTGGTAATGTGGTAAATCTCGTTGAGAGATAATGGACGTGTTTGGTGAGCAAGGTGAAATCCTTCGGTTAAGGGAGGTGTGTGTCGGATTCTCTTCTAGAGAATTATTGTCTTGTGCCTATGTTTGATATAGGTGGTTCTTGCTCGAGTGTGTGAATGGTTAGTGGTATCCGTTAGGATTCACTATGGCATAACAGAGCGCGATGTTATGCTACTCGTCGTTCGAGGCCAAAAGGGTGTTGATTGATGAAGCATGACTTTCGGAGTCCGCTGACTTCATCATGGTATTGGTGATTGATGAAGCATGACCTTTAGGTTCCGCTGACTTCATCATGGGAGTATGCGATTGGTGAAGAATGACCTTCGGGGTCCGCTGACTTCATCATGAGCGAGGTGTGATATCAGTGAAACATGACCTTCGGGGTCCGCTGATTTCATCCGGTGTTGAGATTGGTGGAGCATGACCATCGGGGTCCGCTGACTTCATCAAGGGAGTAGTGTTATGTCGTATGGTGTAACATTATCGGGAAATGCGAGTACCGGTGGGAAATGCGAGTACCATTCCTGAGTTGTGTTGCGGGACGTGAATATCGGGTTGTTCGTATTCACAATATTTCGGGTAGTACGATTGTCCCTGTTGGTTGGACTCATAGTTTGAGGTAGTGAATGTCGGGTAGTTCGGATTCACTAAGGCTCGGGTTGTACGGCCATCCTCGGTTATACTATGTGGCGGTGGTAGTGAATATCGGGTTGTGCGTATTCACGATGACTCGGGTTGTGCGGTCATTTCGTTGGGAGATATATGGATTGGGTAGGTGAATTTCGGGTTGTGCGAATTCACTAAGGTTCGGGTTGTTTCGACCATCCTCCATATGTGTTCAGGCTCGGGTTGTTTCGGCCATGTTGAGTTGTGATCTATCGGTTGTTTTATACGCCGATGGTGGGGTCGTAAGGACCGTTTGGTTTGATCTATTGGTTGTTTTATGCACCAATGGTGGGGACGTAAGGACCATGTTGTGTGAACTATCAGTTGATTTATACACCGATGGTGGGGTCGTGAGAACCATGTTGTAGGATTAGTGATGCGATAGCCGTGCTTCGCTCACATGTTGTTACAGGTGTGACGAATTGTCGATTTTGGTACACCTTTGGATTAGCATTGCCATGGTCGTTTTGGGCGCTATCGGTTTTAACCATTTGTTATGATGTTACGGTAGTTGCGTATGGGTCGTATTGTGCACTACAAGGGATGTTTAGTGATTGGTGTTATCCGTAAGGATTCGTTTGGTTCGGTCTCCATCATTTCGTGTTGTTGACCTTAGGTTGACTTGGTTACTTTTAGCATTGTACTCGGTAAGGATACGCTAGGGGATTGATATCTCGGTCCGAGATTGGTTGAGTTTTCCTGATGATAAGGAGTGAGCATGGTTTTAGTGCTCGGATAGTGGGTTTCATAAATCGCGGGAGGCGATTTTAGTTGTTAAAGGTGATTCTTTGGGAAGAGTTTCCTAGGAAAGTCGGATTGGGACTTATGTTGAGGACCGTGGAGTGTGGTCCGTTTGGTTAAGTGACGAGGATCACGAGGACGTGATCGATTCTAAGTGGGGGAGAGTTGTAAGACCCTAATCCTGTTTCTGACTTTTTAGTTGTTCGGGACGCCGTCCAGGATGGTGGGACGCCGTCCAGATGTTAAAGGCTGGACGCCGTCCAGAAATTGGGACGCCATCCAGTTTGTCTGTCGGGCCAGCTGGGTTATTTTAAGATTTTTAGAGGGGCAAAATGGTATTTTCACTTATGGAACGAGTTAAGGCCACAAGATCAGTTCTAGGAGCCTCATTTGCTCCACTAACACCCACACAAACACTCTCATCTTGTTCTAGTGAGAGAGTAAGAGTTTTAGAGAGAGATAGAGGTGGATTTAGAGAAGAAGGAGTCGGATTCTCGCAAAAGCTCGGGTTCTAAAGTTGTTCATCTCGCTCCTAGCTACGTTGTGGTGGTATTGGTAAGCTCAAACTCCGAATTTCATTTGTTAAATTTGATATTCAAGTTAGGATTTTGAGTTAGTTTGTTGTGAAACCCTTTTAGGTGATGAAATGGGTTTATGGTGACTAGTTATTCTTGTCACTTGGCGGGTTTTGGGTCGGTTGACATTTTAGCGTTGTTTAGGGTTTGATCTTGAGTTTAATCACTAGGTTTAGTGATTATGGAAGTGGTGAAACTCTTTTGGGTGAGTTTGGTTAACTAATTTTGAAATGGGTCAAAATTAGGGTTTTGGTGTCAAAATGGGTATGACACGTGTTTAACACTTGTGTTCGGGTTTAATTGGTGTGTTAGGACCATTTTCAAGTGTATTAGTGATTATTGATTAATTTGGGCGCGGTTTGTGCTTGGAAGTGCAAATGGGTCGAATTTGCACTAAGGGTCAATTGGGTTGGTTTGTAAGTCAACCCTAATTGTTGTGTTTGTATTGTGATAATGGAATAGGTACGTTCCATTGACGAGTTGCGGATTATTTGGAAGCATTCATCAAGGCGACAAGGTGAGTGTTAATATCCTATATGCATATGTATGTGTAGGATGGGTGCGAGTCGGGTGAAGTGATTCTCGGCTATAGAGCTCACTTCACATATAGGTGGATTGATGGACTTGTGTATGAGTCCAATTGGCACGGTTGTGCGTTTTGGTTGACCACCTTTGACGTGGTACACATTTTGAGTGTACGTGATCACACGTGGTTGTGATGTGGATGTTATAACCCCAATGGCGAAGGGTTGATATTGTTGTGAGGTGGATAACCCCGATGTGGTGGATTTTATAATCCCGTGACCGTGCGTTTTGGTATTTGGGAAGTGAATCTCGGGTAGTGCGGATTCATGATGACTCGGGTTGTTCGGTCATCCTTTTTATGAGGTGATGGATTTCGGGTTGTGCGAATTCATTAAGGCTCGGGTAGTTCGGCCAACCTCGGTTGTTGAATTGGTAGAGAAGTGAATTTCGGGTTGTGCGAATTCACTAAGGCTCGGGTTGTTCGGCCAATGTTCGTATGATTGAGGTTAAGGGGTTAACCTTGTAGTTTGGTTACCCATTTATGTACGCGTATTTACTTATATTGTTGTAACTAATCTTGCGGTTTGACTTGGTGGTACGTTAGGTATAACATTGCTTAGTTATGCTTGGATTGCGGTATGTGACTCGTATTTGTGTGTTAGCGATGCGCATTTCATTTTATGCATATATATGTATGTAGTATATTCTCATTCACTAAGCGTTAGCTTACCCTCTCGTTGTTTACATTTTTATAGATTGCACGGATGCGGTGGCTCGGGTAAGCGCGGGGACTAGTGGACTTGCGTAGTTGCTTTAGAAGACTTGCTTTTGAATTTGATTAGGATTGGGTAGCGTGTCCCCAATCCCATGCTCGGTCTATGTTTTTGTATAAACTAATGGGTCGAAATAGTCACTTATGGTATTTTGGGTCGATGTGGGCCCGGTGTCGTAAAACTCGGTTTTTATTGTGAAAAACTCTTAGTTTAAACTATTGTAATATATTGTGAAAGTTTTTTGGTTTAAAAGTGTCGGGAAGCGGGTTTTCGCCCGCGTAAGTTCGAAAAAACTGATCAGAATGTTTTAGTACATCTGGACGCCGTCCCAGATGTCTGGACACCGTCCCAGTCTTAAGAGCTGGACGCCGTCCAAGCTTTTGGACGCCGTCCAAGCTTTTGGACGCCGTCCAGATCAACTGTTTCAGAAATTTTTTTTTTGTGGCACGTTTTAGGATGGTTAACGGGTTGGGTCGTTACATGTTGTAACAATTGAAATGATTCCATCATACTTTAATGTATCCTCCTCTCAGACCAACTAAGGCTGAATTTAAACGATCATTACATAGTTGAAAGTCACTGCTTTAGCATTTATTTATACTTGTCTATGCAACTGCCAGATTATTCATCCCGAGTTCTCGAACTCTCACTATCACTCGAACGATTCAAAGTTGCAAATCTTATTTGAAGTTCTTTCATACATAACTCTAAATCCGAGAGATTTACTCATTTGATGATAATCACATTATCATCCTTCTAACTTTAATGTTAACATTTTAAGTCCAAGGACTCATGCCATGATAAAAGTCAATTCATTAGTTTTCATTACCTCGAAACAATTATTACACAATCATTTCTCCGGAATTTTAAAATCTTCAATCAATTTTTCTCAAACAAATAAACTCTTAAATACAAATATCCTGTTTTCCAAATATTTCTTACACGTGTCTTTATTTTCAAATTATCCCTAAATTTATAAAGAAAATGGTTTTTCACTTATGCGATCTATAAAATCTTATACATAAATTTACCTTTGCGTATTTTGACTAGTACACACCAAATTATACTTTTGCTTTTACAAATTTCCACTTTGACTAAATCAAAATTATTTTACCAATTATACATAACCCTAGTTTTATTATGAACTACAGTTCATCACATCCTCCAAAATTACTTCCACTTATTATATAAATACTTTCGCATTTTTATCAATTTACCTTTGTTTTATCAAATTAAACATTCTTTTAATCAACTCTTTTTCGTATTGTTCAAATTATTTCATGTAAAATAATACGTGTTGTACGTAACTCAAGTCTTACTAATAGCTCCGCTTCATTTATATTGTTATGTCAAACGTCGCAACTTTTCAAAAATTACTTTGGCTTATTATTAAAACTTTCGTATTGCGCTCCAATGTGTTTGGATCACCTTTATTCTCACTCACCGTGCAAGAACGAGACTTACCTCTTTACATACATCATCTCTTCCTTACTATGTTAGTCATTAAGAAGTTTCTACTTCCGGTATTTCATGGCTAAACCACGACACTCTCGTAAACGTTAAATCTATGATCTTTTGAACAAGGAAGCAAAGGTTCCTTCATGATGGAAACAATATCTTATAAATAATGATTCACATTTATTCGAATCCGCGTTTAAACTCGTAAGTAAATAATAGACCGACCCGCCATTTGTGCAAACACAACTTTCTTACTCTGAAGGAGTTACCTTAAACATTTATGAAGATACTCTAAACATTTCTTCCTTCATGGATTGCAACTAGATGTTATTCTAGTCAAGTTTTAACCTATAATTCGACATGAACTAAAATCATAAATCTTAAAGTTACATTCTAAAACTATTTCCAAGGACAAGTTCTCATGTATACTGAACAATGTCTTTCATGTTGTCATAACCCGTCCTTATCCACCTGGACGAAGTCATCAACATTTGGTCCCATTGCGATGATCGACTCCAAGTAATGTCCTTAAAATGAGCTAATGCACAGCGGAAGAATTAATTCGTACCTGAGAATAAACATGCTTAAAAGTGTCAACCAAAAGGTTGGTGAGTTCATAGGTTTATCATAACAATCTTTACAATATATTAATAGACCACCAGATTTCCGTTTATAAATATATGTACACTCGCAAGTGTATAAAAGTATTCTATAAGTTGTAGGCACCCGGTAACAAGCCTTAACGTTCATGTTTTACCCTCTGAAGTACACCAGATCAGGTGTGTTTAAAATAACCTCGAAGTACTAAAGCATCCCATAGTCAGGATGGGGTTTGTCAGACCCAATAGATCTATCTTTAGGATTCGCGCCTACCGTACATAGACAAGTAGTTTAATGTTACCAAGCTAAGGGTATATTTCTGGTTTAAACCCACATAGAATTAGTTTTAGTACTTGTGCCTATTTCGTAAAACATTTATAAAACAGCGCATGTATTCTCAGCCCAAAAATATATATAAAAGGGAGCAAATGAAACTCACCTAATGTATTTTGTAGTAAAAATACATATGACGACATTGAGTAAGTGTAGGGTTGGTCTCGGATTCACGAACCTATATTAATTCTATATATTAAAACACATAATTATAATCAATTAACTTTATATATTTATGTTATTAATATACTTATTACATTAATAATTTATTAGCAATATTCATTTATATATTCTTAATACTTAAAATTTATACATATTTATATCAGATTTAAAGTAAGTATTTAATATTAATTTAAAGTAAATAAATTATCATTGTTAATATTACATTAAAATATTTTTGTATTAGTATTATCAATCATAAAAATAATTATATTAGTATTAATGTTAATAGCTGAAATAATAATTGTGGTGATAATATGGTTACTAAAAAAATAATAGTGATAATGAAAATTCTAATAATATTGATAGTTTACAAAATGATAATTTTAGAAAATTGTTACTTTGAATGATAATACTAATTTCTAATAAAATGATAGATTTAAAAATAATTACTTTTAGTAATAATGATAATAGTAATAATAATAATAATAATAATAATAATAATAAAAATTTGTAATTTCTTTATAATAGTAATAATAATAATAAATGATACTTAACACTTATATTAGTAATAATAATTAACACTAATAATTATAATAATAATAATAATAATAATAATAATAATAATAATAATAATAATAATAATAATTTTTGATAATAGAAACTACCTTAGAAAATTGGCCTAAAAATAATCCCCAGGCCCGGACTTGAACCCGTGACCTTCTGTTCACCCACAAACACCCTCACCATCTGAACCATCATGTTTTTCTATATTATGTTTCGTTTAGTTTCTTTTAACTCTTCCGTTCCTGTTTCCATTTCGGCCCAACGATATAATCATAATGATCCACTATCCCACTCACGGCCCAATAATCAGAATCAGAACAGATCCCCGGCCCAAAAGCTTCTCTTAATTACCAAAAATAATGTAGTGGCATGGGTTTGAACCCGTGACCTCTCGGTTACTTAAACACCCCTAAACCATTGAGCTGTCTGATTCTTTCATGAACATTATGGATTTCATATTCTTTTCTCTTATATTTCTTTTATTCTTATTCTTCATCAAGATTAATTCAATCAGAGACCATCCAAAATCATAAAAGTGAGTTTATTGATTATTTTTTTTAAAAACTTGAATTTTTTTTTAAACACGATCACTCATATACCATCATGCGTAACATCACTACAGTAATATCATCTGTTTAGCATGATTATCGAATTATCATACACGGCACTGTTCATCATCCTCTTCCTTAATCATCATCATTGATTTATCATTATCATATTTATTCATTACTGCTGAAACAGTAGTAGAAATAGAAGAAAAACAGCAGCAACTTCGTGAGCTGGAATTCGAAGAAAAACAGAAAAATAGAAAGTTTCGATCGAAGCAGTAGTAGTCGATCAATTTAATAAGTGGGTTTCGTGTTTTTCGATCAAGAAAATGAGTAACAGCAGCAGCGGTCATCCTCACCCTTTAACAAGTACTAACAGGAGCATACTGTACTGTAGCTGAGAGAAAAAAATATAGCGCAGGTGCAGCAAGTAGCCGTGAATGGAGATTGATGGTTTGTGATAGAGGATTTCAAGGTGGTGGTCGATTTAAATAAATATAGAAAACGGGTAGTGATGGTGATTAAACGGGATAGAGATCTATGGTGGATAAAAATGGTGATCATGGTGACAGTGGTGATGGTTTCGAAAGGTGGTTAAGGAGTTGGTGATCGTAAGAGGTGAACAAAAGATGGTGTTTGGTTTAATCAAATACAAAACCGGATACAGTAACAATGAGTAACAGAGAAATGATGTAGGTTTTGATCGAAAACAAGAAGGAAACAAGTGGGTTTGTTATTTAGAGGTAATACTCTGAATATGTACATATGTGTTGTGCGTGGATATATATATATACTACAAGTTAAATTAGAATATATGATAAAGGAAAACAGTAACATTCATTATAATAATATGAATATTGAATCATATATATAAAACGTGTGAATAAGGAATTAAATTCTGCCGACAGTTTATCCCGCATAATTATATCGTGTCCAATGCTAAACAGCTAACGTATAAAAGTGTTCCTAAAAATCCCAATTTTTTTTAGATTAATTATATTTAATCATTTCACTCATTACTTGTTTGAAACCTGATCAAAAAGGTTCAATAATTATTTA
Organism: Rutidosis leptorrhynchoides; assembly: GCF_046630445.1. Classification (NCBI taxonomy): domain Eukaryota; kingdom Viridiplantae; phylum Streptophyta; class Magnoliopsida; order Asterales; family Asteraceae; genus Rutidosis; species Rutidosis leptorrhynchoides. The sequence goes on along the minus strand of NC_092335.1, from coordinate 147,688,862 downwards.
TTTTCTGTTTCGATTTATATGTACGGGGTACTAATATTTAAACTAAAAGGGGTAAAAATATTTTTAATAAATCTAAACTTTACATAACTTAATTATGGACCAATATTTAATTCCAACCTTTCATAAGTTCGAGTCATGAACTTGTTTAATATCGTCCATAAAATTTGACCTGTCATTCGAGCTCGATCCCAACTAAAAATTAAATATTTTTAAAATTAATAAAATAGATTCTAAATATATTTTAAATAAAGTTAAAATTGATACAACCTATTTTTGGATCATCGTTTATTCTAAAATCACGTAAGTTCGAATTAAACTTTTCTAGTAATAAACGAAACGTTCAACAAGTATAATTATTTTTAATATGCTCTATACCTATCTTTATATTTATTTTTATATGTCTACACATTTATTTACAAATAATGGTTCGTGAATCATCGAGAATGGTCGAAGGTCAATGAACACATGAGCATAGTTCAAAGTTTTTGAGACTCAACATTACAGACTTGTCTTATCTTGTCAAAAATATAATATCGTATCGAGAGTTTGGTTTAAAATTAGTCGAAATTTTCCGGGTCGTTACAGTACTCACCGGTTAAAAAAATTTCGTCCTCGAAATTTGAGTGAGGTCGTCATGGCTAACAATAAAACTGTTTTTATGACAAATATGAGGTGATAATGAAGTTTTATCATCATTGAGTAATATAGATAAAATAATTCGATCATACGAAGCGTACGAGAGAAGCTATCACAAAATAGTGAAATAAAGTGATTAGAGGTTCGTCTTAACTTCTGACGTAGTTACGGTTGATTTTCAGAATTCAAGGAATTTAAAGAAATCTTCTAATCAGAAAGAAAATGTAATCGCACGATTTATTAGCAGATTGTCGGAGTTACGGAAGAACAGAAATATCAAGGAAATATTTTCGTGATATACTTAAAGATTAAGCAGAATGAAAGAGTCATGTAACATGGTACATGATGAGGGTAAAATCTGTGAACCATCATCACATTCCATTAGAAATTTAGCATGACTTACTGTAATATAACCACGTTGGCCCGACGTCATTATATTATACTAACTCATGCTTCAATTTCCAACACTCCTCTAGGAAATCATTCATAATTTAACTTGAATTTTTAAAGAATATAGAAACTAAAACAGTTTCTTTTAGGATATAACACAGATAGCACGAAAAGATAGATATTTTCGGACAAAGATATTTATGAAGGTATCTTCAGAAATATCGAAGATATTTATAATGAAAAATGCGATGATATCTTAGAATTTAAAATATTTAAGATCAGAAGATGATGAAGAAATTTGTCCGCAAGGATTTAGAATAAGTATGGGGTAAGGTATTCGCTAAAGATTTCATCAGAACCAGAATTATCTGGATTCTTTAAGTACAGGTTTAGTCCTGGTGATTTGTCCACAGCCTCCTTCATGGTGTGCTCAATCCGATTTTCAGTACCAAATTTTCTATCGAGCGTTCCTAACACTTCCTTCTTTATCATCAACTTTTGACCATTAAGACCATCTACAACATGCTGCTTCGTCAGCATTTTCAAAGTTAACGGATATGGGTCATCGGTTATCAAACCGAGGTATTTTCAGGAGAATTGAGTTTTGAGATGATTAAATGCTGATGGTAGTATGGTGGAATATGAAAGGTTCTCCGGTAACGATAAAAGAGTACGAATATATATATAAAGGTTATAATAAGGTTGTTTCGGATGAAATGTCGAAATCAACTTGCTGGAGCTGTGATAAAATTTGGCTACCTTGAAAAGGGATTGTAAAGTCGATTTTTGGTAATAGCAACGCCAAAAGAGCTAGCACAGATACGTGTTAAACATTTACTCAGGTTTCGAGTGTTTTCAGGTGCATAACTATATGCAAGAATCTTTTCTTCCGTAGATGAAGTGCGGTTGGTTCATCCTCTCGGTTGAGGTTTTCAAGAATCATGAAGGGTTTGAACGCGGATTGGAATCGTCAAGATACAAATGAGGTTTAAGATGAAATCAAGTGGCAAACTTGAAGAATTGTTTAGTTTCATATGTTATAATCAATATTTTAATTCATTTTAATTGTCCAAAGTTAGCAGTCCAACAGTCCGATTGTCCAATGGTCCAATAAATTCATACATAAATTAAATATATAATATTCGAATTAATTAATACGTATCGTGACCCGTGTACCGGTCTCAGTATTGATCACAACTCAAACCACATATATATATGGAATCCACCTCAACCCTGTATAGCCAACTATAGAGTGTCTATGGTCGTTCCGAAATATATATATAGATGGGTCGATATGATAAGTCGAAACCTTGTATACGTGTCCCGTTATTTATAGTGCGTAAAATAAATAAATATATATCATGACCCATTATACAACGTGTTGTCTCAGAATTAATCCGACGTATTGTTGTACATGTGTCCCGACTAAAGTGCGTAAAAGTATATAACAGAAATTAAATGACGATAAATATAATTGCGAGAATGTAAATTGCGATAATGTAAATTGCGATAAAATGTAATCAGTTAGCTGGGAACAGTTAGCTAGGAACAGTTAGCGTGGAATCTTAACAATATTTCAATTAGTTAATCCGTTTGTTTCTAACAAATTTTATTTTATTCAATGTTTTCTTCATTATGCCACTTGTTGAATTTTGATAAGTCAAAATCTAATTATGAAATTGAATTTGAATGAAAATAGTTGTTCTTTGGTGAACGGATACGTATATGTGCGGACTTGAGCAGTATTGTTAATGACTGCTAAATTAGAACTGAAGAGTGTACAGTGTAACTTATTAATGTGAAATTTAAATATTTCTCGGGTATCACTCACCCGTTAAAATATTTTCACCATTAACTTGTACAAAAGAATTTTTAATTACAATCTTTATGAAAATATACTTGCATATATATTTTCTTCAGATGTAATCATGAATTTAATGAGTCAATAAAATATTAAACTCATTTGATTTACCGTTAGAACTAGAATACATAATCTCAAAAACATTAGAGATTACATAATCGCCATGAAGAACGAAGATAATTGATGTAGAACGATATGTAGAACAAAGATAAAGTAGATAGAACAATACGTAGAACGATTATTAGGCTCGAGGTACAGAATGAGATGTTGAGGCATATATTGTTGATGGTACTGGTGGTGCCGGTGCTGTTGCCGAAGCTGGTACTTTTTGCACCATATTTTTCAAGGCTACAACTCGGGTGCGAAGATCGTTGACTTATTACTCCAGGATGATTGTCGGTAGAAACGAGCAAATGAATAAGGTTTAGAATTAAAGATAGAAGATAATCGTGACGAGTTATTCGGGAAATGAGAGAGAAAATAGTATTACGAACAGGTTCGCTGGTAAGTGCTTCAGGTTCATCGCCAAGAGGTTAATTCGGTTGGTGGAAGGGATCGCCTTCTTCGCGTCTCCATTGATTAAGTCGACTACGAACCCATCAGATGAATTGGGGATGACTGATTGGTTGAGTCATTCTGGTGACGCCGCTTCCGGAGCTTAGGTGAACATCCCTGTCGGAATAGCTATCGAAATCTGAGGGACTCGAACTGGTTGAGGGATCCATCTCGTACGAGCAGATGAAAGATTTTCGATAAGAAATAGATTATAGGATGTAGATTAGTACCCTGCAATACATAATTTACATATGCATATATAATACTAAAATCCCATAAGTTACGGAAGAATCTACGGAAGCTGTCAGGCAAAGGTAACAATAACAGATACGCTAAGATATGAATTTATCTATACACTGTCCATGCAATAGAGGCAGTAAGACGTGTCTAGACTTTATGGATGATAAGCAAATAATTTTCAACACTAAATGATAAGCAAAACTTTTGACACACAGACACGGTCAAAGTCCAGACTCACTAATGCATCCTAACGACTATCAGTTAGACACACTAATGCAAGACCTGGTTCGCTAAGACCATCGCTCTGATACCACCTGTCATAACCCGTCCTTATCCACCTGGACGAAGTCATCAACATTTGGTCCCATTGCGATGATCGACTCCAAGTAATGTCCTTAAAATGAGCTAATGCACAGCGAAAGAATTAATTCGTACCTGAGAATAAACATGCTTAAAAGTGTCAACCAAAAGGTTGGTGAGTTCATAGGTTTATCATAACAATCTTTACAATATATTAATAGACCACCAGATTTCCGTTTATAAATATATGTACACTCGCAAGTGTATAAAAGTATTCTATAAGTTGTAGGCACCTGGTAACAAGCCTTAACGTTCATGTTTTACCCTCTGAAGTACACCAGATCAGGTGTGTTTAAAATAACCTCGAAGTACTAAAGCATCCCATAGTCAGGATGGGGTTTGTCAGACCCAATAGATCTATCTTTAGGATTCGCGCCTACCGTACATAGACAAGTAGTTTAATGTTACCAAGCTAAGGGTATATTTCTGGTTTAAACCCACATAGAATTAGTTTTAGTACTTGTGCCTATTTCGTAAAACATTTATAAAACAGCGCATGTATTCTCAGCCCAAAAATATATATAAAAGGGAGCAAATGAAACTCACCTAATGTATTTTGTAGTAAAAATACATATGACGACATTGAGTAAGTGTAGGGTTGGTCTCGGATTCACGAACCTATATTAATTCTATATATTAAAACACATAATTATAATCAATTAACTTTATATATTTATGTTATTAATATACTTATTACATTAATAATTTATTAGCAATATTCATTTATATATTCTTAATACTTAAAATTTATACATATTTATATCAGATTTAAAGTAAGTATTTAATATTAATTTAAAGTAAATAAATTATCATTGTTAATATTACATTAAAATATTTTTGTATTAGTATTATCAATCATAAAAATAATTATATTAGTATTAATGTTAATAGCTGAAATAATAATTGTGGTGATAATATGGTTACTAAAAAAATAATAGTGATAATGAAAATTCTAATAATATTGATAGTTTACAAAATGATAATTTTAGAAAATTGTTACTTTGAATGATAATACTAATTTCTAATAAAATGATAGATTTAAAAATAATTACTTTTAGTAATAATGATAATAGTAATAATAATAATAATAATAATAATAATAAAAATTTGTAATTTCTTTATAATAGTAATAATAATAATAAATGATACTTAACACTTATATTAGTAATAATAATTAACACTAATAATTATAATAATAATAATAATAATAATAATAATAATAATAATAATAATAATAATTTTTGATAATAGAAACTACCTTAGAAAATTGGCCTAAAAATAATCCCCAGGCCCGGACTTGAACCCGTGACCTTCTGTTCACCCACAAACACCCTCACCATCTGAACCATCATGTTTTTCTATATTATGTTTCGTTTAGTTTCTTTTAACTCTTCCGTTCCTGTTTCCATTTCGGCCCAACGATATAATCATAATGATCCACTATCCCACTCACGGCCCAATAATCAGAATCAGAACAGATCCCCGGCCCAAAAGCTTCTCTTAATTACCAAAAATAATGTAGTGGCATGGGTTTGAACCCGTGACCTCTCGGTTACTTAAACACCCCTAAACCATTGAGCTGTCTGATTCTTTCATGAACATTATGGATTTCATATTCTTTTCTCTTATATTTCTTTTATTCTTATTCTTCATCAAGATTAATTCAATCAGAGACCATCCAAAATCATAAAAGTGAGTTTATTGATTGTTTTTTTTAAAAACTTGAATTTTTTTTTAAACACGATCACTCATATACCATCATGCGTAACATCACTACAGTAATATCATCTGTTTAGCATGATTATCGAATTATCATACACGGCACTGTTCATCATCCTCTTCCTTAATCATCATCATTGATTTATCATTATCATATTTATTCATTACTGCTGAAACAGTAGTAGAAATAGAAGAAAAACAGCAGCAACTTCGTGAGCTGGAATTCGAAGAAAAACAGAAAAATAGAAAGTTTCGATCGAAGCAGTAGTAGTCGATCAATTTAATAAGTGGGTTTCGTGTTTTTCGATCAAGAAAATGAGTAACAGCAGCAGCGGTCATCCTCACCCTTTAACAAGTACTAACAGGAGCATACTGTACTGTAGCTGAGAGAAAAAAATATAGCGCAGGTGCAGCAAGTAGCCGTGAATGGAGATTGATGGTTTGTGATAGAGGATTTCAAGGTGGTGGTCGATTTAAATAAATATAGAAAACGGGTAGTGATGGTGATTAAACGGGATAGAGATCTATGGTGGATAAAAATGGTGATCATGGTGACAGTGGTGATGGTTTCGAAAGGTGGTTAAGGAGTTGGTGATCGTAAGAGGTGAACAAAAGATGGTGTTTGGTTTAATCAAATACAAAACCGGATACAGTAACAATGAGTAACAGAGAAATGATGTAGGTTTTGATCGAAAACAAGAAGGAAACAAGTGGGTTTGTTATTTAGAGGTAATACTCTGAATATGTACATATGTGTTGTGCGTGGATATATATATATACTACAAGTTAAATTAGAATATATGATAAAGGAAAACAGTAACATTCATTATAATAATATGAATATTGAATCATATATATAAAACGTGTGAATAAGGAATTAAATTCTGCCGACAGTTTATCCCGCATAATTATATCGTGTCCAATGCTAAACAGCTAACGTATAAAAGTGTTCCTAAAAATCCCAATTTTTTTTAGATTAATTATATTTAATCATTTCACTCATTACTTGTTTGAAACCTGATCAAAAAGGTTCAATAATTATTTATTTTCTGTTTCGATTTATATGTACGGGGTACTAATATTTAAACTAAAAGGGGTAAAAATATTTTTAATAAATCTAAACTTTACATAACTTAATTATGGACCAATATTTAATTCCAACCTTTCATAAGTTCGAGTCATGAACTTGTTTAATATCGTCCATAAAATTTGACCTGTCATTCGAGCTCGATCCCAACTAAAAATTAAATATTTTTAAAATTAATAAAATAGATTCTAAATATATTTTAAATAAAGTTAAAATTGATACAACCTATTTTTGGATCATCGTTTATTCTAAAATCACGTAAGTTCGAATTAAACTTTTCTAGTAATAAACGAAACGTTCAACAAGTATAATTATTTTTAATATGCTCTATACCTATCTTTATATTTATTTTTATATGTCTACACATTTATTTACAAATAATGGTTCGTGAATCATCGAGAATGGTCGAAGGTCAATGAACACATGAGCATAGTTCAAAGTTTTTGAGACTCAACATTACAGACTTGTCTTATCTTGTCAAAAATATAATATCGTATCGAGAGTTTGGTTTAAAATTAGTCGAAATTTTCCGGGTCGTTACACATGTAATCACCCATATTATCGTGAGGTCAATAAATCCTCAACTAACATCTCATTTGTCTATCAGACATCTCTTGAAAACTAAAGGTATTATGGTTACCTTTCGCAACTTGAAGCTGGTATTATCTCTAACAAACACCAGCCATACATTAAACTATGTAACTGAAATCTTTACGTACTTTACTCTATATTATCTGCCCTACTATTGTGACATGAACACTCAAGACTCTAATGAGCTCAACGACACATTTAATGCTGGTATATCATCATCTTTCCTTTTAAAGGAAAACTAGTCAAACGACACTCTTGTTATTCCTTGGAAAATCTCCGCATTTAATGCACTTTGTAAACGACTTATTAAGGTTAAGGATCATTTGATCAAACGTGTAAACAAAACAATATACTTATTGTTAACACTCATCGGAATTCACGAAAGGGCCCGATTGTACCAGGAAACGTGAAAATCAAACTCTATTGTTAAAATCCATTGGGATTCGCGTAGAAGCCCCTAACATACATGGGAACACGAAGATCAAATGATACGGAAATACCCCCATCCCTTCTCAACTGCTAAGACAAACGAGGAATCTAGCTAAAACTTCGGGACGAAGTTTCTAATAACGGGGAGGTACTATAACGGCCCTCATTTTTACATTCTATATTTTTCATATTAATTGCCCAACAATATAATTAAAAACTTAACGATTTAACTTTAGTCAATAATTGTTAAGTATTAAAAATTATAAAACATATTAATTAACTTTGTGTAATAATTTACAAGTTAATAAAAGACGGAAATAATAAGCTAATTAATTTTCGTGAACAAAAGGTAATAAACTAAAGCTTAATGTATATAACTTAATTAATCTTAAACAAGATTGGAATTAAATAAGCTAATTTAAAGTGCAAGGGCTAAAACAAAAATTTCTAATCCATCCCTTAAAAGCCCTAGCTGAATTTTTTTTTTTTTAAATAAAGGAAATGCCCAAAATACCCTCCAAAAATCGGTTCCCATATCACCTCCTCATTCCCTAACTTGTTCCCTAAGTAAAACTTAACATAAACCTAATTCTAGAATTCTCTAAACTCTCCTATAAATAGGGACCTAGGCTAGAGCTAATCTTGTACTAAATTAATATCACAATTCTCTCTCAAAAATCTCTCCCTTCTCTCCCTTTTGTAGATTTCGGACAAGAAGGAAAAACCACCACCACCATCGAAATCTTCATCATCGTCTTCAAGATCTTCAAGTGATCTTCAAGTTTGTTCATCATGTTCTTCGCGTTCTTCAAAGATCTTCAAGGTGTTCTTCGATCTTCAAGTGTTTGATCTTCATCTTCAAGTCATCGTTATTTTCTTGATAATCTTCATCATCGTTCATCAAGGTAAAAACCCTAGATCCAAAACTCTTAAATCTTACTTTCAATTCATGTTTATATTCATAATTATTCATGCATGATCTTAACATCTATATTGTTCATGTAAAATAAAATAAAATATATACATATACACATACACCTACGGTTTAAGAAAAAAAAGAATTTTTTTTGTTTGATCTTTAAACCCTAGAAGATTGTTAGAAGATTTGTTAATGTTTAAAAAAGGTAACAAGATATATACATACTATAAATAGATACACCATGCATATATGTAAATATATATATATATATATATATATATATATATATATATATATATATATATATATATATGTATATATATGTATATATATATATGTATGTATGTATATATATGTATATATGTATATATATGTATATATATATATGTATATATATATATATATATATATATATATATATATATATATATATATATATATATATATATATATGGCCGAATATATATATATATAAAAAATAAAAAAAATAAAAAAATTATCTATATATATACATATACACGATATATATATATTAAAACCCTAATTAAACTTAAACCCTATTTAAACTTAAACCCTAAAACATTAATTAAAATCCTAATCATTAAATACTACTTTAATTAATTAAACTTAATTAATTAATGAAACCCTAATACTACTTATATACTTACACTACTATTTAACACTTATACACTTATACTATTACTAACACTTATAACATACTACTTATATTATAACACTATTATTAAGTTAATAGCATACGATTAATATAATCAATCAAGATAAAAATATTGGATATATATAGATCATTTAACTTTCTTGACGAATGGTGTCGACGAAACTCTAGACGGAAGGGTTTGGATTTTCCGATTTAAAGGATCCTATAGCTCAAACCCCTAGACCTGAAATGGCCATTCGAAGGGAAAGGGTATGATTGGAAGTATATCTAACATTAAAACTTTCCTAAAAGAGAAACACTCTTAAATAGAAACTTTCTAATTATAGAAACTTACTAAAATAAGAAACTTACTAAAAATGGAAACTTAGTAAGACAAAATACACTTAAGCACTTACATACTTAAAATTAAACTTGGGAAAAACATTTAACTACTCTTAAATGTCAATAGGTTGACTTTCTGCTTACGTTCATCCAAATTTGCTATTTCGAGGAATAACCATCTCTCTCTACTTACTAAGGTGAACTCATAGCCCCACTTACTATTGCGCAATTTATTTTAACTTATTTGGGGTGAGACACATGCTGCTTTTACTATTTACAATTTAGACACAAGTATCAACTGATAAACTATGTTATACCCGACTATGTCAGACTAAGTCCCTACAGTGATATTTTTAATTGCCCGTTAAATGCATTCTTAATTATTGGGGGTAGGCCTATCGGGAGTAACGTCCCCGATACATTTGACTAAGTCTTTGTATTACTTAATAATGAAATTAAACTGACAAGTATAGACACAACTTGTCATTGGGGAAAACTTTGAACGTTTAGTCTAAATATCACGAACTGGCATAACTTTTTGATCCCTGCGAGATCAACTTTTAAAGATCTTTGTGATCTTCTTTGACAACTAAAGATCTGGGTGATCTACTTTTGAAAACAAAATCTTGTGATCTAAAAACAACGATAACTACTTTTGTTAAACCTATGATTTCACTCAACATTTTTGGTTGACACTTTAGCATGTTTGTCTCAGGTGCTGATTGATCAAGCTTACTTACTTACTACTTATGTGATGCTACTTGGAATTAGGATCAAGAGATATCGCATTTATTATTTCTGCATTTGAAACATTTACTTTATTGTAATTTCCATCATTGTAACGACATTTCATTTTCCGCTGCGTACTCAATAAAGTTTGTTTTTCTCATATAGTATTGTTCTCGCATTATAATATGTTGGTTTATTTGATATTAGTGATGTTTCCTTCCAGACCCTATCTGGAGGTCGCCACAATGTTACTACGAATTAGGTTTCAACATCTGATCGCTCATCAAGTTAAAAAAAGAAATAGCAAACCGTAACATCCAAGATGTTGTGATAATGCTGGTGATATGCATTTTATTCGAATATTATCGATAAGAATGAAAACCTGATTACGAAGAATGTCGAGATGATGATTAAAGAGGTTACTGATGTTGTTTTGTTCACTTACGCCACATTAGTTTTTTATTTGAAATATGATTTATAATTATTGTCGTTACTATTGTTTAGATTACACAGGGGGTTTTGTAACATCCCGCCTTTTTTCGTTTACTTTCCGTTTAACTATTTTAAAGTCCGTTATATAATTATAACATCTTCCGTTAATACTCGCTTTTAAAAATATTTCGTTTACGTAATTCACGCACCCGCTTGAAACTTGAGGGACTAAACTTGCCAAAGGATAAAAGGTCTGACTAGGTCAACTAGTCAAACCCTTCTCCTCCACTCATCCATTCACCTCATTTTTCTAACTTTTGATACTTCCATTTTCTCTCAACTCACTCAATAAAATTCATCATTTAAATCCGATCTAGCAAGTGTTCTTCAAAACAAATTACGTATTTGGAATCCTTGCATCTTCCTCTTCAATTCCATACCGATTTCATCAAATTTGGGTAACTTTCAAAAAATCAGTAGATTTTTTGTTCTTGATGTTTTTAACTTATAAAAGTTTTAATTAGTGTCTATGGCTCAAGTCTAACATGAATATATGATTTATATACTTGATCTTGTTATTTTGATGTAACTAGCTTAAACTTGAAATGGGTGTGTTTGATTTTAAGATTTGGTTGCTTAAATGTTGTTAGATGTTAAAAGTGCATGTATTAAATGTGTTACTAGCATCACTAGCTTCAATTTGATGTATAGGTTGATTAAGAACACTTCATTAGCATGATTATTAATTTTGTGATTTTGGGTTAGGGTTTGATAGAAATAAAATGGAATTTAAATGCATTGAATGCTTTGCAAGGTTAATTGTAAGTGTTTATTAGCATTGTATGCATGATTAACTACAAAACGGCGTATTATATGTATGCATTTATTTCCCGAATCATAAATGTGCATTTATGAACTTGAAAGCATTAATGGTGGGCATTTAATGAGCTTCCAACTTGGTTTTGTTTATTGTAAATGATGTTTTTGATTGATGAAATGTGTTTAGTTGTGTTCCTCGTCAAATTACCTTTCCAACGATGTACGACATGCATTTTGAATGTTTTCGGTTCATAAGTTACGATAATTTGAGTTTTGGTTCAAGACTTGGACGAATTCAGCAGACCAGCAGATCCGGAATCAGACCCAGGGTAATGTCGCGGCGCGACCATCCCATGTCGCGGCGCGACATTTGCCGTGTTTCAGAATCTGTCCCACTTGGCACTTTTACGAAAAATGTTTGCTATGCTATGGACCTTCGATTCAAATGTAACTTGTTCCAACATGCTTATATATGATTAAAAACCTCAGAAAAATAGTTCGGGACCCGACCCGAACATGTTGACTTTTTCGTTGACTTTGACCCGACCAAAGTTGACTTTTAATCAAACTTAACCAAATGTTTGTGCAACCATTCTAACATGCTTTTATACTTGTATCTTGCATGAAACTTGACGATTTGATTCACATGCTATATAATCGAGTCGTAATGAGCCATAGGACTAATTGAACAACTTTGACCAATCATGTTTACCGCTATTGATACAACCTACTTGTTTAGGTCAAGACTAGCAATTGTCCTTGCACACGTTTACTTGTGAAGTACTTTATTACTCGTGCACTCAAGGTGAGATCATAGTCCCACTTTTACTCTTTTAAACTTACATTTGGGATGAGAAAACATAAACGTTTCATTTTACAAAGTGAACACAAGTACGAAAACAAACATTCTACATACGAGCTAGAACAAGATCCTCAATTCGATTATCATTAGTTACACTTGCCGGGTGTAAGCGAGAACTTATGTTGTATGGCCATATGGGTTTGACAAACCCTCATTCGGACGGTTTGCTACCGTCTACGGATGAAATATATTTTCGAGAAACAGTGTATGTTCTAATACTATTGTGATGGGGTTCTATGGATGGAAAGTTAAGCCTTGATAATTGGGTGCTCGTGATAACAAATTTTAGAATGGTTTACTATTATTTCAATGTTATAAATCTTGTGGTTCATTTGTACTTACTTACTTACCTAAACCTATGATTTCACCAACGTTTTCGTTGACAGATTTCTATGTTTTTCTCAGGTCCTTGAACGTTTTATGATACATGCTTCCGCTCATTATTTTTGATACTTGCATTGGATGTCGAGTATATATGCATGCATGGAGCGTCTTTTGGCTACTTATAAATTGTGTCGCATAGGTTTCATTTGTATTTATAACGTTGTAACGTAACTTGTGGTTGAACTATTCTTGTAAACTTTGAAACAATATTTACATTTGAAATGAATGCGACATACTTTTGGTCAAACGTTATTTTAAAGACTTACGACCACGTAATGGGACCTAAGTAGACTGCGCCGTCAATGCCGATTTTGTCGGGTCGCTATAGTTTTTGAACAAAATTTTAATCTAGAGGGTTAAAGCTCATTACACATTTATAATTTTTGTCTTCCTTTTTATTTGGATTAATGCAGGCGTTGCGAGGTTGAGAAATATACTGATAATGTAAGTGCATGAAAGGTGTTTGTTGAATTAAAGTAAGTTTTAGTTAAACAAGATCTATTAGAGTATTAATCGAAAAGTTTTTCTACACAATTTTTAGCTGTATGAGAGTTTATGAAGTTTAGTTGCGACATTGTGTATTAATTCTGTTATCATCTCATTGTCTAGATTTTCAGTGTTTATTCATTTTGCACCGAAGGATGCTAAACAGTTCATGGAAGTGACAATGATTCCATAATGGCTTATAACTTGAAGGTACATGCACTCAGTGGGCATTCTAATCTATATTGTGCATCACATATTAATGTTCAGAAGTATATGTGCCAGTTGTCTCATTTTTGGTATCTATTTATGTCACTCATCTTGATCACGCCATTTGGTAATTGTTACATGTCCTCAGATTGATGATTCAAGGTGTTAATTTGGTCAGCAATTCGGTTTAATACATACTTATTACATGTCTCCAGATTGATGATTCAAGGTATTAAATTGGTTAGCAAGTCGAGTTAAAAACAATTATACAAAATAATGTGCAACTACAAGCTATGTGAACATGGTAATATTCACCCATTTACTAATTTATCATGCTTAGTTTATGCAATTAGCTTTTTAGATGTTAGTAATAAATTTTGTTTTGTACTATTTTAGTAAAGGTATGTTAACATATAGAAGTTGATTTATATTGATAAATATGGTCTAATCCAGTCAAATTCACATCAAAATATAGTATAATGAGTTGTTGACTATAAGAATTTGATTATTATATGATTTTAAAAGTTTATATAAATGTTTGAGTTATGATTTGTCTGCTTAGGTAATGTACATGAGAAGAAGTGTAAGGAGAGGGGCTTTGGATCTTATATACAAGGTTCTGAAAGTTTTTAAAGTTGTAAGTATGCTTGATATAATGCTGGGTATTATTCTGTTACGTGTGTAGTACAAATTAAGTTCAAGATTATTCCAAAGTTGACTTGGTTATTTATTGGTTTTCATTTCACTTATAATTAGCTTTAGTACAATATTTAATTTCTAATCTTTGATGAATAGATTTGCATAATCAACATTCTTCATCATATCTGATTCACTCAATAAGAAAATACATTTTAGATAAACCTGCCCTTTTCTCCTTTTTAGTCCTTGTACACTTGATCCATGAACTGCATGTGCTCCTCTTAAAGACCTAAGAAGCTATTTCTATGGTTCCACTTGATTTTTCTTTATCATAAGTGAAACTTATAGATGTTAATGAATGTGCAATCTGTAATATAGTTCTTCAATCTTAGATATAGTAAGATGGATGATAAGACTTGAAAATATTTAGTCTACAACTTTATTACTCAAAATGTGATTTAGGTATTTCTATAAGTGGGTGTTGGTTTCATCTTCCTTTAAGATGGAGTGATGTTGAAGTTCTCTTATGTGAAAATGATGTTGCCTGATTGTTTGAAATGTTCTTCTTAATTAAGGGTTTTAACAAACATATTTTAACATAAAAAAAGTTCAATAAAAGTAGAAACTATGGAGGATTTTATTGGGTAAGTTGAATATTGATTATCATCTCTATTCTTAGTTCTTCTGCAGTTAAATGAGATTATCGAGTATCGTATACTTCAATGAAATTCGTGTAGGTAATCTATGATGTTTTGTAAAAATATCTTTTTAAATTGATAAAATTTGTGTGTATTTTAATATATTATTAGTTAAAATGGTGCAGGTCTTGAAGAAAATTTGTGTGTATTTTTTGAATTGATGGAATATAATTGTTCGAGGGTTGAAAGATGGGCAAGTTTTAGCTTGCATATGCACGAGACAGAAATCATATGGGCCCAAACTGGAGCGGAGTGGTACTTTTTGACCCGAAACATGCTTTTTTGACCTATCAGATGTTGTTTTGACCCAAAACATGTTGTATTTTAACCCGAAACATGTTTTTTTTTACCTATTAGATGTTTTGATCCCAAACATGCTGTATTTGACGAAAACATGTTGTTTTTACCTGAAACACGCTGTTTTTGACCCGAAACATGCATTTTTACCCAATACATGTTGTTTTTACCCATAAGATATTGTTGTGACTTAAAACATGCTGGTGTAAAAAATGACAAGGATTAAGTTTGCAGCCGTATATTTTTGAAATTTTTGTTCAGAATGATGAGGATTCTCAAGGGGTTGAAGACATTATGATGAAATCTGATGATGTTGTAGTTTCTACTTTCTACGCATAATAAAGATGATATGAGTTGTATGTGATGTGAGATCAAAATAATATTCTTGCCATTTTTTGAAAGTTGGTGTGATAATATGTGTTCAACTAGCTTTGACTAATAGAGGAGTCGAATGATGAACTGGAAATGTATGTTCATCAGGGCATTCTACGTGCATTGCTTTTGTGTAATATATGACTTAATTTTCATGATTTTTTTGTCAATCAAAATATGAAATTTTAATTATTTTATCTTTAATGTTTATATATCAATAATCGTTTAAACAAACCCGTAATTTCACAGATCTTTTCACTAGTTTATTAAAAGAAGTGATAACGTGTGCCCTTAATACATAACATAACATAAGAAGTATTAAATTCACTCAAAATATATAATTATAACATAATAAGCATTTAATAAACTCCCTATATTTCTATATGTGTATGCATATTAATCACGAATATTGTTATTCATGGAAATATTTTGTTTCTATAGTCGTTTCCTATCATATGCCATAGAGTATAGGTTACGCCTTGCAGGGCTCCGTTGGCAGCAATCCACCCTAGGACCGCCCACCTTCCGCCTTACCATGGTCGCCCTCCTTTGTTTCTTTGTCACGCACAATCCATGACAGAGTAATTGAAAGAAAAGGTAACATTCACTTCTACATTTAGTTTACATATTTGTACTATAAAATAAATAACTAATATAGTGGGTTCCAATTTATTTGAGGAAGTATGACATGATTGAGAGTGTTTAGTTATGAGTTAGTCCTGGTCAGGAAGTACTAATATAATGTCATACCCCGTCCAAAATCTTCCGAACGAATACAATAACATATGGTACCATCGCGATGAACGGACCTCTATATGCCTTGTGTAACATCCCGCCTTTTTCCATTTACTTTTCCGTTTAACTATTTAAGTTCCGTTATATGTTCATAACACATCTCGTTAATACGCGTTTGAATTATCTCGTTTAGGTAATTCCCGTACCCGGTTCCTAAGTTGAGGGACTAAAGTTGCCAAATGGAGAAAGAGATGACTAGGTCAACTAGTCAACTCTTTCCTCTCCATTCATTCTATCACCTCCCCCAAAATAATACTTCACCTTTTCCTCTCAAACCCTCAAACCTTCAATCATCATCTAAATTCGTTCAAGGAGGATTCGATCAAAACAAATTGCATATTTGAACTCCTCGTGATCTCCTCTTCGTTTCCATACCGATTTCATCAATTTTGGGTAACTTTCTAAAATCACTAATTCTTGTGTTCTTGAGATTTTTAAGTTATAAGGTTGTTAATTAGTGTCTATGGCTCGAGTCTAGTTTGGTTATATGATTTGTATGCTCGTTTTTGATATTTTGATGTAACTAGTTCATATTGAAAGAATGCTTGCTTAATCTTGAGTTTTAGGTGTTCATATGTTGTTGAATGATGAAAGTTCATGTTTTAATTGTGTTCCTAACATCACTAGCTTCAAATTGGTATGTAGGTTGACATGGATTAGTTTCATATGCAAGATTGTTGAATTTGTGATTTTGGATTAGGGTTTGATGAGCTTTACATGAACTTTTGATGCGTCAAATGCTATGAGTTATTGTTGTTAAGTGTTTTGTTGCAATGTGTGTTTGATTACCTTCGAAACGGCATAACGTACACGTAAATTGGTTGCCCGAATCATAAAATGCGTTTTTGGAACTTAAACTTTGATTATGAATGTTTAATTACAGTTTTTGGTTATTGTAAGTGGAAGTTTGATTGATGAAATGTACTTAGTTGTATTCCTCGTCAAAATACCCTTCCAACGATATATAATAGGCATTATAAGTGTTTGCGGGTCAAGAGTTGGGTTGGAAAAGGTTTTGGCTCGTGCATACTTTGGAAAAACAGAATCAGACCTGCACAGAGGGTGGCGCGGCGCGCCCCTACCCCGCGCGGCGCGCCGAATGGCCTGGACAGATTCTGTCCAATTTGGTCAATTTTCGAATAATGTTTGGCATGCTACGCACCTCCGATTAACATGTAACTTGGCCAACATGCTCATATATGATTTCTAAGATTAGAAAAATAGTTCGGAACCCGACCCGAACGTGTTGACTTTCGTTGACTTTGACCGACCAAAGTTTGACTTTTTGTCAAACTTAACCAAATGATTATGCAACCTTCCTAACTTATTTATATACTTGTATCTTGCATGAAACTTGGCAATTTGATTTCACATGCTAAATAATCGAGTCGTAACGAGCCATAGGACTAATTGAACATCTTTGACCTATCGTGTTTACCGTTATTGATACAACCTATTGTTTAGGTCAAGACTAGCATTGTTCTTTGCACACGTTTACTTGTTGAAGTACTTTACTACTTGTGCACTCAAGGTGAGATCATAGTCCCACTTTTACTCTTTTTGAACTTATATTTGGGATGAGAAAACATAAACGATTCTTTTGAACTAAGTGAACACAAGTACAGGAAAACAAACATTCTACATACGAGTTTAGAACAAAATCCTCAATTCGATTATCATTAGTTACACTTGCCGGGTGTAAGCGAGAACTTATGTTGTATGGATCCATATGGGTTTGACAAACCCTCATTCAAACGGTTCGCTACCGTTTACGAATGAAATATATTTTCGAGAAACAGTGTATGTTCTAGCACTAAGTGATGGGGTTCAATGGAAGGAAACGTTAAGCATTGATAATTGGGTGCTCGTGAAACAAACTTTTGGAATGTATTACTATTATTTCATTGATGCAAATCTTGTGGTTCACTTGTACTTACTTACTTAAACCTATGATTTCACCAACGTTTTCGTTGACAGATTTCTATGTTTTTCTCAGGTCCTTGAACGATACATGATACATGTTTCCGCTCATTATTTTGATACTTGCATTGGATGTCGAGTATACATGCATACATGGAGCGTCTTTTGGATACTTTTAAATTGTGTCGCATAAGTTTCAATTGTACTTAAACTTGGTATCGTAACTTGTGGTGGAACTATTCTTGTAAAACTTGAACAACCTTTACATTTGAAATGAATGCGACATATCTTTTGGTCAACGTTGTTTTAAAGACTTATGACCACGTAACGGGACCTAAGTAGACGGCGCCGTCAATGACGATTTGGTCGGGTCGCTACAGATGGTATCAGAGCGTTGGTTGTAGGGATTTAGAGTTCATTAGTGTCAACCCCGAGTCATAGGGTACATTGGTGAGTCTAGACTACAACCGGCATATAGACTTGAAGTAGGAATTACTTGACTACTTGTGCATTTATACTCGAACGCTTCTACTCACATCTACTCTTAGTTCATCTTAATCTCACGTTGTTTAATTTGATTGACACGCCACCTTGACTATATGAAATGGTGCCGAATGCACATATGAATCAGGGTAATATAATTTCCGGGATTATATTACGGTGACTCATATGAACGTTCCGACAATATGGCATAAAGAATTTAAGGCGAGTCAAGAGAAAAAAAAAAAAAAAAAAAAAAAAAAAAAAAAAAAAAAAAAAAAAAAAACTTCTCTTTATCGTTATTCTATATCACGGTTAGTATTATTGAGAATACTAATCAATGATATTCTTGTGTCTTGAAGGAACAATGGCTCCTCGTCGTGTACGCCGCAATGAAACTCCCGAACAAGCTCTCGAACGGATGATAGCTACCGCCGTAGATGCGGCCATGGCCGGCCACTCATCCAACAACAATAATAATAACAACCACAACAACAACAACAACAACAACAACAACAATGGAGCCGGAAACTCAAACGAGGGATGCTCCTATAAAGCTTTCATGGGGTGCAAACCTCACACTTTTGATGGAACCGGGGGACCGGTCGTGCTCACCCGATGGTTTGAGCAAACGGAAGCCGTCTTTAGCATAAGCGGTTGTCGGGACCAAGACAAGGTCAAATACTCCACTCACACTTTCTCCGGAATTGCTCTAACATGGTGGAACACCTATGTTCAATCGGTGGGTACCGATGAAGCTCATGCCCTCTCTTGGGCCGATCTAAAGGAAAAGATGATTGTTGAATATTTTCCGCGCGAAGAAACCCGAAAGCTTGAGGAAGAACTAAGAGCTTTGAAAGCGGTCGGAAACGACCTTAAAGCTTATAATCAACGCTTCGCCGAACTATCCTTGATGTGTCCTAATCTTGTTAATCCCGAATCTCAAAGGATTGAGCTCTACATGCTCGGTCTTCCAAAAAGCATCAAACAAGGGGTGATGTCATCCAAACCCACTACTCATCAAGCCGCTATGAACATGGCTCGCCAACTAATCGAAACGGTTGACGAAATCGTAGTTCTGGCACCTAAAGCCGAGGATAAATCGAGCGGCAACAAAAGAAAGTGGGAACCCTCCCAATCAAGCAACAACAATTTTGCTAAGAAGCCTTACACCTCCGACGGCAAGAAAGGTTATGCCGGGAACCTACCTCTTTGCAACAAATGCAACAAACATCACTTTGGCGAATGTAGTAAGATAATTTGCCACCGGTGCCAAGGAGTTGGTCATAAGGCCAACGATTGTAAAAGTGCCACTCCCGTCGCTCGAAAGTGGCCCAATGCACCAAAGACGGGCACTTGTTACGAATGTGGCCAAACGGGTCATTATAGAAATGCATGCCCGAAAAGGAAAGATAACACCAATACGCGCGGCCGAGCTTTCAACATCAACACCGAGGAAGCCCGGGATGACACTGAACTAGTCACGGGTACGTTTCTTCTCAACAATTCTTATGTCTCTTGCTTATTCGATTCGGGTGCCGATAAATGCTTTGTATCCAAGACTTTGACTCATTCTTTTAGCACTCCACCTCTTCCATTAGATACCACTTATACCATTGAAGTAGCTAACGGAAAACTATTAAGTGCCGACACATATTACCGGGGGTGTACGTTAAACATTTTGGGTAAGGAATTTGAAATTGACTTGATACCCATGGAACTAGGAAGCTTTGATGTAATAATCGGTATGAATTGGTTAGTCAAAACGAAATCTCACATTCTTTGTGATCTTAACGCAATCCGAATTCCTATCGAGAATGGTGAACCTTTGATTGTTTATGGCGATAAGAGTTGCACCAGACTCAACCTCGTTTCGTGCCTTAAAGTTAGAAAACTACTCCGTAAGGGTTGTTTTGCGATCCTTGCCCACGTTAAGAAAGTCGAGTCCGATGAGAAGCATATCGATGATGTGCCAATTGTTAGTGACTTTTCCGATGTATTTCCCGACGAATTGCCGGGTCTTCCACCTCATCGACCGGTTGAATTCCAAATCGATCTTATTCCGGGAGCCGCACCCGTAGCGCGTGCACCATATAGACTCGCTCCATCTGAAATGCAAGAATTGCAAAGTCAAATCCAAGAACTACTTGATCGAGGTTTTATCCAACCTAGCCATTCACCTTGGGGCGCTCCGATTTTGTTTGTTAAAAAGAAAGACGGATCCCTACGAATGTGCATTGATTATCGCGAACTAAATAAATTGACGGTTAAGAACCGATATCCTCTTCCTCGCATCGATGACCTCTTTGATCAACTACAAGGGTCTTGTGTATATTCGAAAATCGATCTCCGCTCGGGTTATCATCAATTGAGGGTTAAGGGGGAAGATGTCTCCAAAACCGCTTTCCGAACTCGTTATGGTAGTTATGAATTCCTTGTCATGCCATTTGGTCTCACTAACGCACCGGCGGTGTTCATGGATCTTATGAACCGCGTGTGCAAACCGTATCTCGATAAATTCGTTATTGTGTTCA
This sequence comes from Rutidosis leptorrhynchoides, assembly GCF_046630445.1. Lineage (NCBI taxonomy): Eukaryota > Viridiplantae > Streptophyta > Magnoliopsida > Asterales > Asteraceae > Rutidosis > Rutidosis leptorrhynchoides. The sequence goes on along the minus strand of NC_092335.1, from coordinate 147,667,424 downwards.
TCGATGACATATTGATCTATTCTAAAAATGAAAAAGAGCACGAACAACATCTCCGACTTGTGCTTGAACTTTTAAGACAAGAACAACTCTATGCCAAATTCTCCAAGTGTGAATTTTGGTTAAAGGAAGTTCAATTTCTTGGTCATGTTGTAAGTGACCAAGGTATTAAAGTCGATCCATCGAAAATCGAAGCCATTAGCAAATGGGAGACTCCTACTACTCCTACTCACATTCGTCAATTTTTGGGTCTCGCCGGGTACTATCGTAGATTCATCGAAAATTTCTCTTTGGTTGCACGTCCTCTAACCGCATTGACTCACAAGGGAAAGAAATTCATTTGGGCGACCGAACATGAATCCGCATTCCAAATCTTGAAAACGAAGCTAACCACCGCTCCTATCTTGTCACTTCCCGAAGGCAATGATGACTTTGTTGTATATTGTGATGCCTCGAAACATGGTTTTGGGTGTGTATTGATGCAACGAACGAAAGTCATTGCTTATGCTTCTCGACAACTCAAAATCCATGAACGAAACTACACGACGCATGATCTCGAACTCGGAGCCGTCGTCTTTGCACTTAAAATGTGGAGACACTATCTTTATGGAACCAAGAGTACTATCTTCACCGATCACAAAAGCCTTCAACACATTTTCGATCAAAAGCAACTAAACATGAGACAACGAAGGTGGATTGAAACCTTAAACGATTACGATTGCGAGCTTCGTTACCATCCCGGGAAGGCAAATGTAGTAGCCGATGCCTTAAGTCGAAAAGAAAGAGTGGTGCCTCTTCGTGTCCGAGCCTTAAACATCACCATCCACACAAACCTTAATAGCCAAATTCGGGTAGCCCAAGATGAGGCTCTCAAGGATGAAAACATCTCTCTCGAACACTTGAACGTCCTCACCTCTCGATTCGAAGTTAAAGAAACCGGACTCCGATATTTCGCCGGAAGGATTTGGGTGCCTAGTTATGGGGACCTACGAAGCCTTATTTTAGATGAAGCCCATAAGTCACGATACTCGATTCACCCCGGTGCCAATAAGATGTATCACGACCTTAAACAGCTATATTGGTGGCCGAATATCAAAAGGGAAGTAGCTACTTATGTTTCCAAGTGTTTGACATGTTCCAAAGTCAAAGCCGAACACCAAAGACCGTCCGGACTACTTCGACAACCCGAGATCCCGCAATGGAAGTGGGAAGGGATAACGATGGATTTTATCACCAAACTACCAAAAACGACGGGCGGTTATGATACCATTTGGGTTATTGTTGACCGTCTCACCAAATCCGCACACTTCCTTGCCATGAAAGAAACGGACAAAATGGAGAAACTTGCACAACTTTACATTAAGGAGATCGTAGCCCGACACGGTGTACCTTTATCGATTATCTCCGACCGAGATGGCCGTTTCGTTTCTAGATTTTGGCGTACATTGCAAGAAGCGTTGGGAACGCGTTTAGACATGAGCACCGCATATCATCCTCAAACCGATGGACAAAGCGAACGTACAATTCAAACCTTAGAGGACATGTTACGAGCTTGCGTGGTTGACTTCGGAAAAGCTTGGGACAAGCACTTACCTCTCGCCGAGTTCTCTTACAACAATAGTTATCACGCGAGTATTAAAGCCGCACCTTTTGAAGCGCTATATGGCCGCAAATGTCGTTCACCTCTTTGTTGGGCCGAGGTAGGCGACGTGCAAATCACCGGACCCGAACTCATTCACGAAACCACCGAGAAAATCGTTCAAATCCGAGATAGGCTTAGGACGGCCCGAAGTCGTCAAAAGAGCTATACCGATAAACGACGCAACGATCTTGAATTTCAAGTCGGTGACCGAGTAATGTTAAAAGTCGCACCTTGGAAGGGTGTAATCCGTTTTGGGAAACGCGGGAAGCTAAATCCGCGGTATATTGGTCCTTTCGAAATCTTGGAGCGTATTGGAACCGTTGCTTATCGTTTGGATCTTCCGCCTCAATTGAGCTCCGTTCATCCTACTTTCCATGTATCTAACTTGAAAAAGTGTCTTGCCGAACCCGATATCGTCATTCCTCTCGAGGAGCTTACCATTGATGACAAACTTCATTTTGTGGAGGAACCGGTTGAAATTGTGGACACCTCCGTCAAGACATTGAAACAAAGCCGAATCCCGATTGTTAAAGTCCGTTGGAACGCCAAAAGAGGACCCGAGTTTACTTGGGAAAGACAAGATCAAATGCAAAGGAAGTATCCTCATCTATTCGTGAATTCGGAAACGCAAGATCTCGAGGAAGAAACAACGACTACTACGCCTACTTAAATTTCGGGACGAAATTTCTTTTAAGGTGTAGGTAATGTAACATCCCGCCTTTTTCCATTTACTTTTCCGTTTAACTATTTAAGTTCCGTTATATGTTCATAACACATCTCGTTAATACGCGTTTGAATTATCTCGTTTAGGTAATTCCCGTACCCGGTTCCTAAGTTGAGGGACTAAAGTTGCCAAATGGAGAAAGAGATGACTAGGTCAACTAGTCAACTCTTTCCTCTCCATTCATTCTATCACCTCCCCCAAAATAATACTTCACCTTTTCCTCTCAAACCCTCAAACCTTCAATCATCATCTAAATTCGTTCAAGGAGGATTCGATCAAAACAAATTGCATATTTGAACTCCTCGTGATCTCCTCTTCGTTTCCATACCGATTTCATCAATTTTGGGTAACTTTCTAAAATCACTAATTCTTGTGTTCTTGAGATTTTTAAGTTATAAGGTTGTTAATTAGTGTCTATGGCTCGAGTCTAGTTTGGTTATATGATTTGTATGCTCGTTTTTGATATTTTGATGTAACTAGTTCATATTGAAAGAATGCTTGCTTAATCTTGAGTTTTAGGTGTTCATATGTTGTTGAATGATGAAAGTTCATGTTTTAATTGTGTTCCTAACATCACTAGCTTCAAATTGGTATGTAGGTTGACATGGATTAGTTTCATATGCAAGATTGTTGAATTTGTGATTTTGGATTAGGGTTTGATGAGCTTTACATGAACTTTTGATGCGTCAAATGCTATGAGTTATTGTTGTTAAGTGTTTTGTTGCAATGTGTGTTTGATTACCTTCGAAACGGCATAACGTACACGTAAATTGGTTGCCCGAATCATAAAATGCGTTTTTGGAACTTAAACTTTGATTATGAATGTTTAATTACAGTTTTTGGTTATTGTAAGTGGAAGTTTGATTGATGAAATGTACTTAGTTGTATTCCTCGTCAAAATACCCTTCCAACGATATATAATAGGCATTATAAGTGTTTGCGGGTCAAGAGTTGGGTTGGAAAAGGTTTTGGCTCGTGCATACTTTGGAAAAACAGAATCAGACCTGCACAGAGGGTGGCGCGGCGCGCCCCTACCCCGCGCGGCGCGCCGAATGGCCTGGACAGATTCTGTCCAATTTGGTCAATTTTCGAATAATGTTTGGCATGCTACGCACCTCCGATTAACATGTAACTTGGCCAACATGCTCATATATGATTTCTAAGATTAGAAAAATAGTTCGGAACCCGACCCGAACGTGTTGACTTTCGTTGACTTTGACCGACCAAAGTTTGACTTTTTGTCAAACTTAACCAAATGATTATGCAACCTTCCTAACTTATTTATATACTTGTATCTTGCATGAAACTTGGCAATTTGATTTCACATGCTAAATAATCGAGTCGTAACGAGCCATAGGACTAATTGAACATCTTTGACCTATCGTGTTTACCGTTATTGATACAACCTATTGTTTAGGTCAAGACTAGCATTGTTCTTTGCACACGTTTACTTGTTGAAGTACTTTACTACTTGTGCACTCAAGGTGAGATCATAGTCCCACTTTTACTCTTTTTGAACTTATATTTGGGATGAGAAAACATAAACGATTCTTTTGAACTAAGTGAACACAAGTACAGGAAAACAAACATTCTACATACGAGTTTAGAACAAAATCCTCAATTCGATTATCATTAGTTACACTTGCCGGGTGTAAGCGAGAACTTATGTTGTATGGATCCATATGGGTTTGACAAACCCTCATTCAAACGGTTCGCTACCGTTTACGAATGAAATATATTTTCGAGAAACAGTGTATGTTCTAGCACTAAGTGATGGGGTTCAATGGAAGGAAACGTTAAGCATTGATAATTGGGTGCTCGTGAAACAAACTTTTGGAATGTATTACTATTATTTCATTGATGCAAATCTTGTGGTTCACTTGTACTTACTTACTTAAACCTATGATTTCACCAACGTTTTCGTTGACAGATTTCTATGTTTTTCTCAGGTCCTTGAACGATACATGATACATGTTTCCGCTCATTATTTTGATACTTGCATTGGATGTCGAGTATACATGCATACATGGAGCGTCTTTTGGATACTTTTAAATTGTGTCGCATAAGTTTCAATTGTACTTAAACTTGGTATCGTAACTTGTGGTGGAACTATTCTTGTAAAACTTGAACAACCTTTACATTTGAAATGAATGCGACATATCTTTTGGTCAACGTTGTTTTAAAGACTTATGACCACGTAACGGGACCTAAGTAGACGGCGCCGTCAATGACGATTTGGTCGGGTCGCTACACCTTGAACGACTTCATGTAATGTCCTTAAAATGAGCTAATGCACAGCGGAAGAATTCTTTCAAACCTGAGAATAAACATGCTTTCAAGTGTCAACTAAAAGGGTTGGTGAGTTCATAGGTTTATCATAAAACAATAAAATTCATCATTTTGATAGACCACAAGATTTTCATTTAGAGATAAAGTTACTATCTCAAATCAGATATTTCAGAGATAAAGTTACTATCTCAAAACAGGTATTTCAGAGATAAAGTTACTATCTCAAAATCATTCTCTCGATACATAACATTCACATTTCTTTCATAGCTTTCAATTCTTAGCTTGGTAACCGACCTTAACATATAATGCGCATAATAATATCCCCAAATCAGAACATCTTGTCTGTATAATAATCATATCAACCTCGAAGTACTAAACACCACGCCCACTAGCTCTTCCGTCTAGTGAACATTCTGGGTGGGGGTGTCAAACCCGGTAGCTACCTTTAGGATTCGCGTGAATTAGGGCCATACCCGAATTCTAATTCTTAGGTTACCAAGCATAGGGGGAAAATATTCATATCAATTGTGGCAATCAGAACGTCCACATAATTCAATGGTGGCAATTATCACGTCCACATAATTCATTCGAGGAATGTTTTACTTGTGTCTATCTCGTCAAACATTTATAAATGCATTTCATGTATTCGCAGTTCAAAATATATTTCAAAAGCATTTAGTAAAGCAGTTGTAAAAATAGCGCATGTATTCTCAGTCCCAAAATGTAAAGAGTAAAAGGGAATCAAATGAACTCACCTAATGTATTTTGTAGTAAAAATACATATAACGACATTGAACAACTATAGGGTTGGCCTTGGATTCTCAAACCTATATTATTTGTATATACGTTAAAATGTATACTTGTAATTGAACAAATATATATATAATTATTAGTGATATAGTTTTTATATTAATGACTTATATATATATATATATATATATTTAATTGAATGTATTCATTTTATATGTTTTAATACATAAAGTGTTAATATAGTTTATTTATGTGTATTAAGTATATGTTCATATAAATATCATTTGTTTCTTAAATTATTGATTATACTAAGATAATGATATTAATACTAATTTAATAATAATAATAATAATAATAATAATAATAATAATAATAATAATAATAATAATAATAATAATAATAATAATAATAATAATAATAATAATAATAATAATAATAATAATAATAATAATAATAATAATAATAATACAAGAAATGATAATTTTTATGTAAAGTGCTAATTTTTATAATACTCATGATATTAGTAATTATGATACTACTAATAATATTCTTAGTAATAATACTAATTTTTAATAAGATGATAGATTTAAAATTAATGATACTTTTAGTTTTAATGATAACTATAACAGTGCTAATATTAATAATAACTATAAAATAATCATTTTTACTACTAGTGATATTAATTTTAGTAATAGTTCATTAAAAATGATACTCATAATAATAACTATGATAAGGTTAATAATAATACTTATATGCACAAAATGATATCAATAATAGTAATAATAATAATAGTCATGTTACGTATAACTTTGATAATAACTATAATACTAATAATAATAACAATGGTCAGTAATAATAATAATAATAATAATAATAATAATAATAATAATAATAATAATAATAATAATAATAATAATAATAATAATAATAATAATAATACTAGTCATAGTAATAATACTAATAATATTAATAATAATTCTAATACTTTATAAATACATAACAATAACAATAATAAATAGTAATAAAAGTAAAAGTAATAATAATAATAAAAGTTATACCTCAAAAGAAAAGAGTTTATAAAAAATATGGCATTGGCTGGGCTCAAACCCACAACCTCCTGCTCACCCAACATCACCTCAAACCATTCGACTGCCTCGATTTTCTGTTATAATACTTAAAGTAATTTTATTTAACCCAATGTAAATCTGTTACAATTTCTTCTTCACCCAAAATCCCAAGATCGACCATTGGATCACTGAACAAGTTTTCAAAACATATTTCGTTGGTTTTGGTAATTATTAATGGAACAAAATTGATCTTTAATGGTTGTTTAAAATAATTTGCAAACGAAAAAAAAAAAATATAACTGCTGTTGCAGTTCGCTGAAAAAAAAATATATGAACAATAATCGTGATTTTGATTTTTAGGAGGTTTTGGACCATTGTTACAACACAAACTTAGTTTTAAATTACGCATAGGATCTTTATCAATAGTTAATTTAATCTGAAACATCAAAATTAACCCAAATTTTACCAAGAACAATTTCTTTGACTTTCTGAATCCAAACTTTGACTCCAAAATTTGGATTCGATAGATGAAATTGGACCTTGAGGATTTGCAGGTAGTTTAAACGAAGGTTTCCTAACTTATCTGCATTTACACATTTAAAGTTTCATTTAAAATCGTGGTTTTGACAAAAAAAAATAAGAACAGAGGTCGACCTTCAATTCATCTGTTTCAATTTCGATTTTTAGTGAGTAAAGGGTTGTATGAGTAGTTGAATAAATTGGTGTAGCTCTGTGAATGAGTGTGTTGAAAATTTAATAACAATGTGTCAATTTGTACAGTTATTGGACGACAGATAGAATCAAAGAACAGAAGGGAAAAATAAAAAAAAATAAAAAAAAATAAAAGTTTTTGTATCTATCTGTAACAGAATTTGGATTCATGCTAGTGTTTGGAATCGTTTGTAATCAATCAGAGACAGTAAATCGCATATATAACAGTTAGACAGCTATGTGTAACAGATTGAATCTCTTTTTCCTAAATTTTAAATATAAAACTTAATTTTAATAATATTAATCCTAGTAATAAATAATAATAATACTGAATATTATTAATAATAATAACATAATAATAAAGGTAAAATGATAAGTGTAATGAAAATGTTGATAATAATAATATTATTAATGATAATCATCATAATACTTAATTATAATAATATTAATATTATTAATGATAATAATAATATGTGTACTAACAATACTATAATAATTTATATATCACGAAATCATATTTAGATTATATATTTAAAATAATAATATTAATAACACTAGTATTGATTTTACTTATGAGTGTAGTAATATTATTATTATAACAACTATATTTATAATTTAATATATTGGTATTACATTTTATTGATTATATGATATAACTATATAATATCTATTATGTAATAACTTATTTTGAGTATTAAATTCTTATACATTTTAATACATATATATTGTTCATATAATAATTGTGTACAGAAATTTTATATATTTATATGTAGGTTTATTTTAATAACTTAATTATTTTATATATTATTTTACATATTTAATTCAAATGATTAAATTGTATTTTATTTTTAAATTAATATACATATACTTATATTTATATATACATATTTATTTACAAACAATTGTTCGTGAATTGTCAGGTAGGGTCCAATGGATAGCTAAGTGCATGAAATTATATAAAACGTCAATTTACTTAACTTGTCGATATTCATCTTCTAAGTTTTCTACATTCCATATTTTCACCTTTTCATTAAATAATATGAAAGTTAAATAGCTACCTTATCAAAAGTCACGAGTAAATTATTGTAAAACATGTATTGGAAATCAGATAGGAATCTCCATTAATTTTTGTCTAGCTATCGTTAATTGGCATTTTGTTCTCATATGTAGATCACTTTACCATTTATTCCGAATATTGTTTAAAAGGACAGATTTCTCAATTCAAGGTGGACTTCATAACAGAGACTCATAATCATAATTCAATGTATCTGATAATTCATTCATATGATATTATCTTTTAATTCCGTCAATAACTATATTGAACAAGTATCGAAATAAACACATTTATGTAAAGTATTATATATCTAATACCTTGTTAACGTCTTCAATTACCAAGTATATATTATATATACATATCTATATACACATAAATGTTCGTGAATCGTCGAGCATAGTCAAAGGGTAATTGATTACATGAATATAGATTTCAAAACTTTCGAGACTCAACATTACAGATTTTTGCTTATCGTGTCGGAAACATATAAAGATAAAAGTTTAAATTTGATCAGAAATTTCCGGGTCATCATAGTACCTACCCGTTAAAGAAATTTCGTCCCGAAATTTGACTGAGGTCGTCATGGCTAACTATAAAATTGTTTTCATGACGAATATGAGTTGATGAATAGAGTTATATCATCATTGGGTAATATGGATAAAACAATTCGATTATTCGAAGAGCACGAATGAAGCTATCATAAAAGAGTGAAAAGTTTCATCTTAACTTTTGACGTAGTCATGGTGGATTTCCGAAATTCAAGGGATTTGGAGGAAATCTTCGTGATAAGATTTGATTCTTCGGTAATTAAGGAAATTAGGATCCTCTTTGATTAAATGTGATGATCTGTCTTGATTGCTTTGTCTGAGATTTCACTATAAATCCACCCTATTTGTTTCCTTATTTCCACAACTCGATTTGACTTGTCAAATTATCAGAAGTCACGAGAAAAGATAGAATTATCAAGAAAATATGCTCTTGATATGTTTATAGATTAGATAGAATGTAAGAGTCGTGTAAATGGCACATGATGATGGTACTGTGAATCATCACGTTCCATTAGAAACTCAGCATGAATTACTGTAATATAATCACGTTGATCAAGTGTCATTATATTATACTAACTCATGCATCAGTTCCCAACACTACTTCAAAACATTCATATTTTATATTCAAAGGTTCGCAGAATATAGAAACTAAAATAGTTTCCTTTTATGAGATAACACAGATAGCGTGGAGAGATAATTAATATCGTACAAGAATATTTATGAAGATATCTTCAGAAATATTGAGGATATTTACAATGAAAGATACGATAATATCTTGGAATGTTAAAACTAAATTGTGATGAGGAAATTCATTCACGATGATTTAGAGCGATTGAGGAGCAAGGTATTCGCTAATGACTTCAGCAGATATTGAATCATTTGGATTCTTTGAGGACAAGTTTATTCTTTGTGATTCATCCACAGCCTCCTTCATAGTTTTGCATAATCCGCTTTTCGGTACTAAATTTTCTATTGAGCGTTTCCAACACTCCATTCTTTATCATTATACTTTTGACCGTTAAGGTCGTTTACAGTTTTTGCTGCTTCATCAGCATTTTCAACCTTCAGAGTATTAATTCGTAGACTGGGTGCTTTTCAGAATTTCAGAATGGAAGATCATAATTCTAAATGTTTTATGTATACATATAACTGTTGATGTAGAAATGTTGCGAGATTCGAAATACTGATTGCTAATTCTCGGTAATTGATATAACAACTCTCGTTATAAGATGCTGATAAGTATATGATAGGGTTTTAATGAACAAATATAAATAATGATTCTTCGGAGAGACTTAAGTCAATGAATAGTGAAGTTGCTGGTAAGTTTAATGCTAATGTGGTGGAATATAAATGGTCCCCCGGTAACGATGATGAAAGGGTAATCTTTATAATAGTGTTTATTCGAATAAATAACTTGAAGTTGATTTGCTGGAGCTGTCATAAAATTGGCTAATTTGAAAATAAATTGCGTTGTTATTTTCGGAAATAACAATGCCAAAGAAGCTAGCGCAGATACGTGTTAAACATTTATACAGGTTCTGAGAATTTTTCAGGTGCATAACTATATGCGTAAGTCTTTTCTTCCGTAGATGAAGTGCGGTTGGTTCATCCTCTCGATTTAGGTGTTTTCAAGAATCACGAAAGGTTTGAACACAGATTGTAATCATCATGATACAAATGAGGTTTAAGATGAAAATCAAGTGGCAAACTTGAAGAATTGTTTAGTTTCATATGTTATAATCAATATTTTAATTCATTTTAATTGTCCACTGTTGGTGGTCCTCGGTTGATTAGTCCACAGTTAGCAAGGAACATTTAGCTAGGATTTTGCTAGCGTGGATTTTTAACAAAATTTCTCATAGTTAATTTGTTTGTTTCTAACAAATTTTATTCCGTCAAATGTTTTCTTAATTATGCCACTTGTTGGATTCTGATAGGTCAAAATCCAAATATGAAATTTGAATGGAAATGGTTATTCTGTGGTGAACGGATTCATATATCTGTGGATGTAAATAGGTTAGGAAATGACTGTTGAATCAGATTTGAAGAATGTACAATGCAACTTATTAATGTGAAATCTTAAATATTCCTCGGGTATTACCTACCCGTTAAAATATTTTCATTATTAACAGTTTGTATGAAAGAATTTTTAATCACAATCTTTATGAAAATATATATATACATATATATTTTCTTCAGATGTAATTATGGATTTAATGAGTCAATATAATATTAGACTCATTTTTTTTCGATTTGAGCTAGAATAAGTAATCTCTAAAACTATTAGGATCCACATATTCTTCACAGAATATTGATGAAGTTATGGATCAATACTTCATCGTTGATTATTAGGATCCACATATTCTTCGCAGAATATTAATGAAGTTATGGATCAATACTTCATTGTTCATTGCTGTTGGTACTCCTTGGTATCTATGGTGCGTATGATGTTGATGTTCGTGGAACAGATTGTGAAATTTAGGCTTGGAATGCGGATGTTGTTGTTGGTGGTACTGTTGGTGTCGATGTTGTTGCTGAATCTGGTACGTTTTGCACCATATTTTCTAAAGCCACTACTCGAGCGCGAAGTTTGTTGACTTCCTCTATTACTCCGGGATGATTGTCAGTCGGAACGAGCGGATGTATAAGGTTTTGAATTTGAGATAGTATATAATCATGGTGAGATATTCTGGAAATGAGAGAAAATGGTATTACGGACAGGTTCGCCGGTAAGTGCTTCAGGTTCTTCGCCAAGAAGGAAATTTTGTTGGTGGAACGGATCGTCTTCTTCTTGTCTCCAATGATTGAGTAGACTACAAACCCATCAGATGAATTGGGGATAGCTGATTGATTGATTCATTCTGGTGACGCTGCTTTCGGAGCTGGAGTGGGACTCCATATCGGAATCCGAGGGACTTGAACTAATGGTGGGTTCCATTGCGTACGATTGAATAAAAGATTTTTCGATATGAAATAATTTTCGAATATCGGATGATATTCTAATTACATAGAATATCTATATATATAGAACAAAAGATTTTGTAGATTACGAAGGAATTTACGAAATATATCAGGCATAGTTTATGGTAACAGATACGCTAAGATATGGATTAGCAGATACGCTAAGATATGAATTTTGTCTATACACTATTCATGCAATCAATGCAGTAAGATGTGTCTAGACTAAGAATGATAAGCAGGTAATTTTTTTGACAAGAAATGATAAGCAAAATTTTTGACATGCAGACCAGGTTCAAGTCCAGACTTATTAATATAACCTAACAACTACTAGGTCGAAGTCCAGACTTCACTAATGCATCCTAACAACTAACTATTATACACACTAATGCAGACTCACTAATGCATCCTAACAACTACCTGTTAGACACACTAATGCAGACTCACTAATGCATCCTAACAATTACCTGTTAGACACACTAATGCAGACCTGGTTCGCTGATGGTTATGCGAGGTGTATATAAAATAGTTATTAATTTTTGCAGGAAATACTATTAAATACGATACAATTTTACACAAGATATTTATTTATTTATAGAATGGATATACTTAAACCTTGCTACAACACTTATAGGCAGTGTACCTAATCGTACAGTAGTGTAGTTTTTAGTAAGTCCGGTTCGTTCCACGGGGAATCTTTTTAAACAAAGCTTAACGCTATATTAGTTTACTTTTATAAAAATACAAATATATATATATAAGTAATATTATTATTATAAAGGGGGGTTTTTACCGTTTAATGACCGGTTTGTCGATTTTAAAACTTTAGTCGCAGTTAAAACCAAATAAATACAAGACTTTAAATTAAAGCATAAAGTAAATAACGATAATGAAATTGCGAATAATAAAAGTGCGATAAAATAAACTTGCGATAATTAAAAAGTACGATAATTAAAAGTGCAATTAAATATAATAACAATAAAAATGCGATAATTAGAAGTGCAATTAAATATAAAATAAAGGAAATTAAATATGAAATAAAAGAATTATGCTTATTTAAACTTCCGTAATCATGATGTTTGACGAGTTGATTTTAGTTTTATGCCCATGGGTTAATTGTCCTTTGTCCTGGATTATTTAATATGTCCATACGGATTTGTCCATAATAGTCCATCAGTCATAAATATAAAGAGCGAAAGACTTCGTCAAATTATTCTTATTCCCGAAGTCAAATATTCCAACTAATTGGGGATTCGAATTGTAACAAGGTTTTAATACTTTGTTTAATGAATACACCAGGTTATCGACTGCGTGTAAACCAAGGTTTTACTACTTTGTTAACAATTACACCAATTACCCTTGAATGTAATTCACCCCTGTTTCAACAAGTTTATTAACTATTAATCCAGTTCCGTATCCGGTAAAATGAATAATTATTGGTATTTATAGATATCCTTCCCACCGTACCCAGTCAAGCGTATGTGGTTATATATAAATACGTCAAATTATAAGTTTGTATATTAAATTAACAAGGTATTGTTTAGTTAATATAAAACCCATTAATAGCCCATAGTCTAATTTCCACAAGTGTCGTTCTTTTGTCCAAACCCCAATTATGGTACAAAGCCCAATTACCCAATTTTAGTAATTAGCCCAACATCATGATTACTTCGGATTAAATAAGCATAATAATAACTTAGCTACGAGACATTAATGTAAAAAGGTTAAACATAACTTACAATGATTAAAAATAGCGTAGCGTTACACGGACAGAATTTCGACTTACACCCTTACAACATTCGCTAACATACCCTTATTATTAGGATTAAAATTAAAATTAAAATATAAATTATAAATATATATATATATTTTACGTATGAATGAGGAGAAGAAAAAGATGAGTTTTTACGATCAGAATGCGCGAGTTTTATAGGGAGTTTCTGAAATTGGGGTTCCGCGACTCGCGGCCATTTTGGCCTTCAAACTCCACGAGTCGCGGAGTTTACTTTTACAGCTCACACAAGCTTGGCTTTTTGTTTACCGACGGTTTTAAATATAAATATAATATATTAAATAATTATAAGAATTATTTAAATATTATATTATATTTATGTGCATAGTTGACTTGTAATTTTTAGTCCGTTGCGTCGAGCATTGAGAGTTGACTCTGGTCCCGGTTCCGGATTTTCGAACGTCCTTGCGTACAATTTAATATCTTGTACTTTGCGTTTTGAATCTTGTACTCTTGTAATTTCGAGACGTTTCTTGTCAATAATTGGAACCTTTTTTTATTGTCTTTTGTACTTTTGAGCTTTTTGGTCGTTTGCGTCTTCAATTCGTCGAATCTGTCTTTTGTCTTCACCTTTTATTATTTAAACGAATATCACTTTTAAATAGAACAATTGCAACTAAAAGCTTGTCTTTCTTGAGGAATAATGCTATGAAATATATGTTCGTTTTTAGCATTATCAAATATTCCCACACTTGAGCGTTGCTTGTCCTCAAGCAATATCGTCTTGAAATACTAGAATCACTTCTTTATTCCTCACACTTTGTACATCAGTGATTTTCTATACGGCGGTATAAATAATGATAGTAATGATATGGTTTACAGTCCCACATGACTATAAAAATTTAGATCCATTAAGGAAATTTGATCTTTATGAAAACATTTGATCTTTTGAAAATTAAATCTAGTTTTTACCCTAGATAAGTTTTCCGGAATAACCCTTTACCGGTGTTTGCAAAATATTTTTGTGGGTTTGGTGGGTTTCAGATTTGAAAATTTTAGCTCAAAACTTATGGTTTTGTGTCACCCACTTGCTAACCTTGTATTTGGAAAGCAACACGTCCAGTTTACTTGTCCCGTATATTACTTTTCGGTAAACTACCGTCCGGTTGTAAGGGAAAGCGTTGAACAAGCAACTGTTAAGGCAATGTCCCCTGACATGCTTTTAATTATGGTCTATAACGTGTCGGACGCAATTACTATCCTTGGTAGGAGCAATAGTAAAGCTCACCCTTATAATTTTTCGGTCTGGCACAAGGTCCTGTCTTTGACCACTATGCAACCACCGTTCTTACGGTTGACACCCGATTTAGTTCAGGTGACCTAATGAATTCCAGGTGAATTCCTAGGATTTTACGTTCAATGGTAATGAACGCATTGAAAATAGGGTTTTCAGAAAACAAATCGGTTTGTAATTTTTGATCAAAATATTTTCTCGTTCAAGCTCGAGTTTAGATATCATTGAATTCCATGAGTTTGTAATTCTCAATCTTTAAGGTCAATCTCAAGGATTGAGTAATATCAGTCTTAAAAGCTGATTTTTAATCTTTAAGGAGATTATCCTTTCTGGGGATCTGATTCACTAGTCTTATCCAGCTAATTTGCATGGTGCCCCCCCATTGTACAAGATAAATCCTTCTAATGGTTAGGATAAATCTGACCACTTGGCGGCCCTGTTTAATGCTGAGGTCCGTGGATTTCCTGCTGATTTTAGTGATGACCTTTTTGGATTTTTCGTCAACCTACAGCTGGTCTGGACGACAACTTCATGACCTAAATCAAGAAGCGCGTGTCTTTTTCGGAAGACTTTACTTCCTTTTAATGATGGAATTGATTCATCGTGTAGATCCATCTTTCTTTTCTTTCATCGGGTAAAACAGTTTAGTTTAGTCCAAAGCAAAAGTATTTTCAGTTATTTGTTACAGATATATGTGACATATGTTTAAGATAACTTGGTAAATTTTCCCACACTTGGCTTTTATTTTCCTTTTTATCGTCCTCTATTCCATTTTAAATGAATTTTAACATTTTGGTTTGTTTCTCAATTTATGTCCTTTTTGAGGTAACAATAATTTCGGTGTTAAAACCTAGTTTTATCGTTCATAAATATGTATAAACATGATTTTGAGTTCATTTAATTGAAAATTTTGAAAAATTTTACTAGAATTGGGTAGTCAGTATATAAGACTAGGGCTGTTCTTTATTATCAGAGAGCACTAGATTCTAATACAACTACTGCTTTACTAGTATTTTTAATGGTAACCAAGTGTTTAAGATAAAAATTTTAAAATCCGAAAGAATTTAACCCCTTCCCACACTTAAGATCTTGCAATGCCCTCATTTGCAAGAAATCAGTAATAATTTAAATTATTGAGGGTGATTTGTGTGAAAATGATTAAATTTTTACCAAAGTTTCCAAATATATTGGCGTTTGTTTGCTGAATGATAAATGGTGCACATCATTTGTTCATTCCGTCTTGTTGTTATTTCACATATATTTTGCATCTTGTCGTCAAAATTAGTTGCTTTTGCTGAACTTAATGCCAGTCTTTGAAAATGCGTTGTTTTACCCTGTTGTGTACATAAGATAAACTGCAAACATATATACATATTTTTGAAGTTTGGTATATTACCCCACATTCAAAAATTATTAAAATCTAAGAATAAAAGTTAGAAAATTATAAAAACTATTACAATATTAACATAAGTATTAAACGTATTAATCATTACAAATTACAAAATAAAAAAAAATATAATAAGTAAACTAGGGATGATATTGATACCAATAGGGGTTCCAGGCATAACCATAGGTGCTATAGAATGCTTCGGCAGGGTTATGCGTAGGATACGGTGGCTGCATCTCTATAGACCAGGGAGGGAAGATGGGTTTCGGTGTAGGAATATAGTTTCTACCTATATGTTGGCAATGAGCTATGATTTAGTTCTGATGAACTTGCCAATCTTCAAATGCTCTCTGTCTAGCATTTTCGTACTCCTGAGAAGCTATAAACCTTTGCATTTCTTGCATCTCATTCCCCCCTCCTACATTACCTTGCTGTTGGTTTCTCTCAACCTGTGGATGTCTACCATGGTATGGTACTGCGGCGTTATTTCGCCTCTTCAAAACTTTCGCACCATGGTATACATTTAAACCTATAGTATCGCGGGGTTCTGGTTCTTCCACTAATAATCCCCCCGACTTATATCCACACAGAGATATTCACCAATCAAAGTAATAAAAATACCACCTCCTATTATGCTATGCGGTCTCATCCCCCGAACCATAGCTGATAAATAATAACCCACACAATACGGTATACTTACAGCGCTTTGTGGGTCTCGAATACACATATGGTAAAACAAATCTTGTTCATTTACCTTTTCCTTGTTCTTACCCCTTTGTGTAATCGAATTAGCTAAAAACCTATGAATCACTCTTAATTCGGCTCTATCTATATCCAAATAAGAGTAATTTCCCCCTTTGAAACGGTGATGGCTTGTCATTTGACTCCACACACCGTGTGTATCAAAATTTTCATCTATCTTTCTACCATTTAGTATCAATCCTCTACAATCGGCAGATGCTAACTCCTCAGGCGTATATATACGTAAAGCCTGAGCCATGTCTAGTAAACACATGTGGCGCATCGAACCGCCTAACAAAAATCTAATAAAAGATCGATCGGTTAAACTAGTTACCCGATCATTCAACTCTATACTACACAACAATTCTTCACACCATACTTTATATACAGGTATACGCATGGTGAATAAATGTACCCAGTCATTAAAAGTAGAATTACCATACCTCTGTACAAGTAATTCCCTAATTGGCCCGGCCAATTCTACAGCTTCTAAGGGTCCCCATTCTATGACCCTCGGTACCTCAACAACCTTAGAATGAAGAGTATGCAAACCCCTTTGATATTTTGGATAATCTATCCAAAGTCTGTCAAATCTCAGGTTCGGGTGCAACTCTTCCAAGTGCATATCAGAAAAGGTCATGACTGGATGAGGTATATCCTGCTTGTAGTAGTTATCCACCTCCTGTTGTTCCACATTCTCAGCAGGAGCATTGCGGGCTTGGGATGAAGATTCACCCCTTTCAGTCTGCAAAACACATCAAACACAATTTTTGTGCATCCAAATATGCATTAGTATCAGCAAAATCATCAATCAAAATAATTACAATGACATGATCAATTTATATCAAACTTAAGCTCATTTTCATATTTTCATCAAATCTACACTTTTTCAAATAAGCATATACGAAAATGTTCGTCAAGTTCATAAGCATTCAACTCAAATAACATGTCAAAATAATCATTACTAGCAATTAAACAAGTTTCAAATGGCATTATCTTTCAAAAATCAAGTTCATGAATTTTAGACTTGAAAAAGTCCACTTTAATTCTCAAAATCATGTTTAGGCTCAAAGTTTGGATCATTTAACTACCTAGACATGTTACACTACTTAATTTAGCAACAATTCATGACAAAAATCGGCCATAACCTGTTTATATCAAAAAGCCCCAAATTTACTCAAGAACACAAACCCTAGATTACTCTAAATTTGAAGTTTAAGGCTTCTAATCATGTTAAACAGCATCAATCTAGGTTATACAAGCATAATACATAAACAATTTAAGCATAATTACACTAAAAAGCATCAAAATCAAATTGGGGAAAAAATTGCTCAAGAACACAAATTTCGGATTAAATGGTGTTTAGGTGTAGAAATTTACCGTTTATCTTGAGTAATTACTTGATAGCATCCTTCTCAACATGATTTTAGTAAAAGATTTGGTGATTAAAGGTTAAAAATTGTGATTTTGGGGGTTTTTTTCGTGTTTTTGCGTCTGTTTTTCGCTGTGTTCTTCGCAGTATTTTTGTGGGGAGTGAACTGATCTGTTTTTTTTTACGTTTTATTTTTTTTCTGGGTTTTGGTCCCTCCGCGACTCGCGGGGATTTCCCCTTCAAACTCCGCGAGTCGTGGAGTTTGGTATTTTTTTTTTTATATAATCTTTAACTTATTAAAACAATTAATTAATTAATTTTAAAATTTTGTTTCCTTTGTTATTTAGGACGAGGTCGTTTCGGATCGATGTCCGAGTCCGTCCTTCGACAAAATTTTAAAATTTGTCTTTTTGTAGCGATTGTTTTAAAAGCTAAGATTTTTTTGTTTTTTTAATGTTTTTGACATACTTTAATTCAATAAGATTAAAATAATGATAATAAAAGTTCTCGTCCCTCCCTCGGGTAAAGCAATTTCGGTTCAAAGACCTAGTCTTCAACTTACGACGAATTTTAAAAATCATATTTTTAACTTAATGAGATAAAGTAAATTTTTGTTTTTAAATTCACACAATTTAAATATAAAATTCAAAATTAATATTAAAAATTCACACCAAACTTAAAACTTAAAATGCATAAAATTAAAAATTCATATTTTAAAAATTAAAAATTCATATTATAAATTCACACCAAACTTATATTAATTTTTCAAATATTTCAATTTTAAATATATTGTTTTTACAAAGTTTACAATATTAATTTAAGATTTATATATTAATTTTAAAAACATGGTAAAAATAAAATTAAAAATCTTTTTAGCTTTTTATCCCACTTTAATCAATCAAATATTATCAAAAATATGCGCCCCTCTTTTCGGTAAAGTAATTTCGGTTCCAAGACCTAATTTAACTCATGACGAATTTTTTGAAATATTTTGGGTTGATTGTTTAAAGATATTTATACCTTAAGAATAAACGTTAAATTTCGCAGTGATGTAATAAATTTTTGAATGATATCAATAATTTCGGTCGCCAAACCTAATTTTATTTAATACCAATTTAATACTTTATAGATAACAAATTAGCGTTTATCATCAAAAGGTTTAAAAATAAAAATAAATAAAATAAAAACTGTACAAACATACCTGTGAAATAGATTTCTTAGTTATATGATCTATCCCATTCATAAGATAGTCGGTTTAATTGGTTTTCCATAGCTACATAGGCGTAACCTCGAGCATTCAGTGTCTTTTCTTCTAAACATATGAACGATCCGTCTCTGCATAAAGTAACAAATTCGGTATTTGAATAGGTTTGATTATTTGAACATTTACCTCCATGTGACCATTTTCCGCATTTGTGACATCTTTCTAGGTGTCGTGCTCTTCTTTTCGCTGCGGATTTTGATTTTCCTTTACCAAATTGTAACTTATTATCTTCGTATCTGGATTCTTTTCTAACTCCGTCCATTCTTTCTCTGATTACTGATACTAATTCACTCGGGAGTATGTCATTATTACGTTTAGTGATCAAAGCGTGTAGCATTAGACCATGGTTTAGTTCACAGGCAGTCTTCATTTCGTAAAAACCTAAAAAAAATAAAAATTCAGAATGGGGGGAGAAGACTAGTTCTTTAGGGTCTGCTAGGGAAAGACCATTCGGGTTCCATTTTCGAGAACTACACGAAAACAGACAATCTAACTCTAACAGAAATACATAAACCCCTTTGATTCTCCCCACACTTAGTCAGCTGTGGTGTCAAAATTGTGATTAACATTATTTTCAATTGAATCATCAACAACTTGTATATCTTTGACTTTTACTTCAATCCATTTGTTGATTTCCTCCGTAACTTTCACAAATTCAACTAACATTGCCTTTTCTTTTGACGATAAATTGGATATTAATCGATTATATAACTTAAAGTTTCCTTTAATCTTAGCATCGTGAATCCTTTTATAAAGTTTCTTCGTTGAACTGTTAAAAATGGGTTCATCTAATTTCGTGTCATCAACGGCATTCTTTGTGATTGGATCATCATTAAGTGTTTCTTCATCTTCCCCACACTTATGCATTTTTATTGGTCTAACAATTTTGGTTTGTGGAGATCTAAACTTTCGGTTCACAAAGGTGATTGATGTATCACCATTCCTAAGTGTTATTCTACCTTCTCTTACATCAATGAATGCCTTGGTGGTTGCTAAAAATGGGCGACCTAAAATTAGAGGAATATCAAGGTTTTCCTCCATATTAATCACTATGAAGTTTGCAACAAAGGTCAAACTTCCCACGTTAACAAGTAAATTATTTGCTATTCCAACCGGGTGCTTAATGGTTTGGTCAAATGATTGAACACCTATTTTGGTTGGTTTTAATTTACCCATGCCTAATCTTTTGTATAAGGAAAGAGGCATAATATTTGCACTTGCTCCTAAATCTGCGAGTTCATTATATACAGCACCATCATTAAGTAAGCAAGAAATGATAAATTCACCCGGGTCTCCTGCTTTAGTAAGTCGAGTTGGTTTGTAAACCTTTTTCGGGTGTTCTTTCCTTGGTTCTTTCATTTCTATTTGAATTTCTTGTTCACATTTTTCTTCGTTTCTTGGAATGGGAGGTTTGTATAGGAATTCTTCTTCATCACTCAAATTTGAATCCTCCCTATATTCCAGTTTTGATTTTTCATATGTTGTTGATAACATATTTATGTTTTCATTTTGAAGGTTTTCTTGGGTGGTGAAATTATGATTAACTTCATTGTCAACTTCCATCGGACCATGTATGTAATGTTTAACTCTGTGACCATTAACTTTAAATTCAATCCCATTTGAATTTATCAATTCTATCATTCCGTATGGGAAAACTCTTTTGACTATGAATGGTCCAGACCATCTTGATTTCAATTTTCCAGGAAATAGCTTGAATCGTGAATTGAAAAGAAGAACTCTGTCTCCTTCCTTAAATTCTTTTGAACTTCTGATTCTTTTATCATGCCATTTCTTCGTTCTTTCTTTATAGATTAACGAATTATCGTATGCTTCATGTCTTAATTCTTCTAATTCATTTAGTTGACTTAATCGTAGACGTCCGGCTTCATGTAAATCAAGATTACATGTCTTTAAAGCCCAAAATGCTTTGTGTTCAATTTCTACTGGAAGATGACATGCTTTTCCATAAACAAGTCTAAAAGGTGTGGTTCCAATTGGAGTTTTGTAGGCTGTTCTAAAAGCCCAGAGTGCATCCTCCAATTTAATGGACCATTCCTTCGGATTTGATCCTACGATTTTCTCTAGAATACGTTTTAAGGCTCGGTTGGTATTTTCAACTTGTCCACTTGTTTGTGGATGATATGCGGTGGAGATTTTATGAGTTACTCCATATCTTTTAAGAACTTTCTCAAGTTGATTATTACAGAAATGAGTACCCCGATCACTTATTAAAGCTTTCGGTGTCCCAAACCTTGCAAAAAGACGTTTTAAAAAGTTGACTACAACTCGTGCATCGTTAGTTGGGAGAGCTTGTGCTTCCGCCCATTTAGATACATAATCAATGGCTACGAGTATATATATATTATTATGAGATTTTGGAAATGGACCCATAAAGTCAATACCCCAAATGTCAAATACTTCACATACTTGGATGACATTTTGTGGCATTTCATCACGTTGACTTATTTTTTCGGCCCTTTGACAAGCATCACAGGATTTGCAAAGAAGGTGTGCGTCTTTGTAAATTGTAGGCCAATAGAATCCAGCATCATAAACTTTTCTTGCTGTTAGTTGAGGCCCATAATGCCCTCCTGTTGGTCCTGTGTGACAATGGTTTAAAATTTTACTAGCTTCATCTCCAAATACACATCGGCGAATTATTCCATCGGGACAACTTTTAAACAGATGTGGATCTTCCCAAAAATAGTGTTTTATATCACTGAAGAATTTCTTTCGTCTTTGGTACGATAATCCTTTTTCAAGGAATCCACATACTAAATAGTTTGCATAGTCTGCAAACCATGGGATTTCATTATAATCTATCTTCAATAGATATTCATCAGGAAAGTTGTCTTGTATGGCCGATTCATTTAGAACTTCTAATTCGGGATTTTCAAGACGAGAAAGATGATCAGCGGCGAGATTTTCTGCTCCTCTTTTATCTCGGATTTCAATATCAAACTCTTGTAAGAGTAAGATCCAACGGATTAATCTTGGTTTAGCGTCTTGTTTTGAAAATAGGTATCTAAGAGCAGAATGGTCGGTATAAACCACCGTTTTTGCTAGAACGAGATATGATCGAAATTTGTCAAAAGCAAAGACAATAGCAAGGAGTTCTTTTTCAGTAGTTGTATAGTTCGTTTGTGCTCCTTGTAACGTCTTACTAGCATAATATATAGGTTGAAATCGTTTTTCAATCCTTTGTCCTAAAACGGCTCCCATTGTAAAATCACTAGCATCGCACATTAGTTCAAATGGTAGATTCCAATTTGGTGTTATCATGATCGGCGTATTAGTGAGTTTCTCTTTAAGAATATTAAAAGATTTGATACACTCATCTGAAAAGATGAATGGAGCATCTTTTTCTAGGAGTTTATTCATAGGAGTGGCAATTTTAGAAAAATCTTTTATGAAACGTCGGTAAAAATTGGCATGCCCTAGAAAACTCCGAACTCCTCTAACATTGGTGGGATGTGGAAGTTTAGCAATTACATCTACTTTAGCTCTATCCACTTCAATTCCTTCTTTTGAAATTTTATGTCCAAGAACGATGCCTTCTTTAACCATGAAATGACATTTCTCCCAATTAAGTACTAGATTTGATTGTTCGCATCTAATAAGCATTCGTTCAAGATTAACTAGACATGATTCAAATGTATCACCGAAGACTGAAAAGTCATCCATGAATACTTCCATGCATTCTTCTATCATGTCGTGAAAAATCGCCATCATACACCTTTGAAAGGTTGCAGGGGCGTTGCAAAGTCCAAATGGCATGCGTTTGTAAGCAAAAGTACCATAAGGGCACGTGAATATGGTTTTCTCTTGATCTTCGGGTGCTATTGGAATTTGAAAATATCCGAAAAATCCATCTAGAAAACAATAGTAACTATTTCCGGCTAATCTTTCCAACATTTGATCTATGAAAGGTAAGGGAAAGTGATCTTTTCTGGTGGCGTCATTTAATTTTCTATAATCAATACATACACGCCATCTTGTTACAGTCCTAGTAGGAATAAGCTCATTTTTCTCATTTGTAATGACAGTCATGCCACCCTTCTTAGGCACGCATTGAACTGGGCTTACCCATGGACTATCAGAGATTGGATAAATTAAACCTGCATCTAGCAGTTTAATAATCTCTTTCTTAACTACATCTTGCATATTAGGATTTAGTCTTCGTTGGCGTTGCACATACGTTTTATGACCTTCTTCCATAAGGATTTTATGTGTGCAATACGAAGGACTTATTCCTTTAATATCATGAATCTTCCATGCAATGGCTGGTTTATGAGCTTTCAACACAGAAATGAGTTGTGATTTCTCATTTTCAGTAAGAGAAGACGATATTATTACAGGTAATTCAGATTCACCATGTAAATAAGCGTATTCCAAATAGTTTGGAAGTGGCTTTAACTCTAATTTCGGAGGTTCTTCTATCGATGATTTATATCGATATCTGTCTTCTTTTTTTAGCATTTGAATTTCTTCTGTTGTTGGTTCATATCCATTAGCTATAAGTGTAGCTAACATTTCAGCTTCATCAATTGGTTCATTACCTTCTCCTAAAGAACATTCTCCTGTTCCTTGTAATTCTGGAAATTCTTCTAATAATTCTGCATGTGCATCTATAGTTTGAATATAATAACATGTATCATCTGCAGATTGTGGTTGTTGCATTGCTCTATCAACTGAAAAGGTAACACTCTCATCCTCTATACTTAGGGTCAATTTCTTACCGAACACGTCTATCATTGCTTTAGCCGTGTTTAAGAATGGTCTTCCTAATATGAGAGGAACTTGAGAATCTTCTTCCATGTCCAAAACAACAAAATCTACTGGAAATACTAAAGTACCAACTTTAACTAGCATGTTCTCCATTATCCCTCTAGGATATTTTATTGATCTATCGGCTAGTTGTATGCTTATTCTGGTTAGTTTTAATTCTCCAAGGTCTAGTTTAGCGTATAGTGAATACGGCATTAGATTTATACTAGCACCTAAGTCTGCCAATGCTTCTATTGAACTAAGACTACCCAGAAAACATGGAATTGTGAAACTTCCTGGATCAGATAGTTTTTCTGGTATCTTATTCAACAGCACTGCTGAACAATTAGCATTCATAGTAACAGCCGAGAGTTCTTCCATTTTCTTTCTATTTGAGATTAGATCTTTCAAAAATTTAGCATATCTAGGCATTCCTGAAATCACATCAATGAAAGGAAGATTTACATTTATCTGTTTAAACATATCCAAGAATTTGGATTGCTCGGCTTCAAGTTTCTCTTTCTTCATTTTACTCGGGTAAGGAAGTGGTGGTTGGTATGGTTTAACATAAGGTTTATCCTTAGCTGTGTTATTTTCATTAACCTTCTCAACTACCGGTTCTTTTTCCTTATCTTGATTAGGTTGTGGTTCTTGTGGAGTAGGAATAGTTTCATCAGAAGTTACAGGTATTTCCGGTGGTTTAAGTGTTGTACCACTTCTTGTGGTAATAGCTTTAGCTGTTTCATTCCGGGGGTTAGCATTTGTATCACTAGGTAGACTTCCCGGTTTTCTTTCACCTATTAACCTTGCTAGCTTACTTACTTCTTGTTCCAGATTTTGAATAGAAGCTTGTTGATTTCTAAATGCTTGAGCATTTTGTTCATTGGTTTGTTTCTGAGATGTGAAAAACTGCGTTTGAGTTTCAACTAGCTTCCTCATCATATCTTCTAAATTCGGCTTTTTATCATCTGTTTGTTGTGGTGGTTTGTTTTGAAAATTAGGTCTTTGCTGATTGTAATTATTATTAGATACTTGTTGATTGGTAGGACCTTGTTGGTTGTTGTATGGAATATTTCTGTTATAATTCTGGTTTTGATTGTAAATCGGTCTTGGCGGTTGATAATTATTCTGATAATTATTTCCAGGCCTTTGGTTTATGTATGAAATATTCTCTCTTTGTTCCATTGTTAATTCAATACTGAGACAATCTTTTGTCAAATGTGGTCCTCCACACTGCTCACAACTAATTCGTATTGAGTGAATATCTTTAGTCATCTTTTCCATTCGTCTCTCGACAGCATCTATCTTTGCGGAAATGGAATCTAAGTCATGGCTAGAATCGGCTCTAGCTGCTTTAGATGATCTAATGATGTCTTTTTCTTGGTGCCACTCATGTGAGTGGGAAGCAGTGTTACCAATAATTTTGTAAGCATCAGTTTCGGTTTTCTTCATAATAGAACCACCAGCTGCTATATCTATGTCTTTTCTTGTAGTGATGTCGCATCCTTGGTAGAATATTTGTACTATTTGACAGGTGTCTAAACCATGTTGCGGACATCCTCTTAATAACTTTCCATATCTTGTCCACGCCTCATATAGAGTTTCATTTGGCTTCTGTGTGAACGTAACAATTTCTGCTTGAAGTCTTACGGCTTTAGATGCCGGAAAGAATTGTTTAAGAAATTTGTCAACTAAAACGTCCCATGTATCGATCGCCCCTTCAGGTAACGATTCCAACCAATCTTTGGCTTCTCTCTTTAAAGTCCAGGGAAATAACATGAGATATATCTGGTCATCCTCCACTTCTCGGATTTTAAATAGTGTGCAGATCCTATTAAAGGTACGTAGATGTTCATTTGGATCTTCCTTCGGCGCACCACTAAATTGACATTGATTAGTCACCATGTGTAGAATTTGTCCTTTGATTTCATAATCTGGCGCATTAATGTCTGGATGAGTAATTACGTGACCTTGGCCAGTGCGTTTAGCTCTCATTCAGTCTTCCATACTTAAAGGTTCCAGATTTTCCATATTTGAATTTGTTGAATCGGAATCACTAGAGGATTCTGATTTAATGGTTCGTTCCTCAACAATCTCTGTTTGAATGATTGGTGGTTCCGGAGGAAAGTTTAGTGGTTCAGGATCTACGAATCATTCCTGAATATTCTCCGGATTCTCAATTGTGAGGTCGGGTTCAAAAATGGATTATCGGAAATTTGAACTGAAGTACTTGGTTGACTGGATGACGATTCTAAAGAAAAATCAACGGCGGTTATATTTGCTAAATGTCTTGATCTAGTTACAGGTGGTGAACGTACAAAAGGTGGTGATCGTCTTGCTCGGTGCATTCACTGAATATCCTATTAGTTTTTAAAAGGAAAGAAAAATTATAATAAGTTATCCAATTAATAGACTTTTCTGATTTTGCCCACTTTTTGAATAGCCAAAAGATGCAGCAGAGGGGCAGGATTCGTTTGGTCTCAATAAAATTGAGGACTGTTTGGCTCCAATAACCCGGTCCACGTACAAATCCAACTATTACTACGAACCAGAAAATTTTTATGTCTATCAATTTAACCACTTAAAATAAATTTTCGTAATTTTAAGAAATTTAGATAAGAAGTAGAATAAAAATCTATGTCCTAAAACTAGAATAGCGAGAAATAAGAAAGAAAAAGAGTTCGTCGAAAAAGGTCGAAAAAGAAAAATGGTTGAAAAATAAAAGGTGACGGAAAAATAAAAGAAACTTATAAAAATTAAAAATACTTGACTAACCTAACCTTATTACTACAACTAACTTAAAATTATAATCGCAAATTGAGATTACTAATTGGAATGATAATTGATACATAGTAAAAGGTGTCTAAAAATATTAAAGCTTACAGGAAAAACTATATCCCAAATGGAAATAACTTAAAAAGAAACTAAAACTTAAAAAGGCGTCGCAAAATTCTAAAGTACCTAAATATTAGTCTAAAGAAAAAGCACTTAAGGAATTCTACGGCAAAGACTAAAAATCTAGGAGTAAAAATAACTATGGCAAAAACTAAGTTTAAAACTAAATATGAGCTAAAAATACAAATATTACGTTAAAACGATTGAAAAGGGACAAAATATAAAAATATACAAAAAGTTGTAAAAATTACAATTTTTATAAAAATATTATTTTTATATTATTTATTTATTAAAACTATTAATTTTACAATTTAATAAAACTAATTAATACTAAATACATAAATTAAATAAAAAGTAAAAGTTAAAATAAAACTAATTATAATAATAATAATAATAATTAGGGTTAAATAATAATAATAATAATTAGGGTTAAATAATAATAATAATAATTAATTACCCCGTAATTAATTCAGTTTAGGGTTTCTGTCAGCGTGTCAGGTCCTCTCCGCGACTTGCGGTATTCGATGCAGCAAACCCCGCGACTCGCGGGGTTTCAAAATTCAACTGACAGGTTTTTAAAATTCGACGCGTTTTTCTTTATTTTATTTTATTTTTTTTTATTTTCTGTTTTTAATTTTTTTCTGTTTAAAAAAAATATGTGTATAATAAAAAACTTATATTTAAAACTTAAATAAAAATAGAATTACTTTATAATTTTATAAATAAAAATCTTAAAACTAGATTTATATATATATTTTTTTATATGTTTTTAAATAAAAACAAAATACTTAAATAAAACTTATATAAAAAATAAAGATACTTAAATAAAACTTAAATATTTAACAAAATCTTAAAAATACATAATTTTTTTTTCTTTTCTATTAGTGTTGCGCTTCCGGCGTTTAAGAAGGTCCCCGGTAGCGGCGCCAAAAATACTTGATGGTTATGCGAGGTGTATATAAAATAGTTATTAATTTTTGCAGGAAATACTATTAAATACGATACAATTTTACACAAGATATTTATTTATTTATAGAATGGATATACTTAAACCTTGCTACAACACTTATAGGCAGTGTACCTAATCGTACAGTAGTGTAGTTTTTAGTAAGTCCGGTTCGTTCCACGGGGAATCTTTTTAAACAAAGCTTAACGCTATATTAGTTTACTTTTATAAAAATACAAATATATATATAAGTAATATTATTATTATAAAGGGGGGTTTTTACCGTTTAATGACCGGTTTGTCGATTTTAAAACTTTAGTCGCAGTTAAAACCAAATAAATACAAGACTTTAAATTAATGCATAAAGTAAATAACGATAATGAAATTGCGAATAATAAAAGTGCGATAAAATAAACTTGCGATAATTAAAAAGTACGATAATTAAAAGTGCAATTAAATATAATAACAATAAAAATGCGATAATTAGAAGTGCAATTAAATATAAAATAAAGGAAATTAAATATGAAATAAAAGAATTATGCTTATTTAAACTTCCGTAATCATGATGTTTGACGAGTTGATTTTAGTTTTATGCCCATGGGTTAATTGTCCTTTGTCCTGGATTATTTAATATGTCCATACGGATTTGTCCATAATAGTCCATCAGTCATAAATATAAAGAGCGAAAGCCTTCGTCAAATTATTCTTATTCCCGAAGTCAAATATTCCAACTAATTGGGGATTCGAATTGTAACAAGGTTTTAATACTTTGTTTAATGAATACACCAGGTTATCGACTGCGTGTAAACCAAGGTTTTACTACTTTGTTAACAATTACACCAATTACCCTTGAATGTAATTCACCCCTGTTTCAACAAGTTTATTAACTATTAATCCAGTTCCGTATCCGGTAAAATGAATAATTATTGGTATTTATAGATATCCCGCCCACCGTACCCAGTCAAGCGTATGTGGTTATATATAAATACGTCAAATTATAAGTTTGTATATTAAATTAACAAGGTATTGTTTAGTTAATATAAAACCCATTAATAGCCCAGAGTCTAATTTCCACAAGTGTCGTTCTTTTGTCCAAACCCCAATTATGGTACAAAGCCCAATTACCCAATTTTAGTAATTATAGCCCAACATCATGATTACTTCGGATTAAATAAGCATAATAATAACTTAGCTACGAGACATTAATGTAAAAAGGTTGAACATAACTTACAATGATTAAAAATAGCGTAGCGTTACACGGACAGAATTTCGACTTACACCCTTACAACATTCGCTAACATACCCTTATTATTAGGATTAAAATTAAAATTAAAATATAAATTATAATATATATATATATATATATATATATATATATATATATATATATATATATATATATATATATATATATATATATATATATTACGTATGAATGAGGAGAAGAAAAAGATGAGTTTTTACGATCAGAATGCGCGAGCTTTATAGGGAGTTTCTGAAATTGGGGTTCCGCGACTCGCGGCCATTTTGGCCTTCAAACTCCGCGAGTCGCGGAGTTTACTTTTACAGCTCACACAAGCTTGGCTCTTTGTTTACCAACGGTTTTAAATATAAATATAATATATTAAATAATTATAAGAATTATTTAAATATTATATTATATTTATGTGCATAGTTGACTTGTAATTTTTAGTCCGTTGCGTAGAGCGTTGAGAGTTGACTCTGGTCCCGGTTCCGGATTTTCGAACGTCCTTGCGTACAATTTAATATCTTGTACTTTGCGTTTTGAATCTTGTACTCTTGTAATTTCGAGACGTTTCTTGTCAATAATTGGAACCTTTTTTTATTGTCTTTTGTACTTTTGAGCTTTTTGGTCGTTTGCGTCTTCAATTCGTCGAATCTATCTTTTGTCTTCACCTTTTATTATTTAAACGAATATCACTTTTAAATAGAACAATTGCAACTAAAAGCTTGTCTTTCTTGAGGAATAATGCTATGAAATATATGTTCGTTTTTAGCATTATCATTCGCTAAGACCACCGCTCTGATACCACATGTCATACCCCGTCCAAAATCTTCCGAACGAATACAATAACATATGGTACCATCGCGATGAACGGACCTCTATATGCCTTGAACGACTTCATGTAATGTCCTTAAAATGAGCTAATGCACAACGGAAGAATTCTTTCAAACCTGAGAATAAACATGCTTTCAAGTGTCAACCAAAAGGGTTGGTGAGTTCATAGGTTTATCATAAAACAATAAAATTCATCATTTTGATAGACCACAAGATTTTCATTTAGAGATAAAGTTACTATCTCAAATCAGATATTTCAGAGATAAAGTTACTATCTCAAAATAGGTATTTCAAAGATAAAGTTACTATCTCAAAATCATTCTCTCGATACATAACATTCACATTTCTTTCATAGCTTTCATAGCTTTCAATTCTTGGCTTGGTAACCGACCTTAACATATAATGCGCATAATAATATCCCCAAAACAGAACATCTTGTCTGTATAATAATCATATCAACCTCGAAGTACTAAACACCACGCCCACTAGCTCTTCCGTCTAGTGAACATTCTGGGTGGGGGTGTCAAACCCGGTAGCTACCTTTAGGATTCGCGTGAATTAGGGCCATACCCGAATTCTAATTCTTAGGTTACCAAGCATAGGGGAAAAATATTCATATCAATTGTGGCAATCAGAACGTCCACATAATTCAATGGTGGCAATTATCACGTCCACATAATTCATTCGAGGAATGTTTTACTTGTGTCTATCTCGTCAAACATTTATAAATGCATTTCATGTATTCGCAGTTTAAAATATATTTCAAAAGCATTTAGTAAAGCAGTTGTAAAAATAGCGCATGTATTCTCAGTCCAAAAATGTAAAGAGTAAAAGGGAATCAAATGAACTCACCTAATGTATTTTGTAGTAAAAATACATATAACGACATTGAACAAGTATAGGGTTGGCCTTGGATTCACAAACCTATATTATTTGTATATACGTTAAAACGTATACTTGTAATTGAACAAATATATATATTATTATTAGTGGTATAGTTTTTATATTAATGACTTATATATATTTAATTGAATGTATTCATTTTATATGTTTTAATACATAAAGTGTTAATATAGTTTATTTATGTGTATTAAGTATATGTTTATATAAATATCATTTGTTTCTTAAATTATTGATTATACTAAGATAATGATATTAATACTAATTTAATAATAATAATAATAATAATAATAATAATAATAATAATAATAATAATAATAATAATAATAATAATAATAATAATAATAATAATACAAGAAATGATAATTTTTATGTAAAGTGCTAATTTTTATAATACTCATTGTTAACACCTATTTCCTTATGAGGTAAGGCTTAGTATGTCAACAAGAGACTAGAAGTGATCTAGCTTTAGGAGGGCGGAGTGTTGCCGATTGATTTTTACCCTCGGGAAATAATCCCTGCAGACCCGGTTCACAAGTGTAGAAACTTGTGGGGTGGCTTAATCAATCTGTCGTCCGTAGAGCGTAAGAGTGCTAGCCGGATGACTTCTAGTGAGAGAAATTAGAGAGAGAAAGAGAAGTGAAGTCTCAGCTCTCAAAGTTGTCAGAATATCTGAACTTGTGTAAAATGACGACCCAAGGGGTCTATTTATAGTGTCAGATCTACCAGATTTGTTTGGGGACACGTGTCAAATGATGATACGTTCTGTTACATGTGCTCCGAAATTTATGATAAATGCGGCGCTGATGATGTAGCGTGAGGGTATGAAATAGTATTATTTTTACTAGGAAATACTACAAAATATGACACAAGTTTTATTAATTTACGGATGGGATATACCTAAACCTTGCTACAACACTATAGGCAGTGTACCTAATCGTAGAGTAGTGTAGTTTTTAGTAAGTCCGGTTCGTTCCACAGGGAGCTAGTGATTACGTACTATATTTTTATAAAACTATATTTATATAAATATATATATATATATAAGTAGTAATATTATTATAAAAGGGGGGTTTTTTACCGTTTAATGACCGGTTTGTCGATTTTATATTTTTAAGCGTAAAGATAAATGACAATAATTAAAGTGCGTAAAATAAATAAATGACGATAAATAAAATAACAATAAATAAAATTGCGATAGAATATGAAATAAAAGGATTATGCTTATTTAAACTTTCGTAATCATGATGTTTGACGTTTTGATTTTAATTAATTGTTACTCGGGTTAATTGTCCTTTGTCCTGGTTTATTTGATACCTATCTGGTTTTTGTCCATAATAGTCCATCGGTCATAAATATAAAGTGCGAGTGTCCTCGTCAAATTACCCTTATACCCGAAGTCAAATATTCCAACTAATTAAGGATTTAAACTGTGACGCAGTTATCACTTCTGTCAACAATTACACCAGTTATCACTGTATGTAATCTACCCCTGTTTTGATTAGATATGAATATTAATTTACCCACTTGATCAGTTTGAATAATCAATTACCCAACCCGAATAATTAATTAAATGATTATAATAGATTCCATATGAACGTCACTAAATAGGACAACCATAATCATTATTAATTATTAGGATAATTAATTTGAAGATAGGTTCGACAGACTCCAATGAGTTGTCACTCAATTAGACAATACCCCCCATCTATTAATAGTCAATAGTCCAATTTCCACAAGTGTTGGTCTTTTGCCCAAACCTTAATTATGGTACAAAGTTCAATAACCCCGTCTTAATATTTTAGCCCAACATCACGATTACTTCGGCTCAAATAAGCATAATAATAACTTAGTTACGAGACATTAATTTAAAAAGGAAGAACATAACTTACAGTGATTATTAATCGCGTAGCGTTACACGGACAGAGTTTCGACTTAAAACCCGTAAAATATTTCTTACAATAACCCAACTAAACCATAACTTTATTATTAAAATTAACTTATATTAAAATTATAATATAAATATATATTACATATTACAGAAGAGAGAAAGAAATATGAAGAAAGGTGTATCTAAATCATCGATTTAGATGGCCTTTTATAGGCAAATGATAAATTGAAATTTTCACTTATGACCCCTGAACTATGCTCAATTAACAACTTTTTATTATTTAATATTATTCTTATTATGAATTATTTAAATATTATATTATATTCTTGTGCATAGTTGACTTGTACTTTCAGCTCCGTTGCGTCGAGCGTTGAAAGTTGGTTCATGCCTCGGTTCCGGATTTTCGAACGCTCTTTCGTACTATTTTATATCGTGTACTTTGTGTTTTGCGTCTTGTACTCTTGTCATTTTTAGACGTTTCTCATCAATAAATTGAACCACTTTAATTGTATCTTGTACTTTTTAGCTTTTCGGACCTTTGTGTCTTCAATTCGTCGAATCTGCCTTTTGTCTTCGCACTTATTTAATATAAACGAATATTACTTGAAAATAGAACAATTGCAACTGAAAACTTGTCTTTCCTGAGGGATAATGCTATGAAATATATGTTCATTTTTAGCATTATCAATATCCCCACACTTGAGCGTTGCTTGTCCTCAAGCAATACAGTCTTGAAGTAATATAATACATCACACGAATCACTTCTTTATTCTTCACACTTTGTACATCAGTGATTTTGATAGAGCGGTATAAACAATGATAGTAACGATAGAACCATGGTTGAAGGTGGTTGTGCCATCCACAGTTGCCTCGGGTTCATGTCAACGACACTTGCAATTAAATAGCCGATTTACTTTCGGTTTCCAAAGCAAAGTGCACATTTGAAAGGCGGTTTACAGTCCCACATGACTATAAAAATGTAGATCCTTAAGGAAATTGGATCTTTATGAAAACATTTGATCTTTTGAAAATTCAATCTAGATTTTACCCTAGATAAGTTTTCTGATTTGACCCACCATTCGTTGTTGCAAAATATATTTGTGGATCAATATTTTGGCTAAAAACTTTTAGGTTCGTGTAATCCACTGCTATCCCGGTATCGGAAAGCACACATCCAGTTTACTTGTTCCGTATATTACCTTTTGGTAAACTACCGTCCGGTTGTAAAGGAAAGCGATGAACAAGAAACTGTTAAGGCAATGTCTAATGACATGCATTTGATTATGGTCTAAAAACGTGTCGGATGCTAGAACTATCCTTGGTAGGAGCGATAGTAAAGATCATCCTATAATTTTTCGGTCTGGCACAAGGTCCTGTCTCCGACCATGCTATGCAACCACCGTTCTTACGGTTGACACCCGATGGTTCAGGTGACCTAATGAATTCCAATGAATTCTCAGGATTTTACGTTCAATGGTAATGAACGCATTGAAAATAGGTTTTCAGAAAACAAATCGGTTTTATTTTTGATCAAAATATTTTCTCGTTCAAGCTCGAGTTTAGATATCATTGAATTCCATGAGTTTGTAATTCTCAATCTTTAAGGTCAATCTCTAGGATTGAGTAATATCAGTCTTAAAAGCTGATTTTTAATCTTTAAGGAGATTATCCTTTCTGGGGATTTGATTCATTAGTCTTATCAAGCTAATTTGCACGGTGCCCCCCCATTATGCGAGATAAATCCTTCTCATGGTTAGGATAAATCTTACCACATGGCGACCCTGTTTGATGCTGAGGTCCGTGGATTTCCTGCTGATTTTAGAGATGACTTTTCTAGATTTTTCGTCAACCTACAGCTGGTCTGGACGACAACTTCATGACCTAAATCAAGAAGCGCGTGTCTTTTTCGGAAGACTTTACTTCCTTTTAATGATGGAATTGATTCATCGTGTAGATCCATCTTTCTTTAAAATATATTACAGTAAACCGGGTAAAACTGATTAGTATCGTCCAAAGCAAAAGTACCTACAATAATTCTTATACAAAAATGTGATAGATAGTTTTTAATTGAATAACTTGGTACATTCTCCCCACACTTAGCTTTTATTTATTCTTTTCTTTGCCTTTTTATTCTCTTCTATCCTATTTTAAATGAATTCAAGCGTTTTGGGTTGTTTCTCAATTTATGTCCTCGAGGTAACAATAATTTCGGCATTAACACCTAGTTTTATCGTTCATAAATATGTATAAACATGATTTTGAATTCATTTAGTTGAAATTTTTTTCAAATTTTCACAAAATTTGGCAATTAAAACAAGTGTAAACCCGAAAGAATTTATAACCCTTCCCCACACTTGAGATCTTGCAATGCCCTCATTTGCAAGAAATCAGTAAAAATTTAAATTCATGAGGGTGATTAGTGTAGAAAAATGATTAAAAATACCGAGTTTACAAACATATTGTTGTTATTTCACATTTGATATTTTGTTTCTTGTCGTCAAAATTAGTACCTTTTTCTGAACTTAATGACAGTCTTTGAAAGTGCGTTATTTTACCCTGTTTTGTATATAACATAAAATACAAACACACATACATAATTTTGAAGTTGGGTATATTACCCCACATTCAAAAATTCATAAAATCTAATATTTTTTTTTGGCATACTTTAAATCAATTAAATTAAAAATAATGATAACAGAATTTCTCGTCCCGCCCTCGGTTAAAGTAATTTCGGTTCAACTACCTAATCTTCAACTCACGACGAATTTTAGAAATCATTTTTTTACTTAATGAAATAAAGTAAATTTTGTTTTTAAATTCACACAAAACTTAAAAAGAAAACATATTAATTTCATATAAAACCTAAAAAACAAAAAAATTCAGAATGGGGGGAGAAAACTAGTTCTTTAGTGTCTGCTAGTGGAAAAGACCAATCGGATTCCATTCTCGGAACTACACGAGAACAGAACAACTAACTCCAAACAGCATTTTCTTTTTAGAATATTTGAATCTCCTCACACTTAGGTAGATGTGGTGTCGAAATTGTGATTAACTTCATCGTCAATTTCTCTTGGACCATAATCAACTTGCATATCTGTGACTTTTGCTTTAAGCCAGTGACCAGCTTTTTCCGTAATATCCACAAATTCAACTAGCTTCGCCTTTTCTTTAGGTGACAGATTGGATACTAACCGGTTATATAACTTAAAGTTCCCCTTACTTTTAGCATCAATAACCCGTTTAAAAAGTTTCTTCATTGAACTATTAATAACGGGGTCATTTAATTTCGTATCAACTATGGGGTTCTTTATTATCAAGTCATCATTAGGTATTACTTCATTTTCCCCACACTTAGGCGTTCTATTATTGTTAAGCATTACCGTTGGAGTTGGTAAAACAACATGGTTCTTACCAATCGTTTTTGTCGGTTCAACGGTTTTGGTTTGTGGATATTTAGACTTTCGAATCATAAAGGTGATCGATTTCTCATCATTACTAAGTGTCATTCTACCCTTTCTTACATCAAATAACGCCCCGGTGGACGCTAAGAATGGTCGACCTAAAATTAGAGGAACGTTTGAGTCCTCTTCTATGTCAATGACAATGAATTCGACTAGAAAGGTTAAATTACCTACTTGAATGGGTAGGTTGTCAGCAATTCCAACTGGGTGCTTAATGGTTTGATCAAGGAGTCGAACACTCATATCCGTTGGAGTTAACTCACCTACACCTAATCTCTTATATAATGAAAGAGGCATAACACTCACACTTGAACCTAAATCTGCTAGTGCATCATACATGACACAGTCACTAAGTAGACAAGGAACAATAAATTCACCCGGATCACCTACCCTAGGTGGAGGATTTGGTGGAACTGTCTTCACCGGGTTTACTTCTATGGTTTTTATTTCTTGCACTTTTTTATTCTTCTTCTTCTTCTTTCCAGAGGTATCACAAACTTTATTACCTATTACTTGCTCATACTCAACTCCTTTTCTTGGAAACGGGATGGGTGGTCTGTATGGTGCCACCACTGGCTTTACATACTCGGGTGGTGGTGGTGTAACTTCTTCATTGTTACTTACATCTAAAACCTCCCCATCTTCTGATGCTGGTTTTTCAGAATTTGTTGAAACCATATTAACATTTTCATTCCGAGGATTTACTTCAGTATTACTCGGTAGCTTTCCTTGTTTCCTTTCACTCATCAATCTAACAAGAGTACCTACTTGTTTTTCTAGATTCAAAATAGAAGCTTGTTGAGTTCTAAATGACTGATCAAACCTCTCATTCGTTTGAGTTTGAGTTTCAATAAATTGTGTTTGAGATTCAACTAGCTTAAATACCACTTCTTCTAGATTTGACTTTTTCTCTTCGGTTTGTTGTGGTGGTTTATACAAGCCAGGTCTTTGTTGATTGAAAGTGTTGTTTTGAGTTGGTTGGTTATTCGGACCTTGTTGGTTATACGAGTTATTGTCAGGTCCTTTTGGATTGTAAAGAATGTTTTGATTTCGATTGAAGTTTGGCCTTGGCGATTGATAATTATTCTGATAACTATTTTCCAGCCTTTGGTTCATGTAGACAACATTCTCACGTTGTTCCATCGTTTGTTCAATGTGACAGTCTTTCATTAAGTGTGGTCCACCGCATTGCTCACAACTGATTCGTATTGCGTGAATATCTTTATTCATCTTTTCCATTCGTCTTTCGAAAGCATCTATTTTTGCGGAAACGGAATCAAAGTTATGGCTAGAATCGGCTCTAGCCGCTTTAGATGAACGATATATATCTTTTTCTTGATGCCACTCATGAGAGTGGGAAGCAGTGTTATCAATAATTTTGTAAGCTTCAGTTGCGGTTTTCTTCATAATGGAACCACCAGCTGTTATGTCGATGTCTTTTCGTGTAGCAACGTTGACACCTTGGTAGAATATTTGTACTATTTGGTAAGTGTCTAAACCGTGTTGAGGACATCCTCTCAACATCCTTCCGAATCTTGTCCACGCCTCATATAATGTTTCATTTGGCTTTTGCGCGAACGTAACAATTTCTCCTTGAAGTCTCACGGCTTTGGATGCCGGAAAGAATCGTTTAAGAAAATTTTCAACTAAAACATCCCATGTGTCAATCGCCCCTTCAGGTAACAATTCTAACCAATCTTTGGCTTCTCCCTTTAAAGTCCATGGAAACAACATGAGATAGATCTGTTCATCCTCAACTTCTCGGATTTTGAATAGTGTACAGATCCTATTAAACGTACGAAGATGTTCGTTTGGATCTTCCTTCGGCGCACCACTATATTGGCACTGATTAGTTACCATGTGTAGGATTTGTCCTTTGATTTCATAATCTGGCGCATTAATGTCTGGCTTAATAATGGCGTGACCTTGGCCCGTGCGTGTGGCTCTCATTCGGTCTTCCATACTTAGAGGTTCCAGATTTTTCATAATTGAATTTGTTGAATACGAATCACTAGAAGATTCTGATTTAATGGTTTGTGGTTCAGGAGGAATGATTAGTGGTTCTGGATCTTGGAATTGTCCCTGAATATTCTCCGGATTCTCAATTGTGAGGTCGGGTTCAAAAGATGGATTATCGGAAATTTGAGTTGGAGTTCTTGGTCGACTAGATGATGATTCTAAAGAAAAATCAACGGCGACAATATTGGCTAGATGTCTTGATCGAGTTACAGGTGGTGAACGTATGAAAGGTGGTGAACGTTTTACTCGGTGCATTCACTGAATATCCTATTAGTTTTTAAAAGGAAAGAAAAATTATATAAGTTATCCAATTAATAGACTTTTCTGATTTTGCCCACGTTTCGAATAGCCAAAAGATGCAGCAGAGGGGCAGGATTCGTTTGGTCTCAATATAATTGAGTACTGTTTGGCTCCAATAACCCGGTTCACGTACAAATCCAACTATTACTACGAACCAGAAAATTTTGATGTCTATCAATTTAACCACTTAAAATAAATTTTCGTAATTTTAAGAAATTTAGAGAAGAAGTAGAAAAAATTCTAAGTCCTAAAAACTAGAATGGCGAGAAATAAGAAAGAAATAGATTGCGCGTCGAAAAATAAAAGGTCGAAAAATAGGCGTCGAAAAATAAAAATAAGAAAGTAGCGCGAAAAACGGCGTCGCAAAATTCTAAAGCACATAAATCTTAGTCTAAGGAATAAGCACTTAAGGGATTTTACGGCAAACCTAAAAATTCTAGAAATAAAAATAACTATGGCAAAACTAAACTTAATACTAAAAATTGTAACTAGAGTCTAAAAATCTAAAGGTAATAAAAAAAACTTTTTTTTTTAATTTTTTTTTTATATATTTCGTTTTTTAAGGATTTTAAATTTTTTTTTTTTTTTAAAAAATTTTTTTTTTTTATATAAATTTTTTTTAAAACTTTTTTTTTTTTTTTAATTTTTTAAAAAAAACGATTTTTTTTTACAATATTTTTTTTTTTTTTTAAAAAAACGAAATTTTTTTTTTCTTAAAAAAAAACGATTTTTTTTTTTTAAACGATTTTTTTTTTACAAATTAATAATTTTTTTATAATTATTATTTTTTTTCAAAACTTTTTTTTTAATTCATTTACTATTCATGAATAGTAAATGAAAAGAAATTAATTAATTTACTATTCACATAAAAGCGATATGATAGAAATTATTAATTACAAGTTACATAATATACCCCTGAAGTATTTAATAAATACGACTTTTTAAAACTTTACGTATCAAATTCTAAAATATTATTATATTATTATATTCTATTTCAATATTATTATATTATTATATTCTATTTCAATATTATTATATTATTATATTTTATTTCAATATTATTATAATTAAAAATATAGCGTTTTAGCGCATCCCCGGCAGCGGCGCCAAAAATACTTGATGTCGTAGGGGGTGTATACAAAATAGTATTATTTTTACTAGGAAATACTACAAAATATGACACAAGTTTTATTAATTTACGGATGGGATATACCTAAACCTTGCTACAACACTATAGGCAGTGTACCTAATCGTAGAGTAGTGTAGTTTTTAGTAAGTCCGGTTCGTTCCACAGGGAGCTAGTAATTACGTACTATATTTTTATAAAACTATATTTATATATATATATATATATATATATATATATATATATATATATATATATATATATATATATATATATATATATATATATATATATATATATAAGTAGTAATATTATTATAAAAGGGGGGTTTTTTACCGTTTAATGACCGGTTTGTCGATTTTATATTTTTAAGCGTAAAGATAAATGACAATAATTAAAGTGCGTAAAATAAATAAATGACGATAAATAAAATAACAATAAATAAAATTGCGATAGAATATGAAATAAAAGGATTATGCTTATTTAAACTTTCGTAATCATGATGTTTGACGTTTTGATTTTAATTAATTGTTACTCGGGTTAATTGTCCTTTGTCCTGGTTTATTTGATACCTATCTGGTTTTTGTCCATAATAGTCCATCGGTCATAAATATAAAGTGCGAGTGTCCTCGTCAAATTACCCTTATACCCGAAGTCAAATATTCCAACTAATTAAGGATTTAAACTGTGACGCAGTTATCACTTCTGTCAACAATTACACCAGTTATCACTGTATGTAATCTACCCCTGTTTTGATTAGATATGAATATTAATTTACCCACTTGATCAGTTTGAATAATCAATTACCCAACCCGAATAATTAATTAAATGATTATAATAGATTCCATATGAACGTCACTAAATAGGACAACCATAATCATTATTAATTATTAGGATAATTAATTTGAAGATAGGTTCGACAGACTCCAATGAGTTGTCACTCAATTAGACAATACCCCCCATCTATTAATAGTCAATAGTCCAATTTCCACAAGTGTTGGTCTTTTGCCCAAACCTTAATTATGGTACAAAGTTCAATAACCCCGTCTTAATATTTTAGCCCAACATCACGATTACTTCGGCTCAAATAAGCATAATAATAACTTAGTTACGAGACATTAATTTAAAAAGGAAGAACATAACTTACAGTGATTATTAATCGCGTAGCGTTACACGGACAGAGTTTCGACTTAAAACCCGTAAAATATTTCTTACAATAACCCAACTAAACCATAACTTTATTATTAAAATTAACTTATATTAAAATTATAATATAAATATATATTACATATTACAGAAGAGAGAAAGAAATATGAAGAAAGGTGTATCTAAATCATCGATTTAGATGGCCTTTTATAGGCAAATGATAAATTGAAATTTTCACTTATGACCCCTGAACTATGCTCAATTAACAACTTTTTATTATTTAATATTATTCTTATTATGAATTATTTAAATATTATATTATATTCTTGTGCATAGTTGACTTGTACTTTCAGCTCCGTTGCGTCGAGCGTTGAAAGTTGGTTCATGCCTCGGTTCCGGATTTTCGAACGCTCTTTCGTACTATTTTATATCGTGTACTTTGTGTTTTGCGTCTTGTACTCTTGTCATTTTTAGACGTTTCTCATCAATAAATTGAACCACTTTAATTGTATCTTGTACTTTTTAGCTTTTCGGACCTTTGTGTCTTCAATTCGTCGAATCTGCCTTTTGTCTTCGCACTTATTTAATATAAACGAATATTACTTGAAAATAGAACAATTGCAACTGAAAACTTGTCTTTCCTGAGGGATAATGCTATGAAATATATGTTCATTTTTAGCATTATCAGGCGCTCTCCGGCCAGGGCTTATGCGCTAGGCGGCCTTCAGGGCTTACGCATGACGGAGCAGCCTGTACAGCAGAGAACGCTGGACGGACAATCTCCACAAAACTGTTGTTTCCAGCCTTCCTGATGCTATTTTTATGCAACTATTATGCCTTTTATGTGTGTATACGATAGGATACACCATTAAGTCCCCCCAGTTTAAGGACTTAAGCATTTGAAAAATGATTAAGTTGTTAAACTTTTGATAACGCATGCCAAACCAGCCTGTTCATTGCCCACTTGCATCGGGGAAAACATTTTAGGCATTAAATGCAGGCGAATTTTACTGACACTGTTATGATTAATTTTTTACGGCTAAGATCATCCACGCGCCTCCA
This sequence comes from Rutidosis leptorrhynchoides, assembly GCF_046630445.1. NCBI lineage: Eukaryota > Viridiplantae > Streptophyta > Magnoliopsida > Asterales > Asteraceae > Rutidosis > Rutidosis leptorrhynchoides. Next base: position 147,625,301 of record NC_092335.1, on the reverse strand, counting down.
GCTGTAAAAAGTGTTATCTTGCACCCTTCGTTTAAACTCACCCATACACGTGTCTCAATCATGACCATAAAAATTGCACCGATGAACCCTTATAAAAACCGTCATAACCCTGTTACCATCACTTTTTTACCTTTGCCAAGATCCAAAAAGCATATTTCTCCCAAATCTTCATCGCCTTCTTCAATCTTCAACTTTTTAAGGTTTACCGTCTTCCAAGGTCAGTACACTTCATCTTACTGCTATTTTCTTCTTGTTGATATCTGTTACTGTATTATCATGGCTTCTTCACAGAGTACTGGCCAAGAACACGCCAAGCCTTCTTCATCAAATACTGCTGACATTCCAGAAGTTAGCATGATGGCTTCATCATTGACTAGTGAATATTTAGATGGATTAAAGATTGCCTTTCACCATCTCAATCAATACAACCCTGTTCTTCCCACCATCGAACAAACTGCTGACAACCCTCCTGAGGGGAAAATTACTTTATACGCTTTACAAATTACCCACGGCAACCTCCGTGTTCCCCTTACTAACTTTCTTCTTCGCCTTCTTAGATATTACGGGGCCTGTCTTAGTCAGATACATCCCCATGGTCTTCAAAAAATCATCCTTTTTGAAATGTACTGCAATACTATTAATATAAAGCCTCGCATTAATGTTTTTATCTCTTTGTTTAGAATCCGCACGATTAGCGATTGCTGGCTTACTATTGATAGTAAGAAAAATAATCATTTTATTGGTCTAAATAGAGTTTCAAACTTGAAGGACTGGAAAAGTCCATTTTTCTTTGTTGATGAAACTGTTATTCCGGAAGAATACTCCGTTGTCCGGGAGTGGGGTGCTATTGATGTTGGCATAGGAAAGGGTGTTAAAATTTCTCCCGCAGAACAGCGGATAGTAAATAGCTTGAAAGGACTCCGTATTCCACCTAGATCATATGAAAGGTATGAGGGAATCCTTGTGCTGTGCAAAGTGAGCCAAGAATGGCCAAGCAATTCTGTGCCAGTACTTCGTGAGAAAAAACAGGGTAGGATGTGATATGATCATCCTATTATATATATAGATTTTTGTCTACTGTTTGTCATGTGTACTTATATTGCTATTAATATGTAATCTTTGCAGGCAACTCCGTGATGCAGGTCTGCTCTGCTCTTTTATCCCCTGATCTTGATGATGATGTAGAGGTCACTGCTCGTGACAAAACTGTTGAAGAGCTTGAGGCAGAGAGAGTTGCAGCTGAAGCTAAAGCTGCTGCTGATGCTGAAAAGGGGAAAGAAATTGCTGTGAGCAGCTCAGACAGTGAATCCGGGTCTGATCATACAAACACTGAGCGGACAACGGATGATACCACCACCGCCGATCAGCAAACATCGACATCAGTTGACATTACGGGTGAAACCAACCCTACTCCTCCTCCAATCCAAAAGACAAGAAAGAAGAGCACATGCTCTAAAAGGGTGAAGAGTACTGAGGAGGGCAAAAAGCAAAAACGTAGGAGAAGTATGTCCATTCTGCTCTCTTTTGAAAATGCACATGTTTTTGCTTATAACTGTTATGTTTGTTCATAATACTAATTTTTTTTTGTTAGTAATTTTAGCAGAGTCGGATGATAGCCAAGGGAAGGCTACAGAGGGCGGTGACCGGAGGCCGGAGAGGAATCTTGAAAGTGAAGGAGAGAAGGGCCTGAAAATACCTGACCCAAACTTTGCTCCCTTCGATGAATCTGAATTTCATGAAGATAGGCCTGAAGGCAACTCTGCTTATGATTCTCCTCTTCCTAATATCACTAATCCTGCTGTCACCTCCTCCAATGTTCAAGAGCCAACTCTTCCTGCTCATGTGAGGGCTTTGCAAGCCATCATTGCAAACCCCGCCACTAAAGATAAAGAATTTGCAACTCTTATTCAGGTATGAACGATAAGACCCTCTGCATATATATGCTTGTAATTTATTGATGTGAGCTGTTTGAAATAACTCATAAAATTTTATTGATGTACAGGGTTGTGTTATCCCTGAGCTGAAACCCCAATTCTCTGCTCTTCGTTCTCATCAACTCAGGGAATCAACTATGGCAGCTCATGTACTGCTAACCAACCACCTGGACTCTGTGCTGCAACTGTAGGAACATCAAGAGTCTATTCTTGCCTTTGCTCGTAAAGACATAGCTGAAAGTGCAAATGCTCGTAAAAGAGCTGCTGATGCTGAGCGTGCCTTAAATGATGCGCAGAAAATAATAAAGGCTAAAGAAGTTGAGTTAAAAAGTGCTCAAGATGTTGCTGCTGTTTTGCAAGGGGAAAAGGATGCTGAGCAGGTGAAAGTGGGTGAGCTGGAGAAACAGCTGAGCTACTCCGGAGGGCGAAGAAAGGCAAGGGAAATTTTGCTGAGCTTAAGAAAGGTGTGCCAAGTCTGATAGCTAAGGTGCTTGGATCCATTCTTGCAGGGAATCCCTACAATGATTATGTTGATGCTGCCTGCGCCCATGCTATTGCTGATGTGACCGGCAAGCTGTTCAAACGCCTTGCTCTCAACCAAACTCCTTCTGCTGCCATTGCTAAACTTATGCCTCCTGGTACTCAAGAAAAAGTTGATGAGGCTAAGAACAAATTGATAAATCTGAAGATAAATGTTTATGATGAAGTATGCAGCAAAGAAGACTCTTCTGCTCAAGATGTGCTTGGCGTGCAGTTTAATTGATCTTTGTAAAAATTTCAAACAATGTTTTGTAATAAATTTCTTACTGACTTTAACATTATATATATATACTGACTTTATTGTGATGACTATGTGTGCTAATATGCTTGTTGCAAATATTTTTATGCTTAACGCTTTAAAACCAATCAATTATGCACCTGAGCATAAAATTTCTATACACAATTGTACAGCGTATAATTTGAGCAAATCATTTTGAAAAGTGCATAAGGTAACTCATATGTAAATGCCTTGCAGTATCAAGAATACGATGTCTGATTACGCCTTCCATAATAAAATTAATGAGGAAGAATTATGAAGTGTTTTAGAAGAATGACTATAAATCAATAAACTCTTTGTCTTACGCCTTCCGTCATAAAGTATATGAGGAAGAATTGCTAATTATTTTGCCTTCATACATAAAATATATAACTTCGTTCTGTGAAGTAATTTTTTATAATGTTTGTCATGACAAGTATCTGAGTTTTGTATCATGCCTCGGTGCGTTCTAGTAAAACTTAAACGTTTTCTAGCCGATCCCTTGTGCCTTTACTGGCCGGCACAAAAGCTTCCGCCATCGGAGGTATTTAAAAATACGATCCTTCTGTGGGCAGGTTATAAATGTAATGTTTTACATTTGTCACGGGCAGCACTTTGTTTAAGAAAAATATAAAATTATTGTTCAGTACTGTGCAGTACATAAACGATTGATGACGACTTTTAGATGGATCAAGCCTAATTAGTACGTCATGAATGTTTAATGTATGCAATTGCTAATGTATACACTGCAAAATAACCACAATGGTTCACAGTAAGTTTGATAAAATCTGCTTCATCTTATAATTCGAAATGTGTTCTTCAAATGCCAAACATGCATGAGTACAACGATTGTAAAAGACTGCTTTTATTGAAATGCTAAATGAAACTGCTCTTTATTGAAAAGATAAACACTGTTCTTGATAACTTGTTGACAAATTTCTTCTTCATATGCCGAGCGCCCAGCGCTGTCCGGCCTTCACACTTGCTTACGGAATGAAAAACTCCTGAACTTCTTCCTCGCTGAATAACCTATCACGCCTTCTCTGATTCATTCTGCCTTCTGGCCCATTTGCAAACGTTGATCTTTCCCTTATTGGCTGCACATACTGTGAATGTATGGCTGCGACTCCATTTGGAGTGGGGAATCTGACCTCTGCATGGGCCGTTGATGTTATGGTGCCAAATTTTGCTATCGCTGTCCGCCCAAAAAGGACATTGAATCGAGAATTTCCATCTAGAATAGTAAAGTCAATCTTTTCTGCTCTCAATAGTGGAAATGTGCCCATAACAACTTCCAAACGAATCTGCCCCATGGCATTTATCGGTGCTCCTGTTAGTCCAGAAACTTTCAACCTCGTTTGCCTAGCTCTGCTCTGCACATGCCTTGGAAAAGTTCTCAAACAATGCCAGTAGATGATGTCAGCTTCACTTCCTGTATCTGTGTAGATACAATTGACAAACTTATTTGCTATCTCTGCTGAAATGATCACTGGTTGGACGGACAACGCCCAATTCTGAATTGGCTGAAAGATAATTGGGGCATATCTCCAGCTGTCCAAATTGATGTTTGATGATTCACCTTCTTCATAATGACCATCGTTAATCCAAACCATCCTGATTACAACTTCTGGAGTTGTCTCACGCTCTGTGATCCGTTCTCCGTACTGTGGTTGGTTCCGATTATCTCTTCCGCCATGCTACTCTCTTCTGTTCTCTCCACGGCGTCCTCTGCTACCATCATTCCTTTGCCACGCAAATTTCCTGCGAGGATCATTCCTCCTTTACTGTTTTCCAGGCAACAAATGATTCAATTCTCCTGACTTGATTTTCGCTATAATTTCTCTCATCAAAGATTTGCAATTGTCCGTATCATGGCCCCAAGCCTCATGGAAATCACACTACAACTCACTCTTTGGACCCTCCCTCTCTTCCATAGGTGCTGGAGCATTGAAAGTGGTACGAATTGGTTAAGTAAAAAGGATCTCTTTCGGCATTTTAGTAAGCGCCATTATCAACGGGTGCCTTTCGATTGGCCTTCTGTTGTGGTGGAAATCATTAGGGTGATTGTTTCCTCTCCATCCTCCATTTGAATTATCATTCCTTCTCTGATTTCTGTCAAAATACCGTCCTCCGTTGTGCGGCTTGCTACTGCCACCAGTTTCAAACTTGTTTAACCCACGCTCACCAGCTCGAACATGCCTCTGTGCTACCTCCAACGCCTGATGCAATGTTTTTGGCAAGTCATACCATAACGCATGAACAAGTGCACTAAACCGTCGCTGGTCCAGACAAAAAATGAAGCCAGATACAAGCTGTGATTCTGGACAATCAGGGATCTTTTGTGCTTCAAGTGTATAACGTTTCATAAAATTGCTCAAAGATTCATTATGATGCATTGTGGTCTCGTGTGCATCAAGATGAGTCAGAGTACAGCTCCGAAGATTTTGGTATTGCATCACAAATTTTGCTCTCAAATCGAGAAAACTGGTAATACTCCTTGGCGGCAAACCAGCAAACCATTCACGTGCCATTTTCTGCAGTACCATAGGAAACATATGACACGCAGTTTCATCCTCCCAATGCTGCAACCTCATAACGCCTTCAAACATTGTCAAAAAGTCTTCCGGATCCGTTGTGCCATCATAAACTCCAATTGTTGGTATAGCAAGATTTCTGGGCAATGGATAATTAGCAATTCGATCAATGAAACACTGCGTTGATTCTGCCATCGCTGGTGGCTTGGTGGCTTGTTCTCCAGTAATGAGGGCAAAAAATTTGTCCACAGCCACAGCATGGACGGCGGGCTGCGCTAAGCGTTGCTTGTATTTTGCTGGAGCTATCTGCTTAAGAATGTCATTTAAAAGCAACACTGCCTGCTTTTCTGACATGAACTCATCTTTGTCAATTTCATCATCAGAGTCATTATTATCACAACTCAGGTCATTATCATCCCCAGAATCATCAATAAGACTGCCCAGCTTGTCAAGTAGCCTGGATAACTTGTACTTTGATATAGATTGCCTTTTCATTATCTGCTTGTCTTTGCCATCCGCCATCCGTCGAAAAGGTATAAATGACGGACATCGCCGTGGTTGCATCAATGGTCGTCGCTCTGGATTAGTAACAAAATTTGGAAGTCTTGCTGCACTTTTAGCTGTCGCTTCTTCGATTACTGGCCTTTTCTCTGAATTAGTTACCAAATGTTTAAGCCTTTCTGTAGTTTCAGCAACTGTTTCTTCAATCGTACCATCTAGTGGTGAAATAGGTACATCTTCAACAGTGACCATGTCGTCAGTTGATGGATTGTTGACTGCTTCAAGTACAAATGGAGCTTCAACTGCTTTCGTTCCTTTTCCGTTTCGTGGGTTCTTTGCATTGGTAGATGGCGCCATTGTTAACACCTATTTCCTTATGAGGTAAGGCTTAGTATGTCAACAAGAGACTAGAAGTGATCTAGCTTTAGGAGGGCGGAGTGTTGCCGATTGATTTTTACCCTCGGGAAATAATCCCTGCAGACCCGGTTCACAAGTGTAGAAACTTGTGGGGTGGCTTAATCAATCTGTCGTCTGTAGAGCGTAAGAGTGCTAGCCGGATGACTTCTAATGAGAGAAAGTAGAGAGAGAAAGAGAAGTGAAGTCTCAGCTCTCAAAGTTGTCAGAATATCTGAACTTGTGTAAAATGACGACCCAAGGGGTCTATTTATAGTGTCAGATCTACCAGATTTGTTTGGGGACACGTGTCAAATGATGATACGTTCTGTTACATGTGCTCCGAAATTTATGCTAAATGCGGCGCTCTCCGGCCAGGGCTTATGCGCTAGGCGGCCTTCAGGGCTTACGCATGACGGAGCAGCCTGTACAGCGGAGAACGCTGGACGGACAATCTCCACAAAACTGTTGTTTTCAGCCTTCCTGATGCTATTTTTATGCAACTATTATGCCTTTTATGTGTGTATACGATATGATACACCATTACTCATGATATTAGTAATTATGATACTACTAATAATATTCTTAGTAATAATACTAATTTTTAATAAGATGATAGATTTAAAATTAATGATACTTTTAGTTTTAATGATAACTATAACAGTGCTAATATTAATAATAACTATAAAATAATCATTTTTACTACTAGTGATATTAATTTTAGTAATAGTTCATTAAAAATGATACTCATAATAATAACTATGATAAGGTTAATAATAATACTTATATGCACAAAATGATATCAATAATAGTAATAATAATAATAGTCATGTTACGTATCAGCTTTCTCAGCACCTCATCATTGATACTTCCTCAGCACCACATCAGCTTTCTCTCTCCTCCTTTCTCACCACTCCTCCCATAACACTTCCAGGACACACCATTGCCAACCATGACATACTTCCTCCCAATCACATACCCCACAAAATTAATTAAATAAGTAATGTACAAATTGTTTATGCTAAAGTACAAGTAAATAAAGCAAAGAAATAAAGAAATAGAAATTGAACTCGTGCTGGCAGGTTTCTTCACCAAGACAAATTAGAGGGCGAATCTTGTGAGAGCTTGGTGAGGGCTTGGGAAGGCTTGACACCGCCAATGGAGCCCTCGGAGGGCATGCTTGTTGACATGGTGGAGGACTCACCACTGGGAGTGGTCTAATAATAAGATAATAAATAAAGCAGGACTTACAAAAAAACATCCTCCAAACTCTACCTACTCAAAAAATAACATTTCCACGTCAAGTCATCCCATCTCAAACCCCCCAAAATATCTCTATGTCTTAGTTATCTTTGCGCATGGTATTAATATTTTTTAAAATTAATACAAAGATTTAAGAAAGTAATGTACTCTCTCCGTCTGCAAATCTATTGTCCATTATTCTATTTTGGGATGTCATAAATTAATTGTTCAGATTCTTTTTCAACCAATCAAAAGAGGTTATTCTGGAGAGAGAAAATATATTATTGGTGGAGAATGAAGTTAGTAGAATTTCCTAAAACTGCGTGTTTTTTTTCTTGGAAAAATAGATTTGGGACGGAGGGAGTAAGAGATAGGGGTTACTCGCATATACCTTCGTTTTTTTTTTATATTAATTAAGTTACTCTTAATAAAACACATACATACGATACATACATACATTTGTTTAGTTGGTTGTTCCTCATACACGTGTGCTTGTTAGTTTCCACTTATATCTTATCCCCTCCTGCATTTGCAACCCATTGCTCTGCTTCATTTTTCTCACTTGAATTCTCTTTCTTTAGTAACTCTTAGTTGTGGTGCTTCTTAATTCTCACTTGTTAATAGAAATATGGAACCTACACAAGTCACACAGTTTGCTCGCTTTAAAATCCCTCTTGAAAAAGTACTTGAAGCTACCAACAATTTTTCTAAAGAAAATATCATCGGAAAAGGTGGTTTCGGAAACGTCTATAAAGGAAAACTCAATCACTTAGGAAAGTCTATAAGAATTAATGCTCGTCGATTAGGTCGTAAACAGTGGCAAGGGGAGCCCGAGTTTTGGACCGAAATTTCGATGCTTTCTAGCATCAAGTATCAAAAAATAGTCTCTTTAATTGGTTATTGTGACGAACAAGGCGAAAAGATCATCATAAATCACCATTATCCCAAAGGAAGTCTTTCGATGCATCTAGATAACCCATCAACTTTAAGATGGGATAAAAGAGTAGATATATGTTATATGGTTGCGTGTGCAATATATTACATCCATAATGACTTGGACAAGAGTTATTACATTATACATCGTAATATTAACAGCTCTACGATTGTATTGGATAAAAAAATGAATCCTTATCTATCTGGATTTGAACATTCAGTCAAACATTCAGTAAGTCGTAGGGACGAAGTTTTTCTTTCTGAGATTACCGGGGCACGAGGGTATATAGATCCGGCAATTGTAAAGAGTGGAGGTGTGACACATAAGTCGGATATTTACTCATTCGGTATTGTCTTATTTGAAATGTTGTGTGGGAGAAAGGCGAACGAAGTTAATAAGCCGTTGCTAGGTCCATTGGCCAAATTTCATTATGAAAACGGAACATTGGAGAAAATAACACATCCTCATCTATGGGAACAAATTACGATTTCAAAATCATTTAAGTTTTTCGCAGAAGCAGCCTACTCTTGTTTACATGAAGATCGAACACAACGTCCAGATGCGGGCCAACTTTGTGCTAAACTTTTTGAAGCATACAGGTTGCGGTTTGAGGATGTTCAAAAGATGGTAAGAAATTAAAGATTTTTGTTGTTTGCTGTTCATGACTAGTACTATTTTTTTTTAATAATTTCATCATTGCTGCATATAACATTTGGTGAACTAATAAATGTTTTTAATTTGTCAGAAAATAAAAATAAAATTTTTACTATTTTACCTTTAAATTTTTTTAAAATACAGGGAATATAAGAAATAGCAAGGATAAAAGTGTCGTAATGTTATGGGACAATTATAATTTTTTAAACTTCGTAAAACTTTTAACTGTTATGGAATGGAGGGAATAAGATATTTTAGTTCTGATAAAAGATGATTCTTATGGCGGTGAGAAAAATGACATTAATCTTATGTTTACCGATTGGCATCTCTTTTGAGTTTGTTAAGTTTATAACTTTATAAATTTTTACAAACAGCGCGTTGTAGCGATAGACTCCTTATTTATTTTATATATAACATAATTAGTTAGTTATTCGTTGTATAAAATTTATATTTTAAATTTAATATTTAAACGTTAATAACTCTAACAAAATAAAGGATAAAATATGTTTCAAATTAATAATTAAAATTAACTGAATTCGAATATTCTTGTTTTTTAATAATGTATTAAAGTGTGGGTGTAGAAAAAATTGTAAAGAAAAAGAGAAAAAGAAAGAAGTATAAAAGATTTTAAATAAAAAATATATAAAAAAATGGTTAAGAAAAAATAAAAGAAGTCATATAAAGATTGTAAGAAAGTTCGAGTTTCTCCCCTTAAAAATATCCGTGAGATTTATTTTTTTGAAAGCTGGATTGCCTCAGAGAGGTTTTACCGACTCGTATTCAGGACCCAGGTCCGACCTGCCTGCCCCTCGAGATGGTTTAAGGTTCGGATCCTTGTAATGCGGTTCAAGTTTCTGCCCGAAAGCACATGCATGCGTGACAAATGAGAGTTCTTGATACCAACAACTATCTGTATATGTAAGCTTATGTAGTTATGTTATGCCAAGTTTAAATAAAGTTATTTTCCACCAAGAAACTGAAGTTTCATTTATGATGAAATGTTTGAAAAACTCACTGCTCACGAATTATGGTTATGAACATGTTGGAATTGGTTGGAAGATGCATTAAAAAGGGAGCCATAGTGATGTCGATATAGTTGTTGATTAACTGATTTTTAATTTAATGTAGCATGAGGAAATTGAGAAGGAAGAGGAACTACGGAGAAAGGAGGGCGAGATGAATAGAATACCTTCACGCTTTTGGAACGTAATTTGCTGAATTTTTATCTTTTTTAAAAAAAGAAAGTAAAATAAAATAAAATTGGTTAAAAATTTTACATGTATTGATTGTGATAATATAATAGTTTATTAACTGATTTTTTATTTAATGTAGCCTGAAAGAAATAAGATGGAAGAGGAACTACGGAGAAAGGAGGACAAGATCAATACAATTATACCTTCACGTTCTTGGAAGGTAATTGATTGAATTTTTTTCATTAAAAAAATAACAAAAAAATTGGTTAAAAATTTACAGGTATTAATTTGAAATTACATTAAGGGTCACCTTACATTAGAAGCAAATAGATAGTAAGAGATACATAGTTAAAAGGGATTGATCCATACAGAATCAATTTCGATCCATACACAATCAAATATACTTTATGATGTTGTATAGTGTAACAATTATAATCATATTTGATTGTCATCACTCTAGTTAAAAGCATAATACTCCTTCCTTCTCTAAATAATTCCCTAATAATTTTTTTTTGGATTTAATATTGATTTGATAATGTCAATGACAACTACCTTGTAAATTTTTGTTGGATTTAACATAGACATGATAATGTCACGTTTTACTGAAGTTTTTTAGAAAAAAAATTATTTTGAGCATTCTGTCACAACCGAATAAGTTCGTGGCCCAACCCACTAAGATTATGACCCAATTAAGGGTTTTAACCCAAGAACTTCATGGAAGGCCCAAGAACATCATGGAAGCTCCCTAGAACTTTCCCATGAGTTCTTCCATGGAATGGTATGGAATGTTCATGGAAATATCTATCTCCATGTATATACTTGAAGTTTCTAGTACTTAGATCCCAACCATTGATTTAGATTAATCTTAGTCATCCATTTTTGTGTTAGAAGTAGTATAAATAGGGGTGGTCTCATTTGGCACACCACACCTCAAATCTCAAACATTCTCTCTTGTAAAGCATTCTCAAGCAATATAAGTATTTTCTTCAATTCCACTTGTTCTATAATATTTTCTCTTTTGGTTACTTGAATCATCATAAGGTCCGAGTAAGGCTGACTTAGTAGAGACTAAGTGCCGCATGTGAGCTTATTGAGATAAGTCCGTGACATTTGGTATCAAGATCAAGGTCGATTCAAGGAGATGGCAACCGAGACCGAGAAGAATGTGAGCGCAACAAGTGGTGTGATGGGTGATGAGACTCGTGGTCGGGTAGAGACTCGACAAGGAGCCAAGAAGAACCGAGGTATGTCCAAAGACTTTGTCGCAAACTTGGACAAGAGGATCATGGATGTAGAGACATCCATGGACGACGTGAAAGCAAAGGTCGAAGACGTCCACCAACGTTTGGATGGTTTGGACGGGGACTTTGACGAATTGAAAGATGATTGCAGGAGTGCAATCAACGTGCTAGACGTTGACATGCGACGTGAGATCCATGACTTAAGGGGTATGCTCATGGGTGAGATTACGAAGTTGCGAGGCGAAATGGAGGGGGAGGTCTCCACTATTCACCAACGCCTCGTGGATTTACAAACCAACATGAACTCTTGTTTGAGATTCATGGCTAGTGGGGGTAGCAACACTGGATGCAATGATCCGAAGGTGGACGTTCCCAAGCCGTCACCGTTCGTGGGGAAGCGAGAAGCCCGAGCGGTTGATGATTTTATATGGGAGATGGAACAATACTTGGAGGGAGTCAACATAGTGGATGCTGCAATGAAGATCAAGACGGCAACCCGTTACCTGAAGGATACCGCAGCGTTATGGTGGCGTCGTCGATATGGAGATATCGAGAAAGGTACGGTTACTATTGATACTTGGGATGATTTCCTTACTGAACTTAAGAATCAATTCTACCCCAAGAATGCTCAAAAGGATGCGATGAGTCGTCTACGTAAATTACATCATTCCGGGACGATTCGGGAGTATATTAAAGAATTCACGAACCTTAGCCTGGAGGTCCCAGATATTCCCGATGATATTCTCCTCTTCTATTTTCTCGATGGTTTGCAACCTTGGGCTAAAACGGAGTTGGAGAGACGAGGAGTCCAAGACCTTGCCACCGCAATTGCTCAAGCGGAGGCACTAGTCGACCATGCTAATAGGAAAGATTCGTTCAAGTCAAAAGATAAGAAGGTGAGCCATGAGAAAGGTGGGGGAGATAAGCCCGCCCAATCAAGGAATGATAATACACGTAAGCCACCAACCGGGAATAACAAGAGCATAAAAACTTCTTACAAGAATGATGGATGTTTCATATGTGATGGACCTCATAGAGCCCGAGATTGTCCGAAGAAAGCTAGCCTTCATGCTATGGAAGCTCAAAAGGCGGGTTGTCAGGATGAGGAGCGGTGCATAGGATCAATGCATATCCTCAACGCAATCAAGGCCAAGACGGAGATACCGAAGGTAGTGGCTAAAGGACTCCAATTCGTAGATATTAACATTTGTGGAGATCGGGTACGAGCTTTGGTGGATACGGGAGCAACTCATAACTTTATCTCCACCGATGAAGCCAAAAGGCTAGGACTTAAGGAAACAAAAGAGAGTGGCATGATGAAGACGGTGAACACGAGTGCCAGACCGATTAGTGGGGTGGCTAAAGACGTATATGTGAAGATTGGAGAATGGGAAGGAATGATTGATCTCTCAGTCGTGCCTATGGACGACTTCAAGTTAGTACTTGGGATGGAGTTCCTAGATAAGGTACGCGGTTTCCCTATGCCGTTTGCTAATTCACTGTGTATCTTGGATGGTGAGAAGACTTGTATGGTGTCAACCGAACGTGGAAGCAAGAGTGCATCCAAGTCACTTTCGGCCATGCAATTCAAGAAGGGGTACAACAAGAATGAGACATGCTATTTAGCAGTAGCAAAGTAAGAGACGGTCGAAGATAAGGGAAAACTAGAGGTACCCAAGGAAATTGAGAAGGTCCTCGATGAGTTCAAGGATGTCATGCCCAAGGAGTTACCAAAGAAGTTACCACCTAGGAGGGAGGTTGACCATGCGATCGAGTTGGAGCCGGGATCAAAACCACCTTCCAAAGCCCCATACCGAATGCCACCACCCGAGTTGGAGGAGTTGCGAAGACAACTCAAGGAGTTGCTGGATGCGGGATACATCCGACCGTCAAAATCCCCGTATGGTGCTCCGGTACTATTTCAAAGAAAGAAGGATGGGTCCTTGCGGATGTGTATAGATTACCGGGCACTTAACAAGGTAACTATTAAGAACAAATACCCAATCCCACTTATTGCTGATTTGTTCGATCAACTTGGGAAGGTGAGATACTTCTCCAAGTTAGACTTGAGATCGGGATATTATCAAGTCCGAATTGCCGAAGGAGATGAGGCTAAGACCACATGCGTGACGAGGTATGGCGCTTATGAATTCCTAGTCATGCCCTTTGGTTTAACCAATGCCCCTGCCACATTTTGTACTTTGATGAACAAATTATTCCACCCGTTCCTCGACAAGTTTGTCGTGGTGTACTTAGATGACATAGTCGTATATAGCGACACCATGGAAGATCATGTGAGGCACTTGAAACAAGTTTTCCAAGTACTAAGGGATAATGAGTTGTATGTGAAACTAGAGAAATGCTCATTTGGATTAAAAGAGGTGGAATTTCTTGGACATCGAATAAAAGATGGGAAGTTGCTGATGGACGGGGCTAAGATCAAGGCAATCCAATAGTGGGAGGCACCAACCAAGGTTACTGATTTACGATCTTTCCTTGGTTTAGTAAACTACTATCGTCGTTTTATCAAGGGATACTCGGCGAAAGCGGCTCCATTGACAGAATTGTTAAAGAAGAACAAAGCTTGGTTGTGGGATGAGACATGTCAAGCAGCATTTGAAGAGTTGAAAGGAGCGGTCATGGAAGAACCGGTGTTGAGACTTTCGGATGTGACCATTCCGTTCGAGTTACACACAGACGCATCGGACTTTGCTATTGGAGGAGTTCTAATGCAAGAGGGTCACCCGATCGCATTCGAAAGCCGGAAACTTAACGAGGCGGAAAGGAAGTACACTGTGCAGGAGAAGGAGATGACGGCGGTGGTTCATTGTTTGAGGACATGGAGGCATTATCTTTTGGGATCAAGGTTCGTGATCAAGACGGATAATGTGGCAACGAGTTATTTTCAAACCCAAAAGAAGTTGAGTCCCAAACAAGCTCGTTGGCAAGACTTCCTAGCCGAATTTGACTATGTGTTGGAGTATAAGCCTGGGAAGGCCAATGTGGTAGCTGATGCCCTAAGTCGTAAGGCGGAGTTTGCAGCGATCACAAAACCACAATTCTTCCTTCAAGATCGTATAAAGGAGGGATTAGAGCATGATCCTATAGCCAAAAACCTTGTTGGATTGGCTCGAGATGGGAAAACGCGAAGGTTTTGGCTCAAGGGTGATCTATTATTCACCAAAGGAGACCGGTTATATGTGCCTAAGCGGGGTGATCTTAGACGGACAATCTTGAAGGAGTGTCATGATTCAAAGTGGGCTGGTCATCCAGGTATCAAGAGGACACTGGCATTAGTAGAAGGCACTTATTATTGGCCAAGGATGGAAGACGACGTAGAGACGTACGTGCGAACATGCCTAATATGCCAACAAGATAAGATAGAGCAACGCCAACCAGGAGGACTATTACAGCCGCTACCTACACCGAAAGGACCATGGGAGAGTGTTTCCATGGACTTCATTACTTGCTTACCTAAGTCGGAAGGGTGTGGGAGTATTATAGTCGTGGTAGACCGGTTTTCTAAGTATGGTACCTTCATAGCTGCATCATCCGAAGTTACCGCGGATGAAACCGCAAAACTATTTTTCAAGAATGTGGTGAAGTATTGGGGGATACCGCATGTGATAGTAAGTGATCGAGATCCGAGGTTCACAGGGCGTTTTTGGACGGAGTTGTTCAAGATCATGGGGACGGACTTGAATTTCTCCACGAGTTTTCATCCCCAAACAGACGGACATACGGAAAGGGTGAATGCACTATTGGAGCTCTATCTTCGACACTATGTAAGTGCAAATCAACATGATTGGGCTAAGCTTCTTGATATTGCTCAGTTCTCTTATAACATGCAAAGGAGTGAGTCCACGGGGAAGAGTCCTTTTGAGTTGGTGACAGGACGCCAACCATTGACCCCGAATGCTTTGGCCGCTTCATATGATGGAAGCAGCCCAGCCGCTTATAGAACGATGAAGGAGTGGCACGAACAAGCCGACTTGGCGCGAGCATCACTAGATAAGGCGGCCAAGAAAATGAAGAAATGGGCGGATGAGAAAAGACGACATGTTGAGTTCAAAGTTGGGGACCAGGTGATGGTGAAGCTTTTACCTCAACAATTCAAAACATTTAGGAAGGTGCACAAAGGATTGATCCGGAGATATGAAGGCCCATTCCCGGTAATTGGACGTGTTGGGAACGTATCTTATCGAGTTCAACTACCGCCCAAGTTAAAGATTCATCAAGTCTTCCACGTAAGTTTTCTAAAACCTTATCATGGGGACGAGGAAGACCCAGAACGAGGAGTTTCCAAACGAGCACCAATGGCAGTTGCGACTTCGTTCGATCGTGAAGTGGAAGATATCTTGTTGCATCGAACGGTACGGAGACGAGGTGTGCCGAGCTATAGAGAATACCTGGTTAAGTGGCGTAACTTGCCCGATAGTGAAGCAAGCTGGGAAGCCGAAGACTTATTGTGGCAGTTCACAGAGAAAATCAAGAAGTATCACGAGGATCACACGACGAGGACGTCGCGAGCTTAGGTGGGGGAGAATGTCACAACCGAATAAGTTCGTGGCCCAACCCACTAAGATTATGACCCAATTAAGGGTTTTAACCCAAGAACTTCATGGAAGGCCCAAGAACATCATGGAAGCTCCCTAGAACTTTCCCATGAGTTCTTCCATGGAATGGTATGGAATGTTCATGGAAATATCTATCTCCATGTATATACTTGAAGTTTCTAGTACTTAGATCCTAACCATTGATTTAGATTAATCTTAGCCATCCATTTTGTGTTAGAAGTAGTATAAATAGGGGTGATCTCATTTGGCACACCACACCTCAAATCTCAAACATTCTCTCTTGTAAAACATTCTCAAGCAATATAAGTATTTTCTTCAATTCCACTTGTTCTATAATATTTTCTCTTTTGGTTACTTGAATCATTATAAGGTCCGAGTAAGGCTGACTTAGTAGAGACTAAGTGCCGCACGTGAGCTTATTGAGATAAGTCCGTGACAATTCAATGATGCTAAATTGAAAATTTTAATTATATTTAGCAGTTACGTTTTTCAATGAAAAATTATTTTGAAAAATGTATGAATGGTAAGTCAACAATTACTTTAACACGAAACTATTACTATAATTATTACTATTAAAAATTAGCCCATTGACATATGGATAAAAAATTTAAATTAAAAATGTAAATTGTTGAAATTTGAATACGAAAAGAATCTAGTGGCCATATTAATTGCCACCACACTCTTGCAGGTAGAAAACTTGGAACAGTGGAGGGTTAATTTCAACGACGTATTACTCGCCACCACATTTTCAGACAAATCTGTAAAATTCGACGGTCATAGTGATGATCTTTATAGAACAGAACTCCTCTGTAATGATAGAGAAGCTCTTATCCTGGAAGAAGGCCTGAAAAAAGGAGAACTACTCAAGAAATATTACTATGTAATGATAAAATTGATTGAGAAAAAGGCTTATCGTAAAAAATACGGTGAAGAATATTCGTCCCCGGAAATTGAGGTTCTCAGCAGTTGTAACCATGTCAACATAGAATTATTTCTTGGATTTTTTGAAGATAATATTTGGTGGGTTCTTGTCTCCAAATTTGTTTCTACTGATTATCTTATTTCTTATTTGGAAGAAAAAACTCTTTCATGGGAAAAACGTTTAAATATATGCCTTGACGTTGCACGTGGTCTAAGATACCTACACCACGAAATGGAGGACCAAAAGATTGTAATACACCGGGATGTTAATAGTAAAAACGTTGTGTTGGACAAGAATAATTGGAGTGCAAAGATTGTTGGATTTAAAAACTCTGTATTTCTACCTCCAAATCAAGATGACGGTGCTCTCCACCTCAATAAGATTGCTGAAAAAAATCATTATATGGATCCGGAGTATGTTGAGACCGGTAAACTGAAAAGAGAATCGGATGTATTCAGTTTTGGAGTAATTATGTTAGAAATCCTATGTGGGATATCTGTCGATCGTCTAATGGAAACTGGGGGCAGTAATGATAAAGATTTAGCGGATTTGGCTAGAAGGTGGTTTGAAGATAAAGTTTTTAGGAGAATGATGGCTCGTATGATAAAGGGAGAAAATGTTGAAAACAATTTTTTGTTGAATAATGGAATCAGTGAAAAATCCTTGGACACATTCATAAAAATTATGTGTCAATGTGTGTCCACAAAGCAGAATCAGCGTCCAACTATGACAAGGGTTGTCAAAGAACTTGAGGAAGCATTAACCTATCAAGTAAGTAGTATTTTAATAAGGCATTTTCTTTTATTTATCTTCTTTTTATTAATAAGTGATAATTAAATATATTTATCGGTTGTTGAAATATTTACAGGAAGGTGATGAGGACACCTTGAGAATGTCTTTTGAAAACATTGCATTGGCCACACAAAACTTCAAACGTGTCATCGGAGGAGGAGGTTTTGGGAAGGTTTATATAGGAGAAGTTGGACAGAATACCGTTGTTGTAAAGAAGTTAGATAAAAGTCTGGGTCAAGGAGAGAAACAATATTACAATGAATTACAAATTCTTTATGAGTATAAACATGAGAATATCATCGGTCTTGTAGGCTATAGCAACGAAACGGATACAAAAATCATTGTGTTGGAGTATGCATCTAAAGGAAGTCTTGATAATTGTTTGAATGATGCTAGACTCAAATGGAGAAATCGGCTTATGATATGCATTGACGTTGCAACTGCACTCAGTTTCCTACATGGAGTAGTTGGAGAAAAAGAGGTAGTGATACACAGGGACATAAAAGCCGCTAATATCCTACTGTGTGATGGTTGGAAGGCAAAACTCGGCGATTTTGGCCTTTCCTTCATAAGTACGTTAAATAAAGATACAAACTACGCCATTGATCGTGCTTGTGGTACGCAGGGATATGTTGACCCGTTGTACTTTCAATCGGGTTTCTTAACGACAGAATCTGATATTTATTCATTTGGTGTTGTTTTGTTTGAGATCTTGTATGGGAGGGCAATCTACACAATCCCTAAACACGAGAGTCGGGATCTACTCAGTTTTGTTAAACACAAATATGAAGAAGGAAAACAAGGCGATTTGGTGTTTGAAGCTATTAAGGAGGAAATTGTGTCAAAATCATTGACTGCATTTTTAAACATTGTCATTAAGTGTTTAGATGGTGATAGAGATAAACGGCCAACGTCAAAAGAAGTTTTGACGCTACTTAAGGAGGCATTGAAGTTGCAAGTAAGTTATCAGATTTTATTGATTTAATCTCATGAGGAAGATATAGCGGAACTCAATCAATTTTTATAACATTTCCTAAAACCCGATCAACAGAAACGTCCCAAAACAGTGATGAAATAAAAAAATGCGTCACATTGTCCTTAGAATGCGGCTGATATACTGAATGCCCCAACATCAACCAATGCGGCGCCCTTAAATCAAATCAGAAGAATCGGAACAAAAGGGAATGTGATACATACCAGCCCTGCACCATAATTTTCACTTTTTGACTCATTTATCTTATCTTGAATTCAACACAACCAAAACACGATTCAATTGGCTCAAAAGTTTACTAGAACCTCGTACCAATCATTTCTTATCCCAAAAACAATGGAAGTATTATTCGTAACCACAAATTTGACCAAGTTCAAAATTAACCACCACTTCCACCAAATGAATTCCCGATACCAAATTGACTTACAAGTCCACAAAGGGTGTTGAAATATAAGATTAGATTTGACAATATTAACTTGTGATTTATTTCATGAATGGTCCTAACTTAATCTGGTTACAAGTGCAGGACTTGTGTTGAAAAGAATTGTAGATAAAGTGGCTAAATTTAAAGTATTTGGTGGCTTAAGTTGATAGAAAGGAAGTATGGTGAAGTAGCTGAAAAGTAGAAAAGAGTGGGGTCTTACTAAATAATTCTGCGATTTTGCTTCATTGTGTATGGGGTTTCATTGTACAAACTTATCAATATTTGAAATCCTTTAAAATACTACTCCGTGCTATTTTGATTGTTCACCAAATCTACCATCGTTATCTTGTTCGCACGATAAATTTCGCTGCTCCGGTGGTATCCTTCAAATACAGATCAATGTTGTTCATCCTGATCCTGTTGCCTTCAATTCAATATTACCATTGGTTACCGCCAGGGGCGGTTTTTAATGGGGACAGGCGGGGGCAGCCGCCCCCAGTGGATTTGCAATTTTCAGTGTAAAATTTTTGAATTTTTCGACTTTGCCCCTAGTGGATTTTGTTTTTTGCCCCAAAACCTACACATTTTGCCCCAAAACCTTTAAATTTTGCCCAAAAATCTTCAAATTTTACCCAAAAACCTTCAAATTTTGTCCACAAATGTTAAAATTTTGCCCCAAAACCTCCATAATTTGCTTAAAAACCTCCATTTTTTGCCCCAAAATCTCCATATTTTGCCCAAAAAATTGCCACGATTTTAATTTTTTTTTTTTTGCCCCCGGTGACTTGAAATCCTGGTACCGCCACTGGTTACCGCTGGTTAGTTCTTTTATTGAACTTTAATGAATAATTTAGGGTTTTTATCTTTTTGAATTTGATTTAATTGCTGCACTATAATGCTAATTTTAAGTTTTTGATTTTGATACTTTCTGTATGTTTTTCAGTGATTATTACTAATTAATTAGTTTTATGGTTGGTTCTCTAGTTATTGATTATGCATTTTCCTGTTACTAATGTTCAGAAACCAACCTTGTCCGTAAATACTTACAAAATTTCCTCACAATTTATAATAATACCAAATCATTCAACTCTGTGTTTGCAATGTGAACTAAAAACTATACATGTTCTAAAATTATTTTTCATTTCCTAGTGGACTGTGTACGCTGATCAAATTGATTGGGGCATTATTATCTCCAACTTATTCATGCTACTTGCTATCGTTGACTTCATTTTATAATTGTTAGCCTAACATGCATCCAGCTGACTACTGGATTGTATTGTATAAATTAGACAAGGTTCTTACTAAGACTAAAATTTAAACCAAAAATAAATCCACACATAATTGCTTGGAAGGGCTGTTAGCAGTGTTTACAGGTTTCAAGTTGTTGATATAAATATATCCAGATGCTTTATTTAGAATTTTGATTTTTTAAATTTTTTTTAATATTTTCCTCTACATGTGATTTCATCTTTCCATAATAAGTCTGATACTTGACTTTTAGTATAAAATGCAATAGTCAACTTTTAGTTATCCTTACTCCCTGTATCATATGTGATGAATGTGTTTGCATACCTGCTTCCCTTTCTATCATAACCCATTGTTTTCGTGCTTCTAAATTTTTACTTGATTTATTACTTTCCTCTTGTTCTTAACCCACAGTTTTTCCGCTTACTAGCTTTCAGTCGATTACCAAAAATATGGAACCTACATTCACAGAGTTGGCTCACTTAAAAATCCCACTTGAAGAAATACTAAAAGCCACAAACAACTTTGCTGAAAAAAATATCATTGGAAAAGGTGGTTTTGGAATCGTGTATAAAGGGAAAATCAACCGCTCGGGTAAGTCTATAAAGATTGTTGCGAGGAGGTTAGATCGTAACCGACGGCAAGGAGACGCTGAATTTTGGACCGAGATTTTCATGCTTTCTACTCTCAAACACGATAATATAGTATCTCTAATTGGGTATTGTGATGAAAAAGGTGAGAAGATCATAGTAAATCGCCTTTATGCAAAGGGAAGTTTAGCGAGGTATATAAACAACCCAACCACCTTGAGTTGGGCTGATAGATTGCAAATATCTTTGTGTGTTGCACAAGCAATACTTTACATCCACGATAAGTTAGGTGGGAGTTATTGCATCATACATCGTAATATTAATAGCTCCACTATTGTGTTGGATAAAAATTATACCGACTATGATGGTGTTGACTATGATGGTGTTAAGCTATCTGGATTTGAACATTCGATCAAACAATCAATAGATAGAAAGGACCAAGTTCACCTTGGTGAAGCTATTGGTACAAAAGGTTATATGGACCCAGCAATTGAAACGACTAAAGGTGTGACCCACAAGTCGGATATCTACTCATTCGGCGTTGTTTTATTTGAATTGTTGTGTGGAAGGAAAGCATTTCAAGATTATAAGTTGCTTGCTACATTGGCCAAAAAACATTACGAAAATGGAACGTTGAATGAAATAATACATCCTGATTTGCGGAATCAAATGAATCCGGAATCATTCGAGTTGTTTTCAGAAGCAGCCTACTCTTGCTTACAAGACGATCGAACACAACGTCCAGATGCATACCAAATTTCCCGTAAACTTTACGATGCATACTACGTGTCGTCTATTACTTGCTCCACGGACGATGAGGTAATCATGGTGCTTTTCTTTTTCTTGTTAATTTCATCGTTGCCACAGTTAAGTAAATTATATATTACTTTTAACCTCTTGGTTAATTTCGATAATCAGACAAACTTATATGAAATATACGTGAATTATTCATTTAAATCCTTAAATTTTGCTTGAGATCTTACAATCACATGTGAGTGGATCTTACAATCACATGTGATTGTCCCGCATTTTTAATTCTAGCCATTTATTTTATTGATCTAAGGGCTGAGATTTATCCCTTAGTTTTCAAGCAAAATTAAGGATATAAATAAATATTTCAACTACAATAACTTAAAAGCAGAATATCGAAAGCTACTGGATTAATTAATATATGTAAATCAGTTATTAGTCGAAGCGAATTATCCTCTTTTGGACACGGAGGTTCACTAAGCTCGGCCGAGCAACTCTTAAAGTGAGTTGACGCCTCGAGATTAATCAGCTTGCGTAGCGTGTTGAAAGAGATCCAAAAAATAAAAAATAAAAGAAACATAATACTAATAAACAATCGATGAGTAATATCACTACAAAAAACCTTGCTTCCCATACGATGCATACGGACAACATGTCATCCGCATAAGGTACTCCAATTTTCGGACGACATGTCGATCGTCATCTGGAGAGCCTCGTCCTTGAAACTTTGTTAGGACGACAAAATTTTGGTTTCTCGAACGACAACTAGATCCCACATCGAATTTCAAGTCAAAACACAAGTTAAAGCACGACAAAGTTATCCGAACAACGTATTACAGCGACATGCCGTCTGCAATTTTTTTTTTAATTTTTTACAAAAATATTAATGATTATTATATTATAATTTATTAATTATTAGTATGTTTTCCAAACGAACACTACTACAAAAAATCCCCTAAGAAACCTCTTTTTAGAGCCTTTGGAACCTGTTTTAAAACAGTTCCTTCGATAGGGGTTCCTTATGTGGAGAACCGGTTTTAAAACCAGTTCCTTTGCCTAGCTTTAGAAACTGTTTTTTGCTAAAAAGAGGTTTCTATTCTTGATATAGAAACCTCTTTTTAATAAAAACAGGTTCCTTTCCTTAATGAGACCTGTTTTTTTTTTTTTTTAATCAGTTTCTTTAACTTTTTTTTTTTTCTTCCTAAATTGATTTATAGCTTACAGGAGGTGAAATGATAAGGGAGAAAAGTTATTATTAATATAAACTAAAAATTACATCACGGGCCAAGGTGTTAACCCCAACATGAAACTTACAAAGACTAAATATATACAACTAACCAAAACAACTAGATTATCTGGACAAATATAAACAAAAGGTTGACCAACTACATAAATAGAAGTGACTGTGATGTTAAATGGCTCAAATGTTGCACCCAGAATCCGTCATTGCTTCAGCCTACTCCAACTTTCAAAGGGGTGTCCCTTATTCAAATATCGGACCTAGCCAATATACACAAATAATTAAGCAAGAAGACCCTTTGGACACGATGATACTGGGTAAATAAATTATCATTGTCATAAATTATCTATCAATTTATCCATGTCAAGGGAATTGCTGCAGCTGCAATTATAAAACCATATAGGCAAACATACATGCGTAATATAATAAATTTATGTTGCTTTAAAAAAAAATTATATTGTGTTAGTGCCTTAGTTGAACACACATAGAAATTTAGAACTTACCTGAACAAAGAAGCAAATGGTGGAAAGTGAAAAGTGGTAAGTGGATGTAAATGTAAATGGTGGGGGTTTTGGTTTTTGGTATAAATAATAAGCTAACGTGTTTTGTTTAAATTTTCTAGTTCCCGCTAAAAAAAATTACACCGGGATATGTTTTAAGAAAAAAAGAGGTTCCAAAGGAAAATGAATTGAAACCTATTTTTTAAAGAAACGGGATCCTATAGTCTGAAACCGATTTTATTTTAAAAAAAGTTCCTTTTGTCCGGTTTAGAAACCTGTTTTTTTCCAATCCTTAAAAAAGAGGTTTCTATTTGCTTTAGGAACCTGTTTTTTCTTCCTCCTAAAAAAAAAAAGATTTCTTATGAGGGTTCCTATCAACTATTTGTAGTAGTGTCTTCACCAAGAATCAAGTCCCTAATTCCTTCAAACGCTAGCTTAGTAGTTCCCGCGGAGCTACTAACCTCGATAACCGTACTCGACCAACTTTCTGGTGAAGATGACAATAAGATTAGCGCTTTAGGTCATCATACAACACAATTTCCACTGATGCTAACATTGAGATAAGGTTATTGAACTCGTTGATATGATCCGTTACGCTCATACATTTCTTCATCTACGTATTGAACAATTGACGTATACAAAAAACCTTATTAGCGGCGCTAGGTTTTTCATATATGTTTGAGAGAGCCTTCAAACAATTGAATGTCGTCTTCTCGTTCAAAACGTTGCCAACAACGTTCTTAGCAAGTGCAAGACGAATTGAACCCAAAGCTTGGCGATTCAACAACGCCCAATCGACAACACTCATGCCTTCGAGTTTATCCTCTGGAAAGGGTTGGTGAAGCTTTTTCTGATACAAGTAATCTTCAATTTGTATCTTACAAAAAGCGAAGTCCTTTCCATCAAACCGATCGATCTTCAATTTTTCATCTTCAAACATTGTTCCCAAATCAAACCTAGAGCTCTTAATACAAGTTGTAAGGATTTTTAGAACCCAAACAACGCAAGTGATTCCAGAAAAGCACTCACCCAAAATGAAAAACGAAAGTAAGAACGCAAAAATTAAATATGAACACTAGATATAACGTGGTTATATGTAATCAATGTGATTAATTTAATCCACGGCCAAACTAGAGATATTTTATTGGTAATTTCATGCATACATGTATGGGTTGGAATGGTTATATTTTTAGTGCAAAAAGAAAGACGAATCGCATCACAACGAGGAGTCCAAGTCCAACACAAATTCCACCCATTAGACCTCATCCCGGTCTCGATGGAGCTTCAAAAACGACATGTTGCTACTGACCATATTTTGTAGGCCATCCCGCTTGCGATCCCTTCTGTCTCGATTGAGAAAGGGGCTATCTCGGTTGCGATCCCTTCTATCTCGATTGCAATGAGCAGCAGCTCAACTTTGTTTCAATCTTCTTCACTCTCCAATAGTTAAAAGCACAAATCTCGTTCACTGTAAACGTGAAATAAAACTCTCGGGTCTTGACCACGCTAAAAGCCGTATAGCATGTCTACTATTGTATTATTAAATATAGGGGAGTGATATGTACACAACTATTTTTGTTATGTACACAACTGATCATGATTTACAGTTTGTAAAACATGATTGGTTGTGTACATAATAAAAATAGCTTTGTACATATCATCACCCTTTATTTTACCTTAATCTTGATGTAGGTTAATGAAGAGAATGAAGTCAAGGTCAACAATAAGGCTAGCCTGGTTGACAAGACACTTGAAAGCTTCCCGCCGTGCATTCATAAGGTAATTGGCTAATAAATAAACGGATTAATAGTGCGCCAAAATAACTCAAGTACAGTTCAAATTTTATAGCATGCATATAGATTAACTTTTATCTACTTCTTTAATGTATTAAATAACTATGAATTGTTTCCGGTAAAAAATTTGGAACACTTGAGGATTGAAGTCAGGGACATACTATTGGCCACAGATATCAGCAATTTTTATACATGTAATGAAGGTCATAACAAAACTATGGTACCAACAGAACTGGAATGTTTTGATAGAGAATGTCTTCTTTCCGTAAAAGGCTTGAATAAAGATGAACTGCCCAAGAAACAATACACTGTAACGGTAAAATACATTCATAGTGATGCATATCGTGAAAAGTACGGAAAAGAGTATTCATGCGTAGAAATTGAAATTCTTAGTAGTTGTAACCATGAAAACATACAACGTTTTCTTGGATACACCGAAGCGTATTGTTGTACTGTTCTGGTCTGCCAGTTTGTTTCTTCTAATTGCCTTTCGATGTATGTGGATGATCCTATTCTTACATGGGAAAGACGGTTGAAAATCTGCATTGGTGTAGCACGCGGGTTGAATTACTTGCACTACGAGGTGGAGGACCAAAAGATGGTTATACACGGTAATATTACTGGTAGAAATATTTTGTTAGACAGTGATTGGAGCGCAACAATCGTTGAATTTGGGTGCTCTGTTTTTCTCCCTTTGAATCTAAATGACAACGCCCTTCGCCAAAATGTGATTGATGCTGCAAATCCTTGGATGGATCCTAAATACGTTGAGACAGGCAAACTTAAAAGAGAATCAGATGTATTCAGTTTCGGAGTAGTTATGTTTGAAATTTTGTGTGGGATGTCTGCTTATCAACTTAGGGACTATGAGGGTAGTAACGACAAAGGCTTGGCACATTTGGCAAAACGGTGGTTGGATGACGGAAAAATAAAGAAAATGGCCGTCAAAGGAGAAAGTATGGATGGTACCTTTATTTTAAATAAAGGGCCAAATGAAGACTCTTTGGAGACATTCATAACAATCATGTGTCAGTGTCTGGAATTAAAGCTGAACCAACGCCCAACAATGCAAGTGGTGGTGAAGGAACTTGAGAAAGCCTTATCGTTACAAGTAAATCAATCATTTTAATATATATATATATATATATATATATATATATATATATATATATATATATATATATATATATATATATATATATAGTGGTAGGATCAAGGAGTAAGTAATCAATCGGTGGATAGCGGGGGGAAGCAAATTTTTTGTTTTTTTTGTTTTTCGTTTTTTGAAAAAACTTTGTTCACGAACATTATAGATTGGATGAAAATATGAACATTTAATAAATACACTTTGTGATAAATGTTTTTATTTTGATGGGAAAACGCTCGAAGAATTAATATATAAAAATTATCGTGTTTTTCGAGCGTATGTTGATGTTTTAGATATTAGGGTTTATAGGGTTTAGATATTAGGGTTTAGAAATTTGGGGTTTAGGGTTTAGGGTTTAGATTTAGGATTTAGATTGAGTTTTTAACATGAACGTTTTAAAGTTTAGAGGTTAGGGTTTAAGGTTTTGGATTTAGGGACTAAACCCAAAACACTAAACCCTAAACTCTAAATCGGGCTAAATTTTACTTCACAAAACATGAAAAAAAATGTTAACATTCTTCACGATAAATATTATCTTGAATGTTATTATTGTCGATCGTTATCCCGCCTAAATAATAACATTTATCACGAAGTGTCTTTTTTAAATGTTCATATTTTCATGTGATCTTGATGCCTGAAAAAAATTCCAAAAAAAGGAAAAATAAAAAAATTTGCTTCCCCACAATATATATATATATATATATATATATATATATATATATATATATATATATATATATATATATATATATATATATATATATATATATATATATATATATATATATTATATATATATAGTGGCAGGATCAAGGGGGAAGTAACCAATCGGGGGGAAACAATTTTTTTTTTTTCGTTTTTTGAAAAAACTTTGTTCACGAACATTATAGATTGGATGAAAATATGAACATTTAATAAAGACACTTTGTGATAAATGTTTTTATTTTGGCGGGAAAACACCCGAAGAAGTAATATATAACAATTATCGTGTTTTCGAGCGTATGTTGAGGTTTTAGATATTAGGGTTTATAGGGTTTAGATATTAGGGTTTAGAAATTCAGGGTTTAGGGTTTAGATTTAGGGTTTAGATTTAGGATTTAGATTGAGTTTTTAACACGAACGGTTTAGAGTTTAGGGTTTAGGATTTGGTGTTTTAGGTTTATGGAATAAACCCAAAACACCAAACCCTAAACCCTAAACCCTAAACTCTAATTCGGGCTAAATTTTACTTCACAAAACATGAAAAAAACGTTCACATTCTTCACGAACAATATTATTTTGAATGTTATTTTTGTCGATCATTTTTCTGCCTAAATAATCATCACGAAGTGTCTTTTCTAAATGTTCATATTTTCGTTTGATCTTGATGCCGAAAAAAATTAAAAAAAAAAACGAAAAAAAAAATTACTTCCCCCCGCTTCCCCCCGATTGGTTACTTTCTCATTGATCCTGCCCCTATATATATATATATATATATATATATATATATATATATATATATATATATATATATATATATATATATATATATATATATATGGAGAAGATCTAGCGCTAAGTGGGATAAGGGGATAAGTGATTTTGTGATTTTTATATCTTGAGTTCTACAGCTCCGATTTTTAAAAAAAAAATTGCTGTTATCTACTGACATTGTGTAGATTCATAATTTTTTTTTAATTGGGGCGTTAAGATGCATCTGATGCATGTCATCCGCTGTTTGATGCATTTTAACTGCCTTTCATGCAGCAGATGCATCTTAGCAAAAAACAAAGAAAAAATGACTTTTGATTAAAAAAAAAAACGGTGTTTAGGGTTTAGTAATTAGGGTTTAGAAATTAGGGTTTAGGGTTTAGAAATTAGGGTTTTAGAACGACTTTTTAAACGAACGGTTTAGAGTTTAGGGTTTAGGGGTTAGGGTTTAGGGTTGAGGGTTTACGGAGTAAACCCGAAAATCCTAAACCCTAACCCCTAAACCCTAAACTCTAAATCGGGCTAAATCCTAAACAAAAACTCAAAAAAACCTCAAAAAACGTTAACATCCATCAGATGCATTTTAAGCTCCTGTTGAAAAAAAAAAAAAAAATTTATGAATCTACACAATGTCAGTAGATCACAGAATTTTTTTTTTTTTTTTAGATTGGAGCTCTAATGTAAAAGATATAAAAATCTCATTTTACTTATCCCCTTATCCCAAAAATACCACTTATCCCTTGATCTCCCATATATATATATATATATATATATATATATATATATATATATATATATATATATATATATATATATATATATATATATATGAGAACATCAAAACTATAACTTCATTGAAATATTTCTGTAGAATTATAAGAACTCAACTGTAACAATATTATAGTACGTATATATAAAATGGTCATTAAGATTCTTAAATCTTCTAGGAAAAACAGTTGTATCATGCAAAATAGAAATCATATATGCAAAATAGAAATCATATATGTAAACTATCAATCTTTGGTTATATAATGTTATAGTGAATATATTTAATTTGTCCGCTAATTTATTTTCACAGGAAAACAATAAATGTACCTTGAGAATGTCATTTCAAGACATTAAATCAGCTACACATAACTTTAGTAATTGCATAGGAGGAGGAGGCTTTGGAAGCGTATTCAAAGGTGAAGTTGCACATGGAGAGGGTACTCAACATTCTATCATAGTGGCAAAAAAGTTAGATAAAAGTCAAGGTCAAGGGGAAAAACAATTTTATAATGAGCTACACATTCTTTATGAGTATAAGCATGAAAATGTGATCGGCCTAGTAGGCTATAGCGACGAAACTGATGAAAAAGTAATTGTTTATGAACATGCATCGAATGGAAGTCTTGATAAACACTTGAACAATGCTAGACTTGCATGGCGGAACCGACTTAATATATGCATTGATGTTGCTGCCGGGCTTGAATTCCTTCATGGAGGTGTTGAAGGAAACGATGTAGTGATACACAGGGACATCAAAACTGCCAACATTTTGTTGTTTGACGATTGGAGGGCAAAGCTTGGTGATTTTGGTCTTTCTTTAGTATGTATAATTAATAAAGATTCAAAGTATGTCATCGATCATGCCTGCGGCACAAAGGGATATGTAGATGAATCATATATGAAATCCAGTGTATTAACCATAGAGTCCGATATATATTCCTTTGGAGTGGTTTTGTTTGAAATTTTGTATGGGAGAGAATTATTTGCGATACCCAGAACTAAGGGTGTGTCTCTACTTAGTTTCATTAAACAAATGATCGAACAAGGAAAAGAAGGTGACTTGATTTTTAAAGCTATAAAGGATGAAATCGGATCGAAATCACTGAATGCATTTCGTAACATTGTCTACAAGTGCTTAGATGATGATAGAGAAAAACGACCAACATCCAAAGAAGTTTTAGCACAACTTAAAAATGCTTTGGAGTTGCAAGTAAGTTATTATGTTTCGTTTTATTAAACTTTGCTTTCGTCAATTACCATTTTTTGATACTGCAACAGTAGTTTTTTTTCATTAAATTTAATTATTTGCTTTAATATATACAGGAGGAGGAAACCATGTAAGAGCGAAAATCATTCAAGCGGATAAGATCTTAATCAGATTGTTGCCACGTCTCATTCACTTCGTGTTTTGCCAATCGAGATCAAAAGTTTGTATTCGTATTAATTGAAACTGAGACTGTTAAACTCCAGTTTATGGCTACACAAGCTTTCTTGATTATAATTGAGTCCTTTGATACTGTTGTAGGAGTCTGTTTAGTGTTGGGCTCCAACTAACTATTTCTGTTTAGAGCCCTTTTTGGAGTCCCTTAATTGTTTGAATTCAACTAATTGCTTAAATTTAAAGGCTGAAAAATCATATGTAAACTGGATGTTCAATTCTGAAAAATCATATGTAAACTGATTATTTCATTGTACAAGCTCATTAATATTTGAAATGTTTCAAAAATTTACTGTATTGATTGTTCACGAACCTTACTACCGTTAGCTTGTTCGCCGAGATAATTTTTGCCGTTCCGGCGGTATCATCAACCGCTTCTCCGGCGGTATCCTTCAAAAAACCATCATTGATGTTCATCCTGATCCTTTTGCCTACAGTTCCACCATTGATTACATCTCGTTACTTCAATCATTGAACTTTAATGGATTAGTTCCACTTTCTATATTTGATTTTATTGCTATAATACTAACTGTAAATCTATGATTCTGATACTTTCTATATGTGTTTCAGTGATATTGTTGGAAAACCGTGTGTACTTTTAAATCAGATTAACGCAGCGGATAGTTAAAATAATAATCAATTATTATTTTATAAACCATTTACAAGATTAAATATTAATATATTTAAATTTAATAAAACATGCAAATGATTAACGATCCCAAAGGTCCAGTTACACCACTAATAATTGTCAAAATATGTAATTCACAAAGTGAGTAAACGATATACCTTTCTTGAAGAAACTGATTGAAGGAGAGAAATCTACGATCAAAAATATGACCGTCTCTTAGGATAGTCCACACTACACTTCAAACGACCGTCAATGGATACTAGTCCAAACCCAAGTAACTTATTATAATAATCAAATTATTATAATAAAACAATATATAATACTCCGTATAACTCTTGTTTGCAAGAACACTTAAAGAGCCAAGGATGTGATAAAAAGGGTTCATTTGATTTGCGATGTATGTGTTTCCTTTTCTTTTTATCTCACTTACTTTTCCAAAAACCAATCAATGCTTATATTTATAATATATGTGTAAAAGTAAACATTGAATTGTGAAGTCCGTGAAATAAAACGCGTACAAAGTTATTTTGTTTCTATCTATATTTAGATTCTCAAAATCTATATTTCATTTGATTTTATTTTAAAAGTCGTATTTCTCAAATACTTTAGGGGTAACTTATAATTAATAATTTCTATCATGTCGCTTTCAGGTGAATAGTAGAATAATTAATTTCGTTTCATTTACTATTCATATGAATAGTAAATGAATTAACTTCGATTTACTATTTTGTTACTTGAGTAATATATATACATCATATATATATATATATATATATATATTTTATTTGACGTCTCGGTGTATATGTGTGTGACCCCGAAGGCTCAAATGAAGTTGGCCAGATAGTTATATGTTGTACCTTGCACATTAATCCTACAGACTCCCACTTGTGTGTAGTGACCCGAACTTTTCCATGTTTATATATATTAATTGAGATTGATGTTTACATGATTAAATGTTTCCAACATGTTAAGCAATCAAACTTGTTAAGACTTGATTAATTGAAATAGGTTTCATATAGACAATTGACCACCCAAGTTGACCGGTGATTCACGAACGTTAAAACTTGTAAAAAAACTATATGATGACATATATATGGTTATATATATAGTTAACATGATATTATGATAAGTAAACATATCATTAATTATATTAACAATGAACTACATATGTAAAAACAAGACTACTAACTTAATGATTTTGAAACGAGACATATATGTAACGTTTATCGTTGTAACGACATTTAATGTATATATATCATATTAAGAGATATTCGTACATCATAATATCATGATAATATAATAATTTAAAATCTATTTTGATATTATAAACATTGGGTTAACAACATTTAACAAGATCGTTAACCTAAAGGTTTCAAAACAACACTTACATGTAACGACTAACGATGACTTAACGACTCAGTTAAAATGTATATACATGTAGTGTTTTAATATGTATTTATACACTTTTGAAAGACTTCAATACACTTATCAAAATACTTCTACTTAACAAAAATGCTTACAATTACATTCTCGTTCAGTTTCATCAACAATTCTACTCGTATGCACCCGTATTCGTACTCGTACAATACACAGCTTTTAGATGTATGTACTATTGGTATATACACTCCAATGATCAGCTCTTAGCAGCCCATGTGAGTCACCTAACACATGTGGGAACCATCATTTGGCAACTAGCATGAAATATCTCATAAGATTACAAAAATATGAGTAATCATTCATGACTTATTTACATGAAAACAAAATTACATATCCTTTATATCTAATCCATACACCAACGACCAAAAACACCTACAAACACTTTCATTCTTCAATTTTCTTCATCTAATTGAACTCTCTCAAGTTCTATCTTCAAGTTCTAAGTGTTCTTCATTAATTCCAAAAGTTCTAGTTTCATAAAATCAAGAATACTTTCAAGTTTGCTAGCTCACTTCCAATCTTGTAAGGTGATCATCCAACCTCAAGAAATCTTTGTTTCTTACAGTAGGTTATCATTCTAATACAAGGTAATAATCATATTCAAACTTTGGTTCAATTTCTATAACTATAACAATCTTATTTCAAGTGATGATCTTACTTGAACTTGTTTTCGTGTCATGATTTTGCTTCAAGAACTTTGAGCCATCCAAGGATCCATTGAAGCTAGATCCATTTTTCTCTTTTCCAGTAGGTTTATCCAAGGAACTTAAGGTAGTAATGATGTTCATAAC
Source organism: Rutidosis leptorrhynchoides (assembly GCF_046630445.1). Lineage (NCBI taxonomy): Eukaryota > Viridiplantae > Streptophyta > Magnoliopsida > Asterales > Asteraceae > Rutidosis > Rutidosis leptorrhynchoides. The sequence continues at coordinate 147,592,376 of NC_092335.1, read as the reverse complement.
ATCATTCGATTCATACATATAAAGCTATCTTATTCGAAGGTTTAAACTTGTAATCACTAGAACATAGTTTAGTTAATTCTAAACTTGTTCGCAAACAAAAGTTAATCCTTCTAACTTGACTTTTAAAATCAACTAAACACATGTTCTATATCTATATGATATGCTAACTTAATGATTTAAAACCTGGAAACACGAAAAACACCGTAAAACCGGATTTACGCCGTCGTAGTAACACCGCGGGCTGTTTTGGGTTAGTTAATTAAAAACTATGATAAACTTTGATTTAAAAGTTGTTATTCTGAGAAAATGATTTTTATTATGAACATGAAACTATATCCAAAAATTATGGTTAAACTCAAAGTGGAAGTATGTTTTCTAAAATGGTCATCTAGACGTCGTTCTTTCGACTGAAATGACTACCTTTACAAAAACGACTTGTAACTTATTTTTCCGACTAGAAACCTATATTTTTTTTGTTTAGATTCATAAAATAGAGTTCAATATGAAACCATAGCAATTTGATTCACTCAAAACGGATTTAAAATGAAGAAGTTATGGGTAAAACAAGATTGGATAATTTTTCTCATTTTAGCTACGTGAAAATTGGTAACAAATCTATTCCAACCATAACTTAATCAACTTGTATTATATATTATGTAATCTTGAGATACCATAGACACGTATACAATGTTTCGACCTATCATGTCGACACATCTATATATATTTCGGAACAACCATAGACACTCTATATGTGAATGTTGGAGTTAGCTATACAGGGTTGAGGTTGATTCCAAAATATATATAGTTTGAGTTGTGATCAATACTGAGATACGTATACACTGGGTCGTGGATTGATTCAAGATAATATTTATCGATTTATTTCTGTACATCTAACTGTGGACAACTAGTTGTAGGTTACTAACGAGGACAGCTGACTTAATAAACTTAAAACATCAAAATATATTAAAAGTGTTGTAAATATATTTTGAACATACTTTGATATATATGTATATATTGTTATAGGTTCGTGAATCAACCAGTGGCCAAGTCTTACTTCCCGACGAAGTAAAAATCTGTGAAAGTGAGTTATAGTCCCACTTTTAAAATCTAATATTTTTGGGATGAGAATACATGCAGGTTTTATAAATGATTTACAAAATAGACACAAGTACGTGAAACTACATTCTATGGTTGAATTATCGAAATCGAATATGCCCCTTTTTATTAAGTCTGGTAATCTAAGAATTAGGGAACAGACACCCTAATTGACGCGAATCCTAAAGATAGATCTATTGGGCCTAACAAACCCCATCCAAAGTACCGGATGCTTTAGTACTTCGAAATTTATATCATATCCGAAGGGTGTCCCGGAATGATGGGGATATTCTTATATATGCATCTTGTTATTGTCGGTTACCAGGTGTTCACCATATGAATGATTTTTATCTCTATGTATGGGATGTGTATTGAAATATGAAATCTTTTGGTCTATTGTTACGATTTTGATATATATAGGTTAAACCTATAACTCACCAACATTTTTGTTGACGTTTTAAGCATGTTTATTCTCAGGTGATTATTAAGAGCTTCCGCTGTCGCATACTTAAATAAGGACAAGATTTAGAGTCCATGCTTGTATGATATTGTGTAAAAACTGCATTCAAGAAACTTATTTTGTTGTAACATATTTGTATTGTAAACCATTATGTAATGGTCGTGTGTAAACAGGATATTTTAGATTATCATTATTTGATAATCTACGTAAAGCTTTTTAAACCTTTATTGATGAAATAAAGGTTATGGTTTGTTTAAAAATGAATGCAGTCTTTGAAAAACGTCTCATATAGAGGTCAAAACCTCGCAACGAAATCAATTAATATGGAACGTTTTTAATCAATAAGAACGGGACATTTCAGTTGGTATCCGAGCGTTGGTCTTAGAGAACCAGAAAATTTGCATTAGTGTGTCTTATCGAGTTTGTTAGGATGCATTAGTGAGTCTGGACTTCGACCGTGTTTTCTTTAAAAATGATTGCTTAACATTTTTGTTGGAAACTATATATTTTTAACATATGAATATTATGTGATATATTAATCTCTTAACGTGTTTGATATTATGTGATAGATGTCTACCTCTAGAACAAGTCCCATTGACTCACCTAATAATAATGAAGAGTCAAATGTAAATTGGAATGATTTGTGGACTGATTCACAAGTTCCCGAAGAGGAACCGGAAGAAGAGTCGGAACCGGAAGAAGAATCGGAACCGGAAGAAGAATCGGAACCGGATGAAGAAATAGAACCGGTGGGGGAAATAATAAAACGGTTAAGTAAAATAAAATCCTCAACCAACCGACCAAAGTTAATTATGGTCAATGGTGTTTCCGCCAAGGAAGCAAAATATTGGGAGGATTACCAATTCTCCGATGAATCGGATTCCGACGAGAATTCCGATGATGTTATAGAAATTACCCCAACTGAATTTAAAAAGGCAAAAGAAAATAATAAGGGAAAGGGCATAAAAATAGAGAAATCTAATTCCAACCCCGATGAACTTTATATGTATCGTCAACCCCCGAAGTCCTTAAGTTGTAACAATGACCCGGGAACCTCTAAACCACCAGGTTTTTCTAAACCAATGTGGACAACGACGGCTCGTATTAGGGGAACATCATATATCCCTAGAAACTTGGCAAAACGAACCAAAACCGAAGAAGAAGAAACGAGCGAGTCGGAATAAGATAGTTGTATTCGTGTGGTGTAATATATGGAATATAGTGTTCTTATGCTTTATGATATATGTAAAAATTGCTTGTATTAATAAGTATTTTTTTTTTTATGAATCTAACTCTTGTCTATTTTACAGTTTAAAAACACAAAATGGATAGACAACCCAATATTTTAAGAGACCTACCCGGAGACATGATTGATGAAATCTTGTCTAGAGTCGGCCAGAATTCTTCGGCATAACTATTTAAGGCGAGATCAGTTTGTAAGACATTCGAAGAACGTTCCAAGAATGTCTTGGTTTATAAGAGACTTTCGTTTGAAAGATGGGGGATATCACATTGGGAAACCCATAAGTTACGATGTGTTTACTTTGACGCATATATTGCGGGGAACCCAAATGCTATTTTACGCAACGGGTTAAGAAATTATTTTGACTCAATATATCCGAATATTGGACTTCGTGATTTAGAAAAAGCGGCTAACATGCAACATAAAGAAGCATGTTATGCTTACGGATTAGTAATGTTCGCTTCTCACCAAAGTGAGAACAAGAACATCGGGCTACAACTATTAAACAAAACGTTTCCACAAGTGACGGAGTCGGTAATTGGGGTAAGAAATGAGGTTTTTAGATTATTACGGGACTGTTGGACATTACGTAACCCTCGTCCCTTTGATGACGTTACAACACGCTGTCTTATCAACGGCCATAACGGTTATGTTGCACAAGACCAAGGATGGGAAGTAGTCCTAGTAAAACCAGAATGCATGACTTGTTTCTGGACGTATGAATTACGTGTCTTTATTGCCTTTGCTGAACGACTTGTGTACTAGCTAGAATTGTCTTCACAACTATCTTGTATCAAAGTTATTGTGTGCTATATTTCATGCTTTATGTAAAATAAGCGGTATTGTAAGTTTGTAAAATATTGTATAAAAGTTTGAACGCGAAATATTATTATAATCAGTTTTTCATATAGAATTGTAGTAGTTGAATTGTATATTAGCTACTAAGTATGAACTTAACGGGTAGGTACAACCCGAATTTAAACTTATAAAACGCTAATATGAAGAAAAAGCTTTTATAAATGAGTTCATATTATGCTACGAAATACTATTAACTACTCTTAATATTCTGTATGATTAACTTGTTCCATTTAACTATTTTGAAGGAAATGGCACCGACTACTCGACACACCGTGAATATGAATGAAGAGGAATTCCGTACTTTTCTAGCTTCAAACATAGCCGCAGTACAGGCTGCGCTACATACCAACAATAACCTTGGATCTAGCAGTACAGGAAATCGTGTAGGATGCACCTACAAAGAATTCACTGCCTGCAAACCTTTGGAATTTGATGGAACCGAAGGACCGATCGGATTGAAACGGTGGACCGAGAAGGTTGAATCGGTGTTTGCCATAAGTAAGTGTACTGAAGAGGACAAAGTGAAGTACGCTACGCATACCTTCACAGGTTCTGCGTTAACATGGTGGAATACCTATTTAGAGCAAGTGGGACAAGATGATGCGTACGCACTACCGTGGTCAGCATTCAAGCACTTGATGAACGAGAAGTACCGTCCCAGAACCGAGGTCAATAAGCTCAAGACAGAACTTAGAGGGTTACGAACCCAAGGATTTGATATTACCACGTACGAAAGACGATTCACAGAATTGTGCCTATTGTGTCCGGGAGCATTCGAAGATGAGGAAGAGAAGATCGACGCGTTTGTGAAAGGATTACCGGAAAGAATCCAAGAAGATATAAGTTCACACGAGCCCGCCTCCATACAACAGGCATGTAGAATGGCTCACAAACTAGTGAACCAGATTGAAGAAAGAATTAAAGAACAGACTGCTGAAGAGGCCAATGTGAAGCAAGTCAAAAGAAAGTGGGAGGAAAACGGTGATAAGAATCACCAATACAACAACAACAGCAATTACAACAATAATCGCAACAATTATCCCAACAATCGCAACATTAATCGCAACTACAACAAACGGCCCAACAACAACAACAACAACAATAACAGCAACTACAACAATCATCCCAACAATAATAATAACCGCAACAACAACAACAATCAGAAGCAACTATGCCAAAGGTGTGAAAAGAATCACTCGGGGTTCTGCACCAAATTTTGCAACAAGTGTAAAAGAAATGGTCATAGCGCGGCGAAGTGTGAGGTCTACGGACCAGGGGTTAATAGAACGAAAGGAACAAATGGTGTCGGAACGAGTAATGGCGGAGCAAGTAGTGTCGGAGCAAGTTATGCCAATGTAGTTTGTTATAAATGTGGAAAACCAGGCCACATTATTAGAAATTGCCCGAACCAGGAGAACACGAATGGACAAGGCCGTGGAAGAGTTTTCAATATTAATGCGGTAGAGGCACAGGAAGACCCGGAGCTTGTTACGGGTACGTTTCTTATTGACAATAAATCTGCTTACGTTTTATTTGATTCGGGTGCGGATAGAAGCTATATGAGTAGAGATTTTTGTGCTAAATTAAGTTGTCCATTGACGCCTTTGGATAGTAAATTTTTACTCGAATTAGCAAATGGTAAATTAATTTCAGCAGATAATATATGTCGGAATCGAGAAATTAAACTGGTTAGCGAAACATTTAAGATTGATTTGATACCAGTAGAGTTAGGGAGTTTTGATGTGATAATCGGTATGGACTGGTTGAAAGAAGTGAAAGCGGAGATCGTTTGTTACAAAAATGCAATTCGCATTATACGAGAAAAAGGAAAACCCTTAATGGTGTACGGAGAAAAGGGCAACACGAAGCTACATCTTATTAGTAATTTGAAGGCACAAAAACTAATAAGAAAAGGTTGCTATGCTGTTCTAGCACACGTCGAGAAAGTACAAACTGAAGAAAAGAGCATCAATGATGTTCCCATTGCAAAAGAATTTCCCGATGTATTTCCGAAAGAATTACCGGGATTACCCCCACATCGATCCGTTGAATTTCAAATAGATCTTGTACCAGGAGCTGCACCAATAGCTCGTGCTCCTTACAGACTCGCACCCAGCAAGATGAAAGAACTGCAAAGCCAATTACAAGAACTTTTAGAGCGTGGTTTCATTCGACCAAGCACATCACCGTGGGGAGCTCCTGTTTTGTTTGTCAAGAAGAAAGATGGTACATTCAGGTTGTGTATCGACTACCGAGAGTTGAACAAACTTACCATCAAGAACCGCTACCCACTACCGAGAATCGACGACTTATTTGATCAACTACAAGGCTCGTCTGTTTATTCAAAGATTGACTTACGTTCCGGGTATCATCAAATGCGGGTGAAAGAAGATGATATTCCAAAGACTGCTTTCAGAACACGTTACGGTCATTACGAGTTTATGGTCATGCCGTTTGGTTTAACTAATGCACCAGCTGTGTTCATGGACCTTATGAACCGAGTGTGTGGACCATACCTTGACAAGTTTGTCATTGTTTTCATTGATGACATACTTATTTACTCAAAGAATGACCAAGAACACGGTGAACATTTGAGAAAGGTGTTAGAAGTATTGAGGAAGGAAGAATTGTACGCTAAGTTTTCAAAGTGTGCATTTTGGTTGGAAGAAGTTCAATTCCTCGGTCACATAGTGAACAAAGAAGGTATTAAGGTGGATCCGGCAAAGATAGAAACTGTTGAAAAGTGGGAAACCCCGAAAACTCCGAAACACATACGCCAGTTTTTAGGACTAGCTGGTTACTACAGAAGGTTCATCCAAGACTTTTCCAGAATAGCAAAACCCTTGACTGCATTAACGCATAAAGGGAAGAAATTTGAATGGAATGATGAACAAGAGAAAGCGTTTCAGTTATTGAAGAAAAATCTAACTACAGCACCTATATTGTCATTGCCTGAAGGGAATGATAATTTTGTGATTTATTGTGACGCATCAAAGCAAGGTCTCGGTTGTGTATTAATGCAACGAACGAAGGTGATTGCTTATGCGTCTAGACAATTGAAGATTCACGAACAAAATTATACGACGCATGATTTGGAATTAGGCGCGGTTGTTTTTGCATTAAAGACTTGGAGGCACTACTTATATGGGGTCAAAAGTATTATATATACCGACCACAAAAGTCTTCAACACATATTTAATCAGAAACAACTGAATATGAGGCAGCGTAGGTGGATTGAATTATTGAATGATTACGATTTTGAGATTCGTTACCACCCGGGGAAGGCAAATGTGGTAGCCGATGCCTTGAGCAGGAAGGATAGAGAACCCATTCGAGTAAAATCTATGAATATAATGATTCATAATAACATTACTACTCAAATAAAGGAGGCGCAACAAGGAGTTTTAAAAGAGGGAAATTTAAAGGATGAAATACCCAAAGGATCGGAGAAGCATCTTAATATTCGGGAAGACGGAACCCGGTATAGGGCTGAAAGGATTTGGGTACCAAAATTTGGAGATATGAGAGAAATGGTACTTAGAGAAGCTCATAAAACCAGATACTCAATACATCCTGGAACGGGGAAGATGTACAAGGATCTCAAGAAACATTTTTGGTGGCCGGGTATGAAAGCCGATGTTGCTAAATACGTAGGAGAATGTTTGACGTGTTCTAAGGTCAAAGCTGAGCATCAGAAACCATCAGGTCTACTTCAACAACCCGAAATCCCGGAATGGAAATGGGAAAACATTACCATGGATTTCATCACTAAATTGCCAAGGACTGCAAGTGGTTTTGATACTATTTGGGTAATAGTTGATCGTCTCACCAAATCAGCACACTTCCTACCAATAAGAGAAGATGACAAGATGGAGAAGTTAGCACGACTGTATTTGAAGGAAGTCGTCTCCAGACATGGAATACCAATCTCTGTTATCTCTGATAGGGATGGCAGATTTATTTCAAGATTCTGGCAGACATTACAGCAAGCATTAGGAACTCGTCTAGACATGAGTACTGCCTATCATCCACAAACTGATGGGCAGAGCGAAAGGACGATACAAACGCTTGAAGACATGCTACGAGCATGTGTTATTGATTTCGGAAACAGTTGGGATCGACATCTACCGTTAGCAGAATTTTCCTACAACAACAGCTACCATTCAAGCATTGAGATGGCGCCGTTTGAAGCACTTTATGGTAGAAAGTGCAGGTCTCCGATTTGTTGGAGTGAGGTGGGGGATAGACAGATTACGGGTCCGGAGATTATACAAGAAACTACCGAGAAGATCATCCAAATTCAACAACGGTTGAAAACCGCCCAAAGTCGACAAAAGAGCTACGCTGACATTAAAAGAAAAGATATAGAATTTGAAATTGGAGAGATGGTCATGCTTAAAGTTTCACCTTGGAAAGGCGTTGTTCGATTTGGTAAACGAGGGAAATTAAATCCAAGGTATATTGGACCATTCAAGATTATTGATCGTGTCGGACCAGTAGCTTACCGACTTGAGTTACCTCAACAACTCGCGGCTGTACATAACACTTTCCACGTCTCGAATTTGAAGAAATGTTTTGCTAAAGAAGATCTCACTATTCCGTTAGATGAAATCCAAATCAACGAAAAACTCCAATTCATCGAAGAACCCGTCGAAATAATGGATCGTGAGGTTAAAAGACTTAAGCAAAACAAGATACCAATTGTTAAGGTTCGATGGAATGCTCGTAGAGGACCCGAGTTCACCTAGGAGCGTGAAGATCAGATGAAGAAGAAATACCCGCATCTATTTCCAGAAGATTCGTCAACACCTTCAACAGCTTAAAATTTCGGGACGAAATTTATTTAACGGGTAGGTACTGTAGTGACCCGAACTTTTCCATGTTTATATATATTAATTGAGATTGATGTTTACATGATTAAATGTTTCCAACATGTTAAGCAATCAAACTTGTTAAGACTTGATTAATTGAAATAGGTTTCATATAGACAATTGACCACCCAAGTTGACCGGTGATTCACGAACGTTAAAACTTGTAAAAAAACTATATGATGACATATATATGGTTATATATATAGTTAACATGATATTATGATAAGTAAACATATCATTAATTATATTAACAATGAACTACATATGTAAAAACAAGACTACTAACTTAATGATTTTGAAACGAGACATATATGTAACGTTTATCGTTGTAACGACATTTAATGTATATATATCATATTAAGAGATATTCGTACATCATAATATCATGATAATATAATAATTTAAAATCTATTTTGATATTATAAACATTGGGTTAACAACATTTAACAAGATCGTTAACCTAAAGGTTTCAAAACAACACTTACATGTAACGACTAACGATGACTTAACGACTCAGTTAAAATGTATATACATGTAGTGTTTTAATATGTATTTATACACTTTTGAAAGACTTCAATACACTTATCAAAATACTTCTACTTAACAAAAATGCTTACAATTACATTCTCGTTCAGTTTCATCAACAATTCTACTCGTATGCACCCGTATTCGTACTCGTACAATACACAGCTTTTAGATGTATGTACTATTGGTATATACACTCCAATGATCAGCTCTTAGCAGCCCATGTGAGTCACCTAACACATGTGGGAACCATCATTTGGCAACTAGCATGAAATATCTCATAAGATTACAAAAATATGAGTAATCATTCATGACTTATTTACATGAAAACAAAATTACATATCCTTTATATCTAATCCATACACCAACGACCAAAAACACCTACAAACACTTTCATTCTTCAATTTTCTTCATCTAATTGAACTCTCTCAAGTTCTATCTTCAAGTTCTAAGTGTTCTTCATAAATTCCAAAAGTTCTAGTTTCATAAAATCAAGAATACTTTCAAGTTTGCTAGCTCACTTCCAATCTTGTAAGGTGATCATCCAACCTCAAGAAATCTTTGTTTCTTACAGTAGGTTATCATTCTAATACAAGGTAATAATCATATTCAAACTTTGGTTCAATTTCTATAACTATAACAATCTTATTTCAAGTGATGATCTTACTTGAACTTGTTTTCGTGTCATGATTTTGCTTCAAGAACTTTGAGCCATCCAAGGATCCATTGAAGCTAGATCCATTTTTCTCTTTTCCAGTAGGTTTATCCAAGGAACTTAAGGTAGTAATGATGTTCATAACATCATTCGATTCATACATATAAAGCTATCTTATTCGAAGGTTTAAACTTGTAATCACTAGAACATAGTTTAGTTAATTCTAAACTTGTTCGCAAACAAAAGTTAATCCTTCTAACTTGACTTTTAAAATCAACTAAACACATGTTCTATATCTATATGATATGCTAACTTAATGATTTAAAACCTGGAAACACGAAAAACACCGTAAAACCGGATTTACGCCGTCGTAGTAACACCGCGGGCTGTTTTGGGTTAGTTAATTAAAAACTATGATAAACTTTGATTTAAAAGTTGTTATTCTGAGAAAATGATTTTTATTATGAACATGAAACTATATCCAAAAATTATGGTTAAACTCAAAGTGGAAGTATGTTTTCTAAAATGGTCATCTAGACGTCGTTCTTTCGACTGAAATGACTACCTTTACAAAAACGACTTGTAACTTATTTTTCCGACTAGAAACCTATATTTTTTTTGTTTAGATTCATAAAATAGAGTTCAATATGAAACCATAGCAATTTGATTCACTCAAAACGGATTTAAAATGAAGAAGTTATGGGTAAAACAAGATTGGATAATTTTTCTCATTTTAGCTACGTGAAAATTGGTAACAAATCTATTCCAACCATAACTTAATCAACTTGTATTATATATTATGTAATCTTGAGATACCATAGACACGTATACAATGTTTCGACCTATCATGTCGACACATCTATATATATTTCGGAACAACCATAGACACTCTATATGTGAATGTTGGAGTTAGCTATACAGGGTTGAGGTTGATTCCAAAATATATATAGTTTGAGTTGTGATCAATACTGAGATACGTATACACTGGGTCGTGGATTGATTCAAGATAATATTTATCGATTTATTTCTGTACATCTAACTGTGGACAACTAGTTGTAGGTTACTAACGAGGACAGCTGACTTAATAAACTTAAAACATCAAAATATATTAAAAGTGTTGTAAATATATTTTGAACATACTTTGATATATATGTATATATTGTTATAGGTTCGTGAATCAACCAGTGGCCAAGTCTTACTTCCCGACGAAGTAAAAATCTGTGAAAGTGAGTTATAGTCCCACTTTTAAAATCTAATATTTTTGGGATGAGAATACATGCAGGTTTTATAAATGATTTACAAAATAGACACAAGTACGTGAAACTACATTCTATGGTTGAATTATCGAAATCGAATATGCCCCTTTTTATTAAGTCTGGTAATCTAAGAATTAGGGAACAGACACCCTAATTGACGCGAATCCTAAAGATAGATCTATTGGGCCTAACAAACCCCATCCAAAGTACCGGATGCTTTAGTACTTCGAAATTTATATCATATCCGAAGGGTGTCCCGGAATGATGGGGATATTCTTATATATGCATCTTGTTATTGTCGGTTACCAGGTGTTCACCATATGAATGATTTTTATCTCTATGTATGGGATGTGTATTGAAATATGAAATCTTGTGGTCTATTGTTACGATTTTGATATATATAGGTTAAACCTATAACTCACCAACATTTTTGTTGACGTTTTAAGCATGTTTATTCTCAGGTGATTATTAAGAGCTTCCGCTGTCGCATACTTAAATAAGGACAAGATTTGGAGTCCATGCTTGTATGATATTGTGTAAAAACTGCATTCAAGAAACTTATTTTGTTGTAACATATTTGTATTGTAAACCATTATGTAATGGTCGTGTGTAAACAGGATATTTTAGATTATCATTATTTGATAATCTACGTAAAGCTTTTTAAACCTTTATTGATGAAATAAAGGTTATGGTTTGTTTAAAAATGAATGCAGTCTTTGAAAAACGTCTCATATAGAGGTCAAAACCTCGCAACGAAATCAATTAATATGGAACGTTTTTAATCAATAAGAACGGGACATTTCATTGTGCATGGCACAACACCAAGTAACTATACAAACAATGGTAAGCGTCTAGCAACACGTCATTGTCCCCAAATTCATGTGAGGGTAGTTTCTCGAAACTGTTTATGGTAAGTTTAAATGTCATTTGTCCTTCTGTTTCAGATACTTTAGTTAAATTTGATATATGGATCATCGGTCATTCTCATTTGTTTAACAATTTTGTTTTCGATCTTAGAACTGAATTAGATCACTAAATTAATTAAGTATCATCTTAATTACATCTGGGTGCGGCCACACAAATATATTATTCATTCATCGAGGAGCTCAAAAAGTATCTAACTCCAAACATTTTAGAGGAACAAATCCTATATTGCATACACGTGTCTATCACGAGCTTTACATTATACCCAATAATGGCCTTTATAACAGCCTTATTCATGACAGCGTTTAACCATATCAAAGTACAATGCTACACTCATCAAGACGGACGTGCATCTCAAGTCTAAGAACACAAAGACATAATCACTAAAAGATTCACTACTGACTACGATCCATGTAGTGACATCTCATGGTTGGGTCATTCCAATATTCATCATCAATGAATACATATGAATTTTGGTCTCAACAAGTTAACTATTCATCATCAATGAATATAACCAAAATTTCACATTAATCTTAATTCATGTTATTCCCATAACATGACCGATTATGGAGATTTTGAATAATCAACAATTATTCATGGATTAATCATGCTAATATAGAACACAGTGATATAAATGAAAACGACAATATCAATTATGTCAATTCATTAATATAAAACTGCTTAATGTGTAACATCCCGCGTTTTTCCGTTAAATTTATTTTAACGCCGTCTTTTTTTTAATAATACCTTTCGTTATTTAAATTCGTAGTCTCCGTTGGCTAACGTTCATAATATTCCCGTTATTTAATTATAACATCACTCGTTTACTCGAGCGTTTTTAAAATATTCGTTTGGTTAATTCCCGCACCCGCTTTCAAACTTGAGGGACCAAAGTTGCAAAGGGGCAAAACTAGTTGACTATGTCAACTAGTCAAACCCCACTCTCCACCATTCATTCACTCCATCCTCCACCTCCCCATTTTCTCTCTACTTCCATTTTATGAACTCAAACACCCAACTCACAAAATCATCATCTAAATTCGAATCAAGAAGCAAACATCAAAACAAATTACATTTTCGTGATCCTCTCTTCATCCTCTACATTTTGGTACCAATTTCATCTCGTCTGGGTAACATTTCTAAAACACTAGATTTCTCTAAATTCGTTTTATATACTTGAAATGGTGTTAGTTAGTGTCTATGGCTCGTGTATAACATGAATATATGTTTTGTTTGCTCGATTCGTTGTTTTGAGTAACTAGTTTGAACATTTGAAATGGGTGTGCTTAATCTTTGATTTTGGATGAGTTAATGTTGTTAAATTGTTAAAGTTCATGTTTTAATTGTGTTACTAGTATCACTAGCTTCGTTTTGATGCGTAGGTTGAGTAAGAATAACTTCAAACACATGATTATTGATTTTTGTGAATTTTGGTTAGGGTTTGATAGACTTAAAACGAACTTTTGATGTTTGAATGTCATGAAATGTTATTAGTAAGTGTTTAGTTGTAATGTATGTTTCATTACCTTCAAAACGGCATATCATATGTGTGAATTGGATTCCCGAGTCAAGAAATGCATTTTGTAAACTTGAAACGATGATTTTGAACATATAATGATCACTTGACGAGATTTCGGCTATTGTAAATGATGTTTTTACTTGATGAAAAGTGGTTAGTTGTATTCCTTATCAAAATACTTTTTCAACGATATAAGATACTTATTTTGGATGTTTACGGTTTATGATTTATGTGTATTTGAAGTTGGATTCGTGCTTGAGTGTGAAAACTGCCAGACTTGCTGATCAGTTAAATGGAGCGGCGCGCCAAATATGGAGCGGCACGCCATTTGGGTCTGTCCCAACTACTTTTTGTTTTTCACGTTTTCACCCCCGCTTACTCGTAACTCCGATTAACATGGAACTTGACAAACATGTTTATATATACTTTTAAATCATGGGAAAATTGTCGGATACCCGACCCGACCCCGTTGACTTTGACTTTGACTTTGACCAAGTTTGACTTTTAGTCAAACTTAACCAAACACTTATGCAATCGTTTTAATCATATTTTATACTTGATTCTTGCATGGAACTTGACAACATGATTCACATGCTATACTAATTGAGTCGTAACGAGCCATAGGACTAATTGAACGCATTTCGCCCTACCTTGTGTCGTAACCGGTTAATTGATACAACTTACTTGTTTAGGTCAAGGCTAAGCAACTATCATGCACACGTTTACCTTGTGAAGTACTTTTATACTCGTGTACTCGAGGTGAGATCATAGTCCCATCTTTCAACAACTTTTATGCTTTAAACTATGGGATGAAAAACATATACGTATCATACTTTTACACTTTGAACACAAGTACGAAAACGAACATTCCACGTACGGGTTTGAACAAAAAGCCTCAATTCAATTATCATTAGTTACACTTGTAGAGTGTAAACGAGAACTTATATTATGTGATCACATGGGCTTGACGAGCCTCATTCGGACGGTTCGCTACCGTTAGCGGATGAAATATATTTTCGAGTATAGTGTATGTTCTAACACTATGTAGCAGGGTACAAAACAGTTAAGTTTGATAATTGGGTGCCCGCGATACAAACAACAACTTTGGAATGCAAATGATTTTGATAATCATCTTATATTAAATCTTGTGGTTCAAATACAAAATTTACAAACACCTATGATTTCACCAACGTTTTTCGTTGACAGTTTTCTATATGTTTCTCAGGTTCATACATGGCTATTTGATACATGCTTCCGCGTACACTCATACATGCTTGGGGTCAAGCATACATGCATACGCTAGTGATATCACCTTTGGATTCAAACAAATGTTTACATACTTACGCTATTTATAGCAACTGTGATTTTCAACTTATATTATGTCGCAAGTTACTTCATTTATGCTTTATAACTTTGTAAACTTAAACGTGTTGTCGAACCGTTTGTAAACTAAACCTTGCAAGTCTTGTACTTTTCAAATGAATGTAACATAATTTTGGTCAAATTAGTCTCAAATAGGGACTATGTGAAGCGTCCTGTTCATATAGGTTATAAACGTCACGTACTTATTGGTGTCATTGCGAGGTATTGACCTCTATATGTGACATTTTTCAAAATCTGCATACGTTTTTATGATACAAACCATAACCTTTATTATAACCAAAGGCTTAAACAACATAATAATGATTATCGTTTAGCGATAATCTTAGTCTTACAAACTTTACATTTGATAATAACAATACGATTTCCAACATATTTCACATTACAAATCTTTCGGTATGCAGTTTTATTTTTGACACAAATATGCATATTCCAAATCCTGCTTAAATTCGGCATAATGCAGCGGAAGCTTTTATTTATCACCTGAGAATAAACATGCTTAAAACGTCAACATAAAGTTGGTGAGATATAGGTTTAATGCTAGCAGCGTTATAAATATAGACCACAAGATTTCATATACATAAACGTTTTAATAAAAATATTCTAAGTGGTTGAGCACTTGATAACCATACTTAACATTTAATCAACGTCGCATATTCCCTTTATTATGAAATCTCACTACATCGTACCAAGTGTAGTCACCGAAACGAAGTACTGTGCAACCGTTGAATACTGGTCGTCCAGTTCGGTTGGGGTTGTCAGGCCCGATAGATCTATCAACATGATTCTTGTTTACAATACCGCATGTAAATAGTAGTTACCAAGTTACAGGGAAGTATCCAGCGGTACAACTCAACGTAGAATATATATTTTTAATCACTTGTGTCCATAACGTAAATCATAAAATGCATGTATTCTCATCCCGAAATATTTAGAGTTTAAAAGTGGGACTATATTCTCACTTTTGCTTTGAAGATATATAACCCGACCTGGTCTCCGATAGATATCACGAACCTAACCATATATAATATATCAACATATTTTCTTTTCAAATAATCGTTACATATATACTTATAATACTTTCAATATCTAATAGTCCGTAGTTAGCAGTCCGATGTTAGTAGTCCACAATTAGTTGTTCAATAAAATAAATAAAGACCCCATCGTATTCGTATTGATCGGAATTAATCTCGACCCATGGTACCGTATTGTCAAATGACGTGTTGCGTACATAAAGTACCGTGTTGTCAAATGACGTGTTGCGTACAATCATGAGGTCTTATAATTAATCTTCTCGTATTGTTTACGGGTGGTCCTGAAATATGTAAAATCAAATCATGAGTAAATATATATAAAATATCATGTTAATTAGCCAAGATATGATTAGTTTGGTTTTATTCAAATTATTTTTGTAGCTAAACTAGCTTCGGATACCCAATTTTGTTTTAATCGTAGTTTCTTCAATACAACTCCGTTTTTGTTGGTTCAACTTGCCACTTCCTTGGATCGAGCCATTATTTATGAATATGAACTGTAAATACCTTGGTTTGCATTCAAAATCACAGGTTATAGGTCAAACTTTGGTGAATCCTATTAAAGTGATCATTTCCGTCGTAAAAACAACATCTAGATGATCATTTTTACAAAAATACTTACACTTTGAGTTACACCATGAGATTTTTATATATTAACATATTCATAAGAAATATCATTTTTCCATAATATAAACTTCCAATTCAAAGTTTAAGATGGTTTTTAATTATCCAACCCAAAACAGCCCCCGGTTGCACTCCAACGATGTAGATTCAGTTTTAAGGTGTTCTTTGTAAAATCAAGTTGTATCTTGTTAAGTTAGCATATAATTATGATATATTATAGGTCTTGAAGTGTTTTAAAAGTCAAGTTAGAAGGATCTATTTAGTTTGCGAACAAGTTTGAAATCATTCAAACTATGTTCTTGTTGTTATGATTTGTATATTCTTAATAAGATAGTTATAATTGAACAAGATGATGAACAAAGGTTATACCTCAAGTAAGATGAAGAAAGTTACTGAATAAACAAGATATGAACTTGTTCTTGATGACTTGGAAGATTAAGAAGTGAAATCATGAAAGAAACAAAGGTTTTAAGTAAGTTTATATCTTGATTTAAGATAATTAACTTACATGAATTGAATCAAAGTTTAAACATAGTTTTACCTTGATTATGAAGTTAGAAACTTATGAAGACCTTGAAGAACACTTGAAAGTTGAAGATGAGAGAGTTTAGAAGATCATTTATCTTGAAATAAAGTTGATATGGAAGTATATGTATGTATTGAAATGTCCCGTTCATTTTGATTATAAACGTTCCATATTAATTGATTTCATTGCGAGGTTTTGACCTCTATATGAGATATTTTTCAAAGACTGCATTCATTTTTAAAACAACCATAATCTTTATTTTATCAATAAAGGTTTCAAAAGCATTACGTAGATTATCAAATAATGGTAATCTAAAATATACTGTTGTAACGACCCGCACTTTTTCGATCATACTATACTTATAAGATTAATATTTACATAAATTAAACCTTGCCAACATGATAAGCAATCCAAATTGTCGAGACTTATATTTCCGAAAAGAGTTTTACACAACGTTTGACCGTCTAGTTTGACCGATGATATCACGAACTATACAATATATGATAATTATACGTTTGTGTATATATATGTATATATACATATTTAACATGATTAAAGAATGTTTTAATATCTCATTTTATATTAATAACAACAAGTTATATGTGTATTTTGAAACTACTAACTTAAGTTTTCAAAACGATAACAATACGTAACGTTATTTGACATATATACTTAAGACTTATAATGTTATACATATATTGTATAAGTAATGTATTTAATTACTTTTAAAGAACTTAAATACATAAAACCATATAAGTGTATTCACAAAAGATAGCTATATTTGAATCCTCATTTCATTTTTCACAAAATTTCTATACGTATACCTAGAGTATTTGTACTCGTATCATACCTAGCTCCTATACGTATTTACTAATAGTAAATACACATCAAAATCACCACCTAACCAGCCATTATTCATGCCATGAGGGCTAGGTAATTGATTTTGGAAGCTTATTGACTAATTACACAAAAGAACAACTTGAAATCTTGTCATGGATACCCCATGAAACACGTTTTTTGTAGCTTATATACATGAGCATTTTTGATTCATTTTACCTTAAATTCTCTAGCAAAACACACACATACTTTGAAGCCTTAAAACCCTTAATCAATTCAGCAAAGTTTCCAAGAAGATCTAGCTTCAAAAACCATACTAAAACACCATAAGAAAACCATACAAAAACACTTCAAGAAAACCTTCCAAGAACACCAACTTACTTCCAAACTTTCATCCACTTCTATCACCCTTTTGATTCTAGCTTCTTACTCCTCTTTTACAGCAATCTTATCCAAGGAACTTGAGGTAGAATCTATGTTCATAACCTTATTCAATTCATATATATATAGCTATCTTATTTTGTGGTACAAAAGTTTAACAACAAGAACATAGTTTGAATGTTTTCAAACTTGTTTGCAAACTAAATAGATCCTTCTAACTTAACTTTTAAAATACTTCAAGACCTGTAATATAACTTATGTATATGCTAATTTAACAAGGTAAAACTTGGTTTTTCAAAGTATAAGTATTTTTAGAAAAATGGTCATTAAATGATTTTGTTGTAACAAAAATGTTTAACTTCATATGTTTCACTAATGTTTCACTTATGCCGTATGATTTTGAATACAAACCAAGGTATTTACAGTTCATAGTCTTAAAGAAGAACTCGATCCAAGAAGATGGCAATTTGAATCAACGAAAACGGATTTGTAACGAAGAAACTATGACCGAAACAAAATTGGTTATCCTAGATCATTTCAACTACGGGATCAATTGGAAAAAATGATATAAATCACATATTTCTAAGATAACATGATATTTTATATATATGTACTTATAATTCAATTTTATATGGTTCAGGATCACCCGTAAACAACACGAGAAGATTAATTATAAGATCCCATGATTGTACGCAACACGTCATTTGACAACACCGGTACTTTATGTACGCAACACGTCATTTGACAACACCGGTACCATGGGTCAAGATTAATCTCGACCAATACATATACGATGGGGTTTTATTTATTTCGTTGGGGGTTTTGTTTATTGCGGGTATATTAAACATCTAAAAATGAACCATTAAAAATTGAATTTCTAACATCGGAATGCTAACTACGGACTAAGGAAATATTCAAAATATTAAAAGTATAACAAGTATATATATATATAACGTTTGTTTTAAAATGAAAACATATTGATATATTATATATGGATAGGTTCGTGATATCAACCGGAAGACTGAGTCAAAATATATATATCATCAAGACAAGAGTGAGTATATAGTCCCACTTTTAAACTCTAAATATTTCGGGATGAGAATACATGTATTTTATGTTTTACGTTATGGACACAAGTAACTGAAAAATATATTCTACGTTGAGTTGTACCACTGGCATACTTCCCTGTAGCTTGGTAACTAATATTTACAGCGGTATTGTAAACGCGAATCCTGTTGATAGATCTATCGGGCCTGACAACCCCAATCGGACTGGACGACCAGTATTCAACGGTTGCACAGTACTTCGTTTTGTGACTACACTTGGTACGGTGTAGTAAGATTTCATATTAAAGGGAATATGCGACGTGAAAATGTTAAGTATGGTTACCAAGTGCTCAACCACTTAGAATATTTTTATTGAAATGTTTATATACGAAATCTTGTGGTCTATATATATATATTGCTGCGCACTAAACCTATATCTCACCAACTTTATGTTGACGTTTTTAAACATGTTTATTCTCAGGTGATAATTAAAGCTTCCGCTGCATTATGTTGAATCTAAGCAGGATCATGCGTACTCATATTTGTGTCAAAAATAAAACTGCATATCCGAGGACGTGTGTTGTAAAATATGCTAGAAATCGTGTTGTTATTATCATTTGTAAAGTTTGTAAGTCGAAGATTATCGTTAAACGATAATCATCTTTTTATTGTCTAAAGCTTGTAACAAAAATAATGGTTTGGTTTGTAATGTATAATATATGCAGTTTTCCTTTTTAAAAATGTCGCATATAGAGGTCAATACCTCGCAATGAAATCATACGTTATCTAACACGTTCTTATGGTTAAGGACGGGTTATGACAACTGTTTACACACGACCATTACATAATGGTTTACAACAGAAATATATTACATCGACATATGTTTCTTGAATGCAGTTTTTACATAATATCATACAAACATGGACTCCAAATCTGGTCCTTATTTTAGTATGCAACAGCGGAAGCTCTTAATATTCACCTGAGAATAAACATGCTTTAAACGTCAACAAAAATGTTGGTGAGTTATAGGTTTAACCTATATATATCAAATTGTAACAATAGACCACAAGATTTCATATTTCAATATACATCCCATACATAGAGATAAAAATCATTCATATGGTGAACACCTGGTAACCGACATTAACAAAATGCATATATAAGAATATCCCCATCATTCCGGGATCCTCCATCGGACATGATATAAATTTCGAAGTACTAAATTATCCGGTACTTTGGATGGGGTTTATTAGGCCCAATAGATCAATCTTTAGGATTCGCGTCAATTAGGGTGTCTGTTCCCTAATTCTTAGATTACCAGACTTAATAAAAAGGGGCATATTTGATTTCGATAATTCAACCATAGAATGTAGTTTCAAGTACTTGTGTCTATTTTGTAAATCATTTATAAAACCTGCATGTATTCTCATCCCAAAAATATTAGATTTTAAAAGTGGGACTATAACTCACTTTCACCGATTTTTACTTCGTCGGGAAGTAAGACTTGGCCACTGGTCAATTCACGAACCTATAACAAATATGTACATATATATCAAAGTATATTCAAAATATATTTACAACACTTTTAATACATTTTGATGTTTTAAGTTTATTAAGTTAGCTGTCCTCGTTAGTAACCTACAACTAGTTGTCCAACGTTAGATGTACAGAAAAAAATTGATATATATTATCTTGAATCAATCCACGACCCAGTGTATACACGTCTCAGGCTAGATCACAACTCAAAGTATATATATTTTTGGAATCAACCTCAACCCTGTATAGCTAACTCCCACATTACTGCATATAGAGTGTCTATGGTTGTTCTAAATAATATATACACATGGGTCGATATGATATGTCAAAACATTTGCATACGTGTCTATAGTATCCCAAGATTACATAATATATTAGAATACATGTATAATACAATATAAGTTAGCTAGGATATGATTAATATAGATTTGTTACCAATTTTCACGTTGCTACAACAAGAAAAATTATCCAATCTTGTTTTACCCATAACTTCTTCATTTTAAATCCGTTTTGAGTGAATCAAATTGCTATGGTTTCATATTGAACTCTATTTTATGAATCTAAACAGAAAAAGTATAGGTTTATAGTCGGAAATATAAGTTACAAGTCGTTTTTGTAAAGGTAGTCATTTCAGTCGAAAGAACGACGTCTAGATGACCATTTTAGAAAACATACTTCCACTTTGAGTTTAACCATGATTTTTGGATATAGTTTCATGTTCATAAGAAAAATTATTTTCCCAGAAGAACAACTTTTAAATCAAAGTTTATCATAGTTTTTAATTAACTAACCCAAAACAGCCCGCGGTGTTACTACGACGGCGTATGTCCGGTTTTACAGTGTTCTTCGTGTTTCCAGGTTTTAAATCATTAAGTTAGCATATCATATAGATATAGATCATGTGTTTAGTTGATTTTAAAAGTCAAGTTAGAAGGATTAACTTTTGTTTGCGAACAAGTTTAGAATTAACTAAACTATGTTCTAGTGATTACAAGTTTAAACCTTCGAATAAGATAGCTTTATATGTATGAATAGAATGAAGTTATGAACATCATTACTACCTCAAGTTTTCTGGAAAAAAAGCTACTAGAAATGAGAAAAATTGATCTAGCTTCAAAGGATCCTTGGATGGCTTGAAAGTTCTTGAAGCAGAATCATGACACGAAAACAAGTTCAAGTAAGATTTTCACTCGAAATAAGATTGTTATAGTTATAGAAATTGAATCAAAGTTTGAATATGAGTATTACATTGTATTAGAAAGATATCTTACTGTAAATAATAAAGATTTCTTGAGGTTGGATGATCACTCTACAAGATTGGAAGTAAGCTAGCAAACTTGGAAGTATTCTTGATTTTATGAAACTAGAACTTGTAGAATTTATGAAGAACACTTAGAACTTGAAGATAGAACTTGAGAGAGATTAATTAGATGAATAAAATTGAAGAATGAAAGTGTTTGTAGGTGTTTCTGGTCGTTGGTATATGGATTAGATATAAAGGATGTGTAATTTTGTTTACATGTAAATAAGTCATGAATGATTACTCATATTTTTGTAATTTTATGAGATATTTCATGCTAGTTGCCAAATGATGGTTCCTACATGTATTAGTTGACTCACATGGGCTGCTAATAGCTGATCATTGGAGTGTATATACCAATAGTACATACATCTAAAAGCTGTGCATTGTACGAGTACGAATACGGGTTCATACGAGTAGAATTGTTGATGAAACTGAACGAGGATGTAATTGTAAGCATTTTTGTTAAGTAGAAGTATTTTGATAAGTGTCTTGAAGTCTTTAAAAAGTGTATGAATACATATTAAAACACTACATGTATATACATTTTAACTGAGTCGTTAAGTCATCGTTAGTCGTTACATGTAAGTGTTGTTTTGAAACCTTTAGGTTAACGATCTTGTTAAATGTTGTTAACCCATTGTTTATTATAACAAATGAGATGTTAAATTATTACATTATCATGATATCATGATGTATTAATATATCTTATTATGATATATATACATTAAATGTCGTTACAACGATAATCGTTACATATATGTCTCGTTTCAAAATCATTTAGTAGTCTTGTTTTTACATATGTAGTTCATTGTTAATATACTTAATGATATGTTTACTTATCATAATATCATGTTAACTATATATATATCCATATATATGTCATCATATAGTTTTTACAAGTTTTAACGTTCGTGAATCGCCGGTCAACTTGGGTGGTCAATTGTCTATATGAAACCTATTTCAATTAATAAAGTCTTAACAAGTTTGATTGCTTAACATGTTGGAAACATTTAATCATGTAAATATCAATTTTATTTAATATATAAAAATATGGAAAAGTTCGGGTCACTACATGTATATGTAAACGTGTATATGTATGTATATATATAGATTTTAAGTTTTGATTTTTAGCTCATAAGTCTTCCTACTTGATCCCACATGTTGTTGACTAACCAAGGCTGCTAAGAGCAAATAATTGAGGTCTAATAATTGGTATTTATCAATAGTAAATACATCTAGAAGCTGCGTATATTACGGTACATATACCCTAGGTACACGTGTAGAAATCTTGAGGAAACGGAACGAGAATTCAAATATAACTATCTTTTGTGAATATACTTATATTGTTTTATGTATTTAAGCCCTTTAAAAGTGATTAAATACGTATTTATACGATACTTGTATAAGCATTATAGATTATAGGTATATGTGTCAAAGAACGTTACGTATAATTACCGTTTTGAAAACTTAAGTTAGTAGTCTCAAAGTATACTTATAACTCATTGTTATTAGTACACAATGATATGTTAAACCATCCTTAGATCATGTTAAATATGTATAAATACATATATATACACAATCGTATAATTATCGTATGTTATATAGTTCGTGATATCATCGGTCAAATTGGACGGTCAAACGTTGTGTAAAACTCTTTTTAAAAACATAAGACTCAACAATTTGGATTGCTTATCATGTTGGTAATGTTTAATTTATGTAAATATTAATCTCATATGTATAAAACAATCGGAAAAATCCGGGTCGTTACAGTACCTACCCGTTAAATAAATTTCGTCCCGAAATTTTAAAGTTGTACCTATTTTGCGTTCTCGGGAAACAAATGTGGGTACTTTTGTTTCATCTGATCCTCTCATTCCCAAGTAAACTCGGGACCCCTTCAAGCATTCCAACGAACCTTAACGATTGGTATGTTGCTCTGCTTGAGCTGTTTAACTTCACGGTCCATGATTTCGACTGGTTCTTTTATGAATTGTAGTTTCTCGTCGACTTGGATTTCTTCAAGATGAATGGTGAGGTCTTCCTTTGCAAGACACTTCTTAAGGTTTGAAACGTGAAACGTATTATGTACTCCGGCGAGTTGTTGTGGTAACTCAAGTCGATAAGCTACCGGTCCAATGCGTTCGATGATCTTGAACGGGCCTACATACCTTGGGTTCAGTTTACCCCTTTTGTAGAAATGTATTACACCTTTCCAAGGTGACACATTTAGCATAACCATGTCACCGATCTGAAACTCTAATGGTTTCCTTCGGACATCGGTGTAGCTCTTTTGGCGACTACGGGCTGTTTTCAATCTCTCCTTGATTTGTACTATCTTCTCAATAGTTTCGTGTATGATCTCGGGACCAGTTAATCGTCGATCTCCTAATTCATTCCAACAGATAGGGGATCTACACTTCCTTCCATACAGTGCTTCAAATGGTGCAGCTTTAATGCTCGCATGATAACTATTATTATACGAGAATTCTGCTAATGGTAGATATTTATCCCATCCGTTTCCAAAATCGATCACACATGCCCTGAGCATGTCTTCAAGAGTCTGAATTGTTCTTTCACTCTGCCCATCAGTTTGAGGATGATATGCGGTGCTCATATCCAAACGAGTTCCCAGGGCCTCCTGTAGTGATTGCCAGAACTTTGATGTAAATCTTCTATCACGATCGGATATAATGGAAATAGGTATTCCATGCCTTGAAACAATTTCCTTTATGTATAATCGTAATAGTTTCTCCATTCTATCCGTTTCTTTTATAGGCAAGAAATGTGCAGATTTGGTGAGACGATCAACTATTACCCAAATGGTGTCATAACCCCATGCAGTCTTGGGTAAATTTGTAATAAAATCCATGGTAATACCGTCCCACTTCCATTCTGGGATTTCTGGTTGTTGAAGTAACCCTGACGGCTTTTGGTGTTCTGCTTTGACTTTGGAACAAGTTAAACATTCCCCGACATATGTTGCAACATCTGTCTTTAAATTAGGCCACCAATAATGCGTCTTAAGATCTTGATACATCTTTCCAACTCCAGGATGTATCGAGTATCTTGTCTTATGTGCCTCGTTCAATATCAACTTCCTTAATCCACCCAACTTTGGTACCCAAATACGTTTTGAAAAATATCGAATTCCGTCTTCCCATATAAAGAGTTGCTTCTCATACTTCTTCATTATTTCATTTCCTATGTTTTCCTTAGTAAGAGCTTCTCGTTGAGCCTCTTTGATTTGTGAGTTGAGATTCATGCGAATTTTTATGTTCATCGCTCGTACTCGAATTGGCTCTCGTTCCTTTCTACTTAGAGCTTCAGCCACTACATTCGCTTTCCCGGGATGATAGCGAATCTCACAATCATAGTCGTTTATCAGCTCGACCCACCTATGTTGCCTCATGTTCAGCTGTTTTTGATCGAAAATATGTTGAAGGCTTTTATGATCGATAAACACAGTGCATTTAACCCCATATAAGTAGTGTCTCCATATCTTCAATGCAAACACTACTACTCCCAGTTCTAGATCATGCGTCGTATAATTTTGCTCGTGAATCTTCAATTGTCGGGATGCGTACGCAATAACTTTCTTTCGTTGCATAAGGACGCAACCAAAACCTTGTCGCGAAGCGTTACAATATATCTCAAAATCATCGTTCCCTTCAGGTAACGATAAAATAGGCGCCGTAGTCAACTTCTTCTTCAGTAATTGAAATGCACTCTCCTGCTCAGAGGTCCATTCGTACTTCTTCCCTTTTTGCGTTAACGCTGTCAATGGTTTAGCTATTCGGGAAAAATCTTGAATAAACCTTCTATAATAACCGGCTAAGCCCAAAAATTGAAGTATTTGTGTTGGTGTCTTAGGAGTCTCCCATTTTTCAATGGCCTCAATTTTAGCTGGATCAACCTGAATTCCTTTGCTACTAACAACATGGCCAAGAAATTGCATTTCTTTCAACCAAAAAGCACACTTAGAAAATTTGGCGTATAACTGTTCTTTTCTTAACAATTCTAATACCAACCTTAAATGCTGCTCATGCTCTTGCTCATTTTTGGAATAGATGAGAATATCGTCAATGAAAATGAAATGTCCCGTTCATATTGATTATAAACGTTCTATATTAATTGATTTCGTTGCAAGGTTTTGACCTCTATATGAGACGTTTTTCAAAGACTGCATTCATTTTTAAAACAACCATAACCTTTATTTTATCAATAAAGGTTTTAAAAACATTACGTAGATTATCAAATAATGATAATCTAAAATATACTGTTTACACACGACCATTACATAATGGTTTACAATAGAAATATATTACATCGACATATGTTTCTTGAATGCAGTTTTTACACAATATCATACAAACATGGACTCCAAATCTTGTCCTTATTTTAGTATGCAACAGCGGAAGCTCTTAATATTCACCTGTGAATAAACATGCTTTAAACTTTAACAAAAATGTTGGTGAGTTATAGGTTTATGAAACGACCCAATCCGTATTAAAACCGGCCCATAAAATTTTTTCCTTTTAATACGCTTTAAATAACACTTTAGGTCCCAATTGTGTTCCATAACATCTTTAATACAATAGAAGGTTTAATAACCTTAAAACATTTAATACATTAGTTAATTGTCCAAACGGACATACACGACCCGACTAGTTTAGTTTCCAACAAAATCGTGCATGGTGATTTGGGACTACGCTACCCAAATCCTAATCGAATACAAAAGAAAGATCTTCTTAGCAACCTAGCCAAGATCTCTAATCCCCAAGCTTACCCGAGCCGCTAAGCATGCGAACCTATAAAAATAGCAACAACGAGAGGGTAAGCTAACGCTTAGTGAATGATAATATACTACATACATATATATGTATAAAATGGACACGCCACATAATTATCAAATACCGCATACCGAAGCATCCATGTATAAGGCAACTACACTAAGCATACCGTATTATCTCTAAGCAACAAGCTAAAGATATCAACAAAGTGTAAGTTCACCAACAACGATGTGAACAACGCCAAATAAGCTACACCCGGAGGGTTAGCTACAACACAACATTACATTAATATAAAACAATATAAAACGAATAAGGTTAACCCCTTAACCCATTACCGAATACCAAACGCCACAATGAAGATTGGCCGAACTACACGAGCCTTAGTAATCCGAACCCACACGAGATTACTATCTTCACCACATCGAGGTTGGCCGAACTACACGAGCCTTAGTAATCCGAAACCACACGAGATTACTACCTCAATAAGATGACCGAACTACACGAGTCACCATGAATCCGAACTACACGAGATTCATTTCCAATAAGATGACCGAACTACACGCATCATCGTGAATCCGAACTACACGAGATCCACTTCTCCAATTCAAACCCACAGTCACGGGATTATAAAATCCACCACATCGGGGTTATCCACATCACGACAAATCAACCCTTCGCCATTGGGGTTATAACATCCAAATCACAACCACGTGTGATAACGTACACACAAACGTGTATCTCGCCAAAGGTGGTCAACCAAAACGCACAACCGTGCCAATTGGACTCATACCAAAGTCCATCAAATCCACCTATATGTGAAGTGAGCTCTAATAGTCGAGAATCACTTCACCCGACCCGCACCCATCCTACACATACATATGCACATAGGATATTAACACTTACCTTGTTTCCTTGATGAATGCTTCCAAATAATCCGCAACTCGTCAATGGAAAGTACCTATTCCATTATCACAAATTCAACAACACACTTAGATTGGATTTACAAACCAACCCAATTTGACACTTAGTGCAAATTCGACCCAAATGCACCTCCAAGTACAAACCGCGCCCAAACTAACCAATAATAACTAACACAAGTGATAATGGTCCTAATATGCCAATTAAACCCGAACACAAGTGTTAAACACTTATCGTTCTTAAAATCGCCCATAAACCCTAATTTTGACCCATAAGGTCAAAATCTCACTCTTTATCCAAAAAAAAAAAGAAAAAAGGTCAAAATCTCACCATTTACAAGTTTTGACACCAAAACATGTTTAACTCGGTTTTATACTTCAACTTAATCCATTTTAAGTTTACAAACCTCATTGAATCGACATTCGGGTTATAATCCTCAACAAAACCTAATTTCGACTCTAGTCAAAATTAGTCAACCACAAGAACCCTAAAAGTCTCTAAAACATTAATAATCACTAACAATAGTGATTATACACCATTCTCAAGTCTTAAACGTGGTTAAATTATTAACCAACCCAAAACCCGCCTTTAACACTTATAAACCCGAATCTTGGTGTTAATCTTCAATTAACAACTAAATGGGTTCCATCTATGAATCATACAATCAAAAGCCCCAAATTAGAATGATGAACACGAAAATAAAATTCGGAGTTAGAACTTACCACTAGTATCACCGTGTAGCTAAGAACGAGGAGAACAAACTTGTCAACTACGCCAAAGATTAAATCTCGTTTCTTCCTTTCCAAAAATCCCTTTGAAATCAAATGGGTGTTTGAGTTTTGAGAGAAAAATGGAAAGAAAAGGAAAATGAAATTAGGAAAATGAAATGAGTGGATAAGGTTAAAGCCTCAAATCTGGCTCAAACGTGAAAAGACCAAAATGCCCTTGCTTCTCATTTAATGTTACAAAAATCCGGTGTAGTGCCCCGAAGTTTTCCATGTTTATATATATTAATTGAGATTGATATTTACATGATTAAATGTTTCCAACATGTTAAGCAATCAAACTTGTTAAGACTTGATTAATTGAAATAGGTTTCATATAGACAATTGACCACCCAAGTTGACCGGTGATTCACGAACGTTAAAACTTGTAAAAACTATATGATGACATATATATGGTTATATATATAGTTAACATTATATTATGATAAGTAAACATATCATTAAGTATATTAACAATGAACTACATATGTAAAAACAAGACTACTAACTTAATGATTTTGAAGCGAGACATATATGTAACGATTATCGTTGTAACGACATTTAATGTATATATATCATATTAAGAGATATTCGTACATCATAATATCATGATAATATAATAATTTAAAATATCTTTTGATATTATAAACATTGGGTTAACAACATTTAACAAGATCGTTAACCTAAAGGTTTCAAAACAACATTTATATGTAACGACTAACGATGACTTAACGACTCAGTTAAAATGTATATACATGTAGTGTTTTAATATGTATTTATACACTTTTGAAAGACTTCAATACACTTATCAAAATACTTCTACTTAACAAAAATGCTTACAATTACATCCTCGTTCAGTTTCATCAACAATTCTACTCGTATGCACCCGTATTCGTACTCGTACAATACACAGCTTTTAGAGGTATGTACTATTGGTATATACACTCCAATGATCAGCTCTTAGCAGCCCATGTGAGTCACCTAACACATGTGGGAACCATCATTTGGCAACTAGCATGAAATATCTCATAAAATTACAAAAATATGAGTAATCATTCATGACTTATTTACATGAAAACAAAATTACATATCCTTTATATCTAATCCATACACCAACGACCAAAAACACCTACAAACACTTTCATTCTTCAATTTTCTTCATCTAATTGATCTCTCTCAAGTTCTATCTTCAAGTTCTAAGTGTTCTTCATAAATTCCGAAAGTTCTAGTTTCATAAAATCAAGAATACTTTCAAGTTTGCTAGCTCACTTCCAATCTTGTAAGGTGATCATACAACCTCAAGAAATCTTTGTTTCTTACAGTAGGTTATCATTCTAATACAAGGTAATAATCATATTCAAACTTTGGTTCAATTTCTATAACTATAACAATCTTATTTCAAGTGATGATCTTACTTGAACTTGTTTTCGTGTCATGATTCTGCTTCAAGAACTTCGAGCCATCCAAGGATCCATTGAAGCTAGATCCATTTTTCTATTTTCCAGTAGGTTTATCCAAGGAAATTAAGGTAGTAATGATGTTCATAACATCATTCGATTCATACATATAAAGCTATCTTATTCGAAGGTTTAAACTTGTAATCACTAGAACATAGTTTAGTTAATTCTAAACTTGTTCGCAAACAAAAGTTAATCCTTCTAACTTGACTTTTAAAAGCAACTAAACACATGTTCTATATCTATATGATATGCTAACTTAATGATTTAAAACCTGGAAACACGAAAAACACCGTAAAACTGGATTTACGCCGTCGTAGTAACACCGCGGGCTGTTTTGGGTTAGTTAATTAAAAACTATGATAAACTTTGATTTAAAAGTTGTTATTCTGAGAAAATGATTTTTATTATGAACATGAAACTATATCCAAAAATTATGGTTAAACTCAAAGTGGAAGTATGTTTTCTAAAATAGTCATCTAGACGTCGTTCTTTCGACTGAAATGACTACCTTTACAAAAATGACTTGTAACTTATTTTTCTGACTATAAACCTATACTTTTTCTGTTTAGATTCATAAAATAGAGTTCAATATGAAACCATAGCAATTTGATTCACTCAAAACGGATTTAAAATGAAGAAGTTATGGGTAAAACAAGATTGGATAATTTTTCTCATTTTAGCTACGTGAAAATTGGTAACAAATCTATTCCAACCATAACTTAATCAACTTGTATTGTATATTATGTAATCTTGAGATACCATAGACACGTATACAATGTTTCGACCTATCATGTCGACACATCTATATATATTTCGGAACAACCATAGACACTCTATATGTGAATGTTGGAGTTAGCTATACAGGGTTGAGGTTGATTCCAAAATATATATAGTTTGAGTTGTGATCAATACTGAGATACGTATACACTGGGTCGTGGATTGATTCAAGATAATATTTATCGATTTATTTCTGTACATCTAACTGTGGACAACTAGTTGTAGGTTACTAACGAGGACAGCTGACTTAATAAACTTAAAACATCAAAATATATTAAAAGTGTTGTAAATATATTTTGAACATACTTTGATATATATGTATATATTGTTATAGGTTCGTGAATCAACCAGTGGCCAAGTCTTACTTCCCGACGAAGTAAAAATCTGTGAAAGTGAGTTATAGTCCCACTTTTAAAATCTAATATTTTTGAGATGAGAATACATGCAGGTTTTATAAATGATTTACAAAATAGACACAAGTACGTGAAACTACATTCTATGGTTGAATTATCGAAATCGAATATGCCCCTTTTTATTAAGTCTGGTAATCTAAGAATTAGGGAACAGACACCCTAATTGACGCGAATCCTAAAGATAGATCTATTGGGCCTAACAAACCCCATCCAAAGTACCGGATGCTTTAGTACTTCGAAATTTATATCATATCCGAAGGGTGTCCCGGAATGATGGGGATATTCTTATATATGCATCTTGTTATTGTCGGTTACCAGGTGTTCACCATATGAATGATTTTTATCTCTATGTATGGGATTTGTATTGAAATATGAAATCTTGTGGTCTATTGTTACGATTTGATATATATAGGTTAAACCTATAACTCACCAACATTTTTGTTGACGTTTAAAGCATGTTTATTCTCAGGTGAATACTAAGAGCTTCCGCTGTTGCATACTAAAATAAGAACAAGATTTGGAGTCCATGTTTGTATGATATTGTGTAAAAACTGCATTCAAGAAACTGATTTCGATGTAACATATTTGTATTGTAAACCATTATGTAATGGTCGTGTGTAAACAGGATATTTTAGATTATCATTATTTGATAATCTACGTAAAGCTTTTTAAACCTTTATTTATGAAATAAAGGTTATGGTTTGTTTTAAAAATGAATGCAGTCTTTGAAAAACGTCTCATATAGAGGTCAAAACCTCGCAACGAAATCAATTAATATGGAACGTTTTTAATCAATAAGAACGGGACATTTCAGTTGGTATCAGAGCGTTGGTCTTAGAGAACCAGAAAATTTGCATTAGTGTGTCTTATCGAGTTTGTTAGGATGCATTAGTGAGTCTGGACTTCGACCGTGTTTTCTTTAAAAATGATTGCTTAACATTTTTGTTGGAAACTATATATTTTTAACAAATGAATATTATGTGATATATTAATCTCTTAATGTGTTTGATATTATGTGATAGATGTCTACCTCTAGAACAAGTCCCATTGACTCACCTAATAATAATGAAGAGTCAAATGTAAATTGGAATGATTCGTGGACTGATTCACAAGTTCCCGAAGAGGAACCGGAAGAAGAGTCAGAACCGGAAGAAGAATCGGAACCGGAAGAAGAATCGGAACCGGTGGGGGAAATAATAAAACGGTTAAGTAAAAGAGAATCCTCAACCAACCGACCAAGGTTAATTATGGTCAATGGTGTTTCCGCCAAGGAAGCAAAATATTGGGAGGATTACCAATTCTCCGATGAATCGGATTCCGACGAGAATTCCAATGATGTTATAGAAATTACCCCAACTGAATTTAAAAAGGCAAAAGAAAATAATAAGGGAAAGGGCATAAAAATAGAGAAATCTAATTCCAACCCCGATGAACTTTATATGTATCGTCAACCCCCGAAGTCCTTAAGTTGTAACAATGACCCGGGAACCTCTAAACCACCAGGTTTTTCTAAACCAATGTGGACAACGACGGCTCGTATTAGGGGAACATCATATATCCCTAGAAACTTGGCAAAACGAACCAAAACTGAAGAAGAAGAAACGAGCGAGTCGGAATAAGATAGTTGTATTCGTGTGGTGTAATATATGTAATATAGTATTCTTATGCTTTATGATATATGTAAAAATTGCTTGTATTAATAAGTATTTTTTTTATGAATCTAACTCTTGTCTATTTTACAGTTTAAAAACACAAAATGGATAGACAACCCAATATTTTAAGAGACCTACCCGGAGACATGATTGATGAAATCTTGTCTAGAGTCGGCCAGAATTCCTCGGCACAACTATTTAAGGCGAGATCAGTTTGTAAGACATTCGAAGAACGTTCCAAGAATGTCTTGGTTTATAAGAGACTTTCATTTGAAAGATGGGGGATATCACATTGGGAAACCCATAAGTTACGATGTGTTTACTTTGACGCATATATTGCGGGGAACCCAAATGCTATTTTACGCAACGGGTTAAGAAATTATTTTGACTCAATATATCCGAATATTGGACTTCGTGATTTAGAAAAAGCGGCTAAGATGCAACATAAAGAAGCATGTTATGCTTACGTATTAGTAATGTTCGCTTCTCACTAAAGTGAGAACAAGAACATCGAGCTACAACTATTAAACAAAACGTTTCCACAAGTGACGGAGTCGGTAATTGGGGTAAGAAATGAGGTTTTTAGATTATTACGGGACTGTTGGACATTACGTAACCCTCGTCCCTTTGACGACGTTACAACACGCTGTCTTATCAACGGCCATAACGGTTATGTTCCACAAGACCAAGGATGGGAAGTAGTCCTAGTAAAACCAGAATGCATGACTTGTTTCTGGACGTATGAATTACGTGTCTTTATTGCCTTTGCTGAACGACTTGTGTACTAGCTAGAATTATCTTCACAACTATCTTGTATCAAAGTTATTGTGTGCTATATTTCATGCTTTATGTAAAATAAGCGGTATTGTAAGTTTGTAAAATATTGTATAAAAGTTTGAACGCGAAATATTATTATAATCAGTTTTTCATATAGAATTGTAGTAGTTGAATTGTATATTAGCTACTAAGTATGAACTTAACGGGTAGGTACTACCCGAATTTAAACTTATAAAACGCTAATATGAAGAAAAAGCTTTTATAAATGAGTTCATATTATGCTACGAAATACTATTAACTACTCTTAATATTCTGTATGATTAACTTGTTCCATTTGACTATTTTGAAGGAAATGGCACCGACTACTCGACACACCGTGAATATGAATGAAGAGGAATTCCGTACTTTTCTAGCTTCAAACATAGCCGCAGTACAGGCTGCGCTACATACCAACAATAACCTTGGATCTAGCAGTACAGGAAATCGTGTAGGATGCACCTACAAAGAATTCACTGCCTGCAAACCTTTGGAATTTGATGGAACCGAAGGACCGATCGGATTGAAACGGTGGACCGAGAAGGTCGAATCGGTGTTTGCCATAAGTAAGTGTACTGAAGAGGACAAAGTGAAGTACGCTACGCATACCTTCACAGGTTCTGCGTTAACATGGTGGAATACCTATCTAGAGCAAGTGGGACAAGATGATGCGTACGCACTACCGTGGTCAGCATTCAAGCACTTGATGAACGAGAAGTACCGTCCCAGAACCGAGGTCAATAAGCTCAAGACAGAACTTAGAGGGTTACGAACCCAAGGATTTGATATTACCACGTACGAAAGACGATTCACAGAATTGTGCCTATTGTGTCCGGGAGCATTCGAAGATGAGGAAGAGAAGATCGACGCATTTGTGAAAGGATTACCGGAAAGAATCCAAGAAGATATAAGTTCACACGAGCCCGCCTCTATACAACAGGCATGTAGAATGGCTCACAAACTAGTGAACCAGATTGAAAAAAGAATTAAAGAACAGACTGCTGAAGAGGCCAATGTGAAGCAAGTCAAAAGAAAGTGGGAGGAAAACGGTGATAAGAATCACCAATACAACAACAGCAATTACAACAATAATCGCAACAATTATCCCAACAATCGCAACATCAATCGCAACTACAACAAACGGCCCAACAACAACAACAACAACAACAGCAACAGCAACTACAATAATCATCCCAACAACAATAATAACCGCAACAACAACAACAATCAGAAGCAGCTATGCCAAAGGTGTGAAAAGTATCACTCGGGATTCTGCACCAAATTTTGCAACAAGTGTAAAAGAAATGGTCATAGCGTGGCGAAGTGTGAGGTCTACGGACCAGGGGTTAATAGAACGAAAGGAACAAATGGTGTCGGAACGAGTAATGGTGGAGCAAGTAGTATCGGAGCAAGTTATGCCAATGTAGTTTGTTATAAATGTGGAAAACCGGGCCACATTATTAGAAATTGCCCGAACCAGGAGAACACGAATGGACAAGGCCGCGGAAGAGTTTTCAATATTAATGCGGCAGAGGCACAGGAAGACCCGGAGCTTGTTACGGGTACGTTTCTTATTGACAATAAATCTGCTTACGTTTTATTTGATTCGGGTGCGGATAGAAGCTATATGAGTAGAGATTTTTGTGCTAAATTAAGTTGTCCATTGACGCCTTTGGATAGTAAATTTTTACTCGAATTAGCAAATGGTAAATTAATTTCAGCAGATAATATATGTCGGAATCGAGAAATTAAACTGGTTAGCGAAACATTTAAGATTGATTTGATACCAGTAGAGTTAGGGAGTTTTGATGTGATAATCGGTATGGACTGGTTGAAAGAAGTGAAAGCAGAGATCGTCTGTTACAAAAATGCAATTCGCATTATACGAGAAAAAGGAAAACCCTTAATGGTGTACGGAGAAAAGGGCAACACGAAGCTACATCTTATTAGTAATTTGAAGGCACAAAAACTAATAAGAAAAGGTTGCTATGCTGTT
Organism: Rutidosis leptorrhynchoides; assembly: GCF_046630445.1. NCBI lineage: Eukaryota > Viridiplantae > Streptophyta > Magnoliopsida > Asterales > Asteraceae > Rutidosis > Rutidosis leptorrhynchoides. Next base: position 147,556,720 of record NC_092335.1, on the reverse strand, counting down.
CTAGCACACGTCGAGAAAGTACAAACTGAAGAAAAGAGCATCAATGATGTTCCCATTGCAAAAGACTTTCCCGATGTATTTCCGAAAGAATTACCGGGATTACCCCCACATCGATCCGTTGAATTTCAAATAGATCTTGTACCAGGAGCTGCACCAATAGCTCGTGCTCCTTACAGACTCGCACCCAGCAAGATGAAAGAACTGCAAAGCCAATTACAAGAACTTTTAGAGCGTGGTTTCATTCGACCAAGCACATCACCGTGGGGAGCTCCTGTTTTGTTTGTCAAGAAGAAAGATGGTACATTCAGGTTGTGTATCGACTACCGAGAGTTGAACAAACTTACCATCAAGAACCGCTACCCACTACCGAGAATCGACGACTTATTTGATCAACTACAAGGCTCGTCTGTTTATTCAAAGATTGACTTACGTTCCGGGTATCATCAAATGCGGGTGAAAGAAGATGATATTCCAAAGACTGCTTTCAGAACACGTTACGGTCATTACGAGTTTATGGTCATGCCGTTTGGTTTAACTAATGCACCAGCTGTGTTCATGGACCTTATGAACCGAGTGTGTGGACCATACCTTGACAAGTTTGTCATTGTTTTCATTGATGACATACTTATTTACTCAAAGAATGACCAAGAACACGGTGAACATTTGAGAAAGGTGTTAGAAGTATTGAGGAAGGAAGAATTGTACGCTAAGTTTTCAAAGTGTGCATTTTGGTTGAAAGAAGTTCAATTCCTCGGTCACATAGTGAACAAAGAAGGTATTAAGGTGGATCCGGCAAAGATAGAAACTGTTGAAAAGTGGGAAACCCCGAAAACTCCGAAACACATACGCCAGTTTTTAGGACTAGCTGGTTACTACAGAAGGTTCATCCAAGACTTTTCCAGAATAGCAAAACCCTTGACTGCATTAACGCATAAAGGGAAGAAATTTGAATGGAATGATGAACAAGGGAAAACGTTTCAGTTATTGAAGAAAAAGCTAACTACGGCACCTATATTGTCATTGCCTGAAGGGAATGATGATTTTGTGATTTATTGTGACGCATCAAAGCAAGGTCTCGGTTGTGTATTAATATAACGAACGAAGGTGATTGCTTATGCGTCTAGACAATTGAAGATTCACGAACAAAATTATACGACGCATGATTTGGAATTAGGCGCGGTTGTTTTTGCATTAAAGACTTGGAGGCACTACTTATATGGGGTCAAAAGTATTATATATACCGACCACAAAAGTCTTCAACACATATTTAATCAGAAACAACTGAATATGAGGCAGCGTAGGTGGATTGAATTGTTGAATGATTACGACTTTGAGATTCGTTACCACCCGGGGAAGGCAAATGTGGTAGCCGATGCCTTGAGCAGGAAGGACAGAGAACCCATTCGAGTAAAATCTATGAATATAATGATTCATAATAACCTTACTACTCAAATAAAGGAGGCGCAACAAGGAGTTTTAAAAGAGGGAAATTTAAAGGATGAAATACCCAAAGGATCGGAGAAGCATCTTAATATTCGGGAAGACGGAACCCGGTATAGGGCTGAAAGGATTTGGGTACCAAAACTTGGAGATATGAGAGAAATGGTACTTAGAGAAGCTCATAAAACCAGATACTCAATACATCCTGGAACGGGGAAGATGTACAAGGATCTCAGGAAATATTTTTGGTGGCCGGGTATGAAAGCCGATGTTGCTAAATACGTAGGAGAATGTTTGACGTGTTCTAAGGTCAAAGCTGAGCATCAGAAACCATCAGGTCTACTTCAACAACCCGAAATCCCGGAATGGAAATGGGAAAACATTACCATGGATTTCATCACTAAATTACCAAGGACTGCAAGTGGTTTTGATACTATTTGGGTAATAGTTGATCGTCTCACCAAATCAGCACACTTCCTGCCAATAAGAGAAGATGACAAGATGGAGAAGTTAGCACGACTGTATTTGAAGGAAGTCGTCTCCAGACATGGAATACCAATCTCTATTATCTCTGATAGGGATGGCAGATTTATTTCAAGATTCTGGCAGACATTACAGCAAGCATTAGGAACTCGTCTAGACATGAGTACTGCCTATCATCCACAAACTGATGGGCAGAGTGAAAGGACGATACAAACGCTTGAAGACATGCTATGAGCATGTGTTATTGATTTTGGAAACAGTTGGGATCAACATCTACCGTTAGCAGAATTTTCCTACAACAACAGCTACCATTCAAGCATTGAGATGGCGCCGTTTGAAGAACTTTATGGTAGAAAGTGCAGGTCTCCGATTTGTTGGAGTGAAGTGGGGGATATACAGATTACGGGTCCGGAGATTATACAAGAAACTACCGAGAAGATCATCCAAATTCAACAACGGTTGAAAACCGCCCAAAGTCGACAAAAGAGCTACGCTGACATTAAAAGAAAAGATATAGAATTTGAAATTGGAGAGATGGTCATGCTTAAAGTTGCACCTTGGAAAGGCGTTGTTCGATTTGGTAAACGAGGGAAATTAAATCCAAGGTATATTGGACCATTCAAGATTATTGATCGTGTCGGACCAGTAGCTTACCGACTTGAGTTACCTCAACAACTCGCAGCTGTACATAACACTTTCCACGTCTTGAATTTGAAGAAATGTTTTGCTAAAGAAGATCTCACTATTCCGTTAGATGAAATCCAAATCAACGAAAAACTTCAATTCATCGAAGAACCCGTCGAAATAATGGATCGTGAGGTTAAAAGACTTAAGCAAAACAAGATACCAATTGTTAAGGTTCGATGGAATGCTCGTAGAGGACCCGAGTTCACCTGGGAGCGTGAAGATCAGATGAAGAAGAAATACCCTCATCTATTTCCAGAAGATTCGTCAACACCTTCAACAGCTTAAAATTTCGGGACGAAATTTATTTAACGGGTAGGTACTGTAGTGCCCCGAAGTTTTCCATGTTTATATATATTAATTGAGATTGATATTTACATGATTAAATATTTCCAACATGTTAAGCAATCAAACTTGTTAAGACTTGATTAATTGAAATAGGTTTCATATAGACAATTGACCACCCAAGTTGACCGGTGATTCACGAACGTTAAAACTTGTAAAAACTATATGATGACATATATATGGTTATATATATAGTTAACATTATATTATGATAAGTAAACATATCATTAAGTATATTAACAATGAACTACATATGTAAAAACAAGACTACTAACTTAATGATTTTGAAGCGAGACATATATGTAACGATTATCGTTGTAACGACATTTAATGTATATATATCATATTAAGAGATATTCGTACATCATAATATCATGATAATATAATAATTTAAAATATCTTTTGATATTATAAACATTGGGTTAACAACATTTAACAAGATCGTTAACCTAAAGGTTTCAAAACAACATTTACATGTAACGACTAACGATGACTTAACGACTCAGTTAAAATGTATATACATGTAGTGTTTTAATATGTATTTATACACTTTTGAAAGACTTCAATACACTTATCAAAATACTTCTACTTAACAAAAATGCTTACAATTACATCCTCGTTCAGTTTCATCAACAATTCTACTCGTATGCACCCGTATTCGTACTCGTACAATACACAGCTTTTAGATGTATGTACTATTGGTATATACACTCCAATAATCAGCTCTTAGCAGCCCATGTGAGTCACCTAACACATGTGGGAACCATCATTTGGCAACTAGCATGAAATATCTCATAAAATTACAAAAATATGAGTAATCATTCATGACTTATTTACATGAAAACAAAATTACATATCCTTTATATCTAATCCATACACCAATGACCAAAAACACCTACAAACACTTTCATTCTTCAATTTTATTCATCTAATTGATCTCTCTCAAGTTCTATCTTCAAGTTCTAAGTGTTCTTCATAAATTCCAAAAGTTCTAGTTTCATAAAATCAAGAATACTTTCAAGTTTGCTAGCTCACTTCCAATCTTGTAAGGTGATCATCCAACCTCAAAAAATCTTTGTTTCTTACAGTAGGTTATCATTCTAATACAAGGTAATAATCATATTCAAACTTTGGTTCAATTTCTATAACTATAACAATCTTATTTCAAGTGATGATCTTACTTGAACTTGTTTTCGTGTCATGATTCTGCTTCAAGAACTTCGAGCCATCCAAGGATCCATTAAAGCTAGATCCATTTTTCTCTTTTCCAGTAGGTTTATCCAAGGAAATTAAGGTAGTAATGATGTTCATAACATCATTCGATTCATACATATAAAGCTATCTTATTCGAAGGTTTAAACTTGTAATCACTAGAACATAGTTTAGTTAATTCTAAACTTGTTCGCAAACAAAAGTTAATCCTTCTAACTTGACTTTTAAAATCAACTAAACACATTTTCTATATCTATATGATATGCTAACTTAATGATTTAAAACCTGGAAACACGAAAAACACCGTAAAACTGGATTTACGCCGTCGTAGTAACACCGCGGGCTGTTTTGGGTTAGTTAATTAAAAACTATGATAAACTTTGATTTAAAAGTTGTTATTCTGAGAAAATGATTTTTATTATGAACATGAAACTATATCCAAAAATTATGGTTAAACTCAAAGTGGAAGTATGTTTTCTAAAATAGTCATCTAGACGTCGTTCTTTCGACTGAAATGACTACCTTTACAAAAACGACTTGTAACTTATTTTTCCGGCTATAAACCTATACTTTTTCTGTTTAGATTCATAAAATAGAGTTCAATATGAAACCATAGCAATTTGATTCACTCAAAACGGATTTAAAATGAAGAAGTTATGGGTAAAACAAGATTGGATAATTTTTCTCATTTTAGCTACGTGAAAATTGGTAACAAATCTATTCCAACCATAACTTAATCAACTTGTATTGTATATTATGTAATCTTGAGATACCATAGACACGTATACAATGTTTCGACCTATCATGTCGACACATCTATATATATTTCGGAACAACCATAGACACTCTATATGTGAATGTTGGAGTTAGCTATACAGGGTTGAGGTTGATTCCAAAATATATATAGTTTGAGTTGTGATCAATACTGAGATACGTATACACTGGGTCGTGGATTGATTCAAGATAATATTTATCGATTTATTTCTGTACATCTAACTGTGGACAACTAGTTGTAGGTTACTAACGAGGACAGCTGACTTAATAAACTTAAAACATCAAAATATATTAAAAGTGTTGCAAATATATTTTGAACATACTTTGATATATATGTATATATTGTTATAGGTTCGTGAATCAACCAGTGGCCAAGTCTTACTTCCCGACGAAGTAAAAATCTGTGAAAGTGAGTTATAGTCCCACTTTTAAAATCTAATATTTTTGGGATGAGAATACATGCAGGTTTTATAAATGATTTACAAAATAGACACAAGTACGTGAAACTACATTCTATGGTTGAATTATTGAAATCGAATATGCCCCTTTTTATTAAGTCTGGTAATCTAAGAATTAGGGAACAGACACCCTAATTGACGCGAATCCTAAAGATAGATCTATTGGGCCTAACAAACCCCATCCAAAGTACCGGATGCTTTAGTACTTCGAAATTTATATCATATCCGAAGGGTGTCCCGGAATGATGGGGATATTCTTATATATGCATCTTGTTATTGTCGGTTACCAGGTGTTCACCATATGAATGATTTTTATCTCTATGTATGGGATGTGTATTGAAATATGAAATCTTGTGGTCTATTGTTACGATTTGATATATATAGGTTAAACCTATAACTCACCAACATTTTTGTTGACGTTTAAAGCATGTTTATTCTCAGGTGAATACTAAGAGCTTCCGCTGTTGCATACTAAAATAAGGACAAGATTTGGAGTCCATGTTTGTATGATATTGTGTAAAAACTGCATTCAAGAAACTGATTTCGATGTAACATATTTGTATTGTAAACCATTATGTAATGGTCGTGTGTAAACAGGATATTTTAGATTATCATTATTTGATAATCTACGTAAAGCTTTTTAAACCTTTATTTATGAAATAAAGGTTATGGTTTGTTTTAAAAATGAATGCAGTCTTTGAAAAACGTCTCATATAGAGGTCAAAACCTTGCAACGAAATCAATTAATATGGAACGTTTTTAATCAATAAGAACGGGACATTTCATCCGGCACCAGTTTTCCCAGAATGCCGCGCCACGGCCTAATTCGTCGCACCGCGACCTATAACTAGGTCTGGGATCATTCTTTGTCCTACTTCTGATCTCAATTACAGTCCATTGCCGCGCCGCGGCCTCTTTTGTCGCGCCGCAACATAAAGCACGATCTGAGTAATTTTCTTGCATACAAGACCTCAACACCCGAACATGTCCCGAACCCTTCATACGCCTATCGTACATGCACAATACACCTATAAATCATATACGGGGAAAACGGGGTGTTACAACTCTCCCCCACTTAGATTCGATCACATCCTCATGATCCTAGTCACGAACCCAAGCGGACCCACAATCAATGGTCGTCGAACATGCATTTCAAACTGACTTCTACCACAAATTCGCTAACCCGATGGTTTATCCAATGACAAATTACACACTTGATCGCATTCTAAGACGTACAATACACGCAACAACCGAAATCTACAACGATCCCTTCGACAATTCTTCTCAAAGAGTTACCCTTAACAACTAAATCGTCACCCGCGATTTATCAAATTCCACAATTCCGAGCACTAGCACTAACTCAATCCCTTACATCGAGAAAACTCAACCAATTTCGTATCGAGATATCAATTCCTTAGCATACCCTTACCGAGTACGACACTAAAAACAACCAAGTCTCAACCTAAGGTCAACAACCCGAAACGATGAAGACCGAACCAAACGAATCCTTACGGATAACACCAATCACTATACATCCCTTGTAGTGCGCAATACGACCAATACGCAACTACCGCAACATCATAACAAACGGTTAAGACCAATAACGCCCAAAACGACTATGGAAACGCAAATCTTAAGGTGTACAAAATCGACTATTGTCACACCCGTAACAACACGTGAGCGAAGCACGGCTATTGCATCACTAATCATACAACATGGTCCTCACGACCCCACCATCGACGTATAAAACAACCGATAGTTCCCACAACATAGTCCTTACGACCCCACCATTTGAAATGTCCCGTTCTTATTGATTAAAAACGTTCCATATTAATTGATTTCGTTGCGAGGTTTTGACCTCTATATGAGACTTTTTCAAAGACTGCATTCATTTTTAAAACAAACCATAACCTTTATTTCATAAATAAAGGTTTAAAAAGCTTTACGTAGATTATCAAATAATGATAATCTAAAATATCCTGTTTACACACGACCATTACATAATGGTTTACAATACAAATATGTTACATCGAAATCAGTTTCTTGAATGCAGTTTTTACACAATATCATACAAACATGGACTCCAAATCTTGTCCTTATTTTAGTATGCAACAGCGGAAGCTCTTAGTATTCACCTGAGAATAAACATGCTTTAAACGTCAATAAAAATGTTGGTGAGTTATAGGTTTAACCTATATATATCAAATCGTAACAATAGACCACAAGATTTCATATTTCAATACACATCCCATACATAGAGATAAAAATCATTCATATGGTGAACACCTGGTAATCGACATTAACAAGATGCATATATAAGAATATCCCCATCATTCCGGGACACCCTTCGGATATGATATAAATTTCGAAGTACTAAAGCATCCGGTACTTTGGATGGGGTTTGTTAGGCCCAATAGATCTATCTTTAGGATTCGCGTCAATTAGGGTGTCTGTTCCCTAATTCTTAGATTACCAGACTTAATAAAAAGGGGCATATTCGATTTCGATAATTCAACCATAGAATGTAGTTTCACGTACTTGTGTCTATTTTGTAAATCATTTATAAAACCTGCATGTATTCTCATTCCAAAAATATTAGATTTTAAAAGTGGGACTATAACTCACTTTCACAGATTTTTACTTCGTCGGGAAGTAAGACTTGGCCACTGGTTGATTCACGAACCTATAACAATATATACATATATATCAAAGTATGTTCAAAATATATTTACAACACTTTTAATATATTTTGATGTTTTAAGTTTATTAAGTCAGCTGTCCTCGTTAGTAACCTACAACTAGTTGTCCACAGTTAGATGTACAGAAATAAATCGATAAATATTATCTTGAATCAATCCACGACCCAGTGTATACGTATCTCTGTATTGATCACAACTCAAACTATATATATTTTGGAATCAACCTCAACCCTGTATAGCTAACTCCAACATTCACATATAGAGTGTCTATGGTTGTTCCGAAATATATATAGATGTGGCGACATGATAGGTCGAAACATTGTATACGTGTCTATGGTATCTCAAGATTACATAATATACAATACAAGTTGATTAAGTTATGGTTGGAATAGATTTGTTACCAATTTTCACGTAGCTAAAATGAGAAAAATTATCCAATCTTGTTTTACCCATAACTTCTTCATTTTAAATCCGTTTTGAGTGAATCAAATTGCTATGGTTTCATATTGAACTCTATTTTATGAATCTAAATAGAAAAAGTATAGGTTTATAGTCGGAAAAATAAGTTACAAGTCATTTTTGTAAAGGTAGTCATTTCAGTGGAAAGAACGACGTCTAGATGACCATTTTAGAAAACATATTTCCACTTTGAGTTTAACCATAATTTTTGGATATAGTTTCATTTCATAATAAAAATCATTTTCCCAGAATAACAACTTTTAAATCAAAGTTTATCATAGTTTTTAATTAACTAACCCAAAACAGCCCGCGGTGTTACTACGACGGCGTAAATCCGATTTTACGGTGTTTTTCGTGTTTCCAGGTTTTAAATCATTAAGTTAGCATATCATATAGATATAGAACATGTGTTTATTTGATTTTAAAAGTCAAGTTAGAAGGATTAACTTTTGTTTGCGAACAAGTTTAGAATTAACTTAACTATGTTATAGTGATTACAAGTTTAAACCTTCGAATAAGATAGCTTTATATGTATGAATCGAATGATGTTATGAACATCATTACTACCTCAAGTTCCTTGGATAAACCTACTAGAAATTAGAAAAATAGATCTAGCTTCAAAGGATCCTTGGATGGCTTGAAAGTTCTTGAAGCAGAATCATGACACGAAAACAATTTCAAGTAAGATTTCCACTCGAAATAAGATTGTTATAGTTATAGAAATTGAATTAAAGTTTGAATATGATTATTACCTGGTATTAGAAAGATAACCTACTGTAAGTAACAAAGGTTTCTTGATCTTGGATGATTACTTGGAATGGATTTAGAAAACTTGGAAGTAAACTTGCAATCTTGAAAGTATTCTTGATTTTATGAAACTAGAACTTTTGGAATTTATGAAGAACACTTAGAACTTGAAGATAGAACTTGAGAGAGATCAATTAGATGAAGAAAATTGAAGAATGAAAGTGTTTGTAGGTGTTTTTGGTCGTTGGTGTATGGATTAGATATAAAGGATATGTAATTTTGTTTTCATGTAAATAAGTCATGAATGATTACTCATATTTTTGTAATTTTATGAGATATTTCATGCTAGTTGCCAAATGATGGTTCCCACATGTGTTAGGTGACTCACATGGGCTGCTAAGAGCTGATCATTGGAGTGTATATACCAATAGTACATACATCTAAAAGCTGTGTATTGTACGAGTATGAATACGGGTGCATACGAGTAGAATTGTTGATGAAACTGAACGAGGATGTAATTGTAAGCATTTTTTTTAAGTAGAAGTATTTTGATAAGTGTCTTGAAGTCTTTCAAAATTGTATGAATTGTTAGGTAACTCACATGGGCTGCTAATAGCTGATCATTGGAGAGTATATACCAATAGTACATACATCTAAAAGCTGTGCATTGCACGAGTACGAATACGGGTGCATACGAGTAGAATTTTTGATGAAACTGAACGAGGATGTAATTTTAAGCATTTTTGTTAAGTAGAAGTATTTTGATAAGTGTCTTGAAGTCTTTCAAAAGTGTATGAATACATATTAAAACACTACATGTATATACATTTTAACTGAGTCGTTAAGTCATCGTTAGTCGTTACATGTAAATGTTGTTTTGAAACCTTTAGGTTAACGATCTTGTTGAATGTTGTTAACCCATTGTTTATTATAACAAATGAGATGTTAAATTGTTATATTATCATGATATTATGATATATAATATATCTTAGTATGATGTATATACAGTTAAATGTCGTTACAACGATAATCGTTACATATATGTCTCGTTTCGAAATCATTAAGTTAGTAGTCTTATTTTTACATATGTATTTCATTGTTAATACACTTAATAATATATTTACTTATCATTTAACATAATTAACCAAGTGTATCAATATCTTAATATGATTCATATGTACCTATTAAGACGTTGTTATAACGATAATCGTTATATATATCGTTTTCGAGTTTCTTAAATTAATAGTCTCATTTTTATGTATATAACTCATTGTTAAAATACCTAATGAGATACATAATTATAATAAAATCATGTTAACTATATATATAACCATATATATGTCATCGTATAGTTTTTACAAGTTTTAACGTTCGTGAATCACCGGTCAACTTGGGTGGTCAATTGTCTATATGAAACCTATTTCAATTAATCAAGTCTTAACAAGTTTGATTGCTTAACATGTTGGAAACACTTAATCATGTAAATAACAATTTCATTTAATATATATATAAACATGGAAAAGTTCGAGTCACTACAGTACCTACCCGTTAAATAAATTTCGTCCTGAAATTTTAAGCAGTTGGAGGTGTTGACGTATCTTCTGGAAATAAATGCGGGTATTTCTTCTTCATCTGATCTTCTCGTTTCCAGGTGAACTCGGGTCCTCTACGAGCATTCCATCGAACCTTAACAATTGGTATCTTGTTTTGCTTAAGTCTTTTAACCTCACGATCCATTATTTCGACGGGTTCTTCGATAAATTGAAGTTTTTCGTTGATTTGGATTTCATCTAACGGAATAGTGAGATCTTCTTTAGCAAAACATTTCTTCAAATTCGAGACGTGGAAAGTGTTATGTACAGTGTCGAGTTGTTGAGGTAACTCAAGTCGGTAAGCTACTGGTCCGACACGATCAATAATCTTGAATGGTCCAATATACCTTGGATTTAATTTCCCTCGTTTACCAAATCGAACAACGCCTTTCCAAGGTGCAACTTTAAGCATGACCATCTCTCCAATTTCAAATTCTATATCTTTTCTTTTAATGTCAGCGTAGCTCTTTTGTCGACTTTGGGCCGTTTTCAACCGTTGTTGAATTTGGATGATCTTCTCGGTAGTTTCTTGTATTATCTCCGGACCCGTAATCTGTCTATCCCTCACTTCACTCCAACAAATCGGAGACCTGCACTTTCTACCATAAAGTGCTTCAAACGGCGCCATCTCAATGCTTGAATGGTAGCTGTTGTTGTAGAAAAATTCTGCTAACGGTAGATATCGATCCCAACTGTTTCCGAAATCAATAACACATGCTCGTAGCATGTCTTCAAGCGTTTGTATCGTCCTTTCGCTCTGCCCATCAGTTTGTGGATGATAGGCAGTACTCATGTCTAGACGAGTTCCTAATGCTTGCTGTAATGTCTGCCAGAATCTTGAAATAAATCTGCCATCCCTATCAGAGATAATAGAGATTGGTATTCCATGTATGGAGACGACTTCCTTCAAATACAGTCGTGCTAAGTTCTCCATCTTGTCATCTTCTCTTATTGGCAGGAAGTGTGCTGATTTGGTGAGACGATCAACTATTACCCAAATAGTATCAAAACCACTTGCAGTTCTTGGCAATTTAGTGATGAAATCCATGGTAATGTTTTCCCATTTCCATTCCTAGATTTCGGGTTGTTGAAGTAGACCTGATGGTTTCTGATGCTCAGCTTTGACCTTAGAACATGTCAAACATTCTCCTACGTATTTAGCAACATCGGCTTTCATACCCGGCCACCAAAAATGTTTCTTGAGATCCTTGTACATCTTCCACGTTCCAGGATGTATTGAGTATATGGTTTTATGAGCTTCTATAAGTACCATTTCTCTCATATCTCCAAATTTTGGTACCCAAATCCTTTCAGCCCTATACCGGATTCTGTCTTCCCGAATATTAAGATGCTTCTCCGATCCTTTGGGTATTTCATCCTTTAAATTTCCCTCTTTTAAAACTCCTTGTTGCGCCTCCTTTATTTGAGTAGTAAGGTTATTGTGAATCATTATATTCATAGATTTTACTCGAATGGGTTCTCTGTCCTTTCTGCTCAAGGCATCGGCTACCACATTTTCCTTCCCCGAGTGGTAACGAATCTCAAAGTCGTAATAATTCAACAATTCAATCCACCTACGCTGCCTCATATTCAGTTGTTTCTGATTAAATATGTGTTGAAGACTTTTGTTGTCGGTATATATAATACTTTTGACCACATATAAGTAGTGCCTCCAAGTCTTTAATGCAAAAACAACCGTGCCTAATTCCAAATCATGCGTCGTATAATTTTACTCGTGAATATTCAATTGTCTAGACGCATAAGCAATCACCTTCGTTCGTTGCATTAATACACAACCGAGACCTTGCTTTGATGCGTCACAATAAATCACAAAATCATCATTCCCTTAAGGCAATGACAATATAGGTGCCGTAGTTAGCTTTTTCTTCAATAACTGAAATGCTTTCTCTTGTTCATCCTTCCATTCAAATTTCTTCCCTTTATGCGTTAATGCAGTCAAGAGTTTTGCTATTCTGGAAAAGTCTTGGATGAACCTTCTGTAGTAACCAGCTAGTCCTAAAAACTGACGTATGTGTTTCGGAGTTTTTGGGGTTTCCCACTTTTAAACAGTTTCTATCTTTGCCGGATCCACCTTAATACCGTTTTTGTTCACTATGTGACCGAGGAATTGAACTTCTTCCAACCAAAATGCACACTTTGAAAATTTTGCGTACAATTCTTCCTTCCTCAATACTTCTAACACCTTTCTCAAATGTTCACCGTGTTCTTGGTCATTCTTTGAGTAAATAAGTATGTCATCAATGAAAACAATGACAAACTTGTCAAGGTATGGTCCACACACTCGGTTCATAAGGTCCATGAAAATAGCTGGTGCATTAGTTAAACCAAACGGCATGACCATAAACTCGTAATGACCATAACGTGTTCTGAAAGCAGTCTTTGGAATATCATCTTCTTTCACCCGCATTTGATGATACCCGGAACGTAAGTCAATCTTTGAATAAACAGACGAGCCTTGTAGTTGATAAAATAAGTCATCGATTCTCGGTAGTGGGTAGCAGTTCTTGATGGTAAGTTTGTTCAACTCTCGGTAGTTGATACACAACCTGAATGTACCATCTTTCTTCTTGACAAACAAAACAGGAGCTCCCCACGGTGATGTTCTTGGTCGAATGAAACCACGCTCTAAAAGTTCTTGTAATTGGCTTTGCAGTTCTTTCATCTCGCTGGGTGTGAGTCTGTAAAGAGCACGAGCTATTGGTGCAGCTCCTGGTACAAGATCTATTTGAAATTCAACAGATCGATGTGGAGGTAGTCCCGGTAATTCTTTCGGAAATACATCGGGAAATTCTTTTGCGACGGGAACATCATTGATGCTCTTTTCATCAGTTTGTACTTTCTCGACGTGTGCTAGAATAACATAGCAACCTTTTCTTATTAGTTTTTGTGCCTTCAAATTACTAATAAGATGTAGCTTCATGTTGCCCTTTTCTCCGTACACCATTAAGGGTTCTCCTTCTTCTCGTACAATGCGAATTGCATTTTTATAACATACGATCTCTGCTTTCACCTTCTTCAACCAGTCCATGCCAACTATTACATCAAAACTCCCTAACTCTACTGGTATCAAATCAATCTTAAATATTTCGCTACCCAGTTTAATTTCTCGATTCCGGCATATATTATCTGCTGAAATTAATTTACCGTTTGCTAATTCGAGTAAAAATTTACTATCCAACGGCGTCAATGGACAACTTAATTTAGCACAAAAATCTCTACTCATATAGCTTCTATCCGCACCCGAATCAAATAAAACAGATTTATTGTCAATAAGAAACGTACCCGTAACAAGCTCCGAGTCTTCCTGTGCCTCTGCCGCATTAATATTGAAAACTCTTCCGCGGCCTTGTCCATTCGTGTTCTCCTGGTTCGGGAAATTTCTAATAATGTGGCCCGGTTTTCCACATTTATAACAAACTACATTGGCATAACTTGCTCCGACACTACTTGCTCTGCCATTACTCGTTCCGACACCATTTGTTCCTTTCGTTCTGTTAACCCCTGGTCCGTAGACCTCACACTTCGCCGCGCTATGACCATTTCTTTTACACTTGTTGCAAAATTTGGTGCAGAACCCCGAGTGATACTTTTCACACCTTTGGCATAGCTGCTTCTGATTGTTGTTGTTGTTGTGGTTGTTATTGTTGTTGGGATGATTGTTGTAGTTGTTGTTGTTGTTGTTGTTGTTGTTGTTGGGCCGTTTGTTGTAGTTGCGATTGATGTTGCGATTGTTGGGATAATTGTTGCGATTATTATTGTAATTGTTGTTGTTGTTGTATTGGTGATTCTTATCACCGTTTTCCTCCCACTTTCTTTTGACTTGCTTCACATTGGCCTCTTCAGCCGTCTGTTCTTTAATTCTTTCCTCAATCTGGTTCACTAGTTTGTGAGCCATTCTACATGCCTGTTGTATGGAGGCGGGCTCGTGTGAACTTATATCTTCTTGGATTCTTTCCGGTAATCCTTTCACAAACGCGTCGATCTTCTCTTCCTCATATTCGAACGCTCCCGGACACAATAGGCACAATTCTGTGAATCGTCTTTCGTACGTGGTAATATCAAATCCTTGGGTTCGTAACCCTCTAATTTATGTCTTGAGCTTATTGACCTCGGTTCTGGGACGGTACTTCTCGTTCATCAAGTGCTTGAATGCTGACCACGGTAGTGCGTACGCATCATCTTGTCCCACTTGCTCTAGATAGGTATTCCACCATGTTAACGTAGAACCTGTGAAGGTATGCGTAGCGTACTTCTCTTTGTCCTCTTCAGTACACTTACTTATGGCAAACACCGATTCGACCTTCTCGGTCCACCGTTTCAATCCGATTGGTCCTTCGGTTCTATCAAATTCCAAAGGTTTGCAGGCAGTGAATTCTTTGTAGGTGCATCCTACACGATTTCCTGTACTGCTAGATCCAAGATTATTGTTGGTATGTAGCACAGCCTGTACTGCGGCTATGTTTGAAGCTAGAAAAGTACGGAATTCCTCTTCATTCATATTCACGGTGTGTCGAGTAGTCGGTGCCATTTCCTTCAAAATAGTCAAATGGAACAAGTTAATCATACAGAATATTAAGAGTAGTTAATAGTATTTCGTAGCATAATATGAACTCATTTATAAAAGCTTTTTCTTCATATTAGAGTTTTATAAGTTTAAATTCGGGTAGTACCTACCCGTTAAGTTCATACTTAGTAGCTAATATACAATTCAACTACTACAATTCTATATGAAAAACTGATTATAATAATATTTTGCGTTCAAACTTTTATACAATATTTTACAAACTTACAATACCGCTTATTTTACATAAAGCATGAAATATAGCACACAATAACTTTGATACAAGATAGTTGTGAAGATAATTCTAGCTAGTACAGAAGTCATTCAGCAAAGGCAATAAAGACACGTAATTCATACGTCCAAAAACAAGTCATGCATTCTGGTTTTACTAGGACTACTTCCCATCTTTGGTCTTGTGGAACATAACCGTTATGGCCGTTGATAAGACAGCGTGTTGTAACGTCGTCAAAGGGACGAGGGTTACGTAATGACCAACAGTCTCGTAATAACCTAAAAACCTCATTTCTTACCCCAATTACCGACTCCGTCACTTGTGGGAACGTTTTGTTTAATAGCTGTAGCCCGATGTTCTTTTTCTCACTTTGGTGAGAAGCGAACATTACTAACCCGTAAGCATAGCATGCTTCTTTATGTTGCATGTTAGCCGCTTTTTCTAAATCATGAAGTCCTATATTCGGATACATTGAGTCAAAATAATTTCTTAACCCGTTGCGTAAAATAGCATTTGGGTTCCCCGCAATATACGCGTCAAAGTAAACACATCGTAACTTATGGGTTTCCCAATGTGATATCCCCCATCTTTCAAACGAAAGTCTCTTATAAACCAAGACATTCTTGGAACGTTCTTCGAATGTCTTACAAACTGATCTCGCCTTAAATAGTTATGCCGAAGAATTCTGACCGACTCTAGACAAGATTTCATCAATCATGTCTCCGGGTAGGTCTCTTAAAATATTGGGTTGTCTATCCATTTTGTGTTTTTAAACTGTAAAATAGACAAGAGTTAGATTCATAAAAAAAATACTTATTAATACAAGCAATTTTTACATATATCATAAAGCATAAGCACACTATATTACATATATTACACCACACGAATACAACTATCTTATTCCGACTCGCTCGTTTCTTCTTCTTCTTCTTCGGTTTTGGTTCGTTTTGCCAATTTTCTAGGGATATATGATGTTCCCCTAATACTAGCTGTCGTTTTCCACAACGGTTTAGAAAAACCTGGTGGTTTAGAGGTTCTCGGGTCATTGTTACAACTTAGGGACTTCGGGGGTTGACGATACATATAAAGTTCATCGGGGTTGGAATTAGATTTCTCTATTTTTATGCCCTTTCCCTTATTATTTTCTTTTGCTTTTTTAAATTCAGTTGGGGTAATTTCTATAACATCATCGGAATTCTCGTCGGAATCCGATTCATCGGAGAATTGGTAATCCTCCCAATATTTTGCTTCCTTGGCGGAAACACCATTGACCATAATTAACCTTGGTCGGTTGGTTGAGGATTTTCTTTTACTTAACCGTTTTATTATTTCTCCCACCGGTTCTATTTCCTCCTCCGGTTCCTCCTCTTCCGGTTCTGATTCTTCTTCCTGTTCCTCTTCGGGAACTTGTGAATCAGTCCAATATATATTTGACTCTTCGTTATTATTAGGTGAGTCAATGGGATTTGTGCTAGAGGTAGACATCTATCACACAATATCAAACATGTTAAGAGATTAATATATCACATAATATATACATGTTAATAATATATAGTTTCCAACAAAAATGTTAAGCAATCATTTTTAAAGAAAACACGGTCGAAGTCCAGACTCACTAATGCATCCTAACAAACTCGATAAGACACACTAATGCAAATTTTCTGGTTCTCTAAGACCAACGCTCGGATACCAACTGAAATGTCCCGTTCTTATTGATTAAAAACGTTCCATATTAATTGATTTCGTTGCGAGGTTTTGACCTCTATATGAGACGTTTTTCAAAGACTGCATTCATTTTTAAAACAAACCATAACCTTTATTTCATAAATAAAGGTTTAAAAAGCTTTACGTAGATTATCAAATAATGATAATCTAAAATATCCTGTTTACACACGACCATTACATAATGGTTTACAATACAAATATGTTACATCAAAATCAGTTTCTTGAATGCAGTTTTTACACAATATCATACAAACATGGACTCCAAATCTTGTCCTTATTTTAGTATGCAACAACGGAAGCTCTTAGTATTCACCTGAGAATAAACATGCTTTAAACGTCAACAAAAATGTTGGTGAGTTATAGGTTTAACCTATATATATCAAATCGTAACAATAGACCACAAGATTTCATATTTCAATACACAACCCATACATAGAGATAAAAATCATTCATATGGTGAACACCTGGTAACCGACATTAACAAGATGCATATATAAGAATATCCCCATCATTCCGGGACACCCTTCGGATATGATATAAATTTCGAAGTACTAAAGCATCCGGTACTTTGGATGGGGTTTGTTAGGCCCAATAGATCTATCTTTAGGATTCGCGTCAATTAGGGTGTCTGTTTCCTAATTCTTAGATTACCAAACTTAATAAAAAGGGGCATATTCGATTTCGATAATTCAACCATAGAATGTAGTTTCACGTACTTGTGTCTATTTTGTAAATCATTTATAAAACCTGCATGTATTCTCATCCCAAAAATATTAGATTTTAAAAGTGGGACTATAACTCACTTTCACAGATTTTTACTTCGTCGGGAAGTAAGACTTGGCCACTGGTTGATTCACGAACCTATAACAATATATACATATATATCAAAGTATGTTCAAAATATATTTACAACACTTTTAATATATTTTGATGTTTTAAGTTTATTAAGTCAGCTGTCCTCGTTAGTAACCTACAACTAGTTGTCCACAGTTAGATGTACAGAAATAAATCGATAAATATTATCTTGAATCAATCCACGACCCAGTGTATACGTATCTCAGTATTGATCACAACTCAAACTATATATATTTTGGAATCAACCTCAACCCTGTATAGCTAACTCCAACATTCACATATAGAGTGTCTATGGTTGTTCCGAAATATATATAGATGTGTCGACATGATAGGTCAAAACATTGTATACGTGTCTATGGTATCTCAAGATTACATAATATACAATACAAGTTGATTAAGTTATGGTTGGAATAGATTTGTTACCAATTTTCACGTAGCTAAAATGAGAAAAATTATCCAATCTTGTTTTACCCATAACTTCTTCATTTTAAATCCGTTTTGAGTGAATCAAATTGCTATGGTTTCATATTGAACTCTATTTTATGAATCTAAACAGAAAACGTATAGGTTTATAGTCGGAAAAATAAGTTACAAGTCATTTTTGTAAAGGTAGTCATTTCAGTCGAAAGAACGACGTCTAGATGACCATTTTAGAAATCATACTTCCACTTTGAGTTTAACCATAATTTTTGGATATAGTTTCATGTTCATAATAAAAATCATTTTCTCAGAATAACAACTTTTAAATCAAAGTTTATCATAGTTTTTAATTAACTAACCCAAAACAGCCCGCGGTGTTACTACGATGGCGTAAATCCGATTTTACGGTGTTTTTCGTGTTTCCAGGTTTTAAATCATTAAGTTAGCATATCATATAGATATAGAACATGTGTTTAGTTGATTTTAAAAGTCAAGTTAGAAGGATTAACTTTTATTTGCGAACAAGTTTAGAATTAACTAAACTATGTTCTAGTGATTACAAGTTTAAACCTTCGAATAAGATAGCTTTATATGTATGAATCGAATGATGTTATGAACATCATTACTACCTCAAGTTCCTTGGATAAACCTACTGGAAATGAGAAAAATAGATCTAGCTTCGAAGGATCCTTGGATGGCTTGAAAGTTCTTTAAGCAGAATCATGACACGAAAACAATTTCAAGTAAGATTTCCACTCGAAATAAGATTGTTATAGTTATAGAAATTGAATTAAAGTTTGAATATGATTATTAACTTGTATTAGCAAGATAACCTACTATAAGTAACAAAGGTTTCTTGATCTTGGATGATTACTTGGAATGGATTTAGAAAACTTGGAAGTAAACTTGCAATCTTGGAAGTATTCTTGATTTTATGAAACTAGAACTTTTGGAATTTATGAAGAACACTTAGAACTTAAAGATAGAACTTGAGAGAGATTAATTAGATGAAGAAAATTGAAGAATGAAAGTGTTTGTAGGTGTTTTTGGTCGTTGGTGTATGGATTAGATATAAAGGATATGTAATTTTGTTTTCATGTAAATAAGTCATGAATGATTACTCATATTTTTGTAATTTTATGAGATATTTCATTCTAGTTGCCAAATGATGGTTCCCACATGTGTTAGGTGACTCACATGGACTGCTAAGAGCTAATCATTGGAGTGTATATACCAATAGTACATACATCTAAAAGCTGTGTATTGTACGAGTATGAATACGGGTGAATACGAGTAGAATTGTTGATGAAACTGAACGAGGATGTAATTGTAAGCATTTTTTTAAGTAGAAGTATTTTGATAAGTGTCTTGAAGTCTTTCAAAATTGTATGAATACATATTAAAACACTACATGTATATACATTTTAACTGAGTCGTTAAGTCATCGTTAGTCGTTACATGTAAATGTTGTTTTGAAACCTTTAGGTTAACGATCTTGTTGAATGTTGTTAACCCATTGTTTATTATAACAAATGAGATGTTAAATTGTTATATTATCATGATATTATGATATATAATATATCATAGTATGATGTATATACAGTTAAATGTAACACCCGCGTTACATCCGTCCCACATCGGTTGGAGAGGGGAACGTTTTACCTGGGGTGTTTCAGAATGGTATCAGAGCTAGGCCCCGGACCAAACGTGCACAGCGAGGACGCTGTGTCCCATTAGGGGGGAGGATTGTAACACCCGCATTACATCCGTCCCACATCGGTTGGAGAGGGGAACGTTTTACCTAGGGTGTTTCATTAAATGTCGTTACAACGATAATCGTTACATATATGTCTCGTTTCGAAATCATTAAGTTAGTAGTCTTATTTTTACATATGTATTTCATTGTTAATACACTTAATAATATATTTACTTATCATTTAACATAATTAACCAAGTGTATCAATTTCTTAATATGATTCATATGTACCTAGTAAGACGTTGTTATAACGATAATCGTTATATATATCGTTTTCGAGTTTCTTAAATTAATAGTCTCATTTTTATGTATATAACTCATTGTTAAAATACCTAATGAGATACATACTTATAATAAAATCATGTTAACTATATATATAACCATATATATGTCATCGTATAGTTTTTACAAGTTTTAACGTTCGTGAATCACCGGTCAACTTGGGTGGTCAATTGTCTATATGAAACCTATTTCAATTAATCAAGTCTTAACAAGTTTGATTGCTTAACATGTTGGAAACACTTAATCATGTAAATAACAATTTCATTTAATATATATATAAACATCAAAAAGTTCGGGTCACTACATCATTGGTGTATAAAACAACCAATAGATCAAACATCATGGTCCTTACGACCCCACCATCGGTGTATAAAACAACCGACAGATCACACAACCCGAAGGCTGGCCGAAAACACACGCGCCTTAGTGAATCCGAACTACACGCGACTCACTACCTTCACCACAACAATAATCAGGATTGGCCGAACTACACGCGCCTTAGTGAATCCGAACTACACGAGAGTCACTATCCCGGAGTAATGACCGAACTACACGAGTCATTTGTGAATCTGAACTACACTAGACTCACTCCTCAATACAATGACCGAAACCACACGAGTCATTTGTGAATCCGAACCCACACGCGATCCACTACCATGATGAAGTCAGCGGACCCGAACATCATGCTTCACCAATCTCAACACCGGATGAAGTCAGCGGACCCCGTCAATGGTCATGCTTCACCGATATAACACCTCGCTCATGATGAAGTCAGCGGACCCCGAAGGTCATGCTCCACCAATCACATACTCCCATGATGAAGTCAGCGGACCCTAAAGGTCATGCTTCATCAATCACCAATACCATGATGAAGTCAGTGGACTCCGGAAGTCATGCTTCATCAATCAACGCCCTTTTGGCCTAGAACGACGAGTAGCGTAACATCGCGCTCTGCTACGCCATAGTGAATCCTAACGGATACCACTAACCATTCACACACTCGAGCAAGAACCACCTATATCAAACATAGGCACAAAACAATAATTCTCTAGAAGAGAATCCGACACACACCTCCCTTACCCGAAGGATTTCACCTTGCTCACCAAACACGTCCATTATCTCTCAACGAGATTTACCATATTACCACCTCGGTGATAATTCAAATCCAAACCATATGTAAAATTCATCCGAAATTGTAATCTACCACAAATCGACCAAAATCAGATCTCGACAACATTTTCCGGATCTACCAAAAGCATCATCCGAAATCTCACACTAAAACTTCTTCGTGTGGGAGTGTAACTCCCCCACTTGGAACTACGTCCCATATCCACAACCCGTACAACCGTACAATGCTACCAAAGGTAGACTTTACAAACCATTGGGCTCACACGACCCATCACCATATCTTGCTCCAGCCTTGAGCACACGAAGGATTCCAATCAATCCTTAAACACTTCGAATAAAAAGTGTACCACGATTACACAAACCACACCCTCGCAATCATCTAATTGCTCTAGTTTGTCAATTTTCACCTAGTCACTCATGTACCTAAGGGTTTCACTCCGGTACCCTAAGTACAATGTAACCACAACACAATCGGAGTCGAACACCATGCTAGTAGGTATAAAAGAGGCACCTAATGTCGCGTCTTATATACTCCATTGCCAACATACATCGAGATTCAAAACACCCGATCTCAAGGTTTTCAGCCACTCGTCGAACCTCACGGTTCATCGACCTCCACACAAAAGCGAACACGCGCTTAACAACCAAACACCAAAACCCATTTCCATGGCTTGGTAGAAACATTTCCCAGATACTAAGGAATGCTTGGTGGCACCAAGTCTTACGCCCTTCGCCCGACAATCAACGTCACCATTGGGTACTTCCATTAGGAATGTCACCCATAACAATAATATGAACAACACAAGGCATTTAATAAACTCAAACTCAACGGCGCATAATAAATAATCAAAGGACATATTTATTTAAAATGAAACGTACCTTAACGTCTCCTTGCCGCACCCGTCCCCACTAACTTGGGACATTCCGACTTACGATGTCCTTCCTCTTGACAATTGAAACACACCATGCCATCACCCTTTGGTACCGAACATTCCCAAGACTTGTGACCCCTCACGCCACAATTGTAACATCGAGACGTACTAGAATCCGGTATACCCGTCCACGTACCACCCGTGTTCACATTCGGACCCTTAGTCCTCTTACTCGGAGCACCATACAAAACAACCCTTCTCTCACTTGAAGGTTCACCAATCTTTGATCGCGTATACGACTCGAAACCTCTAGCCACGGCGAATAATTCCGCAAACGATTTCGCGTGACCCCGGCTAATATTATTCTTCAAGTCATCATTCAAGGTTCGATAGAAATCTTGCATCAACAAATTATCATTACCTAAATACTCCGGGCAAAAACGAGCCTTCGCCATAAAGGTCGTCTTGAGAGTATTCAAATCCATATAACCCTGTTGCAAATTTCGCAACTCATTACGCATTTCTAACAAATCGGCTGAAGTCCGAAACTCCTCGAAGAATTCCTTCTTAAACCCGTCCCATGTTAATGCCATAAACGGTTCACCACCGACAAGATCAATCTTACCATCCAACCAATCCTTTGCCCTACCCCGCAACAAACTAGTAGCGAGTCTTGTACTCTTCTCAGGAGGGCATTCAATTGTTCGAAAACACCCTTTGACATCCGAGATCCAAGTTGTGCTTATCAAAGGATCCGGTTTTCTGTCATACATCGGGGGTTTAGTCCTCATGAAGCTCTTAAGACAACGCTCCATTTCACTACTACCCCGAAATTCGGAATACTTCCTATCCATTTCTTCTCGAAACGCACTCATTTGCTCCGCAACGGCGGCCGCAACTCTAGTGTTAAACTCAGCATTGTTCATCTCGATCCCACTTCCCGTCGCCATTCTAAGGAATGCAAAGCGATTAGATCACGAACGTATAAAACACACACTCCACACCGGTCCATCTTGCTAAACACTCGTCGTACATCACTTGTTAGACACGAATTGCACCCGTAATAAGGTTTGCAAGTCCTTATTACGCACACACGCCGTATCCACTTGTTAGTACAACGACTGTCTCGCTCGATGATATAAACAAACACAAACAAAATTCTACGCGATATAAACACACGCGAGAATTATCATCACAACACAATAATATATTAATAATATCTGTATTACTAATATAAACGTTAGTCCACCTACAAACAAGGCACTAACTACAACTCATTCTGACCCGTAATCCTACAAGTCCCGCAACAAATAAGCACACACAAAAGTCTAAGTCTAGGCACCTATCTCAAGTCACCTAAATCCCTTAGACCATGCTCTGATACCACTTGAAACGACCCAACCCGTATTAAAACCGGCCCATAAATTTTTTTCCTTTTAATACGCTTTAAATAACACTTTAGGTCCCAATTGTGTTCTGTAACATCTTTAATACAATAGAAGGTTTAATAACCTTAAAACATTTAATACATTAGTTAATTGTCCAAACGGACATACACGACCCTACTAGTTTAGTTTCCAACAAAATCGAGCATGGTGATTTGGGACTACGCTACCCAAATTCTAATCAAATACAAAAGCAAGATCTTCTTAGCAACCTAGCCAAGATCTCTAATCCCCAAGCTTACCCGAGCTGCCAAGCATGCGAACCTATAAAAATAGCAACAACGAGAGGGTAAGCTAATGCTTAGTGAATGATAATATACTACATACATATATATGTATAAAATGGACACGCCACACAAATATCAAATACCTCATACCGAAGCATCCATGTATAAGGCAACTACACTAAGCATACCGTACTATCTCTAAGCAACAAGCTAAAGATATCAACAAAGTGTAAGTTCACCAACGACGATGTGAACAACGCCAAATAAGCTACACCCGGAGGTTTAGCTACAACACAACATTACATTAATATAAAACAATATAAAACGAATAAGGTTAACCCCTTAACCCATTACTGAATACAAAACGCCACAATGAAGATTGGCCGAATTACACGAGCCTTAGTAATCCGAACCCACACGAGATTACTATCTTCACCACATCGAGGTTGGCCGAACTACACGAGCCTTAGTAATCCGAAACCACACGAGATTACTACCTCAATAAGATGACCGAACTACACGAGTCACCATGAATCCGAACTACACGAGATTCATTTCCAATAAGATGACCGAACTACACGCGTCATCGTGAATCCGAACTACACGAGATCCACTTCTCTAATTCAAACCCACAGTCACGGGATTATAAAATCCACCACATCGGGGTTATCCACGTCACGACAAATCAACCCTTCACCATTGGGGTTATAACATCCAAATCACAACCACGTGTGATAACGTACACACAAACGTGTATTTCGCCAAAGGTGGTCAACCAAAATGCACAACCGTGCCAATTGGACTCATACCAAAGTCCATCAAATTCACCTATATGTGAAGTGAGCTCTAATAGTCGAGAATCACTTCACCCGACCTGCACCCATCCTACACATACATATGCACATAGGATATTAACACTCACCTTGTCGCCTTGATGAATGCTTCCAAATAATCCGCAACTCGTCAATGGAAAGTACCTATTCCATTATCACAAATTCAACAACACACTTAGATTGGATTTACAAACCAACCCAATTTGACACTTAGTGCAAATTCGACCCAAATGCACCTCCAAGTACAAACCGTGCCCAAACTAACCAATAATAACTAACACAAGTGATAATGGTCCTAATATGCCAATTAAACCCGAACACAAGTGTTAAACACTTATCGTTCTCAAAATCGCCCATAAACCCTAATTTTGACCCATAAGGTCAAAATCTCACTCTTTATCCAAAAAAAAAAAAGAAAAAAGGTCAAAATCTCACCATTTACAAGTTTTGACACCAAAACATGTTTAACTCGGTTTTATACTTCAACTTAATCCATTTTAAGTTTACAAACCTCATTGAATCGACATTCGGGTTATAATCCTCAACAAACCCTAATTTCGACTCTAGTCAAAATTATTCAACCACAAGAACCCTAAAAGTCTCCAAAACATTAATAATCACTAACACTAGTGATTATACACCATTCTCAAGTCTTAAACGAGGTTAAATCATTAACCAACCCAAAACCCGCCTTTAACACTTATAAACCCGAATCTTGGTGTTAATCTCCAATTAACAACTAAATGGGTTCCATCTATGAATCATACAATTAAAAGCCCAAATTTGAATGATGAACACGAAAATGAAATTCGAAGTTAGAGCTTACCACTAGTATCACCATGTAGCTAAGAACGAGGAGAACAAACTTGTCAACTACGCCAAAGATCAAATCCCGTTTCTTCCTTTCCAAAAATCCCTTTGAAATCAAATGGGTGTATGAGTTTTGAGAGAAAAATGGAAAGAAAAGGAAAATGAAATTAGGAAAATGAAATTAGGAAAATGAAATGAGTGGATGAGGTTAAAGCCTCAAATCTGGCTCAAACGTGAAAACACCAAAATGCCCTTGCTTCTCATTTAATATTACAAAAAACCGGCACCAGTTTGCCCAGAATGCCGCGCCGCGGCCTAATTCGTCGCGCCGCGACCTATAACTAGGTCTGGGATCATTCTTTGTCCTACTTCTGATCTCAATTTCAGTCCATTGCCGCGCCGCGGCCTCCTTTGTCGCGCCGCGACACAAAGCACGATCTGAGTCATTTTCTTGCATACAAGACCTCAACACCTGAAAATGTCCCGAACCCTTCATATGCCTATCGTACATGCACAATACACCTATAAATTATATACAGGGAAAACGGGGTGTTACAGTTTAACATATATATATCAAATCGTAACAATATACCACAAGATTTCATATTTCAATACACATCCCATACATAGAGATAAAAAATCATTCATATGGTGAACACCTGGTAACCGACATTAACAAGATGCATATATAAGAATATCCCAATCATTCCGGGACACCCTTCGGATATGATATAAATTTAAAAGTACTAAAGCATCCAGTACTTTGGATGGGGTTTGTTAGGCCCAATAAATCTATCTTTAGGATTTGCGTCAATTAGGGTGTCTGTTCCCTAATTCTTAGATTACCAGACTTAATAAAAAGGGGCATATTCGATTTCGATAATTCAACCATAGAATGTAGTTTCACGTACTTGTGTCTATTTTGTAAATCATTTATAAAACCTACATGTATTCTCATCCCAAAAATATTAGATTTTAAAAGTGGGACTATAACTCACTTTCACAGATATTTCCTTCCTTGGAAATAAGACTTGGCCACGGATCGATTCACGAACCTATACAAATATGTACATATATATCAAAGTATGATCAAAATATAATTACAACCATTTTTATTTTGTTATAGAGATTTGAGTGTATTAAGTCAGCTGTCCTCGTTAGTAACCTACAACTAGTTGTCCACAGTTAGATGTACAGAAATAAATCGATATATATTATCTTGAATCAATCCACGACCCAGTGTATACACGCCTCAGGCTAGATCACAACTCAAAGTATATATATTTTTGGAATCAACCTCAACCCTGTATAGCTAACTCCAACATTACTGCATATAGAGTGTCTATGGTTGTTCCAAATAATATATATACATGGGTCGATATGATATGTCAAAACATTTGCATACGTATCTATGGTATCCCAAGATTACATAATATATTAGAATACATGTATAATACAATATAAGTTAGCTAGGATATGATTTGTATAGATTTGTTAAACATTTACCGTAGCTAAAAAGATCAAAAATATCCAATCTTGTTTTACCCATAACTTCTTCATTTTAAATCCGTTTTGAGTGAATCAAATTGCTATCGTTTCATATTGAACTTTAATTTAAGAATCCAAACATAAAAAATATAAGTTTATAGTCGGAAATTTAATTTACATGTCAATTACTAAAGAGGTAGTCATTTCCGTCAAAAGAACGACATCTTGATGACCATTTTGAAAAACATACTTTCACTTTGAGTTTAACCAAGATTTTTGGATATAGTTTCATGTTCATATGAAAAATCATTTTCTCAGAAGAAAAACTTGTAAATCAAAGTTTATCATAGTTTTTAATTATCCAAACCAAAACAGCCCCCGGTTTCACTACGACGGCGTATATCCGATTTTATGGTGTTCATCGTGTTTCCAGGTTTTAAATCATTAAGTTAGCATATCATATAGATATAGGACATGTGTTTAGTTGATTTTAAAAGTCAAGTTAGAAGGATTAACTTTTGTTTTCGAACAAGTTTAGAATTAACTAAACTATGTTCTAGTGATTACAAGTTTAAACCTTCGAATAAGATAGCTTTATATGTATGAATCGAATGATGTTATGAACATCATTACTACATCAAGTTTTCTGGATAAAACTACTAAAAATGAGAAAAATGGATCTAGCTTCAAAGGATCCTTGGATGGCTTGAAAGTTCTTGAAGCAGAATCATGACACGAAAACAGTTCAAGTAAGATTTTCACTCGAAATAAGATTGTTATAGTTGTAGAAATTGAATCAAAGTTTGAATATGAATATTACCTTGAATTAGAAAGATAACCTACTATAAATAACAAAGGTTCCTTGATCTTAGATGATTACTTGGAATGGATTAGAAAGCTTGGAAGTAAACTTGCAAACTTGGTAGTATTCTTGATTTTTATGAAACTATACTTATGGAATTTATGAAGAACACTTAGAACTTGAAGATAGAACTTGAGAGAGATCAATTAGATGAAGAAAATTGAAGAATGAAAGTGTTTGTAGGTGTTTTTGGTCGTTGGTATATGGATTAGATATAAAGGATATGTAATTTTGTTTTCATGTAAATAATTCATGAATGATTACTAATATTTTTGTAATTTTATGAGATATTTCATGCTAGTTGCCAAATGATGGTTCCCACATGTGTTAGATGACTCACATGGGCTGCTAAGAGCTGATCATTGGAGTGTATATACCAATAGTACATACATCTAAAAGCTGTGTATTGTACGAGTACGAATACGGGTGCATACGAGTAGAATTGTTGATGAAACTAAACGAGGATGTAATTATAAGCATTTTTGTTAAGTAGAAGTACTTTGATATGTGTTTTAAAGTCTTTCAAAAGTGTAAGAATACATATCAAAACACAACATGTATATACATTCTAATGGAGTCGTTAAGTCTTCGTTAGTCGTTACATGTAAGTGTTGTTTTGAAACCTTTAAGTTAACAATCTCAATTAATGTTGTTAACCCAATGTTTATTATATCAAATGAGATGTTAAATTATTATATTATCATGATATTATGATGTATGAATATCTCTTAATTTGATATATACATTAAAATATCGTTACAACGATAATCGTTACATATAAGTCTCGTTTCGTAATTCTTGAGTTAGTAGTCTTGTTTTTACATATGTAGTTCATTGTTAACACACTTAATGATATATTTAAATATCATTTTATCATGTTAAATATAGTGTATCAATATCTTAATATGATACATATGTATTTAGTAGACGTTATCATAACGATAATCGTTATATATATATCATTTCGAGTTTCTTAACTTAGAAATCTCATTTCTTATGTATATCACACATTGTTAATATATTTAGTGAGATACTTACTCATCATAATATTATGTCAACCATATATATATGTCTATATATACCACAAAATGTAGTTTTTACAATTTTGTCGGTCAACTTGGGTGATCAATTGTCTATATGAAACTTATTTCATTTAATCAAGTCTTAACAAGTTTGATTGCTTAACACGTTGGAAACATTTAGTCATGTAAATATCAATCTCAATTAATATATATAAACATGGAAAAGTTCGGGTCACTGCAGTACCTACCCGTTAAATAAATTTCGTCCCGAAATTTTAAGCTGTTAAAGGTGTTGACGAATCTTCTGGAAATAGATGCGGATATTTCTTCTTCATCTGATCTTCATGCTCCCAGGTGAACTCGGGTCCTCTACGAGCATTCCATCGAACCTTAACAATCAGTATCTTCTTTTTCTTAAGTCTCTTAACCTCACGATCCATTATTTCGACGGGTTCTTCAATGAATTGAAGTTTTTCATTGATTTGGATTTCGTCCAACGGAATAGTGAGATCTTATTTAGCCAAACATTTCTTCAAATTCGAGACATGGAAAGTGTTATGTACAGTCGCGAGTTGTTGAGGTATCTCCAGTTTGTAAGCTTCTGGTCCGATACGATCTATAATCTTGAATGGTCCAATGTACCTTGGATTTAGTTTCCCCCGTTTAACAAATCGAACAACACCTTTCCAATGTGAAACCTTAAGCATGACCATTTCTCCAATTTCAAACTCTATATCTTTTCTTTTACTATCCGCGTAGCTCTTTTGTCGACTCTGGGCGGTTTTCAATCGTTGTTGAATTTGGATGATTTTCTCGGTATTTTCTTATATTAACTCCGGACCCGTAATCTGTCTATCCCCCACTTCATTCCAACAAATTGGAGACCTGCACTTTCTACCATAAAGTGCCTCAAACGGCGCCATCTCAATACTAGAATGATAACTGTTGTTGTAGAAAAATTCTGCTAACGGTAGGTGTCGATCCCAACTGTTTCTGAAATCAATAACACATGCTCGTAGCATGTCTTCAAGCGTTTATATCGTCCTTTCACTGTTCCCATCAGTTTGTAGATGATAGGCAGTACTCATGTCTAGACGAGTCCCCAATGTTTGTTGCAACGTCTGCCAGAACCTTGAAACAAATCTACCATCCCTATCAGAGATAATAGAGACGGGTATTCCATGTCAGGAGACAACCTCCTTCAAATACAATCGCGCCAACTTCTCCATTTTGTCATCTTCTCTCATTGGCAGGAAGTGTGCTGACTTGGTGAGACGATCAACTATTACCCAAATAGTATCATAACCACTTGCAGTCCTTGGCAATTTAGTAATGAAATCCATGGTAATGTTTTCCCATTTCCATTCCGGGATTTCAGGTTGTTGTAGTAGACCTGATGGTTTCTGATATTCAGCTTTGACCTTAGAACACGTCAAACATTCTCCTACATATTTAGCAATATCGGCTTTCATACCCGGCCACCAAAAGTGTTTCTTGAGATCTTTATACATCTTCCCCGCTCCGGGATGTATTGAATATCTGGTTTTATGTGCTTCTTTAAGTACCATTTCTCTCACATCTCCAAACCTTGGTACCCAAATTCTATCAGCCCTATATCGAGTTTCGTCTTCCCGAATATTAAGATGTTTCTCTGATCCTTTGGGTATCTCATTCTTCAACTTTCCTTCTTTTACAACCCCCTGTTGCGCCTCCTTTATTTGAGTAGTAAGGTTAGTACGAATAATTATATTCATAGCTTTTACCCGTATAGGTTCTATGTCCTTTCTACTCAAAGCGTCGGCTACCACATTCGCCTTCCCCGGGAGGTATCGAATCTCAAAATCATAATCATTCAACAGTTCAATCCACCTGCGTTGTCTCATATTCAGTTGCTTCTGATTAAATATATGTTGGAGACTTTTGTGGTCGGTATATATAATACTTTTAACCCCATATAAATAATGCCTCCAAGTCTTTAATGCAAAAAAAATAGCACCTAATTCCAAATCGTGAGTTGTATAATTTTGCTCGTGAATCTTCAATTGTCTAGACGCATAAGCAATCACCTTCGTTCGTTGCATTAATACACAACCGAGACCTTGCTTTGATGCATCACAATAAATCACAAAATCATCATTCCCTTCAGGCAATGACAATATAGGTGCCGTAGTTAGCTTTTTCTTCAATAACTGAAATGCCTTCTCTTGTTCATCCTTCCATTCAAATTTCTTCTCTTTATGCGTTAATGCAGTCAAGAGTTTTGCTATTTTGGAGAAATCTTGGATGAATCTTCTGTTGTAACCAGCCAATCCTAAAAATTGACGTATATGCTTCGGAGTTTTTGGGGTTTCCCACTTTTCAACGGTTTCGATCTTTACCGGGTCCACCTGGATACCTTCTTTGTTCACTATGTGACCGAAGAATTGAACTTCTTCCAACCAAAATGCACACTTTGAAAACTTAGCGTACAGTTTTTCTTTCCTCAATACTTCTAGCACTTTTCTCAAATTTTCTTCGTGCTCTTGATCATTCTTTGAGTAAATAAGTATGTCATCGATGAAAACAATGACAAACTTGTCAAGATATGGCCCACACACTCGGTTCATAAGGTCCATGAACACAGCTGGTGCGTTAGTCAATCCAAACGAGATAACCATAAACTCGTAATGACCATAACGCGTCCTAAAAGCAGTTTTTGGAATATCATCCTCCTTTACTCGCATTTGATGATATCCAGAACGTAAATCGATTTTCGAATAAACCGATGAGCCTTGTAGTTGATCAAATAAGTCGTCAATTCTCGGCAGTGGATAATGGTTTTTGATGGTAAGTTTATTCAACTCTCTGTAGTCAATACACAACCTAAATGTACCATCCTTCTTCTTAACAAACAAAAAATGAGCTCCCCATGGTGATGTGCTTGGTTGAATGAAACCACGTTCTAATAGTTCTTGCAGTTGGCTTTGCAGTTCTTTCATCTCGCTGGGTGCGAGTCTGTAAGGAGCACGAGCTATTGGTGCAGCTCCTGGTACAAGATCTATTTGAAATTCAATAGATCGATGTGGAGGTAGTCCCGGTAATTCTTTCGGAAATACATCGGGAAATTCTTTTGCGACGGGAACATCATTGATGCTCTTTTCTTCAGTTTGTACTTTCTCGACGTGTGCTAGAACAGCATAGCAACCTTTTCTTATTAGTTTTTGTACCTTCAAATTACTAATAAGATATAGCTTCGTGTTGCCCTTTTCTCCGTACACCATTAAGGGTTCTCCTTCTTCTCGTACAATACGAATTGCATTTTTGTAACATACGATCTCTGCTTTCATCTCCTTCAGCCAGTCCATGCCAACTATTACATCAAAACTCCCTAACTCTACTGGTATCAAATCAATCTTAAATATTTCACTACCCAGTTTAATTTCTCGATTCCAGCATATATAATCTGCTGAAATTAATTTACCGTTTGCTAATTCGAGTAAAAATTTACTATCCAAAGGTGTCAATGGACAACTTAATTTAGCACAAAAATCTCTACTCATATAGCTTCTATCCACACCCGAATCAAATAAAACGTAAGCAGATTTATTGTCAATAAGAAACGTACCCGTAACAAGCTCCGGGTCTTCCTGTGCCTCTGCCGCATTAATATTGAAAACTCTTCCGCGGCCTTGTCCATTCGTATTCTCCTGGTTCGGGAAATTTCTAATAATGTGGCCCAGTTTTCCACATTTATAACAAACTACATTGGCATAACTTGCTCCGACACTACTTGCTCCGCCATTACTCGTTCCGACACCATTTGTTCCTTTTGTTCTGTTAACCCCTGGTCCGTAGACCTCACACTTCACCGCGCTATGACCATTTCTTTTACACTTGTTGCAAAATTTGGTGCAGAACCCCTAGTGATACTTTTCACACCTTTGGCATAGCTGCTTCTGATTGTTGTTGTTGCGGTTGTTATTGTTATTGGGATGATTGTTGTAGTAGTTATTGTTGTTGTTGTTGTGCCGTTTGTTGTAGTTGCGATTGATGTTGCGATTGTTGGGATAGTTGTTGTTGTTTTGGTGACTCTTATCACCTTGTTCTGAAATGTCCCGTTCTTATTGATTAAAAACGTTCCATATTAATTGATTTCGTTGCGAGGTTTTGACCCTTATATGAGACGTTTTTCAAAGACTGCATTCATTTTTAAAACAAACCATAACCTTTATTTCATAAATAAAGGTTTAAAAAGCTTTACGTAGATTATCAAATAATGATAATCTAAAATATCCTGTTTACACACGACCATTACATAATGGTTTACAATACAAATATGTTACATCGAAATCAGTTTCTTGAATGCAGTTTTTACACAATATCATACAAACATGGACTCCAAATCTTGTCCTTATTTTAGTATGCAACAGCGGAAGCTCTTAATATTCACCTGAGAATAAACATGCTTTAAACGTCAACAAAAATGTTGGTGAGTTATAGGTTTAACCTATATATATCAAATCGTAACAATAGACCACAAGATTTCATATTTCAATACACATCCCATACATAGAGATAAAAATCATTCATATGGTGAACACCTGGTAACCGACATTAACAAGATGCATATATAAGAATATCCCCATCATTCCGGGACACCCTTCAGATATGATATATATTTCGAAGTACTAAAGCATCTGGTACTTTGGATGGGGTTTGTTAGGCCCAATAGATCTATCTTTAGAGTTCGCGTCAATTAGGGTGTCTGTTCCCTAATTCTTAGATTACCAGACTTAATAAAAAGGGGCATATTCAGTTTCGATTATTCAACCATAGAACGTAATTTCGATTACTTGTGTCTATTTCGTAAAACAGTTATAAAAGTTGCGCATATATTCTCAGCCCAAAAATATAAAGGGTAAAAAGGTAAATGAAACTCACTTTCACAGATTTTTACTTCGTCGAGAAGTAAGACTTGGCCACTGTTGATTCACGAACCTATAACAATATATACATATATATTAAAGTATGTTCAAAATATATTTACAACACTTTTAATATATTTTGATGTTTTAAGTTTATTAAGTCAGCTGTCCTCGTTAGTAACCTACAACTAGTTGTCCACAGTTAGATGTACAGAAATAAATCGATAAATATTATCTTGAATCAATCCACGACCCAGTGTATACGTATCTCAGTATTGATCACAACTCAAACTATATATATTTTGGAATCAACCTCAACCCTGTATAGCTAACTCTAACATTCACATATAGAGTGTCTATGGTTGTTCCGAAATATATATAGATGTGTCGACATGATAGGTCAAAACATTGTATACGTGTCTATGGTATCTCAAGATTACATAATATACAATACAAGTTGATTAAGTTATGGTTGGAATAGATTTGTTACCAATTTTCACGTAGCTAAAATGAGAAAATTATCCAATCTTGTTTTACCCATAACTTCTTCATTTTAAATCCGTTTTGAGTGAATCAAATTTCTATGGTTTCATATTGAACTCTATTTTATGAATCTAAACAGAAAAAGTATAGGTTTATAGTCGGAAAAATAAGTTACAAGTCGTTTTTGTAAAGGTAGTCATTTCAGTCAAAAGAACGACGTCTAGATGACCATTTTAGAAAACATACTTCCACTTTGAGTTTAACCATAATTTTTGGATATAGTTTCATGTTCATAATAAAAATCATTTTCTAAGAATAACAACTTTTAAATCAAAGTTTATCATAGTTTTTAATTAACTAACCCAAAACAGCCCGCGGTGTTACTACGACGGCGTAAATCCGGTTTTACGGTGTTTTTCGTGTTTCCAGGTTTTAAATCATTAAGTTAGCATATAATATAGATATAGAACATGTGTTTAGTTAATTTTAAAATTCAAGTTAGAAGGATTAACTTTTGTTTGCGAACAAGTTTAGAATTAACTAAACTATGTTCTAGTGATTACGAGTTTAAACCTTCGAATAAGATAATTTTATATATATGAATCGAATGATGTTATGAACATCATTACTACCTCAAGTTTAGTAGGTAAACCTACTGGAAGTGACAAGAAATGATCTAGCTTCAAAGGATCTTGGATGGCTTGAAAGTTCTTGAAGTAGGATCATGACACAAAAACAAGTTCAAGTAAGATTTTTACTCGAATTAAGATAGTTTATAGTTATAGAAATTGAATAAAAGTTTGAATATGAATATTACCTTGAATAAGAAAGATAACCTACTGTATATAACAAAGGTTTCTTGATCTTAGATGATTACTTGGAATGGATTAGAAAGCTTGGAAGTAAATTAGTAAACTTGAAGGGATTTTTGAAGTGTTCTTGAAGTGTTCTTCCTATGATGATTATAGCTTGATTCTTGAAGTGATTTTTAATGAAGATGATGATTAACTACTGGAAAAATATGTTCATAATAGTGTGTGTGTGTTGAGAGAGAATTAGAAAGAGAATTGGAAGTGAAATGGAGTGAATGATGAGTGGTAATTGGTGAGTGGTGAGTGGGGTTAAAAGGAGTTCTAGTTAGTTGACTAGCTCATGGTAGAAGTTAAAATTGATTAGTCATACATGACATAATCAAGAGTGGAATCACATGCTAGTTCCTATTGGTATATACCCATAGTAAGTACGTTTTGAAGCTGTGTATAATACGGGTAAGAATACGACTAGAATTCTTGATGAAAGAAAAGAATGGGAAGTAACTGTAACCATTTTCGTTAAGTATGAGTGTTTTGATATATGTCTTGAAGTCTTCCAAAAGTATTTTAATACATCTAAATACACTACATGTATATACATTTTAACTGAGTCGTTAAGTCATCGTTAGTCGTTACATGTAAGTGTTGTTTTGAAACCTTTAAGTTAACGATCTCAATTAATGTTGTTAACCCATTGTTTATTATATCTAATGAGATGTTAAATTATTATATTATCATGATATTATGATATATTAATATATCTTAATATGATATATATATACATTTAAATGTCATTACAACGATAATCGTTACATATATGTCTCGTTTCGAAATCCTTAAGTTAGTAGTCTTGTTTATATGTATATAACTCATTGTTAATATACTTATGGAGATACTTACTTATCATAATCTCATTTTAACCATATGTATATCCATATATATATATCGTTATGTCGTTTTTACAAGTTTTAACGTTCGTGAATCGCCGGTCAACTTGGGTGGTCAATTGTCTATATGAAACATATTTCAATTAATCAAGTCTTAACAAGTTTGATTACTTAACATGTTGGAAACATTTAATCATGTAAATATCAATCTCAATTAATATATATAAACATGGAAAAGTTCGGGTCACTACAGTACCTACCCGTTAAATAAATTTCGTCCCGAAATTTTAAGCTGTTGAAGGTGTTGACGAATCTTCTGGAAATAGATACGGGTATTTCTTCTTCATCTGATCTTCACGCTCCCAGGTGAACTCGGGTCCTCTACGAGCATTCCATCAAACCTTAACAATTGGTATCTTGTTTTGCTTAAGTCTTTTAACCTTACGATCCATTATTTCGACGGGTTCTTCGATGAATTGGAGTTTTTCGTTGATTTGGATTTCATCTAACGGAATAGTGAGATCTTCTTTAGCAAAACATTTCTTCAAATTCGAGACGTGGAAAGTGTTATGTACAGCCGCGAGTTGTTGAGGTAACTCAAGTCGGTAAGCTACTGGTCCGACACGATCAATAATCTTGAATGGTCCAATATACCTTGGATTTAATTTCCCTCATTTACCAAATCGAACAACGCCTTTCCAAGGTGCAACTTTAAGCATGACCATCTCTCCAATTTCAAATTCTATATCTTTTCTTTTAATGTCAGCGTAGCTCTTTTGTCGACTTTGGGCGGTTTTCAACCGTTGTTGAATTTGGATGATCTTCTCGGTAGTTTCTTGTATAATCTCCGGACCCGTAATCTGTCTATCCCCCACTTCACTCCAACAAATCGGAGACCTGCACTTTCTACCATAAAGTGCTTCAAACGGCGCCATCTCAATGCTTGAATGGTAGCTGTTGTTGTAGGAAAATTCTGCTAACAGTAGATGTCGATCCCAACTGTTTCCGAAATCAATAACACATGCTCGTAGCATGTCTTCAAGCGTTTGTATCATCCTTTCGCTCTGCCCATCAGTTTGTGGATGATAGGCAGTACTCATGTCTAGACGAGTTTCTAATGCTTGCTGTAATGTCTGCCAGAATCTTGAAATAAATCTGCCATCCCTATCAGAGATAATAGAGATTGGTATTCCATGTCTGGAGACAACTTTCTTCAAATACAGTCGTGCTAACTTCTCCATCTTGTCATCTTCTCTTATTGGCAGGAAGTATGCTGATTTGGTGAGACGATCAACTATTACCCAAATAGTATCAAAACCACTTGCAGTCCTTGGCAATTTAGTGATGAAATCCATGGTAATGTTTTCCCATTTCCATTCTGGGATTTCGGGTTGTTGAAGTAGACCTGATGGTTTCCGATGCTCAGCTTTGACCTTAGAACACGTCAAACATTCTCCTACGTATTTAGCAACATCGGCTTTCATACCCGGCCACCAAAAATGTTTCTTGAGATCCTTGTACATCTTCCCCGTTCCAGGATGTATTGAGTATCTGGTTTTATGAGCTTCTCTAAGTACCATTTCTCTCATATCTCCAAATTTTGGTACCCAAATCCTTTCCGCCCTATACCGGGTTCTGTCTTCCCGAATATTAAGATGCTGCTCCGATCCTTTGGGTATTTCATCCTTTAAATTTCCTTCTTTTAAAACTCCTTGTTGCGCCTCCTTTATTTGAGTAGTAAGGTTATTATGAATCATTATATTCATAGATTTTACTCGAATTAGTTCTCTGTCCTTCCTGCTCAAGGCATCGGCTACTACATTTGCCTTCCCCGGGTGGTAACGAATCTCAAAGTCGTAATCATTCAACAATTCAATCCACCTACGCTGCCTCATATTTAGTTGTTTCTGATTAAATATGTGTGGAAGACTTTTGTGGTCGGTATATATAATACTTTTTACCCCATATAAGTAGTGCCTCCAAGTCTTTAATGAAAAAACAACCGCGCCTAATTCCAAATCATGCGTCATATAATTTTGCTCGTGAATCTTCAATTGTCTAGACGCATAAGCAATCACCTTCGTTCGTTGCATTAATACACAACCGAGACCTTGCTTTGATGCGTCACAATAAATCACAAAATCATCATTCCCTTCAGGCAATGACAATATAGGTGCCGTAGTTAGCTTTTTCTTCAATAACTGAAACGCTTTCTCTTGTTCATCCTTCAATTCAAATTTCTTCCCTTTATGCGTTAATGCATTCAAGGGTTTTGCTATTCTGGAAAAGTCTTGGATGAACCTTCTATAGTAACCAGCTAGTCCTAAAAACTGGCGTATGTGTTTCGGAGTTTTCGGGGTTTCCCACTTTTCAACAGTTTCTATCTTTGCCGGATCCACCTTAATACCTTTTTTGTTCACTATGTGACCGAGGAATTGAACTTCTTCCAACCAAAATGCACACTTTGAAAATTTAGCGTACAATTCTTCCTCCCTCAACACTTCTAACACCTTTCTCAAATGTTCACCGTGTTCTTGGTCATTCTTTGAGTAAATAAGTATGTCATCAATGAAAACAATGACAAACTTGTCAAGGTATGGTCCACACACTCGGTTCATAAGGTCCATGAACACAGCTGGTGCATTAGTTAAACCAAATGGCATGACCATAAACTCGTAATGACCATAACGTGTTCTGAAAGCAATCTTTGGAATATCATCTTCTTTCACCCGCATTTGATGATACCCGGAACGTAAGTCAATCTTTGAATAAACAGACAAGCCTTGTAGTTGATCAAATAAGTCGTCGATTCTCGATAGTGGGTAGCGGTTCTTGATGGTAAGTTTGTTCAACTCTCGGTAGTCGATACACAACCTGAATGTACTATCTTTCTTCTTGACAAACAAAACAGGAGCTCCCCACGGTGATGTGCTTGTTCGAATGAAACCATGCTCTAAAAGTTCTTGTAATTGGCTTTGCAGTTCTTTTATCTCGTTGGGTGCGAGTCTGTAAGGAGCACGAGCTATTGGTGCAGCTCCTGGTACAAGATCTATTTGAAATTCAACGGATCGATGTGGGGGTAATCCCGGTAATTCTTTCGGAAATACATCGGGAAATTCTTTTGCGACGGGAACATCATTGATACTCTTTTCTTCAGTTTGTACTTTCTCGACGTGTGCTAGAACAGCATAGCAACCTTTTCTTATTAGTTTTTGTGCCTTCAAATTACTAATAAGATGTAGCTTCGTGTTGCCCTTTTCTCCGTACACCATTAAGGGTTTTCCTTTTTCTCGTATAATGCGAATTGCATTTTTGTAACAAACGATCTCTGCTTTCACTTCTTTCAACCAGTCCATACCGATTATCACATCAAAACTCCCTAACTCTACTGGTATCAAGTCAATCTTAAATGTTTCGCTAACCAGTTTAATTTCTCGATTCCGACATATATTATCTGCTGAAATTAATTTACCATTTGCTAATTCGAGTAAAAATTTACTATCCAAAGGCGTCAATGGACAACTTAATTTAGCACAAAAATCTCTACTCATATAGCTTCTATCCGCACCCGAATCAAATAAAACGTAAGCAGATTTATTGTCAATAAGAAACGTACCCGTAACAAGCTCCGGGTCTTCCTGTGCCTATGCCGCATTAATATTGAAAACTCTTTCGCGGCCTTGTCCATTCGTGTTCTCCTGGTTCGGGCAATTTCTAATAATGTGGCCCGGTTTTCCACATTTATAACAAACTACATTGGCATAACTTGCTCCGACACTACTTGCTCCGCCATTACTCTTTCCGACACCATTTGTTCCTTTCGTTCTATTAACCCCTGGTCCGTAGACCTCACACTTCGCCGTGCTATGATCGTTTCTTTTACACTTGTTGCAAAATTTGGTGCAGAACCCCGAGTGATACTTTTCACACCTTTGGCATAGCTGCTTCTGATTGTTGTTGTTGTTGCGGTTATTATTGTTGTTGGGATGATTGTTGTAGTTGCTGTTGTTGTTGTTGTTGTTGTTGTTGTTGTTGGGCCATTTGTTGTAGTTGCGATTGATGTTGCGATTGTTGGGATAATTGTTGCGATTATTGTTGTAATTGCTGTTGTTGTTGTATTGGTGATTCTTATCACCATTTTCCTCCCACTTTCTTTTGACTTGCTTCACATTGGCCTCTTCAGCAGTCTGTTCTTTAGTTCTTTCTTCAATCTGGTTCACTAGTTTGTGAGCCATTCTACATGCCTGTTGTATGGAGGCGGGCTCGTGTGAACTTATATCTTCTTGGATTCTTTCCGGTAATCCTTTCACAAACGCATCGATCTTCTCTTCCTCATCTTCGAATGCTCCCGGACACAATAGGCACAATTCTGTGAATCATCTTTCGTACGTGGTAATATCAAATCCTTGGGTTCGTAACCCTCTAAGTTCTGTCTTGAGCTTATTGACCTCAGTTCTGGGACGGTACTTCTCGTTCATCAAGTGCTTGAATGCTGACCACGGTAATGCGTACGCATCGTCTTGTCCCACTTGCTCTAGATAGGTATTCCACCATGTTAACGCAGAACCTGTGAAGGTATGCGTAGCGTACTTTACTTTGTCCTCTTCAGTACACTTACTTATGGCAAACACCAATTTGACCTTCTCGGTCCACCGTTTCAATCCGATCGGTCCTTCGGTTCCATCAAATTCCAAAGGTTTGCAGGCAGTGAATTCTTTGTAGGTGCATCCTACACGATTTCCTGTACTGCTAGATCCAAGGTTATTGTTGGTATGTAGCACAGCCTGTACTGCGGCTATGTTTGAAGCTAGAAAAGTACGGAATTCCTCTTCATTCATATTCACGGTGTGTCGAGTAGTCGGTGTCATTTCCTTCAAAATAGTCAAATGGAACAAGTTAATCATACAGAATATTAAGAGTAGTTAATAGTATTTCGTAGCATAATATGAACTCATTTATAAAAGCTTTTTCTTCATATTAGCGTTTTATAAGTTTAAATTCGGGTAGTACCTACCCGTTAAGTTCATACTTAGTAGCTAATATACAATTCAACTACTACAATTCTATATGAAAAACTGATTATAATAATATTTCGCGTTCAAACTTTTATACAATATTTTACAAACTTACAATACCGCTTATTTTACATAAAACATGAAATATAGCACACAATAACTTTGATACAAGATAGTTGTGAAGATAATTCTAGCTAGTACACAAGTCGTTCAACAAAGGCAATAAAGACACATAATTCATACGTCCAGAAACAAGTCATGCATTCTGGTTTTACTAGGACTACTTCCCATCCTTGGTCTTGTGGAACATAACTGTTATGGCCGTTGATAAGACAGCGTGTTGTAACGTCATCAAAGGGACGAGGGTTACGTAATGTCCAACAGTCACGTAACAATCTAAAAACCTCATTTCTTACCCCAATTACCGACTCTGTCACTTGTGGAAACGTTTTGTTTAATAGTTGTAGGACGATGTTCTTGTTCTCACTTTGGTGAGAAGCGAACATTACTAATCCGTAAGCATAACATGCTTCTTTATGTTGCATGTTAGCCGCTTTTTCTAAATCACGAAGTCCAATATTCGGATATATTGAGTCAAAATAATTTCTTAACCCATTGCGTAAAATA
The DNA here is from genome assembly GCF_046630445.1 of Rutidosis leptorrhynchoides. NCBI lineage: Eukaryota > Viridiplantae > Streptophyta > Magnoliopsida > Asterales > Asteraceae > Rutidosis > Rutidosis leptorrhynchoides. The sequence goes on along the minus strand of NC_092335.1, from coordinate 147,514,560 downwards.
GCATTTGGGTTCCCCGCAATATATGCGTCAAAGTAAACACATCGTAACTTATGGATTTCCCAATGTGATATCCCCCATCTTTCGAACGAAAGCCTTTTATAAACTAAGGCATTCTTGGAACGTTCTTCGAATGTCTTACAAACTGATCTCGCCTTAAATAGTTGTGCCGAAGAATTCTGACCGACTCTAGACAAGATTTCATCAATCATGTCTCCGGGTAGCTCTCTTAAAATATTGGATTGTCTATCCATTTTGTGTTTTTATACTGTAAAATAGACAAGAGTTAGATTCATAAAAAAAAAATACTTATTAATACAAGCAATTTTTACATATATCATAAAGCATAAGCACAATATATTACATATATTACACCACACGAATACAACTATCTTATTCCGACTCGCTTGTTTCTTCTTCTTCGGTTTTGGTTCGTTTTGCCAAGTTTCTAGGGATATATGATGTTCCCCTAATACGAGCCGTCGTTTTCCACATTGGTTTAGAAAAACCTGGTGGTTTAGAGGTTCCCGGGTCATTGTTACAACTTAAGGACTTCGGGGGTTGACGATACATATAAAGTTCATCGGGGTTGGAATTAGATTTCTCTATTTTTATACCCTTTCCCTTATTATTTTCTTTTGCCTTTTTAAATTCAGTTGGGGAAATTTCTATAACATCATCGGAATTCTCGTCAGAATCCGATTCATCGGAGAATTGGTAATCCTCCCAATATTTTGCTTCCTTGGCGGAAACACCATTGACCATAATTAACCTTGGTTGGTTGGTTGAGGATTTTCTTTTACTTAACCGTTTTATTATTTCCCCCACCGGTTCTATTTCTTCATCCGGTTCCAATTCTTCTTCCGGTTCCGATTCTTCTTCCGGTTCCGACTCTTCTTCCGGTTCCTCTTCGGGAACTTGTGAATCAGTCCACGAATCATTCCAATTTACATTTGACTCTTCATTATTATTAGGTGAGTCAATGGGACTTGCTCTAGAGGTAGACATCTATCACATAATATCAAATGCGTTAAGAGATTAATATATCACATAATATTCACATGTTAAAAATATATAGTTTCCAACAAAATTTGTTAAGCAATCATTTTTCAAGTAAACACGGTCGAAGTCCAGACTTACTAATGCATCCTAACAAACTCGATAAGACACACTAATGCAAAATTCTGGTTCTCTAAGACCAACGCTCAGATACCAACTGAAATGTCCCGTTCTTATTGATTAAAAACGTTCCATATTAATTGATTTCGTTGCGAGGTTTTGACCTCTATATAGGACGTTTTTCAAAGACTGCATTCATTTTTAAAACAAACCATAACCTTTATTTCATAAATAAAGGTTTTAAAAGCTTTACATAGATTATCAAATAATGATAATCTAAAATATCCTGTTTACACACGACCATTACATAATGGTTTACAATACAAATATGTTACATCGAAATCAGTTTCTTGAATGCAGTTTTTACACAATATCATACAAACATGGACTCCAAATCTTGTCCTTATTTTAGTATGCAACAGCGGAAGCTCTTAATATTCACCTGAGAATAAACATGCTTTAAACGTCAACAAAAATGTTGGTGAGTTATAGGTTTAACCTATATATATCAAATCGTAACAATAGACCACAAGATTTCATATTTCAATACACATCCCATACATAGAGATAAAAATCATTCATATGGTGAACACCTGGTAACCGACATTAACAAGATGCATATATAAGAATATCCCCATCATTCCGGGACACCCTTCGGATATGATATATATTTCGAAGTACTAAAGCATCCGGTACTTTGGATGGGGTTTGTTAGGCCCAATAGATCTATCTTTAGAGTTCGCGTCAATTAGGGTGTCTGTTCCCTAATTCTTAGATTACCAGACTTAATAAAAAGGGGCATATTCAGTTTCGATCATTCAACCATAGAACGTAATTTCGATTACTTGTGTCTATTTCGTAAAACAGTTATAAAAGTTGCGCATGTATTCTCAGCCCAAAAATATAAAGGGTAAAAAGGTAAATGAAACTCACTTTCACAGATTTTTACTTCGTCGAGAAGTAAGACTTGGCTACTGTTGATTCACGAACCTATAACAATATATACATATATATTAAAGTATGTTCAAAATATATTTACAACACTTTTAATATATTTTGATGTTTTAAGTTTATTAAGTCAGCTGTCCTCGTTAGTAACCTACAACTAGTTGTCCACAGTTAGATGTACAGAAATAAATCGATAAATATTATCTTGAATCAATCCATGACCCAGTGTATACGTATCTCAGTATTGATCACAACTCAAACTATATATATTTTGGAATCAACCTCAACCCTGTAAAGCTAACTCCAACATTCACATATAGAGTGTCTATGGTTGTTCCGAAATATATATAGATGTGTCGACATGATAGGTCGAAACATTGTATACGTGTCTATGGTATCGCAAGATTACATAATATACAATACAAGTTGATTAAGTTATGGTTGGAATAGATTTGTTACCAATTTTCACGTAGCTAAAATGAGAAAATTATCCAATCTTGTTTTACCCATAACTTCTTCATTTTAAATCCGTTTTGAGTGAATCAAATTGCTATGGTTTCATATTGAACTCTATTTTATGAATCTAAACAGAAAAAGTATAGGTTTATAGTCAGAAAAATAAGTTACAAGTCGTTTTTGTAAAGGTAGTCATTTCAGTCAAAAGAACGACGTCTAGATGACCATTTTAGAAAACATACTTCCACTTTGAGTTTAACCATAATTTTTGGATATAGTTTCATGTTCATAATAAAAATCATTTTCTCAGAATAACAACTTTTAAATCAAAGTTTATCATAGTTTTTAATTAACTAACCCAAAACAGCCCGCGGTGTTACTACGACGGCGTAAATCCGGTTTTACGGTGTTTTTCGTGTTTCCAGGTTTTAAATCATTAAGTTAGCATATAATATAGATATAGAATATGTGTTTAGTTAATTTTAAAATTCAAGTTAGAAGGATTAAATTTTGTTTGCGAACAAGTTTAGAATTAACTAAACTATGTTCTAGTGATTACGAGTTTAAACCTTCGAATAAGATAATTTTATATATATGAATCGAATGATGTTATGAACATCATTACTACCTCAAGTTTAGTAGGTAAACCTACTGGAAGTGACAAGAAATGATCTAGCTTCAAAGGATCTTGGATGGCTTGAAAGTTCTTGAAGTAGGATCATGACACAAAAACAAGTTCAAGTAAGATTTTTACTCGAATTAAGATAGTTTATAGTTATAGAAATTGAATAAAAGTTTGAATATGAATATTACCTTGAATAAGAAAGATAACCTACTGTATATAACAAAGGTTTCTTGATCTTAGATGATCACTTGGAATGGATTAGAAAGCTTGGAAGTAAATTAGTAAACTTGAAGGGATTTTTGAAGTGTTCTTGAAGTGTTCTTCCTATGATGATTATAGCTTGATTCTTGAAGTGATTTTTGATGAAGATGATGATTAACTACTGGAAAAATACGTTCATAATAGTGTGTGTGTGTGTTGAGAGAGAATTAGAAAGAGAATTGGAAGTAAAATGGAGTGAATGATGAGTGGTAATTGGTGAGTGGTGAGTGGGGTTAAAAGGAGTTCTAGTTAGTTGACTAGCTCATGGTAGAAGTTAAAATTGATTAGTCATACATGAAATAATCAAGAGTGGAATCTCATGCTAGTTCCTATTGGTATATACCCATAGTAAGTACGTTTTGAAGCTGTGTATAATACGGGTAAGAATACGACTAGAATTCTTGATGAAAGAAAAGAATGGGAAGTAACTGTAACCATTTTCATTAAGTATGAGTGTTTTGATATATGTCTTGAAGTCTTCCAAAAGTATTTTAATACATCTAAATACACTACATGTATATACATTTTAACTGAGTCGTTAAGTCATCGTTAGTCGTTACATGTAAGTGTTGTTTTGAAACCTTTAAGTTAACGATCTCAATTAATGTTGTTAACCCATTGTTTATTATATCTAATGAGATGTTAAATTATTATATTATCATGATATTATGATATATTAATATATCTTAATATGATATATATACATTTAAATGTCGTTACAACGATAATCGTTACATATATGTCTCGTTTCGAAATCCTTAAGTTAGTAGTCTTGTTTATATGTATATAACTCATTGTTAATATACTTATGGAGATACTTACTTATCATAATCTCATGTTAACCATATGTATATCCATATATATATATCGTCATTTCGTTTTTACAAGTTTTAACGTTCGTGAATCGCCGGTCAACTTGGGTGGTCAATTGTCTATATGAAACATATTTCAATTAATCAAGTCTTAACAAGTTTGATTGCTTAACATGTTGGAAACATTTAATCATGTAAATATCAATCTCAATTAATATATATAAACATGGAAAAGTTCGGGTCACTACATGTTCCTCCCACTTTCTTTTGACTAACTTCACGTTGGCCTCTTCGGCCGCCTGTTCTTTAATTCTTCCCTCAATCTGGTTCACTAGTTTGTGAGCCATTCTACATGCCTTTTGTATAGAGGCAGGCTCGTGTGAACTTATATCTTCTTGGATTCTCTCCGGTAACCCTTTCACAAATGCGTCGATCTTCTCTTCCTCATCTTCGAACGCTCTCGGACACAATTGGCACAATTCTGTGAATCGTCTTTCGTACGAAGTAATATCGAATCCCTGTGTTCGTAACTCTCTAAGTTCTGACTTGAGCTTATTGACCTCGGTTCTGGGACGGTACTTCTCGTTCATCAAGTGCTTGAATGCTGACCACAGTAGTGCGTTAGCAGCATCTTGTCCCACTTGCTCTAGATAGGTATTCCACCATGTTAACGCAATACCTGTGAAGGTATGCGTAGCGTACTTCACTTTGTCTCCTTCAGCACACTTACTTATGGCAAACACCGATTCAACTTTCTCGGTCCACCGTTTTAATCCGATTGGTCCTTCGGTCCCATCAAATTCTGAAGGTTTGCAGGCAGTGAATTCCTTGTAGGAGCATCCTACACGATTTCTTGAGTCGTTAGCTGTATTGCTAGATTCAGAGTTATTGTTGGTATGTAGCGCGGCCTGTACTACAGCTATGTTTGAAGCAAGAAAGGCACGAAATTCCTCTTCGCTCATATTCAAGGTGTGTCGAGTAGTCGGTGCCATTTCCTTCAAAATAGTCAAATAAAATAATTTAATCATACAGAATATTAAGAGTAGTCAATAGTATCTCGTAGCATAATGTGAACTCATTTATAAAAGCTTTTTCTTCATATTAGCGTTTTATAAGTTTAAATTCGGGTACTACCTACCCGTTAAGTTCATACTTAGTAGCTAATATACAATTCAACTACTACAATTCCATATGAAAAACTGATTATAATAATATATCACATACAAATATTCTTCAAACTTACAACTTCGCTATATTACATATAACATGAAATATAGTACACTATGATACATGACAGTTTTGAAGATAAATCTAGTTAATACGCAAGTTGTTCAGCAAAGGAAATAAAGACACGTAATTCATAAGTCCAGAAACAAGTCATGCATTCTGGTTTTACTAAGACGACTTCCCATCCTTGGTCTTGTGGAAAATAACTGTTATGACCATTAGCTAGGCAGCATGTTGTAATGTCGTCAAAAGGACGAGCGTTTCATAATGTCCAACAGCCCCGTAATAATCTAAAAACCTTGTTTCTCACCCCAACTACTGAATCCGTCACTTGTGGGAAAGTTTTATTTAAAAGCTGCAATCCGATGTTCTTTTTCTCCCTTTGGTAAGAAGCGAACATCACTAACCCGTAAGCATAACATGCTTCTTTATGTTGCATGTTAGAAGCTCTTTCTAATTCACGAAATCCTATGTTAGGATATGTTGAGTCAAAATAGGTTCTTAACCCGTAGCGTAAAATTGCATTTGTGTTCCCCGCATTTAACGCTTTAAAGAAAACATGGCGTAACTTAAAGTCTCCCCAATGTGATATACCCCACCTATCAAAGGAAAGCCTTTTATAAACTAAGACATTTCTGGAAAGTCTTTCAAATGTTTGACAAGTTAATTTCGCCATAACTAAATGTGCTGATGAATTCTGACCGACTCTAGACAAGATTTCCTCAATCATATCCTCTGGTAGGTCTTCTAAAATATTCGGTTGTCTACCCTTAACGTCCATTTTGTTTTTATACTGTAAAATAGACAAGGATTAGATTCGTAATAACAAACAATTCAAGAAATTTTTACATAGAACATAAAAGTACAAGCACACTACAATACATTTATTACACAACATGCTCACACCCCTCTAATCTGAATCACTGGTTTCTTCTTCTTCGAACTTGGTTCTTTTTCCTAATCTTCTAGGGATATATGATGTTCCTCTAATACGAGTCGTCGTTTTCCACATTGGTTTAGAAAAACCTGGTGGTTTAGAGGTTCCCGGGTTATTGTCACGATATTGAAAATACGGGTGTTGACGGTACATATAAAGTTCATCGGGGTCGGAATCAGATTTCTCTATTTTGATGCCTTTTCCCTTATTATTTTCTTTTGCCTCATTAAATTTGGTCGAGGTAATTTCTATAACATTATCAGAATCCTCATCAGGATCCGATTTATCGGAAAATTGGTAATTTTCCCAATATTTTGCTTCCTTAGCGGAAACACCATTGACCATTATTAACTTTGGTCCATTGGTTGAGAATTTTCTTTTATTTGACCGGTTTTCTGTGGTTCCTACTATTCCCCCTTGATAATGCTAAAAACGAACATACATTTCATAGCATTATTCCCCAAGAAAGACAAGCATTTAGTTGCAATTGTTCTATTTACAAGTGATATTCATTTAAATATTAAAAGGTGAAGACAAAAGACAGATTCGACGAATTGAAGACGCAAACGACCAAAAAGCTCAAAAGTACAAAATACAATCAAAGAGGTTCCAATTATTGATAAGAAACGTCTCGAAATTACAAGAGTACAAGATTTAAAACGCAAAGTACAAGATATTAAATTGTACGCAAGGACGTTCGAAAATCCAGAACCGGGACCAGAGTCAACTCTCAACGCTCGACGCAACGGACTAAAAATTACAAGTTAATTATGTATATAAATATAATATAATATATAATTAATTATATTAATTATATATATATTATAATTATAAAATAAATCGTCGGCAAACAAAGAGCCAAAGGTGGGTGAGCTGTAAAAACAAACTCCGCGACTCGCGGAGTTTGAAGAAGGAAAGGGCCGCAAGTCGCGGAGCCCCAAAAACTGAAACTCCCTATAAAAGCAAACGAATTCTGATCATTTTAAAAACATATATATCAATCTCTCTATATCTATACGTTATATTTATATTTATAATTTATATTTTAATTTTAATTTTAATCCTAATAATAAGGGTATGTTAGCGAATGTTGTAAGGGTGTAAGTCGAAATTCTGTCCGTGTAACGCTACGCTATTTTTAATCATTGTAAGTTATGTTCAACCTTTTTAATTTAATGTCTCGTAGCTAAGTTATTATTATGCTTATTTAATCCGAAGTAATCATGAAGTTGGGCTAATTACTAAAATTGGGTAATTGGGCCTTGTACCATAATTGGGGTTTGGATAAAAGAACGACACTTGTGGAAATTAGACTATGGGTTATTAATGGGTTTTATATTAACTAAACAATACCTTGTTAATTTAATATACAAACTTATAATTCGACGTATTTATATATAACCACATACGCTTGACTGGGTACGGTGGGCGGGATATCTATAAATACCAATAATTATTCATTTTACCGGACACGGAACTGGATTAATAGTTAATAGACTTGTTGAAACAGGGGTGAATTACATTCAAGGGTAATTGGTGTAATTGTTAACAAAGTAGTAAAACCTTGGTTTACACGCAGTCGATAACCTGGTGTATTCATTAAACAAAGTATTAAAACCTTGTTACAATTCGAATCCCCAATTAGTTGAAATATTTGACTTCGGGAATAAGAATAATTTGACGAAGGCTTTCGCTCTTTATATTTATGACTGATGGACTATTATGGACAAATCCGTATGGACATATTAAATAATCCAAGACAAAGGACAATTAACCCATGGGCATAAAACTAAAATCAACACGTCAAACATCATGATTACGGAAGTTTAAATAAGCATAATTCTTTTATTTCATATTTAATTTCCTTTATTTTATATTTAATTGCACTTCTAATTATAACACTTTTATTTATTGTTATTGTATTTAATTGCACTTTTAATTATCGTACTTTTTAAATTATCGCAAGTTTATTTTATCGCACTTTTATTTATCGCAATTTCATTATCGTTATTTACTTTACGCTTTAAATTAAGTCTTTTATTTATTTAATATTTTTACATTTTGTTTTAACTGCAACTAAAGTTTTAAAATCGACAAACCGGTCATTAAACGGTAAAAACCCCCCTTTATAATAATAATATTACTTATATATATATTTGTATTTTTATAAAAGTAAACTAATATAGCGTTAAGCTTTGTTTAAAGATTTTCCCCGTGGAACGAACCAGACTTACTAAAAACTACACTACTATACGATTAGGTACACTGCCTATAAGTGTTGTAGCAAGGTTTAAGTATATCCATTCTATAAATAAATAAATATCTTGTGTAAAATTGTATCGTATTTAATAGTATTTCCTTGTAAAATTTAATAGTATTTTATACCCCTTAATTTTAATTTTAATCCTAATAATAAGGGTATGTTAGCGAATGTTGTAAGGGTGTAAGTCGAAATTCTGTCCGTGTAACGCTACGCTATTTTTAATCATTGTAAGTTATGTTCAACCTTTTTAATTTAATGTCTCGTAGCTAAGTTATTATTATGCTTATTTAATCCGAAGTAATCATGATGTTGGGCTAATTACTAAAATTGGGTAATTGGGCCTTGTACCATAATTGGGGTTTGGATAAAAGAACGACACTTTTGGAAATTAGACTATGGGTTATTAATGGGTTTTATATTAACTAAACAATACCTTGTTAATTTAATATACAAACTTATAATTCGACGTATTTATATATAACCACATACGCTTGACTGGATACGGTAGGCGGGATATCTATAAATACCAATAATTATTCATTTTACCGGACACGGAACTGGATTAATAGTTAATAGACTTGTTGAAACAGGGGTGAATTACATTCAAGGGTAATTGGTGTAATTGTTAACAAAGTAGTAAAACCTTGGTTTACACGCAGTCGATAACCTGGTGTATTCATTAAACAAAGTATTAAAACCTTGTTACAATTCGAATCCCCAATTAGTTGAAATATTTGACTTCGGGAATAAGAATAATTTGAGTAAGGCTTTCGCTCTTTATATTTATGACTGATGGACTATTATGGACAAATCCGTATGGACATATTAAATAATCCAGGACAAAGGACAATTAACCCATGGGCATAAAACTAAAATCAACACGTCAAACATCATGATTACGAAAGTTTAAATAAGCATAATTCTTTTATTTCATATTTAATTTACTTTATTTTATATTTAATTGCACTTCTAATTATAACACTTTTATTTATTGCTATTGTATTTAATTGCACTTTTAATTATCGTACTTTTTAAGTTATCGCAAGTTTATTTTATCGCACTTTTATTTATCGCAATTTCATTATCGTTATTTACTTTACGCTTTAAATTAAGTCTTTTATTTATTTAATATTTTTACATTTTGTTTTAACTGCAACTAAAGTTTTAAAATCGACAAACCGGTCATTAAACGGTAAAAACCCCCCTTTATAATAATAATATTACTTATATATATATTTGTATTTTTATAAAAGTAAACTAATATAGCGTTAAGCTTTGTTTAAAGATTTTCCCTGTGGAACGAACCAGACTTACTAAAAACTACACTACTGTACGATTAGGTACACTGCCTATAAGTGTTGTAGCAAGGTTTAAGTATATCCATTCTATAAATAAATAAATATCTTGTGTAAAATTGTATCGTATTTAATAGTATTTCCTTGTAAAATTTAATAGTATTTTATACCCCTTAATTTTAATTTTAATCCTAATAATAAGGGTATGTTAGCGAATGTTGTAAGGGTGTAAGTCGAAATTCTGTCCGTGTAACGCTACGCTATTTTTAATCATTGTAAGTTATGTTCAACCTTTTTAATTTAATGTCTCGTAGCTAAGTTATTATTATGCTTATTTAATCCGAAGTAATCATGATGTTGGGCTAATTACTAAAATTGGGTAATTGGGCCTTGTACCATAATTGGGATTTGGATAAAAGAACGACACTTGTGGAAATTAGACTATGGGTTATTAATGGGTTTTATATTAACTAAACAATACCTTGTTAATTTAATATACAAACTTATAATTCGACGTATTTATATATAACCACATACGCTTGACTGGGTACGGTGGGCGGGATATCTATAAATACCAATAATTATTCATTTTACCGGACACGGAACTGGATTAATAGTTAATAGACTTGTTGAAACAGGGGTGAATTACATTCAAGGGTAATTGGTGTAATTTTTAACAAAGTAGTAAAACAATGGTTTACACGCAGTCGATAACCTGGTGTATTCATTAAACAAAGTATTAAAACCTTGTTACAATTCGAATCCCCAATTAGTTGAAATATTTGACTTCGGGAATAAGAATAATTTGACGAAGGCTTTCACTCTTTATATTTATGACTGATGGACTATTATGGACAAATCCGTATGGACATATTAAATAATCCAGGACAAAGGACAATTAACCCATGGGCATAAAACTAAAATCAACACGTCAAACATCATGATTACGGAAGTTTAAATAAGCATAATTCTTTTATTTCATATTTAATTTCCTTTATTTTATATTTAATTGTACTTCTAATTATAACACTTTTATTTATTGTTATTGTATTTAATTGCACTTTTAATTATCGTACTTTTTAAATTATCGCAAGTTTATTTTATCGCACTTTTATTTATCGCAATTTCATTATCGTTATTTACTTTACGCTTTAAATTAAGTCTTTTATTTATTTAATATTTTTACATTTTGTTTTAACTGCAACTAAAGTTTTAAAATCGACAAACCGGTCATTAAACGGTAAAAACCCCCCTTTATAATAATAATATTACTTATATATATATATTTGTATTTTTATAAAAGTAAACTAATATAGCGTTAAGCTTTGTTTAAAGATTTTCCCTGTGGAACGAACCGGACTTACTAAAAACTACACTACTGTACGATTAGGTACACTGCCTATAAGTGTTGTAGCAAGGTTTAAGTATATCCATTCTATAAATAAATAAATATCTTGTGTAAAATTGTATCGTATTTAATAGTATTTCCTTGTAAAATTTAATAGTATTTTATACCCCTTAGCTTTGACATCAAGTATTTTTGGCGCCGCTGCCGGGGTATAAAATACTTAAACCGTTTCCTCTTCTTCTGGTTCCTCTTCTTCTGGTTCCTCTTCTTCCGGTTCCTCTTCTTCCGGTTCCGTTTCCTCTTCTTCCGGTTCTTCGGGAACTTGTGAATCTTGCCAATATATATTCGACTCTTCGTTATTATTAGGTGAGTCAATGGGATTTGTGCTAGAGGTAGACATCCATCACACAATATCAAACATGTTAAGAGATTAATATATCACATAATATTTACATGTTAATAATATATAGTTTCCAACAAAAATGTAAAGCAATCGTTTGAAAAAAAAACACGGTCGAAGTCCAGACTCACTAATGCATCCTAACAAACTCGATAAGACACACTAATGCAAATTTTCTGGTTCTCTAAGACCAACGCTCGGATACCAACTGAAATGTCCGGTTCATATTGATTATAAATGTTCCATATTAATTGATTTTGTTGCGAGGTTTTGACCTCTATATGAGACGTTTTTCAAAGACTGCATTCATTTTTAAAACACGCATAACCTTTATTTTATCAATAAAGGTTTTAAAAACATTACGTAGATTATCAAAGAATGATAATCTAAAATATACTGTTTACACACGACCATTACATAATGGTTTACAATAGAAATATATTACATCGACATATGTTTTTTGAATGCAGTTTTTACACAATATCATACAAACATGGACTCCAAATCTTGTCCTTATTTTAGTATGCAACAATGGAAGCTCTTAATATTCACCTGAGAATAAACATGCTTTAAATGTCAACAAAAATGTTGGTGAGTTATAGGTTTAATCTATATATATCAAATCGTAACAATAGACCACAAGATTTCATATTTCAATACACATCACATACATAGAGATAAAAAATCATTCATATGGTGAACACCTGGTAACTGACATTAACAAGATTCATATATAAGAATATCCCCATCATTCCGGGACACCCTTCGGATATGATATAAATTTCGAAGTACTAAAGCATCCAGTACTTTGGATGGGGTTTGTTAGACCCAATAGATCTATCTTTAGGATTCGCGTCAATTAAGGTGTCTGTTCCCTAATTCTTAGATTACCAGACTTAATAAAAAGGGGCATATTTGATTTCAATAATTCAACCATAGAATGTATTTTCACGTACTTGTGTCTATTTTGTAAATCATTTATAAAACCTGCATGTATTCTCATCCTAAAAATATTAGATTTTAAAAGTGGGACTATAACTCACTTTCACAGATATTTCCTTCCTCGGAAATAAGACTTGGCCACGGATCGATTCACGAACCTATACAAATATGTACATATATATCAAAGTATGATCAAAATATAATTACAACCATTTTTATTATGTTTTAAAGATTTGAGTGTATTAAGTCAGCTGTCCTCGTTAGTAACCTACAACTAGTTGTCCACAGTTAGATGTACAGAAATAAATCGATATATATTATCATGAATCAATCCACGACCCAGTGTATACACGTCTCAGGCTAAATCACAACTCAAAGTATATATATTTTTGGAATCAACCTCAACCCTGTATAGCTAACTCCAACATTACTGCATATAGAGTGTCTATGGTTGTTCCAAATAATATATATACATGGGTCGATATGATATGTCAAAATATTTGCATACGTGTCTATGGTATCCCAAGATTACATAATATATTAGAATACATGTATAATACAATATAAGTTAGCTAGGATATGATTTGTATAGATTTGTTAAACATTTCCCGTAGCTAAAAAGATCAAAAATATCCAATCTTGTTTTACCCATAACTTCTTCATTTTAAATCCGTTTTGAGTGAATCAAATTGCTATGGTTTCATATTGAACTCTAATTTAAGAATCCAAACAGAAAAAATATAAGTTTATAGTCGGAAACTTAAGTTACATGTCAATTACTAAAGAGGTAGTCATTTCCATCGAAAGAACGACATCTTGATGACCATTTTGAAAAACATACTTTCACTTTGAGTTTAACCAAGATTTTTGGATATAGTTTCATGTTCATATGAAAAATCATTTTCCCAGAAGAAAAACTTTTAAATCAAAGTTTATCATAGTTTTTAATTATCCAAACCAAAACAGCCCCCGGTTTCACTACGACGGCGTATATCTGATTATATGGTGTTCATCGTGTTTCCAGGTTTTAAATCATTAAGTTAGCATATCATATAGATAAAGAACATGTGTTTAGTTGATTTTAAAAGTCAATTTAGAAGGATTAACTTTTGTTTGCGAACAAGTTTAGAATTAACTAAACTATGTTCTAGTGATTACAAGTTTAAACCTTCGAATAAGATAGCTTTATATGTATGAATCGAATGATGTTATGAACATCATTACTACCTCAAGTTTTCTAGATAAAACTACTGGAAATGAGAAAAATAGATCTAGCTTCAAAGGATCCATGGATGGCTTGAAAGTTCTTGAAGCAGAATCATGACACGAAAACAGTTCAAGTAAGATTTTCACTCGAAATAAGATTGTTATAGTTGTAGAAATTGAATCAAAGTTTGAATATGAATATTACCTTGAATTAGAAAGATAACCTACTATAAATAACAAAGGTTCCTTGATCTTAGATGATTACTTGGAATGGATTAGAAAGCTTGGAAGTAAACTTGCAAACTTGGTAGTATTCTTGATTTTTATGAAACTATACTTATGGAATTTATGAAGAACACTTAGAACTTGAAGATGGAACTTGAGAGAGATCAATTAGATGAAGAAAATTGAAGAATGAAAGTTTTGTAGGTGTTTTTGGTCGTTGGTATATTGATTAGATATAAAAGATATGTAATTTTGTTTTCATGTAAATAAGTCATGAATGATTACTAATATTTTTGTAATTTTATGAGATATTTCATGCTATTTGCCAAATGATGGTTCCCACATGTGTTAGGTGACTCACATGGGCTGCTAAGAGCTGATCATTGGAGTGTATATACCAATAGTACATACATCTAAAAGTTGTGTATTGTACGAGTATGAATACGGGTGCATACGAGTATAATTGTTGATGAAACTGAACGAGGATGTAATTGTAAGCATTTTTATTAAGTAGAAGTACTTTGATATGTGTCTTGAATTCTTTCAAAAGTGTAAGAATACATATCAAAACACAACATGTATATACATTCTAATGGAGTCGTTAAGTCTTCGTTAGTCGTTACATGTAAGTGTTGTTTTGAAACCTTTAAGTTAACGATCTCAATTAATGTTGTTAACCCAATGTTTATTCTATCAAATGAGATGTTAAATTATTATATTATCATGATATTATGATGTATGAATATCTCTTAATATGATATATACATTAAAATATCGTTACAACAATAATCGTTACATATAAGTCTCGTTTAGTAATTCTTGAGTTAGTAGTCTTGTTTTTACATATGTAGTTCATTGTTAACACACTTAATGATATATTTAAATATCATTTTATCATGTTAAATATAGTGTATCAATATCTTAATATGATACATATGTATTTAGTAGACGTTATCATAACGATAATCGTTATATATATATCATTTCGAGTTTCTTAACTTAGTAATCTCATTTATTATGTATATCACACATTGTTAATATATTTAGTGAGATACTTACTCATCATAATCTTATGTCAACCATATATATATGTCTATATATACCACAACATGTAGTTTTTACAATTTTGTAACGTTCGTGAATCGCCGGTCAACTTGGGTGATCAATTGTCTATATGAAACTTATTTCATTTAATCAAGTCTTAACAAGTTTGATTTCTTAACACGTTGGAAACATTTAGTCGTGTAAATATAAATCTCAATTAATATATATAAACATGGAAAAGTTCAGGTCACTACAGAAAACAATAACAAACTTATCTAAATACGGACTACAAACTCGATTCATGAGGTTCATGAATACAGCTGGTGCATTCGTCAATCCAAACGGCATGATCAAAAATTTGTAATGACCGTAGCGTGTCCGGAAAGCAGTTTTCGGAATATCTTCTTCTTTGACGCGTAGTTGATGATAGCCCAATCTTAGGTCAATTTTCGAGTAAACACATGATCCTTGCAGTTGATCAAATAAGTCGTCACTTCTCGGTAGTGGATACCGATTCTTGGTAGCTAACTTATTTAATTCACGGTAATCTATACACATTCAGAAAGATCCATCTTTCTTCTTGACGAATAAAATTGGAGCTCCCCACGGTGAAGTGCTCGGTTGAATGAAAACACGGTCCAGTAATTCTTGTAACTGGCTTTGTAACTCTTTCATCTCAGATGGTGCAAGTCTGTATGGAGCACGAGCCACTGGTGCAGCTCCTGGTACTAGATCTATTTGAAATTCTACAGATCTAAATGGAGGTAATCCCGGCAACTCTTTTGAAATTCTACAGATCTAAATGTAGGTAATCCCGGCAACTCTTCCGGAAAGACTTCAGGAAAATCTCTTGCCACAGGCACGTCGTTGATGCACTTCTCTTTTTCTTTCATTTCCACTTTATTAACATGTGCTAGGATGGCATAGCACCCTTTCTTCAAGCAATTTTGGGCTTTTAAACAGCTAATGAGTTTTAGCTTTGAGTTACCCTTCTCTCCATAAATCATTACTGGCGTTTTATCCTTACGAGGAATGTGAATTGCCTTCTTGGCACACACAACTTCAGCTCCTATTTTGGACGTCCAGTCCATGCCGACTATTACATCAATACTTCCTAATTCTACGGGTATCAAATCAATTTTAAACGTTTCTCCGACTAAATTTATTTTACAATCACGGCAAATTTTATCGGCTTTAATTAGTTTACCATTAGCTAACTCAATCATGTACTTAGCATCTAGAGGTAATGATGAACAATTCAATTTAGCGTAAAAGTCTCTACACACGTAACTTCTATCGGCACCAGTATTGAAATGTCCCGTTCTTATTGATTAAAAACGTTCCATATTAATTGATTTCGTTGCGAGGTTTTGACCTCTATATGAGACGTTTTTCAAAGACTGCATTCATTTTTAAAACAAACCATAACCTTTATTTCATAAATAAAGGTTTAAAAAGTTTTACGTAGATTATCAAATAATGATAATCTAAAATATCCTGTTTACACACGACCATTACATAATGGTTTACAATACAAATATGTTACATCGAAATCAGTTTCTTGAATGCAGTTTTTACACAGTATCATACAAACATGGACTCCAAATCTTGTCCTTATTTTAGTATGCAACAGCGGAAGCTCTTAGTATTCACCTGAGAATAAACATGCTTTAAACGTTAACAAAAATGTTGGTGAGTTATAGGTTTAACCTATATATATCAAATTGTAACAATAGACCACAAGATTTCATATTTCAATATACATCCCATACATAGAGATAAAAATTATTCACATGGTGAACACCTGGTAACCGACATTAACAAGATGCATATATAAGAATATCCCCATCATTCTGGGACACCCTTCGGATATGATATAAATTTCGAAGTACTAAAGCATCCGATACTTTGGATGGGGTTTGTTAGGCCCAATATATCTATCTTTAGGATTCGCGTCAATTAGGGTGTCTGTTCCCTAATTCTTAGATTACCAGACTTAATAAAAAGGGGCATATTCGATTTCGATAATTCAACCATAGAATGTAGTTTCACGTACTTGTGTCTATTTTGTAAATCATTTATAAAACCTGCATGTATTCTCATCCCAAAAATATTAGATTTTAAAAGTGGGACTATAACTCACTTTCACAGATTTTTACTTCGTCGAGAAGTAAGACTTGGCCACTGTTGATTCACGAACCTATAACAATATATACATATATATTAAAGTATGTTCAAAATATATTTACAACACTTTTAATATATTTTGATGTTTTAAGTTTATTAAGTCAGCTGTCCTCGTTAGTAACCTACAACTAGTTGTCCACAGTTAGATGTACAGAAATAAATCGATAAATATTATCTTGAATCAATCCATGACCCAGTGTATACGTATCTCAGTATTGATCACAACTCAAACTATATATATTTTGGAATCAACCTCAACCCTGTATAGCTAACTCCAACATTCACATATAGAGTGTCTATGGTTGTTCCGAAATATATATAGATGTGTCGACATGATAGGTCGAAACATTGTATACGTGTCTATGGTATCTCAAGATTACATAATATACAATACAAGTTGATTAAGTTATGATTGGAATAGATTTGTTACCAATTTTCACGTAGCTAAAATGAGAAAAATTATCCAATCTTGCTTTACCCATAACTTCTTCATTTTAAATCCATTTTGAGTGAATCAAATTGCTATGGTTTCATATTGAACTCTATTTTATGAATCTAAATAGAAAAAGTATAGATTTATAGTTGGAAAAATAAGTTACAAGTCGTTTTTGTAAAGGTAGTCATTTCAGTCGAAAGAACGACGTCTAGATGACCATTTTAGAAAACATACTTCCACTTTGAGTTTAACCATAATTTTTGGATATAGTTTCATGTTCATAATAAAAATCATTTTCTCAGAATAACAACTTTTAAATCAAAGTTTATCATAGTTTTTAATTAACTAACCCAAAACAGCCCGCGTTGTTACTACGACGGCGTAAATCCAATTTTACGGTGTTTTTCGTGTTTCCAGGTTTTAAATCATTAAGTTAGCATATCATATAGATATAGAACATGTGTTTAGTTAATTTTAAAAGTCAATTTAGAAGGATTAACTTTTGTTTGCGAACAAGTTTAGAATTAACTAAACTATGTTCTAGTGATTACGAGTTTAAACCTTCGAATAAGATAGTTTTATATATATGAATCGAATGATGTTATGAACATCATTACTACCTCAAGTTTAGTAGGTAAACCTACTGGAAGTGACAAGAAATGATCTAGCTTCAAAGGATCTTGGATGGCTTGAAAGTTCTTGAAGTAGGATCATGACACAAAAACAAGTTCAAGTAAGATTTTTACTCGAATTAAAATAGTTTATAGTTATATAAATTGAATCAAAGTTTGAATATGAATATTACCTTGAATAAGAAAGATAACCTACTGTATATAACAAAGGTTTCTTGATCTTAGATGATTACTTGGAATGGATTAGAAAGCTTGGAAGTAAATTAGTAAACTTGAAGGGATTTTTGAAGTGTTCTTGAAGTGTTCTTCCTATGATGATTATAGCTTGATTCTTGAAGTGATTTTTGATGAAGATGATGATTAACTACTGGAAAAATATGTTCATAATAGTGTGTGTGTGTTGAGAGAGAATTAGAAAGAGAATTGGAAGTGAAATGGAGTGAATGATGAGTGGTAATTGGTGAGTGGTGAGTGGGGTTAAAAGGAGTTCTAGTTAGTTGACTAGCTCATGGTAGAAGTTAAAATTGATTAGTCATACATGACATAATCAAGAGTGGAATCCCATGCTAGTTCCTATTGGTATATACCCATAGTAAGTACGTTTTGAAGCTGTGTATAATACGGGTAAGAATACGACTAGAATTCTTGATGAAAGAAAAGAATGGGAAAGTAACTGTAACCATTTTCGTTAAGTATGAGTGTTTTGATATATGTCTTGAAGTCTTCCAAAAGTATTTTAATACATCTAAATACACTACATGCATATACATTTTAACTGAGTCGTTAAGTCATCGTTAGTCGTTACATGTAAGTGTTGTTTTGAAACCTTTAAGTTAACGATCTCAATTAATGTTGTTAACCCATTGTTTATTATATCTAATGAGATGTTAAATTATTATATTATCATGATATTATGATATATTAATATATCTTAATATGATATATATACATTTAAATGTTGTTACAACGATAATCGTTTCATATATGTCTCGTTTCGAAATCCTTAAGTTAGTAGTCTTGTTTATATGTATATAACTCATTGTTAATATACTTATGGAGATACTTACTTATCATAATCTCATGTTAACCATATGTATATCCATATATATACCGTCATGTCGTTTTTACAAGTTTTAACGTTCGTGAATCGCCGGTCAACTTGGGTGGTCAATTGTCTATATGAAACATATTTCAATTAATCAAGTCTTAACAAGTTTGATTGCTTAACATGTTGGAAACATTTAATCATGTAAATATCAATCTCAATTAATATATATAAACATGGAAAAGTTCGGGTCACTACAAGTATCAAATATAATAGATGCTGATAAGTTATTAATGGTAAACGTACCCGTAACAAGCTCCGGGTCTTCACACGCCTCTGTAGCATTAATAATAAATGCTCTTCCACATGCAGATCTGTTATTTTTCTCTGGATTCGGGCACTGGCTCTTATAATGACCCTATTTCCCACACCCATAACAGGGAACAGTGGCCAAGGCAGTTCCATTTGCATTGGTGGAAAGAGTCTTGGTGCCATTTGCATTTGTAACGGGAACCCTACAATCTTCGGTAAGATGACCCCTTCGATTACAATTGTTGCACACCACATTACAATAACCAGAGTGATGTTTGTGGCATCTGTTACATAAAGGATTTCATCCCTTGTAACCTGAGCTTGAACCACTACCCGCACCTTGAGTGGTTTCTTGTTTCTTGTTGGATTGTTGATGATTACCTTCCCACTTTCTTTTGTTTTCCGATGTCTTGACATCGGTGTTCTTATCCAGAATAATCTGGTCCATCAACTCGTTTGCCATGGTGATGGCTTCATGAATAGTCTTGGGTTTCGATGCTGTAACATTTGCCTTGAAATTTTTAGGCAAACCATCTTTGTACAGTTCTATCTTCCGTTCTTCGGTTGGTACCAATTCGGGACATAGCAAAGCTAATTCCATGAATCACTGATTGTAGTTAGTGAGTTCAGTATCAACAACTTTCAGGCTTCGTAATTCAGCTTCCAACTTCCTAACCTCGTTCCTTGGACAATACTCGTTGATTAGCATTGTTTTGAATTCTTCCCATGGAGTATCATAAGCTACATCTCCTCCTACGGCCTTCACATAGTTTTTCCACGACGTGAGTGCACTATCCTGTAAGGTGCACGATGCATACTTGGTCATGTCCTTCTCAATACAACCACTAATTTTAAACACAGACTCAATCTTTTTGATCTACCGGGTTAAACCGATCGGTCCTTCTGTTCCACTGAATGATGAGGGCTTGCAACCTTGAAAAGTTTTGTAGGTGCATCCTACACGAGGATTTGGGTTAACTGCAGCACCTCTTGCAGCCTCGACCCATAACATTCTGTCGTTCACTCGCTGATTGATGAGTTCCTCGATTTCTTGTTCCGTCATTCGGTTCAATCGCGGCATATTCTTCAATAAGAATGAAAAAATATAATTATTCACTTAGAATATTATAGATGTAGTGTGTATTTACAGTACATCGTAGCTTATTAATAATATGAACCAGTTATTATTATAAAAGCCTTTTCTTCCTATTAGCGTTTTATAATTATATCTAGGGTAGTACCTACCCGTTAAAGTTCATACTTAATAGCTTAGTATGGAAATTAATTACTACCATCCAAATAATACTCCACCATGGAAAATTATTGCATTTCACACTTCACTATTTTACATATGCTTATCTTACATCCAACATTAAGCAAAACACACTAGTAATATTATACAAAACATTATATGATCCCATGGTTTAAAACAACAGCGCATCATTTAACCCAAAATGTTTGTGTTCAAAAAAATCGCTTAACGCTTATCCTGGTTATCTCCCTGCGTTTTAACTGAGGGGCTGAAGAACTGAATGCCGGGATAGAACTAATAGGAATAGCGGGAATAGGGGTGGTAGTATTTGGTGGAGTTGGTGCCACAACATCCTCACTAAACTCAGGATTTGGATTTTTCAACTCAGTAGCCTTTCGTTTCTTTCCTCGTTCGAACTTGTCTTTCGTAATTTCCTCTATTTCTTCCTCCTCAGGATCACTTTCTAGTTCCTCTTCAATTGATTCATTCAGAAATTGTGAGTCTTCCCTAAAGGTGTCGTTTTCATCATCGGATAGATTAATGACTGGAACACTATCTGAGGATTCTGGTTCGGAGTCGCTGAATGTGATAACAAGTTCTAAGCCAGACATCTATCACACAACAACTACCACGTTAGTACCACATAATATTTACTTATTAATTTTTAACCAACAAGGATAAGCAATAGTTTTTGAAATCAAACACGGTCAAAGTCTAGACTCACTAATGCATCCTAACAAACTCGATAAGACACACTAATGCAAATTTTCTGGT
This sequence comes from Rutidosis leptorrhynchoides, assembly GCF_046630445.1. Lineage (NCBI taxonomy): Eukaryota > Viridiplantae > Streptophyta > Magnoliopsida > Asterales > Asteraceae > Rutidosis > Rutidosis leptorrhynchoides. Next base: position 147,492,817 of record NC_092335.1, on the reverse strand, counting down.
TCTCTAAGACCAACGCTCTGATACCACCTGAAGCGCACCATTCATATCGGTTATAAACGTTACGTACTTATTGGTGTCATTGCGAGGTATTGACCTCTATATGTGACATTTTTCAAAATCTGCATACGTTTTTATGATACAAACCATAACCTTTATTATAACCAAAGGCTTAAACAACATAATAATGATTATCGTTTAGCGATAATCTTAGTCTTACAAACTTTACATTTGATAATAACAATACGATTTCCAACATATTTCACATTACAAATCTTTCGGTATACAGTTTTATTTTTGACACAAATATGCATACTCCAAATCCTGCTTAAATTCGGCATAATGCAGCGGAAGCTTTTATTTATCACCTGAGAATAAACATGCTTAAAACGTCAACATAAAGTTGGTGAGATATAGGTTTAATGCTAGCAGCGTTATAAATATAGACCACAAGATTTCATATACATAAACGTTTTAATAAAAATATTCTAAGTGGTTGAGCACCTGATAACCATACTTAATATTTAATCAACGTCGCATATTCCCTTTATTATGAAATCTCACTATACCGTACCAAGTGTAGTCACCGAAACGAAGTACTGTGCAACCGTTGAATACTGGTCGTCCAGTCCGGTTGGGGTTGTCAGGCCCGATAGATATATCAACAGGATTCGCGTTTACAATACCGCATGTACATAGTAGTTACCAAGTTACAGGGAAGTATGCCATTGGTACAACTCAACGTAGAATATATATTTTTAATCACTTGTGTCCATAACGTAAATCATAAAATGCATGTATTCTCATCCCGAAATATTTAGAGTTTAAAAGTGGGACTATATACTCACTTTTACTTTGAAGATATATAACCCGACCTGGTCTCCGATAGATATCACGAACCTAACCATATATAATATATCAACATATTTTCTTTTCAAATAATCGTTACATATATACTTATAATACTTTCAATATCTAATAGTTCGTAGTTAGCAGTCCGATGTTAGTAGTCCACAATTAGTTGTTCAATAAAATAAATAAAGACCCCATCGTATTCGTATTGATTGAAATTAATCTCGACCCATGGTACTGTGTTGTCAAATGATGTGTTGCGTACATAAAGTACCGTGTTGTCAAATGACGTGTTGCGTACAATCATGAGGTCTTATAATTAATCTTCTCGTATTGTTTACGGGTGGTCCTGAAATATGTAAAATCAAATCATGAGTAAATATATATAAAATATCATGTTAATTAGCTAAGATATGATTAGTTTGGTTTTAGTCAAATTATTTTCGTAGCTAAACTAGCTTCGGATACCCGATTTTGTTTTAGTCGTAGTTTCTTCAATACAACTCCGTTTTTGTTGATTCAACTTGCCACTTCCTTGGATCGAGCCATTATTTATGAATATGAACTGTAAATACCTTGGTTTGCATTAAAAATCACATGTTATAGGTCAAACTTTGGTGAATCCTATGAAAGTGATCATTTTCGTCGTAAAAACAACATCTAGATGATCATTTTTACAAAAATACTTACACTTTGAGTTACACCATGAGATTTTTATATATTAACATATTCATAAGAAATATCATTTTTACAGAATATAAACTTCCAATTCAAAGTTTAAGAAGGTTTTTAATTATCCAACCCAAAACAGCCCCCGGTTGCACTCCAACGATGTAGATTCAGTTTTAAGGTGTTCTTTGTAAAATCAAGTTGTATCTTATTAAGTTAGCATATCATTATGATATATTACAGGTCTTGAAGTGTTTTAAAAGTCAAGTTAGAAGGATCTATTTAGTTTGCGAACAAGTTTGAAATCATTCAAACTATGTTCTTGTTGTTATGATTTGTATATTCTTAATAAGATAGTTATAATTGAATAAGATGATGAACAAAGGTTATACCTCAAGTATGATGAAGAAAGTTACTGAATAAACAAGATATGAACTTGTTCTTGATGACTTGGAAGATTAAAAAGTGAAATCATGAAAGAAACAAAGGTTGTAAGTAAGTTTATATCTTGATTTAAGATAATTAACTTACATGGATTGAATCTAAGTTTAAACATAGTTTTACCTTGATTATGAAGTTATAAATTTATGAAGACCTTGAAGAACACTTGAAGGTTAAAGATGAGAGAGTTTAGAAGATCATTTATCTTGAAATAAAGTTGATATGGAAGTATATGTATGTATATGTATGTATATATATAGATTTTAAGTTTTGATTTTTAGCTTATAAGTCTTCCTACTTGATCCCACATGTTGTTGACTAACCAAGGCTACTAAGAGCAGATAATTGAGGTCTAATAATTGGTATTTATCAATAGTAAATACATCTAGAAGCTGCGTATAATACAGGTACATATACCCTAGGTATACGTGTAGAAATATTGAGGAAACGGAACGAGAATTCAAATATAACTATCTTTTATGAATATACTTATATTGTTTTATGTATTTAAGCCTTTTAGAAGTGATTAAATACGTATTTATACGATACTTGTATAAGAATTATAGATTATAGGTATATGTGTCAAAGAACGTTACGTATAGTTACCGTTTTGAAAACTTAAGTTAGTAGTCTCAAAGTATACTTATAACTCTTGTTATTAGTACACAATGATATGTTAAACCATCCTTAGATCATGTTAAATATGTATAAATACGTATATGTACACAATGGTATAATTATCGTATGTTATATAGTTCGTGATATCATCGGTCAAATTGGACGGTCAAATGTTGTGTAAAACTCTTTTCAAAAACATAAGACTTAACAATTTGGATTGCTTATCATGTTGGTAATGTTTAATTTATGTAAATATTAATCTCATATGTATAAAATGATCGAAAAAATCCGGGTCGTTACACTATGACCACGTAACGGGACCTAAGTTAGCGGCGCCGTCAATGATGATTTTGTTGGGTCGCTACATAATGTTCCAAAAATTTCCAAATATTAAATTACAAATGAAAAAGATCAGCAGCATAACAAAGTCCAATACTACTAGCATGATCATCATGCTTGTTGTGCATCATGGGCTTCGTGAACGGGTCAGCCACATTATCATTTGTATGAACCTTTAAGAATACTAATATCATTCCTCTTAATGACTTAATGAATGTAGTCAAACTTTTGAAGAATGTGCCAGATACGTTTATGTACATGTGATTCTTTCAAAAGTATATTAACACGCGAACTATCACAGTACATATTATAGAAGATTAAATGTTGTGTACTACTCTGAGTATAATAACAAACTTCCTTATCCAGACAGCTTTCTGAGCAGCTTCTCAGTCAATAATGTATTCTGCTTTTGTTGTAGATTGTTCAATAGTGCTTTACCTAGAGCTCTTCCAATCAACTGTCTTGGCCATCATGACAAAGAAACAATGTGACTAGATCGAGAATCATCTTGATCAGTTTGGAAACTAGAATTAGTATAAAACTTAATACTTATCTCTTCTTCCAAATCACCGTAAACCAAGAACATATCATTAGCACTCTACAAATACTAAAGAATATTCTTAACAACAATCCAATAAACTTCACCTGGATTATGTTGACAATGACTCGTCAAACTCAAAACTAATGAAACATCGAGTATAGTACATATCATGGCATACATAATGGATCATATAGCTGAAGCATATGTGATACATTTCATTTGTCTCATCTCATCTGCTGTGATAGGACTTTTGAGACTTTCTCATGGTTATGCCTTTTTGCATTGGCAAAGCTCCATGCTTGGAGTTTTGCATGCTAAATCTCTGCAAGATAATGTATGTACTTTGATTCAAACCAATAAGCTAATTGGATCTATTGTATAGATCCTCATTTCAATAATATAAGTAGCTTCATCAAGATCCTTTATGGAAATACATTCTCCAAGCCAAGACTTGACATCTTGCAAGTTGGAATGTTATTTCTAATAAGTAATATGTCATCAACATATAAGATCAAGAAGACTACTCTGCTCCCACTAGCTCTAATATAAACTCAGGGCTTATCTTGGTTTTAAGAAAAATTAAACACTTTGATTTTCTCATTAAACTTAAGATTCTAGCTCCTGGATGCTTGCTTTTATCCATAAATGGATTTTAGAAGATTGCATACTTTATTAGGATGCTTAGGATTCACAAACCCTTCAGGCTGAATCATATATACGTCCTCGCTTAGGTCGCCATTTAGGAAAGCGGTTTTGACATCCATTAGCCATATTTTATTATCATGAAAAGTAACCATGGCAATAAGTATCCTAATTGTTTTAAGGCTCGCGACTGGTGAAAAACTTTCATCATAACCTTTTGTCACCAATTGAGCTTTAAAAGTGTTTACATTACCGTCCATATCAATCTTCCTTTGAAGACCCATTTTTACCTCATTGTCTTACAATTGGGTAGAAGATCAATCAAGTCTCATACTTGATTATCCTTCATGGATTGCATATCTGTATTCATAGAATCTAGTCATTTTCAGATTCAGGATCTGATATGGCCTCACGCAGCCAGAGGGTTCATCATAATCCCTTAGTTGAGGTTTATCTAAATTAATCAGATAATTAAACTTCATAAGCCGATGAGTTCTACTAGATCTATAAAGTGCAGGTGTAACACGTTCTGGCTCACCAACAGTGCGCTCAGTTTCAACGTGTGGAATGCTAGTGCTTACTGAAGGTATGTTACTTTAAAGTACTTGAATTTCTTCAAGATCTACTTTACTCCCACTGACTTCTTGTAAGAGAAGATCTCTTTCCAGGAATTCAGCAGACCGAGCAGAAAACACGTTGTCTTCAGCTTGGTAGTAAAAGTAGTAACCCATTGTTTCCTTTATGTATCGTACAAAGTAACATTAGATAGTTCCGGGTTCTAATTTTTTTGAAGTGTCATGCTTTACGTACGCTTTACAACCCCAGACTTTCAGATAAGACAACTTGGGATTCTTCCCATGCCATAACTCATATGGTGTCTTTTCTACCTTCATAGTTGGAATCACATTGAGTATGCCTGCAGCAGACTCTCATGCATATCCCTAAAAGACAGTAGTAGAGAAATCAGACTCATCATAAATCAAACTATATCAAGTAAAGTTAGATTCCTCTTACTCAGACACACCATCGTGTTGTGGTGTGTAAGGTAGAGTGAACTATGAGACAATCCCACAATTCTTTAGGTGGTCCAAAAAACTCTTGACTCATAAACTTACTTACTCCATCGGAGTGAAGTGCTTTAATGGTCTTTCCAAGCTGATTATCTACTTCATTTTGGAATACTTTTGAATGTTAAAATAGCTTTATGTTTATGTTTCAGCAAGTGAACATAATCATAGCTACTGTACTCATCAGTAAATGTAATGAAGTAAAATTAACTAAATCTATACATCGTTCTTAAAAGGCTATATACAACAGTATGTATTAGTCCTAAAAGATCTTTAGCTCTTTTACCTAAATCGGAGAAAGAAGCATTTGTCATCTTTTCACATAAACATGACTCGCATACATCAAATGACTCAGAGTCAATTGATTCCAAAAGTCCATTAGATTGGAGTTTTGAAATGCATTGTTTGTTTATATGACCAATATGACAATGTCATAGATAGGTCTTATTCAAGTCTTGCTTGAAGACTTTGGCGATGTAGGTATACACAGAATTCTCATTTGAAATTACACTATGCATATCAATTTCAAAAATACCATCACGTGGATAGGTATTAAGATAAATATATTATCCTTAGAAACTGAAATACCTAAGTGTGTAAATGCAAGTTCAAAACTGACATCTTTCAAACTATGTCGCTCGCAGTATTGAGAGCATAATGCTATTGTTCCAACAAAATAATAAGACCATTTAGAAAAGTAAGTTCAGAGGTACCAATAGCTTTAATAAAAGCTTGATCCCCTTTACCTACTTGCAAATCCAGTGTGTCTTTCTTCAGTCTATTACTTCTTCTCATTCCCTTCATATTGTTACAGGTGTGAAGGCCACAACCAGTTAACAAAGATCTAGGAATCACTAGAAGAAGTATATAACTATATATGGAATATACCTGATTTGCTAGTCTCACCAGCGTTGCCTTTTCTCAGCTCAGATTGGAAGATAGGACAACTTCCTTCTCCAATTCCCAACCTTTCCACAATGGAAACATTCGGCGTCTTTTGTTGGGCTTTCCTTCTTGGAAGGTGGAATATTTTTCCTAGCAAATGATTTGTCATTTTCCTTCCACAAAGTATTCAGCTTATTCTTTTTCACCCTTCAATCCTATTTCTTCCTGATCATCGAACAACATTCGATAATCATTTTGCTGAGCAGCAGCAACTGCTACAACAGGAAGAAAGGATATGGGTTCTAAACTTTATTCAACTTCCAATTATGCTTGAGAACAATTCTCAGGTTGCAGTGCCAGTCTAGGAAGTTTGAACATTGAGTTTATCCTTCTCCAACAAAGAAGGAAGTGTGTTTTGGTTTACGTTTTGATTATTTGACATCTACAACAGATATAAGATTCAATTTAGTATTTTCGATATTGAACTTTAATAAATTAACTACCCAAGTTTTTTTAATAATATTTTTCAAAAACAATTACTTTACAAAAGCCTAAGATCCACATAGAGGTTCCATAGCCACATCTGTTGATCAGCTAGCAGTTATGGAGTCTATTGGTAGGTAGCGGGTACCAATTGTATTACAAATACAACTCTTAGATCTTTATGTGACCTAGAGATATATGTAGTCCAACAAACCACTATTATCTAATGGCATGTTTATCCCATCATTGCCTTGAACTCAGGTCTCACCGTGAATACGATTAAGTCGTCCAATTTGGAAACAGTGAAAATTCACGCTAGTCTCACTAGATATAAAAATCCACCTCGTGGCTATAATTCAGCCTAGTCTCATTAGATCAGAAAAATAACGAGGAGTGTTTGCAAGCTTATTGGATGGCATGACTTAAATTTGACGGGTATTTTGGAAAAAGTTTGTGTCAACGAATAATGCATGCACACAAGATTCGCTACACTATTAGTTAAAAAAAATTTCCAATTGTATATGTCGATTATGTTTGTGATCTAATTTGTTATTTAATTTATAGGATATAAAAATAACAAATACACAAACGTGTATCGTTTTAAAACAATTTTAAAAGTTGTCGTCAATATATATTATTTGACTTTCAAAATCATTTAACATTAAACTCGTTAGAGTTTAACTTATTTTAAAATCATCAATTTTAATCTTTGAAACTCGTTTAGAGTTTTATTTAATGTTTCCATAAAAAACATATGTAATTTAAGTCTCAAAATTATTTAAACTTTTTTTTAAATCATCAATTTTAATATTTGAAACTCGTTACCGGTTTTATTTAATGTTTTCATCAAAAACATTTAACATATATTATAAACAACAATTAAATATAAATGCGAAAAATAAAACACAATCATGCGTCACACACATAGCCTAGCCCAAAAATCCTATGCTTGATCTCATGAGCAGACATGGGATCAAGAGGTCAAACTAAGGGTAATATCGTAGCTCCCACTTAATTCAAGAATCAAGTGAAAACTTGACAAACGTCATCATTGTCAAATTGACCTGTTCGCCATCTTCTAAGTCAAACTCCACGTTGCATCTTTATCTTTAATCTTCATCTTATACATTTATTTAAAATTGAAAAGTACAACTAATCTAATACTTTTACAATTTAGAATAAACTTAAATACAATACTATGAAAATGTAAAATAAATATAATACAACTTTGGCTTCAAAATGGCCTTTCTAATAAAATAATCAACATGACATAATATTGCCGTAATCAACAATCACAACAATCACATATAATCAAACACATAGGTCGGGGCATTACGGGCTATGTATGCAATCACAATTTTAATAACTACATTATTAAAACCTATATATGGCTTGTCCATAGTTATAATGCATGTGTATAACCATGAAATATTACAATTAACAATTATAATAAATATTCAAGTCATAACAATTAAATCTACAATTTAAAATAATGATATTCTTTCAATCATATTTGTGCGTCATAAGGTTGAGTCTAAATCAACCGTGTTGACTTTAAAAACCAAAAAGGTTTCGACTTTTACCAATTCACCACAAAGCTAAATCTAAAGAAAATCACGCGACAATTAAGATGGTGTAAAAGCGGCTCTGATACTACTGTTGTAAAATCGTGTGTACTTTTAAATCAGATTAACGCAGCGGATAGTTAAAATAATAATCAATTATTATTTTATAAACCATTTACAAAATTAAATATTAATATATTTAAATTTAATAAAATATGCACATGATTAACGATCCCAAAGATCCAGTTACACCACTAATAATTGTCAAAATATGTAATTCACAAAGTGAGTAAACGATATACCTTTCTTGAAGAAAATGATTGAAGGAGAGAAACCTACGATCAAAAATATGACCGTCTCTTAGGATAGTCCACACTACACATCAAAAGACCGTCAATGGATGCTAGTCCAAACCCAAGTAACTTATTATAATAATCAAATTATTATAATAAAACAATATATAATACTCCGTATAACTCTTGTTTGCAAGAACACTTAAGCATCTCTTCATGCTAATTAATTTCACGAATTAAAGAGCCAAGGATGAGATAAAAAGGGTTTATTTGATTTGCGATGTATGTGTTTCCTTTTCTTTTTGTCCGACTTACTCTTCCAAAAACCAATCAATGCTTATATTTATAATATATGTGTAAAAGTAAACATTGAATTGTGAAGTCCATGAAACAAAACGTGTACAAAGTTATTTTGTTTCTATCTATATTTAGATTCCCAAAATATATATTTCGTTTAATTTTATTTTAAAAAGTCGTATTTCTCAAATACTTTAGGAGTAACTTATAATTAATAATTTCTATCATGTCGCTTTCATGTAAATAGTAAATTAATTAATTTTGTTTCATTTACTATTCATATGAATAGTAAATAAATTAATTTCAATTTACTATTTTGTTACTTGAGTAATATATATACATCATATATATATTTTATTTGACGTCTCGGTGTATATGTGTGTGACCCCGAAGACTCAAATGAAGTTGGCCATATAGTTATATGTTGTACCTTGCACATTAATCCTACATATATTATTACTAATAACAAGTTCTTAGGTTGGTTCTCTGGTTATTGATGCATTTTCCTGTTGCTAATGTGTGACGACCCAGAAATTTCCAACCAAATTTAAACTTAATCTTTAAATGATTTCGACATGATAAGCAAAGTCTGTAATGTTAAAGTCTCAAAAATTTTGAAATGTGTTCATGTATACATTTACCCTTCAACCGTTCTCGACGATTCACGAACCATTATTTGTAAATAAATGTGTATACATATAAAAATAAATATAAATATATGTACAGAGTGTATTAAATATAATTATTTAATAATTGTAATACTCGTTGGACGTTTCGATTATTATTTAGAGAAGTTAAAAACGAACTTATGTGATTTTAAAATAAACGATGATCCGAAAATGAGTTTTACAAATTATAGACTTATTAAAAATGTATTCAGAAACTATTTGTTGAATTTTACAACTTTTTATATTTTACTTGGGGTAGGGAGTGAATAATTAATGTAATTTTTATTTAATAGTTAATGCTCAAATTTTATACCATAACGACCAAAATAAATAAATATAGTTAATTTAAAAATATGGAATTTTTCCAAATATTTTTTTTTATCTGCCACTGATTAACAACGGGGAGCACGTTATATTAATCCGTAAATTAAAATTTGATGTCAGTAGAACGAATCCAATTTAAATGGCTGCTAAGATTAAAATATGATATTTAATTACTGAACCACTTTATATATATGAGTATATGTTCCGTGCATTTGAAAAATCAACAAACCACCAATAATCAAATTCAACAATTATCCAAACATCCAAAAACCCACATGACTTTGCTGTCATTGCCTATTGCTATTATCACTAGAACAACTGTGCTACTACATCTACTTCTATCAAACTTTAAATTAAAAACCCCCTTGTCAATCATGAACAAAATTATCATCAAGTAACAGCCATGTTCCAATTGATTTTTCTACTTCTTTACCTTTTCCTTTATGACACCATCTATTTCCATTTTCTAATTCCCCACCATCTATATATATATATATATATATATATATATATATATATATATATATATATATATATATATATATATAACTCCGTATACACATAAATAGAGAGATATAAAAACATTCACCCATATCACTCATCACCCTCATCAACCTCATATCTCTTCTTTCTTTGTTAGCTCTCATCAAGGTCATGGATACTTATAAGGTATTCATACAAACTGTCCTATAATTTTTTTATATTATTATGTTCTAAACAGAAACTTAAGTATGAGCTATAGTATAAGTAATTAAGTATTAAGCATACACTTAAACATATTTAAATATAATATTTTTTTATTATTATGAGTATGATTCATCCCAAAGATGAATCAAGTCCGATATACCTTATATAGTTCAGCCTAATCTATTTTCATTAAATTAAGACTAAAAGAGGTTAGGTTCTTCATATATATACATGATCAACTACAACCCAACCCAACACCACAATGAACCGCACCTGCTACCCCTTAGTGATGTTGTTGTTCGGTTCATCTTCTCCAAGAACCACCACAGGTCCGTTGCCATCTGCTACGGCTATACTTGTTGTTCGATTACCCATGTTTCTGCTACTCGAACAACTTAAAACAACATGCAACTGTCTACTATGTACGTGTTTCTGTTCGAACCTACTAACCTCGTTCCTTGTTTCGATTACAAAACACCCAATCAAACCACCTCAACTGTCACTTACTACGCTGCTATCTGTTTTGTGTTTATCGCGAAACAAAGACCTCCCGTTGATAAACCCATATCATCACAAACCCATTTATTATTTTGTTTACCGTCAAAGACCTAAATCAAAGAACCTACGACTACCACTATGCTGCTGCACTTTCCAGTTTTTCTATTTATGTTTACGGCTCAAACCAAAACCCACACTTTAGTGACGATGAACAGTGACGGTTTATATGGTGAAGGTGATAAACAATGACATTAAATAACAATGATGAAGACGAGTCTGTGAAGAGAATGATCGTAAGAATGATGATAGGATGATTTTGATAATGATGGTGGAAGACGTGTCAATTAGGGTGATAGTTAGTGATGATGGAGATAATACGTACGATAATAACACGATGATGGTTGCTCATTTATGATTATGATAGATGAACAAGAACCGTTGTTGCTGCGTATCCTTTTGTTTCTAGTTCAGCGTGTAAAGAATGATGATGATAGATGCTATACGAATTTGTTTCTGTTTCTACTTCTAACGGCCACTCGAAAAATTTTGATATACGCTTTTGGGTTGGATTGTTCTTGGACTCATGATTTCTACTTGGGCTTTTAAGACAACATGGGCCAATACTTGTTAAACTACCTATTTATGTTTCCTAGTTCTTGTTCAATGTCAACACAAACTCACACATTAGTTAAAGTATAAATATAATTATTATCATTATTATAATTAAATATTATTAAAAATATTAAGCATGAAGTTGATTATGAGTATAAGGTATCAAGATGTATATAAACACACTTATATGAGAAAATATAATAATAATTAAGATTTGATTATGAACTGAATATAATTAAAATATGTTTAAGTTTAAATATAGTATGAATATAGATATAAACATAAGTATTGATAAAAGATAATATTATGAATACAAATATTATTATTATGAAAATAATGAGGATAATAAAAATTAAGATAAGTATAAAGAATGTGACTCTTTTATCATTATTATTATTATTATTATTATTATTATTATTATTATTATTATTATTATTATTATTATTATTATAATAATTATTATTATTATCATTATTATTAATATATTATTATTAATATTATTAAAATATTTTAATGAATATTTATAGTAATAAACTTAATATAGTAATTTAATAATAAAAAAAAATTTATTAGTTATTTAAAATAAATGATATACATATATTTAACATATAAATTATTAATATAACAAGAATATCAACAGCATTAATATATATACTTGTTTAATTGTTATTATATGTTTTAATATATATAACTGATATAGGTTCGTGAATCCGAGGCCAACCCTGTATTGTTCAATGTCGTCATATGTATTTTTACTACAAAATACAGTATTGTGAGTTTCATTTGCTCCCTTTTTAAATGCTTTTACAATATATTTTTGGGACTGAGAATACATGCGCAACTTTTATAAATGTTTGACGAAATAGACACAAGTACTTAAAAACATTCTACGAATGAGTTATGAGTACACCGGATATCACCCCTTTTAGTCTGGTAATCTAAGAATTAGGGAACAGACACCCTAATTGACGCGAATCCTAAAGATAGATCTATGGGCACTAACAAGCCCCGGTCAGAGAATTTAAACTGCTTTAGTACTTCGAAATAGGTATACAACCGCCTGCTTTAAAAGATATGATCTGTTTGTGAGGTGTACACAACCATCATATTTAAAAGAGTGGCCTATTTGTATGCTTTTGCATGACCGTGCGGAATGCCGGTATGCGGGGGATATTCTATATGCATCTTGTTAAGGTCGATTACCAGGTGTTTATATATCATATGAATGATTTTCCAGCAGTGAGCAGACCTGCACAGATTGTTTTCGAAATATGAGTATCTTATGGTCTATTATACTATCTGAAATGATAATTTATGATAAACTAATGAACTCACCAACCTTTTGGTTAACACTTTAAAGCATGTTTATTCTCAGGTATTAAATAAATCTTCCGCTGTGCATTTGCTCATATTAGAGATATTACCTGGAGTCATTCATGACGTATTTCAAAAGACGTTGCATTCGAGTTGTCGAGTTCATCAAGATTATTACTAAGTCAATTATAGTTGGATATATTATGAAATGGTATGCATGCCGTCAACTGTCGATGTAATGAAAGTTTGTCTTTTAAAAACGAATGCAATGTTTGTAAAATGTATCATATAGAGGTCAAGTACCTCGCGATGTAACCAAATGTAATGTATTCGTCCAGATGGATTAGGACGGATCGTTAAATAATGTTCATAAACATTTTCCTAGAATGGTGGGAATTTAATGGAAATTAGTAACGAGCGTTAGTCGGTTGGGCTACCCGTGTTCACATTGAGTAATTTGATAAGAATTGTAGGAAAACAAACTAGGTAACGGGTTGTCTTAGGCAAACAGACAATAACCAACCTTGCCCATGCATCAAAACTTTCAAGATTCCTCGCAATATAAATTTTTACCTAATAAATTTAACTCTGTTTATGAACATATGAATCAAATCCTATACATATTCTATATTAATCAAATAAGTTTGAGTCACTGGTGATCACGGATGAGGATAATTATCAGAAGTCAGTATTGGATCTTATTGATGAACCTAGTGATGTGGAGGAAGATGATTTGAAAATGGCTCAATTTATGTGTAAGACGAATTCTTCCAAGGCAACGAACCCGTTTGGCATGAAATCAGTATGGTTATAATTGGAAGTTTGTTTTATGTTTTAGGTGCTTTTATTGTTAGGTCTTTGGTTTTTGGATGTGCTAGTCTTTTGTTGGTTGAATTGGTCTAGCTTTGTGTTCTCTTTTGGTTGTTTGTGAGGCCGCAAGACGTGCTTGTTGTCGTTGCTCTTCTTTATATCTTTTATTATTTTTTAAATAATATTCACGGGGTAAAAGCCATTACACAAAAAAAAAATTAAATTAAAAATACTCCTTAGTCAACGTGAGTTGTTGGGCCATTATTTTCTACAGCTCATTCATGCTACTTGCGATTATTGACTTTATTTTATAGTTGTTACCCTAACATTTTTTTTTGAAAGGCAAGGCTCAAAGTGAAGTTGGTGGGGATTGAATAAATTATTGAAGGTACTCTCAAAGAAAATTACTTTAAGCTAAAATAAATCCACTCATAATTGCTTGGAAGGTCTGTTAGCTGTTATTACAGGTTTCAAATTATAGATGTTGTATATCAATTTTTCATTTCCTAGTGTGATCAAATTAACAAAATAATTGTCAACGTGAGTTGTTTGGGCATTATTATCTCCAACTTATTCATGTTACTTGCGATCGTTGACTTTATTTTATATAACCATATGACCATATGACAATGAACAAGGTCGGCCCTTCGTGGCAATGAGCTACATGGGCAAGGGCCTAGCGCAGCAAGTGTTTAGGGGGAAAAATCCAATAACTATTTAGTCCAGTATGATTTTTAGCCCCAGACCAAGCCCATTGTAGGCCCAGCTTTCAGTATTGAGTTTGTGTAATATACCACTCCACTCGTCACTTAAGTACTGTTAATACTTAATAACATACCCATGTTCTTTACATTTATTTCATAGTTTCATATGGTGTCTCGCATATGATATCATAATAATAATGTTATTATGTCTTGTGAATTTGATGAGTATCATGAGTGTAGGATTGTGTAAACAGGATTAAATGATCTAATCAACTATATCGAGTGCGGAAAATCTCGATATAGGGTTTTATACTCAAAACACACAATTATACTTTGATCTTTAGATATAGAACGACTTTAGGGTGTTAAAGATCGACCTAGATGAATGCTAGATGACCAGAGAATCGGTTTAGACATTTTTGTGCGGCTAGGATCGTTAACCTAATCATGAAACCGAAGTTCTGTATATATATACACAGCGTGTGTAACCGTACGGTTGCACCCCTACAACCGTCCGGTTGCACTATGTATCCGTACGGATGCATACTGCATCCGCACGGTTGCATTCCAGAGGTGAATATTAAACATTTACGCATTCCAACTTGATTGCAATGAACCTGGAGACTAAAATGCACCAAAAAACTCCCCCTAGGACCCAGTTCATTAACCAGATCAATAAAATATGCTTCACCTACAAAACAAACCAACAAACCAACATGCAATCTAGCAAACATAACATTATATAGATAAAAACATTCAAATTCAGTTATTACAACCATATCAAATACGAGAATTAAATTTTCAAGTTTTAAACATTCACATCCACAGTTCATAGGTTTAAAAGATTAAAACACCAACGACCTTCAGGCTGCGTACAAAGTTTTAGCCTCCACCTCCTCAACATCAGATGGAAACACCAACTCCGCATCATCTGGAAAGAAATTGTTTAGCAACATCCCATAGGGCAGTCCTCTTCCAGTAGCTGCAGGAAGCCCTACCATTCGCTTTGCTACCACATAAGCCAAATTTATTGGAATTTGACTGATCAGACACATCAAGATCAGAACTTCGGTCACTGTGAGTTCAACATCCTCCTTGTCTCTAAACATGACGTTTTTCTTGATGATCATCATCATTTGCCTATACTCATCTAGGATATTTTCCTCTCTGATGATAATAGGCCCACGACTAGGCCAATTATAACCTGGTTTACATAATCCAGACACAAAACCAAAAGATGAAAACTAGTTACCAGTGGTAGAGCTTCTAGGAGCACAGTTCACTTCTTTGCTCATATTGAAAAATTTGAAATCACCAGCTGGTATGTCAAGTTGTTCAGCAAAATCTTCCAAGGTCCAATTATAGGGATACCCAAACATGTTTAGGTGAACACATTTTACTTTTCGCTGATTAAACATGTAGTTGGCATAAAATTCCCTAACCAACTTAGGACAGTAAGTTCTGTCTGAAAGGACCCGTTCATATACATTATAAACGATTCACAATAGTTGATTACATTGCGAGGTATTTGACCTCTATATGATACATTTTACAAACATTGCATTCGTTTTTAAAAGAAAAACTTTATTCACATCTAAAGTTGACGGCATGCATACCATTTCATAATACATCCAACTATAATTGACTTAATAATAATATGATGAACTCAATGACTCGAATGCAATGTCTTTCGAAATATGCCATGAATGACTCCAAGTAATATCCTTAAAATGAGCTAATGCACAGCGGAAGATTTCTCTCATACCTGAGAATAAACATGCTTTCAAGTGTCAACCAAAAGGTTGGTGAGTTTATTAGTTTATCATAATCATTCATTTCTATTATTTTAATAAACCACAAGATTTTTATTAAACATAATTCCAATAGCAGAATCCTCTCGTCTGTATAAAGGTAAAATCATTTCCAATAATATAATAGATCACAAGATTTTCATTTTTCATAAACATAATCCTCAAGCAGAATCCTCTCGTCTGCATTAAGGTAAAATCATTCATATGGTGAACACCTGGTAACCGACATTAACAAGATGCATATAGAATATCCCCAAAACAGAATCCTCTCATCTGTATAACGGAATCCTCTCGTCTGTATAAAAATCGAAGTACTAAAGCATCCGTACCTCGGATGGGGTTTGTTAGGCCCATAGATCTATCTTTAGAATTCGCGTCAATTAGGGGTACTGTTCCCTAATTCTTAGGTTACCAAGCTAAAAAGGGGCATATTCGATTTAGATAATCCAACCATAGAATGTAGTTTTAAGTACTTGTATCTATTTCGTAAAACATTCATAAAAACAGTTCATGTATTCTCACTCCCAAAAATATATATAAAAAGGGAGTAATGAAACTCACAATACTGTATTTTGTAGTAAAAATACATATGACGTCATTGAACAAGTGCAACGTTGGCCTTGGATTCACGAACCTATATTAATTATTTATATTTATATGTTTGATCAATATCTGTCTAACAATTTAGATCAAGTCGTAGTGTATCACAATCCTAATGCTCGAGACTAAATATGCAAAAGTCAACAAAAGTCATATTGACCAAAATATCTTCCAAAATTTATACATGATTATTATATAGTTTAAATATAGTCGTTTTATTTATTTAAATATTTTTTAATAGATTTTATTAAAGTAAATAATATAGTTCTTTTATTAATAAATAAAATTTTATATTAAAATTTATATAATAAAAATATACTTTTATATATCTTAAGTAATAAAATTTATAAAGTTCATTTAATATCATAAAAATAATATAATAGGTATTATTAATGTAATTATATTATACGTAGTAAAATATCTTTGTATCACATATTTATTTGATAAAATAATATTGATAATAATAATAATAATAATAATAATAAGTAAAAGTTGTATTATTTTGTAATAATTATTATTATTCTACTAATAAAAATAACAATAATTATATTTTCTAAAAATGATAAAATGATAATTTTTATTAACAATAGTACTAAAATGATAATAATAATGATGTTTCATATTAACAATGATATTTTTATTAAAAATAATAATTTTAGTAAAAATGATAGTTTTAATATTAATAATACTTTTAATAATAATAATAGTGAAATAATGAAAACGATATTTTTCCTTTAAATCAATATCTTACAATATCTTAATTTCATCATGATACTCATACTCATTATTTCCTAATCGCTTCGTTTAATAGCTTTTAGTCATCTTTTATATCGCGTTCATATTAATAATAATAATAGTAATCATAATAATTAGATGTTACTAATATTAGTTTTAATTATAATAATACTAATAATAATAATATTAATGATAATACTAATAACTATTTGAATGATAATAATAATAATAATAATAATAATAATAATAATAATAATAATAATAATAATAATAATAATAATAATAATAATAATAATAATACTAATTATAACCTTAACGATAATAACGATAGTAATAATAATAAAAATAACAATAATATCTTTTATTAATAACGACAATGATAATAATAATAATAATAATAATAATAATAATAATAATAATAATAATAATAATAATAATAATAATAATAATAATAATAATAATAATAATAATAATAATAATAATAATAATTAGATTATAACGACGATAATAACGACGATAATAATAATCATTTTTAATAATAATACAAAAATTCAATTGACTATAACTTCTAAACCGTTCATCGAAACCATTCGATATCTAAATGAAAAGTTCTCAATTTTTTGCTAGCTTTCCAACGACATGCATATCATATACCTTATCTTAATAGCATATGTATTTAATTCAAGATTCGATATAACCTATCTAACGACAATAACGAACGTATAAGCATGCATAATCCAATATACTCGAGCACTAGTCAGGGATACACTAATAATATATAAAAGTTAAGTTATGAGTGCTCACATATCAATATTGAGATTCAATATTGCAGAAAAAGTACGTAGACGCAACGGAGATGATAAACACTAGTTTGACTCACGTGCAATACTCTCGAACCATACCCATAACCTCCGTAGCTATAACTCATAATTTCCTTAGCTCTATCCCGCTCGAAAAACAATTTTGAAATCACTCGGACAGCACTCCGTCGTAATATTTTATGTATACTAATAATATCTTGAAATAATACGGAGTAAATATATATATGTAAATCGATTGAGAGAGTTTAGAGAAAAATATTTTCAAGTTTCTATGAAATAATGAAACCTATTGAATTCTATTTATAATAGATTTTTGAATTATTAAAGTGAATTATTAAAGTATGAATTATTAAAGTGAATTATTAAAGTATGAATTAGTAAAGTATGAATTATTAAAGTATGAATTATTAAAGTGAATTATTAATGTATGAATTATTAAAGTGAATTATTAAAGTATGAATTATTAAAGTGAATTATTAAAGTTAAAGTAAAGTAAAGTAAAAATAAAGTAAATGTAAAGTTTAAGTATAGTAAAAGTATAAAACTATGTACGTATAATACGCATATAAATATATATAATATTAATTTAAATCGTTATATATATTTAATAAAATAAAATATAAATATCGTTATCTTTATCATACTGGTTAAGTAATGAGTTGTCAAAAGTGGTTCTAGATATTTATAAAAGTTATATATGTTTTAATAATAAAGTTCTTTTTAAACTGAAAATGTTTTTGTACGTTTGAAACTAAATCAAATAAATATGATAATTTTGTTTTCCAAAACTAAATATATTTAAGAATCATTTTGTTTAAAGGTTAAAATAATGGAAATCGTTATATCATAAAATGTTTTAGAAAAGTAGCATCATATATATTCATAATAGGTTTCAAGTTTTTTTTAAATTACAGTCTGTTGGTGAAGCATGGGATAAAGTTCAAAGGTTAAATAAACGTATGAAATCATCTTAATAAAAAATGTCGAGTTACTTAACTTGTCGATATTCAACATCTAAGTTATTTACACTCCACGTTCTTACTTATAAATCACTTTACCATTTTTCGAATGTTGTCAAAAAGAATAGATTTCTTAAATCACAGTGGACCTCATAACATAGACCCGTAATCATATCACAATGTATCTGATTAATCAATCATTTGATATTATCTTCTAATTCCATCGATAAACATATTGAAACAAATACGTTCATGTACAGTATTATACGTTTAATACTTTATTAATATTCTCAATTTATAATATATATATACATATATATACATATTTATTTATATATAACGGTTCGTGAATCGTCGAAATTTGGTCGAGGTTATAATGAATGTATGAACACAATTTAAAATTCTTGAGATTTAACTTAACAAACTTTGCTTATCGTGTCGGAATAATATAAAGATAAAGTTTAAATTTGGTTGGAAATTTTTGGGTTGTCACAGTACCTACCCGTTAAAGAAATTTCATCCCGAAATTTGAATGGGATGGTCATGGCTGACAATAAGTATGTTTTCATGACGTATTTGAGTTGGAAATTAGAGTTTTATTATCATCAAGTAATATCGATAAAGCAATTTGATTTTTGTGAAGAGTACGAGTGAAGTTATCACAAAAGAATGAAATGAGTAAATGCACGTTCTTTTTAACCAATGACATAGTCACGGTTGATTTCCGGAATTCAAGGAATTTAGAGAAAATCTTCGTAATAAGATTTGGTTCTTCGATAATTAAGGAAGTTAGGATCCGCTTTGATTAAATGCGATAATCTGTTTTGATTGCTCTGTCGGATATTTTACTATATATCCACCCCCTTCGTTTCTTTCCACAACTCACACCTTTTATTCTTTCTCCCTCAATTCATACTTTATAGCATTCGCTAATATGCTCCATCTAGTTCTGATTCTTGATATACTCCTAACTTTCATATCTGTCATTCTTCTTTTCATCTGCCGCCGGAAGAATCTATTTACTTCTACTATACTCTTGGTTTTATAGTGTTTTTAGTTCTCCCGTGTCTTTATATTGCTATATGCATCGATATATATGGTTTGTAATTTCTGAGTTGTTGTTGGGTTTTATATCTTCCCTTATACTTCAAAGTCCCTGCTTCTGTCTTCTATAATCATTGTCATCCACAGTTAATACTCTCCCTCCTATTTGCTGCAATTTATACTCCAATTTCTATTTTGGAGCTTTGTCCTTTCGTTTCTTCTTCTTGCGATTAAGCATCGCTTGTAATGGTCCATAATTCGCAGATATAAATTTCGGAATGAACATTGTCAATGTTCTAAGAAGGAAATGGTAATGGCACGATCTTGATTTGTTAAATTACCAGAATACCATGGAAAAGACCGAATCATCAAGAAATATTTTCTTAATATTTTAGAGGTTAAATAGAATACAAGAGTCGTGTAACATGGCACATGATGATGTTATGATCTATGAATCATTACGTTCCATTTAAAAATTCAGCATGACTTACTGTAATATAATCACGTTGATCAAGTGTTATTATATTATACTAATTCATGCTTTAGTTCCCAATACTACTTTAATAGTATACATATTTTAAATTCGAATTTTTCAGAATTTAGAAACTAAAATAGTTTCTTTTATGATGTAACACAGATAGTGCAAAGAGATAAATGATTTCGAATAACAATAGTTATGAAGATATCTTCAGAAACATTAAATATATTTATAATGAAAGATACGATGATATCTTAGAATATCTAAGATCAGAGGATGATGAAGAATATTATTCACAAGGGTTTAGAGTCAGAAGTAAGGTATTTGATAATAATTTCAGCAGACACTGAATCATTTGGATTCTTTGAAGGCAGGTTTAGTCTTTGTGATTTGTCCACAGCCTCCTTCATGGTTTGCTAATCCGTTTTCCAGTTCCAAACCTTCTCTTTTTCTGAGCTTTTCCAACACACTATTCTTTATTATCAAACTTTTAATTGTTAAGGTCGTTTACAGTTTTTGCTGCTTCATCAACATTTTCTAAACTTCGGAGAACTAGTTCGCAGTTTAAGGTGTTTTTCAAAAACTTCACATTCGAAGTATATAAGTCTAGGAGATAGACGTTATATATACACCTATAACCGTTGGCGGAGACATGCTGCAAGATTTCAAAATACTGATTGCTGATTCCCAGTAATTGGCATGACAATTCTTGTTACAAGATGCGGATGAGTAAATGATGGGGTTTCGATAAATATAATGATTTTTCGAAAAGTCAAAGATCAGTGAAGTTGTTGGTAAGTTTATTGCTAATGTGGTGAGACATAAAAGGTTCTCCGGTAACGATGACGAAAGGGTAACGTCTATATCAAGGTTATAATAAGACTGTTTCAACTGAAAAGTCGAAGTTGACTTGCTGGAGCTGTGACAAAACTGACTAATTTGAAAAGGAATCGCAAAGTTATTTTTGCTAATAAATGCCAAAGGGTCTGACACGGATACGTGTTAAATTATGACTCTGGTTTTGAGAGCTTTTCAGATGCAATACTGTGGTTAATATGTGGTTGGATCATCATCTCAATTGTTCATTATTTGAAGTATCTTCAGGAATTTCGAAGGGTTTTGAACACAGATTGTAATCGTTAATATACATATGATGTTCTAACACAGTTTTGAAGTTAAAGTATAGCTTGTGAAAGATGTAAGGATCTAAGAGTGATGATTTTGGTCATATCTCGAGTTGAATTCTGAGATTTCAAAATCAGAATATGTAATTAAATTTTGAATGAGTATGGTTGTTTTAATTTCTATAAAAGAATGTATATTATTGTGAAAGTATGGAGTATAATGGATGATTTGCTGAATCAGATTCGAAGAATGTAACATATTAATTGTGAATTTATATATCTCTCGGGTATTACCTACCCGTTAAAAAAAAATTCACAATTAATATTTTGTACAAAAGAATTTTATTACAGTCTTTATGAAAATATATATATGTATATTTTCTTCAGATGTAACATAGATTTAATGAGTTAATGTTAAATTAAACTCATTTGATTTACGGTTGAAACTAGAATTGAATAATCCCTAAAGGCTTTAAAAATTACATAACTTTTACGGAGTATTTCTTTAATGACATTGAAATTATGAATCAATACTTCGTTATTTGTTGATGTATGATGTTCGGTTCGTGGAATTCTTCTGAATTTCGCAAAGTACGAATGATGTTATTTGAAAAGTTTCGAGTACATCGATGATGAAAGTGTAAAATCAAACATATATTTGAATAATACACTTGATTTATTATGAGATGGAATTTATTGAATTAAAATAGAGATTGTAGTTAATGATGGTTAAGTTGTTAAGGAAGGATGTACATCTTAGCATGTTAGTAATATGAATTTAATCGAGTAGTATCTACCCTTTTTAATTCATACATAATAGCTTAGTACGAAAGATTTATTTTGATCTCAAAATTTATATATATATATATATATATATATATATATATATATATATATATATATATATATATATATATATATATATATATATAATTTCTTCAGAGGGAATGAGTTAATACTTCATAACTCGTTGATACAATATACGCGTTATTGATTTGTAATGATGTCCATGGTGATTCTTAAACTGACGGAGTTTGTGATGTTATAGGTGCTGCTGATTCTGATGACACTGACGGCACTGACTGTGATGGTGATGCTGTGATGACCCGGGAATTTCCGACCAAATTTAAACTTTAATCTTTATATGTTTCCGACACGATAAGCAAAAAATCTGTAATGTTGAGTCTCGAAAGTTTGAAAATCTGTATTCATGTAATCAATTATCCTTTGACTATACTCGACGATTCACGAACAATTGTGTGTAAATAAAAATGTAAATATATATGTATAAACAAATTTTATAGATAAGTAATATTATTTATATTGTAATTAAAGATTCAATAAATGTTATCATGTAACCTATGATATAATTATTAAATATTACATAATTAATAAATTGTAATATTAATGTATTAAATGAAATTACAATTTTAATTATGGATATAATATTAGTAGTATATTCATTATTATTATTAATATTAATATTAGTATTATTAATATTATTAAAATTGTAATACTAAAAAAAATTGATACATGTGAATTATTATTGTTATTAATATCATCATTATTATAACTAATAGTAGAGTTGTAATATTAGTTGTTATGATACATATTAGTATTATTATTATTAAACATTATTATTAATACTATTAGTAGTTTATTGTTGTTAATATTTGTATTTGTAACTTTTTAACATCATTTTCAATGTTATAATTAATATTACTATGAACATTATCGATAATACTTATTACTATCAGTATTATTATTATTTATTTGTTATTCCTATTAATAAATTATTATTCCTATTATTAATATGATTATTAAATTATTTAGTTATTAATTATTAATTATTAGAACTATTGATATTATTATCCTTATTATAAATGGTATTATTATTATTACTTATATATTTATTATTAGTATTAATACATGTATATAATCAGATACATATACATATACCAAATACAGTACGTAAACATTCAAATACATTTATAGATTTACATTAAAATACAGTATATATATACACTGAAATATAAATAAATATGTATATAAATACGTATATACATAAACACATAAAGATAAAAACGTAATCAGTTTTACATCTCCATCAACTGTATTAGATTGGTACCTTCTTTCTCCAAATTGCTTCATATCATCATCAGAAGTACAAATCACGAATTTATTCACAAATGAGGTTGAAATCTGTTAGAAGTCTTTTTCTCCTTTTATTTTTTTTTGTATCCTTCTTCCTGTATTATATTCTGTCGACATATTGGTCTATAATCGAGCATCACAAGTTGTTAAGGGAAGATATTCGACTTCTCTTCCTACAAATTACAACCCACCAAGAACACCACCCTCTATTTGTTTCTATCACCGTCACCATGAACTTCACCCTACAAAACCCATTTAAATACTTATTATCCGCTACTGCTTTCGGTTGTGTAAATTACCACAAACGGATACACTCTTCCACCATGTACAACAAACCACCACCTGAGGACGCCACCTTCTAACAGTCACCTTTTAATCACCACAAAGGCCAGACTGTTTCGACATCTACGGATGTAAGTACCTTCTATTTCTGCTTGAATTAAACACCCTCAACACCTTAACAAATCGCCACCACCTTGTCTTCCTATTCTTGTTTCTTTCTTCACAAACCCACTTCATCACCCATTCGACACACCTGCAACACCCATTTAATATCAATGATTAATTAATGTACACGTTATCAAACCATTCAACCACATGAACAACTTCGTTGATTCCTTTCTTTCTGCCCTCGTTGAATGTTACAACTACCTTCTCTTCTTTGTTTACAAACCATAACAAAAACAATGAGTGATGATGAAAATAATAATTAAAGATGATGATAGTTTAAAGTTTTGGCGTGTTTCATTTCTTTTTATTCTTGATTGGCCGACATTTTGACAAACAAAGGATCCCACTTGTACAACTTGATAATTTATTTATACGGCTGCTATTATTCCTGTTTCCCAGCTTCGGATTCGTTTTACTTCACAAACACTGAACATGTAGTTGGGCCGTGAGGTTTTAATAAGTGGGCCGAAGATCCATATTATGTAATTGGGCCGCGGTTGCTATTTTCCTATCTGGCTATTTGAGATAAATGGCTGTTGTGTGCAGCTGTACCAATGACGTACAATAACATGCAATGAAAACGAGATCGATTGATGTGGTGATTAAGGACGATTGGTTACGAGTTTGAAAAATAATTAAGTGTATGATGGAGGTGACGATTATGAAATGATGAAGGTGATTATAAATACACGATAATGATAATGATCATTATGATATGATTATGTTTAGGATTATGCGTATGATAATAGAAGTGATTAGATAATGATGATGTATACGATTTAGATTTATGGTGGTATGATTTGGTGATAATCGATTGGGTTTTTTGTTTTTGGTTTGGACAAGGAGAACAGCTTGTGACTGGCTAAATCAATTTTATGTGCAAGTTATTACAAGAAACAAATGTGCAGATCATTGGTTTGGGTATGTACTTGTTAGAAAGGAGGTCTTGAGTTCGAATCCCTGCTCCTACAGTTATTTTTCCTTTTTCATCGAATAATTGTATCAGACAGGCTAAGTGTTGGGCCGTATATATGTTGTTGGGCTTAATGTGGTTGCACTAATCGGGCTTGAAACATAAAAAGGGTTATAAGTAACTAAATTGAGTCTAAATTAGAAAAAACATGATAGATCAGAGAGTTTAAAGGTGGTGTTGTGGAACGAGAGGTCGCGGGTTCGAGCCCGAACTGTGTCAGTTTGTTTTCTTTTTAGAAGCTTTCCCTTTTAAGGTAGCATTATTATTATTATTATTATTATTATTATTATTATTATTATTATAAGTATTATTAAATTATATTATCATTATTATTATTAACATGATAATCATAATTAGAAGTGTTATTATTATTACAACTACTATTATTATTATTATAAAAGGAAACAACTTTTTTTTTATAATTATCAATACTATTTTATCATATAAATAATAGTTACTTAAAAATATATTTAATACACATAACATAACTATATTAAAATTTTTATTATTTATTCATTTAAAAGTGTATATAAAATAAACATACTTAAATAATTAATAAAACCAATAAATTATTAAATATAACAAGTATATCACCAATAAAAATATGTAAACTTATTCAATTACAATTCTATGTGTTAATAAATATATGAATAATATAGGTTCGTGAATCCGAGGCCAACCCTGCATTGTTAAATATAGTCATATGTATTTTTACTACAAAATACATTCGATGAGTTCATTTGATCCCTTTTACTCTTTACATTTTTGGGACTGAGAATACATGCGCTGATTTTACAACTGCTTATTTAAATGCTTTTGAAATATATTTTGAACTGCGAATACATGAAATGCTTTTATAAATGTTTGATGAGATAGACACAATCAAAACATTCCTCGAATGAATTATTATGCAGACAGAAGTTCTGCGGATTATTATTGAATTATGTGGACATGATAATTGCCACCATTGAATTATGTGGACATGATAATTGCCACCAGTTGATATGAATGTTATGTATCGAGAGAATGATTTTATACACAGGTTATGTGTATGGTTTTTTTGTGCACAAGATATGTGTACGGTTACTAAGATTTATGAAAAATGGTTGCGTACACGAGAAAGGTGTACTGTATTTAAAAGATATCGCATGTGCATTACAGGTGGGTGTAGGATTCGGGTCCATTTGTACCATGCAGCATTTAAATTTTGTGGTCTATCAAAATGATGAATTTTATTGTTTTAAGATAAACCTATGAACTCACCAACCTTTTGGTTGACACTTGAAAGCATGTTTATTCTCATGTATGAAAGAAATCTTTCGCTGTGCATTTGCTCATTTTAAGGACATTACAAGGAATCGATCATCGCTCTGAAATCAAATGTTAATGACTTCGTCCAGATGGATTAGGACGGGGCATTTCAGTTGGTATCAGAGCGGTGGTCTTAGCGAACCAGGTCTTGCATTAGTATGTCTAACTAATAGTTGTTTAGATGCATTAGTGAGTCTGGACTTCGACCGTGTCTGCATGTCAAAAGTTTTGCTTATCATTTCGTGTCGAAAATTACCTGCTTATCATTCTTAGAGAATCACTTGCTTATCATTCTTAGTCTAGACACGTCTTACTGCATTTAGTGCATCGATAGTGTATAGACAAAAATTCTTATCTTAGCGTATCTGCTAATTCATATCTTAGAATATCTGTTACTGTAGACTTTGCCTGACAGCTTCCGTAGATTCCTCCGTAACTTATGGGATTTTAGTATGATATATGCATATGTAAATTATGTATTGCAGGGTACTAATCTATATCCTATAATCTATTTCTTATCGAAAATCCTTCATTTGATCGTACGATATGAATCCCTCAACCAGTTCGAGTCCCTCAGATTCTGATAGCTATTCCGATAGTTATTCCGACAGCTATTCCGACATAGATGTTCACCTAAGCTCCGAAAACAGCGTCATCGGCATGAATCAACCAATCAGCCATTATCAATTCATCTGATGGGTTCGTAGTCAACTTAATTAATGGAAACGCGCAGAAGGCAATCCCTTCCACTAACCGAATTCACCTCTTGACAATGAACCTGAAGCGTTTACCGGCGAACCTGTTCGAGACACCATTTTCAGTCTCATTTCCAGGGTAACTCGACAATATTATATTCTATCCACAATTCTGAACCTTATTCATCCGCTCGTTCCGACCGACAATCATCCTGGAGTAATAAGTCAACGAACTTCGCGCTCGAATAATCAATTCGGAGAATATGGTGCAAAATGTACTAGCTTCAGCAACATCACCGGCACCAACAGTACCATCAATAACAGCACCAGTACCATCAACAATCCATGCTTCAATATCATCATCTGTGCTTTGAGTATGATCTTCGTTCTACGTATCGTTCTACCTCATTTATCTTCGTTCGACATGGCGAATATGTAATCTCTAAAGTTTTAGAGATTATTTATTCTATTTCCAACCGAAAAACAAATGAGTTTAATATCATATTAACTCATTAAATCCATGAATACATCTGAAGAAAATATATATGTATATATGTTTTCCTAAAGATTGTAATTAAAAATTCTCTTGTACAAACTATTAATGGTGAAAATATTTTAACAGGTAGGTAATACCCGAAGAATATTTAAGATTTCACATTAATAAGTTACACTGTACCCTCTTCGAATCTGATTCAACGATCATTTACTATCCTACTTACATCCACAGATATACGAATCCGTTCACCACAGAATAACCATATTCATCCAATTTCATATTTGGATTTTGATTTATCTGAATCCAACAAGTGGCATAATGAAGAAAACATTTAACAAAATAAAATTTGTTAGAAACAAACAAATTAACTATGAGAAATTTTATTAAGAATCCATGCTAACTGTTCCTAGCTAATTGTTCCTAGCTAACTGATTACATTTTATATTATCGCAAATTAATTATCGCAATTTACATTCTCGCAATTTTAATTATCGTCATTTAATTTATGTTATTTACTTTATGCACTTTATTTATCATTATTTAATTTCTGTTATTTATTTTTACACACTTTAAATATCGGGACATGTATACAAGGTTTTGACATATCATATCGACGCATCTATATATATTATTTGGAATAACCATAGACACTCTATATGCAGTAATGATCGAGTTCTCTATACAGGGTTGAGGTTGATTCTACAATAATATATATAATTTGAGTTGTGATCGAGTCTGAGACATGTACACGGGTCACGACACGTATTAATTAATTTGAATATTATATATCAAATTATATAGGAATTGTTTAATTGCTAACTGTGGACTATCAATCGAGGACTACCAACATTGGACAATTAAAATGAATTAAAAATATTGATTATAACATATGAAACTAAACAAATCTTCAAGTTTGCCACATGATTTCATCTTAAACCTCATTTGTACCTTGATGATTACAATCTGCGTTCAAACCTTTCATGATTCTTGAAAACATCTCAATCGAGAGGATGAACCAACCGCACTTCATCTACGGAAGAATTAGATTGATGCATATAGTTATGCACTTGAAAACACTCGAAACATGAGTAAACATATAACACGTATCTGTGCTAACTCCTTTAGTGTTATTATTACCCAAAATAACTTGGTGATTCCTTCCAAATTAGCCAATTTTGTCACAGCTCCACCAAATCAACTTCAACTTTTCTTTCGAAACAACCTTATTATAACCTTGGTTTATATGTGTGCTCTTTTATTGTTACCAGATAACCTTTTATATTCCACCACATTAGCAGTAAAACTTACCAGCAAATTCAAATAAATTTGGACTTTTCGAAAAATCATTATATTTATTGAAACCCTATTCATATACTCATCCACATCTTGTAACGAGAATTGCCATACCAATTACCGAGAATCAGCAATCAGTATTTCGAATCTAGTAGCATTTCTACATTTATAGTTATAAGTATACATATAACAAATATATTCTAGAATTACGATCTTCAATTCTGAAATTCTGAAAAGCACCCAGTCTGCGAATTAATGCTCTGAATTTTGAAAAGTTGAATGAAGCAACAAAAACGGTAAACGACCTTAACAGCAAAAAGTTTGATAATAAAGAATGGAAGGTTGGAAACGCTCGATAGAAAATTTAACATCGAAATGCGGATTATGTGAAACTATGAAAGAAGCCGTGGACAAATCACAAAGAATAAGTTTGACTTTAAAGAATCCAAATGATTCTTTTTCTGATGAAATCTTTAGCGAATACCTTGCTTCCGAATCTAAACCCTTACGGATAAATCTTCTTCATCATCCATCGATATTAGAAATTCCAAGATATCATCGTATCTTTCATTATAAATATCCTCCATATTTCTGAAGATATTTTCATAAACATTCTTATCTGAAATCATTAATCTCTCCGTGCTATCAGAGTTACATCATATAGAAACTGTTAGTTTCTATATTCTGTAAACTTTCGAGCTTAAAATATGAATGTTATTGAAGTAATGTTGGGAACTGATGCATGAGTTAGTATAATATAATGACACTTGATCAACGTGATTATATTACAGTAAGTCATGCTGAGTTTCTAATGGAACGTGATGATTCACAGAACATACCGTCATCATGTGCCATTTACACGACTCTTACATTTTACTCAATCTCCAAACCTATTAAGAATATATATTCTTGATAGTTCTATCTTTTCGAATATTCTAGTAAATTACCAAATCAATATCGTACCATTACGATTTCCTTCTTAGAACATTAACTATGTTCATTTCAAAATCCGTACCTATGAATTCCGGACCATTTGTGACAACCCGGAAATTTCCAATCAAATTTAAACTTTATCTTTATATTATTCCGATACGATAAGCAAAGTTTGTTAAGTTAAATCTCAAGAATTTTAAACTGTGTT
Organism: Rutidosis leptorrhynchoides; assembly: GCF_046630445.1. Classification (NCBI taxonomy): domain Eukaryota; kingdom Viridiplantae; phylum Streptophyta; class Magnoliopsida; order Asterales; family Asteraceae; genus Rutidosis; species Rutidosis leptorrhynchoides. The sequence goes on along the minus strand of NC_092335.1, from coordinate 147,462,426 downwards.
CATACATTCATTATAACCTCGACCAAATTTCGATGATTCATGAACCGTTATATATAAATAGATATGTATATATATGTATGTATATATATATATATATATATATATATATATATATATATATATATATATGTATGTATGTATTATAACTTGAGAATATTAATAAAGTATTAAACGTATATTACTTTACACGAACGCATTTGTTTCAATATGTTTATCGATGGAATTAGAAGATAATATCAAATGATTGATTTATCAGATACATTGTGATATGATTACGGGTCTATGTTATGAGGTCCACTGTGATTTAAGAAATCTATTCTTTTTGACAACATTCAGAAAATGGTAAAGTGATTTATAAGTAAGAACGTGGAGTGTAAATAACTTAGATGTTGGATATCGACAAGTTAAGTAACTCGACATTTTTCATACATTTATTTAACCTTTGGACTTTATCTCATGCTTCACCAACATACCGTAATTTAAAAACTTGAAACCTATTATGAATATATATGATTCTACTTTTCTAAAACGTTTTATAATATAACGATTTCCATTATTTTAACCTTTTAACAAAATGATTCTTAAATATATTTAGTTTTGGAAAACAAAATTATCATATTTATTTGATTTATTTTCAAACGTACAAAAACGTTTTTAGTTTAAAAAGAGCTTTATTATTAAAATGTATATAACTTTTATAAATATCTAGAACCACTTTTGACAACTCATTACTTAACCAGTATGATAAAGATAACGATATTTATATTTTATTTTATTAAATATAAATAATGATTTAAATTAATTTTATATATATTTATACGCGTATTATACGTACATAGTTTTATACTTTTACTATACTTTAACTTTACCTTTACTTTACTTTTACTTTACTTTAACTTTAATAATTTACTTTAATAATTCATACTTTAATAATTTACTTTAATAATTCATACTTTAATAATTCACTTTAATAATTCATACTTTAATAATTCACTTTAATAATTCATACTTTAATAATTCACTTTAATAATTCATACTTTAATAATTCACTTTAATAATTCAAAAATCTATTATAAATAGAATTCAATAGGTTTCATTATTTCATAGAAACTTGAAATATATTTCTCTAAACTCTCTCAATCGACTTACATATATATATTTACTCAGTATTATTTCAAGGTATTATTAGTATACATAAAATACTACGACGAGGTCATGAGCGTATTATTTCAAAATGGATTTTTCGAGCTGGATAGAGCTAAGGAAAACATGGGTTATAGCTATGGAGGTGATGGGTATGGTTTATGGGTATGCTTATGAGGTCAATCTAGTGTTTATCGTCTCCGTTGTGTCTACGTACCTTTCCTGCAATATTGAATCTCAATATTGATACGTGAGTACTCGTAAATTATTTTTACATTTAATAGTGTATCCCCGACTAGTGCTCGAGAATATAGGATTATGCATGCTTGTACTTTTGATATTGCCCTTAGATAGGTTATGTTGAATCCTGAATTTGTTACACTTGCGGTTGAGATAAGGTATAAGATATGCATGTCCTTGGAAGGCTAGCGAAAAATTGAGAACTTTTCATTTAGATATCGAATGGGTTCGATGAACGGATTAGAAGTTATAGTCAATTAAATTTTTATAAAAATGATTATTATTATCGTCGTTATTATCATCGTTCTAGTTTTATCTTATTATTATCATTATTAATAAAAGGAATTATCATTAAAAATTGTTATTTTTATTATTATTACTATTGTTATCATCGTTAAAGTTATAATTAGTATTATTATTATTATTATTATTATTATTATTATTATTATTATTATTATTATTATTATTATTATTATTATTATTATTATTATCATTATTAATATATATATCACTATTTAAAAATGGTTATTGTTATTGTTATTATTATTATTATTATCATTAAAATAGTTATTAGTATTATTAATAATATCATAGTAATTATCATTATTAGTATTATTGTAATTAAAACTAATATTAGTAACACCTAATTCTTTTTAGTATTATTATTATTAGTATTATAAACACAATATAAAAGACGATTAAAAGCTATTAAACGAAACGATTAGAAAATAATGAGTATGAGTATCATGATGAAATTAAAATATTATAAGATATTGATCGAGATAAAATTATCATTCTTATTATTTTTATCATTATTATTATTATTAAAAGTATCGTTAGTATTAAAACTATCATTTTAACAAAAAATATCATTTTAATAGAAATGTCATTGTTATTATAAAATATCATTATTATTATCATTTTAAATAGAATTATTATTTTAAAGTTAATATTAAAAAGTATCATAAATATTAAAGTTATCATAATTAGAATTATCGTTTTATTATAATATCATTATTAGTAAATATAAATATTGATATTTTTAAAAGAATAATAATAATTATTATTGCAAAATAATACAACTTTTACTTATTATTATTATCAATGTTATTTTATCAAATAAATATGTAATACAAATAATATAATTACCTTAATAAAACTTATCATAATATTTTTTTTAAATTAACTTTATAAATTTTATTACTTAAGATATATAAAAGTATATTTTTATATAAAATTTTATTTATTAATAAATGAATTATATTATTTACTCTATTAAATCTTTTAAAAATATTTAAAAATATAAAACGACGATATTTAAACTATATAATAATCATGTATAAATTTTGGAAATCATTTTGAGTCAAATTAACTTTTGTTGATCTTTGCATATTAGTCTCGAGCATTAGGATTGTGGTACACTATGACTTGACCTAATTTGTTAGACAAATATTGACCAGTACATATATATACATAATTAATTTAGGTTCGTGAATCCGAGGCTAACCTTGCACTTGTTCAATGACGTTATATGTATTTTTACTACGAAATACAGTATGGTGAGTTTCATTTGCCTTTTTACCCTTTATATTTTTGGGCTGAGAATACATGCGCAACTTTTATAAATATTTTACGAAATAGACACAAGTAATTAAAACTACATTCTATGGTTGAATTATCGAAATCGAATATGCCCCTTTTTATTAAAGTCTGGTAATCTAAGAATTAGGGAACAGACACCCTAATTGACGCGAATCCTAAAGATAGATCTATTGGGCCTAACAAACCCCATCCAAAGTACCGGATGCTTTAGTACTTCGAAATTTATATCATGTCCGAAGGAGGATCCCGGAATGATGGGGATATTCTTATATGCATATTGTTAATGTCGGTTACCAGGTGTTCGATCCATATGAATGATTATTTTTGTCTCTATGCATGGGACGTATATTTATGAGAACTGGAAATGAAATTCTTGTGGTCTATTAAAATGATGGAAATGAATGATTATGATAAACTAATGAACTCACCAACCTTTTGGATGACACTTTAAAGCATGTTTATTCTCAGGTATAAAAGAAATCTTTCGCTGTGCATTTGCTTGTTTTAAAGATATTACTTGGAGTATTTCATAGCATATTTCGAAGAACGTTGCATTCGAGTCATTGAGTTCATCAAAGATTACTATTAAGTTAATTTATAATTGGATAGTGGATATTATGAAATGGTATGCATGCCTGTCAATTTTCAATGTAAAGAAAGTTTGTGTTTTAAAAACGAATGCAATGTTTGTAATATGTATCATATAGAGGTCAAATACCTCGCGATGTAATCAACTATTGTGAATCGTTTATAATGTATATGAACGGGTCCTTTCAGTTGGTATCAGAGCGGTGGTCTTAGCGAACCAGGTCTGCATTAGTGTGTCTAACTGATAAGTCGTTAGGATGCATTAGTGAGTCTGGACTTCGACCGTGTCTGCATGTCAAAAGTTTTGCTTATCATTTCTAGTCGGAACTCATCTGCTTATCATCCTTAGGAAATTACCTACTTATCATTATTTGTATAGACACGTCTTGCTACATTAATTGCATGAGTAGTGTATAGACAAAATTCATATCTTAGCGTATCTGCTAAATCATATCTTATCGTATCTATTACTGTAAACTTTGCCTGACATATTCCTTAAATTCCTCCGTAATCTACGAAATCTTTTGATCTATATACATATATGGATATCCTATGTAAATAGAATACCACCCGATAGCCAGAAAATCATTTTATATCGAAAATTCCTTTATCCAATCATACGAAATGGAAGTTGTCATCAGTTCAAGTCACTCGGATTCTGAAATGGAATCTCACTCAAGCTCCGAAAGCAGTGTGACCGGAATGGATCAACCAATCAGTCATCATCTATTCTGGATGAATTGGGGATGGGTTCGTAGTCTCCTCAATCATTGGAGACAAGAAGAAGGCGATCCTTTCCATCCACCACATTGCCCTCTTGACGAAGAACCTGAAGCACTTACCGGCAAACCTGTCCGAAACACCATTTTCTCTCTCATTTCCAGAGTATCTCATCACGATTATATACTCCATCAAATTCTAGATTTTATTTATCCGCTCGTTCGAACCGACAATCACCCCGGTGTAATAGAAGAAGTCAACGAGCTTCGCGCTCGGGTAGTGGCTTTGGAGAATATGGTGCAAAAATTACAAACACCAGTAGCAGCACCAGCAGCAACACCAGCAGCATAACCAGTACCACCATCATCAATGCCAACAGTACCATTACCACCTCCAACCACAACCGCGTCGTAAACCTCAACTTCACAATCTGTCCCACGAGCATCAACGTCATACGCACCATAGATATCAAGGAATACCAGCAACAATAACTGACGATGTATTAATTCATAACTTCATTGGAGAAACATTCCACTGAGATTATGTAATCTCTAAAGTCTTAGAGATTATCTAATCTAGCCATAACCATAAATCAGTTAAGCGAACCAAAATGATAGAAGGAAGAGTAGAAACCCTGACAAAAATGGTGTGTGATTAACAAGCTAAACTTGTTTTACCAACAGCATCGTCAGTACAGTCAACATCAGAATCAACAACACCTATAACATCACAAACTCCGTTAGTTCAAGAATCACTGTGGACATCATTACGAATCAATAACGCGTATATTGTATCAAGGAGTTATGAAGAGTTAACTCATTCCCTCTGAAGAAATTATATGTATATTTTATATATACATATTTTGAAATAAAAATAAATCTTTTCGTGCTAAGCTATTGTGTGTGAATCTTAACTACTCGGTTAATTCATCTTACAAATATGCAATAATGTACGTCCTTCACCCGCAACTTAACCATCGTTAACTACAATCTCTGTCTCAATTCAACAAATTCCAATTCATAATAAATCAAGTATATATTTGATTTTACACTTTCATCATCGATGTAACCGAAACTTCTCAGATACCATCACTCGTACTTTGCGAAGTTCACAAGAATTTAACAAAAATCAACATCACGCCTCAACAAATAACGAAGTATTGATTCGTAATTTCAATATTATTGAAGAAATACTTATGTAATCTCTAAAGCCTTCAAGGGATTATTCAATTCTAGTTTCAACCATAAATCGAATGAGTTTAATTTAGTATTAACTCATTAAAATTTATGTTATGTCTGAGGAGAATATATACATATATATTTTCACAAAGACTGTAATAAAATTCTTATGTACAAAATATTAATTGTGAAATTTTTTAACGGGTAGGTAATACCCGAGAGATATATATATTCACAATTAATATGTTACATTCTTCGAATCTGATCAAGCAAATTATCAACTATACTTCCTACTTTCACAATAATATACATTCTTTCATAGAGATCAAAACAACCATACTCATTCAAACCCAATTACAAATTTTGATTTTGAAACCTCAGAATTCAATTCGAGATATAACCGGTATCATCACTTTTAGATTCCTACATCTTTCAAAGCTATACTTTGACTTCAAAACTGTGTTAGAACATCAAATGTATATTAACGATTACAATCTGTGTTCAAACTCTTCGAAAATATCTGAAGACACTTCAAATAATGAGCAATCGAGATGATGATCCAACCACATATTACCCACAGTTAGGTAGTTAAAAAGCACTCGAAACCAAAGTCATAATTCCACACATATATGTGTCAGATTCTTTGGCATTTATTAGCAAAAATAACTTTGCAATTCCTTTTCAAAGTAGCCAATTTTGTCACAGCTCCAGCAAGTCAACTTCGACTTTTCAGTCAGACTAACCTTATTATAACCTTGAGATATACACCATCATTACCAGGGAACCTTTTACATCCCACCACATTATTAGCAGATGTACCAACAACTTCATTACCCTTTGACTTTAACCTCTCCAAAAAGTCATTATAGTTATTCATTGAAACTCCACCATTTACTCATTCGCATCTTGTAACAAGAATTGCCATACGAATCATCGGGAATTAGCAATCATTAATTTGAAATCTCGCAGCATGTCTACGCCAACAGTTATATGTGTACGTACAACGTCTATCTCCTGGACTTACATACTTTGAATGTGAAGTTTCTGAAAAACACCTTGAACTGTGAACTAGTTCTTGAAATGCTGACGAAGCAGCAACAACTGTAAACGATCTTAACAGTAAAAAGTTTGATGATAAAGAATAGTGTATTGGCAAAGCTCAGAAAAAGAGAAGTTTTCGAACTGGAAAAAGGATTGAGCAAAGTATGAAAGAGGCTGTGGACAAATCACAAGGGCGAAACGTGCCTTCAAAGAATCTAAATGATTCAGTACCTGCTGAAGTCATTAAAGGAATACCTTGCTCTTGACTCTAAACCCCTGCGGACAATATTCTTCATCATCCTCTGATATTAGAAATTCTAAGATATCATCATATCTTTCATTATAAATATCCTCCATATTTCTGAAGATATTTTCTTAATTATTCTTATCCGAAATCATTTACCTCTTCGCGCTATCTGTATTACATCATAAAAGAAACTATTTTAGTTTCTAAATTCTGAAACATTCGAGTTTAAAATAGGAATTTTTTTTTTTGAAGTAGTGCTGGGAGCTGAAGCATGAGTTAGTATAATATAATGACACTTGATCAACGTGATTATATTACAGTAATTCATGCTGAGTTTCTAAATGGAACGTGATGATTCACAGATTATAACGTCATCATGTGCCATGTTACACGACTCCTATATTCTATTTAATCTCTAAAATATCAAGAAAATATTTCTTGATGATTCGGTCTTTTCTAGGGTATTCTGGTAATTTAACAAATCAAGATCGTGCCATTACAATTTCCTTCTTAGAACATTAACTATGTTCATTCAGAAATTCATATCTACGAATTATGGACCATTACATACGGTGCTTAATCTCAAGAAGAGGAAACGAAAGAATGAAGCTCCGAAATAGAAATAGGAGTATAAATTGCCTCAAATAGAAGGGAGCATTAACTGTGGATGATAATAATTATAGAAGACAGAAGCAGGGACTTCGAAATATAAAGGAGGATATAAAGCCCAACGACGACCCAGAAATTATAAACCATATATATCGATGCATATAGCAATATAAAGACATGGGAGAACTAAAAACACTATAAAACTAAGAGTATAGTAAAAGTAAATAGATTCTTCCGGTGGCAGATGAAAGAAAAGAATGACAGATATGAAAGTTAGGAGTATATCAAGAATCAGAACTGGATGGAGCATATTAGTGAATAAAAGGTGTGAGTTGTGGAAATAAGGAAACGAAGGGGGTGGATATATAGTAAAATATCCGACAGAGCAATCAAAACATATTATCGCATTTAATCAAAGCTGATCTTAACTTCCTTAATTTTCGAAGAACCAAATCTTATTACGAAGATTTTCTCTAAATTCCTTGAATTTCGAAAATCAACCGTGACTATGTCATTGGTTAAAAAGAACGTGCATTTACTCATTTCATTCTTTTGTGATAACTTCACTCGTACCCTTCACAAAAATCAAATTGCTTTATCTATATTACTTGATGATAATAAAACTCTAATTTTCAACTCGTATACGTCATGAAAACATACTTATTGTCAGCCATGACCATTCCATTCAAATTTCGGGACGAAATTTCTTTAACGGGTAGGTACTGTGATAACCCGAAAATTTTCAATCAAATTTAAACTTTATCTTTATATTATTCCGACACGATAAGCAAAGTTTGTTAAGTTAAATCTCAAGAATTTTAAACTGTGTTCATACATTCATTATAACCTCGACCAAATTCCGACGATTCATGAACCGTTATATATAAATAGATATGTATATATATGTATATATATATATATATATATATATATATATGTGTGTGTGTGTGTGTATTATAACTTGAGAATATTAATAAAGTATTAAACGTATATTACTTTACACGAACGCATTTGTTTCAATATGTTTATCGATGGAATTAGAAGATAATATCAAATGATTGATTTATCAGATACATTGTGATATGATTACGGGTCTATGTTATGAGGTCCACTGTGATTTAAGAAATCTATTCTTTTTGACAACATTCAGAAAATGGTAAAGTGATTTATAAGTAAGAACGTGGAGTGTAAATAACTTAGATGTTGGATATCGACAAGTTAAGTAACTCGACATTTTTCATACATTTATTTAACCTTTGGACTTTATCCCATGCTTCACCAACAGACCGTAATTTAAAAACTTGAAACCTATTATGAATATATATGATTCTACTTTTCTAAAACGTTTTATGATATAACGATTTCCATTATTTTAACCTTTTAACAAAATGATTCTTAAATATATTTAGTTTTGGAAAACAAAATTATCATATTTATTTGATTTATTTTCAAACGTACAAAAACATTTTTAGTTTAAAAAGAACTTTATTATTAAAACGTATATAACTTTTATAAATATCTAGAACCACTTTTGACAACTCATTACTTAACCAGTATGATAAAGATAACGATATTTATATTTTATTTTATTAAATATAAATAATGATTTAAATTAATTTTATATATATTTATACGCGTATTATACGTACATAGTTTTATACTTTTACTATACTTTAACTTTACCTTTACTTTACTTTTACTTTACTTTAACTTTAATAATTTACTTTAATAATTCATACTTTAATAATTCACTTTAATAATTCATACTTTAATAATTCACTTTAATAATTCATACTTTAATAATTCACTTTAATAATTCATACTTTAATAATTCACTTTAATAATTCATACTTTAATAATTCACTTTAATAATTCAAAAATCTATTAAAAATAGAATTCAATAGGTTTCATTATTTCATAGAAACTTGAAATATATTTCTCTAAACTCTCTCAATCGACTTACATATATATATTTACTCAGTATTATTTCAAGATATTATTAGTATACATAAAATACTACGACGAGGTCATGAGCGTATTATTTCAAAATGGATTTTTCGAGCGGGATAGAGCTAAGGAAAACATGGGTTATAGCTATGGAGGTGATGGGTATGGTTCATGGGTATGCTTGTGAGGTCAATCTAGTGTTTATCGTCTCTGTTGCGTCTACGTACCTTTCCTGCAATATTGAATCTCAATATTGATACGTGAGTACTCGTAAATTATTTTTACATATTAATAGTGTATCCCTGACTAGTGCTCGAGAATATAGGATTATGCATGCTTGTACTTTTGATATTGCCCTTAGATAGGTTATGTTGAATCCTGAATTTGTTACACTTGCGGTTGAGATAAGGTATAAGATATGCATGTCCTTAGAAGGCTAGCGAAAAATTGAGAACTTTTCATTTAGATATCGAATGGGTTCGATGAACGGATTAGAAGTTATAGTCAATTAAATTTTTATAAAAATGATTATTATTATCGTCGTTATTATCGTCGTTCTAGTTTTATCTTATTATTATCATTATTAATAAAAGGAATTATCATTAAAAATTGTTATTTTTATTATTATTACTATTGTTATCATCGTTAAAGTTATAATTAGTATTATTATTATTATTATTATTATTATTATTATTATTATTATTATTATTATTATTATTATTATTATTATCTTATTATTATTATTATTATTATTATTATTATTATTATTATTATTATTATTATCATTATTAATATATATATATATATATCACTATTTAAAAATGGTTATTGTTATTGTTATTATTATTATTATTATCATTAAAATAGTTATTAGTATTATTAATAATATCATAGTAATTATCATTATTAGTATTATTGTAATTAAAACTAATATTAGTAACACCTAATTCTTTTTAGTATTATTATTATTAGTATTATAAACACAATATAAAAGACGATTAAAAGCTATTAAACGAAACGATTAGGAAATAATGAGTATGAGTATCATGATGAAATTAAAATATTATAAGATATTGATCTAGATAAAATTATCATTCTTATTATTTTTATCATTATTATTATTATTAAAAGTATCGTTAGTATTAAAACTATCATTTTAACAAAAAATATCATTTTAATAGAAATGTCATTGTTATTATAAAATATCATTATTATTATCATTTTAAATAGAATTATTATTTTAAAGTTAATATTAAAAAGTATCATAAATATTAAAGTTATCATAATTAGAATTATCGTTTTATTATAATATCATTATTAGTAAATATAAATATTGATATTTTTAAAAGAATAATAATAATTATTATTGCAAAATAATACAACTTTTACTTATTATTATTATCAATGTTATTTTATCAAATAAATATGTAATACAAATAATATAATTACCTTAATAAAACTTATCATAATATTTTTTTTAAATTAACTTTATAAATTTTATTACTTAAGATATATAAAAGTATATTTTTATATAAAATTTTATTTATTAATAAATGAATTATATTATTTACTCTATTAAATCTTTTAAAAATATTTAAAAATATAAAACGACGATATTTAAACTATATAATAATCATGTATAAATTTTGGAAATCATTTTGAGTCAAATTAACTTTTGTTGATCTTTGCATATTAGTCTCGAGCATTAGGATTGTGGTACACTATGACTTGACCTAATTTGTTAGACAAATATTGACCAGCACATATATATACATAATTAATTTAGGTTCGTGAATCCGAGGCTAACCTTGCACTTGTTCAATGACGTTATATGTATTTTTACTACGAAATACAGTATGGTGAGTTTCATTTGCCTTTTTACCCTTTATATTTTTGGGCTGAGAATACATGCGCAACTTTTATAAATATTTTACGAAATAGACACAAGTAATTAAAACTACATTCTATGGTTGAATTATCGAAATCGAATATGCCCCTTTTTATTAAAGTCTGGTAATCTAAGAATTAGGGAACAGACACCCTAATTGACGCGAATCCTAAAGATAGATCTATTGGGCCTAACAAACCCCATCCAAAGTACCGGATGCTTTAGTACTTCGAAATTTATATCATGTCCGAAGGAGGATCCCGGAATGATGGGGATATTCTTATATGCATATTGTTAATGTCGGTTACCAGGTGTTCGATCCATATGAATGATTATTTTTGTCTCTATGCATGGGACGTATATTTATGAGAACTGGAAATGAAATTCTTGTGGTCTATTAAAATGATGGAAATGAATGATTATGATAAACTAATGAACTCACCAACCTTTTGGATGACACTTTAAAGTATGTTTATTCTCAGGTATAAAAGAAATCTTCCGCTGTGCATTTGCTTGTTTTAAAGATATTACTTGGAGTATTTCATAGCATATTTCGAAGAACGTTGCATTCGAGTCATTGAGTTCATCAAAGATTACTATTAAGTTAATTTATAATTGGATAGTGGATATTATGAAATGGTATGCATGCCTGTCAATTTTCGATGTAAAGAAAGTTTGTGTTTTAAAAACGAATGCAATGTTTGTAATATGTATCATATAGAGGTCAAATACCTCACGATGTAATCAACTATTGTAATCGTTTATAATGTATATGAACGGGTCCTTTCACCATTATTCGCTTGACTTGTAATCGGGAAGAGGAGACAAAAGTATGGAACCCCTGAATATAAAAGAAAATATAAATCTCGACAACAACACATAATCTACAAACCGTATATATCAATACGTATTGCAACGAAAAGACACGGGAAAATTAATAACACTATAACCCCAAGATAATAGTAGAAGTAAATAAAATCCTCCGGTGGTAGATGAAAGAGAAGAATGACAGATATGAAAGTTAAGAGGATATCAAGGATCAGGATGGGATGGAGCATATTAACGAATGCTTTAAAGTATGAATTGAGAAGAAAGAATAGAAGATGTGAGATATAGAAATAAGGAAACGAAGGGGGTGGATTTATAGTGAAATATCCGATAGAGCAATCGAAACAGATTATTGCATTTAATCAAAGAAGATTCCGATTTCCTTAATCGCCGAAGAACCAAATCTTATTACGAAGATTTTCTTTAATTCCCTTGAATTCCGAAAGTCAACCATAACCACGTCATCAATTAAAACGATGTAACACTTACTCATTTCGCTCTCTTGTGATAGCTTCACTTATACTCTGCGTATAATCAAATTGTTTTATCAATATAACTCAATGATGATAAAACTCTATTTATCAACTCATTTTTGTCATAAAAACATTTTTATTGTTAGCCATGACCACCTCACTCAAATTTCGGGACGAAATTTCTTTAACGGGTAGGTACTGTGATGACCCGGGAATTTCCGACCAAATTTAAACTTTAATCTTTATATGTTTCCGACACGATAAGCAAAAATCTGTAATGTTGAGTCTCGAAAGTTTGAAAATCTGTATTCATGTAATCAATTACCCTTTGACTATACTCGACGATTCACGAACAATTGTGTGTAAATAAAAATGTAAATATATATGTATAAACAAATTTTATAGATAAGTAATATTATTTATATTGTAATTAAAGATTCAATAAATGTTATCATGTAACCTATGATATAATTATTAAATATTACATAATTAATAAATTGTAATATTAATGTATTAAATGAAATTACAATTTTAATTATGGATATAATATTAGTAGTATATTCATTATTATTATTAATATTAATATTAGTATTATTAATATTATTAAAATTGTAATACTAAAAAAAATTGATACATGTGAATTATTATTGTTATTAATATCATCATTATTATAACTAATAGTAGAGTTGTAATATTAGTTGTTATGAAACATATTAGTATTATTATTATTAAACATTATTATTAATACTATTAGTAGTTTATTGTTGTTAATATTTGTATTTGTAACTTTTTAACATCATTTTCAATGTTATAATTAATATTACTATGAACATTATCGATAATACTTATTACTATCAGTATTATTATTATTTATTTGTTATTCCTATTAATAAATTATTATTCCTATTATTAATATGATTATTAAATTATTTAGTTATTAATTATTAATTATTAGAACTATTGATATTATTATCCTTATTATAAATGGTATTATTATTATTACTTATATATTTATTATTAGTATTAATACATGTATATAATCAGATACATATACATATACATATACCAAATACAGTACGTAAACATTCAAATACATTTATAGATTTACATTAAAATACAGTATATATATACACTGAAATATAAAGAAATATAAATATGTATATAAATACGTATATACATAAACACATAAAGATAAAAACGTAATCAGTTTTACATCTCCATCAACTGTATTAGATTGGTACCTTCTTTCTCCAAATTGCTTCATATCATTATCAGAAGTACAAATCACGAATTTATTCACAAATGAGGTTGAAATCTGTTAGAAGTCTTTTTCTCCTTTTATTTTTTTTGTATCCTTCTTCCTGTATTATATTCTGTCGACATATTGGTCTATAATCGAGCATCACAAGTTGTTAAGGGAAGATATTCGACTTCTCTTCCTACAAATTACAACCCACCAAGAACACCACCCTCTATTTGGTTCTATCACCGTCACCATGAACTTCACCCTACAAAACCCATTTAAATACTTATTATCCGCTACTGCTTTCGGTTGTGTAAATTACCACAAACGGCTACACTCTTCCACCATGTACAACAAACCACCACCTGAGGACGCCACCTTCTAACGGTCACCTTTTAATCACCACAAAGGCCATACTGTTTCGACATCTACGGATGTAAGTACCTTCTATTTCTGCTTGAATTAAACACCCTCAACACCTTAACAAATCGCCACCACCTTGTCTTCCTATTCTTGTTTCTTTCTTCACAAACCCACTTCATCACCCATTCGACACACCTGCAACACCCATTTAATATCAATGATTAATTAATGTACACGTTATCAAACCATTCAACCACATGAACAACTTCATTGATTTCTTTCTTTCTGCCCTCGTTGAATGTTACAACTACCTTCTCTTCTTTGTTTACAAACCATAACAAAAACAATGAGTGATGATGAAAATAATAATTAAAGATGATGATAGTTTAAAGTTTTAGCGTGTTTCATTTCTTTTTATTCTTGATTGGCCGACATTTTGACAAACAAAGGATCCCACTTGTACAACTTGATAATTTATTTATACGGCTGCTATTATTCCTATTTCCCAGCTTCGGATTCGTTTTACTTCACAAACACTGAACATGTAGTTGGGCCGTGAGGTTTTAATAAGTGGGCCGAAGATCCATATTATGTAATTGGGCCGCGGTTGCTATTTTCCTATCTGGCTATTCGAGATAAATGGCTGTTGTGTGCAGCTGTACCAATGACGTACAATAACATGCAATGAAAACGAGATCGATTGATGTGGTGATGAAGGATGATTGGTTACGAGTTTGAAAAATAATTAAGTGTATGATGGAGGTGACGATTATAAAATGATGAAGGTGATTATAAATACACGATAATGATAATGATCATTATGATATGATTATGTTTAGGATTATGCGTATGATAATAGAAGTGATTAGATAATGATGATGTATACGATTTAGATTTATGGTGGTATGATTTGGTGATAATCGATTGGGTTTTTCTTTTTGGTTTGGACAAGGAGAACAGCCTGTGACTGGCTAAATCAATTTTATGTGCAAGTTATTACAAGAAACAAATGTGCAGATCATTGGTTTGGGTATGTACTTGTTAGAAAGGAGGTCTTGAGTTCGAATCCCTGCTCCTACAGTTATTTTTCCTTTTTCATCGAATAATTGTATCAGACAGGCTAAGTGTTGGGCCGTATATATGTTGTTGGGCTTAATGTGGTTGCACTAATCGGGCTTGAAACATAAAAAGGGTTATAAGTAACTAAATTGAGTCTAAATTGGAAAAAACATGATAGATCAGAGAGTTTAAAGGTGGTGTTGTGGAACGAGAGGTCGCGGGTTCGAGCCCGAACTGTGTCAGTTTGTTTTCTTTTTGGAAGCTTTCCCTTTTAAGGTAGCATTATTATTATTATTATTATTATTATTATTATTATTATTATTATTATTATTATTATTATTATTATTATTATTATTATTATTATTATTATTATTATTATTATTATTATTATTATTATTATTATTATTATTATTATTATTATTATAAGTATTATTAAATTATATTATCATTATTATTATTAACATGATAATCATAATTAGAAGTGTTATTATTATTACAACTACTATTATTATTATTATAAAAGGAAACAACTTTTTGTTTATAATTATCAATACTATTTTATCATATAAATAATAGTTACTTAAAAATATATTTAATACACATAACATAACTATATTAAAATTCTTATTATTTATTCATTTAAAAGTGTATATAAAATAAACATACTTAAATAATTAATAAAACCAATAAATTATTAAATATAACAAGTATATCACCAATAAAAATATGTAAACTTATTCAATTACAATTCTATGTGTTAATAAATATATGAATAATATAGGTTCGTGAATCCGAGGCCAACCCTGCATTGTTAAATATAGTCATATGTATTTTTACTACAAAATACATTCGGTGAGTTCATTTGATCCCTTTTACTCTTTACATTTTTGGGACTGAGAATACATGCGCTGATTTTACAACTGCTTATTTAAATGCTTTTGAAATATATTTTGAACTGCGAATACATGAAATGCTTTTATAAATGTTTGACGAGATAGACACAAGCAAAACATTCCTCGAATGAATTATTATGCAGACAGAAGTTCTGCGGATTATTATTGAATTATGTGGACATGATAATTACCACCATTGAATTATGTGGACATGATAATTGCCACCAGTTGATATGAATGTTATGTATCGAGAGAATGATTTTATACACAGGTTATGTGTATGTTATTTTTGTGCACAAGATATGTGTACGGTTACTAAGATTTATGAAAAATGGTTGCGTACATGAGAATGGTGTACTGTATTTAAAAGATATCGCATGTGCATTACAGGTGGGTGTAGGATTCGGGCCCATTTGTACCATGCAGCATTTAAATTTTGTGGTCTATCAAAATGATGAATTTTATTGTTTTAAGATAAACCTATGAACTCACCAACCTTTTGGTTGACACTTGAAAGCATGTTTATTCTCAGGTATGAAAGAAATCTTCCGCTGTGCATTTGCTCATTTTAAGGACATTACTTGGAATCGATCATCGCTCTGGAATCAAATGTTGATGACTTCGTCCAGATGGATTAGGATGGGGGGAAGATTGTAACATCCGTGTAATAAAACTTATATAGTTCATTTAATATCATAAAAATAATATAATAGGTATTATTAATGTAATTATATTATACGTAGTAAAATATCTTTGTATCACATATTTATTTGATAAAATAATATTGATAATAATAATAATAAGTAAAAGTTGTATTATTTTGTAATAATTATTATTATTCTACTAATAAAAATAACAATAATTATATTTTCTAAAAATGATAAAATGATAATTTTTATTAACAATAGTACTAAAATGATAATAATAATGATGTTTCATATTAACAATGATATTTTTATTAAAAATAATAATTTTAGTAAAAATGATAGTTTTAATATTAATAATACTTTTAATAATAATAATAGTAAAATAATGAAAATGATATTTTTCCTTTAAATCAATATCTTAATTTCATCATGATACTCATACTCATTATTTCCTAATCGCTTCGTTTA
The DNA here is from genome assembly GCF_046630445.1 of Rutidosis leptorrhynchoides. Classification (NCBI taxonomy): domain Eukaryota; kingdom Viridiplantae; phylum Streptophyta; class Magnoliopsida; order Asterales; family Asteraceae; genus Rutidosis; species Rutidosis leptorrhynchoides. Next base: position 147,445,249 of record NC_092335.1, on the reverse strand, counting down.
ATAGCTTTTAGTCGTCTTTTATATCGCGTTCATATTAATAATAATAGTAATCATAATAATTAGATGTTACTAATATTAGTTTTAATTATAATAATACTAATAATAATAATATTAATGATAATACTAATAACTATTTGAATGATAATAATAATAATAATAATAATACTAATTATAACCTTAACGATAATAACGATAGTAATAATAATAAAAATAACAATAATATCTTTTATTAATAACGACAATGATAATAATAATAATAATAATAATAATAATAATAATAATAATAATAATAATAATTAGATTATAACGACAATAATAACGATGATAATAATAATCATTTTTAATAATAATACAAAAATTCAATTGACTATAACTTCTAAACCGTTCATCGAAACCATTCGATATCTAAATGAAAAGTTCTCTATTTTTTGCTAATTTTCCAACGACATGCATATCATATACCTTATCTTAATAGCATATGTATTTAATTTAAGATTTGACATAACCTATCTAATGACAATAACGAACGTATAAGCATGCATAATCCAATATACTCGAGCACTAGTCAGGGATACACTAATAATATATAAAAGTTAAGTTATGAGTGCTCACGTATCAATATTGAGATTCAATATTGTAGGAAAAGTACGTAGATGCAACGGAGATGATAAACACTAGTTTGACTCACGAGCAATACTTCCGAACCATACCCATAACCTCCATAGATATAACCCATAATTTTCTTAGCTCTATCCCGCTCGAAAAACAATTTTGAAATCACTCGGACAGCACTCCGTCGTAACATTTTATGTATACTAATAATATCTTGAAATAATACGGAGTAAATATATATATGTATATCGATTGAGAAAGTTTAGAGAAAAATATTTTCAAGTTTCTATGAAATAATGAAACCTATTGAATTCTATTTATAATAGATTTTTGAATTATTAAAGTGAATTATTAAAGTATGAATTATTAAAGTGAATTATTAAAGTTAAAGTAAAGTAAAAATAAAGTAAAGGTAAAGTTTAAGTATAGTAAAAGTATAAAATTATGTACGTATAATACGCGTATAAATATATATAATATTAATTTAAATCGTTATATATATTTAATAAAATAAAATATAAATATCTTTATCTTTATCATACTGGTTAAGTAATAAGTTATCAAAAGTGGTTCTAGATATTTATAAAAGTTATATATGTTTTAATAATAAAGTTCTTTTTAAACTGAAAACATTTTTGTACGTTTGAAACTAAATCAAATAAATATGATAATTTTGTTTTCCAAAACTAAATATATTTAAGAATCATTTTGTTTAAAGGTTAAAATAATGGAAATCGTTATATTATAAAACGTTTTAGAAAAGTAGCATCATATATATTCATAATAGGTTTCAAGTTTTTTTTAAATTACAGTCTGTTGGTGAAGCATGGGATAAAGTTCAAAGGTTAAATAAACGTATGAAATCATCTTAATGAAAAATGTCGAGTTACTTAACTTGTTGATATCCAATATCTAAGTTATTTACACTCCACGTTCTTACTTATAAATCACTTTACCATTTTCCGAATGTTGTCAAAAAGAATAGATTTCTTAAATCACAGTGGACCTCATAACATAGACCCGTAATCATATCACAATGTATCTGATAAATCAATCATTTGATATTATATTCTAATTCCATCGATAAACATATTGAAACAAATACGTTCATGTACAGTATTATACGTTTAATACTTTATTAATACTCTCAAGTTATAATATACATATACATATATATATATATATACATATTTATTTATATATAACTATTCGTGAATCGTCGGAATTTGGTCGAGGTTATAATGAATTTATGAACACAATTTAAAATTCTTGAGATGTAACTTAACAAACTTTGCTTATCGTGTCGGAATAATATAAAGATAAAGTTTAAATTTTGTTGGAAATTTCCGGGTTGTCACACTGTCCTGGTGGAGAAATGCACCGGCATGTATACCCCTCCAATACAAAGTGAATCTTAGCTGTGATCTCACGTGACATCTAGTGGGAATTGCCCGATCCGCAACTAAGTTTCTTCGCTCAGCAATAGCACTTTCTGTTTCACTTTGTGACAATCTTCTTGATGCCCTGTTTGCCATGAGGGTTAACTGAAATACAATACACTTATCAAGACAAAAATCAGATTAGAAAACATTTGTTAAAGACCGTCTGGTATTCATAACCGTACGGTTACTCAGAGCAACCGTCTGGTTGCATAGAGTAGCATATGCAGATGAGAGTTCAATCGTGCGGTTACAACCTGCAACCGTACGGATGCATTCACCGAAACAGAGGTGGTTTTTATAGCCCATAACTAAAGAATATGACTATGAACATTCAGACATTAGTTTAAAAACCAACCTATCTATCCTAAGAAACATGATGATTAACACTATAAGGTCAAATACCTGAACCTATATGTAACATCACAAGATAAACTAACTCTAAACAAACAACTAAAACATGATGAGTAAAAGAGTCTCAACATTACCTTGATCTTGAAGCAAAGATCAAAACAGCACGTTTAGTAAATAAAAATAATCCCAAAAGAGACCTGCTATTGCACTATGAAGATAATGTGTGAAATGAATATGCACCACAAGATGTAAAAGCAGATCAATCTCCTGTTCACCCTTTTTGAAAATTACGCCCATTTTGCAACCGTGCGGTTGCAGGGTTGCAACCGGCCAATAAAGATGTAACCGTGCGGATGCGGTTTGTATCCGTGTGGTTGTATATTAGAGTCACTAACCCTTTAAAATTACCAATCCATGCGGTTATATGTTGTAACCGTGCGGTTGCACATTTCAACCGTCCGGATGCAAACATAAATTCAAACAAAAAACAAAATTTTAAATTTAAGTCCCTTCCGTTCTAGCCATCGATTCACATTTCAAATAATGATTTGGCCAAACTCGAATCAACTAATCATGCTAGAACTCTCTAAATAAACAAACATATTCAAGATCCCGTTTCAAGTCAAATTAAGTCAAATAACCTAATATCCGACCTATTCAAGTTTTAATGGATCTATCTCATACGCTCACTCTCCCTGGTCCACACATACAGAGTTTATGAAATAACCACCAACTGTCATGCAATCATGAACAATATTAACATGCATATAGAAGAAACTATACAACATTCTAAAATCTTTTTAGCTTTTTCATATTATCATACATAGAAACAGAAATAAATGCGGACCTAAAACATCATGGCTGTACGAAATGCTTAAAACTACCAGCATGGAAAATTATACAAGCATGAAAATGATGACTAAACTAGACATGAATTGATCTACTTAATAAGCGTCTAAAGAAGCATTAAAACATATTTTTGCGAGAAGGTGACCTTGTCAGATTTTTCTTGAGATCAGAACCGAACTATCTTATGCAGTTTTGACATCGTTAAATCCTTCGAACTGATTAGTTCTGATCCTGTACCTACATTCTTACTCTCTGAAAATCAATAAACTTATTCGATTTTCCTTCCGGACTTTTTGATGATCACGCTAGCGTTTAATTACTTGAACACATTTCTATGTCTACTTAAATCTTGGACTCAGTCCTCATTTGAGATCGCACAAATATATTAGGTAGTCAATTGAGCACAAATCTATTGAAGCTGTCCGCTATCACTTCGATGTACTTTCGATTTAATCGAATAGGAAGCATCTCACGATGTTTCTAACAACCCTGTCAGCCACGAGCTTCTACCTTTGACTCATACCTTTCGCTTTGGAGAGCTTTGCTTATCACAATTTTATTGCATACTCCGAACGAACTCAAATACCGGTTGCTATAAACCCCATGCTTGAGCGAAAAGCTAATTTTGATGGAATAAAAAGATATTTGGAGTGATGGAATTCTAAGTCAGCATATCCTCCAGAAGATATCCCCAGCTTTAATGACCCGTCAAAGTACACTTGACGACCATCGTTATCTTGGTCCCACAGCTTGATCATAACTCTATATGAATTTAATAAATAACCTTGCATTCTTTATTTAAAAATGATTTCCTATAAAGGAAACCTATCAAAATATGTAAGTTTAGAAAAACCATACATTATTACTTAACCAAAAGTTAACCAAAACAAAGTCAACAGCATCCTCTATTAAATGTATCAAAATAGAATGCAAGTTATTGTTTTACAAAAGCTGCCATCATAAATATGCAGACTCTCTAAGCACAGCGGAAGCAATCAATCATGAACCTGAGAATAAAACCTGCGAGTAACTGTCAACAAAAATGTTGAGTGAATTATAGGTTTAATATTGCAAACAATATTTAATTTAAACCGTAAAAATTTATGTTTGAAAACATAAAAACTCCTTTTTGGACCACAAAATTATATGCTAGAAAACATATAAAAACATTATTCCATTTTCCGTGAGCCACCTGGTAACCACTTAACCATTTATTTACCCTTACCAAACACAAGTGTATCTACAACAAAATACGAAGTACTAAACATTCCGATTATAAACTGCTAGCGCGACTAGCTCGAAATGGGGTTGTCAAACCCGATAGATCTATCTGTAGGATTCGCGTTCACTAGTAGAAACCAGTGATTACAGTTACCAGACTAGGGAATATTTTTGTTCAACTCACAATGAATAATTTAAACCAACATCCACTTGTGTCCAAAATATAAAATAAATTGCATGTATTCTCATCCCAAAAGATTTAAAATAGAAAATGGGACTATAACTCACCTTAATAGCAAACGAAGTAACCACACAAATATGCGAACAGTAAATGAAGTAAAGTGATCAGGAATGATCACAACGCCGACCTATAAATAAAGAAGGTCGATATAAATAACTAACTTAGGTCAAGTCTTAGTATGATAACTATTGTACATGTTGCAAGTAGTCATAGAACAATACTCAACATGCATCGGTTTGATCGGAACAGCGTACGGACACACACTTTCTATTTTTAGAAAGTTTTTATTTTTAGCAGGTTTCTATTTTTGAAAAGTTTCTATTTTTGGAAAGTTTCTATTTTTGGAAAGTTTCTATTTTTGGAAAGTTTCTATTTTTGGAAAGTTTCTATTTTTGAAAAGTTTCCAAATTTAGAAAGTTTATATTTTAGAAACTTTTAAGTTAGGAAAGTTTCCTTATTTAGAAAGTCAACTGAAAGTCAACTCAAAAGTCAACCTTGGTCAAACATAGTCAACGTTAATTTTAAAAGTGAAAGTTGTAATAATAATGTAAGTTATAATGTTTATTAAAGTTAAATATGTCTAATTATGTCATAACATAAGTTTAATTAAATTAAAATGAATTATTAAAGTTATTATAAGTTTAAATGATATAATTAATATAACATAAGTATTTAATTAATTAATTAAATATTAGTCATAATATAAGTATTATTAATTAATAATAAATTTTAAATCATATCATAAGTATTATTAATTAATAATGAATTATTAATCATATCATAAGTTTCTAATTATAATTATTAAATCATAAGTATTTAATAATTAAATTATAATTAAATAATAACTAAGCCTTATAATAATTAAATAATTAATTAATATTTATTATAAGTCTTATAATAATAATAATCTTATAATATAAGTTTAATACTTATCATAAGTATTTTCCATTAATAATAAAAGTATTATTAATCATAAGTTTAATTAAAATGTTAATTAAATCATAAGTAATAATTAAATGATATAATAAATATATATCATAAGTCTTAAATTATAATAATTACTTTTTATATAATAAGTAATTAAATGATAATGAAATTCATTATTTATATCATAAGTTTAATAATTAATCACAAGTTTTAAATCAAAAGTTCATCGGGTCGTATCTTGAGCCCCAGGTGTCGGTTTTCGGCGAGCCTTACATATATCTCCGCCTAATCAAACCACCCGACACTTCGGTACACTCAAGAACACACCAAGAACAGCCCACAAGTCGTGGTGATCAGCCAAGACATCACTTGAAACTTTAATTTAATCAAAATCGTGTTTTAGACGCAACGGGTGATTCGTGGCTCGGATTTAGATGACCCGAACATGAAAGTTCGTCCCATCATTGATCCTAACACACTAACACACCCTAAAGTCACCAAATATGGTCACAAAGTCGGACCAAACCTGGTTCATACCAATATCACATTTCAATCTTAACAAAATACCACTTTGATCATATCTAGGGCTCCGGGAATCGAAACGACATGAATCCGGAGTCTAAAATTAATGTCTTGATGAGATGAACTCATATAGATACTTTATTTTAATTTTTATAACAGTCACAATATCAGAAATACACGAAATATCTGCTGTCCCAATTTTATCAAACCGAAAACATGTGTTTATGAGTAATTCTATGCATACAAACACCATTACAACAACAAGTAATCATCATACTATTAAAATATAATCAAAATACAGAAAAATAAAGAAAAATTGAAAAGCTAGGGTTAGGGTTTATACCCTAATCAAGAATTGATTTATATGAACGCGTAGAGAAGAACGGGAGCAATTCGATTATGTAAAAAGCCCTATGATCCAAGCTTGATTTGATGATGAATGATGGTGATGTTGGTGCTGTAGGTGACGGCCAAAGAAGCAAGGAGGAGGAGAAAAAAAATAAAATGGTTGCTAGGTTAGAATGAGATGGATTTTGTGGTTTTGATCAAAATAATCACAAGTTACAAGGAATGGCAAAACCAACCCCTCCCTTGGGGGGTCTGGATGAAAATGGTATGGGGTCGGCCCCATATGGCCCAAATTTGATAAATGAAGGAAGTCTTGTGGCCCAAATGCCTGAACGAAGCCCGAAACGCGAAAACACGACTACGCGATTGAAAATTCGGAGAGATAACAAATACGCGACGAAAAATATATATATATATATGCTATATATAATCATATGAAATTAAAATATCATATTTAAAATAATTAGGATTTAAAAATCCCAAAAGCTCGACCGTTGGTTTGAAAACCGAAAAGATTCGCCGAATAGAAATCCGCGACACGTAGAAACGTACGATTTAGAATATGAATACAAATATTCATTTAACACATAATAATTAATACATTATTACAAAAATAATAATATAGGTCATAGAAATGATGTGGCACGAATAACAGTTAACGGCCGTTAAATAATTAACGGTAAAAGATAACGGAAAAAGTAGGGTCGTTACAGTACCTTCCCGTTACGGAAATTTCGTCCCGAAATTTAAGCAGGTGCAGGGGTTTCCTCGTCATTTGGGAAAAAATGCGGGTAGTTCTGCCTCATCTGACCTTCACGCTCCCAAGTGAACTAGGGATCGCGTCTGGCGTTCCATCTAACTCGAACAATAGGAATTCTACTCTGCTTAAGAGTCTTAACCTCTCGATCCATAATTTCAACAGGTTCCTCAATAAAATATAGTTGCTTATCAACACGAAGTTCCTCCAGAGGAATAGTCTTATCGGCCTCGGCCAAACACTTCTTTAAATTCGATACATGAAAAATGTCATGAACAGCACTAAGTTCTTGTGGCAATTTCAAACGATAAGCCACGGGTCCAACTCTCTCAATAATCTCAAACGGTCCAACAAAACGAGGATTCAACTTTCCTCTCTTACCAAATTGTACCACACCCTTCCAGAGTGATACCTTTAACATGACAAGATCACCAACTTGAAATTCTAAATTTTTTCTTCTAACCTCGGCATAACTCTTTTGCCAACTCCTGGCGATTCTTAACCTTCCTTTGATCTATACGATCTTCTCGGTAGTCTCATGAATAATTTCTGGACCTGTGAGTTGAGCATCCCCAACCTCATTCCAACAGATAGGAGACCTACACTTTCTACCATACAGAGCATCAAACGGTGCGGCTTTAATACATGTATGATAACTGTTGTTATAAAAAAATTCAGCTAGCGGCAATTATCTATCCCACCCATTACCAAAATCAATAAGACACGCTCGTAACATGTCTTCTAACGTTTGAATGGTCCTTTCACTCTAACCATCTGACTGTGGATGATAAGCGGCACTCATATCCAAACTTTGTTCTCAAAGCTTCCTGTAAGGATTGCCAAAACCTCTATGTAAATCGACTATCTCGGTCTGGAATAGTATATACCAGAACACCATGTCTCGAAACAATTCCCTTCAAATACAACGAGTAAGCTTCTCCATCGAATCTGTTTCCTTAATCGGAAAGAAATGAGCTAACTTTATGAGTCGGTCAACAATAATCCAAATGGTATCATAACCACCCACAGCTCTCGGTAGTTTCGTAATAAACTCTGTAGTAATACCTTCCCACTTCCACTCGGGAATTTCAGGTTGCACCAAAAGTCCTGACGGTTCTGATGTTCAGCTTTAACCTTAGCACAGGTCAAACACTTAGCCACATACATAGCCACATCAGCCTTCAAATGAGGCCGCCAATACAACTCCTTAAGATCATGATACATCTTTCCTGAACCAGGAATGAATAGAGTACCTAGACTTATGAGGCTCATCTAAAACAAGTTGTCACAGATCACCAAACTTTGGAACCCAAAGGCGTCCCGTAAAATATCGAGTACCATTGGTTCGTACCTCTAACTATTTACTCAAGCCTCGGACCTTCCCGTTACAAAATTCTCCTCCTTCAAGGCTTCTTGTTGTGCCTCAAGCATCTGCCTTGCGAGGTTTGTTCAAACGGTCATATTTAAGGCCCTAAACCTATGAGGTTCAGTCCTCTCTTTAAGACTTAACGTATCGGCTACAACATTAGCCTTCCCCGGATGATATAAAAGTTCACAATCATAATCATTCAACGTCTCAGTCCATCTTCGTTGCCTCATACTCAACTGTTTCTGATCAAGGATATGTTCAAGACTTTTGTGATCGGTGTACACCGTACTTTTGACCCCATAAAGATACTGTCTCCAAATCTTAAGCGCAAACACAACAGCTCCCAATTCTAAATCATGGGTTGTATAATTCTGTTCATGGATCTTTAACTGACATGACGCGTATGAAATAACTTTATTTCACTGCATCAAAACACAGCCAAAGCCCTGACACGATGCATCACAATAAACAACAAAATCATCATTACCCTCAGGTAGTGACAATATCGGAGAGGTAGTCAACTTCTTCTTCAAAATCTGAAAAGCATTCTCTTGTTCATCCTTCCACTCATACTTCTTCCCCTTGTGCATTAAAGCAGTCAGAGGTTTCGCTATACGAGAGAAATCTTGAATGAACCTTCTATAGTAACCTGCCAACCCTAGAAACTGACGAATCTGAGTAGGAGTTTTACGAATTTTCCACCTTTCAATCGCCTTAATTTTAGCAGGATCAACTTGTATTCCATGTTCACTAACAATATGTCCAAGGAATTGAACTTCTCTTAACTAGAAAGCACGCTTAGAGAACTTAGCGTACAACTCTTCTTTTCTCAATAAATCAAGCACTAACTTCAAATGTTCTTCGTGCTCTTCATCATTCTTAGAATAAATAAGGATGTCGTCGATGAAAACAATAACAAATTTGTCCAGATAGGGTCTACACATACGGTTCATGAGGTCCATGAACACAGCAGATGCATTTGTCAATCTGAACGGCATAATAAGGAATTCAAAGTGACCATAACGGGTGCGAAAAGCAGTTTTCGGAACATCAGATTCTTTAACACGCAACTGATGATAGCCGGAACGAAGATCGATCTTAGAATAAATAGACGAACCTTGAAGCTGATCGAATAGATCATCGATTCTCGGAAGAGGGTAACAGTTTTTAATAGTAAGCTTGTTCAATTCACAATAATCAATACACCATCGGAACGATCCACTCTTCTTCTTAACAAACAAAACAGAAGCTCCCCAAGGGGACGAACTGGGATGAAAGAAATATAGTTGCAACAATGAAGGAAGAAATATATGGAGTAGTCACATAAGTGGCATAGATATTTAAGGCAATTCTCTCAAAGGAGATAACGAGGATCATGGATTTCAAAGTAAATTTTCATTACATTTCCGAAAGGAAGACGTACGAAAGGTTTGATATTTCAACGAGAGTGAACTCCCTTGCTCAATGAGCGAGGAAATCTAGGATTCATCCATATTCTTAAATTTATGTGCGGATGAAAAGAACGCGAATCATGGGTTATAAAGAATGGCCGACTCCAGGTGGGATGAATTTCCAAAAATAATTTCGTGCACCTCAAAGTATTGAATCCTAGGATTGATGTTTATGAGGGTCTTGCAGTTGACAGCGAATATTGAGAGTAGAAACTCCTCAAACGGTCTAGTGTAATATATATCCATGATACCCACTATAACAACAGTTGGGGTAGAAACCCACCTAGCGCCTTTTCTATAATAGGGTGACCACCGAGCGTATCCCAGAAAATTGATTTATCGGTCCGTGTTTCGGCCATGTCCAACCATAAGAGGGAAAATTTTATGAGCGCAAAGACTTTCCAACAAATTTTATAAAACCGGCATCCAAAGTGGCGTAAGAGTTTCTATCAATGAACTTAATGGTAAGTTTCATCCTTAAACCTATGATGAGAAGAACTGTGATCCAGACACTCTGTAGGGTAATGCGAAAAGTTGATAAAATTAATCAAAGGAGTTTTAAAAAAACTTTAAACGTTTGATGTGACAACATATACGGAATGAAGTTCTTAGTAATTTAGAAGTATGTACAATGTGTACCATTTTATATAAAATAATCTGACTTAATTAAACAACTCAATAAAGGTGTGGTTTTAAAATAATTTTGAAGGTATAATTTAGTATGTACTAATCAAAATAGGTTAAGGTAAACTTATTCATTTGAATCTATACGTACATATACGATTTTATAAATTGTATACATGACAAAATATTTCATTACTTCTATTCGCCCATAAATCCGTGAGAACCACCCAATTAAACAAATGTGTAAAACTCCCGATGATAAATAGAGTATCTGTATTTCAGAGGTTACAAGTTGAAGTAAGATCGTCAAAGATCGAGTAAATGACTTGAATCGTCGTGCGACATTTGACCAAAAAATGTCACGAGGTCATGAAAACCAATGAGTTAAATGTTGTTTTGACTGTTATCAGGACAGAAGTCCTTGGGCCAAAACTGTTCCCGAGCGAAGTTGTTGCTAACAAGCAAGTTATGAAGGATAGGGCATGAGATAGATAATCTGGTTAAAACGAGCTCCTCGCATATCAACAAATAAGATAATGAATATTTTGCCTACCCATGTAATACATCGGAATTTCTGAATGAGTGGTGTAAAAATTTTTCTTTGACTCGCTTTCTATTCCTCATGTCAAAATATTGGGACTTCTTTATGAATTAACGTAATATAATCACATTGGCCTGACGCCATTATATTTCATTAATTCATAGTTCCATTCCAATAGCACTACATATGGTCAGGACACGCGATCAACCTCGAATTTCCACACAAATTCTCTAAAATAATTTCTTAAACAATGTGCTAAGGATAGCATAAGAGACAAAAACATCGAAAGTAATGAATAGGAGTAACGATGACATAAAAATGTCTTCAAAGTACCAAGAATCTATAAAAGTCAAGAATGACGTTTTCCGGTTCAAAAACCAAAGCACATAGGCACGTAATATAACAAGAATGTTATATACGTAAACATAATAGCTGACATTGAAATGCCGAGCATTTAGAAGTCAAGAATGACATCTCGTTTAATATAATTCAAACGTTATATACATAACCATAATAGATGACATAGAAATGTCGAGAATTTCAGAAGTCAAGAATGACATCCCTCGGTTTCACTACCCGAGGTGTTCTTATAAGGATAAGTTCACATGAGTCGAAGAATACGTTTAAATCGGAATGGGAGTTCCTCCCAGATTCAGAACATAATAGAGATGTATGTATGATAACAATATACATACCAATACGATACAAATAATCACATATAATAATATTTTATAGGCCGGGTTGTAGACTAGACTCACTAATGCACCCTATTGACTTGGGTAACGACATCAATGCAGCCTAATTCCCTACAACCAGAGCTCTGATACCAACTTTAACGACCCGTCAAAGTACACTTGACGACCATCATTATCTTGGTCCCACAGCTTGATCATAACTCTATATGAATTTAATAAATAACCTTGCATTCTTTATTTAAAAATGATTTCCTATAAAGGAAACCTATCAAAATATGTAAGTTTTGAAAAACCATACATTATTACTTAACCAAAAGTTGACCAAAACAAAGTCAACAGCATCCCCTATTAAATGTATCAAAATAGAATGCAAGTTATTATTTAAAAAAAGCTGCCATCATAAATATGCAGACTCTCTAAGCACAGCGGAAGCAATCAATCATGAACCTGAGAATAAAACATGCGAGTAACTGTCAACAAAAATGTTGAGTGAATTATAGGTTTAATATTGCAAACAATATTTAATTTAAACCGTAAAAATTTATGTTTGAAAACATAAAAACTCCTTTTTGGACCACAAAATTATATGCTAGAAAACATATAAAAACATTATTCCATTTTCCGTGAGCCACCTGGTAACCACTTAACCATTTATTTACCCTTGCCAAACACAATAAATAATATACACCGAACAAGTGTATCTACAACAAAATACGAAGTACTAAACATTCCGATTATAAATTGCTAGCGCGACTAGCTCGAAATGGGGTTGTCAAACCCGATAGATCTATCCGTAGGATTCGCGTTCACTAGTAGAAACCAGTGATTACAGTTACCAGACTAGGGAATATTTTTGTTCAACTCACAATGAATAATTTAAACCAACTTCCACTTGTGTCCAAAATATAAAATAAATTGCATGTATTCTCATCCCAAAAGATTTAAAATAGAAAATGGGACTATAACTCACCTTAATAGCAAACGAAGTAACCACACAAATATGCGAACAGCAAATGAAGTAAAGTGATCAGGAATGATCACAACGCCGACCTATAAATAAAGAAGGTCGTATAAATAACTAACTTAGGTCAAGTCTTAGTATGATAGCTATTGTACATGTTGCAAGTAGTCATAGAACAATACTCAACATGCATCGGTTTAATCGGAACAGCGTACGGATACATACTTTCCATTTTTAGAAAGTCTCTATTTTTAGCAGGTTTCCATTTTTGAAAAGTTTCTATTTTTGGAAAGTTTCTATTTTTGGAAACTTTCTATTTTTGGAAAGTTTCTATTTTTGGAAAGTTTCTATTTTTGAAAAGTTTCTATTTTTGGAAAGTTTCCAAATTTAGAAAGTTTCTATTTTAGAAAGTGTTAAGTTAGGAAAGTTTCCTTATTTAGAAAGTCAACGAAAGTCAACTGAAAGTCAAAGTCAACTGAAAGTCAACTCAAAAAGTCAACCTTGGTCAAACATAGTCAACGTTAATTTTAAAAGTGAAAGTTGTAATAATAATGTAAGTTATAATGTTTATTAAAGTTAAATATGTCTAATTATGTCATAACATAAGTTTAATTAAATTAAAATGAATTATTAAAGTAATTATAAGTTTAAATGATATAATTAATATAATATAAGTATTTAATTAATTAATTAAATATTAGTCATAATATAAGTATTATTAATTAATAATAAATTTTAAATCATATCATAAGTATTATTAATTAATAATGAATTATTAATCATATCATAAGTTTCTAATTATAATTATTAAATTATAAGTATTTAATAATTAAATTATAATTAAATAATAACTAAGCCTTATAATAATAATAATAATCTTATAATATAAGTTTAATACTTATCATAAGTATTTTCCATTGATAATAAAAGTATTATTAATCATAAGTTTAATTAAAATGTTAATTAAATCATAAGTAATAATTAAATGATATAATAAATATATATCATAAGTCTTAAATTATAATAATTACTTTTTATATCATAAGTAATTAAATGATAATGAAATTCATTATTTATATCATAAGTTTAATAATTAATCACAAGTTTTAAATCAAAAGTTCATCGGGTCGTATCTTGAGCCCCAGGTGTCGGTTTTCGGCGAGCCTTACATATATCTCCGCCTAATCAAACCACCCGACACTTCGGTACACTCAAGAACACACCAAGAACAGCCCGCAAGTCGTGGTGATCAGCGAAGACATCACTTGAAACTTTAATTCAATCAAAATCGTGTTTTAGACGCAACGGGTGATTCGTGGCTCGGATTTAGATGACCCGAACATGAAAGTTCGTCCCATCATTGATCCTAACACACTAACACACCCTAAAGTCACCAAATATGGTCACAAAGTCGGACCAAACCTGGTTCATACCAATATCACATTTCAATCTTAACAAAATACCACTTTGATCATATCTAGGGCTCCGGGAATCGAAACGACATGAATCCGGAGTCTAAAATTAATGTCTTGATGAGATGAACTCATCTAGATACTTTATTTTAACTTTTATAACAGTCACAATATCAGAAATACACGAAATAGATGCTGTCCCAATTTTATCAAACCGAAAACATGTGTTTATGAGTAATTCTATGCATACAAACACCATTACAACAACAAGTAATCATCATACTATTAAAATTTAATCAAAATATAGAAAAATAAAGAAAAATTGAAAAGCTAGGGTTAGGGTTTATACCCTAATCAAGAATTGATTTATATGAATGTGTAGAGAAGAACGGGAGCAATTCGATTATGTAAAAAGCCCTATGATCCAAGCTTGATTTGATGATGAATGATCGTGATGTTGGTGCTGTAGGTGACGGCCAAAGAAGCAAGGAGGAGGAGAAAAAAAATAAAATGGTTGCTAGGTTAGAATGAGATGGATTTTGTGGTTTTGATCAAAATAATCACAAGTTACAAGGAATGGCAAAACCAACCCCTCCCTTGGGAGGTCTGGATGAAAATGGTATGGGGTGGGCCCTATATGGCCCAAATTTGATAAATGAAGGAAGTCTTGTGGCCCAAATGCCTGAACGAAGCCCGAAACGCGAAAACACGACTACGCGATTGAAAATTCTGAGAGATAACAAATACGCGACGAAAAATATATATATATATATATATATATATATATATATATATATATATATATATATATATATATATATATATATATATATATGCTATATATAATCATATGAAATTGAAATATCATATTTAAAATAATTAGGATTTAAAAATCCCAAAAGCTCGACCATTGGTTTGAAAATCGAAAAGATTCGCCGAATAGAAATCCGCGACACGTAGAAACGTACGATTTAGAATATGAATACAAATATTCATTTAACACATAATAATTAATACATTATTACAAAAATAATAATATAGGTCAAAGAAATGATGTGGCACGAATAACAGTTAACGGTCGTTAAATAATTAACGGTAAAAGATAACGGAAAAAGTAGGGTCGTTACACCAGCTATCTGGATCAATCAGCACAACGCATATCACAGACAATAGAAGCACCGTCTTGCCAGATAATTACTTTGAGAATCAATAATTTGAGTTTTCTAAATCTGAATAAATATGACACTTCTCCCCCTCAGATATAGATAACTTAAATCAATATAGCTCAGCACATACTGTGTTCAACTGTTTCTTATGTGATGCATCATCTTTATTGAGATCTTAACATCATATATACATGATCTTCTTTTTTTTTTTGATTTTCTGATGTTGCATTTTCGCTATAGCTGACATAAATAAGCTATAAATAGATGATGATGCATCATTTCTATATTATGATAGATGAATCACACTGCAGATCTAATCCTTGAAGTTGAAGTAGCATTCTCAACCCAAAAAATGTCTTTGATACAGAATTGCACTTCTCAATCCTTCAAACCGAGAGTACCCCCCCTCTGAATACCTGAATGACCTACTGAAGAGTTTTGGCCCGAGCAATAAAGGTGAATAGATACAAGTATACATTCTAATAGAGTAAACTCAACTTGTTGACTTACTTGGCAGTCCTTCACTAGAGTACAAATCATAGTAGGGGAGACCTCAACCGTCTGTCGAGTTCCTGAACGATCATTTCTTAGTACATTTTCAGTGATAGTTAAGTGACTACCGTCAACCGCTTTAGACCTTTCCATGAATTCCTTGTCAAGATTATTTACTTGATGTTTGTGTGATCATCTCATTCCAAAATTTGATCATCAAAATTTATCAAAATTCATCAACTAATCATGCATTACATACGTTGTGCGCAAAACGATAAACATGCAAGTTGAGTAATACAATCATCTCCCATTTTCACAAAGGACCTACTCATTTTCGAATTTTCTAACTTTTTATGGGTTTTTCAACTTTATATTGTTTTTTAATTTTCGAGTGTTCCCATTTTCTCAACTAATCTATGAAACAAACAAATATTTTTAGGCGTTTCACTTTAAATATGCAGAACATTAAATGATATAGAGATTAACATGCAGAACTAAGTGACATGCAAAAATGATGCATCATGCATATATACAAATGAAACAGATTTGTTGGTTACTTCAATAACTCCTTATCGGACACAACATCTGCCCGCTCTCTCACACCCAAAACATTTAGTAAGAATAGGAAACACGGTTGATCAAAAGCTTTAGTGCACAAGTCAGCACGCTGGGTCTGTGTACCTATCTGAAGGACATCTATTAATCGCTTTTCATAACAGTCCCTAATGAAATGATACTTGATCCCTATGTGTTTGGTCTTAGAATGATTAACAGGATTCTTAGTTACAGCAATAGCAGCAGTATTATCACATAGATAGGAGTGTTAAAAATATACAAACCATAATCTCGCAGCTATTGTTGAATCCAGACAACCTGAGATGCACAGCTTGTTGCAGCAATATACTCAGCTTCACACGTGGATTGAGCAACAGCGGTTTGTTTCTTACACTGCCAACTCACTAGCCTGCTACCCAGAAACTGACAGCCTCCAGAGGTAGATTTGAAATCTATTTTGCATCCTCCATAGTCTGAGTCACTGTATGCTATCAACTCAAATCCGTCCTTCCGTGGATACCATAAGCCCAAACTCGGAGTCCCCTTGAGATACCGCATGATCTTCTTAGCAGCGAGCATATGATTCACATTTGGTTGTGCTTGATAACGAGCACACAAGCATGTTGCAAACATGATATCCAGTTGAGATGCTGTAAGATACATTAAGGAACCAATAATAGCCCTGTAAAGAGTTGGATTGACCTTTGCCCCTGTATTTTCTGGTGTAATCCCGTGATTCACCGATAAAGGATTCTTGGCAACTCGTTCATTTTCCATCTTGAATGGCTCAGTAGGCTGACATACTTCGATTGATGTAGAAAGATGCCTTTTTCTGTTTGATCAACCTGCAACCCTAAAAAGAAATTAATGGCCCCCAGTGAACTCATCTTGAATCGTTTCTGCATAACTTCTTTAAACTCATCAACCATTTTCTGATCGGTAGATCCAAAGATGATGTCGTCCACATAAACCTGTACCAGCATGATATCGTCGCCTCTTTCTTTGATAAACAGAGTCTGATCGATGAATCCCTTTCTGAAACCATTTTCTATCATATAGTTTGATAGAGTCGCATACCAAGCTCTCGGGGCTTGATGAAGACCATATAGCCCTTTCTCCAAGAGATACACCTTTTCCGGATGATGTGGATCAACAAAGCCCGGTGGCTGAGTCACATACACCGTTTCTTGGATATTTCCGTATAAAAATGCACTCTTCACATCCATCTGATAGACCTTGAATCCTTTGAATGAGGCAAAACACAAAAACATTCGAATTGCCTCCAGTCAAGCTACCGGAGCATACACCTCATTATAGTCTATTTCTAGAATTTGCTGATACCCTCTGACAACCAAACGTGCTTTGTTCCAGATCACGATACCTTGATCATCTTTCTTGTTTTTCAGAACCCACTTCAAACCATAAGGTTTACATCCTGAAGGAGGAATTACCAATCGCTAAACACCCAAATGATTAAATTGTTGAAGTTCTTCCTGCATCACTGAAACCCACTCATCATAATGAAATGCATCCTTGACATCCTCAGGTTCAATTTGCGACACAAAGCAGCAGTGTGCATTTCTGAAGATTCTTCCGGTCTGATTCAATTGAGTATAAAAAGCGGTAAAAACATTAGCAGAGGGTGTTTCTCGATCATCTGAAGTAGAAGATTCACCTGGCTGAGCCCCTGAAACACCTACAGGGTTAACTACAAAGTTATCAAAACGTTTAGGAAGAGATATCGTTCGAATCGACCATCGTGGTCCGTCGGTTTTCGTAGATTCATTGATTGTGTTCTGAATGGGTTCATGATCTGTTGATTGAATTAGCACCTCATTGATGTCAAAGCTAAGTGGTATAAAATACTATTAAAGTTTACAAGGAAATACTATTAAATACGATACAATTTTACACAAGATATTTATTTATTTATAGAATGGATATACTTAAACCTTGCTACAACACTTATAGGCAGTGTACCTAATCGTACAATAGTGTAGTTTTTAGTAAGTCCGGTTCGTTCCACATGGAATCTTTTTTAAACAAAGCTTAACGCTATATTAGTTTACTTTTATAAAAATACAAATATATATAAGTAATATTATTATTATAAAGGGGGGTTTTTACCGTTTAATGACCGGTTTATCGATTTTAAAACTTTAGTCGAAGTTAAAACCAAATGTAAAATATTAAAAATAAATACAAGACTTAAATTAAAGCGTAAAGTAAATAATGATAATGAAATTGCGAATAATAAAAGTGCGATAAAATAAACTTGCGATAATTAAAAAGTACGATAATTAAAAGTGCAATTAAATACAATAACAATAAAAATGCGATAATTAGAAGTGCAATTAAATATAAAATAAAGGAAATTAAATATGAAATAAAAGAATTATGCTTATTTAAACTTCCGTAATCATGATGTTTGACGTGTTGATTTTAGTTTTATGCCCATGGGTTAATTGTCCTTTGTCCTGGATTATTTAATATGTCCATACGAATTTTGTCCATAATAGTCCATCAGTCATAAATATAAAGAGCGAAAGCCTTCGTTAAATTATTCTTATTCCCGAAGTCAAATATTCCAACTAATTGGGGATTCGAATTGTAACAAGGTTTTAATACTTTATTTAATGAATACACCAGGTTATCGACTGCGTGTAAACCAAGGTTTTACTACTTTGTTAACAATTACACCAATTACCCTTGAATGTAATTCACCCCTGTTTCGACAAGTCTATTAACTATTAATCCAGTTCCATATCCGGTAAAATGAATAATTATTGGTATTTATAGATATCCCGCCCACCGTACCCAGTAAAGCGTATGTGGTTATATATAAATACGTCGAATTATAAGTTTGTGTATTAAATTAACAAGGTATTGTTTAGTTAATATAAAACCCATTAATAGCCCATAGTCTAATTTCCACAAGTGTCGTTCTTTTATCCAAACCCCAATTATGGTACAATGCCCAATTACCCAATTTTAGTAATTAGCCCAACATCATGATTACTTCGGATTAAATAAGCATAATAATAACTTAGCTACGAGACATTAATGTAAAAAGGTTGAACATAACTTACAATGATTAAAAATAGCGTAGCGTTACACGGACAGAATTTCGACTTACACCCTTACAATATTCGCTAACATACCCTTATTATTAGGATTAAAATTAAAATTAAAATTAAAATTAAAATATAAATATAAATATAAATATATACGATATAGATAGAGAGATGGATATATGATGGATATAAAATGCTCAGAATTCGGTTGCTTTTATAGGGATTTTCAAAACTTGGGGCTCCGCGACTCGCGGCATTTTTGGCCTTCAAACTCCGCGAGTCGCGGAGTTTGAAATTACAGCTCGGTCCCTTTTGGAGTCTTTCTTGCCGACGGATTTTTAAATAAATATAATATATTAAATAATTATAAGAATGATTTAAATATTATATTATATTTATGTGCATAGTTGACTTGTAATTTTTAGTCCGTTGCGTCGAGCGTTGAGAGTTGACTCTGGTCCCGGTTCCGAATTTTTGAACATCCTTGCGTACAATTTAATATCTTGTACTTTGCGTTTTAAATCTTGTACTCTTGTAATTTTGAGACGTTTCTTATCAATAATTGGAATCTCTTTGATTGTATTTTGTACTTTTGAGCTTTTTGGTCATTTTCGTCTTCAATTCGTCGAATCTGTCTTTTGTCTTCACCTTTTATTATTTAAACGAATATCACTTGTAAATAGAACAATTGCAACTAAAAGCTTGTCTTTCTTGAGGAATAATGCTATGAAATATATGTTCGTTTTTAGCATTATCAAATATTCTCACACTTGAGCGTTGCTTGTCCTCAAGCAATATCGTCTTGAAATACTAGAATCACTTCTTTATTCTTCACACTTTGTACATCAGTGATTTCTATACGGCGGTATAAACAATGGTAGTAACGATATGGTTTACAGTCCCACATGACTATAAAAATTTAGATCCATTACGGAAATTGGATCTTTATGAAAACATTTGATCCTTTGAAAATTAAATCTAGTTTTTACCCTAGATAAGTTTTCCGGAATAACCCTTTACCGGTGTTTGCAAAATATTTTTGTGGGTTTGGTGGGTTTCAGATTTGAAAATTTTAGCTCAAAACTTATGGTTTTGTGTCACCCACTTGCTAACCTTGTATTTGGAAAGCAACACGTCCAGTTTACTTGTCCCGTATATTACCTTTCGGTAAACTACCGTCCGGTTGTAAAGGAAAGCGTTGAACAAGCAACTGTTAAGGCAATGTCCCCTGACATGCTTTTAATTATGGTCTATAACGTGTCGAACGCAATTACTATCCTTGGTAGGAGCAATAGTAAAGCTCACCCTTATAATTTTTTGGTCTGGCACAAGGTCCTGTCTTTGACCATGCTATGCAACCACCGTTCTTACGGTTGACACCCGATTTAGTTCAGGTGACCTAATGAATTCCAGGTGAATTCCTAGGATTTCACGTTCAATGGAAATGAACGCATTGAAAATGGGTTTTCAGAAAACAAATCGGTTTATAGTTTTGATCAAAATATTTTCTCGTTCAAGCTCGAGTTTAGATATCATTGAATTCCATGAGTTTGTAATTCTCAATCTTTAAGGTCAATCTCAAGGATTGAGTAATATCAGGCTTAAAAGCTGATTTTTTATCTTTTAAGGAGATTATCCTTTCTGGGGATCTGATTCATTAGTCTTATCCAGCTAATTTGCATAGTGCCCCCCATTGTACGAGATAAATCCTTCTCATGGTTAGGATAAATCTGACCACTTGGTGACCCTATTTAATGCTGAGGTCCGTGGATTTCCTGCTGATTTTAGTGATGACTTTTCTAGATTTTTCGTCAACCTACAGCTGGGCTGGACGACAACTTCCTGACTTAAATCAAGAAGCGCGTTTCTTTTTCGGAAGACTTTACTTCCTTTTAATGATGGAATTGATTCATCGTGTAGATCCATCTCTTCTTTTCTTTCATCGGGTAAAACAGTTTAGTTTAGTCCAAAGCAAAAGTATTTTCAGTTATTTGTTACAGATATATGTGACATATGTTTAAGATAACTTGGTAAATTTTCCCACACTTGGCTTTTATTTTCCTTTTTATCGTCCTCTATTCCATTTTAAATGAATTTTAACATTTTGGTTTGTTTCTCAATTTATGTCCTTTCTGAGGTAACAATAATTTCGGTGTTAAAACCTAGTTTTATCGTTCATAAATATGTATAAACATGATTTTGAGTTCATTTAATTGAAAATTTTTAAAAATTTTACTAGAATTGGGTAGTCAGTATATAAGACTAGGGCTGTTCTTTATTATCAGAGAGCACTAGATTCTAATACAACTACTGCTTTACTAGTATTTTTAATGGTAACCAAGTGTTTAAGATAAAAATTTTAAAATCCGAAAGAATTTAACCCCTTCCCACACTTAAGATCTTGCAATGCCCTCATTTGCAAGAAATCAGTAACAATTTAAATTATTGAGGGTGATTTGTGTGAAAATGATTAAATTTT
This sequence comes from Rutidosis leptorrhynchoides, assembly GCF_046630445.1. Taxonomy (NCBI): domain Eukaryota; kingdom Viridiplantae; phylum Streptophyta; class Magnoliopsida; order Asterales; family Asteraceae; genus Rutidosis; species Rutidosis leptorrhynchoides. The sequence continues at coordinate 147,423,160 of NC_092335.1, read as the reverse complement.
TACCAAAGTTTCCAAATATATTGGCGTTTGTTTGCTGAATGATAAATGGTGCACATCATTTGTTCATTCCGTCTTGTTGTTATTTCACATATATTTTGCATCTTGTCGTCAAAATTAGTTGCTTTTGCTGAACTTAATGCCAGTTTTTGAAAATGCGTTGTTTTACCCTGTTCTGTACATAAGATAAACTGCAAACATATATACATATTTTTGAAGTTTGGAATATTACCCCACATTCAAAAATTATTAAAATCTAAGAATAAAAGTTAGAAAATTATAAAAACTATTACAATATTAACATAAGTATTAAACGTATCAACATTACAAATTACAAAATAAAAAAAATAAAAAACTAAGTAGACTAGGGATGATACTGGTACCAATAGGGATTCCAGGCATAACCATAGGTGCTATAGAATGCTTCGGCAGGGTTATACGTAGGATACGGTGGTTGCATCTCTATAGAGCAGGGAGGGAAGATGGGTTTCGGTGTAGGAATATAGTTTCTACCTATATGTTGGCAATGAACTATGATTTGGTTCTGATGAACTTGTCAATCTTCAAATGCTCTCTGTCTAGCATTTTCGTACTCCTGTGAAGCTATAAACCTTTGCATTTCTTGCATCTCATTTCCCCCTCCTACATTACCTTGCTGTTGGTTTCTCTCAACCTGTGGATATCTACCATGGTATTGTACTGCGGAGTTATTTCGCCTCTTCAAAACTTTCGTACCATGGTATACATTTAAACCTATAGTATCGCGGGGTTCTGGTTCTTCGACTAATAATCCCCCCCGACTTATATCCACACCGAGATATTCAGCAATCAAAGTAATAAAAATACCACCTCCTATTATGCTATGCGGTCTCATCCCCCTAACCATAGCTGATAAATAATAACCCACACAATACGGTATACTTACAGCGCTTTGTGGGTCTCGAATACACATATGGTAAAACAAATCCTGTTCATTTACCTTTTCCTTGTTCTTACCTCTTTGTGTAATCGAATTAGCTAAAAACCTATGAATCACTCTTAATTCAGCTCTATCTATATCCAAATAAGAGTAATTTCCCCCTTTGAAACGGTGATGGCTTGTCATTTGACTCCATACACCGTGTGTATCAAAATTTTCATCTATCTTTCTACCATTTAGTATCAACCCTCTACAATCGGCAGATGCTAACTCCTCAGGCGTATATATACGTAAAGCCTGAGCCATGTCTAGTAAAGACATGTGGCGCATCGAACCTCCTAACAAAAATCTAATAAAAGATCGATCGGTTAAACTAGCTACCCGATCATTCAACTCTATACTACACAACAATTCTTCACACCATACTTTATATACAGGTCTACGCATGGTGAATAAACGTACCCAGTCATTAAAAGTAGAATTACCATACCTCTGTACAAGTAATTCCCTAATTGGCCCGGCCAATTCTACAGCTTCTAAGGGTCCCCATTCTATGACCCTTGGTACCTCAACAACTTTGGAATGAAGAGTATGCAAACCCCTTTGGTATTTTGGATAATCTATCCAAAGTCTGTCAAATCTCAGGTTCGGGTGCAACTCTTCCAAGTGCATATCAGAAAATGTCATGACCGGATGAGGTATATCCTGCTTGTAGTAGTTATCCACCTCCTGTTGTTCCGCATTCTCAGCAGGAGCATTGCGAGCTTGGGATGAAGATTCACCCCTTTCAGTCTGCAAAACATATCAAACACAATTTTTGTGCATCCAAATATGCATTAGTATCAGCAAAATCATCAATCAAAATAATTACAATGACATGATCAATTTATATCAAACTTAAGCTCATTTTCATATTTTCATCAATTCTATACTTTTTCAAAATAGCATATACGAAAATGTTCGCGAAGTTCATAAGCATTCAACTCAAATAACATGTCAAATTAATCATTACTAGCAATTAAACAAGTTTCAAATGGCATTATCTTTTAAAAATCAAGTTCATGAATTTTAGACTTGAAAAAGTCCACTTTAATTCTCAAAATCATGTTTAGGCTCAAAGTTTGGATCATTTAACTACCTAGACATGTTACACTACTTAATTTAGCAACAATTCATGACAAAAATCGGCCATAACCTGTTTATATCAAAAAGCCCCAAATTTGCTCAAGAACACAAACCCTAGATTACTCAAAATTTGAAGTTTAAGGCTTCTAATCATGTTAAATAGCATCAATCTAGGTTATACAAGCATAATACATAAACAATTTAAGCATAATTACACTAAAAAGCATCAAAATCAAATTGGGGAAAAAATTGCTCAAGAACACCAAATTTCGGATTAAATGGTGTTTAGGTGTAGAAATTTACCGTTTTTCTTGAGTAATTCCTTGATAGCATCCTTCTCAACATGATTTTAGTAAAAAATTTGGTGATTAACGGTTAAAAATTGTGATTTTGGGGTGTATTTTTTGGGTTTTTCGCGCAGGTTTTTCGGCAGTTTTGTGTTTTGTGGTGTGGGGAATGAACTGATCTGTTTTTTTACGTTTTATTTTTTTTTCTGGGTCTTGGTCCCTCCGCGAGTCGCGGCATTTAAGCCTTCAAACTCCGCGAGTCGCGGAGTTTGGTTTGTTTTTTTTTTTTTATATATCTTATACTAATTAAAATAATTAAGTAATTAATTTTAAAATTTTGTTTCCCTTGTTATTTAGGACGAGGTCGTTTCGGATCGATGTCCTAGTCCGTCCCTCGACAAAATTTTAAAATTTGTCTTTTTGTAGCGATTGTTTTAAAAGCTAAGATTTTTGGGTTTTTTAATGTTTTTGGCATACTTTAATTCAATAAGATTAAAAATAATGATAATAAAAGTTCTCGTCCCTCCCTCGGGTAAAGCAATTTCGATTTAAAGACCTAGTCTTCAACTTACGACGAATTTTAAAAATCATATTTTTAACTTAATGAGATAAAGTAAATTTTTGTTTTTAAATTTACACAATTTAAATATAAATTCAAAATTAATATTAAAAATTCACACCAAACTTACAACTTAAAATGCATAAAAATAAAATTCATATTTTTAAAAATTAAAAATTCACACCAAACTTAATTTAAAAATTCATATTATAAATTCACACCAAACTTATATTAATTTTTTTCAAATATTTACAATTTTACATATATTGTTTTTACAAAGTTTACAATATTAATTTAAGATTTAAATATTAATTTTAAAAACATGGTAAAAATAAAATTAAAAATCTTTTTGGCTTTTTAACCCACTTTAATCAATCAAATATTAACAAAAATATGCGTCCCTCTTTTCGGTAAAGTAATTTTGGTTCCAAGACCTAATTTAACTCATGACGAATTTTTGAAATATTTTGGGTTGATTGATTAAAGATATTTATACCTTAAGAATAAACGTTAAATTTCGCAGTGATGTAATAAATTTTTGTATGATATCAATAATTTCGGTCGCCAAACCTAATTTTATTCAATACCAATTTAATACTTTATAGCGAACAAATTAGCGTTTATTATCAAAAGGTTAAAAATAAAATAAAAACTGTACAGACTTACCTGTGAAATAGATTTCTTAGTTATATGATCTATCCCATTCATAAGATAGTCGGTTTAATTGGTTTTCCATGGCTACATAGGCGTAACCTCGAGCATTCAGTGTCTTTTCTTCTAAACATATGAACGGTCCGTCTCTGCATAAAGTAACAAATTCGGTATTTGAATAGGTTTGATTATTTGAACATTTACCTCCATGTGACCATTTTCCGCATTTGTGACATCTTTCTAGGTGTCGTGCTCTTCTTTTCGCTGCGGATTTTGATTTTCCTTTACCAAATTGTAACTTATTATCTTCGCATCTGGATTCTTTTCTAACTCCGTGCATTCTTTCTCTGATTACTGATACTATTTCGCTCGGAAGTGTGTCATTATTACGTTTAGTGATCAACGCGTGTAGCATTAGACCATGGTTTAGTTCACAGGCAGTCTTCATTTCCTAAAAAAATTAAAAATTCAGAATGGGGGGAGAAGACTAGTTCTTTAGGGTCTGCTAGGGAAAGACCATTCGGGTTCCATTTTCAAGAACTACACGAAAACAGACAATCTAACTCTAACAGAAATACATAAACCTTTAAAGACTTGATTCTCCCCACACTTAGTTAGCTGTGGTATCGAAATTGTGATTAACTTCATTGTCAACTTCCATCGGACCATGTATGTAATGTTTAACTCTGTGACCATTAACTTTAAATTCAATCCCATTTGAATTTATCAATTCTACTGTTCTGTATGGGAAAACTCTTTTGACTATGAATGGTCCAGACCATCTTGATTTCAATTTTCCAGGAAATAGCTTGAATCGTGAATTGAAAAGAAGAACTCTGTCTCCTTCCTTAAATTCTTTTGAACTTCTTATTCTTTTATCATGTCATTTCTTCATTCTTTCTTTATAGATTAACGAATTTTCGTATGCTTCATGCCTTAATTCTTCTAATTCATTTAGTTGACTTAATCGTAGACGTCCGGCTTCATGTAAATCAAGATTACATGTTTTCAAAGCCCAAAATGCTTTGTGTTCAATTTCTACTGGAAGATGACATGCTTTTCCATAAACAAGTCTAAAAGGTGTGGTTCCAATTGGAGTTTTGTAGGCTGTTCTAAAAGCCCAGAGTGCATCCTCCAATTTAATGGACCATTCCTTTGAATTTGATCCTACGATTTTCTCTAGAATACGTTTTAAAGCTCGATTGGTATTTTCAACTTGTCCACTTGTTTGTGGATGATATGCGGTGGAGATTTTATGAGTTACTCCATATCTTTTAAGAACTTTCTCAAGTTGATTATTACAGAAATGAGTACCCCGATCACTTATTAAAGCTTTCGGTGTTCCAAACCTTGCAAAAAGACGTTTTAAAAAGTTGACTACAACTCGTGCATCGTTAGTTGGGAGAGCTTGTGCTTCCGCCCATTTAGATACATAATCAATGGCTACGAGTATATATAGATTATTATGAGATTTTGGAAATGGACCCATAAAGTCAATACCCCAAATGTCAAATACTTCACATACTTGGATGACATTTTGTGGCATTTCATCACGTTGACTTATTTTTCCGGCCCTTTGACAAGCATCACAGGATTTTCAAAGAAGGTGTGCGTCTTTGTAAATTGTAGGCCAATAGAATCCAGCATCATAAACTTTTCTTGCTGTTAGTTGAGGCCCATAATGCCCTCCTGTTGGTCCTGTGTGACAATGATTTAATATTTTACTAGCTTCATCTCCAAATACACATCGGCGTATTATTCCATCGGGACAACTTTTAAACAGATGTGGATCTTCCCAAAAATAGTGTTTTATATCAATGAAGAATTTCTTTCGTCTTTGGTACGATAATCCTTTTTTAAGGAATCCACATACTAAATAGTTTGCATAGTCTGCAAACCATGGAATTTCTTTATAATCTATCTTAAATAGATATTCATCAGGAAAGTTGTCTTGTATGGCCGATTCATTTAGAACTTCTAATTCGGGATTTTCAAGACGAGAAAGATGATCAGCGGCGAGATTTTCTGCTCCTCTTTTATCTCGGATTTCAATATCAAACTCTTGTAAGAGTAAGATCCAACGGATTAATCTTGGTTTAGCATCTTGTTTTGAAAATAGGTATCTAAGAGCAGAATGGTCGGTATAGACCACCGTTTTTGCTAGAACGAGATATGATCAAAATTTGTCAAAAGCAAAGACAATAGCAAGGAGTTCTTTTTCAGTAGTTGTATAGTTCGTTTGTGCTCCTTGTAACGTCTTACTAGCATAATATATAGGTTGAAATCGTTTTTCAATCCTTTGTCCTAAAACGGCTCCCATTGCAAAATCACTTGCATCGCACATTAGTTCAAATGGTAGATTCCAATTTGGTGTTATCATGATCGGCGCATTAGTGAGTTTCTCTTTAAGAATATTAAAAGATTTGATACACTCATCTGAAAAGATGAATGGAGCATCCTTTTCTAAGAGTTTATTCATAGGAGTGGCAATTTTTGAAAAATCTTTTATGAAACGTCGGTAAAAACCGGCATGCCCTAGAAAACTCCTAACTCCTCTAACATTGGTGGGATGTGGAAGTTTAGCAATTACATCTACTTTAGCTCTCTCCACTTCAATTCCTTCTTTTGAAATTTTATGACCAAGAACGATGCCTTCTTTAACCATGAAATGGCATTTCTCCCAATTAAGTACTAGATTTGATTGTTTGCATCTAATAAGAATTCGTTCAAGATTAACTAGACATGATTCAAATGTATCACCGAAGACTGAAAAGTCATCCATGAAAACTTCCATGCATTCTTCTATCATGTCATGAAAAATCGCCATCATACACCTTTGAAAGGTTGCAGGGGCGTTACAAAGTCCAAATGGCATGCGTTTGTAAGCAAAAGTACCATAAGGGCACGTGAATGTGGTTTTCTCTTGATCTTCGGGTGCTATTGGAATTTGAAAATATCCGGAAAATCCATCTAGAAAACAATAGTAACTATTTCCGGCTAATCTTTCCAACATTTGATCTATGAAAGGTAAGGGAAAGTGATCTTTTCTGGTGGCGTCATTTAATTTTCTATGATCAATACATACACGCCATCCTGTTACAGTCCTAGTAGGAATAAGCTCATTTTTCTCATTTGTAATGACAGTCATGCCACCCTTCTTAGGCACGCATTGAACTGGGCTTACCCATGGACTATCAGAGATTGGATAAATTAGACATGCATCTAGCAGTTTAATAATCTCTTTCTTAACTACATCTTGCATATTAGGATTTAGTCTTCGTTGGCGTTGCACATACGTTTTATGACCTTCTTCCATAAGGATTTTATGTGTGCAATACGAAGGACTTATTCCTTTAATATCATGAATCTTCCATGCAATGGCTGGTTTATGAGCTTTCAACACAGAAATGAGTTGTGATTTCTCATTTTCAGTAAGAGAAGACGATATTATTACAGGTAATTCAGATTCACCATGTAAATAAGCGTATTCCAAATGGTTTGGAAGTGGCTTTAACTCTAATTTCGGAGGTTCTTCTATCGATGATTTGTATCGATATCTGTCTTCTTCTTTTAGCATTTAAATTTCTTCTGTTGTTGGTTCATATCCATTAGCTATAAGTGTAGCTAACATTTCAGCTTCATCAATTGGTTCATTACCTTCTCCTAAAGAACATTCTCCTGTTCCTTGTAATTCTGGAAATTCTTCTAATAATTCTGTATGTGCATCTATAGTTTGAATATAATAACATGTATCATCTGCAGATTGCGGTTGTTGCATTGCTCTATCAACTGAAAAGGTAACACTCTCATCCTCTATACTTAGGGTCAGTTTCTTACCGAACACGTCTATCATTGCTTTAGCCGTGTTTAAGAATGGTCTTCCTAATATGAGAGGAACTTGAGAATCTTCTTCCATGTCCAAAACAACAAAATTTACTGGAAATACTAAAGTACCAACTTTAACTAGCATGTTCTCCATTATCCCTCTAGGATATTTTATTGATCTATCGGCTAGTTGTATGCTTATTCTGGTTGGTTTCAATTCTCCAAGGTCTAGTTTAGCGTATAGTGAATACGGCATTAGATTTATACTAGCACCTAAATCTGCCAATGCTTCTATTGAACTAAGACTACCCAGAAAACATGGAATTGTGAAACTTCCTGGATCAGATAGTTTTTCTGGTATCTTATTCAACAGCACTGCTGAACAATTAGCATTCATAGTAACAGCCGAGAGTTCTTCCATTTTCTTTCTATTTGAGATTAAATCTTTCAAGAATTTAGCATATTTAGGCATTCCTGAAATCACATCAATGAAAGGAAGATTTACATTTATCTGTTTAAACATATCCAAGAATTTGGATTGCTCGGCTTCAAGTTTCTCTTTCTTCATTTTACTCGGGTAAGGAAGTGGTGGTTGGTATGGTTTAACATAAGGTTTAGCCTTAACTGTGTTATCTTCATTAATCTTTTCAACTACCGGTTCTTTTTCCTTATCTTGATCAGGTTGTGGTTCTTGTGGAGTAGGAATAGCTTCATCAGAAGTTACAGGTATTTCAGGTGGTTTAAGTGTTGTACCACTTCTTGTGGTAATTTCTTTAGCTGTTTCATTCCGGGGGTAGTTCCTACGGGGTGGAGATGATGGGGTCGGTCCATGGATTTTCCTTCCTTTTGCCCGTTTGTATCACTAGGTAGACTTCCCTGTTTTCTTTCACCTATTAACCTTGCTAGGTTACTTACTTCTTGTTCCAAATTTTGAATAGAAGCTTGTTGATTTCTAAATGCTTGAGCATTTTGTTCATTAGTTTGTTTCTGAGATGTGAAAAACTGCGTTTGAGTTTCAACTAGCTTCGTCATCATATCTTCTAAATTCGGCTTTTTATCATCGGTTTGTTGTGGTGGTTTGTTTTGAAAATTAGGTCTTTACTGGTTGTAAGTATTATTGGATACTTGTTGATTGCTAGGACCTTGTTGGTTGTTGTATGGAATATTTCGGTTATAATTCTGGTTTTGATTGTAAATTGGTCTTGGCGGTTGATAATTATTCTAATAATTATTTCCAGGCCTTTGGTTTATGTATGAAATATTCTCTCTTTGTTCCATTGTTAATTCAATACTGAGACAATCTTTTGTGAAATGCGGTCCTCCACACTGCTCACAACTAATTCGTATTGAGTGAATATCCTTAGTCATCTTTTCCATTCGTCTCTCCACAGCATCTATCTTTGCGGAAATGGAATCTAAGTCATGGCTAGAATCGGCTCTAGCTGCTTTAGATGATCTAACGATGTCTTTTTCTTGGTGCCACTCATGTGAGTGGGAAGCAGTGTTATCAATAATTTTGTAAGCATCAGTTTCGGTTTTCTTCATAATAGAACCACCAGCTGCTATATCTATGTCTTTCCTTGTAGTGATGTCGCATCCTTGGTAGAATATTTGTACTATTTGACAGGTGTCTAAACCATGTTGCGGACATCCTCTTAATAACTTTCCATATCTTGTCCACGCCTCATATAGAGTTTCATTCGGTTTCTGTGTGAACGTAACAATTTCTGCTTGAAGTCTTACGGCTTTAGATGCCGGAAAGAATTGTTTAAGAAATTTGTCAACTAAAACATCCCATGTATCGATCGCCCCTTCAGGTAACGATTCCAACCAATCTTTGGCTTCTCCCTTTAAAGTCCAGGGAAATAACATGAGATATATCTGTTCATCCTCCACTTCTCGGATTTTAAATAGTGTGCAGATCCTATTAAAGGTACGTAAATGTTCATTTGGATCTTCCTTCGGTGCACCACTAAATTGGCATTGATTAGTCACCATGTGTAGAATTTGTCCTTTGATTTCATAATCTGGAGCATTAATGTCTGGATGAGTAATTGCGTGACCTTGGCCAGTGCGTTTAGCTCTCATTCGGTCTTCCATACTTAAAGGTTCCAGATTCTCCATAATTGAATTTGTTGAATCTGAATCACTAGAGGATTCTGATTTAATGGTTCGTTCCTCAACAATCTCTGTTTGAATGATTGGTGGTTCCGGAGGAAAGTTTAGTGGTTCAGGATCTACCAACCGTTCCTGAATATTCTCCGGATTCTCAATTGTGAGGTCGGGTTCAAAAAATGGATTATCGGAAATTTGAACTGAAGTACTTGGTTGACTGGATGACGATTCTAAAGAAAAATCAATGGCGGTAATATTTGCTAAATGTCTTGATCTAGTTACAGGTGGTGAACGTACAAAAGGTGGTGAACGTCTTGCTCGGTGCATTCACTGAATATCCTATTAGTTTTTAAAAGGAAAGAAAAATTATAATAAGTTATCCAATCAATAGACTTTTCTGATTTTGCCCATGTTTCGAATAGCCAAAAGATGCAGCAGAGGGGCAGGATTCGTTTGGTCTCAATATAATTGAGGACTGTTTGGCTCCAATAACCCGGTCCACGTACAAATCCAACTATTACTACGAACCAGAAAATTTTGATGTCTATTAATTTAACCACTTAAAACAAATTTTCGTAATTTTAAGAAATTTAGATAAGAAGTAGAATAAAAATCTATGTCCTAAAAACTAGAATAGCGAGAAATAAGAAAGAAAAAGAGTTTGTCGAAAAAGGTCGAAAAAGAAAAATGGTTGAAAAATAAAAGGTGACGGAAAAATAAAAGAAACTTATAAAACTTAAAAATACTTGACTAACCTAACCTTATTACTACAACTAACTTAAAATTATTATCGCAAATTGAGATTACTAATTGGAATGATAATTGATACATAGGTAAAAGTCGTCTAAAAATATTAAAGCTTACAGGAAAACTATATCCCAAATGGAAATAACTTAAAAAGAAACTAAAACTTAAAAAGGCGTCGCAAAATTCTAAAGCACCTAAATCTTAGTCTAAAGAAAAAGCACTTAAGGGATTTTACGGCAAAGCCTAAAAATCTAGAAGTAAAAATAACTATGGCAAAAACTAAGTTTAAAACTAAATATGAGCTAAAAATACAAATATTACGCTAAAAACAATTAAAAAGGGACAAAATATAAAAATATACAAAAAGTTGTAAAAAGTACAATTTTTATAAAAATATTATTTTTATTTTAATTATTTTATAAAACTATTAATTTTACAATTTAATTAAACTAATTAAACAAAATATTAATAAAAACTAAAATACATATTTAATTAAAACCTAATTAGGGTTTTATATTAATAATTATAATAATAATTCGTAATTAATGCCTGATTAGGGTTCTGTCGGCGTGTCAGGTTATCTCCGCGACTTGCGGTATTCGATGCAGCAAACCCCGCGACTCGCGGGGTTCAAATTTCAACTCTGGTACAGTTTTAAATCGACGCGTTTTTTTTATTTATGTTTTCTAATTTTCTGTTTTTATATAAATAAAAGATATTTAAATAAAACTTATATTTTTATAAACTAAAATAAAAATAAAGAAACTTATAAAACTTTTAACAAACTCTTAAAAATATATAAATTTTTGTTTTTCTTTTTATATTTTCGAATATTTAAAACGTACTTTTATAAAAACGAATTTTAATAAAAGTAAAATAAAAATCTTTTTTTTATGTAGCGTTGCGCTTTCGGCTTTTAAGCGATCCCCGGCAGCAGCGCCAAAAATATAACTTGATGTCAAAGCTAAGGGGTATAAAATACTATTAAAGTTTACAAGGAAATACTATTAAATACGATACAATTTTACACAAGATATTTATTTATTTATAGAATGGATATACTTAAACCTTGCTACAACACTTATAGGCAGTGTACCTAATCGTACAGTAGTGTAGTTTTTAGTAAGTCCGGTTCGTTCCACAGGGAATCTTTTTTAAACAAAGCTTAACGCTATATTAGTTTACTTTTATAAATATACAAATATATATATAAGTAATATTATTATTATAAAGGGGGGGTTTTTACCGTTTAATGACCGGTTTGTCGATTTTAAAACTTTAGTCGCAGTTAAAACCAAATGTAAAATATTAAAAATAAATACAAGACTTAAATTAAAGCGTAAAGTAAATAATGATAATGAAATTGCGAATAATAAAAGTGCGATAAAATAAACTTGCGATAATTAAAAAGTACGATAATTAAAAGTGCAATTAAATACAATAACAATAAAAATGCGATAATTAGAAGTGCAATTAAATATAAAATAAAGGAAATTAAATATGAAATAAAAGAATTATGCTTATTTAAACTTCCGTAATCATGATGTTTGACGTGTTAATTTTAGTTTTATGCCCATGGGTTAATTGTCCTTTGTCCTGGATTATTTAATATGTTCATACGGATTTTGTCCATAATAGTCCATCAGTCATAAATATAAAGAGCGAAAGCCTTCGTCAAATTATTCTTATTCCCGAAGTCAAATATTCCAACTAATTGGGGATTCGAATTGTAACAAGGTTTTAATACTTTGTTTAATGAATACACCAGGTTATCGACTGCGTGTAAACCAAGGTTTTACTACTTTGTTAATAATTACACCAATTACCCTTGAATGTAATTCACCCCTGTTTCGACAAGTCTATTAACTATTAATCCAGTTCCGTATCCGGTAAAATGAATAATTATTGGTATTTATAGATATCCCGCCCACCGTACCCAGTAAAGCGTATGTGGTTATATATAAATACGTCGAATTATAAGTTTGTATATTAAATTAACAAGGTATTATTTGGTTAATATAAAACCCATTAATAGCCCATAGTCTAATTTCCACAAGTGTCGTTCTGTTATCCAAACCCCAATTATGGTACAAAGCCCAATTACCCAATTTTAGTAATTAGCCCAACATCATGATTACTTCAGATTAAATAAGCATAATAATAACTTAGCTACGAGACATTAATGTAAAAAGGTTGAACATAACTTACAATGATTAAAAATAGCGTAGCGTTACATGGACAGAATTTCGACTTACACCCTTACAATATTCGCTGACATACCCTTATTATTAGGATTAAAATTAAAATTAAAATATAAATATAAATATATACGATATAGATAGAGAGATGGATATATGATGGATATAAAATGCTCAGAATTCGGTTGCTTTTATAGGGATTTTCAAAACTTGGGGCTCCGCGACTCGAGGCATTTTTGGCCTTCAAACTCCGCGAGTCGCGGAGTTTGAAATTACAGTTCGGTCCCTTTTGGAGTCTTTCTTGCCGACGGATTTTTAAATAAATATAATATATTAAATAATTATAAGAATTATTTAAATATTATATTATATTTATGTGCATAGTTGACTTGTAATTTTTAGTCCGTTGCGTCGAGCGTTGAGAGTTGACTCTGGTCCCGGTTCCGGATTTTCGAACGTCCTTGCGTACAATTTAATATATTGTACTTTGCGTTTTGAATCTTGTACTCTTGTAATTTTGAGACGTTTCTTATCAATAATTGGAACCTCTTTGATTGTCTTTTGTACTTTTGAGCTTTTTGGTCGTTTGCGTCTTCAATTCGTCGAATCTATCTTTTGTCTTCACCTTTTATTATTTAAACGAATATCACTTGTAAATAGAACAATTGCAACTAAAAGCTTGTCTTTCTTGAGGAATAATGCTATGAAATATATGTTCGTTTTTAGCATTATCACTCATCCACCACATCATCAAATACTTCATCGATATCTTCATCCTCCTCTGCAGATTGAAACGTAGCCTTTTCTTGTTGAGGAATTGAATTATCAGAATCTGAATCATCATTTGTCCCTGTCACTGGTTCACTATAATCAGGATCTAAAGGTATATTAGTTTGCATACGTACATTGGACATGCGTTCAGCAGAGAGACGCATATTGTACATCATTTGTGCTGCAAGCTCTTCATCCTCAGGGGTATCGGCTGGAAGATGGAATGATTCAAACAACTCATTGTAATCAAACTGCCATGTAAACCCTTTATCAGCTGGAATGAATGCATGTCTTTGTACATCGATTTCAGTACGTTCTTCAACACACCGAGAATCCAAGTTGTATACCCTTTTACACACATTTCCATAACCCAAGAATCTTCCCGTAACAGCTTTCGGATTAAACTTCCCACCTGTATCCTGAACCATAATGGTACATAGAGACCCAAACGGTTCAAGATGTTTGATGTTAGGTTTTCTTTTAAACAGCAGCTCGTAGCTTGTCTTGCCATGATGTTTCACGACAAGTACTCTATTCATTGTATAGCACGCATTCAAAACTGCTTCACTCTAAAAAGTAACAGGTAATTCTGAGTCTGCCAACATGGTTCTTGCAGTCTCGATTAAAGTTCTATTCTTCCTTTCAGCAACCCGATTCATCTGCGGTGTGTATGGTGAGCTGAATTGTTGTTGAATTCCTCTTTCATTGCAAAATTCTTTCATATTCTGATTCTTGAATTCCATCCCGTTATCTGTTCGGATCCTTCTAACTCTCAGTTTATACAATATTTCTAGTCTCGTGATCAGCACATTGATTTGTTCAAAAGTATCAGCTTTACTTTTCAGCATCGCAACCCATGAGAAACGCGAATATTCATCTGTAATCACTAAGCAGAATGAATGTCCAGTAACACTCTTCTTGTTGATTGGACTAAAAAGATCCATATGAAGAAGTTCAAGAGGAGTATTAATGGAATGATGTTTCTTAACAGCATGTGATTTCTTCACTTGCTTCCCTTTCTTACACGGCACACACCCATCGGGAATATTGAACCCTTTGACATTAACGCCTTCCACTAAGTTGTTGTGAACTAAGTGATTTCATTTTCCTTAAGCTCAGATGACCCATCTGTTTATGTCATAATATAGACTCCTGCTCAGTAGCCTTGGATACAAAAGCTTGTTATCCAGTAGCTGCCTTAACGTAAGCCTTTGACATATCTAGAATATATAGGTCATGACATCTTGGCGCCATCATAAGAATCATGTTCTCTGGAACTGTATAATCTTTTCTTATGATGTAACACTGCTGCTCGTCAAAAAGAACTTTATGCCGTTTATCACAGACTTGAGAAACTGACAGCAGGTTATTTGACATTTCCTTAACAAAACTCACTTTATCAAAACTAACTGATGAATTTGAGATCATCCCCTGAGCTGTAATAAATCCTCCTTGATCACCAACAAAAGAAATAGGTCCACCTTGTATAGATTTAACATCATGAAGTAGGGACATGTTCCCCGTCATGTGCCTGGACGCTCCACTATCCATAATCCATGTGTTTTTGTTTGGACTGTAGGCGACCTGCACATATGCAGAGAAATAATTAGTTTACGGGGGATACCCATGCCTCGACAGCAATGGATTTCCCGTTAACAATAGTAATTTTCTCCTCATCCCTGTCACTAACAGCACTTGAGCTGCACTCCCCTTTCAATTCTTCCTTTTTGGTTATCCATTTTTGATTTTTATGTAAAGGTTTCTTGAAATAAACATTATGTTGAACAACCTTTGTCTCATTTGATGGATTAAAAGAAGTTTTAGGAATAACATGTTTTTCAGACCTCCCAGTGGCAAATCTATAAGGCATACGATTCCTTGGAGGAGAGTTTGACTTAAATCTGTAAAAACTCTTAGGGGGACTCATCTGAATTCTCCTCCTGGGTGCTACAAACTTTTTGTGACAATCAATTGCCCTGTGACCTCCCATCTCACAATGAAAACACGAAATATGATCATTTCTATAGTAGGGGTTAAACCTAGGGTTGCACTCATGTGGAGATCTAGGTCTTCGATGTCCAGGTGGTGACCTAGTCTGTGCACGTGACCTATCAGGAGTTCTATCTGGAGACCTTTTAGGTGGAGGAACATATTTTGGCGATGAATTACACGCGGGTTTCAAGAAATCTTCCTCCTCAAAACTAGGACCTTTTACGAACTTAATCGGTGATCGGTTCCTTATTCTGATTGGCCTCTGATTGGGCTGGTTTTTCAAAATTTTGACAGTCTTAGGATTAGGGTCTACAACTTTCTTATCATTATCAATTCTCGCGTTTAGAGTCTCAGTCGTATCTACCCCTTTTCCCGTGTCTGAGTTAGTCTCAACCGGCCTAATCTTAACATAGTCCTCACCAAACTATTTCTCAGGTGGATTGAAACTATACTCATGTTCAAATGGTGGAGGACATTATTTATAGTCCTTGCTGGTTTCTTTTCCTCCTATGTTATGACAATACTATATCACAAACGCAGAACGCTTGTAGATATTGTAGTGACCCGAACTTTTCAATGATTATATATTAAATGAAAACTATATTTACATGATTAAATGTTTCCAACATGTTAAGCAATCAAACTTGTTAAGACTTGATTATTTGAAATGAATTTCATGTAGACAATTGACCACCCAAGTTGACCGGCGATTCACGAACGTTAAAACTTGTAAAAATGACATGATGATATATATATTTAACATGATATTATGATGAATAAGTATATTACAAGTATATTAACAATGAGTTATATACATAAAAAATGAGATTATTGAATTAAGAAACTAGAAACGATATATATATATATATATATATATATATATATATATATATATATATATATATATATATATATATATATATATATATATATATATATATATATATATATATATATATAACAACGTTTTAATTAAAATAAATACTTATGTATTGTATTAGGATATTAACACACTATGTTTAACATGATAAAATGATAATTAAATATATCATTGAGTGTATTAACAATGAACTACACGGGTAAGACGAGACTACTAACTTAAGGATTTTGAAACAATATATATATGTGACGATTATCATTGTAATAACATTTTAACATATATATATGATATTAAGATATATTAATACACCATGTTATCATGTTAACATAACAATTTAGCATCTCATTAAATATAATAACAATGGATTAATTACATTTAACAAGATCGTTAACTTAAAAGTTTCAAAACAACACTTACATGTAGCGACTAACGATGACTTAACGACTCAGTTAAAATGTATATACATGTAGTGTATTAAGATGTATTAATACACTTTTAGAAGACTTCAAGACACATATCAAAACACTCATACTTATCAAAGTTGGTCACAATTACATTCTCATTCGTTTTCATCAACAATTCTACTCGTATCCATCCGTATTCGTACTCGTGCAATACCCAGCTTCTAGATGTATTTACTATTGGTATATACACTTCAATGATCAGCTCTTAGCATCCTTAATGAGTCACCTAAACATGTGGGAACCATCATTAAACATCTAGCATGAAATATCTCACAAAATTACAAACTAATGGAGGCTATATGACAAGCCTCCATTCACTTGAATGAGCATCACCAATAACACTTTCATTTTAAAACTTTTATGCATCAAACACATCTCTCTCAAGTTCTCTTTTATTATTCTAAGTGTTATTCATCATTCTCTTCATAATCTAGCTCAATCTAGCTCAATCTAGTTAACCTAGATCAACTTACAAAACAACTACTCAAGAACACATCAAGAACACTTTCAAGTTTGCAAGTCTACTTCCAAGCTTTCTAATCCATTCCAAGTAATCATCTAAGATCATGAAACCTTTGTTATTTACAGTAGGTTATCTCTCTAATTCAAGATAATACTCATATTCAAACTTTGATTCATAACAATCTTAATTCAAGTAGAAATCTTACTTGAATTTGTTTTCGTGTCATGATTCTACCTCAAGAACTTTCAAGCCATCTAAGAATCCTTTGAAGCTAGATCATTTCTTGTCACTTCTAGTAGATTTACCTACTAAACTTGAGGTAGTAATGATGTTCATAACATCATTCGATTCATATATATATATAACTATCTTATTCGAATATTTAAACTTGTAATCACTAGAACATAGTTTAGTTAATTCTAAACTTGTTCGCAAACAAAGTTAATCCTTCTAACTTAACTTTTAAAATCAACTAAACACATGTTCTATATCTATATGATATGCTAACTTAATGATTTAAAACCTGGAAACACGAAGAACACCGTAAAACCGGACATACGCCGTCGTAGTGAAACCGGGGGCTGTTTTGGGTTAGATAATTAAAAACTATGATAAACTTTGATTTTAAAGTTGTTCTTCTGGGAAAATGATTTTTCTTATGAACATGAAATTATATCCAAAAATCATGGTTAAACTCAAAGTGGAAGTATGTTTTTCAAAATGGTCATCAAGACGTCGTTCTTTCGACTGAAATGACTACCTCTTACAAAAATGACTTGTAACTTATATTTACAACTATAAACATATACTTTTTCTATTTATATTATTAATCTTTGGTTCGATATGAAACCATAGCAATTGGATTCACTCAAAAAGGATTTAAAACGGAGAAATTATGGGCAAAACAAAATCGGATAATTTTGCTTGTTTTAGCTACGTGAAACTTTGTAACAAATCTATACTAACCATAACTTAACTAACTTATATTGTATTATACATGTATTCTAACATATATTATGTAATCTTGATAGACCATAGACACGTATACAATGTTTTGAAATATCATATCGACGTCATCTATATATATTATTTGGAATAACCATAGACACTCTATATGCAGTAATGATCGAGTTAGCTATACAGGGTTGAGGTTGATTCCAAAATAATATATATATACTTTGAGTTGTGATCAAGTCTGAGACTTGTATACACTGGGCCGTGGATTGATTAGAGAAATTATATTGATTTATTTAGGTACTACTAACTGTAGACTACTAATTGTGGACTACTAACGTTGGACTGTTAATTTAACAACTTAAATCATCAACATGTAATAAAAATATTATGAATATATTTCGATCATACTTTGATATGTATGTATATATTTGTTATAGGTTTGTGAATCAACCCGTGGCCAGGTCTTATTTTCCGACGAAGTAAAAATCTGTGAAAGTGAGTTATAGTCCCACTTTTAAAATCTAATATTTTTAGGATGAGAATACATGCAGTTTTATAAATGTTTTACAAATTAGACACAAGTACTTGAAACTACATTCTATAGTTGAATGATCGAAGCCGAATATGCCCCTTTTAGCTTGTAGCCTAAGAATTAGGGAACTGGCCCCTAATTGATGCGAATCCTAAAGATAGATCTATTGGGCCCAACAAGCCCCATCCAAAGTACCAGATGCTTTAGTACTTCGAAATTATCATGCCCGAAGGGAGTACAGGAATGATGGGGATATTCTATATGCATCTTTTTAATGTCGATTACCAGGTCATATGAATGATTTTTATGCAAATTGCTATTATGCATGCATGTTGTTTATGAGAAATAGAAATATGAAATCTTGTGGTCTATTAATATGATTTGATAAATATATAGGCTAAACCTATAAGTCACCAACATTTTTGTTAACGTTTTAAGCAAGTTTATTCTCAGGTAATTGTTAAGAGCTTCCGCTGTTGCATACTAAATTAAGGACACGATTTGGAGTCCATGCTTGTATGATATTGTTTAAAAACTACATTCAAGAACTTATTTTGACGTAACATATTATCATTGTAGACCATTATTTAATGGTCGTGTATAAACGATATATTGTAGATTATTATTACTTGATAATCTATGTAATGCTTTTTAAACCTTTGTCGATAAAATAAAGGTTATGGTTTGTTTTAAAATCGAATGCAGTCTTTGAAAAACGTCTCATATAGAGGTCAAAACCTCGCAAAGAAACCAATTAATATGAAACGTTTATAATCGATATGAATGGGACATTTCAGTTGGTATCAGAGCATTGGTCTTAGAGAACCAAAAATTGCATTAGTGTGTCTTATCGAGTTTGTTAGGATGCATTAGTGAGTTTGGACTTCGACCGTGTTGTTCTTTAAAAACGATTGCTTAACACTTTTTGTTGGAAACTACATATTGTTAACATGTAAATATTATGTGATATATTAATCTCTTAACGTGTTTGATATTGTGTAATAGATGTCTACCTTTAGTACAAATCCCATCAACTCACCTAATAATAATGAAGAGTCGAATATATTTTGGGAATAATCACAAATTCCCAAAGAGGAACCAGAAGAAGAGGAACCGGAAGAAGAGTTTCCAGAGGAGGAAATATTAGGAACCCCAGAAATACAAATAAATAAAAGAAAATCCTCAACCAATGGACCAAAGTTAAAAATGGTCAATGGTGTTTCCGTCGAGGAAGCAAAATATTGGGAAAATTACCAATTTTCCGATGAATCGGATCCCATGAGGATTCCGATGATGTTATAGAAATCACCTGATAGGTCAGATCATGTTGAGATTGAGAGAAATGATAAGATAAAGAGAGATTCAGTATGTAAGCATGAGACTCGGTATTAGAGAGAATCGGTACAATTACATTCCACAGCTTCTAGAACTCGGTTACAATGCAATGGCTATCTAATTAGGACTACTTATGTTCTTTATATAGCCCTCTTCTAGGGAACCTTCATTTAAGCTTATTTTCACATTAACACTATACAACTTCGGGGTCCTAACAATCTCCCCCTTAGTGGTAAATGTGAACTTTACAACATAATCCTATTTTGAAATCTTGAGAGGTCCAAACGTTAGTTTCCATCGTGTGCCATCTGGTTTCGAAACTTCTACTTGATTTTCTGAAACTTGTTTAGAAGGTTTCCAGACACCCCACGCTTTTCTTGGATCTCCCTCATATAATGGATATCCATCCATTTCCTTGAAATATCTTCTCTTTCTCTATCCACGAAGTATCTCAAACTGTCTTATACGAACTCGGAGTTTCAGACGATCTCTTATATGCTTTATGAATTCTCCAAGACCCATTATCATGTCAATGTCATGGAACTTGCTTTGATGAATCTTAAGATACTTCAGTGCAGCCTTAAGTGTTCTATCTGAATATTTGTTCAGCTCTTCAGTACGAATGAACACCTTTTCTTTTTGAGAATTTACAAAAACAAACCCTTCGGGTTCGAATTGCATTTGAAACATCCTCATATCCTTCAGTCCCTCTGTAAATTGATTCGGACACGTAATTCGAATCTTTTTCCTTTTTGCTTCGAGACCTATTTGAAAATCTTCACGTCTCATCAGTTCAATTGTCTCCATCATGTATCTTTTCACAGCTTCCAAAGCTTGAGCCTTAGCAAAAGGTCGAATGATGATGATACTGAGGTAGTTGTAGATGTGAATGATGTCAAGCATGTCAAGATTAAGAAAATCTGCTTCTGTGAACTTGTACTCTTTCTCATCTTCTCTAATAACGTGGAACTGACTGATGACGTCTTTCTTTTCACTTATCTCTACTCCGACTCGAGTGATATTCAACACTTCTGAAATACGATATTTTCTTTGAAGCCACAAATCATCTTCATCTTTGTTGATATGTTTTCTCCACATAAACTCATACCAATTCTTTTCACTTGCTGGAAGCAATCGTGAACCTATATAAGTAAACCTTTTACTCCTTGGTAATTCATTGATGCGGAAGATCTTGTAAGCATTTTCCTCGATGAATGTGTTTCGTAACGTTATAAAATCATGTTTTACTCCCAACAATAATCTTTGCTCATGATTCTTAAAGAATATTCCATGATTGTATTTGAATCTGGAATTCACTGTTTCACTTGATGTAGGTGTACCAGAAGTTGAACTTTCATTAGCATTTGTTAGATTTGAACTCGATGAGGGTGTAGAATTTGATGAATGACCAGTAGGATTTGTTGCATCATCATCTTCAATATGATCAAAGATCTCATCTTCATTTGGATTAACATAAAGATTGTCTTCATCGTCATCAGAAGAATCCATTTCATCATCACTTTCTATTACTGGTTCAGGATTCTCTTCATCTACAATCTCTACATCTTCCGAAATTGAAGATACTGATGATAACTTGCTTAGAATGACAAATCCATCGTCATCCGTCTCTTCAAGATAGAAATCACTCAAGTTCAAATCCTCATCTACCAGTCCACTATCAGCCTCATTATGAACAATTGGAATTATAACTTGCTCAAGCTCCTTATCATCAATTTCATCATGTGTAGAAACCATTTCTGATTCCATCTGAACTTGTTGAGCTTGTGAAGCTGATGAAGACCTTACACCACCACCCTTAGTTGAAATGTTTACCGTTAGATATTCTCCATCTACTCCTATCTCCCCCTCATGGCTATTCTGAGGATCAAAATCGTCATGTTCATCATCACGGTGAGGACTCAACGGAGAAGAGCAGGAATTAAGTGGATATCGAACACGAGCACGAAACAATGCTTGAAGCGAAGTGCGTCGAAGAACATCTAGATTGACTCTAGAAAACATACGACTGAAATATTCTTGCTCCAAAGCATCATAGAAAAGTGGTAAACGAGAAGGTGATGGTGGAAAAGTAACAATAGGAACACGAGCAGCAGCAACTGTTGAAGGCGATGTCGGTGGAAGTGTTTGAATTGCCGTGAGGGCAGGTAAGGATGATTGTGCGATATTATTCTTATATGTAGGGCTGTACATACTACTAGTCAGATTCGTGATATCCCCTTCTGATGGAGGTTGGGTAACAACTGGAGTTGTCACCGGCGAAGTTTCTTTCGAAGCATCCGCCTCCATGACTTTGGTCTCATGGGACTCTGACAGAGTAGTAGAACTACCCGTCTGTTTAGTTCTCGCAGAGATATTGCTATCCCCGACTCCTGAAATCATTGATATACCATGAGGTGGCACATCTCTTTCAGTTAAAGACTCTTCCTCCAGACCCTGAGATTCAGAATCCGGAAGAGAAGTGGTTTGAACCAATGGATCACTTTCATGAACCAAGGGAACAGTCTGCTGGAAGTCTGATAAATATCCCGAAGGATTGTCATGTTGACTCATTTCCATGGGCGCGGCAGATCTTCCTCATCAAGATAAGCCGGACCTCGAGACCCTGTTGTACATTGAAGTACAGGAGGATTTCCAGCCGATACGCAGAGTGCCTTTTCAAGATTTTTCGGCTCCCCTTCGGCCGTTCTGGACTTCAATGATTGAGTTTCCTCAATCGATTGAGTCAACGCAGACTTTACTGTAGAGGAAGACTTTACTTCCTTAGATGCCGAAGCACCTTGCTTTGTAGGATTTTTTATTAAGTCCTATTTAGATTGGATGGGCTTAGTAGCCGTTTTACCATCCGTGCGTTTAGATCTCTTGCTTACCGAAGCTTGCGCTTCATTTAGCGTAGGGCTTACTATTATTCTTGAATGTGATACGGAGATGGGTGAGGGTGACCTAATTGGCTCTAGGTCTTGGTCCGTATCACCACTGGTTGGAGTAACTGTTTGGCGGACGATGGGTGTCGAAGTCCTAGATCTAGTTACTCGTTGGGTTGGCGGAGTCTGAATCATCTCATCAGGCATGTATCGAGTTCTCTTAGGAGAATGTTCAGGAGATGATTCAGATGCTATTGCTGAAGTGTCACTGCTTACTTCGGGTGTTGTGGAAAGGGTTGGTTCAATCCTAGTTGGACTAGGTTCCCTGATCCTCACGGGTTGAGCTTGGTGTGCTACCCTAGATCGTTTGAGGTTCACCCTAAGTGGAGGATTAGTTGGCCCGGGTTGTTGAACTACAGGTTCCTCTACAACCTCTGAGGCTGGAACCACGGAAGGTTCAACTTTTTCTTGTTGTATCGGGTTCGGAAGAGGTATTCCTACAGCCTGAAAATAAGAACGCATACGAGCGTCTTGGGGTTCAGCTAGCCTCACTAGCCAATTTGGAATTGGCGCAGTGAATTGATTATCAGACACCATAGGGGTGTTCATCTTCAGCTCTCCAAACCTTTTCATCTGTAATCCATGTGTACCTGGTACAAAGATATTTGCATTTCTGCAAGCATTGATAGCATTATGGATAAAGATACAGAAAAACCTTTCGCAAGGAATGTATGAACCCCTTGGCTTTTCAACCTGTGCCTGAACCAAATCCCATATAAGTTCTGCATAATCAGGATTCTCTACTCTTGTGAATGAGTAGAAAAGTTTGAGCATCGGCACAGTTAAGCTATCAGATCCACTTCTTGTCATCAACAAGCATCTGTTGATGATTGAGAAGATCACATACCACCTTGAGTGAAGATATTTCTTCTGAAACTTAGCTGGTGGAACATTGGTAGCTCCAACATAACCAAGATCAAAGACAGAAGTCATCATTTTCTGAGTAGCAGGAAAAGCATGAGCATACTGTACAAGAGGAAGTCTGAATATCCTCCTGAAGTCTGCTTTTGTGATACTCCTGAATCCTTGTACTCCTCTCAGCCTAAATTCAAATCTGGCTGGTTCGCCCTGTGGATTAGTAGCATTTGGTTGTGTGGCCTCCACAAATCTGATTGATCTGTTAAGAATATCCAAGTCTGTTTCTGGCACACTAACTGTGGAGCTCAGAGCAGGCCATAAAGTATGCCTCTCTAGAATTGCAGTCCAATATTTGCAGGGAATATTGGTTTCAGAGTTGATAAAGTGATTGTTCGCCATTTAGCTGTATAAATAAGAAATAGAAGACCACAAAATATTTAACAAAAAGCATATATCTCTATTCTTATTTGCCTTTGAAATCCTTTTTATATTTTTAAATTTTAAGATTTTTATGGTTTTTCAAATATAAAAGTCTTTTATTCTCAAATATGAACAAATAATTGACAACCATGACATTCATATGATATTCATCTTAGTACAAAATCATCATGCAAAGTCAATTATATAACACAAGGAATCAAAACAACACTTAGTCAATTTCAGCACAATTCAAGCAGATTCGGTAGTTATGAAAACTTTAAATTCTGTAACCAAATAAGCTTGAGTTTTCATATCAGAAAAATATAGAATAAACATGTTAAGTGTTTGAAGATAAAAATCAGAAAATTTCAAGGTACCAAATTTCAGACTCGGTATCAAGAAGGAAAACCAGATTCGGTATCTTCAACAATTAACAGAAAGTCACTCAAACATGCATATTCTATCACATATCATGTAATTTCACAACCATGATCAAACAACCATTCAATTACAAGCATATTAACATGTTAATTGTATGAACAAATTCGGTATAAAGATAAGAACACATTCGGTAGATACAGAATCCATCAAATAAGCAATTAAACATGTAATCAGGCTCGGTCAAATGATAGATCAGTCAATTTAACTCGGATTAGACAAGATTTTATGTTGATTTTCCAAATCAATTGAGTTTAATCAAAGATTAATTGAAATCGACTCAGACTCGGTATAATCAACAAAATTTCAAAAATTAAAGATCATAACTAAAAATTAAAGATCATAATCCAGTTATTTTGAACTTTTCTGGTTGATAAAAACATAATTATCTCAGATCTACAATAATATATCTTAAACATTGATTAAAATGAACAATTACCAAGAATTTGAAGAAACGGAATGACGGACTCGGTAGAATTAGGCAGATTCGGTATAATCAACAGACTCGGTAGGAAATTAATAACAGTAAGAGTAATGTTTGACTTTGACTCTCCTTTTATAGATACCGAAGGTAAAATACCGAATGGGCTTTACAGAATGGGCCTAATATACCGAATTCAGTTCAATTTTTCAAAACATAAACAATTTAACTCCAAATCTTGACAAATTGATTTTTCCTCTTGAAATCCATTTCAATCTTTTCATGAAAAACAATTCTGAGACAATTTTTTTGAAAACTTTAAACTTACCGAATCTGTACAGTTGGTTGTCAGACTCGGTAAAATGCTAAAAATAGCATTTATTCAGTAAAATTTAAATATTTTTGGATTTTATCTTTTCCAATTTTTATGAATTTTTCAAAATAAGATTTGTACTTAAAAGAACTTTAAATTTTATACAAAGTACAAATCTCTAGTGATACCAATTGTTGACACGGGTTGCGTACTGAGATGTATACATGCCATAGTGAATTATTTCAGATAAAAACAAAGAAATTTTGAATTCACTTTAGAAAAACAATATTTTTAAATAATTTTCTCATTTTCTCCCTTTTTTCCCCCTCAAAATGTGATATACAAGAAAGTAAATCAACATTTTGATTATGTTCCCAAGAAAATGAATCAACTCCCCCTTGAAATAGGATATCAATGAGTTACCTCCCCCTTGCGTAACCATTGAACAAATGTACCTAGGAAGTTATCATTAATCTAAAGGCAGTCCCTTAAAGAAAAATTATCTAAAGAACTGAAACTTAGTTGCTCCCCCTAGAAAGTATCTACTCCCCCTAAACACAAGATTCCAAAAATAAGTCCTAACAGATCTAAGGAATATCAAGCACTATACTCTACCATGCCAATCTCTTTGATCAAGAATTTTAGCCTAAGTTCATATAAAGGTTTAGTGAACATGTCAGCTAATTGCACTTTAGTAGGCACAAAGTATAATTCTACATCCCCTTTCTCTACATGGTCCTTAATGAAATGATAACGAATATCTATGTGTTTAGTTTTAGAATGCTGAACCGGGTTGCTTGTTATTGCAATAGCACTTTGTGAATCCCAATAGATCGGGGTCTTAGAAATCTTAAAGCCATAGTCCAAGAGTTGAGTTTGCATCCATAAAACTTGTGAACAACAGTGAGCTGCAGCAATGTACTCAGACTCAGCTGTTGATAAAGACACACAGTTCTGCTTTTTGGATGACCAACCAACTAGCCTATTCCCCAACATCTGAATTGATCCAGATGTGCTTTTTCTATCAACATGGCAACCACCATGATCCGCATCAGTATAAGCAGTGAGATTGAAATCAGATCCTTGAGGATACCAGATCCCAAGGTTAGGTGTACCTTTAAGGTATTGAAAAATCCTAACAACCGCTTTGGAGTGAGATTTCTTAGGGTTGGACTGAAAGCGGGCACAGACAGTTACGGCAAGTGTAATGTCTGGTTGACTTGCAGTCAGATACATTAAAGAACCAACCATGCTTCGATAAAGCGTAATATCAAAGGGTTCCCCATTAGTATCAGCATCCAGTAAAGTCCTCATTGGGGTTGTCATTGGTTTTAAAGCAGTCATTTTAAAACGTTTTAGCATATCATTGATATACTTTGTTTGACTGATAAAAATCCCATTTGGTAATTGTTTTACTTGTAACCACAAGAAGAAAGTTAACTGGTCAAGCATGCTCATTTCGAATTTGCTGGCCATAAGGTCACCAAATTCTTTGCATAAGGCCGGGGACGTGGAACCAAAAATAATATCATCAACGTAAATTTGAACCAAGAGAATGTGACCGTGGTTTTTACAGATGAATAGCGTTGTATCAATCGTTCCATTAGAGAAGCCATTGTCCAGCAAATACTTTGTTAAGGTCTCGTACCATGCACGCGGTGCTTGCTTCAGACCGTATAAAGCTTTCTCCAAGTAGTAAACGTGGTTTGGATGAATGGGATCGACAAAGCCCTCTGGTTGATCAACATAGACTTCCTCTTGAAGATAACCATTCAGAAAAGCAGTTTTGACATCCATTTGAAACACCGTGAACTTCATATGAGAAGCAAATGCAAGGAAAAGAAGAATTACCTCAATCCTAGCAACCGGAGTAAACGTTTCGTCATAATCAATGCCTTCTTGTTGTCGATATCCTTTGGCCACAAGACGTGCCTTCTTTCGAACCACAATTCCATCAGAATCTTTCTTGTTCTTGAAAATCCACTTTACCCCTATTGGTCGTTGACCCGTTGGTCTTGGAACTAATCGCCATACTTTCAATCGTTCAAATTGATTGATCTCGTCTTGCATTGCAACTACCCAGTATGGATCTAGTAAAGCTTGAGCAACCGTTGTTGGTTCAATCTTACTAAGAAAGGCTGTGAATAGACACATATTCTGAGTAGCCCTTCAAGTTGACACTGGAGCAGATGCGTCACCAATAATAAGATCTATTGGATGACTTTTAGTCCATCGGGTGTGTGGAAGAGGTTGTACATCAGTGGTATCCATTGAAACATCAACCGTTGTTGACGTTGAGCCTTGATCCGCTGGATCTGATGTAACATTATCTAATGGATTCAATAGAGTTTCTGGAGAAACAGCTGGAGTTGTATCAACTGTTGAATCTTGAATTGGTTCAAGATTATCAGTAACAGGAGGTTGGAGGGAGGATGAAGAAGCAACAGGTGAATCAGTTGGTGTTGAATCTTCATCAAAAAGACTTTGAAGAGTCTCCACGGTAGTTGACTGTGATGGTGTAACCGGTACGGCTTGAACATTTGAATCTCTTTGAGGAGTATAAAGACTATCAAACAAGATATCCAGTTCCTCTGATGTAACCGTAGGAACACCCTTCTTCGAGAAAATTGAGTTTTGCGCGGAAGAAGTAATAGCCAGGTAAGGATCGGGTTTTGAACTGAGTTGTTCAAAAGCCATTCTCGAAAATTCATCGAACTTGATGTTAATGCTCTCTTTAATCATCTTTGTCCACTTATGATAAACACGATAAGCAACTTTGTTCGAGGAATAACCAAGAAATATGGCCTGATCGCCATGAGGATCAAACTTTCCGAGGCTGTCAAAATCGTTAAGCACATAGCATATACAACCAAAAACACAGAAATATTTGACATTCGGGCGTCTACCATATAATAACTCATATGGAGTTTTATCAAAACATTTGTTTACAGTACAACAATTTTGGGTATAGCATGCAGTTGAAATGGCCTCCCCCCACATTTTTGGAGGTAATTTGGAGTAGGCAAGCATCGTTCGTGCTGCTTCGCACAACGTACAATTACGTCGTTCGACTACTCCATTTTGTTGGGGGGTCCGAGCAGCAGAGAACTGATGTTCAATTCCTTTGTCTTTCAAATAACTATCAAGCGGGTCATTCTTAAATTCCGTCCCATTATCAGTTCTGATGCTCTTAACATGTTTGTTAAAAGAGCGTTGAATCTTTTTAATGAATTCAATGATAATGGCGGGGGTTTCTGACTTAGTTCGCAAAAGAAAAATCCATGTAAACCGGGTATAGTCATCAACAATGATAAGCACATGTTTCTTGCCACCGAGGCTAGAAATACGCATGGGTCCACATAAGTCCATATGCAATAATTGCAAACACGATGAAGTACTGGGGTTTTGTTTAAGCGGATGATTAGTCCGTTTCAGCTTACCCATCGCACATGATGGACACACATGATGCTTATCATATTGAAAGGTTGGAATACCATCAACTAAATCTTTAGAGACTAGTCGATTGATACCCTTGTAATTCAGGTGTGACATCCGATGATGCCATAACCATGAATTTTCTTTGGTAGAACGAGTGGCCAAACACATGGTTGCATGTGATGGTGCATCATTGAGGTTAATAGTATATAGTGAAGCACAACGTTTACCAACAAGAAGATCATTCCCTCCGGTGGATTGCACCGAGCATTGTCGACGTTCAAACAAAACTTTGAGATCTCCATCGCAGAATTGGCTCACACTAAATAAACTGCACCCCAAACCCTCAACATATGAAACCCGTTTGATTGTTATTCCATTTTGCACAAAATCTCCTTAACCCGTTATTGTTGCAATCTCATCATTTCCGAATGTAACCGTTCCTAGGAGTTTGTCAATGAAGTTGACAAGCAAGGATTTATCGCTCGTCATGTGTCGAGAACAATCGGAATCGATATACCAAACACGGACGTCGAAACCCTGTAAATGTGAATTTCCTAGAGTTTAGATACCCAAAGTTTTTTGGGTCCTTTTCGGTTAGTACCAACAATAAACTTTGGATTAACAACAAACTTTGGATCAATGATGAAATAATCACGTAAAGAATCATGCAGTTTAGACAATAAAGCATCATTTAAAACCACATTACATGAAGCATCATACGCAATATCAATCTTTACATCGTTATCAGAAGTCTTAACACACAATTTATTCCAAGTAGATGTTTTGTTCACAGACGAAAATTGAAAAACATGAGATGATTTCCTAGGCCGACTAGCAGATTGCTTTGGTTTGGTTGATACTTTCTTAGTCGTGGACTTAGGAACTCATACAGATTTGTAATTCATGTTTGGATTATGATCTGTGACACGAAAAACACCTTTGTTAGTTAGACGTCCAAACTTTTCAGTTGACACATGAGATGACTGATTTTGCAGAATTTCCAATTTGATTGTACGTTCTTTTGCATCATACTCACTTAAATCAGGTTTAGAACTTGTGTGTGTTGTGGACTTAACTGATTTCTTTAAAAGACTCTCTTTTGAAGTTTTTGTCATAGGAATCATAGGAATCTTTTCAGTTAACACAGAACCATTTGGAGAATGAACCTTTTTAACAATATACTGAGTTGTAGAAACAACTTTCGAACCATGATTGCCAAATTGAGAACGTAGAGGATTTTTAAGAATAGTAATGGGTTTTACATCCTTAGATGTTGTTGTTCCCTTCCCCTTCTTAGTAATCCCACCAGTACATTCAAGCACATTGGTTGCAACATTAGACGTTTGCTTAAGTGTGTTAGCCTGTTTCATTTAAATTATTTTTTGTTTTAAGCTTTTAATCTCAAGACATAATTCTTCAGCAGAAACTATCACTTCACCCTCCTTAAAAGCATAAGTACATTCTTTCTTAGGCAGTGAAGGCAATTTATCACACAAAGCAAGCATTTGTTCTAATGATTGGCACTTAAGTTGCAAGTCAATATTCTCCTATTCAAGTTGAGCTACTATACGATTCAAATTACGTACAGCAGGAAAATGCAAGTAATAATCATGCAAAGGATCAAATTGACTTTCAAAATCTATCAAAGGTTCAATGTTCGGTTCATCCTGAGGTTCTACTTTATCATCTAAAGAATTTTGACCTAGAGAATCTATCTCAAAGAAGACAGTTAGTTTATGTGCTAGGTCTGCACGGAAAACATCATCTGGACATGCAGGTAAAGTTGGTAGAATTGGTTTCACATCAAAAATTGGTTCATCAAACACCTCATCTATTACAGTAATGCTAGAACTAGGTTTGTTAAACACTTCATTCTCAAGCATTAAAATGTATTTCTCTAGTATGAGTGTTGGGATATAAACCAGTCTACGCTTAGGCACATAATCTTCACGTTGCATGTTCTTTTCAGTTTCAACAAGATTTTTCAAGAAATCAGGATTCGATTTACCTATCTTAGCATTGATTTTTTCATACATTAAGCTAATTTGATGGTATTTCCTAGATTTACGATTTACAATAATATCATCAAAATCAGCATCAGAAGCATGTACAAAATGCGATGGTAAACCAGCTTGAAAATAATCAGAATGATATAATCCTGGAATCTTTTTAGAAGCATCTTCCAAAATTTTCGGATCTTCATAACCCAACCCCCACTTTTCACCATGAATCGTTTTTGGTCTATTCATGAAAATCGTTTGTTTTGAAAGTTCCATATCCATGATAGCTTTGGATTGCTCTGTTCGATAGAGTTTTTCCTCATATCGAGCAAGTTGTGCTTTCATTTGAAAAGATTCTTTTGACAATAAAGAAATTTCAGTGTTCTTTTCAATTATGGTGTTTTCCAATTGAACGATTTTCTTGTTTAGTTTTGAAAGTGTAGGTTCATGTTGATTTTTCAAATCAGAAAGATCTTTTTCTAAAAATTAAACTTTTTCTGCAAGTCGTTCCGATTTTAAACGATAATCAGTTCTTTCAACTTTAATTGGATGAATTGTCTTTTTCAGATCTTCCAACTCAGTTTCCTTATAGTTGAGTTAGAGAGTCAATTGTTGCACATCCGTTTGCAATTTGGATGAGGAAGGTCTGGTCTCATTCATTTTGATTTTATCTTTTAAAACTTTGTTTTCAGATTTTAAGCCTTTGACTTCTTTTGACATTGAGACCAGATTCTTCATCAAGTCATTTTGCATTTTTATAAAATCAGGTGAGATTTCAGATGATTGTACCTCATCATCATCGGATGTTGAGTCAGAATTCTCCATTGCTTCCTTAGCTTTGATGAGCTTTGTCACCTTGCAAACATTTGCATGTTCTACCTCTGAATCTGAATCGTCAGTCCAGTTAAACCAAGTATCATCAACCGGTTTTAGCTCTCCCCCAGTTTCCACAATCTTAGCCATCAACATTTTCTTCTTGTAGTAAGCTGCGTCCTTCTTCTTAGGCATCTTGCACTCACGAGAGTAATGACCAGCTTTGCCACAATTGAAACAAATTGAATCTTCCTTCTTGGAATCATCAGCACGTTGTTGTTTAGATTGATCAGCTTTCTTGTAGTACGAGGAAGATGATGATTTTTTGCGTTGATTGCTTGATTTGCCTTTAAACTTGTGTTTGTTCAAGGCTTTTGTGAACATGGCTGCCATCTTGACTAATTCAAGATGAGAATCATCAACATCAGAAAGATTCAAATCTTCTGAATCAGTTGATTCTTCAACAAGCACTTTCTTGGACAAGCTTTTGGAAGACGTCAACGATTTGCTCTTCTTTTTGGCAATTATGGCAAGTGGATCGCCCGGAGAAGACTCTTTCCTTCCTTCTTGAAGTTTAGACACTTCAGGTTGGTAATGCATAAGAACTCCAACAAGCTCATGAATAGTCAACTTGTCAATCTCTTTAGTAGATCGAACAATGGTTCCATAAGGAAGCCAATCAGCATTGAGCTTTTTGAGAAACTTCATGTTGACTTCAGCATTTACTTTTATGATCTTGCACCTTTTCAACTCATTGAGAACACCATTGAAACGACGATAGGTATCCTTGAGTGGTTCATCAGTTTCCTGCTTGAAATCTTCATAGAATCCCAGAGCCTTATTCAATTTAGTAACGTCTGACATGTCATAACCTTCTTGCTGTCGTTTGATCTCATCCCATATATCTTTTGCTGTTGTGTTGCTATCAACATTTTCAAACAATTCATACGGGATAGCTTGCATAACAATATTCTTTGCCTCTATGTCACCCTGAGCTCTCTCACGCTTATCACCAGAAAGTTCATAGACTGGAATTGGCATACTAGTATCCGGATGATAATCAACAACTGGACCATCTCTCAGAGAAGCCCAAATGTGTTTTGCTTTCTCACCCTTATAGTCTATGTACTGAGTGATACGGTGAAGCCACTGAGTGTATTTGCCATCAAACAACACTGGAGGACGGGAATCTGATCCAATGATCAAAGTATCTTGAGTAGACATCTTGAAAATGAGGTAGATTCGGTAAAGATTCTGTATTACACAAATCTAAGATGAAAAATCACAACAATCTGATCAGAATGTCAGATTCTGTAACAGATTCGGTACTGTAGCAGATTCGGTAAAGTAGCAGATTCGGTAAAGATTCTGTATATCAGATTCTGTAAAAGAAACTGATCAGAAATGCAAGAGACACACCCAGATTCAGTATAGATTCGGTAATCACAAGAATTGTAGCCTGTAACCACTTAAAATAATGGATTAAGTGATACAGAAACTCAGATTCTGTATTTGATTCGGTAGTCAGATTCTGTATGAATTTGAAGTTCAAACTCAATTCAATCCTTTTGAATTAGATTCTGTAACCTTGCTGCACAAGGAAACGCGTTAGTATCACATAAAATATCAAAGATACCGAAAGTATAGGATACCGAATGTCAACTGTAGCAGTTGACAATACCGAGTCTAAGTTTAAAACTTAGAAATATGATAGAATCCTTTCTCAAACCACACCAATTAGCTGCATATAATCAAACCGAATGTGATAGAATCACAATCACACCACAATCTGCAACACTTAAGATGAATTTAAGTAATGAAGCAGACTTGGTATGACAGTTACGATACCGAGTGTTGATCAAATCTTCAAAACTTAATGAATTGAAGAAATTGAACCGTCAGAAATGTGATTTAACACCTCACGAACACAACTGAATCCTTAAATCTTCACAAAAATCCAGAATCAAGCTTGAATTAAGCAATACCGAGAGTTTTAGCCACAAACTCTAAAAATCAACTTGATTCTCCATAATTGAAGTTAAAAAGCTGTAATGATGATCGAAACTCTTTCTAAAATACCTAATGCACCTTTGCTGAACTTATCACAAGAATCTGAACGTCAGATTATCAAATTCGATGATACCGAATGTGATTCAAAATACCGAGAGTAATCAGATTATGTAATCTACAATCTCTGGATTGATATAGTGATGTAGAATCACTTCCTGGAAGCTCTGATACCAAATGATAGGTCAGATCATGTTGAGATTGAGAGAAATGATAAGATAAAGATAGATTCGATATGTAAGCATGAGACTCGGTATTAGAGAGAATCGGTACAATTACATTCCACAGCTTCTAGAACTCGGTTACAATGCAATGGCTATCTAATTAGGACTACTTAGGTTCCTTATATAGCCCTCTTCTAAGGAACCTTCATTTAAGCTTATTTTCACATTAACACTATACAACTTCGGGGTCCTAACATCACCCCAACCCAATTTAATGAAGCAAAAGAAAACAATAAGGGAAAATATATAAAAATAGAAAAACCCAATTCCAAATATGATGAACTCTATCGTAAACACCCGTATTTCTTAAATTTTAACTATAACCCGGGAACATCTAAGCCACCAGGTTTTTCTAAACCATTTGTGAAAACGACGGCTCGTATTAGAGGAACACCATATATACCTAGGACGTTAGCAAAATGAACCAAGTCCGAAGAGGAAGAAACGAGTGAGTCAGAATAAAGAGTTATAATCATGTTGTGTAATATATGTATTGTAGTGTTTGTACTTTTATGTTATATGTAAAAAATGCTTGTAATGTTTGTTAATTATCTGTTACGAATCTAATCCTCGTCTATTTTAGAGTATAAAAACACAAAATGGATGTTAAGAATAGACGACCAAATATTTTAGAAGACCTACCAGGGGATATGATTGATGAAATCTTGTCTAAAGTTGGTCAGAATTCATCGGCACAATTATTTACGGCGAGATTAGTCTGTAGAACATTTGAAAGATGTTCCAAGCATGCCTTAGTTTATAAAAGGCTTTCCTTCGATAGATGGTGTATATCACATTGGGGAGACCCTAAGTTACGCCGTGTTTTCTTTAAGGCATTGAGTGCGGGAAACCCAAATGCAATTTTACGCTACGGGTTGAGAGCCTATTTTGACTCCACATATCCCAACATAGGACTTTGTGCATTAGAAAAAGCTTCAAACATGCAATTTAAAGAAGCATGTTATGCTTACGGAGTAGTAATGTTCGCTTCTCACCAAATTGAGAAAAAGAACATACGGTTGCAACTTCTGAATAAAACATTCCCACAGGTGACGGATTCAGTAGTTGGGGTGAGAAATAAGATTTTTAGATTGTTACGGGGCTGTTGGGCATTACGAAACCCTCGTCCTTTTGACGACATTACAACATGCTGCCTAACCAACGGCCACAACGGTTATTTTCCACAAAACCAAGGATGGGAAATAATATTAGTAAAACCCGAATGCATGACTTGTTTCTGGACCTATGAATTACGTGTATTTATTGCCTTTACTGAACGACTTGCGTTAAACTAGAATTGTTTTCGAAACTACCTTGTATCAAAGTTATTATGTATTATATTTCATGCTATATGTAAAATAGCGGTATTGTAAGTTTGTAAAATATTGTATAAAAGTTTGAACGCGAAATATTATTATAATCAGTTTTTCGTATAGAATTGTGGTAGTTGAATTATATATTAGCTACTAAGTATAAACTTAACGGGTAGGTACTACCCGAATTAAAACTTATAAAACGCTAATATGAAGAAAAAGCTTTTATAATGAGTTCATATTATGCTACGAAATACTATGACTACTCTTAATATTCTATATGATTAACTTAATTCTTTTGGCTATTTTTAAAGGAAATAGCACCGACGACTCGTCAGAATTTAAACATGAGCGAGGAAGACTTTCGTGTTTTCCTTGCAGCAAACATAGCCGCAGTACAAGCTGCGATGTAAAACAACAATAACTCTGAATCCAGCCATGGAACTAACGCCACAAGAACTCTCGTAGGATGGTCCTACAAAGAATTCATTTCCTGCAAACCTTTAGAATTCAATGGAATCGAGGGTCCAATCGGATTAAAATGGTGGACCGAGAAGGTCGAATCGGTGTTTTCCATAAGTAAATGTACCAAAGAAGATAGGGTGAAGTATGCTACACATACCTTCACAGGTACTGCGTTAACATGGTGGAACACCTATCTCGAGCAGGTAGGACAAGATGCTGCTTACGTACTACCGTGGTCAGTATTCAAACACATGATGACAGAGCAGTACCACATACGAACGATGATTCACAGAGTTGTGCCTATTGTGTCCAAGAGTGTTCGAAGATGAAGAAGGGAAGATTGACGCTTTTGTAAAAGGGTTACCTGAAAGGATTCAGGAGGATGTGAGTTCAAACGAGCCCACCTCCATACAAAAGGCAAGTCGAATGGCTCATAAACTAGTGAACCAGATTGAGGGAAGGATTAAAGAGCAGATGGTCGAAAAGGCTAACATGAAACAAGTCAAGAGAAAGTGGGAGGAAAACAGTGACAAGAGTCACCAATACAACAACAACAACAACAATCACAACACCAATCGCAAGAACTATCCCAACAACCGCAACATCAATCGTAATTCCAACAACAACTACAACAAACGTCCCAACAACAACAACTACAACAGTCATCCCAACAACAATAACAACCGCAACAACAACAATTCCTATAACAACAAGAATCAGAAACAGCCATGCCAAAGGTGTGAAGAGTACCACCAGAATGGGTTCTGCACGACATTTTGCACCAAGTGTAAAAGAAATGGTCATGGTGCAATGAAGTGTGAGGTCTACAGACCGATGAATAATAGAGATAAAATAACAAATAATGTCAGAACAAGTAATGTCGGAGCAAATAATGCCAACGTAGTTTGTTATAAATGTGGAAAACCGGGCCAGATTATTAGAAATTGCCCGTATCAGGGGAATACTAATGGGCAAGGCCGCAGAAGAGTTTTCAATATTAATGCGACAGAAGCGCAAGAAGACCCGGAGCTTATTACGGGTATGTTTCTTATTGACAATAAATCTGCTTATGTTTTATTTGATTCGGGTGCGGATAGAAGCTATATGAGTAGAGATTTTTGTGTTAAATTAAGTTTTCCATTGACACCTTTGGATAATAAATTTTTACTCGAATTAGCAAACGGTAAATTAATTACAGCAGATAATATATGTCATAATCGAGAAATTAAACTGGTTAGCGAAACATTTAAGATTGATTTGATACCAGTAGAGTTTGGGAGTTTTGATGTGATAATTGACATGGACTGGTTGAAAGAGGTGAAAGCAGAGATCGTTTGTTACAAAAATGTGATACGCATTATGCGCGAAAAGAGAAAACCCTTAATGGTGTACGGAGAAAAGAGCAACGCGAAGTTAAATCTTATTAGTAGCCTGAAGGCGGAAAGGCTAATAAGAAAAGGTTTCTATGCCGTTCTAGCACACGTCGATAAAGTCAATTCCGAAGAAAAGAACATCAATGATGTTCCCGTCGCAAAAGAATTTCCCGATGTATTTTCGAATAAATTACCAGGACTACCTCCACACCGATTCGTTAAATTTCAAATAGACCTTGTACCGGGAGTTGCACCAATAGCTCGTGCTCCATACAGACTCGCACCCAGCGAAATGAAGGAACTCCAGAGTCAATTACAATAACTCTTAGAGCGTGGTTTCATTCGACTAAGCACATCACCGTGGGGAGCTCCTATTTTGTTTGTCAAAAAGAAAGATGGTACATTTAGGTTGTGTATCGACTACCGAGAGTTGAACAAACTTACCATCAAGAACTGTTATCCACTACCAAGAATCAACGACTTATTTGATCAACTACAAGGCTCGTCGGTTTATTCGAAGATTGATTTACGTTTCGGGTATCATCAAATGCGGGTGAAGGGGGATGATATTCCAAAGACTGCTTTTAGAACGCGTTACGGTCATTACGAGTTTATGGTTATGCCGTTTGGATTGACTAACGCACCATCTGTGTTCATGGACCTCATGAACCGAGTGTGTGGACCATATCTTGACAAGTTTGTCATTGTTTTTATCGATAACATACTTATTTACTCAAATAATGATCAAGAGCACGAAGAACATTTGAGAAAAGTGCTAGAATTGTTGAGGAAGGAAAAACTATACGCTAAATTTTCAAAGTGTGCATTTTGGTTGGAAGATGTTCAATTCCTCGGTTACGTAGTGAACAAAGAAGGTATTCAGGTTGATCCGTCAAAGATTGAAACCGTTGAAAACTTGGAAACCCCAAAAACTCCAAAGCATATATGCCAATGTTTAGGATTGGCTGGTTACTACAGAAGATTCATCCAATATTTTTCCAAAATAGCAAAACCCTTATCTGCATTAACGCATAAAGGGAAGAAATTTGAATGGAAGGATGAGCAAGAAAAAGCGTTTCAATTGTTGAAGAAAAAGTTAACTACGACACCTATATTATCATTGCCTGAAGGAAATGATGATTTTGTGATATATTGTGACGCCTCAAAGCAAGGTCTCGGTTGTGTATTAATGCAACGAACGAAGGTAATTGCTTATGCGTCCAGACAATTGAAGATTCACGAGCAAAATTATATGACTCACGATTTGGAGTTGGGCGCTGTTGTTTTTGCATTAAAAACTTGGAGGCATTACCTATATAGGGTCAAAAGTATTATATACACCGACCACAAAAGTCTCCAACATATATTTGATCAGAAACAACTGAACATGAGGTAGCGTAGGTGGATTGAGTTGTTGAATGATTACGACTTTGAGATTCGTTACCACCCGGGGAAGGCAAATGTGGTAGCCGACGCCTTGAGCAGAAAGGACAGGGAACCTATTCGAGTAAAATTTATGAATATAATTATTCATACTAACCTTACTACTCAAATAAAGGAGGCGCAACATGGAGTTTTAAAAGAGGGAAATTTGAAGAATGAAATACCCAAAGGATCGAAGAAACATCTTAATATTCAGGAAGACGGAACCCGGTATAGGGCTGAAAGTATTTGGGTACCAAAGTTTGGAGATGTGAGAGAAATGGTACTTAAGGTGTAGTAACCCGAACTTTTCCATGTTTATATATATTAAATGAAATTGTTATTTACATGATTAAGTGTTTCCAACATGTTAAGAAATCAAACTTGTTAAGACTTAATTAATTGAAATAGGTTTCATATAGACAATTGACCACCCAAGTTGACCGGTGATTCACGAACGTTAAAACTTGTAAAAACTATATGATGACATATATATGATTATATATATAGTTAACATGATATTATGATAAGTAAGTATCTCATTAGGTATTTTAACAATGAGTTATATACATAAAATTGAGTTTATTGAATTAAGAAACTCGAAACGATATATATAACGATTATCGTTATAACAACGTCTTACTAAATACATATGAATCATATTAAGATATTGATACACTATGTTTAATCATGATAAATGATAAGTAAACATGTCATTAAGTGTATTAATAATGAACTACATATGTAAAAACAAGACTACTAACTTAATGATTTCGAAACGAGACATATATGTAACGATTATCGTTGTAACAACATTTAACTGTATATATATCATACTAAGATATATTAATATATCATAATATCATGATAATATAATAATTTAACATCTCTTTAGATATAATAAACAATGGGTTAACAACATTTAACAATATAGTTAACCTAAAGGTTTCAAAACAACATTTACATATAACGACTAACGATGACTTAACGACTCAGTTAAAATGTATATACATGTAGTGTTTTAATATGTATTCATACACTTTTGAAAGACTTCAATACACTTATCAAAATACTTCTACTTAACAAAAATTCTTACAATTACATCCTCGTTCAGTTTCATCAACAATTCTACTCGTATGCACCCGTATTCGTACTCGTACAATACATAGCTTTTAGATGTATGTACTATTGGTATATACACTCC
Source organism: Rutidosis leptorrhynchoides (assembly GCF_046630445.1). NCBI lineage: Eukaryota > Viridiplantae > Streptophyta > Magnoliopsida > Asterales > Asteraceae > Rutidosis > Rutidosis leptorrhynchoides. Next base: position 147,383,632 of record NC_092335.1, on the reverse strand, counting down.
AATGATCAGCTTTTAGCAGCCCATGTGAGTCACCTAACCATGTAGGAACCATCATTTTACATCTAGCATGACTTTTAACCCCTTTTAACCCCACTCACCTTCACCACTCACCACCTACTCCATTTCACTTCCAATTTTCTTCCCAATTCTCTCTCAAAACACACACACTCTTTCATGAACGTCTAAGTTACTATTTTTCTAGAAAAAATCATCAAATACAAGCTTTGGTTATTACCTAGAATCATCATAAAAACAATTACTCAAGAACACATCAAGAACACTTCCAAGTTTACAAGTTTACTTCCAAGTTTCCTAATCCATTCCAAGCAATCATCTAAGATTAAGAAATCTTTGTTATTTATAGTAGGTTATCTTTCTAAATCAAGGTAATATTCATATTCAAGCTTTGATTCAATTTCTATAACTATAACTATCTTAATTGGAGTAATAATCTTACTTGAACTTGTTTTTGTGTCATGATTCTATTTCAAGAACTTCCAAGCCATCAAAGATCCTTTGAAGCTCAAGTTATTTTTCATCATTTACAGTAGGTTTACCTACTAAACTTGAGGTAGTAATGATGTTCATAACATCATTCAATTCATATATGTATAACTATCTTATTCGAAGATTTGAACATGTAATTACTAGAACATAGTTTAGTTAATTCTAAACTTGTTCGCAAACAAAAGTTAATCCTTCTAACCTGACTTTTAAAATTAACTAAAAACATGCTCTATATCTATATGATATGCTAACTTAATGATTTAAAACCTGAAAACACGAAAAACATCGTAAAACTGGATATACGCCGTCGTAGTAACACCGCGGGCTGTTTTGGGTTAGTTAATTAAAAACTATGATAAACTTTGATTTAAAAGTTGTTCTTCTAGGAAAATGATTTTTGTTATGAACATGAAACTATATCCAAAAATCATGGTTAAACTCAAAGTGGAAGTATGTTTTCCAAAATGGTCATCTAGACGTCGTTCTTTCGACTTAAATGACTACCTCTTACAAAAACGGCTTGTAACTTTTATTTCTGACTATAAACCTATACTTTTTCTATTTAGATTCATAAAATATAGTTCAATATGAAACCATATCAATTTAATTCACTCAAAACGGATTTAAAACGAAGAAGTTATGGGTAAAACAAGATTGGATATTTTTTGATTGTTGTAGCTACGGGAAATATTGTAACAATTCTATACAAATCATATCCTAGCTAACTTATATTGTATTATACATGTATTCTAATATATTATGTAATCTTGGGATACCATAGACACGTATACAAATGTTTTGACATATCATATCAATCCATGTATATATATTATTTGGAACAACCATAGACACTCTATATGCAGTAATGTTTGAGTTAGCTATACAGGGTTGAGGTTGATTCCAAAAATATATATACTTTGAGTTGTGATCTAGCCTGAGACGTGTATACACTGGGTCGTGGATTAATTCAAGATAATATATATCAATTTATTTATGTACATCTAACTATGGACAACTAGTTGTAGGTTACTAACAAGGACAGCTGACTTAATAAACTTAAAACATCAAAATGTATTTAAAATGTTGTAAATATATTTTGAACATACTTTGATATATATATGTATATATTTGTTATAGGTTCGTGAATTGACCAGTGGCCAAGTCTTACTCCCGACGAAGTAAAAATATGTGAAAGTGAGTTATAGTCCCACTTTTAAAATCTAATATTTTTGGGATGAGAATACATGCAGCTTTCTAAATGTTTTACAAAATAGACACAAGTACGCGAAACTACATTCTATGGTTGGATTATTAAACCGAATATTACCCCTTCAAGTCTGGTAGCCAAAGAATTAGGGAAATGACCCCTAATTGACGCGAATCCTAAAGATAGATCTATGGGCCTAACAAACCCCATTCTGGAATTTGGAATGCTTTAATACTTCGATTTATATGGTTATTGCGATTGCCAATTTATGACATACTTGCGAGTATGCGAGGAATATTCTATATGCATTATGTTAATGTCGGTTACCAGGTGTTCATCATAGAATGATTTTTATACACTTGCGAGTGTAGGATTATTGAATAAATGAAATCTTGTGGTCTATTATATTAATTTGATAGTATATAGGTTAAACCTAAACCTCACCAACATTTTTGTTGACGTTTAAAGCATGTTTATTCTCAGGTGATTATTAAGAGCTTCCACTGTTGCATGCTAATATATGGACAAGACTTGGTGTCAGCATGCTTGTATAATATTGTTTAAAACTGCATTCGAGAATTAATTTGTTGTAACATATTAATATTGTAAACCAATATGTATTGGTAGTGTGTAAGTGTGATATTTTTAGATTATCATTTCTGATAATCTAGGTGGTGTCCTTTTAACCTTGTCGATAAAAACGAATGCAGTCTTTTAAAAACGTCTCATATAGAGGTCAAAACCTCGCAATGAAATCAATTAATATGGAACGTTTATAATCAATATGAATGGGACATTTCAGTTGGTATCCGAGCGTTGGTCTTAGAGAACCAGAAATTTGCATTAGTGTGTCTTATCGAGTTTGTTAGGATACATTAGTGAGTCTGGACTTCGACCGTGTTTTCTTTAAAAACGATTGCTTAACACTTTTGTTGGAAACTATATATTATTAACATGTAAATATTATGTGATATATTAACCTCTTAATGTGTTTGATATTATGTGATAGATGTCTACCACTAGTACAAATCCCATCGATTCACCTAATAATAATGAAGAGTCGAATATATTTTGGGAAGATTCACAAATTCTCGAAGAGGAACCGGAAGAGGAGGAAACGGAAGAGGAGGAACCGGAATAAGAAGAGTTCTGGAGGAAGAAATATTGATACCTATAGTAAATCGATTAAATAAAAGAAAATCCTCAACCAACGGACCAAAGTTAATAATGGTCAATGGTGTTTCCGCTGATGAAGCAAAATATTGGGAAGATTACCAATTTTTTGATGAATCGAATCCCGATGAGGATTCCGATGATGTTATAGAAATTACCTCGACCCAATTTAATAAAGCAAAAGAAAATAATAAGGGAAAGGTATAAAAATAGAGAAACCCGATTCCAACCCCGATGAACTTTATATGTATCGGCAACATCCGTATTTCCTAAAATGTAACAATAACCCGGGAACCTCTAAACCACCAGGTTTTTCTAAACCATTGTGGAAAACAACGGCTCGTATTAGAGGAACACCATATATCCCTAGAAAATTAGGAAAACGAACCAAGTCCGAAGAAGAAGAAACCATTGATTCAGATTAGAGGGTTGTAATTATGTTGTGTATTATATGTATTGTAGTGTGCTTGTACTTTTATGTTCTATGTAAAAATTGTTTGTATTATTTGTTAATTATCTTTTACGAATCTAATCCTTGTCTATTTTACAGCATAAAAACAAAATGGACGTTAAGGGTAGACAACCGAATATTTTAGAAGACCTACCAGAGGATATGATTGAGGAAATCTTGTCTAGAGTTGGTCAGAATTCATCATCACAATTAATTATGGCAAAATTAACTTGTCAAACATTTGATAGACTTTCCAGAAATGCCTTAGTTTATAAAAGGCTTTCCTTTGATAGGTGGGGTATATCACATTGGGGAGACCGTAAGTTACGCCGTGTTTTCTTTAAAGCGTTAAATGCGGGGAACCCAAATGAAATTTTACGCTACGGGTTAAGAACCTATTTTGACTCAACATATCCCAACATAGGATTTCGTGAATTAGAAAGAGCTTCTAACATGCAACATAAAGAAGCATGTTATGCTTACGGGTTAGTGATGTTCGCTTCTTACCAAAGTGAGAAAAAGAACATCGGATTGCAGCTTTTAATAAAACCTTCCCACAAGTGACGAATTCAGTAGTTGGGGTGAGAAACAAGGTTTTTAGATTATTACGGGGCTGTTGGACATTACGAAACCCTCGTCCTTTTGACGACATTACAACATGCTGCCTAGCCAATGGTCATAACGGTTATTTTCCATAAGACCAAGGATGGGAAGTCGTCTTAGTAAAACCAGAATGCATGACTTGTTTCTGGACTTATGAATTACGTGTCTTTATTTCCTTTGCTGAACAACTTGCGTATTAACTAGATTTATCTTCAAAACTGTCATGTATCAAAGTGTACTATATTTCATGTTATATGTAATATAGCAATGTTGTAAGTTTGAAGAATATTTATATGTGATATATTATTATAATCAGTTTTTCATATGGAATTGTAGTAGTTGAATTGTATATTAGCTACTAAGTATGAACTTAACGGGTAGGTAGTACCCGAATTTAAACTTATAAAACGCTAATATGAAGAAAAAGCTTTTATAAATGAGTTCATATTATGCTACGAAATACTATTGACTACTCTTAATATTCTGTATGATTAACTCGATTCAGTTGGCTATTTTGAAGGAAATGGCACCGACTACTCGATACACCATGAATATGAGCGAAGAGGAATTTCGTACATTTCTTGCTGCAAACATAGCCGCAGTACAGGCTGCGCTACATACCAACAATAACTCTGAATCTAGCAATGCAGCTAATGGCGCAAGAAATCGTGTAAGATGCTCCTACAAAGAATTCACTGCCTGCAAACCTTTGGAATTTGATGGAACCGAAGGACCAATTGGATTGAAACGGTGGACCAAGAAAGTCGAATCGGTGTTTGCCAGAAGTAAGTGTACTGAAGAGGACAAAGTTAAGTACGCTACACATACCTTCACAGGTACTGCGTGAACGTGGTGGAACACTTATCTTGAACAGGTAGGACAAAATGCAGCTTACGCACTACCGTGGTCGGCATTCAAGCAATTGATGAACGAGCAGTACCATCCTAGAAACGAAGTCAATAAGCTCAAAGTAGAGCTTAGAGAGTTACGAACACAAGGGTTTGACATTACCACGTATGAATGACGATTCACAGAGTTGTGCCTATTGTGTCCGGGAGCATTCGAAGATGAAGAAGAGAAGATCGACGCGTTTGTAAAAGGGTTACCAGTAAGGATTCAAGAAGATGTGAGTTCACTCGAGCCTGCTTCCATACAAAAGGCAAGTCGAATGGCTCATAAACTCATAAATCAGATTGAGGGAAGAATTAAATAGCAGGCGGCCGAAGAAGCCAACACAAAACAACTCAAGAGGAAGTGGGAGGAAAACGGTGACAAGAGTCACCAGTACAACAACAATAACAATTACAACCACAATCGCAACAACTATCCCAACAACCGCAACAACAATCGTAACAATAACTGCAGTCCTAACAATAACTACAACAAACATCCCAACAACAACAACAACTACAACAACCGTTTCAACAACAATAACAATCCCAACAACAACCTCAATAACAACAACGGCAAGAAAACCAAAAACAGCCATGTCATAGGTGTGAAGAAAATCATCAGGGGTTTTGCACGACATTTTGCAACAGGTGTAAAAGAAATGGTCATAGCGCGACAAAGTGTGAGGTCTACGGACCAAAGTTTGATAGAACTAAAGGAACAAATAGTGTCGGAACAAGTAATGCTGGAATGAATAGTGTCGGAGCAAGTAATATCAACGCTGTTTGTTATAAATGTGGAAAACCAGGCCACATTATTAGAAATTGCCCGAATCAGGGGAATACTAATGGGCAGTGCCGTGGAAGAGTTTTCAATATTAATGCGGCAGAAGCACAGGAAGACCCGGAACTTGTTAAGGGTACGTTTCTTATTGACGATAAATGTGCTTATGTTTTATTTGATTCGGGTACAGATAGAAGCTATATGAGTAGAGAATTTTGTGCTAAATTAAGTTGCCCATTGACGCCTTTGGATAATAAAATTTTACTCGAATTAGCAAATGGTAAATTAATTTCAGCAGATAATATATGTCGGGATAGAGAAATTAAACTGGGTGATGAAACGTTTAAGATTGATTTAATACCAGTCGAGTTAGGGAGTTGTGATGTAATAATTGGCATGGACTGGTTGAAGAAGGTAAGAGCAGAGGTCGTTTGTTACAAAAATGCGATTCGCATTATGCGTGAAAAAGGAAAACCTTTAATGGTGTACGGAAAAAAGAACAACGTGAAGTTAAATCTTATTAGTAGTTTGAAGGCGCAAAAACTAATAAGAAAAGGTTGTTATGTCATTCTAGCACACATCAAGGAAGTTAAACCTGAAGGAAAGAACATCAGTGATGTTCCCGTCGCAAAAGAATTTTCCGATGTATTTTCGAAAGAATTACCGGGATTACCCCCACATCGATCCGTTGAATTTCAAATAGACCTTGTACCAGGAGCTGCACCAATAGCTCATGCTCCATACAGACTCGCACCCAGCGAAATGAAAGAATTACAAAGTCAGTCACAGGAACTTTTAGAGCGTAGTTTCATTCGACCAGGTACATCACTATGGGGAGCTCCTATTCTGTTTGTCAAGAAGAAAGATGGTACATTCAGGTTGTGTATCGACTACCGAGAGTTGAACAAACTTACCATCAAGAACTGTTACCCATTACCGAGAATCGACGACTTATTTGATCAATTACAAGGCTCGTCGGTTTATTCAAAGATCGATTTACGTTCTGGATATCACCAAATGCGGGTGAAAGAGGATGACATTTCGAAGACTGCTTTTAGGACGCGTTACACTCATTACGAGTTTATGGTTATGCCATTTGGATTGACTAACGCACCAGCTGTGTTCATGGACCTCATGAACCGAGTGTGTGGACCATACCTTGACAAGTTTGTCATTGTTTTCATCGATGACATACTTATTTACTCAAAGAATGATCAAGAGCACGAAGAACATTTGAGAAAAGTGCTAGAGTTGTTGAGGAAAGAAAAACTGTACGCTAAATTTTCAAAGTGTGCATTTTGGTTGGAAGAAGTTCAATTCCTCGGTCACATAGTGAACAAAGAAGGTATTCAGGTGGATCCGGCAAAGATTGAAACCATTGAAAAGTGGGAAACCCCGAAAACTCCGAAGCATATACGTCAATTTTTAGGATTGGCTGGTTACTACAGAAGATTCATCCAAGATTTTTCCAAAATAGCAAAACCCTTGACTGCATTAATGCATAAAGGGAAGAAATTTGAATGGAAGGATGAGCAGGAGAAAGAGTTTCAATTGTTGAAAAAAAAGTTAACTACGGCACCTATATTGTCATTACCTGAAGAGAATGATGATTTTGTGATATATTGTGATGCCTCAAAGCAAGGTCTCGGTTATGTATTAATGCAACGAATGAAGGTAATTGCTTATGCGTCTAGACAATTGAAGATTCACGAGCAGAATTATACGACGCATGATTTGGAATTAGGCGCGGTTGTTTTTGCATTAAAGACTTGGAGGCACTACTTATATGGGGTCAAAAGTATTATATATACCGATCACAAAAGTCTCTAACACATATTTAATCAGAAACAACTAAACATGAGACAGCGTAGGTGGATTGAGTTATTAAATGATTACGATTTCGAGATTCGTTACCACCCGGGGAAGGCAAATGTGGTAGCCGACGCCTTGTGCAGAAAGGACAGAGAACCCATTCGAGTAAAAGCTATGAATATAATGATTCACAATAACCTTACTACTCAAATAAAGGAGGCGCAACAAGCAGTTTTAAAAGAAGGAAATTTAAAGGATGAAATACCCAAAGGATCGGAGAAGCATCTTAATATACGGGAAGACGGAACCCGGTATAGGGCTGAAAGGATTTGGGTACCAAAATTTGGAGATATGAGAGAAATGGTACTTAGAGAATCTCATAAAACCAGATACTCAATACATCCTGGAACGGGGAAGATGTACAAGGATCTCAAGAAACATTTTTGGTGGCCGGGTATGAAAGCCGATGTTGCTAAATACGTAGGAGAATGTTTGACGTGTTCTAAGGTCAAAGCTGAGCATCAGAAACCATCAGGTCTACTTCAACAACCCGAAATCCCAAAATGGAAATGGGAAAACATTACCATGGATTTCATCACTAAATTGCCAAGAACTGCAAGTGGTTTTGATACTATTTGGATAATAGTTGATTGTCTCACCAAATCAGCACACTTCCTGCCAATAAGAGAAGATGACAAGATGGAGAAGTTAGCATGACTGTATTTGAAGGAAGTCATCTCCAGACATGGAATACCAATCTCTATTATCTCTGATAGGGATGGCATATTTATTTCAAGATTCTGGCAGACATTACAGCAAGCATTAGGAACTCGTCTAGACATGAGTACTGCCTATCATCCACAAACTGATAGGCAGAGCTAAAGTACGATACAAACGCTTGAAGACATGCTACGAGCATGTGTTATTGATTTTGGAAACAGTTGGGATCGACATCTACCGTTAGCAGAATTTTCCTACAACAACAGCTACCATTCAAGCATTGAGATGGCGCCATTTGAAGCACTTTATTGTATAAAGTGCTGGTCTCTGATTTGTTGGAATGAAGTGGGGGATAGACAGATTACGGGTCCAGAGATAATACAAGAAACTACCGAGAAGATCATCCAAATTCAACAACGGTTGAAAACCGCCCAAAGTCGACAAAAGAGCTACGCCGACATTAAAAGAAAAGATATAGAATTTGAAATTGGAGAGATGGTCATGCTTAAGGTTGCACCTTGGAAAGGCGTTGTTCAATTTAGTAAATGAGGGAAATTAAATCCAAGGTATATAGGACCATTCAAGATTATTGATCGTGTCGGACCAGTAGCTTACCGACTTGAATTACCACAACAACTCGCGGCTGTACATAATACTTTCCATGTCTCAAATTTGAAGAAATTTTTTGCTAAAGAAGATCTCACTATTCCGTTAGACGAAATCCAAATCGACGAAAAACTTCAATTCGTCGAAGAACCCGTCGAAATAATGGATCGTGAGGTTAAAAGACTTAAGCAAAACAAGATACCAATTGTTAAAGTTCGATGGAATGCTCGTAGAGGACCCAAGTTCACCTGGGAATGAGAAGATCAGATGAAGAAGAAATACCCGCACTTATTTCCAGAAGATACGTCAACACCTCCAACTGCTTAAAATTTCGGGACGAAATTTATTTAACGGGTAGGTACTGTAGTGACCCAAAATTTTCTATGTTTATATATATTAAATGAAATTGTTATTTACATGATTAAGTGTTTCCAACATGTTAAGCAATCAAACTTGTTAAGACTTGATTAATTAAAATAGGTTTCATATAGACAATTGACCACCCAAGTTGACCGGTGATTCACGAACGTTAAAATTTGTAAAAACTATATGATGACATATATATATGATTATATATATAGTTAACATGATATTATGATAAGTAAGTATCTCATTAGGTATTTTAACAATGAGTTATATACACAAAATTGAGTTTATTGAATTAAGAAACTCGAAACGATATATATAACGATTATCGTTATAACAACGTCTTACTAAATACATATGAATCATATTAAGATATTGATACACTATGTTTAATCATGATAAATGATAAGTAAACATGTCATTAAGTGTATTAACAATGAACTACATATGTAAAAACAAGACTACTAACTTAATGATTTCGAAACGAGACATATATGTAACGATTATCGTTGTAACAACATTTAACTGTATATATATCATACTAAGATATATTAATATAACATAATATCATGATAATGTAATAATTTAACATCTCTTTAGATATAATAAACAATGGGTTAACAACATTTAACAAGATCGTTAACCTAAAGGTTTCAAAACAACATTTACATATAACGACTAACGATGACTTAACGACTCAGTTAAAATGTATATACATGTAGTGTTTTAATATGTATTCATACACTTTTGAAAGACTTCAAGACACTTATCAAAATACTTCTACTTAACAAAAATGCTTACAATTACATCCTCGTTCAGTTTCATCAACAATTCTACTCGTATGCACCCGTATTCGTACTCGTACAATACACAACTTTTAGATGTATGTACTATTGGTATATACACTCCAATGATCAGATTTTAGCAGCCCATGTGAGTCACCTAACCATGTGGGAACCATCATTTTACATCTAGCATGACTTTTAACCCCTTTTAACCCCATTCACCTTCACCACTCACCACCTACTCCATTTCACTTCCAATTTTCTTCCCAATTCTCTCTCAAAACACACACACTCTTCCATGAACGTCTAAGTTACTATTTTTCCCGCAAAAATCATCAAATACAAGCTTTGGTTATTACCTATAATCATCATAAAAGCAATTACTCAAGAACACATCAAGAACACTTCCAAGTTTACAAGTTTACTTCCAAGTTTCCTAATCCATTCCAAGCAATCATCTAAGATCAAGAAACCTTTGTTATTTACAGTAGGTTATATTTCTAAATCAAGGTAATATTTATATTCAAGCTTTGATTCAATTTCTATAACTATAACTATCTTAATTCGAGTAATAATCTTACTTGAACTTGTTTTTGTGTCATGATTCTATTTCAAGAACTTCCAAGCCATCAAAGATCCTTTGAAGCTCAAGTTATTTTTCATTATTTCCAGTAGGTTTACCTACTAAACTTGAGGTAGTAATAATGTTCATAACATCATTCGATTCATATATGTATAACTATCTTATTCGAAGATTTGAACATGTAATCACTAGAACATAGTTTAGTTAATTCTAAACTTGTTCGCAAATAAAAGTTAATCCTTCTAACTTGAATTTTAAAATCAACTAAACACATGTTCTATATGATATGCTAACTTAATGATTTAAAACCTGAAAACACGAAAAACACCGTAAAACTGGATATACGCTGTCGTAGTAACACCACGGGCTGTTTTGGGTTAGTTAATTAAAAACTATGATAAACTTTCATTTAAAAGTTGTTCTTTTGGAAAAATGATTTTTCTTATGAACATGAAACTATATCCAAAAATTATGGTTAAACTCAAAGTGGAAGTATGTTTTCCAAAATGGTCATATAGACGTCGTTCTTTCGACTTAAATGACTACCTCTTACAAAAACGACTTGTAAATTATATTTCTGACTATAAACCTATACTTTTTCTGTTTAGATTCATAAAATAGAGTTCAATATGAAACTATAGCAATTTAATTCACTCAAAACGGATTTAAAACGAAGAAGTTATGGGTAAAACAAAATTGGATATTTTTTTATTGTTGTAGCTACGGGAAATATTGTAACAATTCTATACAAATCATATCCTAGCTAACTTATATTGTATTATACATGTATTCTAATATATTATGTAATCTTGGGATACCACAGACACGTATACAAATATTTTGATATATCATATCGACCCATGTATATATATTATTTGGAACAACCATAGACACTCTATATGTAGTAATGTTTGAGTTAGCTATACAGGGTTGAGGTTGATTCCCAAAATATATATACTTTGAGTTGTGATCTAGCATGAGACGTATATACACTGGGTCGTGGATTGATTCAAGATAATATATATCAATTTATTTATGTACATCTAACTATGGACAACTAGTTGTAGGTTACTAACGAGGACTGCTGACTTAATAAACTTAAAACATCAAAATGTATTTAAAATGTTGTAAATATATTTTGAACATACTTGGATATATATATATATATATATATATATATATATATATATATATATATATATATATATATATATATATATATATATGTATATATTTGTTATAGGTTCGTGAATCGACCAGTGTCCAAGTCTTACTCCCGACGAAGTAAAATTCTATGAAAGTGAGTTATAGTCCCACTTTTAAAATCTAATATTTTTGGGATGAGAATACATGCAGCTTTTTAAATGTTTTACAAAATAAACACAAGTACGCGAAACTACATTCTATGGTTGGATTATTAAACCGAATATTGCCCCTTCAAGTCTGGTAGCCTAAGAATTAGGGAAATGACCCCTAATTGACGCGAATCCTAAAGATAGATCTATGGGCCTAACAAACCCCATTCTGGAATTTGGAATGCTTTAATACTTCGATTTATATGCGGATTGCGATTGCCAATTTATGACATACTTGCGAGTATGAGGGGAATATTTTATATGCATAATGTTAATGTCGGTTACCAGGTGTTCATCATAGAATGATTTTTATACACTTGCGAGTGTAGGATTATTGAATAAATGAAATCTTGTGGTCTATTATATTAATTTGATAATATATAGGTTAAACCTATAACTCACCAACATTTTTGTTGACGTTTAAAGCATGTTTATTCTCAGGTGATTATTAAGAATTTCCGCTGTTGCATGCTAATATATGGACAAGACTTGGTGTCAGCATGCTTTTATAATATTGTTTAAAACTGCATTCGAGAATTACTTTGTTGTAACATATTAATATTGTAAACCAATATGTATTGGTAGTGTGTAAGTGTGATATTTTTAGATTATTATTTCTGATAATCTAGGTGGTGTCCTTTTAACCTTGTCGATAAAATAAAGGTTATGGTTTGTTTTAAAAACGAATGCAGTCTTTTAAAAACGTCTCATATAGAGGTCAAAACCTCGCAACGAAATCAATTAATATGGAACGTTTATAATCAATATGAACGGGACATTTCATAAGGAAGCACATAAAACCATATATTCAATACATCCCGCAGCGGGGAAGATGTACAAAGATCTTAAGAAACACTTTTGGTGGCCGGGTATGAAAGCCGATATTGCTAAATACGTAGGGGAATGTTTGACTTGTTCTAAAGTTAAAGCTGAACATTAGAAACCATCAGGTCTACTTCAACAACCTGAAATCCCAGAATGGAAATGGGAAAACATTACCATGGATTTCATTACTAAATTGTCAAGGACTGCAAGTGGTTATGATACTATTTGGGTAATAGTCGATCGTCTCACCAAGTCAGCACACTTTCTGCCAATGAGAGAAGATGATAAAATGGAAAAGTTAGCACGGCTATACTTAAAAGAAGTCGTCTCCAGACATAGAATACCAGTCTCTATTATCTCTGATAGGGATGGTAGATTTGTTTCAAGGTTTTGGCAGACGTTACAACAGGCATTGGGGACTCGTTTAGACATGAGGACTGCCTATCATCCACAAACTGACGGGCAGAGTGAAAGGACAATACAGACCCTTGGAGACATGCTACGAGCCTGTCTTATTGATTTTGGAAACAGTTGGGATCGACATCTACTGTTAGCAGAATTTTCCTACAACAACAGTTACCACTCGAGTATTGAGGCGGCACCATTCGAGGCACTTTATGGTAGAAAGTGCAGGTCTCTGATTTGTTGGAGTGAGGTAGGGGATAGACAAATTACGGGTCCAAAAATTATCCAAGAAACTACAGAGAAAATCATTCAAATTCAACAACGGTTGAAAACCGCCCAAATTCGACAAAAGAGCTACGCGGACATTAAAAGAAAAGATATAGAATTTGAAATTGGAGAGATGGTCATGCTTAAGGTTTCACCTTGGAAAGGTGTTGTTCTTTTTGGTAAACGGGGGAAACTAAATCCAAGGTACATTAGACCATTCAAGATTATAGATCGTGTCGCACCAGTAGCCTACCGACTTGAATTACCTCAACAACTCGCCAATGTACATAATACATTTCACGTCTCGAACCTGAAGAAATGCTTAGCTAAAGAAGATCTCACTATTCCTTTAGATGAAATTAAAAATCAACGAAAAACTACAATTCGTTGAAGAACCCATCGAGATAATGGATCGTGAGGTTAAAAGACTCAAGCAAAACAAGATACCGATTGTTAAAGTTCGATGGAATGCTCGTAGAGGACCCGAGTTCACTTAGGAGTGTGAAGATCAGATGAAGCTGAAATACCCACACTTATTTCCAGAAGATGCGTCAACACCTCCAACCGCTTAAAATTTCGAGACGAAATTTATTTAACGGGTAGGTACTGTAGTGACCCGAACTTTTCCATGATTATATATTAAATGAAAAATATATTTACATGATTAAATATTTCCAACATGTTAAGCAATCAAACTTGTCAAGACTTGATTATTTGAAATGAGTTTCATGTAGACAATTGACCACTCAAGTTGATCGGCGATTCACAAACGTTAAAACTTGTAAAAACGACATGATATATATATATATATATATATATATATATATATATATATATATATATATATATATATATATATATATATATATATATATATAACATGATATTATGATGAGTAAGTATCTTACAAGTATATTAACAATGATTTATATACATAAAAAATGAGATTATTGAATTAAGAAACTCGAAACGATATATATATAACGATTATCGTTATAACAACGTTTTAATTAAAATAAATACTTATGTATTGTATTAGGATATTAACACACTATGTTTAACAAGATAAAATGATAATTAGATATATCATTGAGTGTATTAACAATGAACTACACGGGTAAGACGAGACTACTAACTTAAGGATTTCGAAATAATATATATATGTGACGATTATCGTTGTAATAACATTTTAACATATATATATATATATATATATATATATATATATATATATATATATATATATATATATATATATATATATATATATATATATATATATATATATATATATAAATGTGATATTAAGATATATTAATACACCATGTTATCATGTTAACATAACAATTTAGCATCTCATTAAATATAATAACAATGGATTAATTACATTTAACAAGATCGTTAACTTAAAAGTTTCTAAACAACACTTACATGTAACGACTAACGATGACTTAACGACTCAGTTAAAATGTATATACATGTAGTGTATTAAGATGTATTAATACACTTTTGGAAGACTTCAAGACACATATCAAAACACTCATACTTATCAAAGTTGGTCACAATTACATTCTCATTCGTTTTCATCAACAATTCTACCCGTATCCATCCGTATTCGTACTCGTACAATACCAAGCTTCTAGATGTATTTACTTTTGTTATATACACTCCAACGATTAGCTCTTAGTAGCCTTAATGAGTCACCTAAACACGTGGGAACCATCATTTAACATCTAGCATGAAATATCTCACAAAATTACAAACTAATGGAGGCTATATGACAAGCCTCCATTCACGTGAATGAGCATCACCAATAACACTTTCATTTTCCAACTTTTATGCATCAAACACATCTCTCTCAAGTTCTCTCTTATTGTTCTAAGTTTTCTTCATCATTCTCTTCATAATCTAGCTCAATCTAGCTCAATCTAGTTAACCTAGATCAACTTACAAAACAACTACTCAAGAACACATCAAGAACACTTTCAAGTTTGCAAGTCTACTTCCAAGCTTTCTAATCCATTCCAAGTAATCATCTAAGATCAAGAAACCTTTGTTATTTATAGTAGGTTATCTCTCTAATTCAAGGTAATACTCATATTCAAACTTTGATTCAATTTCTATAACTATAACAATCTTAATTCAAGTAGAAATTTTACTTGAATTTGTTTTCGTGTCATGATTCTACTTCAAAAACTTTCAAGCCATCCAAAAATCCTTTGAAGCTAGATCATTTCTTGTTACTTCAAGTAGGTTTACCTGCTAAACTTGAGGTAGTAATAATGTTCATAACATCATTCGATTCATATATATATATATATATATATATATATATATATATATATATATATATATATATATATATATATATATATATATATATATATATATATATATATATATATATATATATAACTATCTTATTCGAAGATTTAAACTTGTAATCACTAGAACATAGTTTAGTTAATTCTAAACTTGTTTGCAAACAAAGTTAATCCTTATAACTTAACTTTTAAAATGAACTAAACACATGTTCTATATCAATATGATATTCTAATTTAATGATTTAAAACCTGGAAACACGAAGAACACCGTAAAACCGGACATACGCCGTCGTAGTAAAACCGGGGGCTGTTTTGGGTTAGATAATTAAAATCTATGATAAACTTTGATTTAAAAGTTGTTCTTATGGGAAAATGATTTTTCTTATGAACATGAAACTATATCCAAAAATCATGGTCAAACTCAAAGTGGAAGTATGTTTTTCAAAATGGTCATCAAGACGTCGTTCTTTCGACTGAAATGACTACCTCTTACAAAAATGACTTGTAACTAATATTTCTGACTATAAATCTATACATTTTCTGTTTAGATTATTAATCTTTGGTTCGATATGAAACCATAGAAATTGGATTCACTCAAAACGGATTTAAAACGAAGAAATTATGGGTAAAACAAAATCGGATAATTTTGCTTGTTTTAGCTACGTGATACTTTGTAACAAATCTATACTAACCATAACTTAACTAACTTATATTGTATTATACATGTATTCTAACATATATTATGTAATCTTGATAGACCATAGACACGTATACAATGTTTTGACATATCATATCGACGTCATCTATATATATTATTTGGAACAACCATAGACACTTTATATGCGATAATGATCGAGTTAGCTATACAGGGTTGAGGTTGATTCCAAAATAATATATATACTTTGAGTTGTGATCGAGTCTGAGACTTGTATACACTGGGTCGTGGATTGATTCGAGAAATTATATTGATTTATTTATGTACTACTAACGGTGGACTACTAATTGTGGACTACTAACGTTAGACTGCTAATTTAACAACTTAAATCATCAACATGTAATAAAAATGTTATGAATATATTTCGATCATACTTTGATATGTATGTATATATTTATTATAGGTTCGTGAATCAACCTGTGGCCAGGTCTTATTTTCCGACGAAGTAAAAATCTGTGAAAGTGAGTTATAGTCCCACTTTTAAAATCTAATATTTTTGGGATGAGAATACATGCAGTTTTATAAATGTTTTACAAAATAGATACAAGTACGTGAAACTACAATCTATGGTTGAATGATCGAAGCCGAATATGCCCTTTTTAGCTTGGTAGCCTAAGAATTAGGGAACTGGCCCCTAATTGATGCGAATCCTAAAGATAGATCTATTGGGCCCAACAAGCCCCATCCAAAGTACCGGATGCTTTAGTACTTAGAAATTATCATGTCCGAAGGGAGTCCCGGAATGATGGGGATATTCTATATGCATCTTGTTAATGTCGGTTACCAGGTGTTCACCATATGAATGATTTTTATGTAGATTGCTATTATGCATGCATGTTATTTATGAGAAATGGAAATATGAAATCTTGTGGTCTATTAATATGATTTGATAAATATATAGGCTAAACCTATAACTCACCAACATTTTTGTTGACGTTTTAAGCATGTTTATTCTCAGGTGATTGTTAAGAGCTTCCGCTGTTGCATACTAAATTAAGGACAAGATTTGGAGTCCATGCTTGTATGATATTGTTTAAAAACTGCACTCAGGAACTTATTTTGATGTAATATATTATCATTGTAAACCATTATGTAATGGTCATGTGTAAACGATATATTGTAGATTATTATTACTTGATAATCTACGTAATGCTTTTTAAACCTTTGTCGATAAAATAAAGGTTATGGTTTGTTTTAAAATCGAATGCAGTCTTTGAAAAACATCTCATATAGAGGTCAAAACCTCGCAAAGAAACTAATTAATATGAAACGTTTATAATCGATATGAACGGGACATTTCAGATATAAGCCTTATCCCTCTCAGTCTCATAGTTTATCCTAAAGGTTTCTTTAGCTCTCTTAAGGTCATCTATCTCAGCAATCTGTCTAACAATGGTCTGAGTATTTAACATCACATTTGATTTCAAATTAGTCACCTGATCATCTAAAGTTTTGATAATTTCTCTAAATTCCTTCTCTCTTGTCTTGAAGATCATGTTATCCTCATACTGTTTCTTAAGAACCTGATTACCTTTTGTGAGTACAACTATTTCCTTTTCTAAGGCAATACAGTTGTTACAGTTTAAAAAAATATTAGACAACTGTCTCACCTGATCTTCTAAAGTATAACATCTGGTGCAAATCTTATCTGATTCCCTAAGTTCCTTAAGTTCCTTTTCTAAATTAACACAATTTTCACAAACATTATTAGTTTCAGATTGTACCTTTGCCTTGTTAGAGGAATCTGCCATAAATGCATAGAGATGTGTAGCCTTATCTTTGATAGGACCCCTGACACATGAATATCAATGAATGTGAAGAATAGCCATTAAGATTGAGAGAGAAAGTCAATCAGTCAAGATTGACTTTCCACGGCTCTCTTGAAAATCTCTACATAACAGTGGCTAAGCTTAGCTAATCTAGGGAGCCTTGGATCCTTTATATAGCCTCGTATAAAGGATCCTCCATAAGGCTAGGGAAACTCGTATTACTCCTTTCCCGAGGTTCTAACAATCTCCACCAGGAGTGAGACGGGTTTCCAAAAACTAACTCCCTAGTAAACATACAACATTACAAGGAAAGAATCAACTATTACTAACTAACTCCCCCCCCCCCCCCCGAATGATTTTATGAAGATCTTGAATCTTCAAATCTTGATATCATTGTTCTTTCAACGGTCTTTGAGTTTGCACAGCGGAATGCGCAAGGTAGACATTCATCATTGCATCACTTCATGTTGATGCAGAATACCTCGAAATCTTAGAATCTCCCCCTTCAAAGTACTTGGGCTTTCCTACGTGAACTAAGAACGATCTTGAAACAAGCATCTTCTAACTTAGCACGATTATCGAAAAATTACTAAAGTCCCGGCTTTTGACTAAACCCCACTGGAGAAAGATCTTCTTTGAAATCACTTAGATCCCCCCAACACTTGACTTGATTAGTAAGCTGGAAAAACTTGAGAAACTCCCCCGGAATGTATGGGGCATACGGCCAATCAAGTGTGTACTCATCACATCTTTGATAGCCTCAATTATTCATATATTTCCTGTACCAATATAGTTGGCTTTGATCGTTGGATCCTTCGAAGTTCCTAACATCTCCAATACTCCCCCAAGGATGTGGAAGCCTCTTTTCGTTTTCCTTTGCTCACTCGTCAAACAAGTAATGCTTTGACTTTGTCTCTTTGAAATCCGAGTCCAATACCGTACGTGTATTGAAGTCATACGCACATCAACCATATACATATCTCCCCCATAATGATGCTTGCACGAAGAAAAAGCATCATTGTTTAAATTGGTTAATGTACTCGGCAAAACTTTGAAATCTGATAGAGACTGAAATTGAAACTTTTGAAATTTCATGTCAGATTCGGTACTGTGGTCATAACAGATTCGGTAAGCCCAATGAAGTGGAATAGCCCAATACACATTAAATAAATGGAGCCTGTCCAATGTGCAGTCAATTGAGCAAGTAGCCCAAGCATATTACTCAAATAAGATTCGGTTGGGCCATGTTGGATTAGAAGCCCAATAAACCAATATTCAATCAATACCGAATGAGATCTATTCCAGCAATACCGAATGATCTAATCAGACAAAGCTCATCAATACTGAATGTAAATCATAGTTATCATACTGAAGCATATACAGAACGAGATACCGAATATAATTGTTCCTTCAATCAATACCGAAGATGATTCAAAATCAGTGAAGATTGATACCGAATCTATTCATCCTGAGAATCCAATATCCACAATTTCAAAACAATTAAACACTGAGATCGATTGAAATCACATTTAAATGCAGCAACTTAGCTGTTGTGAGGATTATTCGTCCAAAAAACATCAACAAATTCTGAATTGGAGCGATGAACAGTAGTTTTGAGATGAAGAACACTTGAAAATTAAAATTTCGATTTGATGTGTTTTAGGATTCGATCTCTTCATGAAAACTTCTGAAAATGTATCACTTAACACTCGTAGAACATCAACATAACCTAAATCAGAACACAGAAGACGAATTCGATAATGAACATAGCATTTGTCATACCCCGTCCAAAATCTTCCGAACAAATACAATAACATATGGTACCATCGCGATGAACTGACTTCTATATGCCATGAACGACTCCATGTAATATCTTTAAAATGAGCTAATGTACAGCAGAAGATTTCTTTCAGACCTGAGAATAAACATGTTTGAAAAGTGTCAACCAAAAGGTTGGTGAGTTCATAGGTTTATCATAAAACAATAAAATTCATTATTTTGATAGACCACAAGATTTAAAAGCTGCATGGTACAAATGGGCCCGAATCCTATACCCACCTGTAATGTACATGCTATATCTTTTAAATACAGTACATCTTTCTCGTGTACAAAACCATTTTCATAAATCATAGTAACTGTACACATATCTTGTGCACAAAAATAACATACACATAACTTGTGTATAAAATCATTCTCTCGATATATAACATTCACATCAACTCGTGGTAATTATCATGTCCACATAATTCAATGGTGGCAATTATCATATCCACATAATTCAATGGTGGCAATTATCATATCCACATAATTCAATAATAATCTGCAGAACTTCTGTCTGCATAATAATTCATTCGAGGAATGTTTTGCTTGTGTCTATCTCGTCAAACATTTATATAAATATTTCATGTATTTGCAGTTCAAAATGTATTTCAAAAGCATTTAATAACGAAGTTGTAAAAGTAACGCATGTATTCTCAGTCTCAAAAATGTAAAGAGTAAAAGGGAGCAAATGAACTCACAATACTATATTTTGTAGTAAAAATATTCATGCGACGATACTAAAATGCAGGGTTAGCCTCGGATTCACGAACCTATATCATTTATGTATATATTAACACACATAATTGTAATCGAACGAATTTATATATTAATATTAATATATATTATTTCAATTTTTATATATTTATAGATATATATATATATATACTTTTTATACATGTTCTATATAAGTATTTAGATGATAAAATAATGTTAATAATAATAATAATAATAATAATAATAATAATAATAATAATAATAATAATAATAATAATAATAATAATAATAATAATAATAATAATAATAATAATAATAATAATAATAATAATAATAATAAAAGAGGGCTACCTCAAAGAATAGGTCTTAAAAAAATAATGCCCTTGCCCGGGATCGAACCCGCGACCTCTCGCTCACTCGCTAACATTCAAGACCATGGCTCCATTGCCTCTTTTCTGTTTTGTTCCGTAATCATTCATATTTAACCCCCTGTTTCTGTTTCTACTTCCTTCTTATTCACAACACAAAACCCAAATACATCTTCATCATCTAACTATAACATCTTAACACTCATTATTTATCGTTATCTTCATTATCTTTAATTATAATCTCATCATCATCTATTAATAATCCCGTAATTATCATAATCATTAACATAATGGATCAAATGTTTCTTAAGCCCAATTCTTGCAATCTATCAACAAGCAAGGCCTAAGTAGCAATTCCATATGAGATTAAATGGCCCAATATAAGAGTAATCCAAAGTTTAATATCAGTTATATCTAACCAAGAACAAAAGTTCTGTAACAGTTCTGAACCATAGTAGGGTTTATGTGAGGTTCGATGGTTAGCATAAAATCATACGGCAGTGATGTTCGGTTTGTAGTGAAGATGGTGAGTGTTTGTTTTCAATCTACTGCAGCAACAACAAGAATACGATGGTTTTGGTTGTGGGTTCGAAACTGAACAGAAACATGTCGGTAGCAACAAGGGTTCGAGATATTGGATTTGAAATTAAATCGATAGTAGTAAACATTAACAAGTTCACGGCTCCCTCATCATCACTTCTTACTTCATCTTTATCATAATCTACCATATATCATCAGCTTAATAATATCCGTGGCCATCTCAATCAATATTATGATCGAGGAAAAAAAATTTAAACAAATCGTAGCAGTAATAGTGGTGATAACAAAGGTAACAGCTTCGCTTCATCTTCACCTTCGTGGGTTTAAGGTGGCCCAATATCACTCCTAGGCTTACTAGTTTAATGTATTAGTAATATGGCCCAAGCTAATTGAACATGACCCAAATTCCATTCCATTGTTGTTGGCTTTACTCGATGGGTGTAATAGATGAAGCAGGTGAAAGAATTTAAAAGCAAATGATATTATACTATAATATACATCAAGTGGGAGACACATGGTGGGGTTGTATACTTATAATATGTCGACCATATTGAGGAAAAACAATCAATATTAGCAGGCTTGTGGTTCGACTTTAAAGATATAAAGGCACACTTTAAAGATATAAAGGTACTCATGTGTGGTAGCAATAATTTTAAAGGGTTTTGAGCAGTTATATATATCGTGTAGAAAAATTAAGTAAGTGTATCGTATAGCAGTACACGAAAAGGTTTTGTTGCAATATGTCGCTGGTGACTGACCAGAAAAATAGAAGCAGTAATGAACCCGCTATCGATGGTGATTCAAATTTGTGATGGCATTTTGATTGTGGTTTTACGTATAAAGCAGAAAAGAAAGAGCTGAAGTACCAATGGCTTTTGATGATTATACATGGTGTAGATGGAACATCAAAACATTATGGTGGTGATGGTGGGTGGAGTGTGATTATTTTTGGGTTCGTGATCTCAAAAGAAAGAAAAAATAATGATAACACGTGATGATGGTTTATGAAGAAGAGGAAGGAAAGTGAGGGGGTGGTTTATTTAATGTGATCACGTTTGCAGCTGGAACAGTGAGCGTACTAGTAGTCCCTAATGGTGATGGGTTTAGTTGGTTGGAAACCGTATACAAGAACAAGGATAAGGTGGTTTTGGTGATCTCGTTCGAAGTAGTAAGAAGAAACAGAAGTAATGACAGTTGCAAGTGTTATAGTGGCGCTTTCTTTATATTTTTATTTGATTTTTCTTCTTGATTAATAGAAGGTAATTACGATATATATATATATATATATATATATATATATATATATATATATATATATATATATATATATATATATATACAATATTAAGTATGTTAATCGAATAATTAAATTGATAAACTTGATATGATCGATTGTTGTAATGTAGTGATCAATTGATTGAATCTTATGCAGTAATAATATCTAAACAAACTTGGATCTTAGTGATGGTGTCGACAGATTTATTAATCAGGAGCAGAAGAAGAAATTAAAGAAAAATAGAAAGGGATAGTTACAGGAAACAGTTTCTTGTTTGTTTGTGTGAATTGAGATCGACTTGTGTACGTTTGCAGACAAGAAGAATCAGGCATGGAATAAGATAGGGAAAAGCTTCAAAACAAATAGTGATCTGTAATAAATTTGTACACTTAATTTATATTGATAGGGATTTGATTTTGTACGATTTATGACTTTAATATTTAACACCTTTTGTTTTGTATCTGATAGGAGATTGTTTTGTAATTAGTTTAGAGACAAGAATGATTCTATTAGGAAGAAACAAATAAGAAAAATATAAAACTAATATTGATCTACAACTAGCTTGTATCTTTGAGATTGACATGTTGTACTAGTTTAGACAAGAATCAATTCGGGATAGTGATATAAAACAAACTCCACGTAATTCATCTAGTAAATATAAATTTATTAATAATAATAATATTTTTAATATCTAAAAAAATAACAACAAAAATACTGATATTTATTAATGATAATGTTGAGAATAATATTAATAGTAATAATAACATTATTGATAATAATAATGGGTTATGTCTTAAAATAACAATATTTATATTAATTTTAATAATCTTAGTAATAATAATAATGATATTAAATATATTAATAGTGGTAGTAATAGTAGTAATGATTTAGATATAACAATTTATGCATATCAAATTTCACATTTAAATACATAGTAATATTACTAATACTATAATTTATATATATTATATTATATGATAATATTTATTGAATATTTAATATTTATATAATTTATATATATTACAATATATTAATAGAAATCTTATATAGATTTATATCAAATGTATATTTATATATTTTCCTTTTAATAGTAACTTCATTATTCTAATTATTATTTTACATTTTTAATTCTATTTGATTGAAGTATACTTTATTAATTCAAAATATTATATATACACTTTTATTTATATTTATATATATTTACATATTTATTTACACACTAATGTTCGTGAATCGTCGAGAATAGTCAAAGGTTAACTGAATCCATGTAAACAGTTCAGAAATTTTGAGACTCAACATTACAGACTTTGCTTATCATGTCGGAAACATATAAAGATTAAGGTTTAAATTTGATCGGAAATTTCCGGGTCATCACAGTGTTTGACTTTTTCATCCGAAGCTTTGACCACGAAATTAGAATTCGATTCTTCGAATTATGTTATGAGATTGTACATACACATTCACGAGGTGTTTTAGAACAGATCTACACTTTTACATTTTTCTAATTGTTGCTTGAATGATCCGGAGCTCAAATCGGTTTGAGAAAATGAAGAATGCAGAACTTGATTCAAATTCCTTCAGATTTGTTGTTTTAAATCGATTCAGATTGTGAACGAGAGTAAGGAACCTGATTAGAATCACATATCTAAGCTCAATTAGTTGTAATAAACACTTAATGTTGAATCTAAATTTTCAAGCATGATGATTGTAGTGACCCGAACTTTTCCATGATTATATATTAAATGAAAACTATATTTGCATGATTAAATGTTTCCAACATGTTAAGCAATCAAACTTGTTAAGACTTGATTATTTGAAATGAGTTTCATATAGACAATTGACCACCCAAGTTGACCGGCGATTCACGAACGTTAAAAATTTATAAAAACTACATGATGATATATATATATATATATATATATATATATATATATATATATATATATATGGCTAACATGAGATTATTATAAGTAAGTATCTCACTAAGTATATTAACAATGAGTGATATACATAAAAATGAGTTTATTGAGTTAAGAAACTCGAAACGATATATATAACGATTATCGTTATAACAACGTCTTACTAAATACATATGAATCATATTAAGATATTGATACACTATGTTTAACATGATAAAATGATAATTAAACATATCATTAAGTGTATTAACAATGAACTACATATGTAAAAACAAGACTACTAACTTAAGAATTTCGAAACGAGACATATATGTGACGATTATCGTTGTAACGACATTTTAATGTATATATATCATATTAAGATATATTCATACATCATAATATCATGATAATGTAATAATTTAACATCTCATTAGATAAAATAAAAAATAGGTTAACAACATTAAATGAGATCGTTAACTTAAAGGTTTCAAAACAACACTTACATGTAACGACTAACGATGACTTAACAATTCAGTTAAAATGTATATACATGTAGTATTTTAAGATGTATTCATACACTTTTGAAAGACTTCAAGACACATATCAAAGTACTTCTACTTATAAAAAAATGCTTACAATTACATTCTCGTTCATTTTCATCAACAATTCTACTCGTATGCAACCGTATTCATACTCGTATAATACACAGCTTCTAGATGTATATACTATTCGTATATACATTCAATCATCAGCTCCTTAGCAGCCCTTGTGAGTCATCAAGACATGTGGGAACCATCATTAGACAACTAGCATGACTTATGAGTAATGAACAAAAACAAGAACTCCTTTTAACCCCACTCACCATTCCCACTCACACACACACACACTCTCAAGAATGAATTTTCTAGTAAACTAATCATCATCTTCATCAAAAATTACTTCAAGTATCAAGCTATAATCATCATAAGAAGAACACTTCAAGAACACTTCGAAAATCCTTTCAAGTTTGCTAGTTTACTTTCAATCTTGCAAATCCATTTCAAGTGATCACCCAACCTCAAGAAACCTTTGTTATTTACAGTAGATTATCATTCTAAATCAAGGTAATATTCATATTCAAGCTTTGATTCACTTTCTATAACTATAACTATCTTAATTCGAGTAGTAATCTTACTTAAACTTGTTTTTCGTGTCATGATTCTACTTCAAGAACTTCCAAGCCATCAAAGATCCTTTGAAGCTCAAGTTATTTTTTCATCATTTCCAGTAGTTTTACCTACTTTACTTGATGTAGTAATGATGTTCATAACATCATTCGATTCATATATATATATATAACTATCTTATTCGAAGATTTGAACATGTAATCACTAGAACATAGTTTAGTTAATTCTAAACTTTTTCACAAACAAAGTTAATCCTTCTAAATTGACTTCTAAAATCAAATAAAAACATGTTCTATATCTATATTATATGCTAACTTAATGATTTAAAACCTGGAAACACGAAAAATACCGTAAAACCGGACATACGCCGTCGTAGTAACACCGCGGCCTGTTTTGGGTTAGATAATTAAAAACTATGATAAACTTTGATTTAAAAGTTGTTCTTCTGAGAAAATGATTTTTCTTATGAACATGAAACTATATCCAAAAATCATGGTTAAACTCAAAGTGGAAGTGTATTTTTCAAAATGGTCATCAAGATGTCGTTCTTTCGACGAAAATGACTACCTCTTTCAAGAGTGACTTGTAACCTGTATTTTCGACTATAAACTTATACTTTTTCTGTTTAATTTCATAAATCTCAGTTCATTATGAAACCATAGCAATTTGAATCACTCAAAACGGATTTAAAACGAAGAAGTTATGGGTAAAACAAAATTGGATATTTTTACTAGTTTTAGCTACGTGAAAATTGTAACAAATCTATACTAATCATATCCTAGCTAACTTATATTGTATTATACATGTATTCTAACATATATTATGTAATCTTGAGATACCATAGATATGTATACAATGTTTTGACATATCATATCGACCCATCTATATATATTATTTGGAACAACCATAGACACTCTATATGCTGTAATACTCGAGTTAGCTATACAGGGTTGAGGTTGATTCCAAAAATATATATACTTTGAGTTGTGATCCAGCCTGGGGCTTGTATACACTGGGTCGTGGATTGATCCAAGACAATTTATATTGATTTATTTCTATGCTGCTAACTGTGGACAACTAGTTGTAGGCTACTAA
This sequence comes from Rutidosis leptorrhynchoides, assembly GCF_046630445.1. Lineage (NCBI taxonomy): Eukaryota > Viridiplantae > Streptophyta > Magnoliopsida > Asterales > Asteraceae > Rutidosis > Rutidosis leptorrhynchoides. The sequence goes on along the minus strand of NC_092335.1, from coordinate 147,356,604 downwards.
CGTTGGACAGCTAACTTAATAAACTTAAATCATTAAAACGTAATAAAAAATGTTGTGAATATATTTCGATCATACTTTGATATATATGTACATATTTGTTATAGGTTCGTGAATCGACCCGTGGCCAAGTCTTATTTCCCGACGAAGGAAAAATCTGTGAAAGTGAGTTATAGTCCCACTTTTAAAATCTAATACTTTTGGGATGAGAATACATGCAGTTTTATAAATGTTTTACAAAATAGACACAAGTACGTGAAACTACTTTCTATGGTTGAATGATCGAAGCCGAATATGCCCCTTTTTGCTTGGTAGCCTAAGAATTAGTAAACCAGTCTACTAATTGACGCGAATCCTAAAGATAGATATATTGGGCCCAACAAACCCCATCCGTTGTAGCGGATGCTTTAGTACTTCGAAATTATCATGTCCGAAGGATGTCCCGGAATGATGGGGATATTCTATATGCATCTTGTTAATGTCGGTTACCAGGTGTTCACCATATAAATGATTTTTATGCAGATTGCTATTATGCATGCATGTTATTTATGAGAAATGAGAATATGAAATCTTGTGGTCTATTAATATAATTTGATAAATATATAGGTTAAACCTATAACTCACCAACATTTTTGTTGACGTTTTAAGCATGTTTATTCTCAGGTGATTGTTAAAAGCTTCCGCTTTTGCATGCTAATTTAAGGACAATAATTGGAGTCAGCATGCTTGTAATATATTGTTTAAAAACTGCATTCGGAGATTTAAATCGATGTATAATATTATTGTAAACCAATATGTAATGTTCGTGTGTAAAACGTTATCTTTTAGATTATCATTACTTGATAATCTACGTTATGATTTTTAAACCTTTATCGATAAAATAAAGGTTATGGTTTGTTTTAAAAACGAATGCAGTCTTTGAAAAACGTCTCATATAGAGGTCAAAACCTCGCAACGAAATCAATTAATATGAAACGTTTATAATCAATATGAACGGGACATTTCAGTTGGTATCAGAGCGTTGGTCTTAGAGAACCATAAATTGCATTAGTGTGTGTCTAACAGAGTTTGTTAGGAGGCATTAGTGAGTCTGGACTTCGACCGTGTTTTCTTTAAAAATGATTGCTTAACACTTTTTGTTGGAAACTATATATATTGTTAACATGTAAATATTATGTGATATATTAATCTCTTAACGTGTTTGATATTGTGTGAAAGATGTCTACCTCTAGTACAAATCTCATCGACTCACCTAATAATAATGAGGAGTTGAATATATATTGGGAAGATTCGCAGATTCCCGAAGAGGAACCGGAAGAAGAGGTTCCGGAGGAGGAAATATTAGGAACCACTAAAAACAGATAAATAAAAGAAAATTCTCAACATATGGACCAAAGTTAATAATGGTCAATGGTGTTTTCGTCGAGGAAGCAAAATATTGGGAACATTACCAATTTTCCGATGAATTGGATCCCGAAGAGGATTCCGATGATGTTATAGAAATTACCCCGACCCAATTTGAAAATGCAAAAGAAAATAATAAGGGAAAAGGCATCAAAATATAGAAACCTAATTCCAACCCCGATGAACTTTATATTAACATGAAATATCCCGATGGGAAATACCATCAACACCCGTATTTCTTAAGTTTTAGCTATAACCCGAGAACATCTAAGCCACCAGGTTTTACTAGACCATTTGTGAAAAGAACGGATCGTATTAGGGGAGCACCATATATCCCTAGGAAATTAGCGAAACAAACCAAATCCGAAGAGGAAGAAACAAGTGAGTCGGAATAAAGAGTTGTAATCATGCAGTGTAATATATGTAATATAAGTGTGCTTGTACTTTTATGTTGTATGTAAAAATTGCTTGTAGTATTTGATAATTATCTTTTAAGAATCTAATCCTCTGCTGTTTTACAGTATAAAAACACAATGGACGTTAAGGATAGACAACCAAAAATTTTAGAAGACCTACCCGGGGACATGATTGATGAAATCTTGTCTACAGTCGGTCAGAATTCGTCGGCAAAATTATTTACAGTGAAATTAGTTTGTAGAACATTTGAAGAACTTTCCAGGCATGCCTTAGTTTATAAAAGGCTTTCATTTGAAAGATGGGGTATATCACATTGGGGAGACCATAAGCTACGCCGTGTTTTCTTTAAGGCATTAAATGCGGGAAACCCAGATGCAATTTTATGCTACGGGTTGAGAGCCTATTTTGACTCCACATATTCCAACATAGGACTTTGTTCTTTAGAAAGAGCTTCCAACATGCAACTTAAAGAAGCATGTTATGCTTACGGGTTAGTGATGTTTGCTTCTCACCAAATTGAGAAAAAGAACATCGGATTGCAACTGTTAAACAAAACATTCCCACAAGTGACGGATTCATTAGTTGGAGTGAGAGACAAGGTTTTTAGATTATTATGGAGCTGTTGGGCATTACATAACCCTCATCCTTTTGACAACATTACAACATGCTGTCTTGCCAATGACCACAACGGTTATTTTTCACAAGACCAAGGATGGGAAATAATACTAGTAAAACCCGAATGCATGACTTGTTTCTGTACCTACGAATTACGTGTATTTATTACCTTTACTGAACAACTTGCGCTTAACTAGAATTGACTTCACAACTGCCTTGTATCAAAGTTATTGTGTGCTATATTTCATGCTATATGTAAAATAACTGTATTGTAAGTTTGTAAAATATTGTATAAAAGTTTGAACGCTAAATATTATTTGTATTTAGTTTTTCATAAAGAATCGTAGTAGTTGAATTGTATAGTAGCTACTAAGTATAAACTTAACGGGTAGGTACTACCCGAATTAAAACTATAAAACGCTAATATGAAGAAAAAACTTTTATAAATAAGTTCATATTATGCTACGAAATACTATTGACTACTCTTAAATTCTATATGATTAACTCAATTCTTTTGGCTATTTTTGAAGGAAATACGACTCGTCAGAATTTGAACATGAGCGAGGAAGACTTCCGTGCTTTCCTTGCAGTAAACAAAGCCGCAGTACAGGCTGCGATGTAAAATAACAATAACTCCGAATCCAGCAATGGAACCAACACCACAAGAACTCGCGTAGGATGCTCCTACAAAGAATTCATTGCCTGTAAACCCCTGGAATTCGATGGAACTGAGGGTCCAATCGGATTAAAACGGTGGACTGAGAAGGTCGAATCGGTGTTCGCCATAAGTAAATGTATGGAAGAAGACATGGTGAAGTACGCCACGCATACCTTCACAGGTACTACGTTAACATGGTGGAATACCTATCTCGAGCATGTGGGACAAGATGTTACTTACGCACTACCGTGGTCAGCATTCAAACACATGATGACTGAGCAGTACCGTCCCAGAAATGAGGTCAATAAGCTCAAGGTAGAGCTTAGAGGGTTACGAACACAAGGATTCGATATTACCATATACGAACGACGATTCACAGAGTTGTGCCTATTGTGTCAAAGAGCGTTCGAAGATGAAGAAGAGAAAAACGACGCATTTGTAAAAGGGTTACCAGAAAGGATTCAAGAAGATATAAGTTCACACGAGCCAACCTCCATACAAAAAGCAAGTCGAATGGCTCATAAACTCATAAATCAAATTGAGGAATGAATTAAAGAGCAGGTGGCCAAAGAAGCCAACACAAAACAAGTCAAGAGAAAGTGGGAAGAAAACAGTGACAAGAGTCACCAACACAACAGTACCAATCACCTCAACAATCATCACAACAATAATCACAAATTCAATCGAACCATTTATCGCAACAACAAACGCCCCAACAACAACAATAACCACTACAACAATTGTCCCAACAACAATAACAACCGCAACAACAACAATTCCTATAACAACAAGAATCAAAATCAGCCATGCCAAAGGTGTGAGGAGTGAAATGTCCCGTTCTTATTGATTAAAAACGTTCCATATTAATTGATTTCGTTGCGAGGTTTTGACCTCTATATGAGACGTTTTTCAAAGACTGCATTCATTTTAAAACAAACCATAACCTTTATTTCATCAATAAAGGTTTAAAAAGCTTTACGTAGATTATCAAATAATGATAATCTAAAATATCCTGTTTACACACGACCATTACATAATGGTTTACAATACAAATATGTTACAACAAAATAAGTTTCTTGAATGCAGTTTTTACACAATATCATACAAGCATGGACTCCAAATCTCGTCCTTATTTAAGTATGCGACAGCGGAAGCTCTTAATAATCACCTGAGAATAAACATGCTTAAAACGTCAACAAAAATGTTGGTGAGTTATAGGTTTAACCTATATATATCAAATCAAAATAATAGACCACAAGATTTCATATTTCAATACACATCCCATACATAGAGATAAAAATCATTCATATGGTGAACACCTGGTAACCGACATTAACAAGATGCATATATAAGAATATCCCCATCATTCCGGGACACCCTTCGGATATGATATAAATTTCGAAGTACTAAAGCATCCAGTACTTTGGATGGGGCTTGTTGGGCCCGATAGATCTATCTTTAGGATTCGCGTCAATTAGGGTGTCTGTTCCCTAATTCTTAGATTACCAGACTTAATAAAAAGGGGCATATTCGATTTCGATAATTCAACCATAGAATGTAGTTTCACGTACTCGTGTCTATTTTGTAAATCATTTATAAAACCTGCATGTATTCTCATCCCAAAAATATTAGATTTTAAAAGTGGGACTATAACTCACCTTCACAGATTTTTACTTCGTCGGGAAGTAAGACTTGGCCACTGGTTGATTCACGAACCTATAACAATATATACATATATATCAAAGTATGTTCAAAATATATTTACAACACTTTTAATATATTTTGATGTTTTAAGTTTATTAAGTCAGCTGTCATCGTTAGTAACCTACAACTAGTTGTCCACAGTTAGATGTACAGAAATAAATCGATAAATATTATCTTGAATCAATCCACGACCCAGTGTATACGTATCTCAGTATTGATCACAACTCAAACTATATATATTTTGGAATCAACCTCAACTCTGTATAGCTAACTCCAACATTCACATATAGAGTGTCTATGGTTGTTCCGAAATATATATAGATGTGTCGACATGATAGGTCGAAACATTGTATACGTGTCTATGGTATCTCAAGATTACATAATATATAATACAAGTTGATTAAGTTATGGTTGGAATAGATTTGTTACCAATTTTCACGTAGCTAAAATGAGAAAAATTATCCAATCTTGTTTTACCCATAACTTCTTCATTTTAAATCCGTTTTAAGTGAATCAAATTGCTATGGTTTCATATTGAACTCTATTTTATGAATCTAAACCAAAAAAGTATAGGTTTCTAGTCGGAAAAATAAGTTACAAGTCGTTTTTGTAAAGGTAGTCATTTCAGTCGAAAGAACGACGTCTAGATGACCATTTTAGAAAACATACTTCCACTTTGAGTTTAACCATAATTTTTGGATATAGTTTCATGTTCATAATAAAAATCATTTTCTCAGAATAACAACTTTTAAATCAAAGTTTATCATAGTTTTTAATTAACTAACCCAAAACAGCCCGCGGTGTTACTACGACGGCGTAAATCCGGTTTTACGGTGTTTTTCGTGTTTCCAGGTTTTAAATCATTAAGTTAGCATATCATATAGATATATAACATGTGTTTAGTTGATTTTAAAAGTCAAGTTAGAAGGATTAACTTTTGTTTGCGAACAAGTTTAGAATTAACTAAACTATGTTCTAGTGATTACAAGTTTAAACCTTCGAATAAGATAGCTTTATATGTATGAATCGAATGATGTTATGAACATCATTACTACCTTAAGTTCCTTGGATGAACCTACTGGAAAAGAGAAAAATGGATCTAGCTTCAATGGATCCTTGGATGGCTCAAAGTTCTTGAAGCAAAATTATGACACGAAAACAAGTTCAAGTAAGATCATCACTTGAAATAAGATTGTTATAGTTATAGAAATTGAACCAAAGTTTAAATATGATTATTACCTTGTATTAGAATGATAACCTACTGTAAGAAACAAAGATTTCTTGAGGTTGGATGATCACCTTACAAGATTGGAAGTGAGCTAGCAAACTTGAAAGTATTCTTGATTTTATGAAACTAGAACTTTTGGAATTTATGAAGAACACTTAGAACTTGAAGATAGAACTTGAGAGAGATCAATTAGATGAAGAAAATTGAAGAATGAAAGTGTTTGTAGGTGTTTTTGGTCGTTGGTGTATGGATTAGATATAAAGGATATGTAATTTTGTTTTCATGTAAATAAGTCATGAATGATTACTCATATTTTTGTAATTTTATGAGATATTTCATGCTAGTTGCCAAATGATGGTTCCCACATGTGTTAGGTGACTCACATGGGCTGCTAAGAGCTGATCATTGGAGTGTATATACCAATAGTACATACATCTAAAAGCTGTGTATTATACGAGTACGAATACGGGTGCATACGAGTAGAATTGTTGATGAAACTGAACGAGGATGTAATTGTAAGCATTTTTGTTAAGTAGAAGTATTTTGATAAGTGTATTGAAGTCTTTCAAAAGTGTATAAATACATATTAAAACACTACATGTATATACATTTTAACTGAGTCGTTAAGTCATCGTTAGTCGTTACATGTAAGTGTTGTTTTGAAACCTTTAGGTTAACGATCTTGTTAAATGTTGTTAACCCAATGTTTATAATATCAAATGAGATTTTAAATTATTATATTATCATGATATTATCATGTATGAATATCTCTTAATATGATATATATACATTAAATGTCTTTACAACGATAATCGTTACATATATGTCTCGTTTCAAAATCATTAAGTTAGTAGTCTTGTTTTTACATATGTAGTTCATTGTTAATATACTTAATGATATGTTTACTTATCATAATATCATGTTAACTATATATATAACCATATATATGTCATCATATAGTTTTTACAAGTTTTAACGTTCGTGAATCACCGGTCAACTTGGGTGGTCAATTGTCTATATGAAACATATTTCAATTAATCAAGTCTTAACAAGTTTGATTGCTTAACATGTTGGAAACATTTAATCATGTAAATATCAATCTCAATTAATATATATAAACATGGAAAAGTTCGGGTCACTACAGTACCTACCCGTTAAATAAATTTCGTCCCGAAATTTTAAGCTGTTGAAGGTGTTGACGAATCTTCTGGAAATAGATGCGAGTATTTCTTCTTCATCTGATCTTCACGCTCCCAGGTGAACTCGGGTCCTCTACGAGCATTCCATCGAACCTTAACAATTGGTATCTTGTTTTGCTTAAGTCTTTTAACCTCACGATCCATTATTTCGACGGGTTCTTCGATGAATTGGAGTTTTTCATTGATTTGGATTTCATCTAACGGAATAGTGAGATCTTCTTTAGCAAAACATTTCTTCAAATTCGAGACGTGGAAAGTGTTATGTACAGCCGCGAGTTGTTGAGGTAACTCAAGTCGGTAAGCTACTGGTCCGACACGATCAATAATCTTGAATGGTCCAATATACCTTGGATTTAATTTCCCTCGTTTACCAAATCGAACAACGCCTTTCCAAGGTGAAACGTTAAGCATGACCATCTCTCCAATTTCAAATTCTATATCTTTTCTTTTAATGTCAGCGTAGCTCTTTTGTCGACTTTGGGCGGTTTTCAACCGTTGTTGAATTTGGATGATCTTCTCGGTAGTTTCTTGTATAATCTCCGGACCCGTAATCTGTCTATCCCCCACTTCACTCCAACAAATCGGAGACCTGCACTTTCTACCATAAAGTGCTTCAAACGGCGCCATCTCAATGCTTGAATGGTAGCTGTTGTTGTAGGAAAATTCTGCTAACGGTAGATGTCGATCCCAACTGTTTCCGAAATCAATAACACATGCTCGTAGCATGTCTTCAAGCGTTTGTATCGTCCTTTCGCTCTGCCCATCAGTTTGTGGATGATAGGCAGTACTCATGTCTAGACGAGTTCCTAATGCTTGCTGTAATGTCTGCCAGAATCTTGAAATAAATCTGCCATCCCTATCAGAGATAATAGAGATTGGTATTCCATGTCTGGAGACGACTTCCTTCAAATACAGTCGTGCTAACTTCTCCATCTTGTCATCTTCTCTTATTGGTAGGAAGTGTGCTGATTTGGTGAGACGATCAACTATTACCCAAATAGTATCAAAACCACTTGCAGTCCTTGGCAATTTAGTGATGAAATCCATGGTAATGTTTTCCCATTTCCATTCCGGGATTTCGGGTTGTTGAAGTAGACCTGATGGTTTCTGATGCTCAGCTTTGACCTTAGAACATGTCAAACATTCTCCTACGTATTTAGCAACATCGGCTTTCATACCCGGCCACCAAAAATGTTTCTTGAGATCCTTGTACATCTTCCCCGTTCCAGGATGTATTGAGTATCTGGTTTTATGAGCTTCTCTAAGTACCATTTCTCTCATATCTCCAAATTTTGGTACCCAAATCCTTTCAGCCCTATACCGGGTTCCGTCTTCCCGAATATTAAGATGCTTCTCCGATCCTTTGGGTATTTCATCCTTTAAATTTCCCTCTTTTAAAACTCCTTGTTGCGCCTCCTTTATTTGAGTAGTAATGTTATTATGAATCATTATATTCATAGATTTTACTCGAATGGGTTCTCTGTCCTTCCTGCTCAAGGCATCGGCTACCACATTTGCCTTCCCCGGGTGGTAACGAATCTCAAAGTCGTAATCATTCAATAATTCAATCCACCTACGCTGCCTCATATTCAGTTGTTTCTGATTAAATATGTGTTGAAGACTTTTGTGGTCGGTATATATAATACTTTTGACCCCATATAAGTAGTGCCTCCAAGTCTTTAATGCAAAAACAACCGCGCCTAATTCCAAATCATGCGTCGTATAATTTTGTTCGTGAATCTTCAATTGTCTAGACGCATAAGCAATCACCTTCGTTCGTTGCATTAATACACAACCGAGACCTTGCTTTGATGCATCACAATAAATCACAAAATCATCATTCCCTTCAGGCAATGACAATATAGGTGCCGTAGTTAGCTTTTTCTTCAATAACTGAAACGCTTTCTCTTGTTCATCATTCCATTCAAATTTCTTCCCTTTATGCGTTAATGCAGTCAAGGGTTTTGCTATTCTGGAAAAGTCTTGGATGAACCTTCTGTAGTAACCAGCTAGTCCTAAAAACTGGCGTATGTGTTTCGGAGTTTTCGGGGTTTCCCACTTTTCAACAGTTTCTATCTTTGCCGGAACCACCTTAATACCTTCTTTGTTCACTATGTGACCGAGGAATTGAACTTCTTCCAACCAAAATGCACACTTTGAAAACTTAGCGTACAATTCTTCCTTCCTCAATACTTCTAACACCTTTCTCAAATGTTCACCGTGTTCTTGGTCATTCTTTGAGTAAATAAGTATGTCATCAATGAAAACAATGACAAACTTGTCAAGGTATGGTCCACACACTCGGTTCATAAGGTCCATGAACACAGCTGGTGCATTAGTTAAACCAAACGGCATGACCATAAACTCGTAATGACCGTAACGTGTTCTGAAAGCAGTCTTTGGAATATCATCTTCTTTCACCCGCATTTGATGATACCCGGAACGTAAGTCAATCTTTGAATAAACAGATGAGCCTTGTAGTTGATCAAATAAGTTGTCGATTCTCGGTAGTGGGTAGCGGTTCTTGATGGTAAGTTTGTTCAACTCTCGGTAGTCGATACACAACCTGAATGTACCATCTTTCTTCTTGACAAACAAAATAGGAGCTCCCCACGGTGATGTGCTTGGTCGAATGAAACCACGCTCTAAAAGTTCTTGTAATTGGCTTTGCAGTTCTTTCATCTCGCTGGGTGCGAGTCTGTAAGGAGCACGAGCTATTGGTGCAGCTCCTGGTACAAGATCTATTTGAAATTCAACGGATCGATGTGGGGGTAATCCCGGTAATTCTTTCGGAAATACATCGGGAAATTCTTTTGCAATGGGAACATCATTGATGCTCTTTTCTTCAGTTTGTACTTTCTCGACGTGTGCTAGAACAGCATAGCAACCTTTTCTTATTAGTTTTTGTGCCTTCAAATTACTAATAAGATGTAGCTTCGTGTTGCCCTTTTCTCCGTACACCATTAAGGGTTTTCCTTTTTCTCGTATAATGCGAATTGCATTTTTGTAACAAACGATCTCCGCTTTCACTTCTTTCAACCAGTCCATACCGATTATCACATCAAAACTCCCTAACTCTACTGGTATCAAATCAATCTTAAATGTTTCGCTAACCAGTTTAATTTCTCGATTCCGACATATATTATCTGCTGAAATTAATTTACCATTTGCTAATTCGAGTAAAAATTTACTATCCAAAGGCGTCAATGGACAACTTAATTTAGCACAAAAATCTCTACTCATATAGCTTCTATCCGCACCCGAATCAAATAAAACGTAAGCAGATTTATTGTCAATAAGAAACGTACCCGTAACAAGCTCCGGGTCTTCCTGTGCCTCTACCGCATTAATATTGAAAACTCTTCCACGGCCTTGTCCATTCGTGTTCTCCTGGTTCGGGCAATTTCTAATAATGTGGCCTGGTTTTCCACATTTATAACAAACTATATTGGCATAACTTGCACCGACACTACTTGCTCCGCCATTACTCGTTCCGACACCATTTGTTCCTTTCGTTCTATTAACCCCTGGTCCGTAGACCTCACACTTCGCCGCGCTATGACCATTTCTTTTACACTTGTTGCAAAATTTGGTGCAGAACCCCGAGTGATTCTTTTCACACCTTTGGCATAGCTGCTTCTGATTGTTGTTGTTGTTGCGGTTATTATTGTTGTTGGGATGATTGTTGTAGTTGCTGTTGTTGTTGTTGTTGTTGTTGGGCCGTTTGTTGTAGTTGCGATTGATGTTGCGATTGTTGGGATAATTGTTGCGATTATTGATGTAATTGCTGTTGTTGTTGTATTGGTGATTCTTATCACCGTTTTCCTCCCACTTTCTTTTGACTTGCTTCACATTGGTCTCTTCAGCAGTCTGTTCTTTAATTCTTTCTTCAATCTGGTTCACTAGTTTGTGAGCCATTCTACATGTCTGTTGTATGGAGGCGGGCTCGTGTGAACTTATATCTTCTTGGATTCTTTCCGGTAATCCTTTCACAAACGCGTCGATCTTCTCTTCCTCATCTTCGAATGCTCCCGGACACAATAGGCACAATTCTGTGAATCGTCTTTCGTACGTGGTAATATCAAATCTTTGGGTTCGTAACCCTCTAAGTTCTGTCTTGAGCTTATTGACCTCGGTTCTGGGACGGTACTTCTCGTTCATCAAGTGCTTGAATGCTGACCACGGTAGTGCGTACGCATCGTCTTGTCCCACTTGCTCTAGATAGGTATTCCACCATGTTAACGCAGAACCTGTGAAGGTATGCGTAGCATACTTCACTTTGTCCTCTTCAGTACACTTACTTATGGCAAACACCGATTCGACCTTCTCGGTCCACCGTTTCAATCCGATCGGTCCTTCGGTTCCATCAAATTCCAAAGGTTTGCAGGCAGTGAATTCTTTGTAGGTGCATCCTACACGATTTCCTGTACTGCTAGATCCAAGGTTATTGTTGGTATGTAGCGCAGCCTGTACTGCGGCTATGTTTGAAGCTAGAAAAGTACGGAATTCCTCTTCATTCATATTCACGGTGTGTCGAGTAGTCGGTGCCATTTCCTTCAAAATAGTCAAATGGAACAAGTTAATCATACAGAATATTAAGAGTAGTTAATAGTATTTCGTAGCATAATATGAACTCATTTATAAAAACTTTTTCTTCATATTAGCGTTTTATAAGTTTAAATTCGGGTAGTACCTACCCGTTAAGTTCATACTTAGTAGCTAATATACAATTCAACTACTACAATTCTATATGAAAAACTGATTATAATAATATTTCGCGTTCAAACTTTTATACAATATTTTACAAACTTACAATACCGCTTATTTTACATAAAGCATGAAATATAGGACACAATAACTTTGATACAAGATAGTTGTGAAGATAATTCTAGCTAGTACACAAGTCGTTCAGCAAAGGCAATAAAGACACGTAATTCATACGTCCAGAAACAAGTCATGCATTCTGGTTTTACTAGGACTACTTCCCATCCTTGGTCTTGTGCAACATAACCGTTATGGCCGTTGATAAGACAGCGTGTTGTAACGTCGTCAAAGGGACGAGGGTTACGTAATGTCCAACAGTCCCGTAATAATCTAAAAACCTCATTTCTTACCCCAATTACCGACTCCATCACTTGTGGAAACGTTTTGTTTAATAGTTGTAGCCCGATGTTCTTGTTCTCACTTTGGTGAGAAGCGAACATTACTAATCCGTAAGCATAACATGCTTCTTTATGTTGCATGTTAGCCGCTTTTTCTAAATCACGAAGTCCAATATTCGGATATATTGAGTCAAAATAATTTCTTAACCCGTTGCGTAAAATAGCATTTGGGTTCCCCGCAATATATGCTTCAAAGTAAACACATCGTAACTTATGGGTTTCCCAATGTGATATCCCCCATCTTTCAAACGAAAGTCTCTTATAAACCAAGACATTCTTGGAACGTTCTTCGAATGTCTTACAAACTGATCTCGCCTTAAATAGTTGTGCCGAAGAATTATGGCCGACTCTAGACAAGATTTCATCAATCATGTCTCCGGGTAGGTCTCTTAAAATATTGGGTTGTCTATCCATTTTGTGTTTTTAAACTGTAAAATAGACAAGAGTTAGATTCATAAAAAAAATACTTATTAATACAAGCAATTTTTACATATATCATAAAGCATAAGAACACTATATTCCATATATTACACCACACGAATACAACTATCTTATTCCGACTCGCTCGTTTCTTCTTCTTCGGTTTTGGTTCGTTTTGCCAAGTTTCTAGGGATATATGATGTTCCCCTAATACGAGCCGTCGTTGTCCACATTGGTTTAGAAAAACCTGGTGGTTTAGAGGTTCCCGGGTCATTGTTACAACTTAAGGACTTCGGGGGTTGACGATACATATAAAGTTCATCGGGGTTGGAATTAGATTTCTCTATTTTTATGCCCTTTCCCTTATTATTTTCTTTTGCCTTTTTAAATTCAGTTGGGGTAATTTCTATAACATCATCGGAATTCTCGTCGGAATCCGATTCATCGGAGAATTGATAATCCTCCCAATATTTTGCTTCCTTGGCGGAAACACCATTGACCATAATTAACCTTGGTCGGTTGGTTGAGGATTTTCTTTTACTTAACCGTTTTATTATTTCCCCCACCGGTTCTATTTCTTCATCCGGTTCCGATTCTTCTTCCGGTTCCGATTCTTCTTCCGGTTCCGACTCTTCTTCCGGTTCCTCTTCGGGAACTTGTGAATCAGTCCACGAATCATTCCAATTTACATTTGACTCTTCATTATTATTAGGTGAGTCAATGGGACTTGTTCTAGAGGTAGACATCTATCACATAATATCAAACACGATAAGAGATTAATATATCACATAATATTCATATGTTAAAAATATATAGTTTCCAACAAAAATGTTAAGCAATCATTTTTAAAGAAAACACGGTCGAAGTCCAGACTCACTAATGCATCCTAACAAACTCGATAAGACACACTAATGCAAATTTTCTGGTTCTCTAAGACCAACGCTCGGATACCAACTGAAATGTCCCGTTCTTATTGATTAAAAACGTTCCATATTAATTGATTTCGTTGCGAGGTTTTGACCTCTATATGAGACGTTTTTCAAAGACTACATTCATTTTAAAACAAACCATAACCTTTATTTCATCAATAAAGGTTTAAAAAGCTTTACGTAGATTATCAAATAATGATAATCTAAAATATCCTGTTTACACACGACCATTACATAATGGTTTACAATACAAATATGTTACAACAAAATAAGTTTCTTGAATGCAGTTTTTACACAATATCATACAAGCATGGACTCCAAATCTCGTCCTTATTTAAGTATGCGACAGCGGAAGCTCTTAATAATCACCTGAGAATAAACATGCTTAAAACGTCAACAAAAATGTTGGTGAGTTATAGGTTTAACCTATATATATCAAATCAAAATAATAGACCACAAGATTTCATATTTCAATACACATCCCATACATAGAGATAAAAATCATTCATATGGTGAACACCTGGTAACCGACATTAACAAGATGCATATATAAGAATATCCCCATCATTCCGGGACACCCTTCGGATATGATATAAATTTCGAAGTACTAAAGCATCCGGTACTTTGGATGGGGCTTGTTGGGCCCGATAGATCTATCTTTAGGATTCGCGTCAATTAGGGTGTCTGTTCCCTAATTCTTAGATTACCAGACTTAATAAAAAGGGGCATATTCGATTTCGATAATTCAACCATAGAATGTAGTTTCACGTACTCGTGTCTATTTTGTAAATCATTTATAAAACCTGCATGTATTCTCATCCCAAAAATATTAGATTTTAAAAGTGGGACTATAACTCACCTTCACAGATTTTTACTTCGTCGGGAAGTAAGACTTGGCCACTGGTTGATTCACGAACCTATAACAATATATACATATATATCAAAGTATGTTCAAAATATATTTACAACACTTTTAATATATTTTGATGTTTTAAGTTTATTAAGTCAGCTGTCATCGTTAGTAACCTACAACTAGTTGTCCACAGTTAGATGTACAGAAATAAATCGATAAATATTATCTTGAATCAATCCACGACCCAGTGTATACGTATCTCAGTATTGATCACAACTCAAACTATATATATTTTGGAATCAACCTCAACCCTGTATAGCTAACTCCAACATTCACATATAGAGTGTCTATGGTTGTTCCGAAATATATATAGATGTGTCGACATGATAGGTCGAAACATTGTATACGTGTCTATGGTATCTCAAGATTACATAATATATAATACAAGTTGATTAAGTTATGGTTGGAATAGATTTGTTACCAATTTTCACGTAGCTAAAATGAGAAAAATTATCCAATCTTGTTTTACCCATAACTTCTTCATTTTAAATCCGTTTTAAGTGAATCAAATTGCTATGGTTTCATATTGAACTCTATTTTATGAATCTAAACCAAAAAAGTATAGGTTTCTAGTCGGAAAAATAAGTTACAAGTCGTTTTTGTAACGGTAGTCATTTCAGTCGAAAGAACGACGTCTAGATGACCATTTTAGAAAACATACTTCCACTTTGAGTTTAACCATAATTTTTGGATATAGTTTCATGTTCATAATAAAAATCATTTTCTCAGAATAACAACTTTTAAATCAAAGTTTATCATAGTTTTTAATTAACTAACCCAAAACAGCCCGCGGTGTTACTACGACGGCGTAAATCCGGTTTTACGGTGTTTTTCGTGTTTCCAGGTTTTAAATCATTAAGTTAGCATATCATATAGATATAGAACATGTGTTTAGTTGATTTTAAAAGTCAAGTTAGAAGGATTAACTTTTGTTTGCGAACAAGTTTAGAATTAACTAAACTATGTTCTAGTGATTACAAGTTTAAACCTTCGAATAAGATAGCTTTATATGTATGAATCGAATGATGTTATGAACATCATTACTACCTTAAGTTCCTTGGATGAACCTACTGGAAAAGAGAAAAATGGATCTAGCTTCAATGGATCCTTGGATGGCTCAAAGTTCTTGAAGCAAAATTATGACACGAAAACAAGTTCAAGTAAGATCATCACTTGAAATAAGATTGTTATAGTTATAGAAATTGAACCAAAGTTTAAATATGATTATTACCTTGTATTAGAATGATAACCTACTGTAAGAAACAAAGATTTCTTGAGGTTGGATGATCACCTTACAAGATTGGAAGTGAGCTAGCAAACTTGAAAGTATTCTTGATTTTATGAAACTAGAACTTTTGGAATTTATGAAGAACACTTAGAACTTGAAGATAGAACTTGAGAGAGATCAATTAGATGAAGAAAATTGAAGAATGAAAGTGTTTGTAGGTGTTTTTGGTCGTTGGTGTATGGATTAGATATAAAGGATATGTAATTTTGTTTTCATGTAAATAAGTCATGAATGATTACTCATATTTTTGTAATTTTATGAGATATTTCATGCTAGTTGCCAAATGATGGTTCCCACATGTGTTAGGTGACTCACATGGGCTGCTAAGAGCTGATCATTGGAGTGTATATACCAATAGTACATACATCTAAAAGCTGTGTATTATACGAGTACGAATACGGGTGCATACGAGTAGAATTGTTGATGAAACTGAACGAGGATGTAATTGTAAGCATTTTTGTTAAGTAGAAGTATTTTGATAAGTGTATTGAAGTCTTTCAAAAGTGTATAAATACATATTAAAACACTACATGTATATACATTTTAACTGAGTCGTTAAGTCATCGTTAGTCGTTACATGTAAGTGTTGTTTTGAAACCTTTAGGTTAACGATCTTGTTAAATGTTGTTAACCCAATGTTTATAATATCAAATGAGATTTTAAATTATTATATTATCATGATATTATCATGTATGAATATCTCTTAATATGATATATATACATTAAATGTCTTTACAACGATAATCGTTACATATATGTCTCGTTTCAAAATCATTAAGTTAGTAGTCTTGTTTTTACATATGTAGTTCATTGTTAATATACTTAATGATATGTTTACTTATCATAATATCATGTTAACTATATATATAACCATATATATGTCATCATATAGTTTTTACAAGTTTTAACGTTCGTGAATCACCGGTCAACTTGGGTGGTCAATTGTCTATATGAAACATATTTCAATTAATCAAGTCTTAACAAGTTTGATTGCTTAACATGTTGGAAACATTTAATCATGTAAATATCAATCTCAATTAATATATATAAACATGGAAAAGTTCGGGTCACTACAAGGAGTCCCACCAGAATGGGTTCTGCATAACATTTTGCACCAAGTGTAAAAGAAATGGCCATAGCGCGGCGAAGTGTGAGGTCTACGGCCCAGTGAATAACAGAATTAAAAGAACAAATAATGTCAGAACAAATAACGCCGCCATAGTTTGTTTTGGATGTGGAAAACCGGGCCACTTTAGTAGAAATTGCCCGAATCAGGGGAATACTAATGGGTAGGGCCGCGAAAGAGTTTTCAATATCAATACGGCAGAAGCGCAGGAAGACCCGGAGCTTGTTACGGGTACGTTTCTTATTGACAATAAATCTGTTTATGTTTTATTTGATTCGGGTGCGGATAGAAGCTATATGAGTAGAGATTTTGGTGCTAATCATCATATTCATTAAAAATTACTTTAAGTATCAAGCTATAATCATCATAGGAAGAACACTTCAAGAACACTTCGAAAATCCTTTCAAGTTTGCTAGTTTACTTTCAATCTTGCAAATCCATTTCAAGTGATCACCCAACCTCAAGAAACCTTTGTTATTTATAGTAGATTATCTTTATAAATCAAGGTAATATTCATATTCAAGCTTTGATTCAATTTCTATAACTATAACTATCTTAATTCGAGTAGTAATCTTACTTGAACTTGTTTTTCGTGTCATGATTCTATTTCAAGAACTTCCAAGCCATCAAAGATCCTTTGAAGCTCAAGTTATTTTTTCATCATTTCCAATAGGTTTACCTACTTTACTTGAGGTAGTAATGATGTTCATAACATTATTCGATTCATATATATATATAACTATCTTATTCGAAGATTTGAACATGTAATCACTAGAACATAGTTTAGTTAATTATAAACTTGTTCGTAAACAAAGTTAATCCTTCTAACTTAACTTTTAAAATCAACTAAACACATGTTCTATATCTATATGATATGCTAACTTAATGATTTAAAATCTGGAAACACTAAAAACACCCTAAAACCGGACATACGCCGTCGTAGTAACACCGCGGGCTCTTTTGGGTTAGATAATTAAAAACTATGATAAACTTTGATTTAAAAGTTGTTCTTCTGGGAAAATGATTTTTCTTATTAACATGAAACTATATCCAAAAATCATGGTTAAACTCAAAGTGGAAGTATGTTTTTCAAAATGGTCATCAAGATGTCGTTCTTTCGACGAAAATGACTACCTCTTTCAAGAGTGACTTGTAACCTTTATGTCCGACTATAAACTTATACTTTTTCTTTTTAATTTCATAAATTTCAGTTCATTATGAAACCATAGCAATTTGAATCACTCAAAACGGATTTAAAACGAAAAAGTTATGGGTAGAACAAAATTGGATATTTTGACTAGTTTTAGCTACGTGAAAATTGTAACAAATCTATACTAACCATATCCTAGCTAACTTATATTGTATTATACATGTATTCTAACATATATTATGTAATCTTGAGATACCATAGACACGTATACAATGTTTTGACATATCATATAGACCCATCTATATATATTATTTGGAACAACCATAGACACTCTATATGCTGTAATGCTCGAGTTCGCTATACAGGGTTGAGGTTGATTCCAAAAATATATATACTTTGAGTTCTGATCAAGCCTGAGGCTTGTATACACTGGGTCGTAGATTGATCCAAGATAATTTATATTGATTTATTTCTGTACTGCTAACTGTGGACAACTAGTTATAGGCTACTAACGTTGGACAGCTAACTTAATAAACTTAAATCATTAAAGCGTAATAAAAAATGTTGTGAATATATTTCGATCATACTTTGATATATATATATATATATATACATATTTGTTATAGGTTCATGAATCGACCCGTGGCCAGGTCTTATTTCCCGATGAAGGAAAAATCTGTGAAAGTGAGTTATAGTCCCACTTTTAAAATCTAATATTTTTGGGATGAGAATACATGTAGTTTTATAAATGTTTTACAAAATAGATACAAGTACGTGAAACTACTTTCTATGGTTGAATGATCGAAGCTGAATATGCCCCTTTTTGCTTAGTAGCCTAAGTATTAGTAAACACCAGTCTACTAATTGACTCGGATCCTAAAGATAGATCTATTGGGCCCAACAAACCCCATCCGTTGTAGCGGATGCTTTAGTACTTCGAAATTATCATGTCCGAAGGATGTCCCGGAATGATGGGGATATTATATATGCATCTTGTTAATGTCGGTTACCAGGTGTTAACCATATGAATGATTTTTATGCAGATTGCTATTATGCATGCATGTTATTTATGAGAAATGAAAATATAAAATCTTGTGGTCTATTAATATAATTTGATAAATATATAGGTTAAACCTATAACTCACCAACATTTTTATTGACGTTTTAAGCATGTTTATTCTCAGGTGATCGTTAAGAGCTTCCACTGTTGCATGCTAATTTAAGGACAAGAATTGGAGTCAGCATGCTTGTAATATATTGTTTAAAAACTGCATTCAGAGATTTAAATCGATGTATAATATTATTGTAAACCAATATGTAATGTTCGTGTGTAAAACATTATCTTTTATATTATCATTACTTGATAATCTACGTTATGGTTTTTAAACCTTTATCGATAAAATAAAGGTTATGGTTTGTTTTAAAAATGAATGCAGTCTTTGAAAAACGTCTCATATAGAGGTCAAAACCTCGCAACGAAATCAATTAATATGAAAGGTTTATAATCAATATGAACGGGACATTTCAATGATGAACTCGTAATGTAGCAGGAAGCATGTAAATAGGATTTTGTGTTGTGAGATTATGTGATTATGAATCTGAATATGTAAATGATATGATCTAATAATGATAAGTGTTTGTGATTTAAATTGTGTTTGAGATTTGATTTGAATAAGTTTTGGTTTAAATTCGGTAAAATGAGATTCGGTTTCGGTTGAATCTCATTTAGATATGTATGTGTTTTGGTGAGATTCGGTTTCGAAAAAATTTTCGAAAATTTTTCGAAAAAATTTTGAAGATCTTCATATCTTCATGATGAAGATGATGAAGGTATGAAGGTTTGGTGTTGAAGGTTTGAAGGTGGAGGGAAAACATTCATAATATTCATAAAGATCTCCTTCATGTGATGAAGGCCTAAGCTCTAATACCAATTGTAGGATCCTATATCTCATGAATACCATGAATGTGAAGAATAGCCATTAAGATTGAGAGAGAAAGTCAATCAGTCAAGATTGACTTTCCACGGCTCTCTTGAAAATCTCTACATAATAGTGGCTAAGCTTAGCTAATCTAGGGAGCCTTGGATCCTTTATATAGCCTCGTATAAAGGATCCTCCATTGTGACAACCCGGAAATTTTTGACCAAATTTAAACTTTCTCTTTAAATGATTTAATGTTTTCGACACGATAAGCAAAGTCTGTAATGTTGAGTCACGAAAGTTTTGGAACTATATTCATGTAATCAATTATTCTTTGACTGTTCTCGAAGATTCACGAACAATGTATATATATATATATATATATATATATATATAACTTAATGTGCATATATATATATATATATATGTATATATATATATATATATATATATATATATATATATATATATATATATATGTATATATATATATATATATATATATATATATATGATTTCAAGTTATTTAGTAAATGATAGTAACATTCAATTATTGATTCGATTGATATTTAGATAAGTTAACTAAAACGTTTAAGATGAACCAGTAAAACACTAATTTGCTACAGTATTTTCGAATTGCTACCGTACCCGAAAAGCTACATTGTTTTCGAAAATCACTATTTGCTACAGTAAAAAAACTTTGCTATAGTAACTTTGCTACAGTAAAACACTATTTCAAAATGAAAATGTATATATGTATATGTATATACTACGAGACGATGATTTATAGAAGCAAATAACCAAAACACTTAATTGATTAAAGCTACACTTCGAGTGACATAGTTTATCAATGATTAAGTTTAATTTTTGATAAAGATACACGTCGCGTAATGAAAAGTACTAGTTTTCTAAGCGTATGAAAATGCGTTCGAGAAATCGGAAGCGGGACATAAGTCGAACGTAAACGTACAAGACATCGGAACCAAGATTACAAGTTAATTAGGCACGAGAATATAATATAATATATAATTAATTAATTTAAATTATATATATTATATTAATTTAATATTATGTCGACGAGGAAAATAACAAAAATCATGTGAGCTGGAAAAGGACCCCATGCGATCACATGGGAATCCCTCTACCAAGCCATGCGATCGCATGGCACATGGATTCAGCAAAAGTCTATAAAACGCGTCAAGTTTGGTTCAACTTACACACATATACGATACATCTCCCTCTCTCTGATATTTATATTATTATTATTATTATTATTATTATTATTATTATTATTATTATTATTATTATTATTATTATTATTATTATTATTATTATTATTATTATTATTATAATTATTATTATTATTATAATTAAGATTAATATTATTATTAATCTTATAGTTAGGGGTATTATTATTATTAGTAGTATTATACATAAAATACTACGACGAGGTCATGAGCGAGTTATTTCAAAACGGGTTTTGCTAGCGGGATAGAGCTAAGGAAACTATGGGTTGTAGCTATGGAGGTTATGGGTAATGTTCATGAGTATTGTTCGCAAGTCAAACCTTTCATTTGTCATCTCCGTTATGTCTATATACTTTCCTACAATATTGAATCACAATATTGATACGTAAGCATTTATATCTTATCTTTTATATATTAATTGTGTATCCATGTCTAGTGCTCGAGAATATATATGTTTATGCATGATTGTATGTTAAATTTCATCGTTAAATAGTTTATGATGAATCATAAATTAAATACATATATTACTGATAAGAGGTATATGATATGCATGTTTTTGGAAAGCTGGCAAAAAATCAATAACTTTTCATTTAGAAATCGCGTAATTTCGATGAACGAATTAAAAGATATGATCAACTAAATTATGATTGACAGTAATTGAAATTACTTTTGAATCTACAATTAATAATTAAACAACATGTTTATGAGATTGATAAAGTGGATTTTGAATACTACTAGCCGAGTAAATGAATCCTTATATAAGGCACGTCTCGATTTGTTGAACAATTGTCAAAATTGATTGTTTTATCATATTTTAAATCCTTATAAAAAAAACTACAGTCCAATTTTACAAGAATTGGAAAACTATGTAAAATGTTAAAATGTTTCGATTGCCATGATCATTCAACTATAGTATTGAGTCAGATTGACTTTTTGAAATGACTTTTGATAACTTTTGTATGTCGATCTCGAGCATTAGGATTGTGATACACTATGACCAGACCTAGCTTGATAAGACATTTATTGACCAACATATGTTCTCTAGGTTGAGATCTACCGTTAATTGGTATTCCGAGTTTCGGTCACGTTTCAGTGAACGACTTTATGTGCTGCTAAGGTGAGTTTCATTTGCTCCCTTTTTAATTGCTTTTACAATATATATTTTTGGGCTGAGAATACATGCACTTTATTTTAAATGCAATGGACACAAGTACATACTAAATTCTACAACGAGTTTGAACCAAAAATCCCTTAGCTTTGGTAATTAGTAACTGCCAGTTATAAGAACTGGTGGGCGCGAGTAGTAGTATACGGATCCATAGGGTTTGATATCCCCGTCCGAGCTAAAGCACTAGCCTTTTAACGGACGTATGCTATTTGAGAAGCATACACGTTGGTTTGCGTGTATTATTAGGATGATTATACAAAGGGTATAAATTATATATACGTTATGTTTAGTTACCAGGGTGCTCAATTTCGTAGAATATTTTGTTAAAGGTTTCTGGATGAAACAACTGAAAACTTGTGATTCACCTTTATGTACAGATTATGCAAAACATTAAAACTATGAACTCACCAACCTTTGTGTTGACACTTGTTAGCATGTTTATTCTCAGGTTCTGTAGAAGTCTTCCGATGTTTGCTTATATGTTAGACAAGCTATGTGCATGGAGTCTTACATGGCATATTTTTCAAGGAAACGTTGCATTCACCAAATCATCACCATGTATCTTATTTTGACTGCATTGTCAACGGAAGTACTATTGTAAATTATTATTTATGGTGATTGTCTATATGTAGAAATCATCAGATGTCGAAAACCTTTGATTTAAATATTCATTTATGGTGTGCCTTTTCAAAAGAATGCAATGTTTACAAAACGTATCATATAGAGGTCAAATACCTCACAATGAAATCGATGAATGACGTGTTCGTCCATATGGATTTGGAGCGATCGTCACAGTTGGTATCAGAGCATTGGTCCTAGCGAACCAGGTCTTGCATGAGTGTGTCTAACTGATAGTTGTTAAGATGCATTAGTAAGTCTGAACTTCGACCGTGTCTGCATGTTAAAAGTTTTGCTTATCATTTCTTGTCGGAAATTACATGCTTATTATTCTTAAGTCTAGACACATTTTCCTGCATTTATTGCATAAATAGTGTATAGACAAAAATTCATATCTTAGCGTATCTGTTACTGTAAACTTTTCCTGACATCTTCCGAAAATTTCTACGTGATTTATGGAATTTGGTATTATATATACATATGTAAATTATGTATTGAAGAATATCAATCTAAATTCTATAATCTAATTCATATCAAAAATTATCTCCCTAATTATACAAGATGGATCCCGTATCTAGTTCAAATTCCTTAAACTCCGACAGCTATTCCGATATGGATATTCACCTGAATTCCGAAGATAGTGTAACCGGAATGGATCAACCAATTAGCCATCACCTATTCTGGATGAATTGGGGATGGGTTCGTAGCCTGCTTAGTCATTGGAGACAAGAAGAAGGTGATCCCTTCCATCCACCACATTTCCCTCTTGGCGAAGAACCTGAAGCACTTACCGGTGAACCTGTTCGAGACACCATTTTCTCTCTCATTTCCCGAGTATCTTGTCACGATTATATACTATCTCAAATTCTAGATTTTATTCGTCCACTCGTTCGAACCGACAATCATCCCGGTGTAGTAGCAGAAGTCAACGAGCTTCGCGCTCGAGTATTGGCTTTTGAGAATATGGTGCAAAGGTTACAAGCACCAGCAGCATCACCGGCATCAACAGTACCACCATCATCAACACCAACAGTATCATTACCACCACCAACAACAACATCCGCATCCCACACCTCAACATTACAATCTGTACCTCGAACATCAACGTCATACGCACCATAAATACCAAGGAATACCAACAACAATAAACGATGAAGTATTGATTCATAACTTCATCGAAGAAATATTCTGCAGAGAATATGTAGTTTCTAAAAGTTTTAGAGATTACTTATTCTAGTTCAGATTGTAAACCAGGTGAGTGAGCGAATAGAAAGGATGAAATAAAACCCTAATCGGAATGGTGCACGATTTACAAGCTAGATCTGTTTTACTAGCAGCATCAACAGTACCGTTAATATCACCAGCACCGTCAGTACCGTCAACATCATTAGCATTAGCAGCATCTACAACATCATAAGCTCCGCCAGATCCATAATCACCGCAAACATCATCACAAATCAACAACGCGTATATCGCATCAACGAGTTATGAGGTATTAACTCATTTCCTCTGAAGAAATTATATGTATATTTTATATATATATATGAATTTTGAGATCAAAATAAATCTTTTCGTACTAAGCTATTACGTGTGAATCTTAACTAGTAGGTACTACTCGGTTAGTTCATGTTACTGATATGCTATGATGTACATTCTTCGTTAACCACAATCTCCGTTTCAACTCAATGAATTCCATTTCATAATAAACTAAGTATATTATTCAATTATATATTTGATTTTATACTTTCATCTTCGATGTATTCGAAACTTTCTAGAAAATATCATTCGTACCTTGCGAAGTTAGCAAGAGTTCCCTGAGCACCAACATGATTCACTGAGGAAATATCAATAAAACTGAATAACGAAGTATTGATTACATTAGTGAAATACTCCGCGAATATTATTAAATCCTTAATGTTTTAGAGATTATTCATTTCTAATCCAGCCGAAAATCAAATGAGCTTAATATGATATTAACTCATTAAATCTGTATTACATCTGAAGAAAATATACATACATATATTTTCATAAAGACTGTAATAAAATTTTCTAGTACAAAATATTACTTGTGAAACTTTTAACGGGTAGGTAATACCCGAAAGATATATAAATTCACAATTAATATGTTACATTCTTCAATTCTGATTAAGTAAATCATCAACTATACTCACTACTTTCACAACAATATACATTCTTTCCTAGAAATCGAAACAACCATTCGCATCCAAATTTGATTACATATTCTAATTTTGAAAAATCAGAATCCAAGCCAAGATTTAACAGAAAACATCACTCTTAGATTCTTACATCTTTCAAAGCTATAATTTGACTTCAAAACTGTGCTAGAACATCATTTCTATTCATAAAACCCAGAAAAATATTTGTATCATTCAAAATTCTAGAACATCATATGTATCTTGACAATTACAATCTTCATGCAAACCCTTCAAACTTTTGAAAACACCTCGGATTGATAACCGACGATTCGGTTATGATAACTTTGAATGCTGATGAAGCAGCAAAAACTGTAAATGACTTTAACAGCCAAAAGTTTGATGATAAAGAATAATGTATTGGCAAAGCTCAGAAAAAGAGAAGGTTTTTAACTGGAAAACGGATTGAGCAAACAATGAAGGAGGCTGTGGACAAATCACAAAGACTAAACCTGCTTTCAAAGAATCCAAATGATTCGGTATCTGCTGAAGTCATTAACGAATACCTTGCTCCTGACTCTAAATCGTTACGGAAAAATCTTCTTCATTATCCTTTGATATTAGAAATTCTAAAATATCATCATATCTTTCATTATAAATATCCTCGATATTTCTGAAGATATTTTCATAACTATTCTTATCTGAAATCATTTATCTCTTTGCGCTATCTGTATTACATCATAAAAGAAACTATTTTAGTTTCTAAATCCTGAAAATTTCAAAAAAATGGATGTTTTTGAAGTAGTCTTGGGAATTGAAGCATGAGTTAGTATAATATAATGACACTTGATCAACGTGATTATATTACAGTAAGTCATGCTGAGTTTCTAATGGAACGTGATAAAGGTTCACAGATTATACCCGCATCATGAACCATGTTACATAACTCTTTCATTCTACTTAACCTCTAAACATATCAAGAAAATATTTTTCTTGATGATTTGGTCTTTTTCGAGGTATTCTGGTAATTTGACAAATCAAGACCGTGCCATTACAATTGTCTTCTTAGAACATTAACTATGTTCATTCCGAAATTCATACCTGCGAATTATGGACCATTACATGCGGTGCTTAATGGATAGAAGAGAAAACAGAGCATGAAGCTCCGAAATAGAAATGGGGATATAAATCGCAGCAAAAAGGAGAGAGCATTAATTGTGGATGTCGATGATTATAGAAAGACAGAAGCAGGGACTCTGAAAAATAAGGAAAGATATAAAGCCCGACGACAACACATAAATTACAAACCGTGTATATCAATAAGTATTGCAACATAAAGACACGGGAGAACTAAAAACACTATAAAGCCAAGAGTATAGTAAGCGTGAATAGATTCCTCCGGCGGCAGATGAAAAAGAAGAATGATAGATATGAAAGTTAGGAGTATATCAAGAATCAGAACTGGATGAAGCATGTTGACAAATACTTTAAAGTATGAGTTGAGGGAGGAAGAATAGAAGGTGAGCTGTGGAAATAAAGAAACGAAGGGAGTGGATTTATAGCTACAGTAACTTTGCTACAGTAACTTTGCTACAATAAAACATCCATTTGCTACAGTAACTTTTCTACAGTAACTTTGATGTGGAAATAAAAAAACTTTGCTACAGTAACTTTGCTACAGTAAAACACTATTTCAAAATAAAAATGTATATATACTACGAGACGATGCTTTATAGAAGCAAATAACCGAAACACTTAATTGATTAAAGCTACACTTTAAGTGACATAGTTTATCAATGATTAAGTTTAATTTTTGATAAAGGTACGACTCACGAAACATAAAGTAAAAGTTTTCTCAGTGTACGAAAGGACGTTCGAAAAACCGGAACCGGGACATAAGTCGAGTGACGACGTACGACTTATCGGAACAAAAATTACAAGTTAACTAGGCACGAGAATATAATATAATATATAATTAATTAATATAAATTATATATATTATATATTAATAAATAAATATGTCGACGAGGAAGAGTTAAAATACATGTGTGAGCTGGAAAAGGGATCCATGCGATCGCATGGAATCCCCTCACATTAACCATGCGATCGCATGAAAGGGGATTTCAGGACATCTATAAAAGCTCGATCTGGTTCCAGTTTCTTTCCCCATTCATTTTACTACGTATCATTTAAATTATTTATATTATTATTATTATTATTATTATTATTATTATTATTATTATTATTATTATTTTTATTATTATTATTATTATTATTAATATTATTATTATTAATATTATTATTATTATTATTAAGATTAATATTATTATTAATCCTATTATTATTAGTAGTATTAGTACATAAAATACTACGACGAGGCCATGAGCGGGTCACTTTTGAAATGGGTTTTTGAGCGGGATAGAGCTAAGGAAACTATGGGTTATAGCTATGAAGGTTATGGGTATTGCTTGGGGGTTATGACCATGAGTCAAAGGTCAAACCTAGTGTGACGCCCCGTACTAAATCAACATGTACGGACCATCAACAACAGGATCATTACAAGGTTAAGTACTACATGCGTTTTCAAAAAGAGTTTGCATTCAATAATAAAGTGATGTCTAAACCAACATCGAATGTTTTACAATTCAAAAGCATGCTTCACTAAGTAGAAGAAAATAATAAGTGTATGTGACTACAACGGTCGTTACAAGTCATAGTTCAAAGGTACGAATGTTTGAATGCAAAATAAAGTAGTTCATGCGACGACAACTCTAAGCAGCGGGTGTCTACAGCACGACTAGTACACGACAGAAGCTAACCTCAAGCATCTGAGAAAAACATGCTTTAAAACGTCAACACAAAGGTTGGTGAGCTATAGTTTAAGTATAACAGTAATGAAAGTAGGCCACGAGATTTCAGTGCTACAACGAGCGTTTCGAAAGTATGTAAAAGTATATGCTAACTTTGGGCACTTGGTAACTAACTTAACATTTATACCCCCTGAAAGTACACTTGGCAAGTGCGTATGTCTACGAAGTATTAAACACTTGTTAAATGTGTGACAACCCGGAAATTTCCAACCAAATTTAAACTTTATCTTTATATTATTCCGACACGATAAGCAAAGTTTGTTAAGTTAAATCTCAAGAATTTTAAATTGTGTTCATACATTCATTATAACCTCGACCAAATTCTGACGATTCACGAACCGTTATATATAAATAAATATGTATATATATGTATATATATATATTATAACTTGAGAATATTAATAAAGTATTAAACGTATAATACTTTACATGAACGTATTTGTTTCAATATGTTTATCGATGGAATTAGAAGATAATATCAAATGATTGATTTATCAGATACATTATAATATGTGATGTCGTAGGGGGTGTATACAAAATAGTATTATTTTTAGTGCGAAATACTATTAAATATGCTACAATTTTACACAAGTTATTTATTTATTTATCGAGTGGATATACTTAAACCTTGCTACAACACTTATAGGCAGTGTACCTAATCGTATTATAGTATAGTTTTTAGTAAGTCCGGTTCGTTCCACAGGGAGCTCGTGAAGTATAACACTATATTTTTTTACACACAATAATTGTAAAAATACAAATATATATATTTAAGTAATATTATTATTATAAAGGGGGTTTTTACCGTTTAATGACCGGTTTGTCGATTTTAAAACTTTAGTCGCAGTTAAAACCAAATGTAAAATATTAAAAATAAATACAAGACTTAAATTAAAGCATAAAGTAAATAACGATAATGAAATTGCGAATAATAAAAGTGCGATAA
Source organism: Rutidosis leptorrhynchoides (assembly GCF_046630445.1). Classification (NCBI taxonomy): domain Eukaryota; kingdom Viridiplantae; phylum Streptophyta; class Magnoliopsida; order Asterales; family Asteraceae; genus Rutidosis; species Rutidosis leptorrhynchoides. Next base: position 147,327,473 of record NC_092335.1, on the reverse strand, counting down.
AATAAACTTGCAATAATTAAAAAGTACGATAATTAAAAGTGCAACAATAACAATAAAAATGCGATAATTAGAAGTGCAATTAAATATAAAATAAAGGAAATTAAATATGAAATAAAAGAATTATGCTTATTTAAACTTCCGTAATCATGATGTTTGACGTGTTGATTTTAGTTTTATGCCCATGGGTTAATTGTCCTTTGTCCTGGATTATTTAATATGTCCGTCTGGTTTTTGTCCATAACAGTCCATCAGTCATAAATATAAAGTGCGAGTGTCCTCGTCAAATTATTCTTATACCCGAAGTTAAATATTCCAAATAATTGGGGACTTAAACTGTAACAAGATTTTAATACTTTGTTTAGTAATTACACCAGGATGTCAACTGAGTGTAACCCAAGGTTTTAATATTTTGTTATCAATTATACCAAGTGTCCTTGTACATAATTTTACCCCTGTTTTAATTATTCTAGTGGCTATTAATCCATTCCCGTGTCCAGTTAAATGAACGATTATTCGTACATATAAATACCCCACCCATCGTGTCCGATTGAGTGTATATGGTAATTTATAGGGACGCCCAATTGTAAATCTTTATATTAACATTAACAAACTATCATTTAGTTAAACAAATATAAAGCCCATTAATAGCCCATAGTCTAATTTTCACAAGTGTCGTTCTTTTGTCCAAACCCCAATTATGGTACAAAGCCCAATTACCCAATTTTAGTAATTAGCCCAACATCATGATTACTTCGTTTTAAATAAGCATAATAATAACTTAGCTACGAGACATTAATGTAAAAAGGTTGAACATAACTTACAATGATTAAAAATAGCGTAGCGTTACACGGACAGAATTTCGACTTACAAACTCAAACGATCTCTATCATAAATCTTATTATTATCATAATTTAAAATTAAAATTAAGATTATTGTTATATCTGATTACATTAACATTATGATAGAGAATTATAGATATAAATTATAGATATTGATATTGATAGATAGAAAAATAAGAAAAAGATAGAAAAAATGATCGAAAAAAGGTATGCTTCAATTACGTTTACATAGCCTTTTAAAGGCGAATTTATAAATTGAATTTTCACTTATGACCCCTGAACTATACTCAATTAACAACTTTTTATTATTTAATATTATTCTTATTATGAATTATTTAAATATTATATTTTATTCTTGTGCATAGTTGACTCATAATTTTTACACCGTTGCGTCGAGCGTTGAGAGTTGGTTCATGTCCCGGTTCCGGATTTTCGAACGTCCTTGCGTACTATTTTATATCGTGTACTTTGCGTTTTGTAACTTGTACTCTTGTCATTTTTAGACGTTCCTCATCAATAATTTGAACCTTTTTGATTGTATCTTGTACTTTTTAGCATTTGGGACCTTTTTGTCTTCAAATCTTCGTTTTCGCCTTTTGTCTTCGCACTTATTAAATATAAACGAATATTACTTGAAAATGGAACAATTGCAACTAAAAACTTGTCATTCTTGGGGGATAATGCTATGAAATATATGTTCCTTTTTAGCCTTATCAATATCCCCACACTTGAGCGTTGCTTGTCCTCAAGCAATACAGTCTTGAAAAACACTTGAATCACTTCTTTATTCTTCACACTTTGTACATCAGTGATTTCAATACGGCGGTATGAACAATGGTAGTAACCATAGAACCATGGTTAAAGGTGGGTGTGTCATCCACAGTTGCCTCGGGTTTAGGTCAACGACACTTGCAATCAAATAGCCGATTTACTTTCGGTTTCCAAAGCAAAGTGCACATTTGAAAGGTGGTTTACAGTCCCACATGACTATAAAAATGTAGATCCTTTAGGAAAATTGGATCTTTATGAAAACATTTGATCTTTTTGAAAATTCATTCTAGCTTTTACCCTAGATAAGTTTTCTGATTTGATCCACCATTGGTGTTGCAAAATATATTTGTGGATCATTATTTTGGCTAAAACTTTTAGGCTCGTGTAATCCACTGCTATCCCGGTATCGGAAAGCACACATCCAGTTTACTTGTTCTGTATATTACCTTTCGGTAAACTACCGTCCGGTTGTAAAGGAAAGCGATGAACAAGAAACTGTTAAGGCAATGTCTAATGACATGCATTTGTTCATGGTCTAATTACGTGTCGGATGCTAGTACTATCCTTGGTAGGAGCAATAGTAAAGATCATCCTATGATTTTTCGGTCTGGCACAAGGTCCTGTCTCCGACCATGCTATGCAACCACCGTTCTTACGGTTGACACCCGATTTGGTTCAGGTGACCTAATGAATTCTGTTGAATTCCCAGGATTTTACGTTCAATGGTAATGAACGCATTGAAAATGGATTTTCAGAAAACAAATCGGTTTTAATTTTGATCAAAATATTTTCTCGTTCAAGCTCGAGTTTAGATATCATTGAATTCCATGAGTTTGAATTCTCAATCTTTAAGGTCAATCTCAAGGATTGAGTAATATCAGGCTTAAAAGCTGATTTTTAATCTTTAAGGAGATTATCCTTTCTGGGGATCTGATTCATTAGTCTTATCAAGCTAATTTGCACGGTGCCCCCCCCATTGTACGAGATAAATCCTTCTCATGGTTAGGATAAATCTGACCACTTGGCGACCCTGTTTGATGCTGAGGTCCGTGGATTTCCTGCTGATTTTAGAGATGACTTTTCTAGATTTTTCGTCAACCTACAGCTGGTCTGGACGACAACTTCATGACCTAAATCAAGAAGCGCGTTTCTTTTTCGGAAGACTTTACTTCCTTTTAATGATGGAATTGATTCATCGTGTAGATCCATCTTTCTTACAGTAAATCGGGTAAAACTGATTAAAATCGTCCAAAACAAAAGTACCTACAATAACTTTACAGAAACATGTGATAGATAGTTTTTAATTGAATAACTTGGTACATTCTCCCCACACTTAGTTTCTTTCTTTGCCTTTTTATTTTCTTCTATTTCATTTTAAATGAATTCAAGCATTTTAGGTTGTTTCTCAATTTATGTCCTTTCCGAGGTAACGATAATTTCGGTATTATCACCAAGTTTTCACCGTTCATAAATATGTATAAACATGATTTTGACTTCATTTAATTGAAAATTTTTTAAATTTTCACAAAATTTGGCAAATAAACCAAGTATAAACCTGAGAGAATTTATAACCCTTCCCCACACTTAAGATCATGCAATGCCCTCATTTGCATGAAATCATACTATAATTTAAATTCATGAGGGTGATTAGCGTATAAAAGTGATTAAAAATACCGAGTTTGTAATTACAAAGCTCGTCGAATGATAGATGGCGCCTCATCGTTCATTCCTTCATTTGTTATATCATATTTGTTGTTTTGCGTCTTGTCGTCAAAATTAGTACCTTTTGCTGAACTTTAATGACAGTCTTTGAAAGTGCGTTGTTTTACCCTGTTTTGTACATAAGATAAAATACAAACATATATATATATATATATTTTTGAAGTTTGGTTTATAACCCCACTTTTCAAAAATTTATAAAGTATAATATTTTTGGCATACTTTAAATCAATAAAATTAAAAATAATGATAACAAAATTTGTCGCCCCGCCCTCGGGTAAAGTAATTTCGGCTTAATGACCTAGTCTTCAACTCACGACGAATTTTAGAAATCATTTTTTTCAACTTAATGAATTAAAGTAAATTTTGTTTTTAAAATTCATACAAAACTTAAATTTAAAAAAAAACATATTAATTTTATATAAAACCTACAAAACAAAAATTCAGAATGGAGGGAGAAAACTAGTTCTTTAGTGTCTGCTAGCGGAAAAGACCAATCGGATTCCATTCTCGGAACTACACGAGAACAGAATAACTAATTCTAGATAACATCGTCTTCTTTTTAGAACATTTGAATCTCCCCACACTTAGGTAGATGTGGTGTTGAAATTGTGATTAACTTCATCGTCAATTTCTCTTGGTCCATAATCAACTTGCCTATCTGTGACTTTTTCTTTAAGCCAGTGCCCGGCTTCTTCCGTAATATCCCATAATTCAACTAGCTTCGCCCTTTCTTTAGGCGACAGATTGGATACTAACCGGTTACATAACTTAAAGTTCCCCTTACTTCTAGCATCAATAGCCCGTTTAAAAAGTTTCTTCATTGAACTATTAATAACGGGGTCATTTAATTTCGTATCAATAACGGGGTTCTTTGTTATCATGTCATCATTAGGTGTTACTTCATTTTCCCCACACTTAGGCGTTTTATTATTATTAAGCACTACCGTTGGAGTTGGTTAAACAACATGGTTCTTACCAATCATTTTTTCTGGTTCAACGGTTTTGGTTGGTGGAGATTTAGACTTTCGAATCATAAAGGTGATAGATTTGTCACCACTTTTAAGTGTCATTCTTCCATTTCCTACATCAAATAACGCCCCGGTGGACGCTAAGAATGGTCGACCTAAAATTAGAGGAATGTTTGGGTCCTCTTCTATGTCAACGACAATGAATTCGACTAGAAAGGTTAAATTGCCTACTTGAATGGGTAGGTTGTCAGCAATTCCAACTGGGTGCTTAATGGTTTGATCAAAGAGTCGAACACTCATATCCGTTGGACTTAACTTACCTACACCTAATCTCTTATATAAGGAAAGAGGCATAACACTTACACTCGCACCTAAATCTGCTAGTGCATCATACATGACAAAATCACTAAGTAGACAAGGAACAATAAATTCACCCGGATCACCTACCCTAGGTGGAGGTTTTGGTGGAACTGTCTTCACCGGGTTTACTTCTACGGCTTTTGTTTCTTGCACTTTCTTATTCTTCTTCTTCTTCTTCTTTCCAATGGTATCACCAACTTTATTACCTATTACTTGCTCATACTCAACTCCTTTTCTTGGAAACGGGATGGGTGGTTTATATGGTGCCACCACTGGCTTTACATACTCTGGTGGTGGTGGTGTAACTTCTTCATTTTTACTCTCATCTAAAACCGTCCCATCTTCCGGAGCTGGTTTTTCAGAATTTGTTGAAACCATGTTAACATTCTCATTCCGAGGATTTGCTTCAGTATTACTTGGTAGCTTTCCTTGTTCCCTCTCACTCATTAAGCTAGCAAGAGTACCTACGTGTTTTTCTAGATTCAAAATGGAAGCTTGTTGAGTTCTTAATGACTGATCAAACCTCTCATTCGTTTGGGTTTGAGATGTAATAAATTGTGTTTGAGATTCAACTAGCTTTACCATCATTTCTTCTAGATTTGGCTTTTTCTCTTCGGTTTGTTGTGGTGGTTTATACAAGCTAGGTCTTTGTTGATTGAAAGTGTTGTTTTGAGTTGGTTGGTTATTCGGACCTTGCTGGTTATACGAGTTTTTGTTTGGTCCATTTGGATTGTAAAGAATGTTTTGATTTCGATTGAAGTTTAGCTTTGGCGGTTGATAATTATTTTGATAATTATTTCCCTGCCTTTGGTTCATATAGGAAACATTCTCTCGTTGTTCCATCGTTGGTTCAACATTACAATCTTTCAATAAGTGTGGTCCACCGCATTGCTCACAACTGATTCGTATTGCGTGAATATCTTTATTCATCTTTTCCATTCTTCTTTCGAAAGCATCTATTTTTGCGGAAACGGAATCAAAGTCATGGCTAGAATCGGCTCTAGCCGCTTTAGATGATCTAACGATATCTTTTTCTTGGTGCCACTCATGAGAGTGGGAGGCTGTATTATCAATAATTTTGTAAGCTTCAGTTGCGGTTTTCTTCATGATGGAACCACCAGCTGTTATGTCGATGTCTTTTCTTGTAGCGATGTCTACGCCTTTATAGAAGATTTGCACTATTTGAAAAGTATCTAGACCGTGTTGAGGACATCCTCTCAACATCCTTCCGAATCTTGTCCACACCTCATATAGAGTTTCGTTTGGCTTTTGCGCGAACGTAACAATTTCTCCTTGAAGTCTCACGGCTTTGGATGCCGGAAAGAATTGTTTAAGAAATTTTTCAACTAAAACATCCCATGTGTCAATCGCCCCTTCAGGTAACGATTCTAACCAATCTTTGGCTTCTCCCTTTAAAGTCCAGGGAAATAACATGAGATAGATTTGTTCGTCTTCCACTTCTCGGATTTTGAATAGTGTACAAATTCTATTAAACGTACGAAGATGTTCGTTTGGGTCTTCATTCGGCGTACCACTGAATTGGCATTGATTAGTCACCATGTGTAGAATTTGTCCTTTGATTTCATAATCTGGAGCATTAACTTCTGGTTTAATAATGGCATGACCTTGGCCCGTGCGTGTAGCTCTCATTCGGTCTTCCATACTTAGAGGTTCTAGATTTTTCATGATTGGAAGTGTTGTATCCGAATCACTAGAGGATTCTGATTTAACGGTTTGGTGTTCAGGATCTTGGAATTGTCCTTGAATATCTTACGGGTTCTTAGTTGTGAAATCGGGTTCAAAAGATGGATTATCGGAAATTTGAATTGGAGTACTTGGTCGACTAGATGACGATTCTAAAGAAAAATCAACGGCGGCGATATTTGTTAAACGATGTCTTGATCGAGTTACAGGTGGTGAACGTATGACTGGCGGTGAACGTCTTGCTCGGTGCATTCACTGAATATCCTATTAGTTTTTAAAAAGGAAAGAAAAATTATATAAGTTATCCAATCAATAGACTTTTCTGATTTTGCCCACGTTTCGAATAGCCAAAAGATGCAGCAGAGGGGCAGGATTCGTTTGGTCTCAATATAATTGAGGACTGTTTGGCTCCAATAACCCGGTCCACGTACAAATCCAACTATTACTACGAACCAGAAAATTTTGATGTCTATCAATTTAACCACTTAAAATAAATTTTCGTAATTTTAAGAAATTTAGAGAAGAAGTAGAAAAAAATCTAAGTCCTAAAAACTAGAATGGCGAGAAATAAGAGAGAAAAAGAGTGCGCGTCGAAAAGTGTCGAAAAATGAAAAAGACGAAGAGTGGTTTGTAAACACGCGGTTAATCCAACCTTATAACGATCACTATCTTAAAATTAAAGCTACAAATGGAGATCACTAATTGGAATTGTAATTGATACATAGGTAAACGCCGTCGAAAGATAAATAAAAATAAGAAAGTAGCACGAAAAATAGCGTCGCAAAATTTTAAGGCACCTAAATCTTAGTCTAAAGAAAAAGCACTTAAGGGATTTTACGGCAAAACTAAAAATTCTAGAAGTAAAAATAATTATGGCAAAACTAAACTTAATACTAAAAGTTGCGAATATAGTCTAAAAATCTAAAGGTAATAAAACTAAAAAAAAAAAATTTTTATAGACAAAATCTTAAAAATATATATTTTTTTAAATTTTTTTTTTTTTTACATTTTTTTTTTTACATTTTTTTTTTTTTTTTTTTGCAAATATAAATTAAAAATATAGCGTTTTAGTGCTCCCCGGCAGCGGCGCCAAAAATACTTGATGTCGTAGGGGGTGTATACAAAATAGTATTATTTTTAGTGCGAAATACCATTAAATATGCTACAATTTTACACAAGTTATTTATTTATTTATCGAGTGGATATACTTAAACCTTGCTACAACACTTATAGGCAGTGTACCTAATCGTATTATAGTATAGTTTTTAGTAAGTCCGGTTCGTTCCACGGGGAGCTCGTGAAGTATAACACTATATTTTTTTACACACAATAATTGTAAAAATACAAATATATATATTTAAGTAATATTATTATTATAAAGGGGGGTTTTTACCGTTTAATGACCGGTTTGTCGATTTTAAAACTTTAGTCGCAGTTAAAACCAAATGTAAAATATTAAAAATAAATACAAGACTTAAATTAAAGCATAAAGTAAATAACGATAATGAAATTGCGAATAATAAAAGTGCGATAAAATAAACTTGCGATAATTAAAAAGTACGATAATTAAAAGTGCAACAATAACAATAAAAATGCGATAATTAGAAGTGCAATTAAATATAAAATAAAGGAAATTAAATATGAAATAAAAGAATTATGCTTATTTAAACTTCCGTAATCATGATGTTTGACGTGTTGATTTTAGTTTTATGCCCATGGGTTAATTGTCCTTTGTCCTGGATTATTTAATATGTCCGTCTGGTTTTTGTCCATAACAGTCCATCAGTCATAAATATAAAGTGCGAGTGTCCTCGTCAAATTATTCTTATACCCGAAGTTAAATATTCCAACTAATTGGGGACTTAAACTGTAACAAGATTTTAATACTTTGTTTAGTAATTACACCAGGATGTCGACTGAGTGTAACCCAAGGTTTTAATATTTTGTTATCAATTATACCAAGTGTCCTTGTACATAATTTTACCCCTGTTTTAATTATTCTAGTGGCTATTAATCCATTCCCGTGTCCGGTTAAATGAACGATTATTCGTACATATAAATACCCCGCCCATCGTGTCCGATTGAGTGTATATGGTAATTTATAGGGACGTCCAATTGTAAATCTTTATATTAACATTAACAAACTATCATTTAGTTAAACAAATATAAAGCCCATTAATAGCCCATAGTCTAATTTTCACAAGTGTCGTTCTTTTGTCCAAACCCCAATTATGGTACAAAGCCCAATTACCCAATTTTAGTAATTAGCCCAACATCATGATTACTTCGTTTTAAATAAGCATAATAATAACTTAGCTACGAGACATTAATGTAAAAAGGTTGAACATAACTTACAATGATTAAAAATAGCGTAGCGTTACACGGACAGAATTTCGACTTACAAACTCAAACGATCTCTATCATAAATCTTATTATTATCATAATTTAAAATTAAAATTAAGATTATTGTTATATCTGATTACATTAACATTATGATAGAGAATTATAGATATAAATTATAGATATTGATATTGATAGATAGAAAAATAAGAAAAAGATAGAAAAAATGATCGAAAAAAGGTATGCTTCAATTACGTTTACATAGCCTTTTATAGGCGAATTTATAAATTGAATTTTCACTTATGACCCCTGAACTATACTCAATTAACAACTTTTTATTATTTAATATTATTCTTATTATGAATTATTTAAATATTATATTTTATTCTTGTGCATAGTTGACTCATAATTTTTACACCGTTGCGTCGAGCGTTGAGAGTTGGTTCATGTCCCGGTTCCGGATTTTCGAACGTCCTTGCGTACTATTTTATATCGTGTACTTTGCGTTTTGTAACTTGTACTCTTGTCATTTTTAGACGTTCCTCATCAATAATTTGAACCTTTTTGATTGTATCTTGTACTTTTTAGCATTTTGGACCTTTTTGTCTTCAAATCTTCGTTTTCGCCTTTTGTCTTCGCACTTATTAAATATAAACGAATATTACTTGAAAATGGAACAATTGCAACTAAAAACTTGTCATTCTTGGGGGATAATGCTATGAAATATATGTTCCTTTTTAGCCTTATCAATATGATTACGGGTCTATGTTATGAGGTCCACTGTGATTTAAGAAATCTATTCTTTTTGACAACATTCGGAAAATGGTAAAGTGATTTATAAGTAAGAACGTGAAGTGTAAATAACTTAGATGTTGGATATCGACAAGTTATGTAACTCGACATTTTTCATTAAGATGATTTCATACGTTTATTTAACCTTTGAACTTTATCTCATGCTTCACCAACAAATTGTAATTTAAAAACTTGAAACCTATTATGAATATATATGATACTACTTTTCTAAAACATTTTATGATATAACGATTTCCATTATTTTAACCTTTAAACAAAATGATTCTTAAAAATATATTTGGTTTTGGAAAACAAAATTATTATATTTATTTGATTTAGTTTCAAACGTACAAAAACGTTTTCAGTTTAAAAAGAACTTTATTATTAAAACGTATATAACTTTTATAAATATCTAGAACCACTTTTGACAACTCATTACTTAACCAGTATGATAAAGATAACGATATTTATATTTTATTTTATTAAATATATATAACGATTTAAATTAATATTATATATATTTATACGCATATTATACGTACATAGTTTTATACTTTTACTATACTTAAACTTTACCTTTACTTTATTTTTACTTTACTTTAACTTTAATAATTCACTTTAATAATTCATACTTTAATAATTCACTTTAATAATTCATACTTTAATAATTCACTTTAATAATTCATACTTTAATAATTCACTTTAATAATTCATACTTTAATAATTCACTTTAATAATTCAAAAATCTATTATAAATAGAATTCAATAGGTTTCATTATTTCATAAGAAACTTGAAAATATTTTTCTCTAAACTCTCTCAATCGATTTACATATATATATTTACTCCGTATTATTTCAAGATATTATTAGTATACATAAAATATTACGTCAGAGTGCTGTCCGAGTGATTTTGAAATTGTTTTTCGAGTGGGATTGGATTAAGGAAATTATGGGTTATAACTATGGAGGTGATTGGGTATAGTTCATGGGTATGCTCGTGAGATCAATATAGTGTTTATCATCTCCGTTGCGTCTACGTACCTTTCCTGCAATATTGAATCTCAATATTGATACGTGAGTACTCATACTTTAACTTTTACATACTAATAGTGTATCCCTGACTAGTGCTCGAGTATATAGGATTATGCATGTTTGTACTTTTGATATTGCCTTTAGTTAGGTTATGTTGAATCCTGAATTAGTTATATATGCAACTGAGATAAGGTATAAGATATGCATGTCGTTGGAAAGCTAGAGAAAAATTAAGAACTTTTCATTTAGATATCGAATGATTTCGATGAACGGATTTGAAGTTATAGTCCATCGAATTTTTGTATTATTATTAAAAATGATTATTATTATCGTCGTTATTATCGTCGTTCTAGTTTTATCTTATTATTATTATTATTATTATCTTTATCAATAAAAGGATTTATCATTAAAAATTGTTATTTTTTTTATTATTACTATCGTTATTATCGTTAAAGTTATAATTAGTATTATTATTATTATCCAATTATTATTATTATTATTATTATTATTATTATTATTATTGGTATTATTATTATTATTATTATCATTATTAATATATATATCATTATTTAAAAATAGTTATAGTTATTGTTATTATTATTATTATTACTATATTATCATTAAGATAATTATTAGTATTATCGTTAATAATATTATAGTAACTATCATTATTAATATTAGTGTAATTAAAACAAATATTTGTAACACCTAATTATTTTGATTACTATTATTATCATTATTACGAACACGATATAAAAGACGATTAAAAGCTATTAAACGAAACGATTAAGAAATAATGGGTAAGAGTATCATGATGAAATTAAAATATTATAAGATATTGATTTAGATAAAATTATCGTTCTTATTATTTTTATCATTACTATTATTATTAAAATTATCGTTAGTATTAAAACTATCATTTTAACAAAAATTATCATTTTATTAAAAATGTCATTGTTACTATAAAATATCATTATTATTATTATTATTATTATTATTATTATTATTATATTAAATAGAATTATTATTTTAAAGATAATATTAAAAATTATCGTAAATATTAAAGTTATCATAATTAGAATTATCGTTTTATCATAATGTCATCTTAGTAATTATAAATATTGATATTTTTATAATAATTATTATTATTACAAAATAATACAACTTTTACTTACTATCATTATTGATATTATTTTATCAAATAAATATTTGATACAAACATATTTTACTACGTGTAATAACTTACTTTAATAATACCTATCATATTATCTTTATAATATTAAATGAACCCTATAAATTTTATTACTTAATATATATAAAAGTATATTTTATTATATAAATATAATATAAAATTTTATTTATTAATAAATAAATTATATTATTTACTCTAATAAATCTTTTAAAAATATTTAAAAATATAAAACGACGATATTTAAACTATATATTAATCATGTATAGATTTTTGGAAATTATTTTGAGTCAAATTTACTTTTGTTGACTTTTGCATATTAGTCTCGAGCATTAGGATTGTGGTACACTATGACTTGACCTAATTTGTTAGACAAATATTGACACAACAACAACAACAACAATACCCAATCCCGCGCCTGCGAGGTATGGGGGAGGTAAGGTGTAGACAATCCTTCCTCTACCCTAAACTAGAAGAGAAGTCGTTTCTGTTACCACAAGTCGAGAGAATTCTCCACCCACGGTAAAGGAAATTCATCCCCCTCTCTACTCCAGGGTAGAGAGATTGCTTCCGTGAGGACCTCCGGCTAAAAAAAGACTTTTTTTTTTTTAATTTTAAAAGTAGAAAATAGAAATTAAAAAATAAATTAAAACATACAAAGATAAACAAAAAATAATAATAAAAATAATAATAAAAATAATAATAATAATAATAATAATAAAATATAGGGGGGACGCCATGAAAATGGTAGAATCAGATTTTCATGGGGTTTAAAGCATGCCTAAGAATCAATTTAGGCTCTGAGCGGCAGTCAAGACGCCACTAAAACGACGCTTGTCGTTGCCTCAATAAATAGAGCCAAAAGACCTTGTGGACAGCAACTCGAGGGCATGCCGGGTGGAAGTTGTTGCGCAAGCAAAGAGCCAACCACCCTTAGCAAACCAAAAACCACTCATGCACCTTTACGGTAGACACCCCCGAAACCACCCAACTAAAAGGAACCAACCAAGCTCTAGAGCAAGGGAAGTCGTCCTCAGCCATAATGGTCCCAAGATGCACCGAGCGATGCGAATCACTTGATCATACATACATGCATACATACGTACATACATACACACATACCTAAACCTACATACACACCTGACATACCTACGTATATACATGAGACATACCTACGTACAAGTATGAAACATACCTACGTACATACATACATGCATAAAGCCACACATACAACCATACATACATAGCATAAACACCAAGTCCTACATAAACCTATTAGCAAAACATACATACATGAGTGAATATACCACACCTGCAGACAAGTAAAAAACAAGCATACATACATACCTACCTACAAATATACATACATAAAAAACAAACTCACATACAAAAACGTGTGTAACTGCATCACACCTTCATTCCAAAACCTACATGCATGCATACATACATACAAGAATCTACGTGCATACGTACAAACAACCAAGCAAGCATGCATACATCCAAAACCAAAGATATCAAAAACATACTCATTTAATAATATTAGTAACAGTACATAAAACTAATAAAAACGATAGTAATAGTAATACAAATAATAGTAATAATAATAGTTCATATAAATATTAATAGTAATAAATATTTGTAATACAAATACTAATACACTAATAATTAATAATAGTGATACAAAAAATAATAATAATAACAATAACAATACTAATAATTGTAATAGTAAGAATAATAACAGTAATAGCAGTAATAACAGTAATAACAATAACAATAACAATAACAATAACAATAACAATAACAATAACAATAACAATAATAATAATAAAAGTAGCCCTACTCAACTATTCTTATTCTAGCCCTCCACGCATCCCTATCAGAAGTCATGTCCTCGGTCAACGAAAGCTCCCTCATGTCGAGTCTTAGTCTATCCATCCACCTACGAGTAGGTCTACCCCTTCTCCTTACACCATCTACCGTGAGTGCCTCAACTCTCCTAACCGGGGCAATACGTGGTCGTCTCATCACATGCCCAAACCAACGAAGTCGTTCTTCTCTTAGCTTGTCGATGATGCTACTGACTCCAAGTTTTTCCCTAAACACACCATTTGGGATCATATCTAGCATGGTTTTACCACACGTCCACCTAAGCATCCTCATTTCTGCCACCTCCATCCTTCTCTCTTGGGCCTTCGTCATTGGCCAACATTCTGATCCGTACAACATGGCAGGTCTGATTGCCACCTTGAGGAATTTTCCTTTCAATTTGAGTGGTATCTTCTTGTCGCACAAGACCCCTTTCGCTGCTCTCCACTTCAACCAACCTACCTTAATACGATGAGTCACGTCCTCATCTATCCTCCCTGATTTGTGGAGGACCGAGCCTAGATATCTAAACGACTCTTGTGGGTGCAAGATCTGGTCCCCAATGCTGATGTTCCCTCTAACATTAAGTTCATCATCAGTCCTACCGAATTCGCAACTAAGATATTCCGTCTTTTGTCTACTGATCCGTAGCCCATTTTGTTCTAAGGCTTCCCTCCATTGTTCCAGCCTTCTATTAAGCTCATCCTTTGTTTCCGATACAAGCACGATATCATCGGCAAAAATCAGACACCAAGGGATGTTCTCTTGTATTCCTCGATACAGCTCGTCGAGGATCAAAGCAAAAAGGAAAGGACTAAGGGCCGATCCCTGGTGCAACCCTACTTCTATCGGGAAATACTCTGTGTTTCCCACAGGCGTCCGAACGCAGGCCTTCGCCCCATCGTACATATCCATAATAGCTCTAATATATCTACTTGGGATACCCCTAACGTTAAGGGTCTTCCAAATCAACTTTCGCGGTACGCAATCATAGGCCTTTTCCAAGTCTAAGAAGACCATCTCTAGACCCTTTTGTTTCTCCCTATACTTCTCCATAACGCTTCTTAAAATATGAATTGCCTCCATCGAAGAGCGCCCTGGCATGAAACCAAATTGGTTTTCGGAAACCGTAGTTTCGCGTCGGAGTCTAGTCTCAATCACTCTCTCCCAAAGCTTCATAGTATGACTAAGTAATTTTATGCCTCTATAATTGCCACAGATTTGGGCATCCCCTTTATTTTTGTAAATGGGGATAATCTCGCTGAGTCTCCATTCCGTAGGCATTTTATAACTTCTAAGCGTCTTATTGTAAAGACACGTCAACCACCTGACACCATCCTCGCCTAGGCACCGCCACGCCTCTATTGGGATCTGGTCTGGTCCAACAGCTTTGTTTCTACCCATCTTTCATAGTGCCGATCTTACTTCTTCCTGACTGATTCTCCTACAGAAATTGTTGTTCTGGAAATGTCCTATTCCCAAGTCCTGCGGGTCCTCTTGGCGCCCGGGTCCTTCACCCACGAAAAGAGATTGGAAATACCCTTCCCAACTTTTCCTAATTTCGTCTTCCTTTACTATGGTTTGACCGGTTTCATCCTTGATGAACTTGATGTTATCTATATCCCTCCTCCTACGCTCCCTAGCTTTAGCAATCCTGTAATATCATTTGCTCCTTCTTTGGAGTCTAGTTTCCTATACAAAACTTCATACGCTTTATCTTTTGCACGGGCAACGGCCTTCTTAGCTTCTCTTTTAGCTTCTTTATACCTTTCTTCTGCCCTAGTTCTGTCATCACGTGTCCCGTCTCGACATGTAACGAGCTCCCTAAACCTCAATTGCTTAAGTGCGACTTTGGTTTGAACCTCATCACTAATCCACCGTGATTCTCTACAAGACTTGTGTCCTCTCGATGTCCCTACTGCCACACCTAAGGTTTCCTTGGCGACATCTCTAATAGTTGATGCGAAACTATTCCACATCTGATCTGCATCCCCATGAGTAACAGTATCCATTACTGCCTCTACTCTTTCCAAAACAGATGCTTTGAAAGTTTCGGCTTTCTCTTCATTCAGATTCTTCCAAAGGATCCTAGGTTGGGCGGGTCTCCCTCTCCTAGTAACCCGTCTCTGCGGAACCAAGTCCATGACCAAAAGTCTGTGTTGAGTGGAACAGGTCCAGGTAGTCAGGGCTTTACAGTCTCTGCAGGTCCTAAGGTCCCCTTTGCGAAGCAGCAAATAATCAATCTGAGTACTATGACCTCCACTGTGGAAGGTTGCTAGCTGAGCTTCCGTCTTCCTAAAGAAAGAGTTTGCAACAACCAAATCGTGGGCAACAGCGAATTCGAGAATGGAGCGTCCTTCTTCATTTCGAACTCCGTACCCAAAGCCCCCATGGACACCCGCATATCCGTCTGAAATCGTTCCTATATGTCCATTAAGGTCTCCCCCAATAAGTAATCGATGATCAGCGGGGCAACTCCTCACAACTTCATCTAACGATTCCCAAAAGCGACTTTTTTCTTCTTCGCCTAAACCAGCATGAGGTGCGTAAGCGCAAATAACCATGTAAGACTCCTCCTGGATAACTAACCTAACCGACATAATCCTATCGCTAAACCTACCCACACCCACAATATTATCCTTATGCCGGGGCCCTATAAAGATCCCTACCCCGTTTCTAGCTACTCTGGAACCCGAAAACCACAAGTTGTAGTCACCAATGTCAACCGCCTCTTCACCCTTCCATCTGGTCTCTTGAACACACAATATGTCCACTTTACTCTTAAGTAACGTCTCTACAAGTTCACGGGATTTGCTCGTCAAACTTCCTACATTCCAACTACCTACTCTAATCCTAACACGAAAATCTCTACCCCTTCTAGACCTAGCCGCCCCTAAGCTCGAAGGACATGACCTCACGTGACCATCACTACGACTAGAGTCTATCTTACCCTATATAATAAACAAAAGGGAAAAGGCAGAAGTGGCAATATAATATAAAAATAAAAATATAATATAATAATAACAATAACAACAATAATAATAATAATAATAATAATAATAATAATAATAATAATAGTAATAATAATAATAATAATAATAATAATAATAATAATAATACTAATAATCACTAATATAATAGTATAATAATAATAGTCAAGGATATAATTAATAAACACAACTTTGAAAACCTCAAGGATATGAATACGCAAATACAGCGAAAAAGTAAAGCAGAAATATCACAGAGTATGGACTTAAGGAAAAGGGATCAGAGAGCCAAACACAGCCTTGTAAAGACAAGGAGTTTCCGGCAGGAGAGATTTCCGGCATCAGTGATTTCCGGCAGCTCCAAGGCAGCAGACGGCGAAAATGGCGAGGTTTCTCGTTTACTACAAACCCTCGCTAGTAGATCCGTTATGTTACCTTCAGATCTGAGAATTTTGTGCCCTAATTGAAAAGGTATTGACAAGTAATTGATCGGATCCAAATTGATAAGTGGTGAAATTGTGGGTGCGTAGATCAGACGTTAGACAAATATTGACCAACACATAAATATATATAATTAATTTAGGTTCGTGAATTCGAGGCCAACCTTGCACTCGTTCAATGACGTTATATGTATTTTTACTACGAAATACAGTATGGTGAGTTTCATTTACCTTTTTACCCTTTATATTTTTGGAACTGAGAATACATGCGCTTTTATAAATGTTTGACGAAATAGACACAAGTAATTGAAACTACATTCTATGGTTGAATTATCGAAATCGAATATGCCCCTTTTTATTAAAGTCTGGTAATCTAAGAATTAGGGAACAGACACCCTAATTGACGCGAATCCTAAAGATAGATCTATTGGGCCTAACAAACCCCATCCAAAGTACCGGATGCTTTAGTACTTCAAAATGTATATCATGTCCGAAGGAGGATCCCTGAATGATAGGGGATATTCTTATATGTATCTAGTTAATGTCGGTTACCAAATGTTCACCATATGAATGATTATTTTTGTCTCTATGCATGGGACGTATATTTATGAGAACTGGAAATGAAATTCTTGTGGTCTATTAAAATGATGGAAATAAATGATTATGGTAAACTAATGAACTCACCAACCTTTTGGTTGACACTTTAAAGCATGTTTATTCTCAGGTGTTAAAGAAATCTTCCGCTGTACATTTGCTCATTTTAAAGATATTACTTGGAGTCTTTCATAGCATATTTCGAAGAACGTTGCATTCGAGTCATTGAGTTCATCAAAGATTATTATTAAATCAATTTATAGTTGGATAGTGGATATTATGAAATGGTATGCATGCCTGTCAATTTTCGATGTAAAGAAAGATTGTCTTTTAAAAACGAATGCAATGTTTGTATAATGTATCATATAGAGGTCAAATACCTCGCAATGTAATCAACTATTGTGAATCGTTTATAATGTATATGAACGGGTCCTTTCAGTTGGTATCAGAGCGGTGGTCTTAGCGAACCAGGTCTGCATTAGTGTGTCTAACTGATAAGTCGATAGGATGCATTAGTGAGTCTGGACTTCGACCGTGTCTGCATGTCAAAAGTTTTGCTTATCATT
Source organism: Rutidosis leptorrhynchoides (assembly GCF_046630445.1). Lineage (NCBI taxonomy): Eukaryota > Viridiplantae > Streptophyta > Magnoliopsida > Asterales > Asteraceae > Rutidosis > Rutidosis leptorrhynchoides. The sequence continues at coordinate 147,309,303 of NC_092335.1, read as the reverse complement.
TTGTGTCGAATATTAACTACTTATCATCCTCAGGAAATTACCTGCTTATCATTTTTAGTCTAAGACACGTCTTGCTGCATTGATTGCATGAATAGTGTATAGACAAAAATTCATATCTTAGCATATCTGCTAAATCATAACTTATCGTATCTGTTACTTTAAACTTTGCCTGACATATCCTGCAAAGTCCTCTGTAATCTACGAAATCTTTTGATATATATATATATATATATATATATATATATATATATATATATATATATATTCTATGTAATTAGAATACCATCCGTTAGCCAAAATCATTTCATATCGAAAAAAAATCCTTTATCCAATCGTACGAAATGGAATTCGTCATCAGTTCAAGTCACTCAGATTCCGAAATGGAATCCCATTCAAGCTCCGAAAGCAGTGTGACCGGAATAGATCAACCAATCAGTCATCACCTATTCTGGATGAATTAGGGATGGGTTCGTAGCCTCCTCAATCATTGGAGACAAGAAGAAGGTGATCCCTTCCATCCACCACATTGCCCTCTTGACGAAGAACCTGAAGCACTTACCGGCGAACCTGTCCGAAATACCATGTTCTCGCTCATTTCCAGAGTATATCATCACGATTATATATTACATCAAATTTTAGATTTTATTTATTCGCTCGTCCGAACCGACAATCACCCCGGTGTAATAGAAGAAGTCAACGAGCTTCGCGCTCGGGTAGTGGCTTTGGAGAATATGGTGCAGAGATTACAAACACCAGCAGCAGCACCAGCAGCATAACCAGTACCACCATCATCAACGCCAACAATACCATTACCACCTCCAACCACAACCGCGTTGTAAACCTCAACTTCACAATCTGTACCACGAGCATCAACGTCATACGCACCATAGATACCATGGAGTACCAACAACAATAACTGATGAAGTATTAATTCATAACTTCATTGGAGAAACATTCCGCGGTGATTATATAATCTCTAAAGTCTTAGAGATTATCTAATCTAGCCCTAACCATAAATCAATTAAGCGAACCAAAATGATAGAATGTAGAGTAGAAACCCTGACAAAAATGGTGTGTGATTAACAAGTTAAACTTGTTTTACCAACAGCATCAACAGTACCGTCAACGTCACCAGCATCGTCAGTACAGTCAACATCAGAATCAACAACACCTATAACATCACAAACTCCGTCAGTTCAAGAATCACTGTGGACATCATTACGAATCAATAACGTGTATATTGTATCAACAAGTTATGAAGAATTAACTCATTCCCTCTGAAGAAATTATATATATATATTATATATATATATATATATATATATATATATATATATATATATATATATATATATATATATATATTTTGAAATAAAAAATAAATCTTTCCGTGCTAAGCTATTGTGTGTGAATCTTAACTACTCGGTTAATTCATATTACAAATATGCAATAATGTACGTCCCTCACCCGCAACTTAACCATCGTTAACTACAATCTCTGTCTCAATCCAACAAGTTCCAATTCCTAATAAATCAAGTATATATTTGATTTTACACTTCATCATTGATGTAACCGAAACTTTTCAGATAACATCATTCGTACTTTGAGAAGTTCACAAGAATTTAACGAAAACCAACATCACATCTCAACAAATAACGAAGTATTGATTCATAATTTCAATATTATTGAAGAAATACTTATGTAACCTCTAAAGCCTTCAAGGAATTATTCAATTCTAGTTCCAACCGTAAATCGAATGAGTTTAATTTAGTATTAACTCATTAAAATCTATGTTACATCTGAGGAGAATATATACATATATATTTTCATAAAGACTGTAATAAAATTCTTATGTACAAAATATTAATTGTGAAATTTTTTTAACGGGTAGGTAATACCCGAGAGATATATATAAATTCACAATTAATATGTTACACTCTTCGAATCAGATTAAGCAAATTATCAATTATATTTTCTACTTTCACAATAATATACATTCTTTCATAGAAATCAAAACAACCATACTCATTCAAACCCAATTACATATTCTGATTTTAAAATCTTAGAATTCAATTCGAGATATAACCGGTACCATCACTTTTAGATTCCTACATCTTTCAAAGCTATACTTTGACTTCAAAAGTGTGTTAGAACATCAAATGTATACAAATGATTATAATCTGTGTTCAAACCCTTCGAAAATCTCTGAAGACACTTCAAATAATGAGCAATCGATATGATGATCCAACTACATATTACTCACAGTTATGTACTTAAAAAGCTCTCGAAACCAAAGTCATAATTCAACACATATCTGTGTCAGATCTTTTGGCATTTATTAGCCAAAATAACCTTGCAATTCCTTTGCAAAGTAGCAAATTATATCACAGCTCCAGCAAGACAACTTCAATTTTTTCATTCGGAGTAGCCTTATCATAATTTTGATATATGTGATTACCCTTTTGTTACCGGAGAACCTTTCATATTCCACCACATTAGCAATAAACTTACCAACAACTTCACTGATCTTGGGCATTCCGAAGAATCTTTATATTTATCGAAACCTCATCATTTACTCATCTGCCTCTTGTAACAAGAATTGCCATACGAATCATTGGGAATTAGCAATCATTATTTTGAAATCTCACAGCATGTTGACGCCAACAGTTATACATAACGTCTATTTCCAAGGCTTATATACTTCGAATGTGAAGTTTCTGAAAAACACTCTGAACCGCGAACTAGTTCTCGAAATGCTGATGAAGCAACAAATACTGTAAACGACCTTAGCAGTAAAAAGTTTGATGATAAAGATTAGTGTATTAACAAAGCTCAAAAATAGAGAAGTTTTGGAACTGGAAAACGGATTGAGCAAAGTATGAAGGAGGCTGTGGGCAAATCACAAAGACTGAACCTGCCTTCAAAGAATCCAAATGATTCAGTGTCTGCTGAAGTCATTAACGAATACCTTGCTCCTGACACTAAACCCTTACAGACAATATTCTTCATCATCCTCTGATATTAGAAATTCTAAGATATCATCGTATCTTTCATTATAAATATCCTCCATATTTCTGAAGATATTTTCATAACTATTCTTATCTGGAATCATTTATCTCTTTGCGCTATCTGTATTACATCAAAAAGGAAACTGTTTAGTTCCTATACTCTGTAAACCTTTGAGTTTAAAATATGAATGTTTTTGAAGTAGTGTTGGAAACTGAAGCATGAGTTAGTATAATATAATGACATTTGATCAACGTGATTATATTACGGTAATTCATGCTGAGTTTCTAAATGGAACGTGATGATTCATAGATCATAACATCATCATGTGCCATGTTATACGACTCTTGTATTCTATTTAACCTCTAAAATATCAAAAAAATATTTCTTGATGATTCGGCCTTTTACAAGGTATTCTAGTAATTTGACAAGTCAAGATCGTGCCATCACAATTTCCTTCCTAGAACATTAACAATGTTCATTCCAAAATTCATATCTGTGAATTCTGGACCATTACAAGCGGTGCTTAATCGCAAGAAGAAGAAACGAAAGGACAAAACTCCGAAATAGAAATTGGGGTATAAATTGCAGCAAATAAAAGAGAGTATTAACTGTGGATGACAATGATTATAGAAGATAGAAACAGAGACTTTGAAATATAAGGGAAGATATAAAGCCTAACGACAAACTAAAAATTATAAACCATATATATCGATGCATATAGCAATATAAAGACACGGGAGAACTAGAAACACTTTAAACCCAAGAGTATAGTAGAAGTAAATAGATTCTTCCGGCGGTAGATGAAAAAGAAGAATGACCAATATGAAAGTTATAAGTATATCGAGAATCAGAACTGGATGGAGCATATTGATGAATACTTTAAAATATGAGTTGAGGGGGAAAGAATAGAAGGTGATGAAACATGACTAGGAACTTAGAAATCAACAGATTTAACACACACAATGACGGAATAAGTGAATCAAACCCTCTAGTGAATAGGTTAAGCTTTTTGGGATTAATTTAGTCATACCACAACTAAATCAAGTGTGATTAGATCAACACCTAGAGCTATTATTCACCACCTGGGTGATTTGGGTTGAGAGAGAATCGGAGGAGCTCACCAGATCTGAGTGTGTGTAACAAATGGGAGGCTTAACCTAAAATGAAGAACATAAGACTTTATATACCCCTGCTGTTGACTCACCCGTATGATTCATCCATCACACATACGAGTTGGCTTCATCAGCCGTACGGGTGATCACTCACTCGTGTCTTCTCATTTAGGTTGTAATTGTGACTTAGCTCAGCATCAACCATGCGTATGAGCCTGTCAGTCGTACGAGTGAGGCTTCACTCGGACGTCTGACTAAGTCTAACATAGTCAAACATTCAAATCTCGTTCCTGCAGTTGTTGTAACCACATACAAACACGGATAGGATAATAACGAACGATCATGGTGGCCTGTAAACTGTTGTACCTGCAATGGATGTGGGTAGATGTCTAGGGACTTGCATAAAATGCATCAACAGAAGGTGTGAGTTGTAAGAAAATGAAGGAGGTGAATTTATAAGAAAATCTCCGACAGAAGAATTAAAATGGACGATCGCATTTAAAGCGGATCCTAATTCCTTTTGTTACCGAAGAATCAAATCTTATTACAAAGATTTTCTTCAAATCCCTTGAAATCTGGAAATCAATCATATCTACGTCAAATGATAAGATGAATCTACACTTACTCATTTTACTCTTCTATGTTAGCTTCATTCGTACTCTTCATATAAATGGATTGTTTATCCAAATTATTCGCTGATGATAAAACTCTAATTTTCAGCCTGCATGTATCATGAAAACATACTTATTATCATTCATGACCTTTCCACTCAAATTTCGGGACGAAATTTCTTTAACGGGTAGGTACTGTGACAACCCGGAAATTTCCAACCAAATTTAAACTTTATCTTTATATTATTCTGACACGATAAGCAAAGTTTGTTAAGTTAAATCTCAAGAATTTTAAATTGTGTTCATACATTCATTATAACCTCGACCAAATTCCGACGATTCACGAACCGTTATATATAAATAAATATGTATATATATATTATAACTTGAGAATATTAATAAAGTATTAAACGTATAATACTTTACATGAACGTATTTGTTTCAATATGTTTATCGATGGAATTAGAAGATAATATCAAATGATTGATTTATCAGATACATTATGATATGATTACGGGTCTATGTTATGAGGTCCACTGTGATTTAAGAAATCTATTCTTTTTGACAACATTCGGAAAATGGTAAAGTGATTTATAAGTAAGAACGTGAAGTATAAATAACTTAGATGTTGGATATCGACAAGTTATGTAACTCAACATTTTTCATTAAGATGATTTCATACGTTTATTTAACCTTTGAACTTTATCCCATGCTTCACCAGCAAATTGTAATTTAAAAACTTGAAACCTATTATGAATATATATGATTCTACTTTTCTAAAACATTTTATGATATAACGATTTCCATTATTTTAACCTTTAAACAAAATGATTCTTAAAAATATATTTGGTTTTGGAAAACAAAATTATTATATTTATTTGATTTAGTTTCAAACGTACAAAAATGTTTTCAGTTTAAAAAGAACTTTATTATTAAAACGTATATAACTTTTATAAATATCTAGAACCATTTTTGACAACTCATTACTTAACCAGTATGATAAAGATAACTATATTTATATTTTATTTTATTAAATATATATAACGATTTAAATTAATATTATATATATTTATACGCGTATTATACGTACATAGTTTTATACTTTTACTATACTTAAACTTTACCTTTACTTTATTTTTACTTTACTTTAACTTTAATAATTCACTTTAATAATTCATACTTTAATAATTCACTTTAATAATTCATACTTTAATAATTCACTTTAATAATTCATACTTTAATAATTCACTTTAATAATTCATACTTTAATAATTCACTTTAATAATTCATACTTTAATAATTCACTTTAATAATTCAAAAATCTATTATAAATAGAATTCAATAGGTTTCATTATTTCATAAGAAACTTGAAAATATTTTTCTCTAAACTCTCTCAATCGATTTACATATATATATTTACTCCGTATTATTTCAAGATATTATTAGTATACATAAAATATTACGTCAGAGTGCTGTCCGAGTGATTTCGAAATTGTTTTTCGAGTGGGATTGGATTAAGGAAATTATGGGTTATAGCTATGGAGGTGATTGGGTATGGTTCATGGGTATGCTCGTGAGATCAATATAGTATTTATCATCTCCGTTACGTCTACGTACCTTTCCTGCAATATTGAATCTCAATATTGATACGTGAGTACTCATACTTTAACTTTTACATACTAATAGTGTATCCCTGACTAGTGCTCGAGTATATAGGATTATGCATGTTTGTACTTTTGATATTGCCTTTAGTTAGGTTATGTTGAATCCTGAATTAGTTATATATACAACTGAGATAAGGTATAAGATATGCATGTTGTTGGAAAGCTAGCGAAAAATTAAGAACTTTTCATTTAGATATCGAATGATTTCGATGAACGGATTTGAAGTTATAGTCCATTGAATTTTTGTTTTATTATTAAAAATGATTATTATTATCGTCGTTATTATCGTCGTTCTAGTTTTATCTTATTATTATTATTATTATCTTTATCAATAAAAGGATTTATCATTAAAAATTGTTATTTTTTTTATTATTACTATCGTTATTATCGTTAAAGTTATAATTAGTAATATTATTATTATCCAATTATTATTATTATTATTATTATTATTATTATTATTATTATTATTATTATTATTATTATTATTATTATTATTATTATTATTGGTATTATTATTATTATTATCATTATTAATATATATATCATTATTTAAAAATGGTTATAGTTATTGTTATTATTATTATTATTACTATATTATCATTAAGATAATTATTAGTATTATCGTTAATAATGTTATAGTAACTATCATTATTAATATTAGTGTAATTAAAACAAATATTTGTAACACCTAATTATTTTGATTACTATTATTATCATTATTACGAACACGGTATAAAAGACGATTAAAAGCTATTAAACGAAACGATTAAGAAATAATGGGTAAGAGTATCATAATGAAATTAAAATATTATAAGATATTGATTTAGATAAAATTATCGTTCTTATTATTTTTATCATTACTATTATTATTAAAATTATCGTTAGTATTAAAACTATCATTTTAACAAAAATTATCATTTTAATAGAAATGTCATTGTTACTATAAAATATCATTATTATTATTATTATTATTATTATTTTAAATAGAATTATTATTTTAAAGATAATATTAAAAATTATCGTAAATATTAAAGTTATCATAATTAGAATTATCGTTTTATCATAATGTCATCTTAGTAATTATAAATATTGATATTTTTATAATAATAATTATTATTACAAAATAATACAACTTTTACTTACTATCATTATAGATATTATTTTATCAAATAAATATTTGATACAAACATATTTTACTACGTGTAATAACTTACTTTAATAATACCTATCATATTATCTTTATGATATTAAATGAACCCTATAAATTTTATTACTTAATATATATAAAAGTATATTTTATTATATAAATATAATATAAAATTTTATTTATTAATAAATAAATTATATTATTTACTCTAATAAATCTTTTAAAAATATAAAACGACGATATTTAAACTATATATTAATCATGTATAGATTTTTGGAAATTATTTTGAGTCAAATTTACTTTTGTTGACTTTTGTATATTAGTCTCGAGTATTAGGATTGTGGTACACTATGACTTGACCTAATTTGTTAGACAAATATTGACCAACACATAAATATATATAATTATTTTAGGTTCGTGAATTCGAGGCCAACCTTGCACTCGTTCAATGACGTTATATGTATTTTTACTACGAAATACAGTATGGTGAGTTTCATTTACCTTTTTACCCTTTATATTTTTGGGACTGAGAATACATGCGCTTTTATAAATGTTTGACGAAATAGACACAAGTAATTGAAACTACATTCTATGGTTGAATTATCGAAATCGAATATGCCCCTTTTTATTAAAGTCTGGTAATCTAAAAATTAGGGAACAGACACCCTAATTGACGCGAATCCTAAAGATAGATCTATTGGGCATAAAAACCCCATCCAAAGTACCGGATGCTTTAGTACTTCAAAATGTATATCATGTCCGAAGGAGGATCCCAGAATGATAGGGGATATTCTTATATGTATCTAGTTAATGTCGGTTACCAGGTGTTCACCATATGAATGATTATTTTTGTCTCTATGCATGGGACGTATATTTATGAGAACTGGAAATGAAATTCTTGTGGTCTATTAAAATGATGGAAATAAATGATTATGGTAAACTAATGAACTCACCAACCTTTTGGTAGACACTTTAAAGCATGTTTATTCTCAGGTGTTAAAGAAATCTTCCGCTGTGCATTTGCTCATTTTAAAGATATTACTTGGAGTCTTTCATAGCATATTTCGAAGAACGTTGCATTCGAGTCATTGAGTTCATCAAAGATTATTATTAAATCAATTTATAGTTGGATAGTGGATATTATGAAATGGTATGCATGCCTGTCAATTTTCGATGTAAAGAAAGATTGTCTTTTAAAAAAGAATGCAATGTTTGTATAATGTATCATATAGAGGTCAAATACCTCGCAATGTAATCAACTATTGTGAATCATTTATAATGTATATGAACGGGTCCTTTCAAAATGCTAGCGCTACTAGCCCGAGTGGGGATGTCAAACCCTATGGATCCATATCTAAGATTCGCGTTCACGGTTCAAAAACCAATGATTAAATGTTACCGAGCTAAAGGGAATGTTTATGCCGTTGTATAACCCACACATATATAAGTTTAAGTACTCGTGCCTAGTATGTAAAACATAAAATCCGCATGCATTCTCAGTTCCCAAAATAAGTTAAAGTAAAAAGGGAATGCTATAACTCACAATGATATGTAGCGGTAAAGTAGTAGTCGGGAAAGGTGTGCAAGTAAACGTTCCGAAGTCCTCAACCTAAGTCAAATAGTACTAAGTCAGTAAATCATCTTAATAGGTTTAAAAGCATGTAATTAAGGTCTTAAGGGTCATCATCATTCATCATTAAACAAAAGGCGTGAAGTAGGTTTCGTTTATGAAAGTAGTTTAAAACAAAGTCTGACTTCAGTCAGTCACCACGGCCTCTACCCTTACTGAATTAAGGTGAGACCAGTGGCCATGGCTCCATCTATGAGTCCCTTAAGTGTGGTAAAAATTCCAGAATCAAACTCGTCTTCTTTTGACCGTGGCAACGGTCTAAGTGCGAGTAGGTCAGAAATTTCTGCACAACGTTAAAGGACATAGTGACAATCGGAGGGCCATAAATCCTAAACCGTAACTCGGATTAAGACGAGTCCTATATGAAAAATTTTCTACTCGAAAAGTTCTATCTAAATATCAAGGTTAGAACAGCCCAGGTCTACTGGTCTATTACAGAAACATCAGATCAGTAGCTTTTGGACAGAAACAGTAAGTTTAAAAGGGTTCCGGTGGTCTTGGTGCTTGATGTTCATCATGGTTCTCATCCTTGATGCATATAGCTTCAAGTGTACAACTCATTGATGTATCTACATCATCTTAACCAAGTCTTGACCATCATAACCCTAGTGCAAGTCTAAGACATGAAGCACAACTCACTTAAGAGTTGCATGTAGTTTGATGAACCAAAGTTACATCAAAGTCTTAGGTTTGACACTTACATGAACTATAAGACTAATAATAAGTTACAAACTTGAAAATGAACTTATGAAATCAAGATCTTAAAATGTAGAACATAGTTCTTAGTTAGATCTTGAAGATCCAAGACTCAAAAGTCTAGATCAAGCATAAGTATACAAAGTTATAATTAAAAAGTTTCCTTTATATGTTCTTGAACTTTAAAGCTAACCTTAAGTTCAAGATTAATGAGATCAAAGTTAACTTGTAACATTTGACCAACAAGAACATAAATCATGAAATTAAATTGCAAGAATGAAGTAGTAAACTAAGTAAACAAGTAATTTGTTCATGGTTGTTCATACTTTAAAGATTCAAACCAAAGTTTGATCTTTAGAAAGTAAACTTTAAAGTTTACTTCATGAACTTCAAGTATGTCTTTCAACCATGAACTTTATAATCTTTTGAAACAAGTAAGGTAGAACATAACTAGATAGATTATGTTCTTGTTGTTCTTGTTATAACAAGATAAAAATGAAGAATCAAACTAGTGAGTTAGATTCTTGAAAGCTAGTAAGTAAATAACAAACAACAAAGTAAGTAAGTAATAATAACAAACAAGTATTCAAGTAACAAAAGATGATGATGATTAATGGGATGTTTGAAATCGGTTTTCAAGTGAAGAAAAGAAGAACAAGTTGTTCAAAACACTTACAAGATAGAGAGAAAAATGAGAGAGAAAAGAGAGAAAAATGTATGCAAGTAAGTGTGTGTAGTGAATGAGAGAATGTGAGTGAAGTAGTAAGTAAAAAAAAAAGATTTGAATCCCCTTTACTCTCATCAAGATCACGGCTGCAGCAGCCCATCAAGGGGAAGGAAAGAGTTTATTGGTTATTAACATGAAAAGCTTACAAAAGGTGGTTAATGCATGGGGTTTCATGGGGATCAAGGCATAACTAGATTCCAATCCTTACAACTAACTAGTTACCATTTAATTGATACTTACACTTTGAAAGAGTGGGCTAACTAAGCCCACTTAAAGGTAGGGTGGGCTTACAAGTCTTAATTCATGAGTCCATTAACTAATCAAAGCCCAAGTTCAATTAATTAACAATTAAACCCAATTAAAGCCCAAGTAACTAACTAATAGCCTTAGTTAATTAAAATGATTAATAAAATTAATCATGAATGTAAATAATATCTAGAAATATTATTCGTGAAGTTTCGTGTGTCACAAAGACGTTTCGGGCACTTAAAAGTCAAGTACGGGCAATCATGGCAACATGTAAATGTAATCACATACATTCGTTTAATCACACGTATTAATAATAATTATTATTAATAAATAAAAGTTGGAAATTCCAGGGTCGTTACATTACCCACCTGTTAAAGAAAATTTCGTCCCGAAATTTAAGCTGAGGTAGATGGAGGAGTCGGGAAAAGGTGAGAATACTTCCGCATCATTTGATCCTCTCGCTCCCAAGTAAACTCAGGTCCTCGTTTGGCATTCCATCATACTTGTACAATCAGAATCTTGTTGCGTTTCAAAGTTTTGATCTCACGATCCATAATCTCAACTGGTTCTTCCACAAAGTGGAGTTTGTCGTCAATCGTAAGTTCCTCAAGTGGTATGATAAGTTCCGGTGCAGCAAGACACTTCTTCAAGTTTGACACATGGAAGGTAGGATGAATTGAGCTCAATTGTGCTGGTAGATCCAAACGGTATACAACGGGTCCAACACGTTCCAAGATTTCAAAAGGACCAATGTATCGTGGGTTTAACTTTCCACGTTTTCCAAAACGGATCACACCTTTCCAAGGTGCAACCTTCAACATAACACGATCACCAACGTTGAATTCAAAGTCCTTACGTTTAAGGTCGGCATAACTCTTTTGGCGATCGCGGGCAGTCTTAAGTCTAGCTTGAATCTGAGCAATCTTCTCCGTAGTTTCGTGGACTACCTCGGGTCCGGTGATTTGTTGTTCACCTACTTCGGCCCAACAAATAGGAGATCGGCACTTACGGCCATACAATGCTTCAAAAGGTGCAGCATTAATGCTAGAGTAATAACTGTTGTTGTACGAGAATTCGGCGAGTGGCAAATGTCTTTCCCAGGCCTTTCCAAAATCAATGACACATGCACGCAGCATGTCCTCCAAGGTCTGAATCGTTCGTTTACTTTGCCCGTCAGTCTGGGGATGATAAGCAGTGCTCATGTCGAGACGAGTTCCCATGGCTTCTTGCAAAGAACGCCAAAATCTAGAAGCAAAACGGGGATCGCGATCTGAGATGATCGATAAAGGTACACCATGATGAGATACAACCTCTTTGATGTATAACTGAGAAAGTCTATCCATTGTATCAGTTTCCTTCATTGCTAGAAAGTGTGCAGATTTGGTAAGGCGGTCAACAATAACCCAAATAGTATCGTATCCGCCCACCGTCTTTGGTAGCTTAGTAATGAAATCCATTGTGATCCTTTCCCACTTCCATTGTGGGATCTCCGGCTATTGAAGTAACCCAGAAGGTCTCTGATGTTCGGCTTTAACCTTCGAGCAAGTCAGACACTTACTAACATAAGTCGCAACGTCCTTCTTAAGATTCGGCCACCAATACTGTTCTTTAAGGTCGTGGTACATTTTGCCCGCTCCAGGGTGAATCGAATATCTCGACTTGTGTGCTTCATCAAGTATGAGGTTCCGGAGATCTCCATAATAAGGTACCCAAATCCTTCCGGCATAACATCGGAGTCCAGACTCCCTAACCTCGAATCGAGAGACAAGTATGTTCAAATGTTCGTGAGATATGTTCTCCTCCTTGAGAGCCTCATCTTGGGCTACTCTGATCTGGCTGTTGAGGTTCGAATGAATGGTGATGTTCAGAGCCCTAACACGAAGAGGTGTCGTCCTCTCCTTTTGGCTTAAAGCGTCAGCTACAACATTGGCCTTGCCAGGGTGATAACGGAGTTCACAATCGTAGTCGTTGAGCGTCTCGATCCATCGACGTTGTCTCATATTCAGTTGCTTCTGATCAAAGATGTGCTGGAGACTCTTGTGATCGGTGAAGATAGTGCTCTTAGTTCCATACAAATAGTGTCTCCACAATTTAAGTGCAAAGACAACGGCTCCAAGTTCAAGATCATGTGTAGTGTAGTTCCGCTCGTGAATCTTCAATTTTCTAGAGGCATAGGCAATAACTTTTGATCGTTGCATCAGTACACAACCAAAACCACTCTTCGATGCATCACAATAAACGAAAAAGTCGTCACTGCCCTCAGGAAGTGATAGGATAGGTGCGGTGGTCAACTTCTTCTTCAAGGTTTGGAATGCTGACTCGTGTGCGGGTTCCCAAATGAACTTCTTGCCCTTGTGAGTTAGCGCGGTCAAAGGACGCGCAATCAGAGAAAATCCTTCGATGAATCTTCGGTAATAACCGGCGAGACCTAGGAATTGGCGAATATGCGTCGGAGTAGTGGGGGTCTCCCACTTGCTGATGGCTTCAATCTTGGCGGGATCAACTTTGATACCCTGGTCGCTTACAACATGACCCAGAAATTGTACTTCCTTCAACCAAAATTCATACTTGGAGAATTTGGCGTAAAGTTGCTCTTGTCTTAAGAGTTCAAGCACTAATCGGAGGTGTTGCTCATGTTCTTCTTCGCTCTTAGAGTAGATGAGGATATCATCTATGAAGACAATAACAAACTTGTCCAAGTAAGGCTTGCAGACACAATTCATGAGGTCCATGAACACGGCAGGTGCATTTGTCAAACCGAATGACATCACGAGAAACTTATAATGACCATAACGGGTCCTGAATGCAGTTTTCATCACGTCACTTTCCTTCACCCTCAGCTGGTGATATCCGGATTGCAAATCGATCTTTGAATAAACGCTCAATCCTTGTAGTTGATCAAAAAGATCGTCAATTCGTGGAAGAGGATACCGATTCTTGATAGTCAATTTGTTGAGTTCACGGTAGTCGATACACATACAGAAGGATCCATCCTTCTTCTTCACAAACAACACAGGTGCGCCCCAAGGCGAGAAGCTTGGTTGAATAAATCCTCAGTCTAACAGCTCTTGTAGTTGACTCTGTAATTCTTGCATCTCGGAAGGTGCGAGTCTATAAGGTGCGCGAGCTACAGGTGCAGCTCCTGGCACTAAGTCAATCTGAAACTCTACTGCTCTCTGCGGTGGTAATCCAGGCAATTCCTCTGGGAAGACATCAGAAAATTCGTTCACAATTCGAACGTCGTTCACGCTCTTCACCTCAGTTTCTACCGCTTTCACATGTGCTAGGACAGCAAAACGTCCCTTCTTCATAATCTTTTGCGCTTTCACGCAACTAATGAGTTTCAACTTCGAGGTACATCTCTCTCCATAGATAACCAGTGGTTCACCATCTCCTTGTGGTATGCGAAGTGCTTTATCTCCGCAGATTATATCGGCCTTTATCTTGCTCAACCAATCCATACCGACGATCACGTCAAAACTTTCCAGTTTGATAGGTATCAAATCAATTTCAAAATCTGCACCAGCTATGTTGATAATAGCTCCACGACTAATATGGTCAACCTTTTCAAGTTTTCCATTTGCGACCTCGATAAGCATACTTTCTTTTAACGGGACTAATGACCAATTAATCTTATCACAAAAATGTCTACATACATAACTTCTATCCGCACCAGTATCAAACAAGACAGAAGCTAAAAGATTGTTGATTGGGAATATACCTGTCACCAAGTCGGGGTTATCGCGTGCATCCCTTGCATTAACATTAAAAGCTCATCCACGGGGTGGTCCGCCATCTTTTCGCTTGTTGGGGCATGCGTTTCTGAAATGGCCCGTCGGCCCGCATTCATAACACTTCTTCGGCCCTGTGGGGTTCGGCTTCCCATTCAAAGTGGTGACCTTGCAGTCTTTTCCGATATGCCCATCCCGTTGGCATTTCTCACAAACAACATTGCAATACCCAGTGTGGTGTTTGTAACATCGCTTGCATTGAGGTAAGGTTCCTTTGTAGTTCGGGTTGGTGTTGGTGTTGTTGTTGGGATTAGGGTTTCCACCGTTGGTGTGCCTCTTGGCGGGGGTTTGATCGTAGTTTCTCCCCCTGTTGTTGTTGTTGTTGTTGTTGTTGTGGTTGTTGTGGTTGTTGTGGTTGTTGTCCCATTTCCTCTTTTCGCTACTACCAGCCTCAAACTTAGCCTTCTCTGGCTCATCAATAAGAATCTAATTCATGAGAGTATGCGCCATGCGCATTGCTTCGGGAACAGTCGGTGGTTTGGATGAGGTGACACTCCCCTTGATGGACTTAGGAAGTCCCCAAAAGTATCGCTCCATTCGTTTGAATTCGGAGGTGACCATAGTTGGACACATCAGCGCTAACTCCAAAAACCTACGGTTGTAGCTGTCAAGATCGTTTCCTACGGCCTTATGTTGCATGAATTCAATCTCCATCTTTTGAACCTCGGTTCTCGGACAGTATTCCTCAATCATAGCACATTTAAACTCTTCCCAAGGCGTAGCATACGCCTCATCGATTCCTTGCGCTTGGGCCATGGTATTCCACCATGTAAGCGCGCCATCAGAAAGTGTGCAAGAAGCAAACTTGGTTTTATTATCCTCCGAACAGTTGCTAACTCGGAATACTGATTTAAGTTTCTCGAACCATCTGGTGAGACCAACCGGTCCCTCGGTGCCTGTTGGTCCCTTAATAACAACAGGAGTATTGTAGAGGGGGGGTGAATACAATTCTTTTCTTAATTAACTAGTCAGTTAATCACGTTTAGTATTCTGTAGTAAATAAGATAGAGTCACAGGTAATTTTCAACTGTTATTCTTTATTGATTAAATCAGAAAGAATCACAACTATCCTTGGCGGAAATGATAGTTGGTTGATACAGATTACCTAGATTATAGCTAAGAGATAAACTAAAGCTATTACACGGTTTTGACTCTAACAGATAAACCCACACCACTAGTTTTTACAATAGTGGATGCAACAATATATATAGTAGTTCTATTAACCGTGTAATTAATCTATTGTCCACTAGTACATTGGATGCTTTGTACTTGTGGGGACAATTGTGTCAGAAGGCGTGCTTTCCTTCTTTCCTCTTAGGTAGCTATTTGCTGGAACACACCCATTCGGTTTGGCACTACCATTTGATTTAAACAAATGGAATGTTGTGTTCCCTAGGTATGATTAAAGTATAACACATGTCTGCACATGCGTTCCACTTCTGCATTCCCACGTGGTCTTGTAAGGTCACTTGTCAGCCGCCGACTCCTGTCCTTTTCTGTTCAACTTTGTCTTCGACTTCTGTTGAATAGTGCGTTGATGTAGACCACTCTGGGAAACTACCATGCTTGTAATGGAGCATGGCTGTCTTGTGTTGTATGCTAATATCCAGACTTACTGGTCCTTCATATGCTGAGTCACTTGATATTCTTGATTTGCTGGGTGCACATCCTGTGCTGATTCGAAGAATACATATCTACCTTGTGCTGATAGACTAGGCAGCATACTAAACACTCGACACAGCTATATTAGCTGACTATACATAAACAAACGTGTGCTGGCTGCACATAACACTTTAGTGCAAATAAATATTGTTTTGTCATAATTAAATCCTTAATTATTTTGGGGACTCAACAATCTCCCCCTATTTGATGATGACAAAACCTATGACTTGAAGAGAAAACACTAAAGCCAGCACATAGGGACCTAGAGAGAGTAGACAGTAAATTCGTCCCTTTAAGTTTGTTTTGGGATCTTTTGATGAGTTATCTATATCTTATAATTTGATATGATTTTGAAGATAAACTCACTTTACTTACATTACAACAGATATATACAATAATTACAAGATAATTCAAAAATAAAAAGTAAATTACAAAGATACAAGTTAAGCACATAGGAGACTATCTATCTTTATCCCTTTCTTCATCAGATAGCTCCTCTTGTTTAATCTTCCAGGCTTCAGGGAACAGGAGAGGTAATTCAGCAGGGTCAAAAACAGGGATGGAAGGAGGTAGAACAATTCGGCTACTCCCAGTTGGTCCTTCACCAGTAGGTTGCTTCCTTTTAGGCTTTTGAGCAAGAAATTCATCAACATCAACTACTGGTGCATTCCCAAACTTAGTTGCCTTCTTGAACAGCTGTTGGAGTTCAGTCTTAAGAGCACTCTTGATAGCACTCTCACCTTTACCAATGAAATACTCCAAGATTTCTATCCATTCACTGAATCCAAGAGTTCTCAAGTCATCAAAACTAATCCTTTCTTGAACATTGTTCTCCCTGACAACATTAAAAGCCCTTTTTGTCCCCCTGTTTACCTTGATAATTCTGCAGGGATTAGATCTTCTATTCATCACATTACCATACCTGCTCTTATAGTAAGTATCAGGAAACTCAATATTGTGATCAGGTACTACAGGAGCAGTGGTAGGTACTTCCTTAGCAGTTTCTATCTTATCAAAAACCTTATCCTGTTCTTTGACAATGGCTCTGGCTAGTTTGAGGGACTCAGCCTGTTGCTTTCTGTCAGCAGCCAATCTGTCTTCAATATCCTGAAGCCTTGAACGTTCAGCAAGTTCAGCATCAGCAGCTTCTCTGGCTTCCCTTTCAGCAGCTAAACCCATCAGATAATCATCATATGAAATGTTCAGGGATCTTACTGCTTCAACCATCTTTCTACCCTCTTCAGTACTAAGGGCAGCACAATACTCCCTTATATCCATACCCATCTGGAGAGCATCTTCAAAATGAATTCTTTCATCAGTAGTGGAGAGCCTGAGACCACTGTTATTCAAGTACACCCTAATGTCAACGCCAAAGTTTAGTGCAGCAATATAGTGTGGCTGATCAAGAGGGTGATGCAGCAGCCTGACTTGACGAATTCTTTCATTAAGTTCAATTTGTCTTTGTTCAAGCAACTCTGGAACAGTGATCTGAAGTCTGTAGGCATCTCTTTCATCTGGATTCATTTTTCTGATGTTTGGCTCACCATGGGTTACTGAGTCATCTTCCCAAGTGATATGTTTGTCATGAACCCTTGGGGAAGATGGAGGATACATAGATGATTCATAGCTGCCAGATGAACTAACTGGATGCTGATTGACCCGGTTATCCTGTGTTCTGTCAAAGTAAACTTGAATCTGGGGAGGAAGAGGAGATAGAACAAATGTTTGGCCGTCTCTTCCCCAGACTGTGAAGTGAATAGGATCAACCGTTTCATCACCTACTTGTTTAGCACCCAGCTCAACCGACTTTGCTGGGTCTTCAACACTTGTACTACCCAGCAGCACACTTCTGGCTGGGTCTTCTATCACAGCACTCCTTGCTGTGTCTTCAATGCCAGCTGACTGATTAGTATCAGCTGGCTCAACCACATCAGTACCTTCATCAGCTGCCTCGAATAGGGGTCCTTTCCTCAGGGGCTGATTGTCCCTAGGAGCAGATTTCACCCTGTATTTGTCAATAGGCATGGGTTCAGCTGATGGTTCTTGTGTTGGTACTGGTTGAATAGGAGGCAGGTAAGGAACAATAGCAAGATGCTCCCCCTGTCTAATAACATCATCATCACTAAGGATGATTGTTTCTGCTGGCTGTTTTTGTTGTGTAGCTGGCTGAGCAGCAGATGCTGGTTGAGGAGTAGAGCTGGGTTCTAACATAGCATCAACCCATTTCATGAAAATATCAGCTCTAACTCCACCTGTTGACCCAGTAGAATCAAGGTAATCCTTCATCTCAGCAGGAGTCATGTTCCTGATTCTTTCTGCTCTCTGTGCATACAGCTTTGCCCTCTGTTTGTCGAATTTGACCATGAACTTGGCATTTCTTTTTCTTGCCTCTTTTCTGTGTTTATCAAAGGCAGTCAGGTCATCATCGACTTCCAATGCTTTTGGACTCAGCCATCTTCTGTGCATAATCTTACGACGTTTAAGATCAGCAAAGGCCTCGAACTTGGCATTGAAGGCATCATCTAGTTCCTGCTGTCGCTTTTGATGTCTCTCTAACTTCCTCTTCATTTTACGTTCAATAGATTGAGACAGCACAAAAGCTTCAGCTACAGCCATATCAGAAACATCACTGGGCTTACTGCCAGAACCAATATCATCCACTGGTGTGGCAGACACACTGGGTTGAGTACCACCAGTTGCCTGTGCACCACCAGCTTCAGTATGAGCGTTGCTGGGCTTAGGGCCAGTGTCTTGACCATCACCATCACCATCTCCATCTCTCCTGGGTTGTTTAGGAGCCTTTTCATGTTCATGCTCCCCCTCAGACTGTTTTCTCTTTTTAGATTTTTTTTGAGACTTTTTCTCCCCCTTTTTGTCATCAGCACGGACAGTAATAGAAGGGGAGACAGTAGCATCAAGATCACTGTCTGACTGAGGAGCAGAGAAGGCAAAATTTTTCCACTCAGCAACCTCTGGAGTAAGATGGGCACCAGGATCCACACCAAATTGTCGTAGCAGAAGATTGGAGGATCTAACTTCATTCCTTGCTACACCCATAGCCATTTGTTCAACGATGGCCCGAACATCACCTTGCAAAGCAGCCATTCGTTGCATGTTTTCAACCATCTGAACATAGGCAGCAGCAGGAATCATGTTAGCCATTTGAGCTTCCTGCGATTCCAATCTCTCGTGTAACACCCTGTTCTCCTCATTTAAGAAAGTATTTCTGCGGTTAGCAGCATCCAAATCAGCTTGGAGTCGGGTGATATTTTCACAGTATTCATTGTGAGAGATGATTCGCCTTTGAAGCTCCTCTTCATCTTCATGGTGCTTTGTGATAGCTTCGACTGCCACATCAGCAAAAGCACACAGCTGCTGGAGTTTAAGATCAATAGGAGTTGTAACAGCCTCTCCAGCAGATCTGACAGCAGCAGAGACACTATCAACAATAGCTCTGCGAATAGTTTCCTCCAAATTTGGTGTGATCCCTTGCAGTGTCATATAGACAGCAAAGGTGGAAATATCAGCAACCTCATCTGCATTGAACTTTAAGTATGCAGAGGTTGAAGGTTGGTCAGCACAAGCTAACAGAGGAGTATCACCGTGGGGTGGTGGAGATGGAAGGTCAGGAGCTGACTCATCATCATGATCACCATCGTTTTTACCTTCGCCCGAAGGCTTAGAACCACTGATATCCTTGTCAGCATTACTATCAGCATTGTCATCAGTAAGATCCACTGGTTTGTCTTTGGAACCAGTCACGTTATCATGAGTGACTGGTTCGCCCTTACCAGTACCTTCATCAGCATCCTCATCAGAAGAAGATGAGGAGGAAGAAGCTGAGGAAGAAGAAGGTACTGGCGAATCAGGGACATTTTGCATAACACACTTACCAGTAGCAGGATCGATGACAAACTTGAGAGGCCTCCATGTACCAGGAAATGGCGAAGCAGCTGGAGCCATACCAAAAACATGATAGTAAGGCTGTTCATTGATTTGCTCCAGCAGGGCTATCCTCTCATAAATTTCTTCTCTAGCTGGTCGATCAAGCTGAGATAATAGCTCAACCATCTCTTCACGAGGTAATCTGCTGGCTGAGACTATCGCAGATTCGGGATCAAGGGTCAGCTGATCGACCAGCATAGCAATCTTGGGAGAAATCGAAGCTCCCTTGAAAATGAAGTTAGGAACAACTTCATCTGGATCTGGTACCTGCACAACATATGGCTTTGTTTCCTCAGTAACAGAAGCCTTAGTCGAATCAATCGTTGTGTCAGCAGAGGTACCAGCATCCTTAACATCAGCAACCTCAGCGGTTGGCTCAGTAGCAACCAAAATCGGACCAGTAGGATGACGAACTGCCGATTCTGTAAGAACTTGACGTTCCATAGAAGAAGAATCAGAAGAATCAGCAGGCTCATCAGACATTAATGCAGGGTCCATTCTTGGTTGGGTGACAGGTTCATCAAGAAGAACATCCTTGACAATATTGTCAATAACCTTCTCAAGAACAGGAGGTTCTTCCATGATAACATCTTCCACACCAGCAGCAGCAGAATCAACAGTACTAGCATCAGCACCACCAGTAACAGAATCAGTGGCACCAACACCAGTAGCAGAGGCAGCAATATCACCAGTAGGAATAACAACATCTTTATTTTGCTCCCCCTCTGCCTGTTCATCTACCCTGCTAAGAACTGAAACAATAGAACAAGTTATGTTAGCAACTGTAGAACCAAATAAATTTGACTCAACAATTGCATCTGTTTTTGGTCTCTGGGGACAGACTTGTGATTTGGTCAGCCCTTCGAATGAGACAGAAGAAGGTGTCTGTAAGTACAGCGGTGACTCTGCTGACTCATTGGCAACACATGTTGACCCAGATAGTGTAAGAGATCTGGCTGGTAATGATGTAGGAGTGCGACTCTTAACAGTATCCGAGTAACATACTGGCTGTGCAGTCACCTGAGCTGGTTCAACACGATGAAGACCCAGCTCAAGCCTGCTTTGGGGGTCAGTTATGTTCTCTGCTGGTTGTACTGTCAGCAGAGAGTATTGCAATAAGTTCATTTCAGAAAAATGTGGAAGTGCCTGGTTAGACGAGTATGGGTTGCTACTCTTCTTGACACAGGTTTTAAAACCAGTCAGCTTGGGAGCCAGGGTTATACCGTTAACTCCCTCAACATTTTTCAAGTCAGCAGTTAAAAATATTTCAATTAAGTTAGATTGTTCTGCTGTTTGGTCTAGAAACGCACCAGGTTCCATAGCTACATCCTTTGCAGGAGCAGCAGCTGAGACTGGTGCAATCTCCCCTGTGGTTCGCTTGGAGCCAGCTTTAGCACGCTTAGGTTTGCCTGTTACCAAGAAATAGATGAGCAACGGATTCCAACACTAGAAATGGGTAGTCAGTATATAAGACTAGGGCTGTTCTTTATGATTAGAGAGCACTAGATTCTAATACAACTACTGCTTTACCAGTATATGAGACGGTGGCTGTACTAGTTGAGGTAGCTGGCTGCTTCCTTCGCGTTGCTGGCTTTCGCTGAGGACCCTCCCCCTCAGCTGGTGCAGAACCAGAGGCAGTCGATTGGGTGGCTCCACGACGAGCAGCAAGATACTCGTTCATTGCTGGTGTCAACTCAGCATATGGAGCAGCAGGTACATCCTTTGGCATACCCCCTTGTTTTACTGGGACCTCAAATGATTGATCAGCAATTTGCTGATAAGCTTCACCCAGTTCACTTTCAAATACCAGGCTTAAGAATCGTGGAAATGGAATCAAGTTGGTTCTTACTCTAGCAGTCACCATTTCCCTTAGCCTCAAATAAATTTCAAGGGCGTAATCGATGTTCCTGTTGAACAACAACCCATGACCAAGCTTGAGCTCAAAATCTGAGCATTGGTCAAAGCTACCTGACTTTTGACTCATGCACTGAGTCATCAACCCAAAGAAGTAGTACCACAGAGGTGGCATATGCTTTCTCAACGGTGTATGTGCCACTGGTCCAGCAAACCCAATGGTCTCCAACACCTCCCTTCTTAATTCGTCACTAGTAGGTGAAGCAACAAATGGTCCACCGGGCAATTGAAGAGCACGTCTAATAGCTTCGACGGTGACAGAGCAATTTAGGGTTTCAGTCACCATGCCACGAATACATGGAACGTTGCCAGGAGTGGTGGCAACAGTGGCAGTATACCAAAATCGTGCCAAACAGGCAGCATAGAATCGGGAAGGTACACCGGTGATGGCTCTTGCCAGAGGTGATTGACGGATGTATTCGATGAGGGCCTCATACCCTTTGTTAACCTTCGATTTGGGAATAGAGAGGGCATGTGCAGCATTGCCTCTAGATAGGCGAATCAGGGAGTGATCAGGTGCATTGGGAGCCCTAATCAGGTTGGGGTGGAGATTGAACAGTGGTCCTTGAACGACGTGTTCTTGAACCACCGGTTCCTCCGGTGCCGGTGCCGGTTGTGGGGCAGGTTGTGGTTGCTGTTGTGGTTCGATTGATTGAGGTTGTTGTTGCTGTTGTTCCTCTTGCTGGCTTGCAGCACGTGGTGATTGCTGTTGTTGTTCTGCCATTGATGAGTGTAGGATGAAGATTTGAAGATTGAAAAGATTTTGAGAGTAAAAGTGTGTGTATTTTGAAAAATGAATAACCGAAGGTTATTTTGTAAGATGAAACACACTTTTATCCGTTGTGAGTGGGTGAAAAAGTGCAGGAGAGAGAAAATGACTGTCATCTGCAGGCGCGTGGGCAGATGTGACGACTGGCACGTTTTCAAAGGGAGACAGACGGTTGACATGACATTTATACGGCTTAAACACTCATTACTCCCATACTGCATTAAATGCATCAGATTTCATTTCAAACAAATTGATTTAAAATCTCAAAAATAATTTTTTTGTATTAAATACAAAATACTTTTGTTACATTTAATATGTCATGAATTTAATTTAAATCATTGGAAGTAAATGAGTTTCCAGTTTTAAGGAATCATTAAATTTGGAGAGCTATTTATTATTTCATTTAAAACATTTAAGTAACCAAAATATAAAAGACCTTGCTGTGCTGGTTGTTTGACATGTAGGCAGTAAGTAAATAAATGTGACTTACTGGTTTGCCCTACACGTTGTAGAGCCAGCACACCAACAAAAGTTGTCTTTTATTTAAAGCTCAAGCATACCCAGCTCAGAGATGAGATAGTTAAAACGTTTCTCATCTAATGGCTTTGTAAATAGGTCTGCTAATTGCTGGTCTGTAGAAATAAAATGTAACTCAACATCCCCCTTTTGAACATGATCCCTTATGAAATGATACCGAACATCGATGTGCTTAGTCCTTGAGTGCATCACAGGATTGTTGGTGATAGCAATTGCACTGGTGTTGTCACAGTAGATTGGAGTTTTTGTAACATGAACACCATAGTCCTTTAGCTGGCTTTGCATCCACAGTACTTGAGCAGTACAACTACCAGCAGAGACATATTCTGCTTCAGCAGTGGATGTGGACACAGTATTTTGCTTTTTGCTTGTTCAGCTGACTAGCCTACTACCCAGTAACTGGCACCCACCAGTAGTACTTTTCCTGTCTATTTTACACCCTGCAAAGTCAGCATCTGAATACCCAATTAGTTCAAAATCCTGGTCTTTGGGATACCAAAGACCACGTTTAGCAGTACCTTTTAGGTATCTGAATATTCTTTTTACAGCCAGCAAGTGTGACTCTTTAGGATCAGCTTGATATCTGGCACAGAGACATGTGGCGAACATAATATCTGGTCTGCTGGCTGTGAGATAAAGTAGGGATCCAATCATACCTCTATATTCAGTGATATTGACTGGTTCACCATTTGGATCAGCATCTATTTTAATGGATGCTGCCATTGGAGTCCCTATGTCTTTTAAACAGGTCAGACCAAATTTCTTTAACATATCTTTGATATATTTATCTTGACTTATGAATATTCCATCATCAAGTTGTTTGATCTGCAATCCTAAAAAGTATTGCAGATCTCTTTGTAAACTCATTTCATATGCCTTTGACATACGTTTTGAAAAATCTTGACAATGTTTTTCATTTTTAGAACCATAAATAATATCATCCACATATATCTGTACCAACAAGAGATCACCATCTATCTCTTTTGAGAATAGAGTGGTATCAATTGTTCCAACTTTAAAACCTATACCAGTGAGATACACATGAAGTGTCTCATACCATGCTCTTGGAGCCTGTTTAAGGCCATAAAGAGCTTTGTCTAGCTTGTAGACATGGTCTGGATATTTACTGCTTACAAAACCAGGAGGCTGTTTGACATAAACTTCTTCTTGCAGCTTCCCATTCAGAAATGCAGATTTAACATCCATCTGAAATACTCTAAAGTTCATCCTAGCAGCATATGCTAAGAACAATCTGATAGCTTCCATCCTAGCCACTGGTGCATAAGTTTCCCCATAATCCAATCCTTCTTCCTGTCTAAACCCTTGAGCAACCAATCTTGCTTTGTTTCTGATAACGACACCATCTTCATCCATCTTGTTTTTAAACACCCACTTAGTACCAATGATCTTCTTTGTCTTATCCTCAGGTTCAGGTACCAATGTCCACACTTTGTTCCTATCAAACTGAGTAATTTCTTCTTGCATTGAACCAACCCAGCTAGGATCTTGAAGTGCTTCCTCAGGACACGTGGGCTCAATGGTAGACACAAAATTAACATGCATACAAAAGTTACTGGTAGCATGCCTCCGTGTTTTAACACCACTCGCAAGATTACCAATAATCTGCTCAATCGGATGCTCCCTTGTCCATTTGGTGTTATGAACAGGTGAGCTGGTTGTAGAACACACAGCATCTTGATCATCAGCTGGTTCAGATGAGTGAGCAGCAACAGAAGGTTGCTGATCAATATCAGTAGAAACAGTACCAGCTTGTGATCTCTCAGAACCAGCAGACCTAGGCTCAAGTTGCAGCACTTCAGTAGAGCCAGTAGGTCCACTTGGTTTAGACACAGATGGAACAGAATGTTCCATTTCATCATCAGAGAACCCAGCAGCATGGATTGGTGAGGGTTGTGCTGCTGGCTCTTCATCATCAAGAGCTTGCTGAGTAGGCTCTTCAAACAGTAACACTTCATCTTCACGATCAGTAGATGAAGCAGAGGCAGTTTCATCGAATGTAACATTAATGGATTCTTCAAAACAACCTCTTCTTTTGTTGTAGACCCTATATGCCTTTGACATGTTGGAATATCCAAGGAATATACCTTCATCAGCTTTAGCATCGAATTTGCCCAGCTGATCCCTATTATTTAGAATGTAACAGGGAGTGCCAAATACATGAAGAAATGAAATTGAGGGTCTTCTACCTTTGAGAACTTCATAAGCAGTTTTCTGATGTCTTTTCACAATAAGAGATCTATTCTGGGTAAAACAGGCAGTATTCACAGCTTCTGCCCAGTAGGAATTCTTCAACCCAGACTCAGCCAACATAGATCTTGCTGCTTCAATGAGAGTTCTGTTTCTTCTTTCTGCAACACCATTTTGCTGAGGTGTTCTCACAGCAGAGAAATTTTGGGAAAGACCTTTGTCAGCACAAAATTCTTCTAATGTAGCATTTCTGAATTCTGTACCATGATCACTTCTTAGTTGCTTCACCAGTTGCCCATTCAAAAGCTCCATTTTTTTGATAAAATTGATGATTTCATCAGCAGCTTCACTCTTTTGCCTTAGAAAGAACACCCAAGTGTATCTCGAGTATTCATCAACAATAACCAGTGTATACTTCTTCCCACTACAGCTGGCCACATTCACTGGACCAAATAGATCCATATGAAGTAAGTGAAATGGTTTCTCAACAGATGAGATTTGCTTTGATTTGAACGAGGCATGGTGATGTTTTCCCTTTTCACAACCAGGACACAATCTGTCCTTCACATAAGACATTGTGGGTAGCCCAGACACCAAACTTCTACTGGATAATTTGTGAATATCTTTGAAGTTGAGATGTGAGAGTCTCTTGTGCCATAACCACTTCAGGTTGTCTGCTGCCTTCGAATAGAAACAAGTATCAGTTGTTGTGACTGCTGTGTTCATGTCAATTTGATACATGTTTTCATGACGTTTTGCAGTCAGCAGTGGCTTCCCTGTCTTATCAAAAATAGTACCAATTTTCTTTCTGAATTGGACTATCTTATTCTTGCTTGTCAGTTGGCTTATGCTGAGTAAGTTATGTTTAAGCCCAACTACATATGCAACATTTGAGAACGTGACATTCCCATTTGTCAAAGTACCAAAACCCTTTGTGTAACCCAACGAATTATCTCCATACGAAACAACTGGACCATCCTTTTCCTGATAGTCCATCAGCAGGGACTTACTTCCGGTCATATGTCTCGAACAACCACTGTCGAGATACCAGATTTGCTTGTTTTGAATGCCCTGCACAATAACTTAGAGATTAGTTCTTTTTGGGAACCCATCCAAGGATGGGTTCTGAAGGAGTCACCTTTGATGACTTCTTCTTTTCTACTGGCTTGCTAGAAGAAGCAGCAGATGGGGTTTGGGTTTGAGTACACTGGTTAGCCAGGTGAGCTTTGCTGCCACATTTGTAGCATTTTCTCACTTTTGGCTTTTGTGGCTGGTCATTCACAGATCTAATAAGGGCAGTAGGATCGGGTCGACTTTTAATTACTGCCTCAATTAGCTGGTCAAGCTTGGCTGTCATTATCTCAGTGATAGACAGCTCATCAGTCGAGTCAATTTTTGCTTTTCCCTTATGGGCAGCTTTCCTTTTGGAACCAGTACCATGACCATGGCGAACTGTCTTTTCTTTATCATTTGACAAGTTAGCGTGGGAAGTTGCTGGCTTGTCTTCTGATGCTGATGAACCAGTAGGTATCTTAACTGCTGCCTTAGATTTGCCAGTATTTCGTTTCACTGGCTTGTCTACAGCTACTGGGTGATCAGTAGATTGGTCATCAGCTGGCTTAGCACTGGTAGAACTCGAACACGAAGGGGAATCAGTTGGTTTAACTTTTCTCAAATTGTTTTCAGTGATTTCCCTTTTAATACGTCTTTCTTTCGGAGTCATGTAGTGGATGCTTGAGGGGTCAGTAGTCTCATCAATTGAGTTACTGGCTTCTCTTGCTCTAACTTCATCCTCCAAAATTTCTTTCATGGCAGGTGGTGGGGACACAGTAGGTCTAACAAATTTGTTTGTCACAACCTTTTTACCTTCAACTATCTTGGCAAAAGTATTTGGCAAGACAGCTTCAGGATCAGTTTCAAGAGTCGGGTCCATGAAAGTAACTTCTGCAATAGCAGCAGCAGCAGCATAGTCACCAGCAAAGAAGGCTTGAACTTGGGCAGGCACCTGCTCATTAACACATTTAGCTGTGCGTTGAGCAGATGTGCACCATGAAGCAACAACTCTTTTGAGATTGTCCAGCTGGGTCTTGACTTCTGCTGCCTCAACGTGAAGAGTTTCTAAAGCAAAGTTTTGTTTTTCAAGTTTGGAAATTGTATCTTTTAAGATCTTAATTTCATCATTTTTGCCTTTGAGTTTTTCATTTAAAGATTTGTTATTAGATTTCAAACTCTCTTCACGTTTGCAGCTCCTGCATAAATCAATTCTTAGGTAGTCAAACATTTCAGCTTTTTCATCATCAGTATAAGTTCGAAAATTATCAACCTTATACATCATTTCAGTTTTCCATTGAGGAGAGTCTCTGTTTTGATCAGCTTCCCTCATATCAGCCAAAAACGTACTACTACCATCATCCTCATCAGACTCCTCGACCTCTTTGGCCATCAAACACAGCTTTTTACCAGTAGCATAACCAGCACCATCATCATCAGTATCACTATCAGAAGATGAGGACGTGCTGGCTTCATCCCAGTCATGATGTTCAGCAACTAGAACCTTTTCTGGCTGTTTACCCTTCTTGTCAGTCTTTGCACTTTCCTTCATCTGAGCTTTCATAGCTTTGTACTTGTTTTTGTACTTATCAGCTTTTGAGAAAGTGTTAGCATGTGACGTGGAAGGTTTCTTGGACATGCATTCAGCAGCAAAATGTCCAACCTTCCCACAATTAAAGCACTCAGATTTAGGACCCTTGACTGACTTGCTGTTGTACCTGGCATTTGGCTTTTTGCTCCATTTGTATGACTTGCTGGTTCTACTACGATTGAACCTTTTGAACTGCCTAGCCAGCAGAGCCATACCTTCAGCAAACCCTTCTACATCACTTTCATCTGTACTGCTTTCTTCAGACCCAGTACCACTTTCCTCAACACTATCAGCTGACTCTTGTTCTGCCAGTAACTTTTGAACCAGTAAAGCTTTTTGAGCTTTCTTCCATTTAGCAGCAGCAATAAGAGCAGCATCATCATTTTTAGATGATTTTGAAGTGGTGGGGGCAGACCTAAAGTTTTCCTTCATGTTAAGTTCAAACTTGGCTTCTGCCTTCTCATGATTCCAAAGGGAACTGTAGAGAGAAGACAGGTTAAAGTTCTTTAGGGTCTGTGTGGTTCTTAATGGGTCAGTAACAGGTTTCCATTTAGATGGCAGTGCATCAATGAATTTGTTCACTTGTTCAAATTCAGTGTAGGTTACATTTAAAGTGGTCAGGTCTGCTATCAAAGAGTTAAACCTAATGAAGGTTTGCTTAAGGGTTTCATTCTTATAGGCAAAGAACATTTCATATTCTCTTTTAAGAGCAATCATCCTGTTCTGCCTAACTTCTCCCATACCCTCATAGGTGACATCTAGGTAGTCAAGCATAAGCTTAGCATTTTCTTTTCCCTTGATCAGTTTGAACAGTGGGTTAGGCAAAGTTATGGCTAACAAGGTTCTGATTTTAGGGTCAAGACCAACTCGACGTTTATCCTCATCATCCCATCTAGAGGGAGTGAAAATAACCTCTCTGCCAGGGATGGCAGGAGTGTCAGCTGTTGCTGGTGCACTACCAACTGTCTCAGTGGGAACAAAAGGGCCATTTTTGGCAATTCCAGGCATGAGTGAATCCACAGACTCAAGATGGAGCATGAACCTTGCCTTCCAGGTTTCATACTCATCTTCATCAAACTTAGGTGGTCTGTTAGACGAGCCATTCTCAAGGTAAGCTGAGTTTGAATACGAAGCCATAAGAGAATTCAGATCCAAGATATTAATTATCAAGACTGAAGCTCTGATACCAGTTGTTGGTCCCTTAATAACAACAGGAGTATTGTAGAGGGGGGGTGAATACAATTCTTTTCTTAATTAACTAGTCAGTTAATCACGTTTAGTATTCTGTAGTAAATAAGATAGAGTCACAGGTAATTTTCAACTGTTATTCTTTATTGATTAAATCAGAAAGAATCACAACTATCCTTGGCGGAAATGATAGTTGGTTGATACAGATTACCTAGATTATAGCTAAGAGATAAACTAAAGCTATTACACGGTTTTGACTCTAACAGATAAACCCACACCACTAGTTTTTACAATAGTGGATGCAACAATATATATAGTAGTTCTATTAACCGTGTAATTAATCTATTGTCCACTAGTACATTGGATGCTTTGTACTTGTGGGGACAATTGTGTCAGAAGGCGTGCTTTCCTTCTTTCCTCTTAGGTAGCTATTTGCTGGAACACACCCATTCGGTTTGGCACTACCATTTGATTTAAACAAATGGAATGTTGTGTTCCCTAGGTATGATTAAAGTATAACACATGTCTGCACATGCGTTCCACTTCTGCATTCCCACGTGGTCTTGTAAGGTCACTTGTCAGCCGCCGACTCCTGTCCTTTTCTGTTCAACTTTGTCTTCGACTTCTGTTGAATAGTGCGTTGATGTAGACCACTCTGGGAAACTACCATGCTTGTAATGGAGCATGGCTGTCTTGTGTTGTATGCTAATATCCAGACTTACTGGTCCTTCATATGCTGAGTCACTTGATATTCTTGATTTGCTGGGTGCACATCCTGTGCTGATTCGAAGAATACATATCTACCTTGTGCTGATAGACTAGGCAGCATACTAAACACTCGACACAGCTATATTAGCTGACTATACATAAACAAACGTGTGCTGGCTGCACATAACACTTTAGTGCAAATAAATATTGTTTTGTCATAATTAAATCCTTAATTATTTTGGGGACTCAACAGTGCCGCTGAAGTTATGCGGTTTGCAGCTCTGGAATTCCTTGTAAGTACACCCATTTCGAACGGGTGGGATAACTGGTGGTGGTGGCGGTGGAACTTGAAGAATTCTTTCTGCAAGGGCTACAGCGACCCGTTCGTTGATCATGTCCTTAATCTGGGCGGCGGTAGGTGCGGATCTTCCGTTAGCCATGGTATTCTAAACAAAAATTTTGACTCAAGTCAAAATCCAGCATTCAATATAGTAATAATATAGTATATAGCAACCAACATGGAAACAAAACATCTCATGTTATTAAATAACGCATCTAGGTACAAATACCACAGAATCATCGTACAGTAATGTAAATAGAACATCGTGCAAGAATTAAATAACGCAAAGTTCCATTCATTAATAATAATAAGTTTCATACATCTGAATAAGTTCGTACAATACATATGAAATAAATGAAACTATATCTAGATTACATCATGAAATCTAAATACAAGGTCCTACGGTGAAGGCGGGTGAACTGCTCCTCGAGCCAACTGCTCCTCGAGCTCAGTGACTCGAGCTCGGAGAGTCTCAATCTCCCTCATCAGTTCCTCATTAGAGGGAGCTGGTGGGGCAGGCGGTGCAGGTGGGGCGGGTGATGCGGGTGGTGCCGGTGGTGCTGATGTAGATGGTCCGGCTCCGGATGTAGACGGTACGTCCCTAGATGTAAGTGATCCGTATCTAAATCTAGGTGGTACGGTTCCAGGAATAGTCAATACGTAACGGGGAACCTTACGTATCTGTGGGTCGGCAGGGTATGGCACAACTCGTTTACGAGCAGTAACCCTATGACGATGGCAAAATGCGTCAGTAAAAGCACGACCTCCATTCACCCCTGGAATGACGGTGCCGTTGAAACGGTACCGCTTCTTCGGTGGGGTGGAGGGTGCCTGAATAGGTCTATCAGCGGGATCCTCATCATCGCTGGAGTCATCTGATGATGATGAATCGGCGGATGATGAGTCATCCGAATCGTGTGGTGGTGACACTGGTGGCTGAGCTGGTAATCCGAAGCGTCCGAAGGCGGCCAACATCTGTCTGTGTCTGCATGGCGGAATCAAGACTAAACGTCCGTCGGGAGTGCGTCGGCAAGGCGTGCGCATTTGGTTACGAAACGGCCCTTCCCCGAACTCCGCGGGGATCTCAATACCACCAATGCGGGGCTGTGACCTCGAGGGTCCGGGAGCAGACACTGGGGCAGGTACACTAGTACCAGCTCCGGAAGTAGAAGCGCCGGGATCACTAGTGGGTGTCGGGGCCGGTGTATCGGCAGTAGCAGCAGCAGGTGTAGCAGTAGGTAGGGCGACGGGGTCTGAGTCTGTACTGCCCGAAATGCCAGTAGGTGGAACATTCGACATCTGAACAAGGAAAAATAAATTTTCCATGTCAGTATGTCATAAAGCAAGCAATTAATAGGCCAACAGTTTAAATCATGTATAACAGTAACTAGCATGGCAATAACAGAAATTCGTATAAAAGTAGCATGCAATCAAAAGCAAGTAGCATCATGCAGTAGTGATATCATGTAGTAGCATATGGCATATAGCAGAAAAAGTAAGCATTAGCATGTAGTAAGCTTAGCGGAAACAAGTAAACTAGTAAGTTGTAGATTAGTCCTATTAGTGAATCCTACTCGGGTCGGTCTTAGACTCACTAATGCAACCTAATTCCCTATAACCAATGCTCTGATACCAAATGTGACGCCCCGTACTAAATCAACATGTACGGACCATCAACAACAGGATCATTACAAGGTTAAGTACTACATGCGTTTTCAAAAAGAGTTTGCATTCAATAATAAAGTGATGTCTAAACCAACATCGAATGTTTTACAATCCAAAAGCATGCTTCACTAAGTAGAAGCAAATAATAAGTGTATGTGACCACAACGGTCGTTACAAGTCATAGTTCAAAGGTACGAATGTTTGAATGCAAAATAAAGTAGTTCATGCGACGACAACTCTAAGCAGCGGGTGTCTAAAGCACGACTAGTACACGGCAGAAGCTAACCTCAAGCACCTGAGAAAAACATGCTTTAAAATGTCAACACAAAGGTTGGTGAGCTATAGTTTAAGTATAACAGTAATGTAAGTAGGCCACGAGATTTCAGTGCTACAACGAGCGTTTTGAAAGTATGTAAAAGTATATGCTAACCGTGGGCACTTGGTAACTAACTTAACATTTATACCCCCTGAAAGTACACTTGGCAAGTGCGTATGTCTATGAAGTATTAAACACTCGTTAAATGCTAGCGCTACTAGCCCGAGTGGGGATGTCAAACCCTATGGATCCATATCTAAGATTCGCGTTCACGGTTCAAAAACCAATGATTAAACGTTACCGAGCTAAAGGGAATGTTTATGCCATTGTATAACCCACACATATATAAGTTTAAGTACTCGTGCCTAGTATGTAAAACATAAAATCCGCATGCATTCTCAGTTCCCAAAATAAGTTAAAGTAAAAAGGGAATGCTATAACTCACAATGATATGTAGCGGTAAAGTAGTAGTCGGGAAAGGTGTGCAAGTAACCGGTCCGAAGTCCTCAAACTAAGTCAAATAGTACTAAGTTAGTAAATCGTCTTAATAGGTTTAAAAGTATGTAATTAAGGTCTTAAGGGTCATCATCATTCATCATTAAACAAAAGGCGTAAAGTAGGTTTCTTTTATGAAAGTAGTTTAAAACAAAGTCTGACTTCAGTCAGTCACCACGGCCTCTACCCTTACTGAATTAAGGTGAGACCAGTGGCCATGGCTCCGTCTATGAGTCCCTTAAGTGTGGTAAAAATTCCAGAAGCAAACTCGTCTTCGTTTGACCGTGGCGACGGTCTAAGTGCGAGTAGGTCAGAAATTTCTGCACAACGTTAAAGGACATAGTGACAATCGGAGGGCCATAAATCCTAAACCGTAACTCGGATTAAGACGAGTCCTACATGAAAAGTTTTCTACTCGAAAAGTTCTATCTAAAAATCAAGGTTAGAACAGCCCAGGTCTACTGGTCTGTTACAGAAACATCAGATCAGTAGCTTTTGGACAAAAACAGTAAGTTTAAAAGGGTTCCGGTGGTCTTGGTGCTTGATGTTCATCATGGTTCTCATCCTTGATGCATATAGCTTCAAGTGTACAACTCATTGATGTATCTACATCATCTTAACCAAGTCTTGACCATCATAACCCTAGTGCAAGTCTAAGACATGAAGCACAACTCACTTAAGAGTTGCATGTAGTTTGATGAACCAAAGTTACATCAAAGTCTTAGGTTTGACACTTACATAAACTATAAGACTAATAATAAGTTACAAACTTGAAAATGAACTTATGAAATCAAGATCTTAAAATGTAGAACATAGTTCTTAGTTATATCTTGAAGATCCAAGACTCAAAAGTCTAGATCAAGCATATGTATACAAAGTTATAATTAAAAAGTTTCCTTTATATGTTTTTGAACTTTAAAGTTAACCTTAAGTTCAAGATTAATGAGATCAAAGTTAACTTGTAACATTTGACCAACAAGAACATAAATCATGAAATTAAAGTGCAAGAATGAAGTAGTAAACTAAGTAAACAAGTAATTTGTTCATGGTTGTTCATACTTTAAAGATTCAAACCAAAGTTTGATCTTTAGAAAGTAAACTTTAAAATTTACTTCATGAACTTCAAGTATGTCTTTCAACCATGAACTTTATAATCTTTTGAAACAAGTAAGGTAGAACATAACTAGATAGATTATGTTCTTGTTGTTCTTGTTATAACAAGATAAAAATGAAGAATCAAACTAGTGAGTTAGATTCTTGAAAGCTAGTAAGTAAATAACAAACAACAAAGTAAGTAAGTAATAATAACAAACAAGTATTCAAGTAACAAAAGATGATGATGATTAATGGGATGTTTGAAATCGGTTTTCAAGTGAAGAAAAGAAGAACAAGTTGTTCAAAACACTTACAAGATAGAGAAAAAAATGAGAGAGAAAAGAGAGAAAAATGTATGCAAGTAAGTGTGTGTAGTGAATGAGAGAATGTGAGTGAAGTAGTAAGTAAAAAAAAAAAGATTTGAATCCCCTTTACTCTCATCAAAGATCACGGCTGCAGCAGCCCATCAAGGGGAAGGAAAGAGTTTGTTGGTTATTAACATGAAAAGCTTACAAAAGGTGGTTAATGCATGGGGTTTCATGGGGATCAATGCATAACTAGATTCCAATCCTTACAACTAACTAGTTACCATTTAATTGATATTTACACTTTGAAAGAGTGGGCTAACTAAGCCCACTTAAAGGTACGGTGGGCTTACAAGTCTTAATTCATGAGTCCATTAACTAATCAAAGCCCAAGTTCAATTAATTAACAATTAAACCCAATTAAAGCCCAAGTAACTAACTAATAGCCTTAGTTAATTAAAATGATTAATAAAATTAATCATGAATGTAAATAATATCTAGAAATATTATTCGTGAAGTTTCGTGTGTCACAAAGACATTTCGGGCACTTAAAAGTCAAGTACGGGCAATCATGGCAACATGTAAATGTAATCACATACATTCGTTTAATCACACGTATTAATAATAATTATTAATAAATAAAAGTTGGAAATTCCAGGGTCGTTACACCTAGTGTTTATCATCTCTATTGCGTCTACGTACTTTCCTGCAATATTGAATCACAATATTGATACGTAAGCATTCATATCTTATCTTTTATATATTAATTGTGTATCCATGTCTAGTGCTCGAGTATATATATTTATGCATGCTTGTATGCTAAATTCATCGTTAAACAGTTTATGATGAATCACGAATTAAATACATATATTACTGATAAAAGGTATATGATATGCATGTTTTTGGAAAGCTGACAAAAATCAATAACTTTTCATTTAGAAATCGCGTAATTTCGGTGAACGAATTAAAAGATATAATCAACTGAATTATGATTGACATTAATTAAAATTGCTTTTGAATCTGCAATTGATATTTAAACAACTTGTATGTAAGATTGATAAATTGGATTTTTGAATATTACCAGCCGAGTAAATGAATCCTTATATAAGGCACCGTCTTGTTTTGTTGAACAATTGTCAAAATTTATTATTTATCATATTTTAAAGCCTTATAGAAACTATAGTCTAATTTTATAAGAATTGGGAAACTATGTGAAATATTAAAATGTTTCGATTATCATAATCATTCAACTATAGTATTGAATCAGATTGACTTTTTGAAATGACTTTTGATAACTTTTGTATGTCAATCTCGAGCATTAGGATTATGATACACTATGACCTGACCTAGCTTGATAGACATTTATTGACCAACATATGTTCTCTAGGTTGAGATCTACGGTTATTTGTTAATTCGAGTTTCAGTCACATTTTGGTGAACGACTTTATATGCTGCTAAGGTGAGTTTCATTTGCTCCCTTTTTAATTACTTTTGCAATCTATATTTTTGGGCTGAGAATACATGCACTTTATTTTAAACGCAATGGATACAAGTACATACTAAATTCTACACCGAGTTTGAACCGAAAATCCCTTAGCTTTGGTAACTAGTAATTGCCAGTTATAAGAAATGGTGGGCGTGAATAGTTGTATATAGATCCATAGGGCTTGACATCCCCGTCTGTTCCAGGTATAGAAACCCTAGCCTGAACCATAAAACAGACGTATGCTATTTGAGATTAGTACACGTTGGTTTACGTGTATTGTACATGTTAGTTGCATGTATGTTAAAACAGGGGTACTTATTATAACGTTAAAGCTTAGTTACCAGGGTGCTCAATCTAGTAGAATATTTTGATAAACGTTTCTAGATGAAACAACTGAAATCTTGTGATCCACCTTTATGTACAGATTATGAAAAACATTAAAACTATGAACTCACCAACCTTTGTGTTGACACTTGTTAGCATGTTTATTCTCAAGTTCCCTAGAAGTCTTCCGTTGTTTGCTTATATGTTAGACAAGCTATGTGCATGGAGTCTTACATGGCATATTTTTCAAGGAAACGTTGCATTCACCAAATCATCACCATGTATCTTATTTTGACTGCATTGTCAATGGAAGTACTATTGTAAACTATTATTTACGGTGATTGTCTATATGTAGAAATCATCATATGTCGAAAACCTTTGATTTAAATATTCATTTATGGTGTGCCTTTTCAAAAGAATGCAATGTTTACAAAAGGTATCATATAGAGGTCAAATACCTCGCAATGAAATCGATGAATGACGTGTTCGTCCATATGGATTTGGAGCGATCGTCACAAAAAGCCAACTCTGGAAGAAATGATGGCAAAGCTAATGGAATCTCAAACACAATTTATTACATCTCAAACCCAAACAAATGAGAGGTTTGATCAGTCATTAAGAACTCAACAAGCTTCCATTTTGATCCTAGAAAAACACGTAGGTACTCTTGCTAGCATGATGAGTGAGAGGGAACAAGGAAAGCTACCGAGTAATACTGAAGTAAATCCTCGGAATGAGAATGTTAATATGGTGTCAACGAATTCTGAAAAACCAACACCAGAAGATGGGAAGGTTTTAGATGTGAGTAACAATGAAGAAGTTACAACACCAACACCACCCGAGTATGTAAAGCCAGCGGTGGCACCATACAAACCACCCATCCCGTTTCCAAGAAAAGGAGTTGAGTATGAGCAAGTGATAGGTAATAAAGTTTGTGATACCTCTGGAAAGAAGAAGAAGAATAAGAAAGTGCAAGAAACAAAAACCGTAAAGATAAACCCGGTGAAGACAGTTCCACCAAAACCTCCACCCAGGTTAGGTGATCCGGGTGAATTTATTATTCCTTGTCTACTTAGTGATTGTGTCATGTATGATGCACTAGCAGATTTAGGTGCAAGTGTGAGTGTTATGCCTCTTTCATTATATAAGAGATTAGGAGTAGGTGAGTTAAGTCCAACAGAGATGAGTGTTTGACTCTTTGATCAAACCATTAGGCACCCAGTTGGAATTGCTGACGACCTACCCGTTCAAGCGGGTAATTTAACCTTTTTAGTCGAATTTATTATCATTGACATAGAAGAGGACTCAAACATTCCTCTAATTTTAGGTTGACCATTCTTAGCATCCACCAGGGCGTTATTTGATGTAAGAGAGGGTAGAATGACACTTATTGATGGTGAAAAATCGATCACCTTTGTGAGTCGAAAGTCTAAATCTCCATCAACCAAAACCGTTGAACCAACAAAAATGATTGGTAAGAACCATGTTGTTTTACCAACTCCAACGATAGTGCTTAAAAATAATAAAACGCCTAAGTGTGGGGAAGATGAAGTAAAACCTAATGATGACTTGATAACAAAGAACCCCGTTGTTGATACGAAATTAAATGACTCCATTATTAATAGTTCAATGAAGAAACTTATTAAATGGATTCACGATGCTAGAATAAAGGGGAACTTTAAGTTATGTAATCGGTTAGTATCCAATCTTTCGCCTAAAGAAAAGGCGAAACTAGTTGAATTTGTGGATATTACACAAGAATCCGACCAATGGCTTAAAGAAAAAGTCACAGATATGCAAGTTGATTATGGTCCAAAAGAAATTGACAATGAAGTTAATCACAATTTCGACACCACAGCTACCTAAGTGTGGGAAGATTCAAATGTTCTAAAATAAAAATGCTGTCTAGAGTTAGTTGTTCTGTTCTCGTGTAGTTCCGAGAATGGAATCCGATTGGTCTTTTCCACTAGCAGACACTAAAGAACTAGTTTTCTCCCCCCTTCTGAATTTTTTGTTTTGTAGGTTTTGTATGAAATTAATATGCATTTTTAAATTTATGTTTTGTGTGATTTTAAAAACAAAGTTTACTTTATTTCATTAAGTTTAAAAAATGATTTCTAAAATTCATCGTAAGTTAAAGACTAGATCATAGAATCGAAATTGCTTTACCCGAGGGCGGGGCGAAAAATTTTGTTATCATTATTTTTAATATTATTGATCTAAAGTATACCAAAAAAATTAAAAAATCTAAAAATATTTGCTTTTAAAACAATCGCTTTAACGACAAATTTTAAATTTAGTCGAGGGACGGACTAGGTAAACAAACCAAAACTATCTAAAGTAAAAGGAAACAAAATTTTAAAAAAATTATTCATTTAAATTATTTTAATAAATAAAGATTTTATAAAAATAATAATAATAATAATATTATGTATGTTTGTAGCTTATCTTATGTACAAAACAGGGTAAAACATCACACTTTCAAAGACTGACATTAAGTTCAGCAAAATCTACTAATTTTAACGACAAGACGTAAAATATCAAATGTGATATAAAACAATATGTTTGCAAACTCGGTATTTTTAATCACTTTTCTACATTAATCACCTTCATAAATTTATAATTATAGTCTAATTTCATGCAAATGAGGGCATTGCATGATCTCAAGTGTAGGGAAGAGTTATAAATTCTCTCGGGTTTACACTTAGTTTAATTGCCAAATTTTGTGAAAATTTGAAAAAATTTCAACTAAATGAATTCAAAATCATGTTTATACATATTTATGAACGATAAAACTAGGTGTTAATGCCGAAATTATTGTTACCTCTGAGAGAACATAAATGGAAAAACAACCCAAAACGTTTGAATTCATTTAAAATGGAATAGAAGAGAATAAAAAGGCAAAGAAAAAAATAAATAAAAGCTAAGTGTGGGAAGAATTTACCAAGTTATTTAAAACACATATCACATATGTTTGTATAAGATTATTGCAGGTACTTTTGCTTTGGACTAAACTAATCAGTTTTACCCGATTTACTGTAATATATTTGAAAGAAAGATGGATCTACACGATGAATCAATTCCATCATTAAAAGGAATTAAGTCTTCCGAAAAAGACACGCGCTTCTTGATTTAGGTCAAGAAGTTGTCGTCCAGACCAGCTGTAGGTTGACGAAAAATATAGAAAAGTCATTTCTAAAATCAGCAGGAAATCCACGGACCTCGGCATCAAACAGGGTCGCCAAGTGGTCAGACTTATCCTAACCATGAGAGGATATGTCTCGTAAAATGGGGAGGGCGCCGTGCAAATTAGCTTGATAAGACTAATGAATCAGACCCCTAGAAAGAATAATCTCCTTAAAAGATTAAAAATCAGCTTTTAAGCCTGATATTACTCAATCCTTGAGATTGACCTTAAAGATTGAGAATTACAAACTCATGGAATTCGATGATATCTAAACTCGAGCTTGAACGAGAAAATATTTTGATCAAATTAAAACCGATTTGTTTTCTGAAAACCCATTTTCAATGCGTTCATTACCATTGAACGTAAAATCCTACTAATTCACCGGAATTCATTAGGTCACCTGAACCAAATCAGGTGTCAACAATAAGAACGGTGGTTGCATAGCATGGTCGAAGACAGGACCTTGTTCCAGACCGAAAAACTATAGGGTGATCTTTACTATTGCTCCTACAAAGGATAGTAATTGCATCCGACACGATATAGACCATAATCAAAAGCATGTCACGGGACATTGCCTTAACAGTTGCTTGTTCAACACTTTCTTTTACAACCGGACGGTAGTTTACCGAAAGGTAATATACGGAGCAAGTAAACTAGACGTGTTGTTTTCCCAATACAAGGTTAGCAAGTGGGTGACACAAAATCATAAGTTTTGAGCTAAAATTTTCAAATCTGAAACCCACAAAACCCACAAAAATAATTTGCAAACACCGGTGAAGGGTTATTCCGGAAAACTTGTCTAGGGTAAAAGCTAGAATGAATTTTCAAAGATCAAATATTTTCATAAAGATCCCATTTTCTTAAAGGATCTAAATTTTTAATAGTCTTGTGGGACTGTAAACCACATTGTTACTATCATTGTTTATACCGCCGTATCAAAATCACTGGTGTATAAAGTGTGAGAATAAAAAAAGTGATTCGAGTGAAGTGTGATTTAATTTCAAGTTCTGTATTGCTTGAGGACAAGCAACACTCAAGTGTGGGGATATTTGATAGTGCTCCAAATGAACATATATTTAGGCACAATATCCTTCCAATATGTAAAGCTTTTAGTTGTAATTGTTCAATTTTTATGTAATATTCGTTTAAATAAATAAGTGCGAATACAAAAGAAGAAAATGACGATTTGAAGATGCAAATGACCAAAAAGCTCAAATGTACAAGATATAATTCAAGTGGTTCCATTTATTGATAAGAAACGTCTAAAAATGACAAGAGTACGAGCCGCAAAACGCAAAGTACAAGATATTAAATAGTACGCAAGGACGTTCGAAAATCCGGAACCGGGACATGAACCAACTATCATATGCACATAAATATAATATAATATATAAATAATTCTTAAAATCATATATATATTATATTATATATTAATAAAACGTCGGCAAAACTAGAAAACAAAGTGATTGGGCTGGATCCAGCTAGCTATGCGATCGCATGGCCTGGCTGCCTTATTCCCATACGATCGCATGGTAGGGAATTGGTGGCCAGGTCCTATAAATTCGCCAGTTTTCTGCGAGTTTTGACACATCTTTTTCTCTTCCTTTCTCTGTAAGAAATATATATGTATATATATATATATATATATATATATATATATATATATATATATATATATATATATAATTTAAAGTTTAATT
Source organism: Rutidosis leptorrhynchoides (assembly GCF_046630445.1). Classification (NCBI taxonomy): domain Eukaryota; kingdom Viridiplantae; phylum Streptophyta; class Magnoliopsida; order Asterales; family Asteraceae; genus Rutidosis; species Rutidosis leptorrhynchoides. The sequence goes on along the minus strand of NC_092335.1, from coordinate 147,268,182 downwards.
TAAGTTTAATAATAATTGGGTTATTGTAAGAAATGTTTTAAGGTTTTGTAAGTCTGAACTCTGTCCGTGTAACGCTACGCGATTAATCACCACTGTAAGCTATGTTCTTCCTTTTTAAAATAATGTCTTGTAACTAAGTTATTATTATGCTTATTTGAGCCAAAGTAATCGTGATGTTAGACTAAATATTAAGACGGGGTTATTAGATTTTGTACCATAATTAAGGTTTGGATAAAAGACCGACACTTGTGGATATTGGACTATTGACTATTAATAGATAGGGGGTATTGTCTAATCGAATAACAACTCATTAGAATCTGTCGAACATATCTTCAAATTAGTTAATCTAATAATTATTAAAATGATTATGTATGTTCTATTTAGTGACGTTTATACGACATCTTTTACGATCATTTAATTAATTATTCGGGTTGGGTAATTGATTATTCATTCTGATCAAGTGGGTAAATTAATATTCATATCTCATTAAAACAGGGGTGGATTACATACAAGGATAATTGGTGTAATTGTTAACAAAGTATTAAAACCTTGGATTACACGCAGTCGATAACCCGGTGTAATTATTAACAAAGTATTAAAACCTTGTTACAGTTCGAATCCCTAATTAGTTGGAATATTTGACTTCGGGAATAAGGTTAATTTGACGAGCATTTTATAATTATGACCGATGGACTATTATGGACAAAAACCAGATAGGTATCAAATAAACCAGGACAAAGGACAATTAACCCAGACAATTAATTAAAATCAAAACGTCAAATATCATGATTACGGAAGTTTAAATAAGCATAATACTAATATATATATATATATATATATATATATATATATATATATATATATATATATATATATATATATATATATATATATATATATATATATATATATATATATATATATATATATATATATATATATTTTATTTCATATTTCATCGTACCTTTATTTACTGTCATTTTAATTGCTGTAATTTACTTTCTCTCAATTTAAATTATGTCATTTATATTATCGTCATTTATCTTTACGCTTAAAATATAAAATCGACAAACCGGTCATTAAACGGTAAACCCCCTTTTTATAATAATATTACTACTTATATATATATATATATATATATATATATATATATATATATATATATATATATATATATATATATATATATATATATATACAAATATAGTTTTAAAAAATATAGCGTTAAACTTGGCTAGTTCCCTGTGGACGAACCGGACTTACTAAAAACTACACTACTTTACGATTAGGTACACTGCCTATAATGTTGTAGCAAGGTTTAGTTATATCAACTCTATAAATAAATAAATAACTTGTGTAAATTTGTATCGTATTTAATAGTATTTCGCAATAAAAATATAACTATTTCGTACACACCTCGCAACACATCAATAAACAAAAAAATTGTGTTCATGGCTTACATCAAACACTTTGAACGCTCAAGGCAATCCGAAAATTTACCCCACATTTGATATCGTATGAGAATCAAACACAACCTGTAAACAAAGAAAGCAAAAAACATCACAACAATACACACCAAACAGGTACACGCAAATGTATACTGGAAAAAAAGAACCAATTTTGTAATGACCAAAATCAATCTGAAAAAAAAAAAACGATGTCGAGTAGCATAAAAAATGACGCAGCAAAAAATACCGAAAAAGAGGAATGAACGTTCACATGAATTTAATAAGAAAAAAAAAACCTAATTGCTTACCAATTACGGAGACGCCATAGACGATCAAACACTTTGAAGATAAGGTTACGCCCAATTTGCCAATCGCTTCCATTCCAAAAATCAACAAACCCTAAAAAGAAGCAATTGAAGTTATCAAAGAACCCATTAAATTTGTTGATGAAGATGAGGATCCCGTATGATGGTGATGATGACGGATCTGCGTGAAGCGGAGCTGCGATGTTGATGAGGATGGGGAAGATGGTGTTGACGATGATGATAGCGGATGGTGGTTAGGATGGTAAAAAAACTGGTAGAGGTGGTAGTTGATGGGTTTGAGAGAATTGTGTAGATAGATGGAGAAGGATCTGGAGGAAGAGGTTTGGAAACCAACAAAAAAAAAAGTAACTGATACAGTGAAAGGGTTTTAAGGAAGATGGGTCGGGTCAGAATTGAATTTGGTTACTTACGCAAGTTACTGTTAACGCAAGGTATGGGCCAATCAAATCTTGACACCATTTACAACAATTTATATGTATATATATAAATTATATTTTTCTCTCTCATGCTTTTCTTTCATCACATGATTGGTCCAAGTCACTATGTGAATTATTTTGTGTAAAAATTGAGCGGATGGAATGTAGTATTTTTCATGAGAAAAACGTGCAACGTGGAAGAAAGCAGAAGCTTCAGGCACATCAACATTAAATTCTGGGCTTTTATTTTCCATCTTAATTTTGGGCTCGTTTGTTATGGAGAGACAATTCGTAACCTGTGCATAGAAGCTAAAATCGAAAATAATAATTTAATTATTCTTTACGTAATTGTAAAGAAAAAACTTGCTCCCTACATTTTCATTAAACCCCTTTTTCCTTTTATTTTATATACCCTTCCGTTCCCTTTTTTAGGGTTTTGTATTTCAATCCGCTTCAATAGTCGGCGACCAGTTCAAATCAACTCGATTCTCAGACATCAATGGATTCCGGCAACTCTCAACGCCGTAATGCGCGGTCTTCAAGTGGAAGGACCAGGTTACCCGGTATGTTTATCAAATCAAAATATGATGTTAAAACATCCATTCTTTCTTTTAACAATTTATTTATTATTAGAGTATTAATTAAATCATGAAAATAAAATAATTAAACTTTTGACGACCACTTGTTAAATTATTATTATTTCTTGTTGTCGGGTGAACCCAAAAAATCAGTGAGTAACCGAAACCCTAGGCTAGGTAGTTAGAGATTGGTGGGTTTCGGGTTGACAGATTTGCAGATGAAAAATTAAACCCTAGCTGATCCAAACTTTATTATTTTGAGTCGTCGGTTTGTTGTGGTGTTTGAAATTGACTGCCCTGTTTAAGTTATTATAGCTGCATGAATGAATGTGATTATTAAAATATTACTCCGGTATTGTTTTGAATATCTAGTTTTGTTATTCCATATGTATGTATATATTGGTTGGTGTTTGCTGAAAAAAAAAATCAAGTATTACACAAGTATTTTTATTTGTGTACAGTAGGCTTGGAGGCAGACCAAGAGTTGACTAGTGATGATCGTGAGAGGTTGCGAGAAACGATGTTCCTTTTTCAAAACCCAGAGATTTTGCGCGCAGGGGTGCGTAACGACCCTCGATTGCGTGAAATCGTTGATCAGAATCCACAAATCCTTGAGAACCTCAACAATCCCGCCATCCTCAGACAAGAAATCGATAATATCCAGCAGAAACTCAACGGGACTCCAAGCACCAGGTTACCCGGTATGTATATATGTTCTTGATAAAAATCATTCAAATTCAAATTCAAAATCTAATTAATAGTGTAATATTAAAACATCTATCTATCTATTTATAAACAATTTTTTTTATTAGATTAGAGTATTAATTAATTAAATCGTGAAAATAAAATATTTATTAAACTGTTGTTGACTGCAGGTAACTTGACAGAAGCAGCGATTTATGTGATGAACAACCCAGACGTTGCGCATGAGATTGTGAGGAACAACCCTGGTATGCGTGAAGAAATGGTCAATGGTGGTCCAGAATTCTTTCGCAAGCTCCTCAACGATCTCGACCCCCAAACAAGGGAGACTTTAACAAACCCCCAACTCTACAATGAAATGATGAGTAACTTGCGTGCTGCCGCCCCTCAAAACCAGCTCACTAAACCTAAACCTCCTGCTGCTGCAACCACTACCACTGGTGGTAAGAATCCATCCATTATTGATATTATTATGCTCTGTATATTTTATATATTAATGATATTAAATAATAATAATAATAATAATAATTAATAAATGTAATGTGAGTTTGTAGGTACAGCAGCAGCTACTATTGCATTGAAGCCAACAGTGACATTGAATGTACGGGTTTTAAATGGGCCCACTTTTTCTGTTAAGGCGAGTCTGGAGGCGACTGTGGATTTGTTCAAGTTTGTTCTTCAAAAGACTTGTCAAGTGCCAGCTCGAGAGCAGCGGCTTGTTTTTAATGGGCGGATTTTCTACAAAGACGAAAATACCTTAAAGAGCTATGGTAAACCTGTTGTTAACCCTCCAGATAACCTCTTTATTATTTAATTATTATTATGCCAACAGGTCAATTTCGATTATAGCATATGTCATTTTTAGAATTTGATGTTTTTTGTGTTGGTTTCGAGTGGGTATATGGCTATTATGGCTTTTTGTGTTGTTTTCTAGTTTTGGGCAGGTTTTACCACTTGTGCTTTGTAGATTAAAAACCTGACCCAATGTCTTTTGTTTTTTCAATCTTATTTGGGTGCAGGCTTTGAAGGCTGATTACACGGTTCACGTGGTTCGTGGCTCTGGTGGTTTAGGTTGGTTTCAACGTACTCCAAGCCAGGTATATGTATTTTTGTTACTAAAGTGTAGTCCCCCCCCCACCCCCCCTCCTCCTCCTCCTCTCTCCTCTCCCCAAATAGTTCATTATAATTAGCATGATTATGTGGACTCACTCGAATGTTGGGTGTTTATTAATTAGGTAATAGGGCGCAGAACACATATAATACAGGCGATGTATGATTCAAACCCGCAATTTAGAGAGATGATTGAAAATCCTGACTTCAAGCGTATGTTCCCCGAGAACCTGACCATTGAGGTAAATCATCCTGCCTGATTTATTTCACCTCCTCCTCCTCTTACTCTAATATTCAAACTTTTACCTTAACCGATTATTATTTTAAATTTATTTTTTTCTTAATGTAACATGTTTTTTTTATTGCTATTACATTATTACAGCAAATGATGACACAACACGAAACTGTTTTCTCGATGCTCACAAGAGGACCTGGTAATTTGCTTAGAAACATAATAATAATAATTTATCCCTTCCTTCATTATTTATCAAGTATTATTATAATATTATTATATTATATTATTATTATGTTTTATAATTTATTTAAATAATACGGAGTAATAATTAAAGCTGATGATGTTGTGTGGTTTAAAATGAATAATAACAGTGTCACCAGAGGAGAAGTATGCAACACAAATTGCACAAGTTAAGGAAATGGGTTTTATGAATGCTCGTGATAACCTTGATGCACTAACAGCTCATGGTGGTAATGTTTATGCTGCCGTTGAGTTGTTGGAAATTCTTTCTAAATATCATTAATTAATTAGGCGTCTTTGTTGTTGTTATTAATTGGCGACTGTTGTGAAATCCATCTTGGTTTGAGTTTATGAACTTGATGTTACTATTTGTTGAATGTTGGAATTTTCAAGGCCTCGAGCCAGTAACTAACTTTTTATGCAAATTTGGCATGTGAGATGTTGCACTAGAATATATGTTGGAAGATTCGTGAGTCAAGCATACATCATTTATAATGTTTGCAAGTTAATAAAACGTTACTTACTACTATATAAGAAAGGAAAACAACAAAATTACCATTCACCGCCGACAAATCTATACTGTTCAAAATTTGCTATTCTGTAACCTACTGGATAGGAAAGATTAGTAATGTTACTCTTGTTATCGATGACCTAGTAAATCAGAAATACAATAGTTTGCCACGAAATCAATCAATTCGAAGACATTAAACAGTAAGATGTATGTAATTTAACATTTGTTTTAATTTATGATGGAATGATTTATAACCTACAAATCTACAATCGGCCACAAAGTTCATTAAGACCATTCGTAATGGTGACCGGTGTCACTTTTGGTGTCACTTGTCTTTTTGCACTTTTTTGCTGACTAGGACATGTTACTTTTCTGAGTGGAGTAGTGGTGGTGTTACTTTTAGTGGAATGTTGATGTCGGGTGAACCCAAAAAATCAGTGAGTAAACGAAACCCTAGGTAGCTAGAGATTGGTGGGTTTCGGGTTGACAGATTTGCAGATGAAAAATTAAACCCTAGCTGATCCAAACTTTATTATTTTGAGTCGTCGGTTTGTTTTGGTGTTTGAAATTGACGGCCCTGTTTATGTTATTATAGCTTAGCTGCATGAATGAATGTGATTATTAAAATATTACTCCGGTATTGTTTTGAATATCTTGTTTTATTAATCCATAATATGTATGTATATATTGGTTGGTGTTTGCTGAAAATAAAAAAATTAAGTATTACACAAGTATTTTTATTTGTGTACAGTAGGCTTGGAGGCAGACCAAGAGTTGACTACTGATGATCGTGAGAGGTTGCGAGAAACGATGTTCCTTTTTCAAAACCCAGAGATTTTGCGCGCAGGGGTGCGTAACGACCCTCGATTGCGTGAAATCGTTGATCAGAATCCACAAATCCTTGAGAACCTCAACAATCCCGCCATCCTCAGACAAGAAATCGATAATATCCAGCAGAAACTCAACGGGACTCCAAGCACCAGGTTACCCGGTATGTATATATGTTCTTGATAAAAATCATTCAAATTCAAATTCAAAATCTAATTAATAGTGTAATAGTAAAACATCTATCTATCTATTTATAAACAATTTTTTTTATTAGATTAGAGTATTAATTAATTAAATCGTGAAAATAAAATATTTATTAAACTGTTGTTGACTGCAGGTAACTTGACAGAAGCAGCGATTTATGTGATGAACAACCCAGACGTTGCGCATGAGATTGTGAGGAACAACCCTGGTATGCGTGAAGAAATGGTGAATGGTGGTCCGGAATTCTTTCGCAAGCTCCTCAACGATCTCGACCCCCAAACAAGGGAGACTTTAACAAACCCCCAACTCTACAATGAAATGATGAGTAACTTGCGTGCCGCCGCCCCTCAAAACCAGCTCACTAAACCTAAACCTCCTCCTGCTGCAACCACTACCACTGGTGGTAAGCATCCATCCATTATTGATATTATTATGCTCTGTATATTTTATTATATTAATGATATTAAATAATAATAATAATAATTAATAAATGTAAAAATGTGAGTTTGTAGGTACAGCAGCAGCTACTATTGCATCGAAGCCAACAGTGACATTGAATGTACGGGTTTTAAATGGGCCGACTTTTTCTGTTAAGGCGAGTCTGGAGGCGACTGTGGATTTGTTCAAGTTTGTTCTTCAAAAGACTTGTCAAGTGCCAGCTGGAGAGCAGCGGCTTGTTTTTAATGGGCGGATTTTCTACGAAGATGAAAATACCATAAAGAGCTATGGTAAACCTGTTGTTTGTTAACCCTGATTCAAACCCCAGATAACCTCTTTATTATTTAATTATTAATAATGCCAACAGGTTTTTTAGGTCAATTTTGATTATAGCATATGTCATTTTTAGAATTTGATGTTTTTTCTCTTGGTTTCGAGTCGGTATTGGCTTTTTGTGTTGTTTTCTAGTTTTGGGCAGGTTTTACCACTTGTGCTTTGTATGTAGATTGAAAACCTGACCCAATGTCTTTTTTTTTTTTTATCTTATTTCGGTGCAGGCTTGAAGGCTGACGACACGGTTCACGTGGTTCGTGGCTCAGGTGGTTTAGGTTGGTTTCAACGTACTCCAAGCCCGGTATAATATGTATTTTTGTTACTAAAGTGTAGTTTGATTTTTTTCCCCCCATAATAGTTCATTATAATTATCATGATGATGATGATGATGATGATGATGTGGACTCACTCGAATATTGGGTGTTTATTAATTAGGTAATAGGGCGCAGATCACATATAATACAGGCGATGTATGATTCAAACCCGCAATTTGGAGAGATGATTGAAAATCCTGACTTCAAGCGTATGTTCCCCGAGAACCTGACCATTGAGGTAAATCATCATCCTGATTAATTTCACCACCTCCTCCTCTTACTCTAATATTCAAACTTTTACCTTAAGCGATTATTATTTTAATTTTTTTTCCTTGATGTAACATGTTTTTTTTATTGCTATTACATTATTACAGCAAATGATGACACAACACGAAACTGTTTTCTCGATGCTCACAAGAGAACCTGGGAATTTGCTTAGGAACATAATAATAATAATTTATAATAATTTATCCCTTCCTTTATTATTTATCAAGTATTATTATCATATTATTATTATAATATTATTATATATTATTATTATTATTTATGTTTTATAATTTAACTAATAATATTTAAAGCTGATGATGTTGTGTGTTTAAAATGAATAATAATAACAGTGCCACCACCAGAGGAGAAGTATGCAACACAAATTGCACAAGTTAAGGAAATGGGTTTTATGGATGCTCGTGATAACCTTGATGCACTAACAGCTCATGGTGGTAATGTTTATGCTGCCGTTGAGTTGTTGGAAATTCTTTCTAATTATCATTATTTAATTAGGCGTCTTTCTTTGTTGTTATTAATTGGCGACTGTTGTGAAATCATCATCTTGGTTAGAGGAGTTTATGAACTTGTTGATGTTAGTATTTGAATGTTGGAATTTTCAAGGCCTCGAGAGCCAGTAACCAACTTACTTTTTATGCAACTTTGGCATGTGATGAGATGTTGCACTAGAATATATGTTGGAAGATTCGTGAGTCAAGCATACATCATTTATAATGTTTGCAAGTTAGTAAAATGTACTTACTATATAAGAAAGGAAAACAACAAAATTACGCCCAACAAATCTATACTGTTCAAAATTTGCTATTCTGTAACCTACTGGATAGGAAAGATCAGTAATGTTACTCTTGTTATCGATGACCTAGTAAATCAGAAATACAATAGTTTGCCACGAAATCAATCAATCCGAAGACATTAGACATTAGACAGTAAGATATATGTATGTAATTTAACATTTGTTATTAATTAATTTATGATGGAATGATTTATAACCTACAAATCTACAATCGGCCACAAAGTTCGTTAATTAATGAACATTTTTTTTTTTTTTTTTTTTTTTTTTGGGAAAAGCAATTATTATTGAAATCACCAAAGGGCCCAAAAAGGCATACAAGAAACTAAGAGCAGCCTGCAAGTAGCAGGCCGATACATTACAACAAGCCAAATAAATAGTTCATCAGCAAATTAAAACCCCTTACAAAGTTACACCTGCATACTACACTCCTAAGTACACCCAGCTCATTCAGATGCCTTTAAACAACCTTGGATTTTTCTTCCACTCTTCCATTGTAATCGCCCATTTCCTCTGTGGATTTGTAATCCAAAGATGAGAAAGCATTTTTATAGAGACCGTAATGTCTTCTTTTAGAATGGCAATGCGCCTATCCGCTGAGTTATGAACCACTTCAGTACGCCACTTCTAAATCGACCATAATAACACGTACATAGTCGCGAGACATGTTGCATTTAAAAGCCCCGTTCCAGTTTGAAAATTTGCTTCACTTACTGCGATTATTAAAACCCCACCAATTGCTAAAACATCTCCACAATGGAGTCATAAAACTGCAATATGTGAAAAGATGATCACAATCTTCAACAGCTATTTGACAAAAAGGACACGCATCAGTGAGCACGTTTACACCTCTATCAACAAGGTTTGAACGAGTCGGTAACCGCTAAGCGATAGCCTCCAAATAAAAATGTTAACTTTTTTGGGAGACATGAGAAGCATTTGAAATTACTAACAGGAGGGGCTTTCCCGTGTAAATTACAATCACTAACTTTGAGAGCTCTGATCAAACATATATAAAATGGGCCGGGTTCGGTCTATACTTGTCGATTTTAGCTTCTATGCACTCGAAAAGGTTACGAATTGTCTCCCCAGAACAAATGAGCCCAAAATTAAGACGGTTCTCTAATCAATTGATGTGGTCGAAGAAATCACTCCACTCAAGCAAATCACAAAAGAAAGAGATGTCTGAAAGGTTAAGGTTCACATTGTTCGGAAAAAAACACTTCTACAGCGAGGTTAAGGTTAAAGTTAATGATGTTTATGTTGTTAATACTGATGATAAACCTCTTAAAGTTGTTAACCGTAAGTCTTCAACTATTAAGTAGACAGTCATGATTTGAAATGTTTTTCACAAAGTATCATTCAAAGTTCTATAGTAGACCACTGAATATTATTTTATAATCACAATGGACTACAAGCACTCTCACATTAAAATTTTGTCAAATCTTTCAGAAAATATAATTAAAATAAATAAATGTAGGAACTATAAATACACCTAGAGTTTGTAGCTAACTGGTAGTTGGTAATCGGAGCTAGAGTTTGTAGATGAAGTTGAAACCTATATTTTAAGCTATAAACTAAAGTTTATTTTTTAAATGGTAATAAGTTCACGTTTAACTCTCGATTTTTACCTATTTATAATCAGTTAATTAACTTCATTAAAGAAAATGGCATTTATATAATACAGGCGATGTATGATTCAAACCCCCAATTTAGAGAGATGATTGAAAATCCTGACTTCAAGCGTATGTTCCCCGAGAACCTGACCATTGAAGTAATTCATCCTCCTGATTTATTTCACCTCCTCCTCTTACTCTAATATTCAAACTTTTACCTTAAGCGATTATTATTTTAATTTTTTTGTTTTCTTAATGTAACATGTTTTTTTGTATTGCTATTACATTATTACAGCAAATGATGACACAACACGAAACTGTTTTCTCGATGCTCACAAGAGGACCTGGTAATTTGCTTAGGAACATAATAATAATAATTTATAATAATTTATCCCTTCCTTTATTATTTATCAAGTATTATTATCATATTATTATTATAATATTATTATATATTATTATTATTATTATTATTATTATTATTATTATTATTATTATTATTTATGTTTTATAATTTAACTAATACTCGTAATATTTAAAGCTGATGATGTTGTGTGTTTAAAATGAATAATAACAGTGCCACCAGAGGAGAAGTACTCAACACAAATTGCACAAGTTAAGGAAATGGGTTTTATGGATGCTCGTGATAACCTTGATGCACTAACAGCTCATGGTGGTAATGTTTATGCTACCGTTGAGTTGTTGGAAATTCTTTCTAAATATCATTAATTAATTAGGCATCTTTGTTGTTGTTATTATTTGGCGACTGTTTTGAAATCACCATCTTGGTTTGAGTTTATGAACTTGATGTTACTATTTGTTGAATGTTGGAATTTTCAAGGCCTCGAGCCAGTAACTAACTTTTTATGCAACTTTGGCATGTGCGATGTTGCACTAGAATATATGTTGGAAGATTCGTGAGTCAAGCATACATCATTTATAATGTTTGCAACTTAGTAGAACGTAACTGTGGGTTTGTTTGAGGTTTTCTAAGCTTAGAGCACTCGGTGTTCGGAGTCCATTGCCGTTGTCCTCTTAAATTGACACCGGGATCGACCGACGGTCGACACCGTGCTGGCGTCGATCTCGCCGTCGGTCGTCAATGTTGAGCCACAGAAGGTAGAAAAACTAGCCGTTGGTCGTTTGATTTTCAAAGATGTAGCCGTTTGCAATAGCTTTTTCTTTTCTTTTTTTATTTCACCCTATATATTCCTTCCTTTCCAAAACATGTGTATCGGCAGTGACATGTTGACATAACCTGTGTTGACTATGTCAACCCATCCAGCCGTATCCCGTATGCCACTGGAGCCTGGTAAAACACCATCACCATTAAACCCCTACAGCATGTCAGGACCCGGAATCGAGTGTGACGATCGCTCCAAATCCATATGGACAAACACGTCATTCATCGATTTCATTGCGAGGTATTTGACCTCTATATGATACGTTTTGTAAACATTGCATTCTTTTGAAAAGGCACACCATAAATGAATATTTAAATCAAAGGTTTTCGACATCTGATGATTTCTACATATAGACAATCACCGTAATATAATAGTTTACAATGATACTTCCGTTGACAATGCAGTCAAAATAAGATACTTGGTGATGATTTGGTGAATGCAACATTTCTTTGAAAAATATGTCATGTAAGACTCCAGGCACATAGCTTGTCTAACATATAAGCAAACAACGGAAGACTTCTAGGAACCTGAGAATAAACATGCTAACAAGTGTCAACACAAAGGTTGGTGAGTTCATAGTTTTAGTGTTTCGCATAATTTGTATATAAAAGTGGATCACAAGATTTCAGTTGTTTCATCCAGAAACGTTTATCAAAATATTCTACAAGATTGAGCACCCTGGTAATTAAGCTTAACGTATATATAATTTGTACCCTTTGTATAATCATCTTAATAATACACGCAAACCAACGTGTACGCTTCTCAAATAGTATACGTCCGTTAAAAGGCTAGTGCTCTAGCTCGGACGGGGATATCAAGCCCTATGGATCCATATACTACTACTCGCGCCCACCAGTTCTTATAACCGGCAGTTACTAGTTACCAAAGTTAAGGGATTTTCGGTTCAAACTCGGTGTAGAATTTAGTATGTACTTGTATCCATTGCGTTTAAAATAAAGTGCATGTATTCTCAGCCCAAAAATATAGATTGCAAAAGCAATTAAAAAGGGAGCAAATGAAACTCACCTTAGCAGCATATAAAGTCGTTCACCAAAATGTGACTGAAACTCGGATTACCAAATAACCGTAGATCTCAACCTAGAGAACATATGTTGATCAATAAATGTCTATCAAGCTAGGTCAGGTCATAGTGTATCATAATCCTAATGCTCGAGATCGACATACAAAAGTTATCCAAAGTCGTTTCAAAAAGTCAATTTTGACAATAGTTCAACAAAACGAGACGTGCCTTATATAAGGATTCATTTACTCGGTTGGTAATATTTAAAAGTTCACTTTATCAGTCTCGTAAACAAGTTGTTTAAATCTTAATTGCAGATTCAAAAGCAATTTCAATTAACGTCAATCATAATTCAGTTGATCATATCTTTTAATCCGTTCATCGAAACTATTCGATATCTAAATGAAAAGTTATTGATTTTTCGCCAGCTTTCCAGCAACATGTATATCATATACCTTTTACCAGTAATATATGTATTTAATTAGTGATTCATTATAAACTGTTTAACGACGAAATTTAGCATACAAGCATATATAAATATATATACTCGAGCACTAGACATGGATACATAATTAATATATAAAAGATAAAATATGAGTGCTTACGTATCAGTATTGAGATTCATAATTGTAGGAAAGTACGTAGACGTAGCGGAGATGATAAACAGTAGGTTTGATTCACAAATATACCCCCGAACATTACCCATAACCTCCTTGGCAATAACCCATAATTTCCTTAGCTCTATCCCGCTTGAAAACCATTTTGAAAGTGACACGCTCATAACCTCGTCGTAGTATTTTATGTATAATACTAATTAATAAGATTAATAATAATAAGATTAATAATAATATTAATCTTAATAATAATAATAATAATAATAATAATAATAATAATAATAATACTAATACTAATAATAATAATAATAATAATAATAATAATAATAAATAAAATAAAATAAATACGGAGTAATATATGATTAGAGAAGTGTGTGAAAACTGAGCAATTTATAGAACCTTTTCTGAAAAAGTACCCCATGCGATCGCATGAGATTTGTGCTTCAAGGCCATGCGATCGCATGGCCCTCTGATCCAGCTCACAAACTTTTAACTTTTTGTTTGTCGACATAATTTTATATAATATATATAATATATTTAATTTATATAATTAATTATATATTATATTAAATTCACATGCATAGTTGACTTGTAATTTTTGTTCCGATAAGTCGTACGTCATTACTCGACTTATGTCCCGGTTCCAGTTTTTCAAATGTCCTTTCGTACGCTGAGAAAACTTGTATTTTACATTTCGTGTCACGTACCTTTGTCAAAATATAGCCTTAAATTATCCCTAAACTATACCACTCAAAGTATATCTTAAACTTTCGAGTATTTTGGTCATTTACTTCTATAAATCATCGTCTCGCTATTTGTTAATATATATATAATAACAATTCGTTTTTATGACCAAGTTAATATTATATTTTATCGTATTGTTAAATATATATTTTCAATATTAATAAACACGTTTTAAAATACATATCGCAAGTTATTCATATATCTAATTCTAACAGTTAATATTCCTTATTATTGTATGTGTCCAAATTACGTTATTTAAACAAACACTTTACCATTTATTCCGAATACCGTTAAGAATGGATGATTTCCCAAATCAACGTGAACCTCACAACAGAGACCCGTAATAATATCATAATCCTTAAGAGACTCATTAAATATCTTTTAATTCAATCATTTGGCATAATCTTTTAATTCCGTAGTTGAATATATATCAATCAGATAATCAAACCAATAAGTTTAATGCACAGTATCATTTACTTAACACTTTGTTACGTTTTCAAGTTATAGTATATGTATCTATTTACATATAATTGTTCGCGAATCATTGAGAACAATCGAAGGGTAATTGAATAATTCAAAATTTTGAGATTCAACTTCATAGACTTTGCTTATCGTGTCGGAAACGTTAAAGATTAAGTTTAAATTTGGTCAGAAATTTCCGGGTCATCACAGTACCTCCCCGTTAAAGAAATTTCGTCCCGAAATTTGAGTGAGGTCGTCATGGCTAACAATAAAAATGTTTTCATGACGAATATGTGTTGATAAATAGAATTTTTTTCACCGTTGAATAATATGGATAAAACAATCCAATTACTCGAAGTGTATGAGAGAAGTTATCGTAATAGAGTGAAATGAAAGAATAGAGATTCGTCTTAACTTTTGACGTAGTTACGATTGATTTCCGGAATTTAAGGAATAAAAAATCTTCATAATCTAAATAAGATTTGATTCTTCGGAATTTGCGAAAATTAGGATTTTCTTTGATTAAATGCGTATCTACCTCGATTGCTATGTCTGATATTTCGCTATAAATTGACCTCTTCCGTTTCATTTATTTTCAACACTCCTATAATCTTCTTTCTTATTTCATACATCCCAATAGATTGTGAAAATGCTTAATCCAGTTCTGATTCTTGATATTTTCCTGGCTATCGTATCCTACATTCTTCTTTTTCATCTGCCACCAGAGGAAGTTATTTTCTTCTACTATTACCTTGGGGTTATAGTGTTTTTCATTCTCCCGTGTCTTTATATTGCTATACGCATTGATATACACGGTTTGTAATTTCGGGGTTGTTATAGGGCTTTATATTTTCCATTATATTTCGGAGCTTCATTCTTTCGTTTTCTCTTCCCGACTTTAAGTCAAGCGAATAATGGTCCAGAATTCGTAGGTATGGATTTCGGAATGAACATAGTTAATGTTCTAAGAAAGAAATTGAAATGACACGATCTTGATTTGTCAAATTACCAGAATATCCGGAAAAGACCGAATCATCAAGAAATATATTTTCTTGATATATTTAGAGATTATATAGAATGAAAGAGTTATGTAACATAGTTTATGATGAGGGTGTGATCTGTGAACCTTTGTCACGTTCCATTTAGAAACTCAACATGACTTACTGTAATATAATCACGTTGATCAAGTGTCATTATATTATACTAACTCATGATTCAATTTCTAACATTACTTCAAAACATTTATATTTTAAACTTGAAAGTTTCAGAATTTAGAAACTAAAATAGTTTCTTTTATGGTGTAACACAGATATTGTAAGGAGAGAATTGATTTCCGATAAGAATGATTATGGAATTATCTCCAGAAATATGGAGGATATTTATAATGAAAGATACGATGATATCTTAGAATTTCTAATATCATAGGATGATGAAGAATATTGTCCGCAAGGGTTTAGATTCGGAAGCAAGGTATTCGTTAATGGCTTCAGCAGATACTGAATCATTTGGATTCTTTGAAGACAGGTTTTGTGATGACCCGGAAAATTTCGACTTATTTAAACCAATTCTCTATATGATTTAATATTTTCGACATGATAAGCAATGAATTTTGAAACTTTTGAAAATGATTTTTTTTTTATATATAACGGTTGACCACCCTGTTTGTCCAACGATTCACGAACGTCATAACATGTATTATATACATATTTTAATAAATATAAGAGTTTTTGATATATATGGAATCATGCGAATAATATTTATATACGAAATGATTAAAAATTTACTATTAAACGATGCTATTTCAAATTAAAAATTTTACGTATTAAGTCATTTTATTTTTATGATATAATTTTTGTATTTTTTTTTAAGAAACAAAGTTAAATTAATAATGTACAATTTGTAAAGCACAACGTACAACGTGTAGCTTAAATAGTTAAATTTAAATTAATTCATTTACTATTCACATGAAAACGACATGATAGAAATTATTAATTATAAGTTACATAGAATACCCCTGAAGTATTTAATAAATACGACTTTTTAAAATTTTAAATTCAATTTACGATTATAATATATGTCGACGAGGTACACGATAAAACATTGTGAGCTGTAAAACCAATCCATGTGATCGCATGGGAATTGGTCATGGGAGCCATGCGATCGCATGGTGACAGATCCCAGCAAACATCTATAAATTTCGACGATTTTTGTTCATTTGTTGCACAATTTCTCCCTCTGTTATATTATTATTATTATTATTATTATTATTATTATTATTATTATTATTATTATTATTATTATTATTATTATTATTATTATTATTATTATTATTATTATTATTATTATTATTATTATTATTAAGATTAATATTATTATTAATCTTATTATTATTAGTATTATTAATAATTAGTATTATACATAAAATACTACGACGAGGTTATGAGCGTGTCACTTTCAAAAATGGGTTTTCGAGCGGGATAGAGCTAAGGAAAATATGGGTTATTACTAAGGAGGTTATGGGTATTGTTCAAGGGTTTTGTTTGCAAGTCAAAACTAGTGTTTATCATCTCCGTTACGTCTACGTACTTTCCTACAATATTGAATCTCAATATTGATATGTAAGTACTTATATTTTATCTTTTACATAATAATTGTGTATCCATGTCTAGTGCTCGAGTATATATATATATTTATACATGCTTGTATGCTAAATTTCGTCGCTAAACAGTTTATAATGAATCACGAATTAAATACATATATTACTGGTAAAAGGTATATGATATACATGTTTTTGGAAAGCTAGCGAAAAATCAATAACTTTTCATTTAGATATCGAATAGTTTCGATGAACGGATTAAAAGATATAAGCAACTGAATGATGATTGACGTTAATTGAAATTGCTTTTGAATCTACAATTAAGATTTAAACAACTTGTTTACGAGATCGATAAAATGGATTTTTAAATATTACCAACCGAGTAAATGAATCCTTATATAAGGCACGTCTCGTTTTGTTGAACTAAAGTCAGAATGACTTTTTGAAATGACTTTTGATAAACTTTTGTATGTCGATCTCGAGCATTAGGGTTGTGATACACTATGACCAGACCTAGCTTGATAGACATTTATTAACCAACATATGTTCTCTAGGTTGAGATCTACGATTATTTGATATTCCGAGTTTCGGTCACATTACGATGAACAACTTTATGTGCTGCTAAGGTGAGTTTCATTTGCCTTTTTTACTCTTTACATTTTTGGGCTGAGAATACATGCAAATGCTTTATTAACTGTTTTACAATATTTATATGCGTGAGTTTCATTTGCTCCATTTTTAATTGCTTTTGCAATCTATATTTTTGGGCTGAGAATACATGCACTTTATTTTAAACGCAATGGATACAAGTACATACTAAATTCTACACCGAGTTTGAACCGAAAATCCCTTAGCTTTGGTAACTAGTAACTGCCAGTTATAAGAATTGGTGGGCGCGAGTTGTAGTATATGGATCCATAGGGCTTGACATCCCCGTCTGTTCCAGGTATAGAAACCCTAGCCTGAACTATTAAACAGACGTATGCTATTTGAGTTTAGTACACGTTGGTTTGCGTGTATTGTACATGTTGGTTGCATGTATGTTAAAACAGGGGTACTTATTATATAGACGTTAAAGTTTAGTTACCAGGGTGCTCAATCTTGTAGAATATTTTGATAAACGTTTCTGGATGAAACAACTGAAATCTTGTGATCCATCTTTATATACAGATTATGCGAAACATACAAACTATGAACTCACCAACCTCTGTGTTGACACTTGTTAGCATGTTTATTCTCAGGTTCCCTAGAAGTCTTCCGCTGCATGCTATTATGATATACAAGCTATGTGCATGGAGTCTTACATGGCATATTTTTCAAGAAAACGTTGCATTCACCAATTCATCACCATGTACCTTATTTTGACTGCATTGTCAATGAAAGTACTATTGTAAACTATTATATACGGTGATTGTCTATATGTAGAAATCATCAGATGTCGAAAACCTTTGATTTAAATATACATTTATGGTGTGCCTTTTCAAAAGAATGCAATGTTTACAAAACGTATCATATAGAGGTCAAATACCTCGCAATGAAATCAATGAATGACGTGTTCGTCCATATAGATTTGGAGCGATCGTCACAGTTGGTATCAGAGTGTTGGTCCTAGTGAACCAGGTCTTGCATGAGTGTGTCTAACTGATAGTTGTTAGAATGCATTAGTAAGTCTGGACTTCGACTGTGTCTACATGTCAAAAGTTTTACTTATCATTTCTTGTCAGAAATTACATGCTTATCATTCTTAAGTCTAGACACGTTTACCTGCAATTATTGCATGAATAGTGTGTAGATAAAATTCATATCTCAGCGTATCTGCTAATACATATCTTAGCATATCGGATACTGTAAACTTTTCCTGACATCTTCCGAAAATTTCTCCGTGATTTATGGAATTTGGTATTATATATACATATGTAAATTATGTATTGAAGAATACTAAACTAAATTCTATAATCTAATTCATATCAAAAATAATCTCCCTAATTATACAAGATGGATCCCGTATCTAGTTCAAATTCCTTAAATTCCGACAGCTATTCTGATATGGATATTCACCTGAACTCCGAAGACAGTGTAACCGGAATGGATCAACCAATTAGCCATCATCTATTCTGGATGAATTGGGGATGGGTTCATAGCCTCCTCAATCATTGGAGACAAGAAGAAGGTGATCCCTTCCATCCACCACATTGCCCTCTTGGCGAAGAACCTGAAGCACTTACCGGCGAACCTGTTCGTAATACCATTTTCTCTCTCATTTTCAGAGTATCTAGTCATGATTATATACTATCTCACATTCTAAATCTTATTCGTCCGCTCGTCCGAACTGACAATCATCCCGGAGTAGTAGAAGAAGTCAACGAGCTTCGTGCTCGAGTGGTGACTTTAGAGAATATGGTACAAAGGTTACAAAGCACCAGCAGCATCACCAGCATCAACAGTACCACCATCATCAACGTCAACAGTATCATTACCACAACCAACAACAACATCCACATCGCACACCTCAACATCACAATCTGTACCTCGAACATCAACGTTATACGCACCATAGATACCAAGGAATACCAACAACAACAAACGATGAAGTATTGATTCATAACTTCATCGAAGAAATATTCTGCAGAGAATATGTAGCTTCTAAAAGTTTTAGAGATTATATATTCTAGTCCTAGTCAAAAACCAGATGAGATTAATATTATGTTAACTCATTAAATCCATGATTACATCTAAAGAAAATATATATGTAGGTATATTTTCATAAAGATTGTAATTAAGAAAATTCTTTTGTATAAACTGTTAATGGTGAGAATATTTTAACGGGTAGGTAATACCCGAGAGATATATAAATTCACAATTAACATGTTACATTTTTCGATTCTGATTCAACCAATCATCAACTACTTTCATAACGAGAAACATTCTTTCATAGAAATCAAAACAACCATACTCATTCAAAATCAATTACATATTCTGATTTTAACATATCAGAATCCAAGTCGAGATATACCTGATATCATCACTTTTAGAT
This sequence comes from Rutidosis leptorrhynchoides, assembly GCF_046630445.1. Taxonomy (NCBI): domain Eukaryota; kingdom Viridiplantae; phylum Streptophyta; class Magnoliopsida; order Asterales; family Asteraceae; genus Rutidosis; species Rutidosis leptorrhynchoides. Next base: position 147,248,156 of record NC_092335.1, on the reverse strand, counting down.
CCCTACATCTTTCAAAGCTATACTTTGATTTCAAAACTGTGCTAGAACATCATATGTATATTAACGATTACAATATGTGTTCAAACCATCCGAAATTTCTGAAAAACACTTCAAACAATGAACCATCGAGATGATGATCCAACCACATGTTACTCACAGTTATGCACCTGAAAAACTCTCGAAATCAAAGTCATAGTTTAACACGTAATCGTGTCAGACCATTTGGCATTTATTAGCAAAAATAACTTTTCAAACCCTTTTCAACATAGACAGTTTTGTCACAGCTCCAACAAATCAACTTCAATTATTCATTCGAATAAGCCTTATTATAACTTTGATATATAAGTTCGCAATTAATATGTTACACTGTACATTCTTCAACTTTGATTCAAAAATTATTAACAATGCTCACAACGATATACAATCGTTTTCATACAAATTCGATTACATATTGACGGATCAGAATCCAAGTCATAACTCTGAACCGGTGACATCGTTCTTAGATCTCGATATCTTTCAAAGCTATATTTTGACTTCATAACTGTGCAAGATCCTTTAGCGTTGTTTTTACCGAAAATAATCTTGCAATCCTTTTCAAAGTATCCAGTTTTATCACACTTCCAACCAACTTCGACTTTTCATATTAGCCTTATTGTGACTTTGATATATACGTTCTTGTTACTGGGAAACCTTTCATGTTCCACCACATTAGCAGTAAATTTACTAACAACTCCATTAATCTTTGACCTTTCGAAAAATCATAATATTCATTGAAACCCTATCATGTACTCATCCACATCTTGTAACAATAATTGCCATATCAACTACCGGGAATTAGCAATCAGTATTTCGAATATCGCAGCAATTCTACGTCATCAGCTATATATATATACATATAATGTCTATCTTCTAGACTTACATACTTCGAATGTGAAGTTTCTGAAAAACATCCCAAACTATGAACTAGTTCTCTGAAATTGAAACAATGCTGATGAAGCAGCAAAAACTGTAAACGACCTTAACAGTCAAAAGTTTAATGATAAAGAATAGTATGGTGGTAAAGCTGAGAAAAAGAGAAGGTTTGGAACTGGAAAACGGATTGAGCAAAGTATGAAGGAGGCTGTGGATAAATCACAAAGACTGAACCTGCCTTCAAAGAATCCAAATGATTCAGTGTCTGCTGAAACCATTAGTAAGAACCTTACTTCTTATTCTAAACCTTCACAGACAGATTTTCCGCATCATCCTCTGATATTAAAAATTCTAAGATATCATCGTATCTTCCATTATAAATATCCTCCATATTTCTGAAGATATTTTTTTATAACCATTCTTATCTGAAATCATTCATCTCTTCGCTCTATCTGTGTTACATCATAAAAGAAACTATTTTAGTTTCTAAAATCTGAAAAATTCAAAAAATAGATGTTTTGAAGTAATGTTGGGAATTGAAGCATGGGTTAGTATAATATAATGACACTTGATTAACGTGATTATATTACAGTAAGTCATGCTGAGTTTCTAGTGGAACGTGATAAAGGTTCACAGATTACACCCTCATCATGAACCATGTTACATAACTCTTTCATTCTATTTAACCTCTAAACATATCAAGAAAATATTTTTCTTGATGATTCGGTTTTTTCGAGGTATTCTGGTAATTTGACAAGTCAGATTGTGCCATTACCGTTTCTTTCTTATAATATTAATTATGTTCATTTCAAAATCCATACCTACGAATTTTGGACCATTATTCGCTTGACTTAAAGTCGGGAAGAGAAAACGAAAGCATGAAGCTCCGAAATATAAAGGAGAATATAAGCCCGATAACAACCCCGAAATTACAAACCGTGTATATCAATGCGTATAGCAATATAAAGACACGGGAGAATGAAAAACACTATAACCCCAAGGTAATAGTAGAAGAAAATAACTTCCTCTGGTGGCAGATGAAAAAGAAGAATGAAGGATACGATAGCCAGGAAAATATCAAGAATCAGAACTGGATTAAGCATTTTCACAATCTATTGGGATGTATGAAATAACAAAGAAGATTATAGGAGTGGTGAAAATAAATGAAACGGAAGAGGTCAATTTATAGCGAAATATCAGACATAGCAATCGAGGCAGATTGCGCATTTAATCAAAAAAAAAATTTAATTTCTGCAAATTTCGAAGAATCAAATCTTATTTAGATTAAGAAGATTTTCTATTCTTTAAATTCCGGAAATCAATCGTTACTACGTCAAGAGATAAGATGCATCTCTATTCTTCATTTCACTCTTTTACGATAACTTCCCTCATACGCTTCGAGTAATTGGATTGTTTTATCCATATTATTCAATGATGATAGAAATTCTATTTATCAACTCATATTCGTCATGAAAACATTTTTATTGTTAGCCATGATGACCTCACTCAAATTTCGGGACGAAATTTCTTTAACAGGGAGGTACTGTGATGACCCGGAAAATTTCGACTTATTTAAACCAATTCTCTATATGATTTAATATTTTCGACATGATAAGCAATGAATTTTGAAACTTTTGAAAATGAATTTTTTTATATATAACGGTTGACCACCCTGTTTGTACAACGATTCACGAACGTCATAACATGTATTATATACATATTTTAATAAATATAAGAGTTTTTGATATATATATATGGAATCATGCGAATAATATTTATATACGAAATGATTAAAAATTTAATATTAAACGATGCTATTTCAAATTAAAATTTTTACGTATTAAGTCATTTTATTTTTATGATATAATTTTTGTATTTTTTTTAAGAAACAAAGTTAAATTAATAATGTGCAATTTGTAAAGCACAACGTACAACTTGTAGCTTAAATAGTTGAATTTAAATTAATTCATTTACTATTCACATGAAAACGACATGATAGAAATTATTAATTATAAGTTACATAGAATACCCCTGAAGTATTTAATAAATGCGACTTTTTAAAATTTTAAATTCAATTTACGATTATAATATATGTCGACGAGGTACACGATAAAACATTGTGAGCTGTAAAACCAATCCATGCGATCGCATGGGAATTGGTCATGGGAGCCATGCGATCGCATGGTGACAGATCCCAGCAAACATCTATAAATTTCGACGATTTTTGTTCATTTGTTGCACAATTTCTCCCTCTGTTATATTATTATTATTATTATTATTATTATTATTATTATTATTATTATTATTATTATTATTATTATTATTATTATTATTAATCTTATTATTATTAGTATTATTAATAATTAGTATTATACATAAAATACTACGACGAGGTTATGAGCGTGTCACTTTCAAAAATGGGTTTTCGAGCGGGATAGAGCTAAGGAAAATATGGGTTATTACTAAGGAGGTTATGGGTATTGTTCAAGGGTTTTGTTTGCAAGTCAAAACTAGTGTTTATCATCTCCGTTACGTCTACGTACTTTCCTACAATATTGAATCTCAATATTGATATGTAAGTACTTATATTTTATCTTTTACATAATAATTGTGTATCCATGTCTAGTGCTCGAGTATATATATATTTATACATGCTTGTATGCTAAATTTCGTCGCTAAACAGTTTATAATGAATCACGAATTAAATACATATATTACTGGTAAAAGGTATATGATATACATGTTTTTGGAAAGCTAGCGAAAAATCAATAACTTTTCATTTAGATATCGAATAGTTTCGATGAACGGATTAAAAGATATAAGCAACTGAATTATGATTGACGTTAATTGAAATTGCTTTTGAATCTACAATTAAGATTTAAACAACTTGTTTACGAGATTGATAAAATGGATTTTTAAATATTACCAACCGAGTAAATGAATCCTTATATAAGGCACGTCTCGTTTTGTTGAACTAAAGTCAGAATGACTTTTTGAAATGACTTTTGATAAACTTTTGTATTTCGATCTCGAGCATTAGGGTTGTGATACACTATGACCAGACCTAGCTTGATAGACATTTATTGACCAACATATGTTCTCTAGGTTGAGATCTACGATTATTTGATATTCCGGGTTTCGGTCACATTACGATGAACAACTTTATGTGCTGCTAAGGTGAGTTTCATTTGCCTTTTTTACTCTTTACATTTTTGGGCTGAGAATACATGCAAATGCTTTATTAACTGTTTTACAATATTTTTATGCGTGAGGTTCATTTGCTCCCTTTTTAATTACTTTTACAATCTATATTTTTGGGCTGAGAATACATGTACTTTATTTTAAACACAATGGATACAAGTACATACTAAATTCTACACCGAGTTTGAACCGAAAATCCCTTAGCTTTGGTTACTAGTAACTGCCAGTTATAAGAACTGGTGGGCGCGAGTAGTAGTATATGGATCCATAGGGCTTGACATCCCCGTTTGTTCCAGGTATAGAAACCATAGCCTGAACTATTAAACAGACGTATGCTATTTGAGTTTAGTACACGTTGGTTTGCGTGTATTGTACATGTTGGTTGCATGTATGTTAAAACAGGGGTACTTATTATATAGACGTTAAAGTTTATTTACCAGGGTGCTCAATCTTGTAGAATATTTTGATAAATGTTTCTGGATGAAACAACTGAAATCTTGTGATCCATCTTTATATACAGATTATGCGAAACATACAAACTATGAACTCACCAACCTCTGTGTTGACACTTGTTAGCATGTTTATTCTCAGGTTCCCTAGAAGTCTTCCGCTGTTTGCTATTATGATATACAAGCTATGTGCATGGAGTCTTACATGGCATATTTTTCAAGAAAACGTTGCATTCACCAATTCATCACCATGTACCTTATTTTGACTGCATTGTCAACGAAAGTACTATTGTAAATGTAGCGACCCGTCCCAATCCACCAGGACGAAGTCATCAACATTTGGTCCCATTGCGATGATCGGCTCCTAGTAATGTCCTTATATTGAGCAAATGCACAGCGGAAGACTTAATTCGTACCTGAGAATAAACATGCTTTAAAGTGTCAACCAAAAGGTTGGTGAGTTCATAGGTTTATCATACAATCATTTCAATATATTAATAGACCACAAGATTTCATATTCGTAAACGTTTTAATAAAAATATTCTAAGTGGTTGAGCACTTGGTAACCATACTTAACATTTAATCAACGTCGCATATTCCCTTTATTATGAAATCTCACTACACCGTACCAAGTGTAGTCACCGAAACGAAGTACTGTGCAACCGTTGAATGCTGGTCGTCCAGCCCGGTTGGGGTTGTCAGGCCCGATAGATCTATCAACAGGATTCGCGTTTACAATACCCATGTAAATAGTAGTTACCAAGCTACAGAGAAATATGCCAGTGGTACAACTCAACGTAGAATATATTTTTAAGTACTTGTGTCTATTTTGTAAACATTTATAAAAGCAGCGCATGTATTCTCAGCCCAAAAATATATATTGCAAAAGCAATTAAAAAGGGAGTAAATGAAACTCACAATACTGTATTTTGTAGTAAAAATACATATGACGACATTGAACAACTAAATAATGCAGGGCTGGCCTCGGATTCACGAACCTTTGTAGCATTAAAAGACTTAAAGTGGCCGAGACGGGACTCGAACCCGCGACCTCCCGCTACCCTTAAACATTCCTAAACCATCTCTCTACTTCTGTTTTTCTGAAATCTAAGCAACCTAATATTATTTAACTCGTCTCTCCTGTTTTCCCTAATCCCTTTTCTTCTTCTTTCTCTCAAAACTCCTTCGGCCCTAATCAATTAATCACAAAAGAAAATAATCTGTTTTTTTTATTATTTGTAAACGAATAAAAAAAATAACGGCTGTATTTGTTATTGATTAATAGAATCGAAAAAAAAATATATAAATGTTGAATTGTTGCTACTGGGTTACGGTTTCAATAACAAAAAAAAAATATTGACTATGATTTTGAGAATGTTTTAGAAAATTGTTACAACACGAAAGAGATTAGAAATCGTTCACTGAAACTATACAAGCTATCAATTTAACTGGACACTTCAAGTTGGGCTCGAATTTTACCAAGAACGTAACCTTTGACTTTTGAAAATAAAAATTTGACTCCAAAATTCTAATTCGATAATAAAATTTGGAAGTTGAAATTTTCCAGATCGTTTGAGTAATAAATCTCCAACAAGTCTGCATTTTTACTTTTTGCAATCGATCTTGATTTCGAGTTTTGGCAAAAATAAGAAAGAGCAGAGGTGAAGAGCTATGAACGAAAAAAAAAATTTAATTAATGGTCACATAAAATCAAGGATAATTTATAACTGATGTAGAAGGTAACACTCGAATGAATTTTTGTTTTAAAAAAAAAATGGAGCGTTCATATCAAGAAGAGAAGTGGTTCAATTAATACTCAGACAAAAGAATGGGACAAAAAAAATAAAAAATAAAAGGACGATTCCGATTTCTAACAAAATTTGTTAGTATTTGAGTACTGAAATCGACTCAGCTACAGCCTGGAATCACATTGCACAGAATCATGAATTTTTCTGTATTTATATTTGTATTTACATATATATATATATATATATATATATATATATATATATATATATATATATATATATATATATATATATATATATATATATATATATATATATATGTCTATATACATTATTATCTAGATTTATTTATAAAATTTCATATTCATATATCTGACTATGTCTTTTAGATGTAACTATCTATATATCTTATATATATTTATATATATATATATATATATATATATATATATATATATATATATATATATATATATATATATGTGTTTATATATATATAACTGTATATATATATCTCTAATTCTTAAATTTTTGGTAATTAACTAGTATGGTTATTTATTACTAATAATATTATTATTAGTAATAACATTATTACTAAAGTCTAACAATAATAAATGACAAATAATAATATAACAATATTAACAATAAGATAATTTAAATTTGTGAGATTGCAATTGATAACCAAATTTGTTGTTACGGTAAATGATTCTTGACATGTAATTAGTTTAAAGACAGAACCCAATAAAGTTAGATATTAGTTGTTAACCAAATACAATTATCGATCTGTTTGTTTATTATTCATAATCAATACGTGCAAATATATTAATAATAATAACAACACTTTTAATATTGTTAATAATACTAATAAAAATTTTAATATCAAATATAATGACATTTATTAATAATAATGTTAATGATATTAATAATAATAATGATACTAATGTTAGTGATAATAAGTTGTTTAATAACCACAATTATAAAAATTTAGTAATTTTAAATTATATCTCAAATTATCATTTATATATATATATATATATATATCTATTTACAAATAATTGTTCGTGAATCGTCGGAAATAGTCAAAGGTCAAATGTATATATGAAAATAGTTCAAACTTTTAAGACAAATCATTACAGACTTTGTCTATCATGTCGAAATTATATTAACAATAAGTTTAAATTTGGTCGGAAATTTCCGGGTCGTTACAGTACCCACCCGTTAAAGAAATTTCGTCCCCGAAATTTGATCGAGATCGTCATGACTAACAATAAAATGTTTTTATGACGAATATAAATTGATAACTAGAGTTTTATCACCATTTAGTAATAGTGGTAAAACAGTTCGATTATGTGAAGCGTACGAGTGAAGCTGTCACAAGAGATGGAGATAGAGATTTAACTTTTGACGTAGTCACAGTGAATTTCCGGAATTTAAGGGATTTAAAAGAAAATCTTGAAATCTATAGGATTTGATTCTTCGAGATTTATGGAAGATTAGGATCTCTTTAATTTATTGCGATTATCTGTCTTGATTGCTTTGTCTGGTATCTTCTCTATAAATGAACTTCTTTCGTTCCATTATTTTCACCACTCCAATTCTTTCTTTCTCGATCCATACTTTCAAACGATTGTGAAAATGCTTAATCCAATTCTAATTCTTGTCCTCATCCTTACTATCGCAACATTCATTCTCCTTTTCCAACTTCCACCAGAGGAATCTACTTTCTTCTACTTCGCCTTTGGGGTTTTAATGTTTTTAATTCTCCCATGTCTTTACGTTATGATACGTTTTGATATACATGGTTTGTAATTTATGTGTTGTTATCGGGATTTATATTCTCCCTTATATTTTGAAGCTCTATGCTTCTGTTTTCTCTTCCCGACTTCAAGTCAAGCGAATAATGGTCCAGAATTCGTAGATATAGAATTTCGAATGATTATAATGTTCTAAGCAGGAAGGAATGTGATAGCATGATTTGATTTTCAAATTTATCAAAATTACTGAGGATAGAACTATCAAGAATATATTCTTCTTGATATGTTCGAAGGTTATGTAGAATGAAAGAGTTACGTAACATGACACATGATGATGGCCCTGAGAATCATCGCGTTTCATTAGAAACTCAGCATGACTTACTGTAATATAATCACGTTGGCCAAGCGCATTATATTATACTAACTCATACATCAGTTCCCAACACTTGTCCACAATTCATTCATAATTTATACTTAAATTTTACAGAAGTTTCCAATATAATGGAACACAGAAAACACGAAGAGATAGATAATTTCGGATAAGAATATTTATGAAGATATCCTCAGAAATATCGAAGATGTTTATGATGATATTTTGGAATTTCTAAGTTCGGAGGTTGATAAAGAAAAATTTTCCGCAAGATTTTAACATGACTTTGGAGCAAGATATTCTCTAAAGATTCCATCGAATCCAGAATTACCTGAATTCTTTGAATATAGGGTTTAGTCCTTGTATTTATCCTTGGTCTCCTTCAAGGTGTGCTCAATCCGATTTTCAGTACCAAATTTTCCATAGAGTGTTCCTAACACTTCCTTCTTTATCATCAACTTTCGGCCATTAAGACCATCTACAACATGCTGCTTCGTCAGCATTTTCAAAGTTAACGGATCTGGGTCATCGGTTATCAAACCGAGGTGGTTTCAGGAGAATTGTGTTTTTAGATGATTATACGCTGATGATACTATGGTGAAAGGTTCTCCGGTAACAATAAATAAGCACGTATATATTCCGAGGTTATAATAAGGTTGTTTCGGATGAAAAGTCGGAGTTGAGTTGCTGGAGCTGTGACAAAGTTTGCTTCTTTGAAAGGGATTACCAAATTATTTTGGGTAATAATAACACTAAAGGAATTAGCTCAGCTACGTGTTAAACGTTTACTCAGTTTCCGAGAGTTTTTCAGATGCATAACTATATGCATCAATCCTTTCTTCCGTAGATGAGGTGCGGCTGGTTCATCCTCTCGATCGAGGTGTTTTCAAGAATCATGAAAGATTTGAACATGAATTAGAATCGTCAAGATTCAAATGAGGTTTAAGATGAAATCAAGTGGCAAACTTGAAGAATTGTTTAGTTTCATATGTTATAATCAATATTTTAATTCTTTTTAATTGTCCAATATTATTAGTCCACAGTCGATAGTCCACAGTTACAGTTCAACAATTCATATATAGTTTAATATATAATATTCGAATTAATTAAAATATATCATGACCCGTATATGTCTCAGACTCGATCACAACTCAAAGTATATATATTATTTGAGAATCAACCTCAACCCTGTATAGCTAACTCCCGCATTACTGCATATAGAGTGTCTATGGTTATTCCAAATAATATATATAGATGCGTCGATATGATATGTCAAAACCTTGTATACGTGTCCCGATATTTAAAGTGCGTAAAATAAATAACAGAAATTAAATGACGATAAATTAAATGCGTAAAGTAAATAACAGAAATTAAATGACGACAAATAAAATTGCGATAATTAAATTGCGATAAATAAAATGTAATCAGTTAGCTAGGAACAGTTAGTTGGAACAGTTAGCGTGGATTCTTAACAAAATTTCAATTAGTTAATTCGTTTGTTTCTAACAAATTTTATTTTGTCCAATGTTTTCTTCATTATGCCACTTGTTGGATTCTGATAGGTAAAAATCCAAATATGAAATTTAAATGGAAATGGTTATTCTGTGGTGAACGGATACGTATATCGGTGGTTGTACATAGGATAGTAAATGACCGTTGAATCAGATTCGATGAATGTACAGTGCGACTTATTAATGTGAAATTTAAATATTCCTCGGGTATTACCTACCCGTTAAAATATATTCACCATTAATAGTTTGTACGAAAGAATTTTTAATTACAATCTTTATGAAAATATACATACATATATATATTTTCTTCATATGTAATCATGGATTTTATGAGTTAATTAGATATTAAGCTCATATGATTTTCGGTTTGATCTAGAATATGTAATCTCTAAAATTATTAGGAACCACATATTCTTCGCAGAATATCAATGAAGTTATGGATCAATACTTCATCCTTCATTGTTGTTGGTACTCCTTGGTATATATGGTGCGTATGATGTTGATGTTTGTGGTAAAGATTTTGATATTGAGATGTGGGATGCAGATATTGATGTTGGTGATGGTGGTACTGGTTATGCTGCTGGTGCTGCTGCTGGTGTTTGTAACCTTCGCACCATATTCTCTAAAGCCACTACTCGAGCGCGAAGCTCGTTGACTTCTTCTATTATACCGGGGTGACTGTTGGTTCGAACGAGTGGATAAATAAGATCTAGAATTTGGTATAGTATATGATCTTGATGAGATACTCGGGAAATGAGAGAGAAAATGGTGTTTCGGACAGGTTCGCCGGTAAGTGCTTCAGGTTCTTCACCCAGAGGTGAATTCGGTTGGTAGAAGGGATCACCTTCTTCATGCCTCCAATGATTAAGTAGGCTACGAACCCATCCCCAATTCATCCAGAATTGGTGATGACTAACTGGTTGATCCATTCCGGTTACACTGTCTTCGAAGCTTGAGTCGAAGTCCATATCGAAATAGCTGTGGGAATCTAAGGAATTTGAACTAGTTGCGAGTTCCGTCTTGTACGGTTAGATAAAGGATTTTTCGATATGAGATGATTTTTGGATATCGGTTGATATTCTAATTACATAGAATACATGTATATATTACAGAAGATCCCGTAAATTGCGGAGGAAATTAAGGAAACGTGTCAGATAAAGTCTACAGTAACAGATACGCTAAGATATGAATTTATCTGCACACTATCTATCAAATAAGTGCAAGAATTCGTGTCTAGACTTAGGAATGATAAGCATGTAATTTTCCACTAGAAATGATAAACAATACTTATAATATGCAGCTAAGGTCGAAGTCCAGACTTGCTAATGCATCCTAAAACTATCAGTTAGACACACTAATGCAAGACCTGATTCGCTAGGACCAACGCTCTGATACCACCTGTAGCGACCCGTCCCAATCCACCAGGACGAAGTCATCAACATTTGGTCCCATTGCGATGATCGGCTCCAAGTAATGTCCTTATATTGAGCAAATGCACAGCGGAAGACTTAATTCGTACCTGAGAATAAACATGCTTTAAAGTGTCAACCAAAAGGTTGGTGAGTTCATAGGTTTATCATAACAATCATTTCAATATATTAATAGACCACAAGATTTCATATTCGTAAACGTTTTAATAAAAATATTCTAAGTGGTTGAGCACTTGGTAACCATACTTAACATTTAATCAACGTCGCATATTCCCTTTATTATGAAATCTCACTACACCGTACCAAGTGTAGTCACCGAAACGAAGTACTGTGCAACCGTTGAATGCTGGTCGTCCAGCCCGGTTGGGGTTGTCAGGCCCGATAGATCTATCAACAGGATTCGCGTTTACAATACCCATGTAAATAGTAGTTACCAAGCTACAGAGAAATATGCCAGTGGTACAACTCAACGTAGAATATATTTTTAAGTACTTGTGTCTATTTTGTAAACATTTATAAAAGAAGCGCATGTATTCTCAGCCCAAAAATATATATTGCAAAAGCAATTAAAAAGGGAGTAAATGAAACTCACAATACTGTATTTTGTAGTAAAAATACATATGACGACATTCAACAACTAAATAATGCAGGGCTGGCCTCGGATTCACGAACCTTTGTAGCATTAAAAGACTTAAAGTGGCCGAGACGGGACTCGAACCTGCGACCTCCCGCTACCCTTAAACATTCCTAAACCATCTCTCTACTTCTGTTTTTCTGAAATCTAAGCAACCTAATATTATTTAACTCGTCTCTCCTGTTTTCCCTAGTCCCTTTTCTTCTTCTTTCTCTCAAAACTCCTTCGGCCCTAATCAATTAATCACAAAAGAAAATAATCTGTTTTTTTTTATTATTTGTAAACGAATAAAAAAAATAACGGCTGTATTTGTTATTGATTAATAGAATCGAAAAAAAAATATATAAATGTTGAATTGTTGCTACTGGGTTACGGTTTCAATAACAAAAAAAAAATATTGACTATGATTTTGAGAATGTTTTAGAAAATTGTTACAACACGAAAGAGATTAGAAATCGTTCACTGAAACTATACAAGCTATCAATTTAACTGGACACTTCAAGTTGGGCTCGAATTTTACCAAGAACGTAACCTTTGACTTTTGAAAATAAAAATTTGACTCCAAAATTCTAATTCGATAATAAAATTTGGAAGTTGAAATTTTCCAGATCGTTTGAGTAATAAATCTCCAACAAGTCTGCATTTTTACTTTTTGCAATCGATCTTGATTTCGAGTTTTGGCAAAAATAAGAAAGAGCAGAGGTGAAGAGCTGTGAACGAAAAAAAAAATTTAATTAATGGTCACATAAAATCAAGGATAATTTATAACTGATGTAGAAGGTAACACTCGAATGAATTTTTGTTTTAAAAAAAAAATGGAGCGTTCATATCAAGAAGAGAAGTGGTTCAATTAATACTCAGACAAAAGAATGGGACAAAAAAAAATAAAATAAAAGGACGATTCCGATTTCTAACAAAATTTGTTGGTATTTGAGTACTGAAATCGACTCAGCTACAGCCTGGAATCACATTGCACAGAATCACGAATTTTTCTGTATTTATATTTGTATTTACATATATATATATATATATATATATATATATATATATATATATATATATATATATATATATATATATATATATATATATATATATATATATATATATATATATATATATATATATATATACATTATTATCTAGATTTATTTATAAAATTTCATATTCATATATCTGACTATGTCTTTTAGATGTAACTATCTATATATCTTATATATATTTATATATATATATATATATATGTGTTTATATATATATAACTGTATATATATATCTCTAATTCTTAAATTTTTGGTAATTAACTAGTATGGTTATTTATTACTAATAATATTATTATTAGTAATAACATTATTACTAAAGTCTAACAATAATAAATGACAAATAATAATATAACAATATTAACAATAAGATAATTTAAATTTGTGAGATTGCAATTGATAACCAAATTTGTTGTTACGGTAAATGATTCTTGACATGTAATTAGTTTAAAGACAGAACCCAATAAAGTTAGATATTAGTTGTTAACCAAATACAATTATCGATCTGTTTGTTTATTATTCATAATCAATACGTGCAAATATATTAATAATAATAACAACACTTTTAATATTGTTAATAATACTAATAAAAATTTTAATATCAAATATAATGACATTTATTAATAATAATGTTAATGATATTAATAATAATAATGATACTAATGTTAGTGATAATAAGTTGTTTAATAACCACAATTATAAAAATTTAGTAATTTTAAATTATATCTCAAATTATCATTTATATATATATATATATATCTATTTACAAATAATTGTTCGTGAATCGTCGGAAATAGTCAAAGGTCAAATGTATATATGAAAATAGTTCAAACTTTTAAGACAAATCATTACAGACTTTGTCTATCATGTCGAAATTATATTAACAATAAGTTTAAATTTGGTCGGAAATTTCCGGGTCGTTACAGTAAACTATTATATACGGTGATTGTCTATATGTAGAAATCATCAGATGTCGAAAACCTTTGATTTAAATATACATTTATGGTGTGCCTTTTCAAAAGAATGCAATGTTTACAAAACGTATCATATAGAGGTCAAATACCTCGCAATGAAATCAATGAATGACGTGTTCGTCCATATAGATTTGGAGCGATCGTCACAGTTGGTATCAGAGCGTTGGTCCTAGTGAACCAGGTCTTGAATGAGTGTGTCTAACTGATAGTTGTTAGAATGCATTAGTAAGTCTGGACTTCGACTGTGTCTACATGTCAAAAGTTTTACTTATCATTTCTTGTCAGAAATTACATGCTTATCATTCTTAAGTCTAGACATGTTTACCTGCAATTATTGCATGAATAGTGTGTAGATAAAATTCATATCTCAGCGTATCTGCTAATACATATCTTAGCATATCGGATACTGTAAACTTTTTCTGACATCTTCCGAAAATTTCTCCGTGATTTATGGAATTTGGTATTATATATACATATGTAAATTATGTATTGAAGAATACCAAACTAAATTCTATAATCTAATTCATATCAAAAATAATCTCCCTAATTATACAAGATGGATCCCGTATCTAGTTCAAATTCCTTAAATTCCGACAGCTATTCCGATATGGATATTCACCTGAACTCCGAAGACAGTGTAACCGGAATGGATCAACCAATTAGCCATCATCTATTCTGGATTAATTGGGGATGGGTTCGTAGCCTCCTCAATCATTGGAAACAAGAAGAAGGTGATCCCTTCCATCCACCACATTGCCCTCTTGGCGAAGAACCTGAAGCACCTACCGGCGAACCTGTTCGTAATACCATTTTCTCTCTCATTTTCAGAGTATCTAGTCATGATTATATACTATCTCATATTCTAAATCTTATTCGTCCGCTCGTCCGAACCGACAATCATCCCGGAGTAGTAGAAGAAGTCAACGAGCTTCGTGCTCGAGTGGTGACTTTAGAGAATATGGTACAAAGGTTACAAAGCACCAGCAGCATCACCAGCATCAACAGTACCACCATCATCAACGTCAACAGTATCATTACCACCACCAACAACAACATCCGCATCGCACACCTCAACATCACAATCTGTACCTCGAACATCAACGTTATACGCACCATAGATACCAAGGAATACCAACAACAACAAACGATGAAGTATTGATTCATAACTTCATCGAAGAAATATTCTGCAGAGAATATGTAGCTTCTAAAAGTTTTAGAGATTATATATTCTAGTCTTAGTCAAAAATCAGATGAGATTAATATTATGTTAACTCATTAAATCCATGATTACATCTAAAGAAAATATATATGTAGGTATATTTTCATAAAGATTGTAATTAAGAAAATTCTTTTGTATAAACTGTTAATGGTGAGAATATTTTAACGGGTAGGTAATACCCGAGAGATATATAAATTCACAATTAACATGTTACATTTTTCGATTCTGATTCAACCAATCATCAACTACTTTCATAACGAGAAACATTCTTTCATAGAAATCAAAACAACCATACTCATTCAAAATCAATTACATATTCTGATTTTAACATATCAGAATCCAAATCGAGATATACCCGATATCATCACTTTTAGATCCCTACATCTTTCAAAGCTATAATTTGATTTCAAAATTGTGCTAGAACATCATATGTATATTAACGATTACAATATGTGTTCTAACCATCCGAAATTTCTGAAAAACACTTCAAACAATGAACCATCGAGATGATGATCCAACCACATGTTACTCACAGTTATGCACCTGAAAAACTCTCGAAACCAAAGTCATAGTTTAACACGTAATCGTGTCAGACCATTTGGCATTTATTAGCAAAAATAACTTTTCAAACCCTTTTCAACATAGACAGTTTTGTCACAGCTCCAACAAATCAACTTCAATTATTCATTCGAATAAGCCTTATTATAACTTTGATATATAAGTTCGCAATTAATATGTTACACTGTACATTCTTCAACTTTGATTCAAAAATTATTAACAATGCTCACAACGATATACAATCGTTTTCATACAAATTCGATTACATATTGACGGATCAGAATCCAAGTCATAACTCTGAACCGGTGACATCATTCTTAGATCTCGATATCTTTCAAAGCTATATTTTGACTTCATAACTGTGCAAGATCCTTTAGCGTTGTTTTTACCGAAAATAATCTTGCAATCCTTTTCAAAGTATCCAGTTTTATCACACTTCCAACCAACTTCGACTTTTCATATTAGCCTTATTGTGACTTTGATATATACGTTCTTGTTACTGGGAAACCTTTCATGTTCCTCCACATTAGCAGTAAATTTACTAACAACTCCATTGATCTTTGACCTTCCGAAAAATCATAATATTCATTGAAACCCTATCATGTACTCATCCACATCTTGTAACAATAATTGCCATATCAACTACCGAGAATTAGCAATCAGTATTTCGAATATCGCAGCAATTCTACGTCATCAGCTATATATACATATAATGTCTATCTTCTAGACTTACATACTTCGAATGTGAAGTTTCTGAAAAACATCCCAAACTATGAACTAGTTCTCTGAAATTGAAACAATGCTGATGAAGCAGCAAAAACTGTAAACGACCTTAACAGTCAAAAGTTTAATGATAAAGAATAGTATGGTGGTAAAGCTGAGAAAAAGAGAAGGTTTGGAACTGGAAAACGGATTGAGCAAAGTATGAAGGAGGCTGTGGATAAATCACAAAGACTGAACCTGCCTTCAAAGAATCCAAATGATTCAGTGTCTGCTGAACCATTAGTAAGAACCTTACTTCTTATTCTAAACCTTCACAGACAGATTTTCCGCATCATCCTCTGATATTAAAAATTCTAAGATATCATCGTATCTTCCATTATAAATATCCTCCATATTTCTGAAGATATTTTTTTATAACCATTCTTATCTGAAATCATTCATCTCTTCGCTCTATCTGTGTTACATCATAAAAGAAACTATTTTAGTTTCTAAAATCTAAAAAATTCGAAAAATAGATGTTTTGAAGTAATGTTGGGAATTGAAGCATGGGTTAGTATAATATAATGACACTTGATCAACGTGATTATATTACAGTAAGTCATGCTGAGTTTCTAGTGGAACGTGATAAAGGTTCATAGATTACACCCTCATCATGAACCATGTTACATAACTCTTTCATTCTATTTAACCTCTAAACATATCAAGAAAATATTTTTCTTGATGATTCAGTTTTTTCGAGGTATTCTGGTAATTTGACAAGTCCGATTGTGCCATTACCGTTTCTTTCTTATAATATTAATTATGTTCATTTCAAAATCCATACCTATGAATTTTGGACCATTATTCGCTTGACTTAAAGTCGGGAAGAGAAAACGAAAGCATGAAGCTCCGAAATATAAAGGAGAATATAAGCCCGATAACAACCCCGAAATTACAAACCGTGTATATCAATGCGTATAGCAATATAAAGACACGGGAGAATGAAAAACACTATAACCCCAAGGTAATAGTAGAAGAAAATAACTTCCTCTGGTGGCAGATGAAAAAGAAGAATGAAGGATACGATAGCCAGGAAAATATCAAGAATCAGAACTGAATTAAGCATTTTTACAATCTATTGGGATGTATGAAATAACAAAGAAGATTATAGGAGTGGTGAAAATAAATGAAACAGAAGAGGTCAATTTATAGTGAAATATCAGACATAACAATCGAGACAGATTGCGCATTTAATCAAAAAAAAAATTTAATTTCTGCAAATTCCGAAGAATCAAATCTTATTTAGATTAAGAAGATTTTCTATTCTTTAAATTCCGAAAATCAATCGTTACTACGTCAAGAGATAAGATGCATCTCTATTCTTCATTTCACTCTTTTACGATAACTTCCCTCATACGCTTCGAGTAATTGGATTGTTTTATCCATATTATTCAACGATGATAGAAATTCTATTTATCAACTCATATTCGTCATGAAAACATTTTTATTGTTAGCCATGACGACCTCACTCAAATTTCGGGACGAAATTTCTTTAACGGGGAGGTACTGTGATGACCCGGAAAATTTCGACTTATTTAAACCAATTCTCTATATGATTTAATATTTTCGACATGATAAGCAATGAATTTTGAAACTTTTGAAAATGAATTTTTTTATATATAACGGTTGACCACCCTGTTTGTCCAACGATTCACGAACGTCATAACATGTATTATATACATATTTTAATAAATATAAGAGTTTTTGATATATATATATATATGGAATCATGCGAATAATATTTATATACGAAATGATTAAAAATTTACTATTAAACGATGCTATTTCAAATTAAAAATTTTACGTATTAAGTCATTTTATTTTTATGATATAATTTTTGTATTTTTTTTAAGAAACAAAGTTAAATTAATAATGTACAATTTGTAAAGCACAACGTACAACGTGTAGCTTGAATAGTTGAATTTAAATTAATTCATTTACTATTCACATGAAAACGACATGATAGAAATTACTAATTATAAGTTACATAGAATACCCCTGAAGTATTTAATAAATACGACTTTTTAAAATTTTAAATTCAATTTACGATTATAATATATGTCGACGAGGTACACGATAAAACATTGTGAGCTGTAAAACCAATCCATGCGATCACATGGGAATTGGTCATGGGAGCCATGCGATCGCATGGTGACAGATCCCAGCAAACATCTATAAATTTTGACGATTTTTGTTCATTTGTTGCACAATTTCTCCCTCTGTTATATTATTATTATTATTATTATTATTATTATTATTATTATTATTATTATTATTATTATTATTATTATTATTATTATTATTATTATTATTATTATTATTATTATTAAGATTAATATTATTATTAATCTTATTATTATTAGTATTATTAATAATTAGTATTATACATAAAATACTACGAAGAGGTTATGAGCGTGTCACTTTCAAAAATGGGTTTTCGAGCGGGATAGAGCTAAGGAAAATATGGGTTATTACTAAGGAGGTTATGGGTATTGTTCAAGGGTTTTGTTTGCAAGTCAAAACTAGTGTTTATCATCTCCGTTACGTCTACGTACTTTCCTACAATATTGAATCTCAATATTGATATGTAAGTACTTATAGTTTATCTTTTACATAATAATTGTGTATCCATGTCTAGTGCTCCAGTATATATATATTTATACATGCTTGTATGCTAAATTTCGTCGCTAAACAGTTTATAATGAATCACGAATTAAATACATATATTACTTGTAAAAGGTATATGATATACATGTTTTTGGAAAGCTAGCGAAAAATCAATAACTTTTCATTTAGATATCGAATAGTTTCGATGAACTGATTAAAAGATATAAGCAACTGAATTATGATTGACGTTAATTGAAATTGCTTTTGAATCTACAATTAAGATTTAAACAACTTGTTTACGAGATTGATAAAATGGATTTTTAAATATTACCAACCGAGTAAATGAATCCTTATATAAGGCACGTCTCGTTTTGTTGAACTAAAGTCAGAATGACTTTTTGAAATGACTTTTGATAAACTTTTGTATGTCGATCTCGAGCATTAGGGTTGTGATACACTATGACCAGACCTAGCTTGATAGACATTTATTGACCAACATATGTTATCTAGGTTGAGATCTACGATTATTTGATATTCCGGGTTTGGTCACATTACGATGAACAACTTTATGTGCTGCTAAGGTGAGTTTCATTTGCCTTTTTTACTCTTTACATTTTTGGGCTGAGAATACATGCAAATACTTTATTAACTGTTTTACAATATTTATATGCGTGAGTTTCATTTGCTCCCTTTTTAATTGCTTTTGCAATCTATATTTTTGGGCTGAGAATACATGCACTTAATTTTAAACGCAATGGATACAAGTACATACTAAATTCTACACCGAGTTTGAACCGAAAATCCCTTAGCTTTGGTAACTAGTAACTGCCAGTTATAAGAACTGGTGGGCGTGAGTAGTAGTATATGGATCCATAGGGCTTGACATCCCCGTCTGTTCCAGGTATAGAAACCCTAGCCTGAACTATTAAACAGACGTATGCTATTTGAGTTTAGTACACGTTGGTTTGCGCGTATTGTACATGTTGGTTGCATGTATGTTAAAACAGGGGTACTTATTATATAGACGTTAAAGTTTAGTTACCAGGGTGCTCAATCTTGTAGAATATTTTGATAAACGTTTCTGGATGAAACAACTGAAATCTTGTGATCCATCTTTATATACAGATTATGCGAAACATACAAACTATGAACTCACCAACCTCTGTGTTGACACTTGTTAGCATGTTTATTCTCAGGTTCCCTAGAAGTCTTCTGCTGTTTGCTATTATGATATACAAGCTATGTGCATGGAGTCTTACATGGCATATTTTTCAAGAAAACGTTGCATTCACCAATTCATCACCATGTACCTTATTTTGACTGCATTGTCAACAAAAGTACTATTGTAAATGTCTATATGTAGAAATCATCAGATGTCGAAAACCTTTGATTTAAATATACATTTATGGTGTGCCTTTTCAAAAGAATGCAATGTTTACAAAGTGTATCATATAGAGGTCAAATACCTCACAATGAAATCAATGAATGACGTGTTCGTCCATATAGATTTGGAGCGATCGTCACAGGTTTCGTCCTTGAGATTTATCCATAGCCTCTTTCATACTTTGCTCAATCCGTTTTCCAGTTCCAAACTTTCTCTTTTTCTGAGCTTTGCCAGCACACTATCCTTTATCATCAAACTTTTTACTGTTAAGGTCGTTTACAGTTTTTGCTGCTTCATCAGCATTTTTCAAGATTTCGAGAACTAGTTCGTAGTTTAAGGTGTTTTTCAGAAACTTCACATTCGGAGTAAATAAGTCTAGAAGATAGGCATTATATGTTTATATATAACTGTTGGCGTAGAATTGCTGCGAAATTCGAAATACTGATTGCTAATTCCCGGTAGTTGGTATGGCAATTATCATTAGAAGATGTAGATGAGTACATGATAGGGTTTCAATGAGTATAAAGATTTTTCAGAAGGTCAAGGATCAATGAATTTGTTGGTAAATTTACTGCTAATGTGGTGGAACATGAAAGGTTCCCTTGTAACAAGAACATATATTTCAAGGTTATAATAAAGTTAATCTGAAAAGTCGAAGTTGACTGGTTGGAAGTGTGATGAAAATTGATATCTTGAAAAGAATTTCAAGATTATTTTCGGTATTAACAACATTAAAGGATCTTGCACAGTTTTGAAGTCAAAGTATAGCTTTGAAAGATGTAGAGATCTAAGAATGATGTCACCGATTCAGAGTTATGACTTGGATTCTGATCCGTCAATATCAGAATATGTAATTGAATTTATATGAAAACGATTGTATATCGTTATGAGTATTGTTAATAATTTTTGAATCAAAGTTGAAGAATGTACAGTGTAACATATTAATTGTGAACTTATATATTTCCCGAGTATTACCTACCCGTTAAAGATTTCACAATTAATACTTTGTACAAAAGAACTTTTATTACCGTCCTTATGAAAATATATGTATGTATATTTTCTTCAGATGTAATACAGAGTTAATGAGTTAATATCATATTAAGCTCATTTGATTTTCGGCTTGACTTAGAAATGATTAATCTCTAAAACATTAAAGATTACATAATCTTTGCGGAGTATTTCGCTAATGTAATCGATACTTCATTATTTATTCTTATTTCTCGGTGAAGGATGTTGATGCTTGTGGAATCTTTGTGAACCTTACAAGGCACAGATGATGTTTTCTGGAAAGTTTCGAGTACATCGAAAATGAAAATGTAAAATCAATTATGTAATTGAATAATACACTTGGTTTATTATGAAATGGAATTCATTAAGTTGAAACAGAGATTGTAGTTAACGAAGGTTAAGTTGTTAACGAAGGATGTACATCATAGCATATTAATAATATGAATTTAACCGAGTAATATTTACCCTTTTTCAATTCATACAGAATTGCTTAGTACGAAAAGATTTACGATGGTTTTAAAATTTATATATATAAGATATACATATAAATTCTTTAGAGGAAATGAGTTATTACTTCATAACTCATTGATACAATATACTCGTTGTTGATTCGTAATGATGTCCAGGGTGCTTTCTTGAACTGACGGAGCTCGTGATGTTAGAGGCGATGTTGACAGCACTGACTGTGCTGGTGAGGCTAAGGGTACTATTAATGCTATTTGTAAAACAAGTCTATCTTGTACCTTACGTACCATTCTTGTCAGGGTTTCTACTCTTCCTTCTATCATTTCTATTCATTAGATTTACGGTTAGAACTGGGATAAATAATCTCTAAGATTTTAGAGATTACCTAATCGTCGTAGAATATTTCTCCGATGAAGTTATGAATCAATACTTCATCATTTATTGTTATTGGTACCCCTTGGTATCTATGGTGAGTATGATGTTGATATCCGAGGTACAGATTGTGATGTTGAGGTGTGTGATGGGGATGTTGTTATTGGTGGTGGTAATAATACTGTTGGTGTTGATGATGGTGGTACTAGTTATGCTGCTGGTGCTGCTGCTGGTGTTTGTAATCCTTATACCATATTCTCCAAAGCCACTACCCGAGCGCGAAGGTCGTTGACTTCTTCTATTATACTGGGATGATTGGTGGTTCGGACAAGCGGATGAATAAGATTTAGAATATTGGATATTACGTAGTCGTTGCGAGCTGTTCTGGAAATGAGGGTGAAAATGGTGTTACGAACGGGTTTGCCGGTAAGTGCTTCAGGTTCTTCACCAAGAGGTGAATGTGGTGGATGGAAGGGATCACCTTCTTCCTGTCTCCAATGATTAAGTAGATTACGAACTCATCCCCAATTCATCCAGAATAGATGATGGCTAATTGGTTGATCCATTCCGGTTACACTTGTAGTGACCCGAACTTTTCCATGTTTATATATATTAATTGAGATTGATATTTACATGATTAAATGTTTCCAACATGTTAAGCAATCAAACTTGTTAAGACTTGATTAATTGAAATAGGTTTCATATAGACAATTGACCACCCAAGTTGACCGGTGATTCACGAACGTTAAAACTTGTAAAAACTATATGATGACATATATATGGATATATATAAAGTTAAGTAAACATATCATTAAGTATATTAACAATGAACTACATATGTAAAAACAAGACTATTAACTTAATGATTTTTAAACGAGACATATATGTAACGATTATCGTTGTAAAGACATTTAATGTATATATATCATATTAAGAGATATTCATACATGATAATATCATGATAATATAATAATTTAAAATCTCATTTGATATTATAAACATTGGGTTAACAACATTTAACAAGATCGTTAACCTAAAGGTTTCAAAACAACACTTACATGTAACGACTAACGATGACTTAACGACTCAGTTAAAATGTATATACATGTAGTGTTTTAATATGTATTTATACACTTTTGAAAGACTTCAATACACTTATCAAAATACTTCTACTTAACAAAAATGCTTACAATTATATCCTCGTTCAGTTTCATCAACAATTCTACTCGTATGCACCCGTATTCGTACTCGTACAATACACAGCTTTTAGATGTATGTACTATTTGTCTATACACTCCAATGATCAGCTCTTAGCAGTCCATGTGAGTCACCTAACACATGTGGGAACCATCATTTGGCAACTAGCATGAAATATCTCATAAAATTACCAAAATATGAGTAATCATTCATGACTTATTTACATGAAAACAAAATTACATATCCTTTATATCTAATCCATACACCAACGACCAAAAACACCTACAAACACTTTCATTCTTCAATTTTCTTCATCTAATTGATCTCTCTCAAGTTCTATCTTCAAGTTCTAAGTGTTCTTCATATATTCTACAAGTTCTAGTTACATAAAATCAAGAATACTTTCAAGTTTGCTAGCTCACTTCCAATCTTGTAAGGTGATCATCCAACCTCAAGAAATCTTTGTTTCTTACAGTAGATTATCATTCTAATACAAGGTAATAATCATATTCAAACTTTGGTTCAATTTCTATAACTATAACAATCTTATTTCAAGTGATGATCTTACTTGAACTTGTTTTCGTGTCATGATTTTGCTTCAAGAACTTCGAGCCATCCAAGGATCCATTGAAGCTAGATCCATTTTTCTCCTTTCCAGTAGGTTTATCCAAGGAACTTAAGGTAGTAATGATGTTCATAACATCATTCGATTCATACATATAAAGCTATCTTATTCGAAGGTTTAAACTTGTAATCACTAGAACATAGTTTAGTTAATTCTAAACTTGTTCGCAAACAAAAGTTAATCCTTCTAACTTGACTTTTAAAATCAACTAAACACATGTTCTATATCTATATGATATGCTAACTTAATGATTTAAAACCTGGAAACACGAAAAACACCGTAAAACCGGATTTACGCCGTCGTAGTAACACGCGGGCTGTTTTGGGTTAGTTAATTAAAAACTATGATAAACTTTGATTTAAAAGTTGTTATTCTGAGAAAATGATTTTTATTATGAACATGAAACTATATCCAAAAATTATGGTTAAACTCAAAGTGGAAGTATGTTTTCTAAAATGGTCATCTAGACGTCGTTCTTTCGACTGAAATGACTACCTTTACAAAAACGACTTGTAACTTATTTTTCCGACAATAAACCTATACTTTTTCTATTTAGATTCATAAAATAGAGTTCAATATGAAACCATAGAAATTTGATTCACTCAAAACGGATTTAAAATGAAGAAGTTATGGGTAAAACAAGATTGGATAGTTTTTCTCATTTTAGCTACGTGAAAATTGGTAACAAATCTATTCCAACCATAACTTAATCAACTTGTATTGTATATTATGTAATCTTGAGATACCATAGACACGTATACAATGTTTCGACCTATCATGTCGACACATCTATATATATTTCGGAACAACCATAGACACTCTATATGTGAATGTTGGAGTGAGCTATACAGGGTTGAGGTTGATTCCAAAATATATATAGTTTGAGTTGTGATCAATACTGAGATACGTATACACTGGGTCGTGGATTGATTCAAGATAATATTTATCGATTTATTTCTATACATCTAACTGTGGACAACTAGTTGTAGGTTACTAACGAGGACAGCTGACTTAATAAACTTAAAACATCAAAATATATTAAAAGTGTTGTAAATATATTTTGAACATACTTTGATATATATGTATATATTGTTATAGGTTCGTGAATCAACCAGTGGCCAAGTATTACTTCCCAACGAAGTAAAAATCTGTGAAAGTGAGTTATAGTCCCACTTTTAAAATCTAATATTTTTAGGATGAGAATACATGCAGGTTTTATAAATGATTTACAAAATAGACACAAGTACGTGAAACTACATTCTATGGTTGAATTATCGAAATCGAATATGCCCCTTTTTATTAAGTCTGGTAATCTAAGAATTAGGAAACAGACACCCTAATTGACGCGAATCCTAAAGATAGATCTATTGGGCTTAACAAGCCCCATCCAAAGTACCGGATGCTTTAGTACTTCGAAATTTATATCATATCCAAAGGGTGTCCCGGAATGATGGGGATATTCTTATATATGCATCTTGTTAATGTCGGTTACCAGGTGTTCACCATATGAATGATTTTTATCTCTATGTATGGGATGTGTATTGAAATATGAAATCTTGTGGTCTATTATTATGATTTGATATATTTAGGTTAAATCTATAACTCACCAACATTTTTGTTGACGTTTTAAGCATGTTTATTCTCAGGTGATTATTAGGAGCTTCCGCTGTCGCATACTTAAATAAGGACGAGATTTGGAGTCCATGCTTGTATGATATTGTGTAAAAACTGCATTCAAGAAACTTATTTTGTTGTAACATATTTGTATTGTAAACCATTATGTAATGGTCGTGTGTAAACAGGATATTTTAGATTATCATTATTTGATAATCTACGTAAAGCTTTTTAAACCTTTATTGATGAAATAAAGGTTATGGTTTGTTTTAAAATGAATGCAGTCTTTGAAAAACGTCTCATATAGAGGTCAAAACCTCGCAACGAAATCAATTAATATGGAACGTTTTTAATCAATAAGAACGGGACATTTCAGTTGGTATCCGAGCGTTGGTCTTAGAGAACCAGAATTTTGCATTAGTGTGTCTTATCGAGTTTGTTAGGATGCATTAGTGAGTCTGGACTTCGACCGTGTTTACTTGAAAAATGATTGCTTAACAAATTTTGTTGGAAACTATATATTTTTAACATGTGAATATTATGTGATATATTAATCTCTTAACGCGTTTGATATTATGTGATAGATGTCTACCTCTAGAACAAGTCCCATTGACTCACCTAATAATAATGAAGAGTCAAATGTAAATTGGAATGATTCGTGGACTGATTCACAAGTTCCCGAAGAGGAACCGGAAGAAGAGTCGGAACCGGAAGAAGAATCGGAACCGGAAGAAGAATCGGAACCGGATGAAGAAATAGAACCGGCGGGGGAAATAATAAAACGGTTAAATAAAAGAAAATCCTCAACCAACCAACCAAGTTTAATTATGGTCAATGGTGTTTCCGCCAAGGAAGCAAAATATTGGGAGGATTACCAATTCTCCGATGAATCGGATTCCGACGAGAATTCCGATGATGTTATAGAAATTACCCCAACTGAATTTAAAAAGGCAAAAGAAAATAATAAGGGAAAGGGCATAAAAATAGAGAAATCTAATTCCAACCCCGATGAACTTTATATGTATCGTCAACCCCCGAAGTCCTTAAGTTGTAACAATGACCCGGGAACCTCTAAACCACCAGGTTTTTCTAAACCAATGTGGAAAATAACGGCTCGTATTAGGGGAACATCATATATCCCTAGAAACTTGGCAAAACGAACCAAAACCGAAGAAGAAGAAACAAGCGAGTCGGAATAAGATAGTTGTATTCGTGTGGTGTAATACATGTAATATAGTGTGCTTATGCTTTATGATATATGTAAAAATTGCTTGTATTAATAAGTATTTTTTTTATGAATCTAACTCTTGTCTATTTTACAATATAAAAACACAAAATGGATAGACAACCCAATATTTTAAGAGACCTACCCGGAGACATGATTGATGAAATCTTGTCTAGAGTCGGTCAGAATTCTTCGGCACAACTATTTAAGGCGAGATCAGTTTGTAAGACATTCGAAGAACGTTCCAAGAATGCCTTGGTTTATAAAAGGCTTTCGTTCGAAAGATGGGGGATATCACATTGGGAAATCCATAAGTTACGATGTGTTTACTTTGACGCATATATTGCGGGGAACCCAAATGCTATTTTACGCAATGGGTTAAGAAATTATTTTGACTCAATATATCCGAATATTGGACTTCGTGATTTAGAAAAAGCGGCTAACATGCAACATAAAGAAGCATGTTATGCTTACGGATTAGTAATGTTCGCTTCTCACCAAAGTGAGAACAAGAACATCGGGCTACAACTATTAAACAAAACGTTTCCACAAGTGGCGGAGTCGGTAATTGGGGTAAGAAATGAGGTTTTTAGATTGTTACGGGACTGTTGGACATTACGTAACCCTCGTCCCTTTAACGACGTTACAACACGATGTCTTATCAACGGCCATAACGGTTATGTTCCACAAGTCCAAGGATGGGAAGTAATCCTAGTAAAACCAGAATGCATGACTTGTTTCTGGACGTATGAATTACGTGTCTTTATTGCCTTTGCTGAACGACTTGTGTACTAGCTAGAATTATCTTCAGAACCATCTTGTATCAAATTTATTGTGTGCTATATTTCATGCTATATGTAAAATAAGCGGTATTGTAAGTTTGTAAAATATTGTGTAAAAAGTTTGAACGCGAAATATTATTATAATCAGTTTTTCATATAGAATTGTAGTAGTTGAATTGTATATTAGCTACTAAGTATGAACTTAACGGGTAGGTACTACCCGAATTTAAACTTATAAAACGCTAATATGAAGAAAAAGCTTTTATAAATGAGTTCATATTATGCTACGAAATACTATTAACTACTCTTAATATTCTGTATGATTAACTTGTTCCATTTGACTATTTTGAAGGAAATGGCACCGACTACTCGACACACCGTGAATATGAATGAAGAGGAATTCCGTACTTTTCTAGCTTCAAACATAGCCGCAGTACAGGCTGCGCTACATACCAACAATAACCTTGGATCTAGCAGTACAGGAAATCGTGTAGGATGCACCTACAAAGAATTCACTGCCTGCAAACCTTTGGAATTTGATGGAACCGAAGGACCGATCGGATTGAAATGGTGGACCGAGAAGGTCGAATCGGTGTTTGCCATAAGTAAGTGTACTGAAGAGGACAAAGTGAAGTACGCTACGCATACCTTCACAGGTTCTGCGTTAACATGGTGGAATACCTATCTAGAGCAAGTGGGACAAGACGATGCGTACGCACTACCGTGGTCAGCATTCAAGCACTTGATGAACGAGAAGTACCGTCCCAGAACCGAGGTCAATAAGCTCAAGACAGAACTTAGAGGGTTACGAACCCAAGGATTTGATATTACCACGTATGAAAGACGATTCACAGAATTGTGCCTATTGTGTCCGGGAGCATTCGAAGATGAGGAAGAGAAGATCGACGCATTTGTGAAAGGATTACCGGAAAGAATCCAAGAAGATATAAGTTCACACGAGCCCGCCTCCATACAACAGGCATGTAGAATGGCTCACAAACTAGTGAACCAGATTGAAGAAAGAATTAAAGAACAGACTGCTAAAGAGGCCAATGTGAAGCAAGTCAAAAGAAAGTGGAGGAAAACGGTGATAAGAATCACCAATACAACAACAACAGCAATTACAACAATAATCGCAACAATTATCCCAACAATCGCAACATCAATCGCAACTACAACAAACGGCCCAACAACAACAACAACAACAACAACAACAACAATAGCAACTACAACAATCATCCCAACAACAATAATAACCGCAACAACAACAACAATCAGAAGCAGCTATGCCAAAGGTGTGAAAAGTATCACTCGGGGTTCTGCACCAAATTTTGCAACAAGTGTAAAAGAAATGGTCATAGCGCGGCGAAGTGTGAGGTCTACGGACCAGGGGTTAATAGAACGAAAGGAACAAATGGTGTCGGAACGAGTAATGGCGGAGCAAGTAGTGTCGGAGCAAGTTATGCCAATGTAGTTTGTTATAAATGTGGAAAACCGGGCCACATTATTAGAAATTGCCCGAACCAGGAGAACACGAATGGACAAGGCCGCGGAAGAGTTTTCAATATTAATGCGGCAGAGGCACAGGAAGACCCGGAGCTTGTTACGGGTACGTTTCTTATTGACAATAAATCTGCTTACGTTTTATTTGATTCGGGTGCGGATAGAAGCTATATGAGTAGAGATTTTTGTGCTAAATTAAGTTGTCCATTGAAGCCTTTGGATAGTAAATTTTTACTCGAAGTAGTAAATGGTAAATTAATTTCAGCAGATAATATATGTCGGAATCGAGAAATTAAACTGGTTAGCGAAACATTTAAGATTGATTTGATACCAGTAGAGTTAGGGAGTTTTGATGTGATAATCGGTATGGACTGGTTGAAAGAAGTGAAAGCAGAGATCGTTTGTTACAAAAATGCAATTCGCATTATACGAGAAAAAGGAAAACCCTTAATGGTGTACGGAGAAAAGGGCAACACGAAGCTACATCTTATTAGTAATTTGAAGGCACAAAAACTAATAAGAAAAGGTTGTTATGCTATTCTAGCACACGTCGAGAAAGTACAAACTGAAGAAAAGAGCATCAATGATGTTCCCATTGCAAAAGAATTTCCCGATGTATTTCTGAAAGAATTACCGGGATTACCCCCACATCGATCCGTTGAATTTCAAATAGATCTTGTACCAGGAGCTGCACCAATAGCTCGTGCTCCTTACAGACTCGCACCCAGCGAGATGAAAGAACTGCAAAGCCAATTACAAGAACTTTTAGAGCTTGGTTTCATTCGACCAAGCACATCACCGTGGGGAGCTCCTGTTTTGTTTGTCAAGAAGAAAGATGGTACATTCAGGTTGTGTATCGACTATCGAGAGTTGAACAAACTTACCATCAAGAACCGCTACCCACTACCGAGAATCGACGACTTATTTGATCAACTACAAGGCTCGTCTGTTTATTCAAAGATTGACTTACGTTCCGGGTATCATCAAATGCGGGTGAAAGAAGATGATATTCCAAAGACTGCTTTCAGAACACGTTACGGTCATTACGAGTTTATGGTCATGCCGTTTGGTTTAACTAATGCACCAGCTGTGTTCATGGACCTTATGAACCGAGTGTGTGGACCATACCTTGACAAGTTTGTCATTATTTTCATCGATGACATACTTATTTACTCAAAGAATGATCAAGA
The DNA here is from genome assembly GCF_046630445.1 of Rutidosis leptorrhynchoides. Classification (NCBI taxonomy): domain Eukaryota; kingdom Viridiplantae; phylum Streptophyta; class Magnoliopsida; order Asterales; family Asteraceae; genus Rutidosis; species Rutidosis leptorrhynchoides. The sequence goes on along the minus strand of NC_092335.1, from coordinate 147,217,622 downwards.
GCACGAAGAACATTTGAGAAAAGTGCTAGAAGTATTGAGGAAAGAAAAACTGTACGCTAAGTTTTCAAAGTGTGCATTTTGGTTGGAAGAAGTTCAATTCCTCGGTCACATAGTGAACAAAGAAGGTATCCAGGTGGACCCAACAAAGATCGAAACCGTTGAAAAGTGGGAAACCCCAAAAACTCCGAAGCATATACGTCAATTTTTAGGATTGGCTGGTTACTACAGAAGATTCATCCAAGATTTCTCCAAAATAGCAAAACCCTTGACTGCATTAACGCATAAAGGGAAGAAATTTGAATGGAAGGATGAACAAGAGAAGGCGTTTCAATTATTGAAGAAAAAGCTAACTACGGCACCTATATTGTCATTTCCTGAAGGGAATGATGATTTTGTGATTTATTGTGACGCATCAAAGCAAGGTCTCGGCTGTGTATTAATGCAACGGACGAAGGTGATTGCTTATGCGTCTAGACAATTGAAGATTCACGAGCAAAATTATACGACGCATGATTTGGAATTAGGCGCAGTTGTTTTTGCATTAAAGACTTGGAGGCACTACTTATATGGGGTCAAAAGTATTATATATACCGACCACAAAAGTCTTCAACACATATTTAATCAGAAACAACTGAAAATGAGGCAGCGTAGGTGGATTGAATTGTTGAATGATTACGACTTTGAGATTCGTTACCACCCGGGGAAGGCAAATGTGGTAGCCGATGCCTTGAGCAGGAAGGACAGAGAACCCATTCGAGTAAAATCTATGAATATAATGATTCATAATAACCTTACTACTCAAATAAAGGAGGCGCAACAAGGAGTTTTAAAAGAGGGAAATTTAAAGGATGAAATACCCAAAGGATCGGAGAAGCATCTTAATATTCGGGAAGACGGAACCCGGTATAGGGCTGAAAGGATTTGGGTACCAAAATTTGGAGATATGAGAGAAATGGTACTTAGAGAAGCTCATAAAACCAGATACTCAATACATCCTGGAACGGGGAAGATGTACAAGGATCTCAAGAAACATTTTTGGTGGCCGGGTATTAAAGCCGATGTTGCTAAATACGTAGGAGAATGTTTGACGTGTTCTAAGGTCAAAGCTGAGCATCAGAAACCATCAGGTCTACTTCAACAACCCGAAATCCAGGAATGGAAATGGGAAAACATTACCATGGATTTCATCACTAAATTGCCAAGGACTGCAAGTGGTTTTGATACTATTTGGGTAATAGTTGATCGTCTCACCAAATCAGCACACTTCCTGCCAATAAGAGAAGATGACAAGATGGAGAAGTTAGCACGACTGTATTTGAAGGAAGTCGTCTCCAGACATGGAATACCAATCTCTATTATCTCTGATAGGGATGGCAGATTTATTTCAAGATTCTGGCAGACATTACAGCAAGCATTAGGAACTCGTCTAGACATGAGTACTGCCTATCATCCACAAACTGATGGGCAGAGCGAAAGGACAATACAAACGCTTGAAGACATGCTACGAGCATGTGTTATTGATTTCGGAAACAGTTGGGATCGACATCTACCGTTAGCAGAATTTTCCTACAACAACAGCTACCATTCAAGCATTGAGATGGCGCCGTTTGAAGCACTTTATGGTAGAAAGTGCAGGTCTCCGATTTGTTGGAGTGAAGTGGGGGATAGACAGATTACGGGTCCGGAGATTATACAAGAAACTACCGAGAAGATCATCCAAATTCAACAACGGTTGAAAACCGCCCAAAGTCGACAAAAGAGCTACGCTGACATTAAAAGAAAAGATATAGAATTTGAAATTGGAGAGATGGTCATGCTTAAAGTTGCACCTTGGAAAGGCGTTGTTCGATTTGGTAAACGAGGGAAATTAAATCCAAGGTATATTGGACCATTCAAGATTATTGATCGTGTCGGACCAGTAGCTTACCGACTTGAGTTACCTCAACAACTCGCGGCTGTACATAACACTTTCCACGTCTCGAATTTGAAGAAATGTTTTGCTAAAGAAGATGTCACTATTCCGTTAGATGAAATCGAAATCAACGAAAAACTTCAATTCATCGAAGAACCCGTCGAAATAATGGATCGTGAGGTTAAAAGACTTAAGCAAAACAAGATACCAATTGTTAAGGTTCGATGGAATGCTCGTAGAGGACCCGAGTTCACCTGGGAGCGTGAAAATCAGATGAAGAAGAAATACCCGCATCTATTTCCAGAAGATTCGTCAACACCTTCAACAGCTTAAAATTTCGGGACGAAATTTATTTAACGGGTAGGTACTGTAGTGACCCGAACTTTTCCATGTTTATATATATTAATTGAGATTGATATTTACATGATTAAATGTTTCCAACATGTTAAGCAATCAAACTTGTTAAGACTTGATTAATTGAAATAGGTTTCATATAGACAATTGACCACCCAAGTTGACCGGTGATTCACGAACGTTAAAACTTGTAAAAACTATATGATGACATATATATGGATATATATAAAGTTAACATGATATTATGATAAGTAAACATATCATTAAGTATATTAACAATGAACTACATATGTAAAAACAAGACTATTAACTTAATGATTTTTAAACGAGACATATATGTAACGATTATCGTTGTAAAGACATTTAATGTATATATATCATATTAAGAGATATACATACATGATAATATCATGATAATATAATAATTTAAAATCTCATTTGATATTATAAACATTGGGTTAACAACATTTAACAAGATCGTTATCCTAAAGGTTTCAAAACAACACTTACATGTAACGACTAACGATGACTTAACGACTCAGTTAAAATGTATATACATGTAGTGTTTTAATATGTATTTATACACTTTTGAAAGACTTCAATACACTTATCAAAATACTTCTACTTAACAAAAATGCTTACAATTACATCCTCGTTCAGTTTCATCAACAATTCTACTCGTATGCACCCGTATTCTACTCGTACAATACACAGCTTTTAGATGTATGTACTATTGGTCTATACACTCCAATGATCAGATCTTAGCAGCCCATGTGAGTCACCTAACACATGTGGGAACCATCATTTGGCAACTAGCATGAAATATCTCATAAAATTACAAAAATATGAGTAATCATTCATGACTTATTTACATGAAAACAAAATTACATATCCTTTATATCTAATCCATACACCAACGACCAAAAACACCTACAAACACTTTCATTCTTCAATTTTCTTCATCTAATTGATCTCTCTCAAGTTCTATCTTCAAGTTCTAAGTGTTCTTCATATATTCTACAAGTTCTAGTTACATAAAATCAAGAATACTTTCAAGTTTGCTAGCTCACTTCCAATCTTGTAAGGTGATCATCCAACCTCAAGAAATCTTTGTTTCTTACAGTAGGTTATCATTCTAATACAAGGTAATAATCATATTCAAACTTTGGTTCAATTTCTATAACTATAACAATCTTATTTCAAGTGATGATCTTACTTGAACTTGTTTTCGTGTCATGATTTTGCTTCAAGAACTTCGAGCCATCCAAGGATCCATTGAAGCTAGATCCATTTTTCTCCTTTCCAGTAGGTTTATCCAAGTAACTTAAGGTAGTAATGATGTTCATAACATCATTCGATTCATACATATAAAGCTATCTTATTCGAAGGTTTAAACTTGTAATCACTAGAACATAGTTTAGTTAATTCTAAACTTGTTCGCAAACAAAAGTTAATCCTTCTAACTTGACTTTTAAAATCAACTAAACACATGTTCTATATCTATATGATATGCTAACTTAATGATTTAAAACCTGGAAACACGAAAAACACCGTAAAACCGGATTTACGCCGTCGTAGTAACACCGCGGGCTGTTTTGGGTTAGTTAATTAAAAACTAAGATAAACTTTGATTTAAAAGTTGTTATTTTGAGAAAATGATTTTTATTATGAACATGAAACTATATCCAAAAATTATGGTTAAACTCAAAGTGGAAGTATGTTTTCTAAAATGGTCATCTAGACGTCGTTCTTTCGACTGAAATGACTACCTTTACAAAAACGACTTGTAACTTATTTTTCCGACTATAAACCTATACTTTTTCTGTTTATATTCATAAAATAGAGTTCAATATGAAACCATAGCAATTTGATTCACTCAAAACGGATTTAAAATGAAGAAGTTATGGGTAAAACAAGATTGGATAATTTTTCTCATTTTAGCTACGTGAAAATTGGTAACAAATCTATTCCAACCATAACTTAATCAACTTGTATTGTATATTATGTAATCTTGAGATACCATAGACACGTATACAATGTTTCGACCTATCATGTCGACACATCTATATATATTTCGGAACAACCATAGACACTCTATATGTGAATGTTGGAGTTAGCTATACAGGGTTGAGGTTGATTCCAAAATATATATAGTTTGAGTTGTGATCAATACTGAGATACGTATACACTGGGTCGTGGATTGATTCAAGATAATATTTATCGATTTATTTCTGTACATCTAACTGTGGACAACTAGTTGTAGGTTACTAACGAGGACAGCTGACTTAATAAACTTAAAACATCAAAATATATTAAAAGTGTTGTAAATATATTTTGAACATACTTTGATATATATGTATATATTGTTATAGGTTCGTGAATCAACCAGTGGCCAAGTCTTACTTCCCGACGAAGTAAAAATCTGTGAAAGTGAGTTATAGTCCCACTTTTAAAATCTAATATTTTTGGGATGAGAATACATGCAGGTTTTATAAATGATTTACAAAATAGACACAAGTACGTGAAACTACATTCTATGGTTGAATTATCGAAATCGAATATGCCCCTTTTTATTAAGTCTGGTAATCTAAGAATTAGGGAACAGACACCCTAATTGACGCGAATCCTAAAGATAGATCTATTGGGCCTAACAAGCCCCATCCAAAGTACCGGATGCTTTAGTACTTCGAAATTTATATCATATCCGAAGGGTGTCCCGGAATGATGGGGATATTCTTATATATGCATCTTGTTAATGTCGGTTACCAGGTGTTCACTATATGAATGATTTTTATCTCTATGTATGGGATGTGTATTGAAATATGAAATCTTGTGGTCTATTATTATGATTTGATATATTTAGGTTAAACCTATAACTCACCAACATTTTTGTTGACGTTTTAAGCATGTTTATTCTCAGGTGATTATTAAGAGCTTCCGCTGTCGCATACTTAAATAAGGACGAGATTTGGAGTCCATGCTTGTATGATATTGTGTAAAAACTGCATTCAAGAAACTTATTTTGTTGTAATATATTTGTATTGTAAACCATTATGTAATGGTCGTGTGTAAACAGGATATTTTAGATTATCATTATTTGATAATCTACGTAAAGCTTTTTAAACCTTTATTGATGAAATAAAGGTTATGGTTTGTTTTAAAATGAATGCAGTCTTTGAAAAACGTCTCATATAGAGGTCAAAACCTCGCAACGAAATCAATTAATATGGAACGTTTTTAATCAATAAGAACGGGACATTTCAACACTGTCTTCGGAATTCAGGTGAATATCCGTATCGGAATAGCTGTCAGAGTTTAAGGAATTTGAACTAGATACGGGATCCATCTTGTATAATTAGGGAGATGATTTTTGATATGAATTAGATTATAGAATTTAGTTTGGTATTCTTCAATACATAATTTACATATGTATATATAATACCAAATTCCATAAATCACGGAGAAATTTTCGGAAGATGTCAGGAAAAGTTTACAGTAACAGATACGCTAAGATATGAATTTTATCTATACACTATTCATGCAATCAATGCAGTAAAACGTGTTTAGACTATGAATGATAAGCAGGTAATTTTCGACAAGAAATGATAAGCAAAACTTTTGACATGCACACACGGTCGAAGTCCAGACTTACTAATGCATCCTAACAACTATCAGTTAGACACACTCATGCAAGACCTGGTTCGCTAGGACCAACGCTCTGATACCAATTGTGACGATCGCTCCAAATCCATATGGACGAACACGTCATTCATCGATTTCATTGCGAGGTATTTGACCTCTATATGATACGTTTTGTAAACATTGCATTCTTTTGAAAAGGCACACCATAAATGAATATTTAAATCAAAGGTTTTCGACATCTGATGATTTCTACATATAGACAATTACCGTAATATAATAGTTTACAATGATACTTCCGTTGACAATGCAGTCAAAATAAGATACTTGGTGATGATTTGGTGAATGCAACATTTCCTTGAAAAATATGTCATGTAAGACTCCAGGCACATAGCTTGTCTAACATATAAGCAAACAGCGGAAGACTTCTAGGAACCTGAGAATAAACATGCTAACAAGTGTCAACACAAAGGTTGGTGAGTTCATAGTTTTAGTGTTTCGCATAATTTGTATATAAAAGTGGATCACAAGATTTCAGTTGTTTCATCCAGAAACGTTTATCAAAATATTCTACAAGATTGAGCACCCTGGTAATTAAGCTTAACGTATATATAATTTGTACCCTTTGTATAATCATCTTAATAATACACGCAAACCAACGTGTACACTTCTCAAATAGCATACGTCCGTTAAAAGGCTAGTGCTCTAGCTCGGACGGGGATATCAAGCCCTATGGATCCATATACTACTACTCGTGCCCACCAGTTCTTATAACCGGCAGTTACTAGTTACCAAAGTTAAGGGATTTTCGGTTCAAACTCGGTGTAGAATTTAGTATGTACTTGTATCCATTGCGTTTAAAATAAAGTGCATGTATTCTCAGCCCAAAAATATAGATTGCGAAAGCAATTAAAAAGGGAGCAAATGAAACTCACCTTAGCAGCATATAAAGTCGTTCACCAAAATGTGACTGAAACTCGGATTACCAAATAACCGTAGATCTCAACCTAGAGAACATATGTTGATCAATAAATGTCTATCAAGCTAGGTCAGGTCATAGTGTATCATAATCCTAATGCTCGAGATCGACATACAAAAGTTATCCAAAGTCGTTTCAAAAAGTCAATTTTGACAATAGTTCAACAAAACGAGACGTGCCTTATATAAGGATTCATTTACTCGGTTGGTAATATTTAAAAGTTCACTTTATCAGTCTCGTAAACAAGTTGTTTAAATCTTAATTGCAGATTCAAAAGCAATTTCAATTAACGTCAATCATAATTCAGTTGATCATATCTTTTAATGCGTTCATCGAAACTATTCGATATCTAAATGAAAAGTTATTGATTTTTCGCCAGCTTTCCAAAAACATGCATATCATATACCTTTTACCAGTAATATATGTATTTAATTAGTGATTCATTATAAACTGTTTAACGGCGAAATTTAGCATACAAGCATATATAAATATATATACTCGAGCACTAGACATGGATACATAATTAATATATAAAAGATAAAATATGAGTGCTTACGTATCAGTATTGAGATTCAATATTGTAGGAAAGTACGTAGACGTAACGGAGATGATAAACAGTAGGTTTGATTCACAAATATACCCCCGAACATTACCCATAACCTCCTTGGCAATAACCCATAATTTCCTTAGCTCTATCCCGCTTGAAAACCATTTTGAAAGTGACACGCTCATAACCTCGTCGTAGTATTTTATGTATAATACTAATTAATAAGATTAATAATAATAAGATTAATAATAATAAGATTAATAATAATATTAATCTTAATAATAATAATAATAATAATAATAATAATAATAATAATAAATAAAATAAAATAAATACGGAGTAATATATGATTAGAGAAGTGTGTGAAAACTGAGCAATTTATAGAACCTTTTCTGAAAAAGTATCCCATGCGATCGCATGAGATTTGTGCTTCAAGGCCATGCGATCGCATGGCCCTCTGATCCAGCTCACAAACTTTTAACTTTTTGTTTGTCGACATAATTTTATATAATATATATAATATATTTAATTTATATAATTAATTATATATTATATTAAATTCACATGCATAGTTGACTTGTAATTTTTGTTCCGATAAGTCGTACGTCATTACTCGACTTATGTCCCGGTTCCAGTTTTTCAAATGTCCTTTCGTACGCTGAGAAAACTTGTATTTTACATTTCGTGTCACGTACCTTTGTCAAAATATAGCCTTAAATTATCCCTAAACTATACCACTCAAAGTATATCTTAAACTTTCGAGTATTTTGGTCATTTACTTCTATAAATCATCGTCTCGCTATTTGTTAATATATATATAATAACAATTCGTTTTTATGACCAAGTTAATATTATATTTTATCGTATTGTTAAATATATATTTTCAATATTAATAAACACGTTTTAAAATACATATCGCAAGTTATTCATATATCTAATTCCAACAGTTAATATTCCTTATTATTGTATGTGTCCAAATTACGTTATTTAAACAAACACTTTACCATTTATTTCGAATACCGTTAAGAATGGATGATTTCCCAAATCAACGTGAACCTCACAACAGAGACCCGTAATAATATCATAATCCTTAAGAGACTCATTAAATATCTTTTAATTCAATCATTTGGCAAAATCTTTTAATTCCGTAGTTGAATATATATCAATCAGATAATCAAACCAATAAGTTTAATGCACAGTATCATTTACTTAACACTTTGTTACGTTTTCAAGTTATAGTATATGTATCTATTTACATATAATTGTTCGCGAATCATTGAGAACAATCGAAGGGTAATTGAATAATTCAAAATTTTGAGATTCAACTTCATAGACTTTGCTTATCGTGTCGGAAACGTTAAAGATTAAGTTTAAATTTGGTCAGAAATTTCTGGGTCATCACATCGAGCCTGCATGGTTATTCCTTTCCATCTTTACATGCGTGGGGCCAAGGATCATTTGAGCCGGGTACCACTGGACCACAGGTCCGTTGGTATTTCACCCTATATATACTATTATCCATTTTATCATTTTATTCAACACTTTCACATTTTATTCACAACTTTTATTCTCAACATACAAAATACCACTTTATTTATTTTATGATTCAATCAAAATGTCGTCTTCTTCGAGTTCTTCCCACGAAGATTTCACAAACTATACACTCAACCTGCTAGATGATGATGTTTCTTCTGAAGATGATGTAAATTCATGTCGGTACATACGTCGTGATCATTATGAAGCACATGATCGTTGATGAATGATTATTTTGATGACGGCTGCAAATATACTGGTGATAATTTCAAGCGACGGTTTCGAATGTAGCGACATGTTTTTCTTAGAATTATGAATGATATTCTAAGTTACTCTGCAAATCCATTGCTGTATTATTTTAGATGGTTTTATCGAAGAAAAGATTCACGTGTCATGAGGATGAGGAGTATTAGTACGCATTAAAAGATAACAGCTGCACTACATCAGCTAGCATATAGTTCTACACCGGATGCTTTGGATGAGTATTTGCAAATGTCTGAATGAGTTGGCAGGGAATCTCTACACAATTTTACAATGTGCATCATTGATTTGTATGCGATTGTCTACCTGGGAGTGCCTACGTTGCATGACATTCAAAGTATGTTAGAAGGTCATGAAATGATTCATGGTTTTCCGAGCATAATGGGTAACATCGACTGTATGCACTAGACATGGAAAAAATGTCCAGTTGGGTGGAGAGGTCAATATATGCGAGGCGGCCACAGTCATCCAACTATTATGCTTGAAGTCGTCGCCTCATATGATAATTTGATTCAGCACGTGTATTTTGGTGTGGCGGGTTTAAACAACGACTTAAATGTGTTAAACACTAGTGATTTGTTCAAATCAATGCTTAATGAAGACATGCCCGACGTCCCATATCATGTAAACGGTGTGGAGTAGAGGGTACCATTTAGTATACGGGAATTATGCAATATGGGCAGCATTTGTTAAGGAATTTTCAAGCGCCGTTGATGAAAAACGTTCTTACTTTACAAGGAAACAAGTTGCTGCTCGTAAAGATGTAGAAAGAACATTTGGGATTTTACAGGGTCGTTGGTATATTCTACAACAACCCGCAAAGGCTTACGAGGTGAATCAAATGAGACAGCTTATGTATACGTGCATCATACTACACAACATCATTTTTGAAGACAATGGTTACAACCTTTCCGAGAATGATTGGGTTTATGAGCCGGTTCTTAATTTGCAATGTACTTGGATCGAGAGGTGTGGCACTCGTCCCGGAAGAACAGGGGAGCTACGTTATAGAGAAATGTACGAAAGCTTACGATCCAATTTGGTTGAACATTTATGGTCTATTCGAGAATAAATGAAATTTTATGACTTTTATTACATTATCTAGTTTATTTTATGAATAAATGTAATTTAGTTTGTGTTATGAATTTTAATTTAGTATTTTGTTTTATTATATGAATTCATTTCAGTATAAAACAATAACTAATAATAAAAAATATTAAAAATTTAAGTATAAATATAAAAATATAAAAATGACATTGAAATGGACACTGAGGACACTTTTACCATGTCAGTTTCAGTCAATTTCGAGGTCTATTTTGGACATCGAAATAGACCTTGACAAAAGAACACGGCACGTAATGCTTTTAAGCTTCTATATTATCACAAAATTACAAGCTCCAATCGTTATAAGTATCAGATAAAATGTTTTCATAACAATAAACCTATGTCAGCCTGTACACGACCTTTGTAGCTTCTAAAATATAACTTTATTGAAATATTACTGTAGAATTCGAAGTATTTAACTGTAATAAAATTATAGTATGCGCATAAAAAATGTCTTGTACTAAACTGGAAAATCCAATTGTATCATGCAAATAGAATATATTATATTATATATATTTGTTATTGTTATTTTAGAGGGTTCTATAATATTTATGTCAGGGACAGGGACGGATCTTTGGGGTGGCAGGGGTGGGCAGTGACCCCTCCAAAAATTTGTTCTCTTAATGTAAATTTTATTTTTTTGGATCGAAAATATAAATATTTTATATAACAGCCCCTCCAAGATTTTAGAATTTTTCTTATATAAGTTATTGAAATGATTTTGGCCCTCCCACTAAAGTCGTTCAAGATCCGTCTCTGGTCAGGGATCTTTTCCTTTCTTATACTTGGAGTCTATAAAACCAAAAGGATTTCTTACATCTACAACAAGTTAATACATGTATCAAATTAAGGTATTATTTCTCTCTGGTTTCATCTCTATTACGTGGTAACAGAGCTAGAGTTTTGAAAATTGTACCATGTGAGTACAATACGACTGTTCAACCAAATCACCCATGGAGAGTGATTTTCGTGTCTCACCACCATCACCAATCGTCTCAGAATGCCTCGATTAGCGTACCCTGCGAGTGCGCAACTTTTCCGACCACCTCAAGCCACCTCATGTGCCGCCTTCTTCAGCCGTTTGTCGATCACGTGCCGGCGCGTGAGGGCACGTGAGCCACCATCTGCTGCCATTTTTTTCTGGTGATCTCGTCTGCTAATTCCGACCATACCCTTGGTGTGTGACGACCCGGAAAATTTCGACTAATTTTAAATCAAACTCTCGATACGATTTAATATTTTTGACGTGATAAGAAAAAGTCTGTTAGGTTGAGTCTCAAAAATTTTGAACTGTTTTCATATATGCAATTGACCTTCGACTATTCCCGACGATTCACGAACCACTATCTGTAAATAAATAAATATATATATTAATTTGAAATAGAAACTTATATGATTTAATTCATTTGTGTAAATAAAATAATATATAATAGTAATCTAAATATATATATATATATATATATATATATATATATATATATAACAATTTTAAATACATTAATATAACATTGTACGAATTAATGGAATTGAAAACTATAATGGTTTACAGCCGATCACTTTTACTGTTAAGGATTCCATTTTTATTAGTAGAATACTAAACCATAAAGTATGAAGTATAATATTATAGGAACGATTTATATTATTTTCTAGACCAAATAAAACCCCACTCTATCAATTATTCGGCATACTAGCTTTATACATATATATATATATATATATATATATATATATATATATATATATATATATATATATATATATATATATGTATGTATGTATGTATATAATCATCACCTACTTTGCTCAATTACTTATTATAAAACTCCAAACACGAACACATAATCACATGTAAATATATCACGGATATATATTTTTGTTTGTTATCCCCAAGTGAAATTGAGGTGGGACAGGCTGTGATGATATTTATAATATCTTTAACATATACATACATTGCATCTAGAAAATTTTCTTCTCGTTTTGGACACACACGATTACTTCTATCTATATATTGAACCCATATATTATTCTATTATCATCTTATAATTATTATCATTATATATATTCATCATATCTATGAATCATTATCCCACTTTTCAAACTTACTACTACTAGTGCGCTATTTCCTGGTTTGTCGAACATCATCATCCAAACATCAACTCTCACAAAACCAACAACCATCTACCTTTCTATTTGGGTTTTCTTTTCCTTCACAGTTAAATTTAGGAAGTATATATATTACATACATATATGTATGAGGTATATGTTTACACATCACCTTCTTCTTCGATTATCGTCACCAACACATACTACTACTATCTTCACATGCACTTCTTCTTCAACGATCATCACCACCGTATCATTTATCAATCACCTTTGAACCTGCCACCACCATCTACCATCATCATTAAACCTTTGAATCACCATCAACAACCTTCTATCACAATACCCACCACGAACACTTCACTTTTATTGCTCGTTTCATTATGTTTTTCTCTAACCATCAAAGTACCACGAGGTGAAACCAAGACCCACTTATTTTCTATCCAAGAACGAACACTATCCTAGCTATGTTTCTGTTTCAAGCTCAATCAAAAATTATTACCATTAACTGCTCGATCTTCTGCCTTTCTGTTTTTCCAACAAGCATTCCAACCCAACCCCGCTGTACTCCTACTGCTACGCGTGTACCCTTTTTCTGTTAAGACTCACAAATCAACCATCGTAATTATCACCATATTGAACCACCACCGAGAGACACCCCTAAACTGAATACCATACAATCACCACCTCTATTCTTTGTGTTCCTATCGAAAACAACCCATCACCAAACTTGCTATTCTTCTAACACCCATTTATTTTTGAAATTGCTCGAACAAGACAAATCACCAATTAGCCTAATCATCCTCGTTGATTATTGCTATTAACGAGAACAAAACCCACACCACCTTCATTACCCGACTACTATCATTAACAACCCATGCCACCACTTATCACCTTCATCAAACCATCTATTGTATGCCTACTGTTTTCGATTACCATCAAACAACTATCATCACTAGATCATCCTCACTTGCAACGATTCATCAATAGTACTATCTTTTGTTTTGTTCCTATTTAACCCGAACACCATGTGATGACCCGGGAATTTTCGACTAAATTTAAACTTAATCTTTATATGATTTCGAGACGATAAGCAAAGTGTGTAATGTTAAGTCTAGAAAATTTGGAAACGATGTTCATATACTCAATTACCCTTTTACCGCTCTCGATGATTCACGAACAATTATGTGTAGATATATATATGTATATATATATATATAATTATATAATTAATAAATTGTAATATTGATTTATGTAATTTCAAGTTAAATTATAGTTATTATATTGAAATAGTTATTATTACTCTCATTATTATTATTATTATTATTATTATTATTATTATTATTATTATTATTATTATTATTATTATTATTATTATTATTATTATTATTATTATTAGTAGTAGTAGTATTATTATTAATAATCATTATTATTAAGATGGATTAAAAAGCTAAATAAATGGTACGATATTGCTAGTCATCTAAAGCAACTTTTAATTTTATTTATTTATTTATTTATTTATTATTTTCTTTCTATAGTCTGTAATCAAAGGAATCTAAATATGTTTTCCATTCCTTTCATAAGTTGTTATCCTGTCCCTAAATCATGTCCGACAAGGAAGTGAGCAAATTTATCAAAATTAGTCAGTGTGTTAGTTTCTTTTCATTTTCTATGCACTATCCCAATTACCTTTAAACTTTATATGATTGATAAGAATACTGTGTTTAATTATCACTGCTCTTAATTGATTGTCATTCGAATCAATACTTAACTGCATTATTGTTAAAAGTTAAGATCATTTGTCCATAAATGATTGTTAATACATACACAACTGTATTATCATTAAAGTTAAGAAAGTGTTGTGATTCCATCTATCTACTTTCTCATATACAGACAAACACATACATATCAATGAGTTAAAATATAACAAACATCCCCACTTGCTTAATTATTGTGTGAGTAGAATATCTGGTGAGATTAGTTGTCTCTTGTCTCCTTTCAATCAACTAAAAGAAGAGAGTAATTTTATATACTTAGCTATAAACGCATTAAGATGCAAAAACCCATTTCCAATACCAATTATACTTCTTTCTTCCAATTCACTTGACAACCGAAACCAGAAGGGGCACGATTGTGCACACCACTCTGCAACCACCACCCTTGAAACACTACCTTAGTACGACCACCACTACAACATCACTTATAAATCACTGCAGCCTTTATTCTCTAATTGAGATCGAGAAAGCTCACCAAACCAACCTCCAAACTGCCACCATTCGTTTCCCCATCTTTTATTAGATCAAACTGATGCTTGTAAGAGAACACCAACAAAACCACCATCGGACAACCTTCTTCTACTGCTATATCTACGATGAAACACGAGTAAGTTACCTGCACATATTCAAAACAATTACTGATGCTGTTTTACTGCTGTATTGACAGCCTAGAACAACCATATCACCTTAAATCATTTTATATACAAACTAACATCTTAAAACCAACACATATATGATTATGTACATACATCACAAATTGAAAACACTACTGTTCAATCAAACCATTACCAAATTTGCAACTTTGTTGCCCTGCTACTTATCTCCTTTATTATTTCTACCACAACTTATACAGCCCTTCATCCTGTTTAATTCCTTCATTCTGTTTAGTGGATTAACACCTCGTAAATCACCACCAAACCCTGACTGTAATACGTTTCTGTTTTCAATTACAGTACTGCTGCTACACCTGCAAAACCCTCAAGCTAGAACACCTTTCGAATTCTAATGCTACGCTATAAATCAGCTCACAACACCATCAAAATTTTCACATAAATCGGACCTGGTTACAGTTTAAGAAAAGAAAACCAAATATTCCAATCTTTCGTATTCAAATCAAACAGATAGATTAAATCACAATAAGGTTGGTTGAATTGAACTTATGATGAACAAGGACGGCTAATGAACATATATATATAAATAAATATGTAATTAAATAAAAAGAACACCAAACCTCTGTTCTTGATTTCGGTTGTTACTCGATGATAACAATCAATAATAATTAGTACAGTACCTGTACCATGGTTATTGATTTCTTTCTAGTTGAACGAACCTCAACTGTTTCTTCGAATTTCTGTTAACGACGATGATTCAGACCGAATTGGACGATTGAACGATGATGACAAGTAAATCGATGATCTGTTAAACCTCGATGAATGTTATTTGATCAATTGATCGATTAAGGAATCAAAGGTCTCATGAATCGTGATTCATACCACGTTTGGCTTCTGCCTTGCTCGATCTGTTTGAGATTAGGGATAAGGATATATACAGTACCAGCTAACTCTTTTAACGGGCCATTTAATTATTTTGGATCGAATTTGGTTGGACCGAAAGTGTACTTCGGTTGGGCCGAGACTAGTGATTACTATTGGGCTTCTTTATTTAAATCATGGACTAAGAAAATGGATAACAGATAGAAACAGCTTATACATATTCGAGTCGTATCAATGATCAGAAAAACAAGATGGTTCAGCTGGCTGTGTGATCGATGGGTAATCAAGAGGTCTTGAGTTCAAGCTCGGGCATGGGCATTAATTTTTTTTTTTAAGCCTTTAAATGAAGGTAGTACTTTATTATCATTATTATTTATTATTATTACTAGTAGTATTATATTATTTTTAATTATATGTTTATTATCAATATTAACAAAAATCATTACTATTATTATTATTAAAGTATTATTATTATTACTATTATTATAAGTATCTTTATTTTTATTATCATTACTTTACCATAATTATTACTTTAACACACAAAAGATACTTATATATATATAAAAAATATATAATTATTACATATATCATAAGTATGACTAAATTACTATTTTAGTATAAACATAACATATATAAATATATATAACATTTGAAACAATAAATACATACTAATTTAAATAAGTAACATATTATGTAATTAATATCTATAAACTAGGTTAAATAACACTATGTGTTCAGTACATGTTTTAATATATATATATACATGATATAGGTTCATGAATCCGAGGCCAACCCTGCATTGTTCAATATAGTCATATGTATTTTTACTACAAAATACATTAGGTGAGTTTCATTATTCCCTTTTTAAATACTTTTGCAATATATATTTTTGGGACTGAGAATACATGCGCTGCTTTTATAAATGCTTTACGAAATAGACACAAGTGATCAAAACTACATTCTATGGTTGGATTATCAAATCGAATATCACCCTATATAGTCTGGTAATCTAAGAATTAGGGAACAGAAACCCTAGTTGACGCGAATCCTAAAGATAGATCTATCGGGCCCAACAAGCCCCATCCAAAGTACCGGATGCTTTAGTGCTTCGAAATTTATATCATGTCCGAAGGAGGATCCCGGAATGATGGGGATATTCTTATATGCATATTGTGAATGTCGGTTACCAGGTGTTCAATTCATATGAATGATATTTTTTGTCTCTATGCTTGGGACGTATGTTTATGAGAAATTGAAATATGAAATCTTGTGGTCTATTAAATTATTAAAATGATTGTTATGATAAACTAATGAACTCACCAACCTTTTGGTTGACACTTTAAAGCATGTCTATTCTCAGGTATGAAAGAAATCTTCCGCTGTGCAATTGCTCATTTTAAAGATATTATTTGGAGTCATTTATGACATATTTCAAAAGACGTTGCATTCGAGTCGTTGAGTTCATCAAGATTATTATTAAGTTAATTATAGTTAGATATTATAAGATGGTATGCATGCCGTCCATTTTTGATGTAATGAAATATTGTATTTTCAAAAACGAATGCAATGTTTGTAAAATGTATCATATAGAGGTCAAGTACCTCGCGATGTAATCAACTGTTGTGAATCGTTTATAATCGATATGGACCTCGTCCGGATGGATTAGGACGGGTCCTTTCATGCCTCATCAACATAACCAACTGCAACTTCTATAGTTTCTTTCTCTTTTCTTTCGTTCGACACAAAACCACCAGTCCACCATTACCGTTTTACTGCTACTGCAGCCTACAAAGTTTTGTTTCGAAGATGGGAGATGATGGATAATGAATTTAGATAATAAGCTATATTCTAAATGTTGAGTAAATGATTTTTCTCTAATGGTCGACACTCACAAAAAATGAGAACCCCACATGTTTATAAAAAGAAAAAAAGAAACCAAGCCACTTTTATTTTTTTTAATGATTCTGCGGTTTCGTGATTGATCTAGACGATTGAAACTTTATACCTCTTGGGCTACCCAATTCCGATTCTCATTAGGCCGTGAACAATTACTATAATTGGGCCGTAGCCTATTGTTTTACTTAATGAACCGCAATTCCTAATTGTTTTGTTGGGCTGCGCTATTGGGCCAAGATCCGGCTTAGGATTGTTGTTGGATTGCGAAGACAAATGATAATGTGGATCGTGATTTTATGTAGTTAAGAATAGGGATGAGTACGTTAATCAAGATGTTAATTAATTGGCGATAATGATTTAGATCATGAAATGAAAGGGTGGTGATGATGAAAAGTTGATGAAGATGGTATTTATAGAGAAGAAAATAGAAACAGAGTGATAAGGGTTAAATAGATTCCGGTTATTCATTAAAATAGAAAACGAAATAGCATAGATGGTTTAGGGTGAGTGTATGCAAACGAGAGGTCATGTGTTCGAGTCCCGTCTAGAGCACTTCTTTTTACTAAAAGCTTTTGAGGGTATACACATTTATTATTGTTTATCATTTATTTATTATTATTATGATTATTGTTATTATTATTGTTATTACGAAAATAACACAAACTATTATTATTATCATTAATATTAGTATTAGTATCAAGTTATTGTTATTATTATTATTATTATTATTATTATTATTATTATTATTATCATTAATATAAATATTATTATTATTATCAAAATAAGTATTTTTATTATTTTATTATTATTATTATTATTATTATTATTATTATTATTACTACTACAACTATTGTTCTCATTATTACTAATATCATTATTATTATCATTAATATTATTATTAGTATTATCATAAAAATTATCATTTTTTATTATTATTACTATTAACAAAAGTATTTTATTAAAATTATCAATTTTAAGTATTATCATTCATATTATCATTATTAACATTATTATCATTATTATTATTATTATCATTATATTTATTATTATTGTTATCCTCATTAGTAAAATTATTATTTTAACTATTATTATTATTAACATTAATTATATAGATATTACATTTAACAAATTATTGATTTTTGATATAATACCAATTATATATATATATATATATATATATATATATATATATATATATATATATATATATATATATATATATATATATATATAACTATATGTATGAATATTGATTATTTTACAAAATAACTATACATAAAATATAACTGAAGATATAAAGTATATATATGTATAAAACTACATCATTTAAAATATATATAAATATTATATAGAAGGAATTATGTGATGATATGTGTTAATATATATACATGATATAGGTTCGTGAATCCGAGGCCAACATTGCATTGTTCATTGTCGTCATATGTATTTTTACTACAAAATACAGTATTGTGAGTTTCATTACTCTCTTTTTATATATATTTTTGAGACTAAGAATACATGCGCTGATTTTATTAATGTTTTACGAAATAGACACAAGTGATCAAAAACTACATTCTATGGCTGGATTATGAATATCGAATATCACCCCTTTTTAGCTTGGTAACCTAAGAATTAGAATCGGGTATGGCCCTAATTCACGCGAATCCTAAAGATAGATCTATGGATCTCGACAAGTCCCATCCGGGTACGGATGCTTTAGTACTTTGAGATTATTATTATTATACAGACGAGAGGTTTTGTTTGGGGATATTCTATTCATTAAAGTTAAGTCGGTTATCAAGTGTTCACCATATGAATGATTTTTAATTCGCGGGTTACGCGTGTTATTTTGTACTCGGGTTACGGGTACAATTAAATTATGAAATCTTGTGGTCTATTAAAATGATGGAAATGAATATTTATGATAAACTAATTAACTCACCAACCTTTTTGTTGACACTTGAAAGCATGTTTATTCTCAGGTATGAAAGAAATCTTTCGTTGTACATTTGCTCATTTTAGAGATATTACTTGGAGTCATTCATGACATATTTCAAAAGACGTTGCATTCGAGTCGTTGAGTTCATCAAGATTATTATTAAGTCAATTATAGTGGATATATTATGAAATGGTATGCATGCCGTCAACTTTCGATGAAATGGAAGTTTGTCTTTTAAAAACGAATGCAATGTTTGTAAAATGTATCATATAGAGGTCAAGTGTGATGACCCGGGAATTTCCGACCAAATTTAAACTTTAATCTTTATATATTTCTGACACGATAAGCAAAATCTGTAATATTGAGTCTCGAAAGTCTTGAAATCTATATTCATGTAATCAATTACCCTTTGACTATGCCGACGATTCACGAACATTTATGTGTATATAGATATGCGTATATAATATATACTTATTAAGTGAAAACCTTAACAAAGTATTAGATGCATAATACTTTACATGAAGGTATTTTGTTTCAATATAAGTTTATTATAGTTATCGATGAGATTAAAAGATAATATCAAATGACTGATTTATCAGATACATTGTATGATTACGAATCTCTGTTGAGAGGTCCACTTTGATTTAGGAAATCTTTCCATTTTAACAATATTCGGAAAATGGTAAAGAGAATTACAAGTAAGAACAAATATGTCAATTAACGATAACTGGACGAAGGCTAGTAGAGATTCCTGCTTGACTTTCAATTCAATGATGGCCACATGTCTTTGATAAGATAATTATTTAGTTTCATATTATGGAAAACGATTATGATATAGGTAACCTATTTAACATATCATTATTATTAATATATTCTTATTATTTTGTTTATATGTAAATAATATATGCATATATCTCGATGACCTATGAACTCCTATACACATATATATAGTGAGTGATTATATATTTAATTGTTTAAACTGGTACTACGAATCATCACAAGCTAAAAATTATTGAAACCCGTGATATACCATTAACCTATCTAATATTTCTATTTTATATCAACATCACATTTTAAAAATTTTGTTAATATAATATATTTCTGCTTTTCCACCGTTGGAATTATACCACACAATTGGAACACGTAAATCAATCTATGACTTCTAAAGTAGATTACAGTGTTAAAATTTGATATAATGAATTGATAGTTCTTGTCTTTTTTCTTCTTTTGCTTTTTCTCACAAGCATCACATTCATTCGGTTACACATCTATATCCTTTGTATTAGTATAAAACATTATAATTAAAACAATACACCTACTTGCTCAATCAGCTATGTCACTCTATCTATTTCCTTTTCGATTAGGAATTCAAACAACCACTTCAGAACCCTACATCCACTACATAACAAATCTCCAAAAACTTTCACTGTGTCTAATTGAATTATTTGTGAGATTTCTATTTCAAATTTTCACTTTCAGTTGCATATCACTGTCATCTACGTCTATCTATAATCTATAATATATTTACAAGGAATAAGATACATACATATAACTTAGATTACAGAATGGAAAATTAACCATCTTCATCGTGATCAAAACAAACCCCCATTAATCCCTAACTCTTAAAACCGCCACTTTACACAACCCAGCATCACCATCATCATAAAACCGACACCCTGGTACCATACTATGGCTGCAAAAGATCGAAGACTACTGCAGCCCACAACCGAA
The DNA here is from genome assembly GCF_046630445.1 of Rutidosis leptorrhynchoides. NCBI lineage: Eukaryota > Viridiplantae > Streptophyta > Magnoliopsida > Asterales > Asteraceae > Rutidosis > Rutidosis leptorrhynchoides. Next base: position 147,196,359 of record NC_092335.1, on the reverse strand, counting down.
TCAACACCTTTTATTTCTGTTTCATAGTTGCATCTGCAAACACCATCAACTAAACCACCACCACACCCGTTAAATATTGCTACGATGGTTTCCTTGTTCCCACAACTACAAACAACCGCCTTAACTTCACCATGGAGAGTAGCTGCTGCAGAATTCTTCTGACTCTAGTTGATCACCTCTTACAAACCACTTCATCACCATCATCGTACCATCATTAGAACCATTGAAAGGAGTTTTCCTACTACTCGAGAACACTGGGTATACTTTCTTTCTTGTTTCGTTTGAAGACCAACATCACTATCACACAAACTTTCAAAACATGATTATCATAACCATATATTGTTCTTCTTCTTCTTCTTTGACCCAAACCATCAACACCATTACAGACTCGATTCAAATTGTTGCTGCTATGCAATTGTTAACACCATTGATTGATTGTTACTGCCATACTTTCCTGCTTGTCTTCTGTCTAAACAAAACACAAACCAAAACATGCCAACTGCCACTGCAAATTTTATGGGATTCTGCAGCTTATATAACTGCTGCTTATGATTCTAGTTCAACACAAAAGCACCACCACAACCATCTGTTTCTATTTCTGTTATATCCAAAAATCATTAACCCTAAACAACAACAACCCTTGTAACTAACACCTAATTCTGTTTCTGACTTTTGCTTGATCTTGTTATACCTACAATAAAATCCAACCATGAACCAAGTTACTGAATAAGTCCATTTATACTACTCGTTATTGCTATATCTATTGTGTCTTCTATCACTAAACTACCCTTTAATAATTATGGACTACATTTTCCTGTATCTTTTTCGATTACAAAACAAGAACCCTTAAACCACCACAAAATATACAAATATATTTATTGAAAATAAAGTGTAAAAGGAACCTGCGTTTTTCCTTGTTCTGTTTGCAACCCAAAACACCACATGAACCTGCTGCTGTTACATTGTATTTCTGTTTTGCTGCTATCGCTGTTTGCTTGTTTATACTCAATCAAATCCGAGACCAAACAACATCAAACTCACCAAGAACATCATAAATTAATACTTTTGTTCGAATATATACGTATACAGAAAAATAACGAGGGGTTTAATGAAATTAATAGAATTATCATTGAATCGATTGTACCTGAAACAATCGATTTATCTTTACCTGATCGAATGATAAAGGATGATGAGTAGCGATGAAGAAGAAGACTGATGATGAGGAATTGATGACCTGCAAATCATCGATGGATGCTGCTTGATTAATCTGTTAAAGATGATGATGATTGTTGATAGATTGGGCGACGATGATATCATCTTTCTGCATGTTTGCTACTGCTATACTCGATCTCTTTTACTTGGGAAACCCTAATAGAACACTAGGTCGACTACTCCCTCTTTTATTCGTTTGGGCCGAATTAATAGGGTTGGGCCGAGATCAAATTTTGTGTTCCTGGTGGGCTGAAACAAGGACGATACATAAGGGTGATATAGAATAATTCGTGAATTATTACTCAAATGAATAAGCAGCTCAATGGTTTGGCAAAGTGTTTGTTATTCGAGAGATCGGGGGTTCGAGTCTCGTTTGAGGCTATTCTTTTTGGGGAAAGCTTAAGGTAGTTTCATTAATGATTATTATTATTATTATTATTATTATTATTATTATTATTATTATTATTATTATTATTATTATTATTATTGTTATTATTATTATTCATTTATTATAAATGTTACAAGTATTAAAACTATTTGTATGGTTATGATTTTTACTAATATGTATTATTATTATTGTTAATATGAGTAGGAGTATCATTAGTATTATCATTACCATTATCATTATTATTATTACTATAATGATTATTATTATTATTACTATGATTATTATTACTATGGTTATCTTTAGTATTATAGTAATTATTAATAATATCATAATTACAAATTTTATGTGTATTGCTAATGTTATTATTATTATCATTATTGTAGATATTATTATTATCAGTATTTGTATTATTAGCAATACCATTATTACCAGAAATAATATTATTTTCAAACTTATCGTTATTATTAAGACTAATAGAATCATTAAAAATAACATCTTTACTATCATTATTATTATTAAACTTATTATCATTATTATCATTATAAAAAAAATTATTATTTTGTTATCACTAAAACTAACTATATTATCATAAAAAGATACTTTTATATAAACATACAATACGTTATATTTTTATTAACTAAAAATATATTAGCTAAGCTATATCAATTAATATATAAATATATACTAAACCTTAATATATAGTTTTTATTATTAATGATAGATAATAGTTATATAAAACATATAAACTAAATATATTAAATTTATCTAAATAACATATTGTACAACAAGTATATTATTAATAACAAAAATATATATATAATTGATCAATTTCGATTACGTGTATTAATATATCCACAAATGATATAGGTTCGTGAATCCGAGGCCAACTCTACCTTTGTTCATTATCGTTATATGTATTTTTACTACAAAATACATTAGGTGAGTTTCATTTGCTCCCTTTTTAAATGCTTTCGCAATATATATTTTTGGGACTGAGAATACATTCGCTGTTCTTATAACTGTTTTACGAAATAGACACAAGTAATTGAAACTACATTATATGGTTGAATGATCGAACTCGAATATGCCCTTTTTATTAAGTCTGGTAATCTAAGAATTAGGGAACAGACACCCTAATTGACGCGAACTCTAAAGATAGATCTATCGGGCCCAACAAGCCCCATCCAAAGTACCGGATGCTTTAGTACTTCGAAATTTATATCATGTCCGAAGGAGGATCCCGGAATGATGGGGATATTCTTATATGTATGTTGTGAATGTCGGTTACCAGGTGTTCAATCCATATGAATGATATTTTTGTCTCTATGCATGGGACGTATATTTATGAAAAACGGGAATATGAATTCTTGTGGTCTATTAAAATTATGAAATGATTATTTATGTTAAACTAATGAACTCACCAACCTTTTGGTTGACACTTGAAAGCATGTTTATTCTCAGGTATGAAAGAAATCTTCCGCTGTGCATTTGCTCATTTTAAAGATATTACTTGGAGTCATTCATGACATATTTCAAAAGACATTGCATTCGAGTCGTTGAATCCATCAAGATTATTATTAAGTCAATTATAGTTAGATATTATAAAATGATATGCATGACGTCCACTTTCGATGTAATGAAATATTGTCTTTTCAAAAACGAATGCAATGTTTGTAAAATGTATCATATAGAGATCAAGTACCTCGCGATGAAATCAACTGTTGTGATTCATTTATAATCGATATGGACTTCGTCTGGGTGGATTAAGATGGATCCTTTCATCAAGTACCTCCCGATGTAACCAAATGTAATGTATTCGTCCAGATGGATTAGGACGGGTCATGAAAGTTGGTATCAGAGCGGTGGTCTTAGCGAACCAGGTCTTGCATTAGTGTGTCTAACTGATAGTTGTTTAGATGCATTAGTGGGTCTGGACTTCGACCGTGTCTGCATGTCAAAAGTTTTGCTTATCATTTAGTGTCGAAAATTATTTGCTCATCATCCTTAAAGTCTAGACACGTCTTACTGCCTATATTGCATCGATAGTGTATAGATAAATTCATATATTAGCGTATCTGTTATTGTTACCTTTGTCTGACAGCTTCTACAGATTCCTCCGTAGCTTATGGGATTTTAGTATTATATATGCATATATAAATTATGTATTGCAGGGTACTAATCTACATCATATAATCTATTTCTTATCGAAAATCCTTCATCTGATCGTACAAGATGAATCCCTCAATCAGTTTAAATTCCTAGGATTCCGACAGCTATTCCGATATGGAGTTTCACCTAAGCTCCGAAAGCAGTGTCATCAGAATGAATCAACCAATCATCCATCCCCAATTCATCTGATGGGTTCGTAGTCGACTTAACCAATGGAGACGAGAAGAAGGCGATCCTTTACACCCACCAACCTGCACTCTTGGCGAAGAACCTGAAGCACTTACTGGCGAACCCATTTGAAACACCATTTTCACACTCATTTTCCGAATATCTCGCCACGATTATATTTTATCTAAAATTCTAGATCTTATTCATCCGCTCGTCCGAACCGACAATCATCCCGGAATAATGGAAGAAGTCAACGAGCTTCACGCTCGAGTAATCAATTTAGAAAAACATGGTGCAAAACTTACCAGCTTCAACAACAGCACCGGCAACACCAGTACCACCAACAACAGCATCCGCAGCACAAGCCTCAACACTACACGCCTCAAATTCACAGTCTGTACCTCCAGCATAATCATCATACTACATGATGTCCTACCTCGATTATCTTCATTCTACATGATGTTCTACATCATTTATCTTCGTTCGACATGGCGATTATGTAATCTCTAATGTTTTAGAGATTATATATTCTTGTTCTAACGGTAAATCAAATGAGTTTAATATCATTTTGACTAATTAAATCCATGATTACATCTGAAGAAAATATATATGTATATATGTTTTCATAAAGATTATAATTAAAAATTCTTTTGTACAAACTGTTAATGGTGAAAATATTTTAACGGGTAGGTAATACCCGAGGAATATTTAGATTTCACATTAATAAGTTATATTGTACATTCTTCGAATTTGATTCAAAGGTCATCTACTATCCTACTTACATCCACCGATATACGTATCCGTTCACCACAGAATAACCAATTTAATTCAATTTCATATTTGGATTTTGACCTATCAGAATCCAACAAGTGGCATAATGAAGAAAACATTGGACAAAATAAAATTTGTTAGAAACAAACAAATTAACTATGAAAAATTTTGTTAAGAATAAACGTTAACTGTTCCTAGCTAACTGTTCCTAGCTAACTGATTTCATTTTATTTATCGCAATTTATTTATCGCAATTTATATTCTCGCAATTTTATTTATCGTCATTTAATTTCTGTTATTTATTTTATGCACTTTAAATATCAGGACACGTATACAATGTTTTGACATATCATATCGACGCATCTATATATATTATTTGGAATCACCATAGACACTCTATATGCAGTAATGATCGAGTTCTCTATACAGGGTTGAGGTTGATTCTATAATAATATATATACTTTGAGTTGTGATCGAGTCTAAGACATGTACACGGGTCACGATACACATTAATTAATTCGAATATTGTATATTAAACTATATATGAATTATTGGACTGTTAACTGTGGACTATCGACTGTGGACTAATAACATTGGACAATTAAAATGAATTAAAATATTGATTATAACATATGAAACTAAACATTTCTTCAACTTTGCCACTTGATTTCATCTTAAACCTCATTTATATCTTGACGATTACAATCTGCATTTGAACCTTTCATGATTCTTGAAAACACCTCAATCGAGAGGATGAACCAACCGCAGTTCATCCACGAAAAGAAAGATTTATGCATATAGTTATGCACATGAAAAACTCTCAGAACCTGTGTAAATGTTTAACACGTATCTGTGCTAGCTCCTTTGGCATTGTTATTTCCAAAAATAACAATGCAATTTCTTTTCAAATTAGCCAATTTTGTCACAGCTCCAACAAATCAACTTCAGCGTTTCATTCGAATAAACCTTATTATAAAGATTACACCTTCATCATCGTTACCGAAGAACCGTTTATATTCCACCACATTAGCAATAAACTTATCAGCAACTTCACTACTTATTGACTTAAGTCTCTCCGAAGAACCATATTATATTTGTTCATTAAAACCCTATCGTATACTCATCCGCATCTTATAACGAGAATTGCCATACCAATTACCGAGAATCAACAATCAGTATTTCGAATCTCGCAGCGTTCCTACGTTAATAGTTATGTATCTATATATAACTTCTATATTCTGGATTTACGAACTTAAATTCTGAATTTCTGAAAAACGCTCTAGCCTATGAATCAGTTTTCTGAGTTCTGAAAAAAAAAAGCTGATGAAGCAGCGCAAACTGAAGACTATTTAAACAGTCAAAAGTTTGATGATAAAGAATGAAGTGTTGAAAAAGCTCAAAGATTTGATACTGAAAAAGAATTGAGCAAATCATGAAGGAGACTCTGAACAAATCACAAGGACTAAACTTGTACATAAAGAATCCTGATGATTCTGTATCTGATGAAATCTTTAGCGAACAGCTTGCTTCTGAATCTAAACCCTTACGGATAAATCTTCTTCATCATCCTTCGATATTAGAAATTCTAAGATATCATCGTATCTTTCATTATAAATATCCTCGATATTTCTAAAGATATTTTCATAACTAATCTTATCTGAAATCATTTATCTCTTTGCGCTATCAGTGTTACATCATATAAGAAACTGTTAGTTTCTATATTTTGTAAACTTTTGAGTTTAAACTATGAATGTTTTTGAAGTAGTGTTGAGAACTGAAGCATGAGTTAGTATAATATAATGACACTTGATCAACGTGATTATATTACAGTAAGTCATGCTGAGTTTCTAATGAAACATAATGATTCATAGACCATAACGTCATCATGTGCCATTTACACGACTCTTACATTCTACCTAATCTCTAAACATATCAAGAACATATTTTTCTTGATAGTTCTATCTTTTCTTTTAAATGCTGGTAATTTAACCAACCAAGATCGTGCTATTATAATCTCTCTTAGAACATTAGTCATGTTCATTTGAAACTCCATACCTATGAATTCTGGACCATTATTCGCTTGACTTAAAGTCTGAAAGAGAAAAACAAAAGGATAGAACTTCAAAATATAAAGGAAACGAAGAGGGTGGATTTATAGTGAAATATCCGACATAGCAATCGAAATAGATTATCACATTTAACCAAAGAGGATCCTATCTTCCTTGATTACCGAAGAATCAAATCTTATATAGATTTTGAAGATTTTCTTTAAATCCCTTGAATTTCGGAATTCAACAAAGACAACGTCAAAAGTTAAGACTCACCTTATTTTCTAAATTCAACAGTAACTATGTCAAAAGTTACATCTCTATCTCAATCTTTTGTGATAGCTTCACTCGTACGCTTCGAGTAATTAAATTATTTTATCAATATTACTCAATAATGATGAAACTCTATTTATCAACTAATATTCGTCATGAAACATACTTATTGCCAACTATGGCAATCTCTATCAAATTTTGAGGACGAAATTTCTTTAACAGGTAGGTACTGTGACGACCCGGAAAATTTCGACTAATTTTAAATCAAACTCTCGATACGATTTAATATTTTTGACGTGATAAGAAAAGTCTGTTAGGTTGAGTCTCAAAAATTTTGAACTGTTTTCATATATGCAATTGAACTTCGACTATTCCCGACGATTCACGAACCACTATCTGTAAATAAATAAATATATATATTAATTTGAAATAGAAACTTATATGATTTAATTCATTTGTGTAAATAAAATAATATATAATAGTAATATAAATATATATATATATATATATAACAATTTGAAATACATTAATATAACATTGTACGAATTAATGGAATTGAAAACTATAATGGTTTACAGCCGATCACTTTTACTGTTAAGGATTCTTTTTTTATTAGTAGAATACTAAACCATAAAGTATGAAGTATAATATTATACGAACGATTTATATTATTTTCTAGACCAAATAAAACCCCACTCTATCAATTATTCGGCATACTAGCTTTATATATATATATATATATATATATATATATATATATATATATATATATATATATATATATATAATCATCACCTACTTTGCTCAATTACTTATTATAAAACTCCAAACACGAACACATAATCACATGTAAATATATCACGGATATATATTTTTGTTTGTTATCCCCAAGTGAAATTGAGGTAGGGCAGGCTGTGATGATATTATAATATCTTTAACATATACATACACTGCATCTAGAAAATTTTCTTCTCGTTTTGGACACACACGATTACTTCTATCTATATATTGAACCCATATATTATTCTATTATCATCTTATAATTATTATCATTATATATTCATCATATCTATGAATCATTATCCCACTTTTCATACTTACTACTACTAGTGCGCTATTTCCTGGTTTGTCGAACATCATCATCCAAACATCAACTCTCACAAAACCAACAACCATCTACCTTTCTATTTGGGTTTTCTTTTCCTTCACAGTTAAATTTAGGAAATATATATTATATACATATATGTATGAGGTATATGTTTACACATCACCTTCTTCTTCGATTATCATCCCCAACACATACTACTACTATCTTCACATGCACTTCTTCTTCAACGATCATCACCACCGTATCATTTATCAATCACCTTTAAACCTGCCACCACCATCTACCATCATCATTAAACCTTTGAATCACCATCAACAACCTTCTATCACAATACCCACCACGAACACTTCACTTTTATTGCTCGTTTCATTATGTTATTCTCTAACCATCAAAGTACCACGAGGTGAAACCAAGACCCACTTATTTTCTGTCCAAGAACGAACACTATCCTAGCTATGTTTCTGTTTTAAGCTCAATCAAAAATTATTACCATTAACTGCTCGATCTTCTGCCTTTCTGTTTTTCCAACAAGCATTCCAACCCAAACCCGCTGTACTCCTACTGCTACGCGTGTACCCTTTTTCTGTTAAGACTCACAAATCAACCATCGTAATTATCACCATAATGAACCACCTTCGAGAGACACCCCTAAACCAAATACCATACAATCACCACCTCTATTCTTTGTGTTCCTATAGAAAATAACCCATCACCAAACTTGCTATTCTTCTAACACCCATTTATTTTTGAAACTGCTCGAACAAGACAAATCACCAATTAGCCTAATCATCCTCATTGATTATTGCTATTAACGAGAACAAAACCCACACCACCTTCATTACCCGACTACTATCATTAACAACCCATGCCACCACTTATCACCTTCATCAAACCATCTATTGTATGCCTACTGTTTTTGATTACCATCAAACAACTATCATCACTAGATCATCGTTGTGAAGACCCATCCTAATCCATCCGGACAAAGTCCATATTGATTATAAACGATTCACAATAGTTGATTACATCGCGAGGTATTTGACCTCTATATGATACATTTTACAAACATTGCATTCGTTTTTGAAAAGACAAACTTTCATTACAACGAAAGTTGACGGCATACATACCATTTTATAATATATCTAACTATAACTGATTTAATTATAATCTTGATGATCTCAACGACTCGAATGCAACATCTTTTGAAATATGTCATGAATAACTCCAAGTAATATCTTTAAAATGAACAATTACACAGCGGAAGATTTTTTTCGTACCTGAGAATAAACATGCTTTCAAGTGTCAACCAAAAGGTTGGTGAGTTCATTAGTTTAACATAAATAATCATTTCATAATTTTAATAGACCACAAGATTTCATATTTCCATTTCTCATAAACATACGTCCCATGCATAGAGACAAAAAATATCATTCATATGGATTGAACACCTGGTAACCGACATTCACAATATACATAATAAGAATATCCCCATCATTCTGGGATCCTCCTTCGGACATGATATAAATTTCAAAGTACTAAAGCATCCGATACTTTGGATGGGGCTTGTTGGGCCCGATAGATCTACCTTTAGAGTTTGCGTCAATTAGGGTGTCTGTTCCCTAATTCTTAGATTACCAGACTTAATAAAAAGGGGCATATTCGATTTCGATCATTCAACCATATAATGTAGTTTCGATTACTTGTGTCTATTTCGTAAAACATTTATAAAAACACATGCATTCTCAGTCCCAAAAATATATATTGCAAAAGCATTTAAAAAGGGAGTAATGAAACTCACATAATGTATTTTGTAGTAAAAATACATATGACGACATTAAACAATTGTAGGGTTGGCCTCGGATTCACGAACCTATATCATTTGTATATATATTAAAACAAATACTTGTAATCGAACAAATATATATTATTATTAGTGATTTAATTGTTATTTTAATTAGGTTTTTCATTAATAACCTTATTAATTATATTTATTAATATTTATTATAAAAGTATTAATATATTTATGTTATGTGTAGTAAATATAGTGTTATATAACTAATAGTTATTTGATAAAATAATATTGATAATAATATTAAATAAAAGTTGTTTTATTTTACAATAATAATAATAATAGTTATTACGATAATAATATTGATAATATAAAAATAATAATATTAATGTCAAAATAATAATAATGATAATAAAATTTTTATTAATAATGATTAATGATAACACTTTATTTATGTCACATCTTAATTATAGTTTGCATTATAATCTTTAATAAATTCTTAACCAAATAATAATAATAATCGTAGTAATAATAATAATACAAATATTAAAAATAACATAAGTACTACCTTAATGAAAGGAGCTATAAAAAGAATAAACACCCCGGTCCGGATTCGAACCCGCGACCTCTCGCTTTTAAACACCCACACCCTCCTAACCGTTGAACCATTAGTTCATTTCTGTAATAAATCGCTCGCTTATATATTTAACACATACGAAACTGGTACCATCTTCCTCATCACATCATCATCTTCGCATCACCTAAACATCATCAATCTACTTGATCGTTTGAAAATCTGTGATCAATAATTCGTTCTCCAATTATGATCATCATCCTTTGATGATCATACTATCATCATTGATTGCGGAAAAAAAAATAAATTTGAAATAGAAAGTAGTCTCCTCCACTTTTACGTCCCCCAATTTAAGAAATAAAAAAAAAACGTCCCACTTACAAGAGTGGTTATGAATGTCGGCACCTTTTTCTTATGGGTGGGACTAGTTTTGTTTAAAAAAAATTAAACCACATCTTTTGCAAATCCTGGATACCCATGTATTTAGCATGCTCCAATTATTATATTTCTTATCAACTTTATTACTTCAAATACTTTGCTATATAACCACCTACGTCCTTTTTTTTTTTTTTTTTTTGGCATCCTTTCATTACTTCACGAACAAAAAACGTCCATATAGCAGTATAAACTAATTTGGTATTTGGTTTGGTGATGAACTATGACGAGGGTGATGGTGAATTGGGTTTGGTTATGATGGTTCAAGAAAGAAAATGGTGATGGTGATTATTTCATGGTGAAGGTGACGATTGGTTAAAACCTCAAGAGGGTGGTGGTAGAGGTTTGATAGTTGGTGTTTGTTCATGGAACAGGAAGCGAGAAAACAAAAGAGAATGAAGAAATATCAAGGTGGTCGTAAATGTTTGTAGTGTTCAAAAGGTGGAGGTCGTTGAACAGAAACGAAGAGAGAAAGATATAGATATTTCGATGGTGATGGTGGTTGTTTGGTGTTCGGATTAGAGTCGAGCAGAAATTGGTGATCGGTTTGTGGTGATGGTGGATCTTGGTGGTTTCATGAAGAAGAAGAGGGGAAATGGGTTAAATGGTGAGGTGATGTAATCTGGGTCTTGTTAGAAAGGTTGTAGTAGGAGCAAGACTAAGTAACGACACGTATGCAATGATTGTCATGGTTGATTGTAACAGCAAAATAGAAATATAGTTATGGCAGCAGCAGGTATCGATAGGTTGTGTGGTTGTACACATCAGGAATATGAAAGGGATGAAGATGTTTTTACGATGGTGTTAATTGTTATCATTAATCTATCTATCTCCCTTCTTTTTGTGTGTGTAAAAGTATATAAATAAATATTACTTGAAGAGTTTTAAGGTGCAATCAAAACAAAACAAGTACCAATCATTTTATTAATCCTTCAATCAATACTCAGTTAATAGCAGTAGAAGATTTGTTTTGTAATAACCTTTGAAGTCGACAACTAACCAAACCAGACAGGAGGATAATTTGTGAAAATGATGGAAAACGGATTCAGATTCTATCAATTACAAACAATAGAAAGAAAATAAAAAGTAAAAGTTGATTTTGATGGCCATTTGATTCGTACCATTTATTTAATTTTTTTTTATTTATATTAATAGTTAATAATAATAATTAATAAATACATTAATAATAATAATACTCTTTGTATTTATCAATAATACTAAAAATAATAATAATACTAATATTAATACTAAGTATATTGATAATTATTAATAAAAATGTTAGTAATGATATTAATAATAATAATAATAGTAATATATCAAATTAATATTAGTACATAATTATTTACATAAACATGAAATATTATAATCTCATACATATATTATTTATAAATTATTTATATTACAATAATCATTTAACTAATTATATATATACATACACATTACATGTATTCATCTACAATTATTAATATATAAATATTCATTTATATATACATAACTATTTACAGACGGTCGTTCGTGAATCGTCGAGAATAGTCGAAGGGTATTTGAATATATAAAACAGTTCAAAATTTTTGAGACTCAACCTAACAGACTTTGCGTATCGTGTCGAAACCATATAAAGATTAAGTTTAAATTTGGTCGAAAATTTCCGGGTTGTCACAGTACCTACCCGTTAAAGAAATTTTGTCCCGAAATTTGAGTGGCATCATCATGGCTAACAACAAGAATGTTTTCCTGATGAATATGAGTTGATAAATAGAGTTTTATCTTTATTGAGTAATATGAATAAGATAATTCGATTACTCGAAGAGTACGAATGAAGCTATCACTGAAGTGTGAAATGAGAATGACAAGTTTCATCATAACTTTTGACTAGTCATGGTTGAATTCTGAAATTCAAGGGATTTAAAGAAATCTTTGTAATCTATATAAGATTTGATTCTTCGGTGAACAAGGAAATTAGGATCTCTTTAATTAAATACGGTAATCTGCCTCGATTTTTCTGTCTGATATTTCCATTATAAATTAAGCTCTTCCGTTCCATTATTCTCACCATTCATATACTCTCTTTCTTAGTTCATACATCCAAAAGATTGTGGAAATGCTTAATCCAATTCTAATCCTTGATATTTTCCTAATTATCATTTCTGTCATTCTTCTATTCAATCTTCCACCAAAAAAAATCTGTTTACTTATACTATTACCTTGGGATGATACTATTCTTAATGATACCATTTCTTTATATTGCTATTCGTATTAATATCCGTAGTTTGTAACCTTCGTGTTGTTATTGAGCTTTATATTTTCTCTTATATTTTGGAGCTCTTTGACTTTTTATTATCCTCTTGATTTCTAATAAAGTGAGTAATGGTCCAGAATTCATAAGTATGGAGTTTCGAATGAACTTAATGTTCTAAACAAGAAAGAACGTAATAGCACGATTTGATTTGTCAAATTACTAGAATCACTGAGAATAGAACTATCAAGAATATATTTTCTTGATATGTTCAGAAGTTAATCAGAATGAAAGAGTTATGTAACATGACACATGATGACGTTATAATCTGTGAATCATCATGTTCCATTTAGAAACTCAGCATGACTTACTGTAATATAATCACGTTGATCAAATGTCATTATATTATACTAACTCATGCATCAGTTCCCAACATTACTTCAATAACATTCATATTTTAAATTCGAAGATTTGCAGAATATAGAAACTAATAGTTTCTCATATTATGTAACATTGATATCTCAAAGAGATAAATGATTTCAGATAAGATTAGTTATGAAAATATATTAAAAATATCGAGGATATTTATAATGAAAGATACGATAATATCTTTGAATATTTAAGATCAGAGGATGATAGAAACTATTATCTGCAAAGGTTTAAAGTAAGGAACAAGATATTCACTAAAGACTTTAGTAGACTTTGAATCATTTGGATTCTTTGAAGTCAAACTTATTCTTTGTGATTTGTCCACGGCTTTCTTCCTAGTTTCGCATAATCTGCTTTTCGGTACTAAATTTTCTATTGAATGTTTCCAATATAATGATACACAGGAAGCACGAGGAGGTATATAATTTCGGAAGAGAATATTTATGAAAATATCCTCAGAAATATTGAAGATATTGATGATGATATTTGTGGAATTTCTAAGTTCGATGGTTGATGGAGAAAGATTTTTCCGTAAGATTTTAACATGACTTCGGAGCAAGATATTCTCTAAAGATTTCAACGGATCCAGAATTATCTGAATTCTTTGAATATAGGGTATGGTCCTTGTATTTGTCCTTGGTCTCCTTCATGGTTAACACTATCCGTTTTCCAGTTCCAACATTTCTGAGCTTTTTCAATATATTATTCTTTATCATCAAACTTGCAATGATTAAAGTTGTTTACGGTTACCTACAGTTTCTGCTGCTTCATTCAGGTTTTTCAACATTCAGAGTATTGATTTGTAGATTGGGTGCTTTTCAGAATTTCAGAATAAGAGACCATAATTCTAAAAGATAAATGTTATACATATAACTGTTGATATAGATAGGCTGTGAGTTTTCAAAGTACTGATTGCTGATTTCCGGTAATTGGTATGGCAGTTCTCGTTACAAGATGCGGATGAGTATATGATAAGGTTTCAATGAATAAATATAATGATTTATCAGAGAGATTTAAGCCAAGGAGCAACGAGGTTGCTGGTACGTCTGCTGGTAATATGATGGAATATAAAAGGTTCCCCAGTAACAATAAAAGATTACGCATATATATCAAGGTTATAATAAGGTTGTTTAGAACTAAAAGTCGAAGTTGTCTTGTTGGAGCTGTGACAAAATTCGCTACTTTGAAAAGGGATTGCAATTTGATTTTTGGTAATGACAATGCCAAAGGAGCTAGCACAGATATATGTTTAACGTTTACTCAGGTTCTGAGTGTTTTCAGGCGCATAACTATATGCATCAATCTCTTCTTCCGTAGATGAAGCGTGGTTGGTTCATACTCTCGATTGAGGTGTTTTCAAGAATCATGAAAGGTTTGAATGCAGATTGGAATCGTCAAGGTACAATTAAGGTTTAAGATGAAATCAAGTGGCAACTTGAAGAATTGTTTAGTTTCATAAGTTATAATCAATATTTTTAATTCATTTTAATTGTCCAATATTGATAGTCCTCAGTTGATAGTCCACAGTTAGCAATTCAATAATTCATATAAAGTTATATATATAATATTCGAATTAATATGTATCGTGACCCGTATACGTCTCAGACTCGATCATTACTGCATATAGAGTGTCTATGGTGATTCCAAATAATATATATAAATGCGTCGATATGATATGTCAAAACCTTGTATACGTGTCCCGATATTTAAAGTGCGTAAAATAAATAATATAAATTAAATGACGATAAATTAAATGCGTAAAGTAAATAACACAAATTAAATGACGATAAATAAAATTACGAGAATATAAATTGCGATAAATAAATTGCGATAACTAAAATGTAATACGGAATTAACAGTTAGCTAGGATTTTGTTAGCGTGGATTCTTAACAAAATTTCATATTGTTAATTAGTCTGTTTCTAATCAAATTTTTTTTTTATTGTGTCCATTATTTCTTCATTATGCCACTTGTTGGATTCTGATAGATCAAAATCCAAATATGAAATTGAATTTGAATGAAAATAGTTATTCTTTGGTGAACGGATACGTAAATCGGTGGTTGTAAATAGGATAGTAAATGATCGTTGAATCAAATCTGAAGAATGTACAGTGTAACTTATTAATGTGAAATCTAAATACTCCTCGGGTATTACCTACCCGTTAAAATATTTTCACCATTAACAGTTTGTACAAAAGAATTTTTAATTACAATCTTTATGAAAACATATATGCGTATATATTCTCTTCAGATGTAATCATGGATTTAATGAATTAATATGATATTAAACTCATATGATTTTCAATTAGAACAAGGATATATAATCTCTAAAACATTAGAGATTACATAATCGTCATGAAGAATGAAGATAATTGATGTAGAACGCCATGTAGAACGATGATTATGCTCGGGGTACCGATTGTGATGTTGAGGCGTGTCTTGTTGTGGTTTGTGTTGTTGCTGGTGGTACAGTTGATGTCGTTGATGTTGCCGAAGCTGGTACATTTTGCACCATATTTCCCAAGGCTACAACTCGGGCGCGAAACTCGTTGACCTTATTACTCCGGGATGATTTTCGGTATGAACAAGTGAATCAATAAAGTTTTGAATCTATCTTGTGATATAGTCGTGGTAAGATACTCTGGAAATGAGAGAGAAAATGGTGTCTCGAATAGGTTCGCCAGTAAATGCTTCAGGTTCATTGTCGAGAGGTGAATTCAGTTGGTGGAAGGGATCGCCTTCTTCGCGTCTCCATTGATTAAGTCGACTACGAACCCATCAGATAAATTGGGGATGGCTGATTGATTGATTCATTCTGGTGACACCGCTTTCGGAGCTTAGGTGAATATCCATGTCGGAATAGCTGTCGGAATAACTATCGGAATAGCTATCGAAATCTGTGGGACTCGAACTGGTTGTGGGATTCATCTCGTATGATCAGATGAAGGATTTTAGATAAGAAATAGATTATAGGATGTAGATTAGTACCTTGCAATACATAATTTACAAATGCACATATAATACTAAAATCCCATAAGTTACGGAGGAATCTACGGAAGTTGTCAGACAAAGTTACAGTAACAGATACGCTAAGATATAAAGTAGCAGATACGCTGAGATATGGATTTTGTCTATACACTATTCATGCAGTCAATGCAGTAAAACGTGTCTAGACTAAGAATGATAAGCAAGTGATTCCCTAAGAATGATAAGCAGGAAATTTTCGACACGAAATGATAAGCAAAACTTTTGACATGCAGACACGGTCGAAGTCCAGACTCACTAATGCATCCTAACGACTATCAGTAAGATACACTAATGCAAGACCCGGTTCGCTAAGACCACCGCTCTGATACCAACTGTGAAGACCCGTCCTAATCCATCCGGACAAAGTCCATATTGATTATAAACGATTCACAATAGTTGATTACATCGCGAGGTATTTGACCTCTATATGATACATTTTACAAACATTGCATTCGTTTTTGAAAAGACAAACTTTCATTACAACGAAAGTTGACGGCATACATACCATTTTATAATATATCTAACTATAACTGATTTAATAATAATCTTGATGATCTCAATGACTCGAATGCAACATCTTTTGAAATATGTCATGAATGACTCCAAGTAATATCTTTAAAATGAACAATTACATAGCGGAAGATTTTTTTCGTACCTGAGAATAAACATGCTTTCAAGTGTCAACCAAAAGGTTGGTGAGTTCATTAGTTTAACATAAATAATCATTTCATAATTTTAATAGACCACAAGATTTCATATTTCCATTTCTCATAAACATACGTCCCATGCATAGAGACAAAAAATATCATTCATATGGATTGAACACCTGGTAACCGACATTCACAATATACATAATAAGAATATCCCCTTCATTCCGGGATCCTCCTTCAGACATGATATAAATTTCAAAGTACTAAAGCATCCGATACTTTGGATGGGGCTTGTTGGGCCCGATAGATCTACCTTTAGAGTTCACGTCAATTAGGGTGTCTGTTCCCTAATTCTTAGATTACCAGACTTAATAAAAAGGGGCATATTCGATTTCGATCATTCAACCATATAATGTAGTTTCGATTACTTGTGTCTATTTCGTAAAACATTTATAAAAACACATGCATTCTCAGTCCCAAAAATATATATTGCAAAAGCATTTAAAAAGGGAGTAATGAAACTCACATAATGTATTTTGTAGTAAAAATACATATGACGACATTGAACAATTGTAGGGTTGGCCTCGGATTCACGAACCTATATCATTTGTATATATATTAAAACATATACTTGTAATCGAACAAATATATATTATTATTAGTGATTTAATTGTTATTTTAATTAGGTTTTTCATTAATAACCTTATTAATTATATTTATTAATATTTATTATAAAAGTATTAATATATTTATGTTATGTGTAGTAAATATAGTGTTATATAACTAATAGTTATTTGATAAAATAATATTGATAATAATATTAAATAAAAGTTGTTTTATTTTACAATAATAATAATAGTTATTACGATAATAATATTGATAATATAAAAATAATAATATTAATGTCAAAATAATAATAATGATAATAAAAATTTTATTAATAATGATTAATGATAACACTTTATTTATGTCACATCTTAATTATAGTTTGCATTATAATCTTTAATAAATTCTTAACCAAATAATAATAATAATCGTAGTAATAATAATAATACAAATATTAAAAATAACATAAGTACTACCTTAATGAAAGGAGCTTTAAAAAGAATAAACACCCCGGTCCGGATTCGAACCCGCGACCTCTCGCTTTTAAACACCCACACCCTCCTAACCGTTGAACCATTAGTTCATTTCTGTAATAAATCGCTCACTTATATATTTAACACATACGAAACTGTTACCATCTTCCTCATCACATCATCATCTTCGCATCACCTAAACATCATCAATCTACTTGATCGTTTGAAAATCTGTGATCAATAATTCGTTCTCCAATTATGATCATCATCCTTTGATGATCATACTATCATCATTGATTGCGAAAAAAAAAATAAATTAGAAATAGAAAGTAGTCTCCTCCACTTTTACGTCCCCCAATTTAAGAAATAAAAAAAAACGTCCCACTTACAAGAGTGGTTATGAATGTCGGCACCTTTTTCTTATGGGTGGGACTAGTTTTGTTTAAAAAAAATTAAACCACATCTTTTGCAAATCCTGGATACCCATGTATTTAGCATGCTCCAATTATTATATTTCTTATCAACTTTATTACTTCAAATACTTTGCTATATAACCACCTACGTCCTTTTTTTTTTTTTTGGCATCCTTTCATTACTTCACGAACAAAAAACGTCCATATAGCAGTATAAACTAATTTGGTATTTGGTTTGGTGATGAACTATGACGAGGGTGATGGTGAATTGGGTTTGGTTATGATGGTTCAAGAAAGAAAATGGTGATGGTGATTATTTCATGGTGAAGGTGACGATTGGTTAAAACCTCAAGAGGGTGGTGGTAGAGGTTTGATAGTTTGTGTTTGTTCATGGAACAGGAAGCGAGAAAACAAAAGAGAATGAAGAAATATCAAGGTGGTCGTAAATGTTTGTAGTGTTCAAAAGGTGGAGGTCATTGAACAGAAACGAAGAGAGAAAGATATAGATATTTCGATGGTGATGGTGGTTGTTTGGTGTTCGGATTAGAGTCGAGCAGAAATTGGTGATCGGTTTGTAGTGATGGTGGATCTTGGTGGTTTCATGAAGAAGAAGAGGGGAAATGGGTTAAATGGTGAGGTGATGTAATCTGGGTCTTGTTAGAAAGGTTGTAGTAGGAGCAAGACTAAGTAACGACACGTATGCAATGATTGTCATGGTTGATTGTAACAGCAAAATAGAAATATAGTTATGGCAGCAGCAGGTATCGATAGGTTGTGTGGTTGTACACACCAGGAATATGAAAGGGATGAAGATGTTTTTACGATGGTGTTAATTGTTATCATTAATCTATCTATCTCCCTTCTTTTTGTGTGTGTAAAAGTATATACATAAATATTACTTGAAGAGTTTTAAGGTGCAATCAAAACAAAACAAGTACCAATCATTTTATTAATCCTTCAATCAATACTCAGTTAATAGCAGTAGAAGATTTGTTTTGTAATAACCTTTGAAGTCGACAACTAACCAAACCAGACAGGAGGATAATTTGTGAAAATGATGGAAAACGGATTCAGATTCTATCAATTACAAACAATAGAAAGAAAATAAAAAGTAAAAGTTGATTTTGATGGCCATTTGATTCGTACCATTTATTTAATTTTTTTTATTTATATTAATAATTAATAATAATAATTAATAAATACATTAATAATAATAATACTCTTTGTATTTATCAATAATACTAAAAATAATAATAATACTAATATTAATACTAAGTATATTGATAATTATTAATAAAAATGTTAGTAATGATATTAATAATAATAATAATAGTAATATATCAAATTAATATTAGTACATAATTATTTACATAAACATGAAATATTATAATCTCATACATATATTATTTATAAATTATTTATATTACAATAATCATTTAACTAATTATATATATATGCATACACATTACATGTATTCATCTACAATTATTAATATATAAATATTCATTTATATATACATAACTATTTACAGACGGTCGTTCGTGAATCGTCAAGAATAGTCGAAGGGTATTTGAATATATGAAACAGTTCAAAATTTTTGAGACTCAACCTAACAGACTTTGCGTATCGTGTCGAAACCATATAAAGATTAAGTTTAAATTTGTTCGAAAATTTCCGGGTTGTCACAATCCTCACTTGCAACGATTCATCACTACTACTATCTTTTGTTTTGTTCCTATTTAACCCGAACACCATGCCTCATTAACATAACCAACTGCAACTTCTATATTTTCTTTCTCTTTTCTTTCGTTCAACACAAAACCACCAGTCCACCATTACTGTTTTACTGCTACTGCAGCCTATAAAATTTTGTTTCGAATATGGGAGATGATGGATAATGAATTTAGATAATAAGCTATATTCTAAATGTTGAGTAAATGATTTTTCTCTAATGGCCGACACTCACGAAAAATGAGAACCCCACTTGTTTATAAAAAGAAAAAAAGAAACCAAGCCACTTTTATTTTTTTAATGATTCTGCGGTTTTGTGATTGATCTGGACGATTCAAACTTTATACCTCTTGGGCTACCCTATTCCAATTCTCATTAGGCCGTGAACAATTACTATAA
Organism: Rutidosis leptorrhynchoides; assembly: GCF_046630445.1. Taxonomy (NCBI): domain Eukaryota; kingdom Viridiplantae; phylum Streptophyta; class Magnoliopsida; order Asterales; family Asteraceae; genus Rutidosis; species Rutidosis leptorrhynchoides. Next base: position 147,175,460 of record NC_092335.1, on the reverse strand, counting down.
TTGGGTCGTAGCCTATTGTTTTTCTTAATGAACCGCAATTCCTATTTGTGTTGTTGGGCTGCGCTATTGGGCCAAGATCCGGCTTAGGATTGCTGTTGGATTGCGAAGACAAATGATAATGTGGATCGTGATTTTATGTAGTTAAGAATACGGATGAGTACGTTAATCAAGATGTTAATTAATTGGCGATAATGATTTAGATCATGAAATGAAAGGGTGATGATGATGAAATGTTGATGAAGATGGTATTTATAGAGAAGAAAATAGAAACAGAGTGATAAGGGTTAAATAGATTCCGGTTAATCATTAAAACAGAAAAACGAAATAGCATAGATGGTTTAGGGTGAGTGTATGCAAACGAGAGGTCACGTGTTCGAGTCCCGTCTGGAGCACTTCTTTTTACTAAAAGCTTTTGAGGGTATACACATTTATTATTGTTTATCATTTATTTATTATTATTATGATTATTGTTATTATTATCGTTATTACGAAAATAACACAAACTATTATTATTATCATTAATATTAGTATTAGTATAAAGTTATTATTATTATCATTAATATGAATATTATTATTATTATCAAAATAAGTATTTTTATTATTTTATTATTATTATTGTTATTATTATTATTATTATTATTATTATTATTACTACTACTATTTTTCTCATTATTACTAATATCATTATTATTATCATTAATATTATTATTAGTATTATCATAAAAATTATCATTTTATTATTATTATTACTATTAACAAAAGTATTTTATTAAATTTATCAATTTTAAGTATTATCATTCATATTATCATTATTAACATTATTATCATTATTATTATTATTATTATTATTATTATTATTATTATTATTATTATTATTATTATTATTATTATTATTATTATCATTATATTTATTATTATTGTTATCCTCATTAGTAAAATTATTATTTTAACTATTATTATTATTAACATTAATTATATAGATATTACATTTAACAAATTATTGATTTTTGATATAATACCAATTACAAATATATATATATATATATATATATATATATATATATATATATATATATATATATATATATATATATATATATATAACTATTTGTATGAATATTGATTATTTTACAAAATAACTATACGTAAAATATAACTGAAGATATAAAGTATATATATGTATAAAACTACAACATTTAAAATATATATAAATATTATATAGAAGGAATTATGTGATGATATGTGTTAATATATATACATGATATAGGTTCTTGAATTCGAGGCCAACCTTGCATTGTTCAATGTCGTCATATGTATTTTTACTACAAAATACAGTATTGTGAGTTTCATTACTCCCTTTTTATATATATTTTTGGGACTGATAATACATGCGCTGATTTTATTAATGTTTTACGAAATAGACACAAGTGATCAAAAACTACATTCTATGGCTGGATTATGAATATCGAATATCACCCCTTTTTAGCTTGGTAACCTAAGAATTAGAATCGGGTATGGCCCTAATTCACGCGAATCCTAAAGATAGATCTATGAACCTCGACAAGTCCCATCCGGAGTACGGATGCTTTAGTACTTCGAGATTATTATTATTATACTGACGAGAGGTTCTATTTGGGGATATTCTATGCATTAAAGTTAAGTCGGTTATCAAGTGTTCACCATATGAATGATTTTTAATTCGCGGGTTAAGCGTGTTATTTTGTACTCAGGTTACGGGTACAATTAAATTATGAAATTTTGTGGTCTATTAAAATAATGGAAATGATTATTTATGATAAACTAATGAACTCACCAACCTTTTGGTTGATACTTGAAAGCATGTTTATTCTCATATATGAAAGAAATCTTCCGCTGTGCATTTGCTCATTTTAGAGATATTACTTGGAGTCATTCATGACATATTTCAAAAGACGTTGCATTCGAGTCGTTGAGTTCATCAAGATTATTATTAAGTCAATTATAGTTGGATATATTATGAAATGGTATGCATGCCGTCAACTTTCGATGAAATGGAAGTTTGTCTTTTAAAAATGAATGCAATGTTTGTAAAATGTATCATATAGAGGTCAAGTACCTCGCGATGTAAACAAATGTAATGTATTCGTCCAGATGGATTAGGACAGGTCATGATATGGTGAGTATTGGTCCATCTGATTTTTTTTAATTCGATTTTTGGTGACTGTTAATTAAAAAAAGGATGTGGAACTGTATTCTGTGTTTTTTCCAATAAATTATTCTTTATGAGTTTTATTTCTTGTCATAATGGGTGATGCAAAGAAAACATATGGTAGTTTGACACCCGAAATTATTCAGAATGCCGCTCGATTAACAGACAAAAAACTTAATGGCTCTAACTATTTTGAGTGGCGTAAAACCATCCGTGTGTATTTTAGGAGTATGGGAAAAGCGTCTCATCTCACTTCGGAACCTCCTAATGATTTTACACGCAATATTTGGTTACGATATGATGCTAGGTTATATTTCTAGATTATGAATTCCATTGAGTCTTCACTTATCTCTTTAATAAACCATTGTGAGTATGTGAAAGAACTTATGGATTATCTGGATTCCCTATATTCCGGACAAAGTAACATCTCTAGAATTTTTAGTGTGTGCAAAGCTTTTCATCGTGGTGAACAACATGATCGGTCTCTTACTACGTATGTGATGGAATTAAAGAAAACTTATGAGGAATGTGATAGAAACAGAATTTGTTGAAATAGAAATAGGCTAGATTTTATTAAAATACAAAGGATAGTGGACCGATTCGAGAGGGGCACGGTCTTCGATTACATGAACAAGATATGAAAACAATTGAATCTGAATGCTAAGAATGAAATACTAGCCTATAATTTATACTACTATTCAAATGCATAAATCAACTCCTTAATATCCTCCAGATATTAATTAAATTAATTGATCAGCCATTGACTGCCATTGACTTGATCAGCTTGACCAAAACTGACCAGAAACTGGTCCCTAATTTCCTCCTAATATTAATTGCATTAATTATCCATTAACTTTGACCAAGAAGGTTCCACGCTTTCAACACCTAGCCATAAAACCAGATCACGGATCGTTTTCTTCAGTACCAACTGCACCGTTGTAACGTCCTCCCAATAGGGTCTGGAAGGAACGTCACTAATATCAAAACATACCAACATATTATAATAAACGAGAACAATACTAAATGATGAATTTAACTTTAATGAGTACGCCGCGAAAAATGAAATGTCGTTACAATGACAGGAATAACAATATCGTAAATGTTCACATGCAGAAGTAATAAATGCGATATCTCTTGATCCTATGTCCAAGTAGCATCACATAAGCGGTAAGTATAAGAGCTTGAATCAAACAGCACCTGAGACAAAACATGCTAAAGTGTCAACCAAAAAGGTTGAGTGAAGTTCATAGGTTTAACAAAAAGTTTGTCATTGATTTAGACCACAAGATTTAGTTTGTAAAGTTGATCTCCCGCAGGATCAAAAAGTTATGCCAATGCGTGATATTTAGACTAAACGTTCAAGTTTTGCCCCATGACAAGTTGTGTCTGTCCTTGTCGATTTAATTTCATTATTAAGTAATACAATGACTTGGTCAAATGTATCGGGGACGTTACTCCCGATAGGCCTACCCCCAATAATTAAGCATGCCGCAGCAATTAAAAATATCACTGTAGGGACTTAGTCGGACATAGCCGGGTATAGCATAGTTTAACAGTTTGGTACTTGTGTCTAAAGTGTAAAAAGTAAAAACAGCATGTGTCTCACCCCAAGTAAAAGTAAGTAAGTTTGCTAGCAATAAAGAGGGGCTATGAATTCACCTTAGTAAGTAGAGAGAGAGTTATTCCTCGGAATAAAGAGTTGAATGAGTGAGCAGGAAAGTCAATCTATTGACATTTAAGAGTAGTTAAGTGTTTTGCCCATGTTTAAGTTTAAGTATGTGTTTGTTTTACTAAGTTTCTATTCCTAGTAAGTTACTATTTTTATAAAGTTTCCATTTTTAGAAAGTTTCTTATTTTACTAAGTTTCTATGACTATAGAGTTTCCACTTTTATCAGTGTTTTCCATTTTAGGATACTTGTCGTATTAGATAAGCTTCCAATCACCCCTTTCCCTTCGAATGGCTAATTTAGATCTAGGGGCTTGAGCCATAGGACCCTTTAAATCGGAAATCCAAACCCTCTGCCTAGAATCTCATAGAAACCATTCGTCAAGAAAGTTCGAAGATCTATACATCTCTAATACATATCCCAAAATATTTTTATGTTACAATATAAGTAGTAGGTTATAGGTGCTAGTAATAGTAATAGTGTATACATGTTATTTATTTTATTTTTAATTGCATATAATTTATAACATTATTTACATGTTTTGGTAAAAATAATGACCGAAGTAAAAAGTAAAAAGTAAAAAGTAAAAAGTAAAAAGTAAAAAAAATAAAAAGTAAGAAAAGAGTACTTACTAGTAGTAATTCTTCAAAGAGAGAATGAGAGAAATTTTGGTGTGAGTTTGAATGAGAAATGAGGGGTATTTATACTTGAAAAAATTAGGTAAAAAGAATAAAATAATTAAAAGAAAAAGAAATATTTTAATTCTTAATGGAATTTTAAAATTTAAAAGTATTAAATGTTAGGTCATGGGATAATGCACAAAATAAAATAATAAAAGTAGTTTTTTCATTACAATTATTAATTAAAAAGTAATTTATTTATTTATTTATTTATTTATTTATTTTTATTTATTTTAAGGATTTTTTTTTAATATAAATAAACAAATTGATTTAATACTTTTTCAAGAATATTTGTTAATAATATTTTATTTTATTTTATTTTATTTTTTTATTTAATTAATAAATACAAATTTTGCATAAAAATAATAAATAATTCGGTATTTTGTATTTTTAATAATAATTATGATTTTAATTATTAAACTATAGTTTTAGTAAGTTTGTAAATATTATTACATTTATATATAATTAGATTTATTATATAGTTAAATAGATAATACATTAACTAAATAATAAAAGTGATACAAAGTTTATATACTTAGTTAAATTATGTCAAATAATATAAATTAATAATATATTATTTATTTAAGCGTACATTGTTGACTAAAAATTACTATTCGGTCAATATTTAATTGTATATAACAACCCTTAATACATATAGTCAGACATATAACCCTAGGGTTAATTCAGTAAATTTAGAAGTCGAAAAGTGAGGGTTGTTACAGTACCTCCCCGTTAATAAAAACTTCGTCCCGAAGTTTTAGGTAGACTTCTCGGATGCATCAGCGGTTGAGAAGAGATGGGGATATTTCTGTTTCATTTGGTCTTCACGTTCCCAGGTATACTCGGGGCCACGTCGTGAATTCCAACGGATCTTAACAATAGGTATGGTGCTTTGTTTTAAGCGTTTAGCAGATCGGTCCATGACTTCTACGGGTTCCTCTATGAAGTGCATTTTATCATCAATGCGAATGTCATCCAAAGGAATAACGAGAGTGTCATCAGCGAGACACTTTTTAAGATTCGAGACATGAAATACGTTGTGTACGCTGCTAAGTTCAGCAGGTAATTCTAATCGATAAGCCACGGGTCCGATCCTTTCAGTAATCTTGAAGGGTCCAACAAAACGCGGACTTAGTTTGCTTCGTTTACCAAAACGAACGACGCCTTTCCAAGGGGATACTTTCAACATGACTTTGTCACCAACTTGGAATTCCAAATCTTTCCAACCTTTATTAGCATAGCTCTTCTGTCGGCTGCGGGCAGTTTCTATTCGTTTCTTAATTTGAACTATCTTTTAGGTTGTCTCGTGTATGATTTCAGGACCAGTTAATTGTCTGTCCTCTAATTCATCCCAGCACAGTGGGGATCTACATTTTCGTCCGTATAAGGCCTCAAAAGGTGCAGCCTTAATACTTGAGTGGTAACTATTATTGTAAGAGAATTCAACCAAAGGAAAATGTCTATCCCAGCCTTTGCCGAAGTCGATAACATAAGCGCGAAGCATATCTTCCAATGTTTGAATGGTTCGTTCACTTTGACCATCGGTTTGCGGATGATAAGCAGTACTCATGTCGAGTTGAGTTCCAAGAGCAGTTTGTAAGGATTTCCAGAATCTGGAAGTGAATCTACTGTCGCGATCGGATATGATTGATATAGGAACACCATGACGAGAGACAATTTCTTTGATATACAGTTGTGACAATCTCTCCATCTTGTCGGTCTCCTTGATCGGTAAGAAATGAGCAGATTTAGTAAGACGATCTACTATGACCCATATAGTATCATTGCCACTAGAAGTCTTGGGCAATTTAGTAATAAAGTCCATAGCGATACATTCCCACTTCCACTGCGGAATATCGGGTTGTGTCAACTGACCAGAAGGCTTTTGATGTTCAGCCTTGACTTTCAAACAAGTGAGACACTTACTAACATAAGTAGCAATGTCGGCTTTCATATTAGGCCACCAGTAGAATTCCTTCACATCGTGGTACATCTTACTGGAACCCTGATGAATAGAATACCTAGTCTTATGCGCTTCATCCAAGAATAGTTCACGGAGATTACCGAAGCGAGGAACCCAAATTCTGTTGCCAAAGTACCGTGTACCATTAGCTTTCACTTGGAGTTGGTTCTCGAAACCGATAGGTCCTTCACCTTCGATAAGTGTTGGTTTAATAGCTTCCAGTTGAGCTTCGCAGATTCGTGATATAAGATTTGATTTGATTTTCAGGTTTAAGGCACGAACACGTTTAACATCGTCTTTTCGACTAAGGGCATCAGCAACTACGTTTGCCTTGCCAGGATGATATTCCATCTTACAGTCATAATCGTTCAATAACTCGAGCCATCGGCTTTGCCTCATATTCAGCTATTTTTGATCAAAGATGTGTCGAAGACTTTTATGGTCAGTATACACCGTAAACTGGGTACCATATAGATAATGTCTCTATATCTTTAATGCAAATACCACGGCACCTAACTCAAGGTCGTGTGTGGTATAGTTCTCCTCGTGTTTCTTCAACTGTCTAGATGCGTAGGCAATAACCTTTTCACGTTGCATTAAAACACAATCAAAGCCTTGCTTTGAGGCATCGCAGTAAACAACAAAATCGTCAGTACCTTCAGGTAAAGATAGAATCGGGGTTGTGGTCAACTTCTCTTTCAGAATCTTGAAAGCAGATTCCTGTTCTTCAGACCACTAAAACTTCTTCCCTTTTTGAGTTAGCTTCGTAAGAGGTTTGGCAAGAAGGGAAAAATCCTTTATAAATCTCCGATAATAACCGGCAAGTCCCAAAAATTGACGAATATGCTTCGCAGTCTTTGGTATCTCCCAGTTCTGGATAGCGGTAATCTTAGCTGGATCGACATGTATTCCATTACTATCAACAACGTGTCCGAGGAATTGTACGGTTTTGAGCCAAAACTCGCACTTAGAAAACTTAGCGTAGAGTTGTTCCTTTCGTAAGAGTTCAAGAATCACGCGCAGATGTTGCTCATGTTCCTTCTCACTCTTGGAGTAGATCAAAATGTCATCAATGAAAACAATGATGAATTTATCGAGATAAGGTTTGCAGACACGATTCATGAGATCCATGAAAACAGCAGGAGCATTGGTCAAACCAAAAGGCATGACACAGAATTCATAGTGCCCATAACGAGTGCGAAAAGCAGTATTAGGAATATCAGATTCCTTGACTCTAAGTTGGTGATATCCGGACCTCAAATCAATCTTTGAATAAACGATTGACCCTTGAAGTTGGTCGAATAGATCATCAATACGTGGCAACGAATAACGGTTCTTGATAGTAAGCTTGTTAAGTTCGCGGTAATCAATGCACATCCTTAACGTACCATCCTTCTTTTTAACAAATAGAATAGGAGCTCCCCATGGGGACGAGCTTGGACGAATGAAACCTTTATCCAATAGTTCTTGGAGCTGGTTGGAAAGTTCCTTCATTTCGGAAGGTGCTAAACGGTGTGGTGCTTTAGCAATAGGAGCAGCACCGGGAGCTAAATCAATTTGAAATTCAACTTGTCGAGGAGGTGGAAGACCAGGAAGATCTTCGGGAAATACATCGGGATAGTCTCTAACCACTGGTACATCTTCAATACGCTTCTCTTCCGATTCGATCAGCTTAACGTGGGCTAGAATGTCTGGATAACCTTTCATAAGGTATTTGCAGGTTTTGATATAGGAGATGATATTAAGATTGAAACCACTCTTTTCACCTTGGATGATGAGAGTATCTCCATTCCCCAATGGAACATTAACAGTTTTATCATAACACATGATAGCAGCATGTAATGGACGTAACCAATCCATACCAACTACGACGTCAAAACTTTCGAGTTTGACCGGCAAAAGGTCTATCTTAAATTCTTTATCAGCTAAGATTAGGTTGCAGTTTTTATAGATTTTATCGACTTGCATGACCTTTCCATTGGCTACTTCTACTAATCTTTTAGTTTCTAAGGGTTGAGGCTTTTCAGCAAATAGGGTACAAAAATCACTAGACACGTAACTTCTGTCGGCAACAGTATCGAATAAAATAGTTGCATAGAAATTATTGACAAGATACGTACCCGTGATAACTTCATCTTCATCTCGGGCTTCAGCAGCAGTAATAACAAACGCACGACCCTTCGCAGCAGTAGCATTAGCTCCAGTAGCGGGATTATCTTTCTTCTTAGGACAATTCGAACTAATGTGTCCCTTCTCTCCACAAGTATAGCATGTAGGAGGAGCTTTGGCCGGAACAATATCCTTATCCTTCGGAGGAGTCTTACATGTCTTAGCAACGTGTCCCACTTTCTTACACAACGCACAAACCGCAGTATACTTCCCCGGGTGATGCCTCTCACAACGAATACAGAAAGGATAAGTACCCTTATAATTCAACCTTGTACCATCCGCAGGCTTCTTATTATCATTCTGAGCCGAACCTTGAGATGGCTCAAACTTCCTCTTACCTTACCCTTGGTTTCAACTTGCTTATTGGTCGACGCCCTTCTTCTCTTGGCCAACATGAGATTTTGTGCCATGAGAATCACAGCATCTAAAGTAACCTTCTCAGCAGCAATAACATTTCCTTGAACATCCTCGGGAAGACCTTCAATATACCGCTCAATTCTTCTAGCTTCAGTAGGAAACATTTCAGGACATAGAGTAGAAAGCTCCAGATAACGATTGGTATAGTTCTCAATGTCAGTACCCTTGACCTTGAGTTCCCAGAACTCAGCTTCAAGTTTCTGAACTTGACTTCGAGGACAGAATTTGTTGACTATCATGCTTTTGAGTTCATCCCATGGAATTGAATTAGCATTATCAATTCCTACGGACTTGGCATGAGCAGTCCACCAAGTTAAAGCATTGCCACCCAATGAGCTAGTGGCATACTTTACTCGATCGTTATCACCACAGTTGCAAATACGGAAAATAGATTCCATCTTCTCGAACCAACGGACTAGTTCGACAGCTTCTTCAGTCCCCTTAAATGCAGGAGGATGACAGTTTAAAAAATCCTTGTAGGAACAAAGTTTCGATTGTGGATTAGCATGGTTAGCTTGGGCGTTGCCTTGGGCGGCAGCGAGTAACTGTTGGAATTGCTCAGTAGTTAACACAACATTGTTAACGGTAGGTGCAGCTGAACGAACCATGATGTCACTACATAAAAGTAAACATAAGTCGGATAAGTTAACAAATTTGAGCAATTACAAGTAGGAATAAGATAAAGTATTAATATCACATGATATAAATAAAACACTTTATTTTATTAAGGAACTAGGCATTAAATAAGCCTTTTAATATATGATTCGGAAATAGAAATAGTTTTAAGGCATAGCCTTTACATAGATGGAAAATAGAAAGATAACTAAAGAATATTAAGATTTATATTGATATTATGATAAGTAAGTATCTCATTAAGTATATTAACAATGAGTTATATACATTAAATGAGACTATTAAATATATGATTCGAAAATAGAAATAGTTTTAAGGCATAGCCTTTACATAGATGGAAAATAGAAAGATAACTAAAGAATATTAAGATTTATATTCCTTCTTCTCGTCCTCAACCTTCTTCATAAACTTCTCAACTTTCTCATTCTTCGCCTTTTGTTTCTCATGCAGGAACTCGAGATTATCATAAAGGTTAGAAACTTCATTGTTGATTACATGGTACTTGTGATCCCTTATAGAAAATTGATTATTCACACGGTTTTCCTCCATCTTCAATCTAAGGTCAACATCTTCTCTTAGGTAGGAGAGAGATTGCTTCCCCCATCGGGTATTTCTATCACCTTCATACTTCACCAACTTTATCTCTTTCTTTAGTTCAGCATTTTCCTCCATGAGCTTCTTGATCGCTAGGTCTTTTTCCTTCATTTGAAAATCGATCCTTGCAATATGGCGAATTAGGTCATCGGTAGTTTTTCGCAGATTCATGAGCTCGTACTTAGCATCAACTTCATCGTAGAAAGGAGATCGGGATCTTTTCTTTCCAGTTTCTTCAAGACATTTCCTCTTGTCTTTATTCCTCGGGGTTGGATAGTATTCAGGAGACCCATGTAACTTTAGAGTAGTATTTGGGCTATAATTTGGTGAGGGAGGACCACTAAAGCCATAAGGTGGACTTTGGACTGGTCTTTCTGTGGAAGACCTTTCAGTATCTTTTTCGGTTGGCTTGAAAAGATTCATTTTGGTCGTTTGATGATAATTAGACATCCTAACATTAGGAAGGATATTTTGATTAGAATCTTTAAGTCAAGTTTATTAAAGCATAATCGTTAAGATTATGGGGCAATCCTAAGTGCTTTAATTCTAAGGCAGGAAAGGTTATAGTTTCCTAGATTGCTAAGGCACCCTAGCTAACAAGTAAGGCACACATAAAAATGCAATCCTGGTTCTCTATAACAGCCTGGTTATGCTCTGATACCAATCTGTAACGTCCTCCTAATAGGGTCTGGAAGGAACGTCACTAATATCAAAACATACTAACATATTATAATAAACAAGAACAATACTAAATGATGAATTTAACTTTAATGAGTACGCAGCGGAATATGAAATGTCGTTACAATGACAGGAATAACAATATCGTAAATGTTCACATGCAGAAGTAAAAAATGCGATATCTCTTGATCCTATGTCCAAGTAGCATTACATAAGCGGTAAGTATAAGAGCTTGAATCAAACAGCACCTGAGACAAAACATGCTAAAGTGTCAACCAAAAAGGTTGAGTGAAGTTAATAAGTTTAACAAAAAGTTTGTCATTGATTTAGACCACAAGATTTAGTTTGTAAAGTTGATCTCCCGCAGGATCAAAAAGTTATGCCAATGCGTGATATTTAGACTAAACGTTCAAGTTTTGTCCTATGACAAGTTGTGCCTGTCCTTGTCGGTTTAATTTCATTATTAAGTAATACAATGACTTGGTCAAATGTATCGGGGACGTTACTCCCGATAGGCCTACCCCTAATAATTAAGCATGCCGCAGCAATTAAAAATATCACTGTAGGGACTTAGTCGGACATAGCCGGGTATAGCATAGTTTAACAGTTTGGTACTTGTGTCTAAAGTGTAAAAAGTAAAAACAGCATGTGTCTCACCCCAAGTAAAAGTAAGTAAGTTTGCTAGCAATAAAGAGGGGCTATGAATTCACCTTAGTAAGTAGAGAGAGAGTTATTCCTCGGAATAAAGAGTTGAATGAGTGAGCAGGAAAGTCAACCTATTGATATTTAAGAGTAGTTAAGTGTTTTGCCCATGTTTAAGTTTAAGTATGTGTTTGTTTTATTAAGTTTCTATTCCTAGTAAGTTACTATTTTTATAAAGTTTCCATTTTTAGAAAGTTTCTTATTTTACTAAGTTTCTATGACTATAGAGTTTCTACTTTTATCAGTGTTTTCCATTTTAAGATACTTGTCGTATTAGATAAGCTTCCAATCACCCCTTTCCCTTCGAATGGCTAATTTAGATCTAGGGGCTTGAGCCATAGGACCCTTTAAATCGGAAATCCAAACCCTCTGCCTAGAATCTCATAGAAACCATTCGTCAAGAAAGTTTGAAGATCTATACATCGCTAATACATATCCCAAAATGTTTTTATGTTACAATATAAGTAGTAGGTTATAGGTGCTAGTAATAGTAATAGTGTATACATGTTATTTATTTTATTTTTAATTGCATATAATTTATAACATTATTTACATGTTTTGGTAAAAATAATAACCGAAGTAAAAAGTAAAAAGTAAAAAGTAAAAAAAATAAAAAGTAAGAAAAGAATACTTACTAGTAGTAATTCTTCAAAGAGAGAATGAGAGAAATTTTGGTGTGAGTTTGAATGAGAAATGAGGGGTATTTATACTTGAAAAAATTAGGTAAAAAGAATAAAATAATTAAAAGAAAAAGAAATATTTTAATTCTTAATGGAATTTTAAAATTTAAAAGTATTAAATGTTAGGTCATGGGATAATGCACAAAATAAAATAATAAAAGTAGTTTTTCCATTATAATTTTTAATTAAAAAGTAATTTATTTATTTATTTATTTATTTTTTCATTTATTTTAAGGATTTTTTTTTATAAAAATAAACAAATTGATTTAATGCTTTTCCAAGAATATTTGTCAATAATATTTTATTTTATTTTATTTTTAATTTTTTTTATTTAATTAATAAATACAAATTTTGCATAAAAATAATAAATAATTCAGTATTTTGAATTTTTAATAATAATTATGATTTTAATTATTAAAATATAGTTTTAGTAAGTTTGTAAATATTATTACATTTATATATAATTAGATTTATTATATAGTTAAATATATAATATATTAACTAAATAATAAAAGTGATACAAAGTTTATATACTTAGTTAAATTATGTCAAATAATATAAATTAATAATATATTATTTATTTAAGCGTACATTGTTGACTAAAAATTACTATTCGGTCAATATTTAATTGTATATAACAACCCTTAATACATATAGTCAGACATATAACCCTAGGGTTAATTCAGTAAATTTAGAAGTCGAAAAGTGAGGGTTGTTACAACCGTTTCCTATAACTAAAGACTGGGAATTTAATTTACAACCGAATTCGGTCATCACGCATCGATGGGTCTATGAGGCTGGCCAACCTATCATAGAATTATTGATTTCATGGTGTAGCCGACCCCCAGAAGAGTCTATGTAGGAAACCTATGCTTTGGTTGCCGAACAATTTCTTGCATTCCGTCTTGAGGACAAGACGTTTTACCGAGAGGGAAGTAATGATAAGAGTCCACAACTTAATTCCATCTTTGGAAATTGGTGTAACTTGTATTGCTTCCCATCTATTGCAAAGATCATGAACATCTCCTTCCAATTAGCTTGAACCGTGTTTAAGGTGGCTAACCATTGGATACCCAGAACAAGGTCAGCACCTCCAAGAGAAAATGGATAGAAATCTTGTAAAATTTTAAGTTCCTGGATCTGTACTGAGACGACCCGTCCTAATCCATAAGGACGAATACAATAACATATGATTACATCGCGAGGTATTTGACCTCTATATGATACATTTTACAAACATTGCATTTGTTTTTAAAAGACAACCTTTCATTACATTGAAAGTTGATAGGTATGCATACCATTTCATAATATATCCAAACTATAGATGACTTAATCTGTCATTTACTTATTAATGATCATTATTGAACTCAACGACTTGAATGCAACGTCTTTTGAAATATGTCATGAATGACTCCAAGTAATATCTTTAAAATGAGCAAATGCACAGCGGAAGATTTCTTTAATACCTGAGAATAAACATGCTTACAAGTGTCAACCAAATGGTTGGTGAGTTCATTAGTTTATCATAATCCATAAATTCCATATTTTTAATAGACCACAAGATTTAAATTTCCATTTTTCATAAACATCATCTCTTATCAGGTATTTCGCACGGCATAGAGATAAAAGTCATTCATAAGAATTATAAACACCTGGTAATCGACCTTAACAAAATGCATCTAGAATATCCCCCGCATACCGGCATTCTGCACGGTCATGCAAAAAACATACAAACAGGCCACTCTTTTAAATATGATGGCTGTGTACACCTCATAAACAGATCATATATTTTAAAGCTGGCGGTTGTATACTAAAATCGAAGTACTAAAGCAGTTCAAATTCTCTGACTGGGGATTGTTAGTGCCCATAGATCTATCTTTAAGATTCGCGTCAATTAGGGGTCAGTTCCCTAATTCTTAGATTACCAGACTAGACTAAAAGGGGTGATATCCGGTGTACTCGTAACTCATTTCGTAGGATGTTTTTAAGTACTTGTGTCTATTCCGTCAAACATTTATAAAAGTAGCACATGTATTCTCAGTCCCAAAAATATATATTGCAAAAGCATTTAAAAAGGGAGTAATGAAACTCACAAAACTGTATTTCGTAGCAATAATGCATATGACGGCACTGAACAAGTGCAAGGTTGGCCTCGGATTCACGAACCTATCTTAAGTATATATATATTTATATAATGGTCAATATCTGTCTAAAAATTTAGGTCAAGTCATAGTGTATCACAATTCTAATGCTCGAGATTATCATGCAAAAGTAAACAAAAGTCAATCTGACTAAAAATGATTTTTCAAAATTTATACGTGTTTATTATATAACTTAAATATAGTCGTTTATATATATTTAAATATATTTATCATATTTATTAAAGTAAATAATAAAAGTCATTTATTAATAAAAATTTATATTAAAATATATATATAAATATATATGATAAAAATATACTTTTATATATCCTAAGTAATAAAATTTATAAAGTTCAATTAATATCGTAAAACTATAGTGATAGGTATTATTAATGTAATTATATTATGCGTGGTAATAATATTTTTGTATCCCATATTTATTTGAATAAATAATATTGATAGTAATAAGTAAAAGTTGTATTATAATAATAATAATTATTGTTATTCTACTAATAATAATAACAATATTTATATTTACTAATGATGATATTAATTATGATAAATGATAATTCTATTCATGATAATAATAACGATACTTTTTAATATTAACAGTAATATTTTATAAAGATAATAATTCTATTCAAAATGATAATTAATAATAATACTAAAATGATAATAATAATGATATCTTATAATAACAATGATATTTCTATTAAAAATGATAATTTTAGTAAAATGATAGTTTTACTATTAATAATACTTTTACTATTAATAATACTTTTAATAATAAAAATAATGATAAAAATAATGAAAACGATATTTTTATCTAAGTCAATGTCTTCCTAATCGATTTGATTAATAGTTTTTAGTCCTCTTTTATATCGCATTCATGATAATATTAGTAGTCATAATAATTAGATAATACTAATATTAATAAATATTATAATAATATTTATGATAATACTAATAACTATTTTAATGATAATAATAATAATAATAATAATGATAATAGTAATAATAATCTTAATGATATAACGGTAGTAATACTAATAAAAATGACAATTTTTAATAATAATACTTATAACGATAATGATATTGATAATAATAATTATTATTATTAAATAATAATTATAACGACGATAATAACGACGATAGTTATAATAATCATTTTAACAATAAATATACTAAAATTAATAATAATTTAGTTGACTATATCTTTTAATCCGTTCATCGAAATCACACGAGTTCTACATGAAAAGTTCTTAATTTTTCGCTAGCTTTCCAACGACATGCATATCATATACCTTATCTCAGTAGCATATGTATCTAATTTAGGATTCAACATAACCTATCTGACGACAATATCAAACGTACAAGCATGCATAATCCTATATACTCGAGCACTAGTCGGGGATACACTAATAATATATAAAAGTTAAGTTATGAGTGCTCACGTATCAATATTGTGATTCAATATTGCAGGAAAGTACGTAGATGTAACGGAGATGATAAACACTAGATTGACCTTACGAGCATACCCCCGAACCATACCCATAACCTCCAAAGCTATAACCCATAATTTCCTTAGCTCTATCCCTCTCGAAAAATCCGTTTTGAAATCGCTTGCGCATACCCTCGTCGTAGTATTTTATGTATACTACTACTAATAATGATCCTAATACTACTAATAATAATAATATGAATAATAATAATAATAATAATATTAATATTAATATAAATATAAGTACAGAGAGATATAGAGTGATATGTGTGTGTAAACCGAAATGAATTCGATCGATTTTATAGACATTCTCTGATATCTACCCTCATGCGATCGCATGAGAATAGCATGGGAATGTCATGCGATTGCATGAGCCCATAGGACAGCTAAGGTTCGTTGTTTTACTCTGCCGACACTCGATTTATATTATTATATATATAATATATTTTATTTATATAATTAATTATATATTATATTATATTTACGTGTATAGATGACTCGTAATTTTTGTTCCATTGCGTTATACATTGACAATCGACTTATGTTCCATTTTCGGTTTCTCGAACGCATTTTCATACGCTTAGAAAACTAGCACTTAACATTTCATGACACGTACCATTATAAATAATTAGGTTCAAAACATCGATAAACTATATTATTCAAAATAGTAATTTGCTTAAATAAATCATTGTCTCGTTGTGTATACATATACATATTTATATATATAATAGTATCCTTTTAACTCAAACGTTTTATAACTAAATTAATATTTAATTTTATTACATTGTAAAGTATATATATATATATATATATATATATATATATATATATATATATATTCATTTCGAAATATATATTTGAAATATTTATTTAATAATATAATATATAGTTTTTCAAAACTAATTATATTTTAAAGTATAATTTAAGACCGTTTACATAATAGGAAGTATTATATAACGTTTTCATTTTATAAATTTGACCAAGTATAGTTCATTTATGTCCTAGCATTTATTTTAACTTTTTAACGTACTAATTGACATATCTAAATATCAATCGAATCAATAATCGATTGTTACAATCGTATACTTAATTAATTTGAAATCAGATATATCTAATATATATAAACACGTTTCAAATACACATTGCAAGTTATCTATATATTTAACAACCAATATTCCGACTCATGTTATTTCATCAAAGACATTTTAAATAAAAGATTCTATTATATCGAAAAGTGTTTTCGTATGTTTGGAAATTGATCAATCGAGTATTATGAAATTCAATCCTCCACTAATCTTTGTCTAACTCGAAAATTGACAATTTTTTCTTATTTGTAAATCACTTTACCATTTTCCGAATATTGTTAAAATGGAAAGTTTTCTCAAATCAATGTGGACCTCACAACAGAGACTCGTAACCATATCACATTGTATCTGCTAATTTAGTCATTTGATATTTTAATCTCATCGATAAATATATTAAACATATATTGAAACAAATACGTTTATGTAAAGTATTTTAATACTTTGTTAACGCTTTCAAGTTATAATTTATATACATATATATATATAATCATACTCATTTATATAATGGTTCGTGAATCATCGAAATTTGGTTGAGGTTAAATGAATGTATGAACACGGTTTAAAATCCTTGAGATTCAACTTAACAAACTTTGCTTATCGTGTCGGAATAATATAAAGATTGAAGTTTAAATTTGGTCGGAAATTTTCGGGTTGTCATATGTATCGGAAGTTTTTTGCAAATGTTGTTGCATCGAACCACATCGCCATTACCAATTTGGACACCAAATGGTGCCACCAGGTTGGGTTCCAATTTGAGTTTACTCACCAAGACGTCTGAAATGAAATTATGCGTGGAACCTCCATTAATTAAAATTAAGACTTCAGTAGAGTGCAATTTACCTAAGACCTTCATTATTGTAGGATGTGGTTTCCCTAAGATAGCGTGTAAGCTGATTTCAACGGTTTCTTCCAGGTCCTGATTATAATTAAGTAGCTTGGTTACGTGGGGTTACTCCGTATCTTCTTCGATTTCTAACGACTTGAGGGTACCAGTCTTACATCGATGACCTGGTCTATATTTGTCGCCGCATCTGAAGCATTCTCCTTTCAAGAAGTGGTTTTGTTTTTCTGTATCAGAAATCTGGGGGGAAATTTTTGGTTGGGTGGATATTGGAAGTGGGATGTAAGGTGTTAGATTGTGGTTTTTTTCACTTGAGGACCAAGGAGTACTTTTCCAAGGACAGTGAGACGAGAGTTTAGATTCAAACTCCAAAGCCAAGCTCATTGCGTTGTACACTGTATGTGGCTTGTGAATTCTTACATCAGATTTCAACTCATCTTTAAGACCATTTAAGAAGACTCCTAAGAGACAATGATCATGCCAATTTGACACTCGAGACGATCTCTTCACGAACTCCTGCCGATATTCTTGAACCGAATCTGTTTGTCTGATGCTACAAAGAAACTCGTCTGGGTTTTGGAACTCGGCTGGACCAAAATTCTTGGTAAGGGCTTGGACCAATTCTTCCTAGAAAAGGATTGGTTGGTCGCTTGAGAGCCAAGAATATAGATCCAACGCATCACCTTCTAGATGCATTGAAGCTACTCAACCTTGTCATCATTAGGAATACGATAATATCTGAAATATTTTTCTGCTTTCAACAACCATCCACGAGGATCGCCACCACTAAAAGTTGGGAAATCAATTTTATTATAGGGTCTACCATGATGTCGACCCTTCCGTGAACTTTCCCCATCATCAGTCTTGCTTCTACGAGAGTGTTCTCCTGCTTTCAGCGCTGCTATATCTTCCTGCATTGTTTCAATGGATTCCAATTTTGCTGCTATGGCTGCTAACTGAACAGCAATTGGGTCATGATGGTTGCTGTCCTCGCTTGTGCTATTCCGGGTCTGCACCATATTCGATTTCTCGGCAATGGAACCAAATGATAGAAACCGATTTTTTTGAAATAGAAATAGGCTAGATTTTATTAAAATACAAAGGATAGTGGCCCGATTCGAGAGGGGCACGGTCTCCGATTACATGAACAAGATATGAAAATAATTGAATCTGAATGTTAAGAATGAAATACTAGCCTATAATTTATACTACTATTCAAATGCAGAAACCAACTCCTTAATATCCCCCAGATATTAATTAAATTAATTGATCAGCCATTAACTGCCATTGACATAACCAGGTTGACCAAAACTGACCAGAAACTGGTCCCTAATTTCCTCCTAATATTAGTTGCATTAATCATCCATTGACTTTGACCAAGAAGGTTCAACCAATTTCCAAAGATGGAATTAAGTTGTGGACTCTTATCAGCATGTAATTAACTATTCGCTTCCTTTAGAACTATGCAGAATCAACATGAGCAAATAACTGTTATGAGCTTTTTAACTGGCCTGTGACCAACATGATGCTATCAAATCCCAAATTTTAAATGAATCTACAATTCCTTCACTTCAAGAGACGTTTTCTCGTGTTCTTCGCCATGAAAGTGTTAATACACCTCAAATCCTTGACCACAACACTGCTCTTGTTAGCCGTGGAGGGTTCAGAGGTGGAGGAAGTTCTCATGGTGTCTATCAAGGGAGTTCAAGGGGAGGTCATACTGATAGGGCATCTGAAGCGCAAGTTGGTTCGAATATTGAGTGCTATTATTATCATGAATTTTGGCATACAAAACGTACTTGCAAGAAACTGCTAGCCCTAAATCAGAAGAATTATTTTGCAATTATTGCTTCCTCTTCTACATTCACCCTTTCTGCAAATAATATGCTGAATATGCTCGATTGAAAGAATTTTTGAAACCTACTGCACCACGTACAACAACTATTGTATTTGCTGAAATAGGTAACTCTAATACATGTCTCTTATCATCTGCCTCCAAATAGGTTAATGATTCAGATGCTTCAGATTATATGACATGTAATCATCATCTTTTTTCTGACTTTAATAAACAATCATCTTTTGTCGCGATTGCAAATGGCACTATTTCCTAAGTCATAGGTTCTGGCACCATCAACCTTACTCCATTTATATCTTTGTCATCTGTTTTAAGCCTACCCAATTTTACATTCAACCTCCTATCTGTTAGCAAAATTACTCGTGATTTGAAGTGTGTTGCCTTACTTTTCCCCGATTTTTGTGTTTTTCAGAATCTATCGACGAAGCAAATTATTGGTAGAGGACGGGTATAAGATGGTCTATACATACTTGATGTCAAAACGAAAATACCACGGTCGTTAGTATGTTCCAAGTCATCACCTCCTTTAATGATGCCTTGTCGGTTAGCTCATCCGTGTCTCCGGAGTTTAAAGAAATTATTTTCAGAGTTTTCTACTTTGTCGTCTTTATATTACGAGTCATGTAAATTTGCCAAACATCAGCGTGTCCATTTAAGTCCTAGAGTCAATAAGTGGGCTGCGTCCCCATTTGAATTAGTCATCTATGCGTCCCCATTTTTGCTCTTTTGTTGCTGAGGTAAAAACATAATTTCAAGTTTATGTTCAAACTTTGCGAAGCGATAACGCCAAAGAGTTTCTTTGAGATTCATTTAAACCATATATGCTTCAACATGGTATCCTTCATGAGTCATCTTGTGTTGATACACCAGCCCAAAATGGTGTAGCAGAACAAAATAATTGACATATTCTTGAGGTAGCCCTAGCTCTTTTATTTCAAATGAATGTTCCAAAATCATATTGGGTTGGCCTGTTTCAATTGACTGCTTCTTCATAAATTGCATGCCGTCTAATATCTTGAATGGTGCATTCCATATTCGGTGTTGTTTCCTACAAAACCTTTATTCCCGATTAATCCGAAGATTTTTGGTATTACTTTCTTTATCCGTGACACTCAGCCTCATCTCACCAAAATTAGATCCCAAGTTTATTAAATGTGTCTTTCTTAGATACTCTCATCTTCAAAAAAGGATACCGGTATTATTCCTTTGCTCTTCACCGCAATGTTGTTTCATGTGATGTAACATTTCAGGAAGAATTACCTTTCTTTCCTGTAACTACCACTCACAATCATGAAGAGAGTGATGACTTGTTAGAATATATCGTACATCTACCCACTCCCGCACCACCATGCCATCTTGAGCACTATAAACATGTCTATAGTCAGCGACCTCGTCCTACATCAGATCTCTTTTATGTACCTGAATCATTGTCGATAGATTCTCCTGGTGACTCACCCCTGGAATCACCCCAGTTGCTTCTAGTGAGAGTCCTGTTCCCCAACCTGTTGAGTCTGATTCTGATTCTGATTCTGATATACCCATTGCCTTTCAAAAAGGCAAACTCACTTGCACTTATGATATTGCTTATTTTTCCTCTTATGATAATTTGTATGTATCTTATCGCTTGTTGGTTGCTACTATTGATTCCATCTCTATTCCAAAGACCGTTAGAGAAGCATTGGCTCATTCTGAAGGGCGTACCATTATGATAGAGGAAATGAATGCTCTCTTGATCATAATATCACATGGACATTAGTAGATCTACCTGTATCTAAAAAGGTAATTGGGTGTAAGTGGGTCTTCATAGTGAAGGTAAATCCAAATGGATCCTTGGCGCGCTTTAAACTCGATTAGTGGCCAAAGGCTATGCTCAAACATATGGGTTAGATTATCCCAAGACATCTTCTCCTATTTCTAAACTCACATCCGTCAGATTAATTTTTTTTCTTTAGCAGCTACGTATCAATGGACTCTTCATCAGCTTGATGTCAAAAAATCTGTTTTATATGGAGATTTACAGGACGAAGTCTACATGGAGTAAACACATGGGTTCGTTGCTCAAGGGAAGTCGGGTAGACTATGTCAATTCGAAAAGCAATATCTGGCTTGAAGCAATCTCCCCGTGATTGGTTTGGGAAGTTCAATGATGTGGTAAACGAATTTGTCCTAAGAATAAGTTCTTATGATCACTCTGTATTCTTCATTTCGTTAAACTCTGGGTGCATTCTACTTGTTGTTTATGTCGATGATACTGGAAGTGATGAAGTAGGAATTAATAGGTTGAAGATGTTCCTAAGCAGTCGATTTCAAACAAAGGATATAGCTTCTTTGAAATATGTTTTGGGTATTGAAGTCTTTAGAAGTTAAAAAGGCATTTGCTTATCTCAAAGAAAGTGTTGTCTCGTTTTACTTAATGACTCCGGGTTGATTGAAGCAAACGCTTGTGAAACACCAATGATACCATATGTAAAGTTAAGGGCGGAAGAGGGAGACCTACTTTAGAATCAAGAAAAGTATAGAAGAATAGTAGGCAATTTGAATTACCTTATCCTCACTCGACCAGATATTGCATATCCTGTAAGTGTGTTAGCTAATTTTTATCACCTCCAAGAACCTCACATTGGAATGATGTCTGTCATATTCTGAAGTACTTGAAAAATAACACCAGGACATGGTATTTTATACCAGAATCATGGTCATCACATAATTGAGGGTTTTGCTGATGCTGACTATAATGGTGATCCTACAACTATAAAGTCTACAACTGCTTATTGTCTTTTTTGGAGAAATCTTGTTTCTTGAAAAAGTAATAAACAAAATGTGGTACCTTGTTCGAGTTCAGAATTTGAGTATAGAGCCATGGCACAGACTACTTCTGAACTTATATAGGTCCATAATCTTCTTGGCGAGACTCAGTCTGAGCCTATGATTTATGGTGTGACAGCAAAGCAGCAATTCATAGTGCAAGCTATCCGGTCTTTCATGAAAGAACCAAACATATAGAAGTAGATTGTCTTTTCACGCGTGATAAGTTAGAAGAAGGGATAATCAAAATGCCTCATGTCAAAATTAATGAACAGTTCGCGAACATTTTTACCAAAGCACTACCCGAAAGTTGTATCATTCGGTTCCGTGACAAGCTGGGCATGATTAACATCTATGCTTCAACTTGAGGAAGAGTTTTATATTATATAATGTGTTATTCTAGAGTGTTATATAGTATTTATGTTTGGGGATCCTTTCCTTTCTTATATCACTCTTGGAGTCTATAAATCCAAAAGGATTTCTCACATCTACAAGAAGTTAATACAGATATCAAATCAATTATTATTCCTGGTTTCATCTCTGATTAGAGAATCATATATGCTAACTACTTAGTCTACTTATGTTTATATAATGTCATTTGATAAATAAATTGTGAGACTTTGATTATTGATAAATAACTTGATAAGAATCAAGAAAATGATAAAATCACATTTTAATATTGAATATGTTTGTTCGTTATTTTTATTTTTTCACAGGAAAACAATAAATGTAACTTGAGAATGTTATTTCAAGACATTAAGTCAGCCACACATAACTTTAGTGATCGCATTGGAGGTGGTGGTTTTGGAGGTGTTTTCAAAGATGAAGTTGCACATGGAAATGGTACTCCGCATTCTATCATCGTAGCAAAAAAGTTAGATAAAAATCAAGGTCAAGGAGAAAAGCAATTTTATAATGAGTTACAAATTCTTTATGAGTACAAGCGTGAGTATATGATCGGTCTTGTAGGCTATAGCGACAAAACGGATGAAAAATAATAGTCTATGAGCATGCAACGAATGGAAGTCTGGATAAACATTTGAATAATGCTAAACTTACATGGAGACACCGACTTAAAATATGTATAGATGTTATTACGGGACTTTACTTGCTTCATGCAGGTGTTGAAGGAAAAGATATAGTACAGGGACATCAAAACTACCAATGTTCTATTGTTTGATGATTGGAAAGCAAAACTTGGTGATTTTGGTCTTTCTTTGGTAAGTACAATTAGTAAAGATTCAACCTATGCTATCGATAATGCTTGCGGCACAAAAGGATGTGTTGATCAATCATACTTGAAATCGAGTACAGTAACCATTGAATCTGATATTTATACATTTGGAGTGGTTTTATTTGAGATCTTGTGTGGGAGAGAAGTATATACGATTCCAAGAAATCAGAGTATGTCTCTACTTAGTTTCATTAAGCAAAAGATTAAAGGAGGAAAACAGGGTGATATAATTCATAAAGCTATAAGAGATCACATCGTGTCAAAATCATTGGATGCATTTCTTAACATTGTCTGCAAGTGCTTAGATGATGATAGAGAGAAACGACCAACGTCTAAAGAGGTTTTAGCACAACTTAAGGATGCTTTGGAGTTCCAAGTAAATTATTGGTGATTTGTACCCCACTTTTTTTTTAACCATATACCATTAAATGTGCATTAAAATGTTGTACTATACAACATTTTAATGCACAGTTAGTGGTGTATGGCTAAAAATGAAGTGTATGAATCATCACCCTCTGTTCTATTGAACTTCGTTTTTGTTATATATACCCTTCACTTAACAGAATTCATGGTTCTTTCTGGCCGGAGGTCCTTAGGAAGCAGCCTATCTGCCCTCTAGTATAGGGAGGGACGACTTTTTCTACCCGCGGACCGATAGGTATCCTTGGGTGGAGAAACCATATATTTTGGGTAAAGGGTATCACCCGGTGAATATATATTGATATAAAACAGATTACAATGTATCACAACGACTATAGGTGAGTCCTTTAGTCCCTCAAACAACCTAGCTATTACATCTCATAATAGCACCAATATTCAGTGCTATATTGGTAACTCAATATGTGACTTTCTTTGTGTAGCCAATTTCCCTTCCATGTCTTCAACGGCTAGATTTAAAAAAAAAAAAACACAAAACCACACCTAAAACCCATCTTCATCTTCTCCGACGCCCACTCAGTCCTCCCAAAACCCTTGTTCAGGATCAGATGTCTGCAGACGGGTTCGGCGCTGAGAAGGTCAACAACTTTTTTGCCACCTAATTGGATAAAGTAAATTTGACTCTTAACAAGCTTGGGGTTTGTGTGGATGGGTCTATAATTAACCACTGCCGAGATGAATGAATGATGTTGCTGTTGATGGAAACCCAAGTGCTGAGGGTACTGGTTTGGCTTCAAATTTGAACCCTTTGTTGCTTGCTCATCTCATCGCCCCTTTTAGTCTAATATAGTTTGGCCTGATTTTAGTTCATAATGAGGTTGGGTCTCTGTTAGTGCATAAAATTTAAATCCTAGTTCTATTGACTATGTTATGTTTATTTCGGTCATTGGACTCTTGTGTGTTAATTGTGCTTTGAATATACTATGTTAATCTTATTTCGTTATTATAAAACTGTAACCATCCATAGACTGTCAAACAGTCCACCGAGGGTGGGAGACCATCGATCGTGGGTCCCTGACCATCGATCGAGGGTCGCTGCATATACTATATATATGGGTTAAGGGTTTCTTTGTTAGTTTACACACCCTATCCTAACCCTTGCCGTGCTTTATTGTTTCCGATCGTCCCAAAACATTCCAACACGATTAACAACTCTAAAGGCACCGTTCTAATCTATTACATAGGTCTAGGTTTGATTTATTCAATCTCAAGAATCTAAATATACTCGCTTAAAGCTTTGTCTAGAGTTTTCCGCCTCTAGATCGAGTGTACGTTTGATCTAAGATCCTTAAATCTATCTACAGCCCGTTTTTGATCATAATGATGTTGGGATCGGTGTTAGTCATAGCAATGTTGGGCCTGGCTGTGATTCAGATCTGAGTGGCGAAAAAGGATGTATCGTGTAGTGTGGATTATCGTAACGTGTAAAAGCATAAAATTGTGTTGTTTGCTAATAAGAGTCCGAGCGTAGGGACTTCAAAGATTTCAAAGAAGAAAGAGGGTAAGTAGTCGATGGATGATTACTCGCGATTCGGTAGTTCAACGACTATCAAGAAGAAGAAGAATTTGCAGAGAGCTTTGAGGAAGAAGTCATCCCGATTCCTTCATCCTCGACGGAATTTGACTCTACTTTTCATTTTCTTCCCATGCGGGTAAAACTGTTGGGTTCTCAATGGTCAACGGTAAACTTCTTAAACCGACATCTTGGGGGAACTTATGAAGGGGCAAGATGGGGCGCCCGCCCCAGTGGATTGACAATTTTTAGTGTAAATTTTTTCGATTTTTCCATTTTGCCCATGGTGGATTTTTTTTGCATCGAATCCTTCATATTTTGCCCCAAAACCTTCATATTTTACCCCAAACCTTCGTATTTTGCTCAAAAACCTCCAAAATTTGTCCAAAAAACTCTATATTTTGCCCCAAAACCTCCATATTTTGCCAAAAAAAGTCTTTACGTTTAAAAAATAAATAAATTCGCCCCTGATGAAAAAATCTCCTGGTCTGCCACTGCCGACATCCAAATATAAGGTGGTTAATGCGGAAGTGGAGACTTTCCGCAAGAAGATGGATCATTTGTTAGGTGGTTCAATGTCGTCGATTATTGCATGTATCTTCTGATGGGCTCCTTTTAATTTGTTTCTCGTTGTAATTGTTGCATGTTTTTATGTTTAGTGTGTAGGTTGTTTTGCTCTTTGTATGGTTGGGTGTAGGGTTGTTTTCCGCTTTAATTTTGTTTTGTGTTTTGTTAGCAGGTTTGAGGGCTCTTTGCCCGTTTTGTGTTTTGTTCCGTTTGGTTTCTTCCATCATTGATGAAAGATTTCTCTAATGTTTATTTTTATTTTTTAGCAAAAAAGACCAAAAAGCCCATTTTTTTTACCTTTCTTGCGTGAGAACCCAAAAAAAATAAAAATTGCCAATTTGCCCTCGCAAGGAGCAAGGTGTCTTGCTCTCTTGCGTCTTGCGTCCTTGCTACCTTGCTTCTATTTGGGAGCAAGGGGCAAGGCACCTTGCTCCCTAGCTCCCAGGTGGAAGCAAGGACGCAAAGGTGCATCTTGCTCCCTTGCTTCCACCTGGGAGCAAGGACGCAACGTGTCAAGACCCGTCCTAATCCATCCGGACGAAGTCTATATCGATTATAAACGATTCACAACAGTTGATTACATTGCGAGGTACTTGACCTCTATATGATACATTTTACAAACATTGCATTCGTTTTTGAAAAGACAATCTTTCATTTCATCAAAAGTTGACGGCATGCATACTATTTCATAACATATCTAACTATAATTGACTTAATAATAATCTTGATGAACTCAATGACTCGAATGCAACGTCTTTTGAAATATGTCATAAATGACTCCAAGTAATATCTCTAAGATGAGCAAATGCACAGCGGAAGATTTCTTTCGTACCTGAGAATGAACATGCTTTAAAGTGTCAACCAAAAGGTTGGTGAGTTCATCAGTTTATCATAAATAATCATTTCATAATTTTAATAGACCACAAGATTTCATATTTCCATTTCTCATAAACATAAGTCCCATGCATAGAGACAAAAATATCATTCATATGGATTGAACACCTGGTAACCGACATTCACAATATACATATAAGAATATCCCCATCATTCCGGGATCCTCCTTCCGACATGATATAAATTTCGAAGTACTAAAGCATCCGGTACTTTGGATGGGGCTTGTTGGGCCCGATAGATCTATCTTTAGAGTTCGCGTCAATTAGGGTGTCTGTTCCCTAATTCTTAGATTACCAGACTTAATAAAAAGGGTCATATTCGATTTCGATCATTCAACCATATAATGTAGTTTCGATTACTTGTGTCTATTTCGTAAAACATTTATAAAAATTGCGCATGTATTCTCAGCCCAAAAATATAAAAGGGTAAAAAGGCAAATGAAACTCACGCATATAATTATTGTAAAACAGTTAATAAAACATTTGCATGTATTCTCAGCCCCAAAAATGTAAAGAGTAAAAAGGGCAAATGAAACTCACGCATATAAATATTGTAAAACAATTAATAAAGCATTTGCATGTATTCTCAGCCCAAAAACGTAAAGAGTAAAAGGGAGCAAATGAAACTCACCTAATGTATTTTGTAGTAAAAATACATATGACGACATTGACAAACTGAACAATGCAGGGTTGGCCTTTGATTCACGAACCTATATCATTCGTATATATATTAAAACATATACTTGTAATCGACTAAATATATATATTATTACTAGTGATATAATTTTTATGTTATTAATTTATGTATTTCATTGTTACTATATAAAATATAGCTTTTGTTATGTTATATGTATCAAATATTTTATATGTATATATTTCATTTGTGTGTTAAAATTATAATTATATTAATACTAAAATAATATTAGTAGTGATTAAAATAATGATAATGATAATGCTAGTGTTAATAATAATGATAATAATGTTAATGATTTTATTAATAATAATATTAATAATAGTTTTAATGACAAATCTTATAATAATGATAATAATAATAGTAGTTTTTAATAAAATGAAAAATTTAATAGTAATGGTAATGAAAATAATGATTTTGATAATAATACTTAATATTTAATAATAATAATAATAATAATAATAATTACAACAATCTTATTATTAGTGTAATCTTAATGATAATATTTTTGTTAATAAAAAGTCTAAATGTTACTAATACTAATATCAATTATAATACTTATAAATATAAAGGTGATAATAATTATAATCATAATATTAATACTAATGATAATAATAATAATAATAATAATAATAATAATAATAATAATAATAATAATAATAATAATAATAATAATAATGAAAAGGAAAATAATAATAATAACAATAATTTTAATATTAATGACTACCTTAGAAGTCCCTTAAAAAAAATAGTTGCACCTAGCAAGGATCGAACCCAGGACCTCTCGAAACCCAACACTTCTCATAACCAACTGATCTAGCGTGTTTTTCTGTTTATGTCACCAACCCGAAATTATTTAACCCGTCTTCTTTTACGGCCCAACAACTTAAATACTTTGAAGCCCAACCGAATTTCTCGGCCCAAGAACTAGCTTATAAGCCCGACAGTTTTTGTATAGAAAAAAAGAAGCTGTTTCAAATCCGTTGCATTTGGAATCAATTTATATCCCCATCATTCCCCACGTCCCCACTCACTAATATCATAATATATGTCATATTCCTTTATATCAATTGTATCCACCATTATGTACCCACTATCATCACTTTGTAAAATTCACTTTTGAGTAAAATACATATCATAATTCTACTGTCCACATATTCCTTGTTTCTATTGATTTGTTGACTGAAAACAGAAAAGAAAGATAATCATAGCAGCATACGTTTTGTGGGTTTTGTGATTCACGCAGTTTACAAAAAAAATTAATAAAGGTGGTGATGATAGTTCTATGGTTACTAAAAATCTAGGCAGGCTGTGATTGATAAGTGTTAAGGTGAGTTCTTGGGTTGTTTTGAAGAGCGACGGTTCACAGCTAAGACCGAAAGAGAAGAGAGACAAGATGATGATGATGGTTTAAGGGAACGATGGGTTTTTGGTGAAAATGAGGTGGCATCCGAAAAGAAACAAGAATAGAAAATAAAACTTACGCGTAGCAGTAGTATGGCGACAACAAAAGAGAAGAAGGAAGATATTAAAGGGTTTATGGTGATGACGGTTTCTCAATCAAGACAGAAGAAAAGAAGAGCAACAGCATAGCAACAATATTTTATGATGACTTGTGGTACGTGCAACATCAGAAACAAGATTAAATTTGTGAAAGAAAACAAGTTGACAGCTAGACTAACAAGGTACCCGGCTGAAACTGAAAAACCGACTAGTTAAATATGCACTTACATTGTATCTTCGAGTTATTTAGTCATTAGATTGAAGGTTATGATGATCGATGGTGGTGATCGTAAATGTGTGGTGGTTTTGGCTCAGGGTCGAAGATAGTGATGAGAATGAGGGTAGCCGTTGGTGGTGATAGGTGGTCACGAAGAAAGGAAACAAGATTGAGTTAAGGTGTTGTGTAAGTTTCTTTAGGATCGGATTTGATTTTTGTTCTTTCTTTCACAAAACTAAAGTTAGAAGTTAATTAGAAGTAGTAGGTAATTGAAGGTTGTAATCGAGACAAGAAATAGATGTAGCAATTATAATTGAAAAATTTTGTTTTGTAGCAGGATGGTTTCTCAATAATATACAATAATTCATTTGATTTAGTCAAGTGGTCGACATCCAATATTCCACCAGGTACAAAAAAAATATAAAAAAAATAAAAGCTGCTATAATTCCCTAACTGATTTTGTTTGATATCGAATTAAGGGAATCGATCTGTACAAATCACAAATAGGAAACCAAAATCATGTACAGTTTTTGGTGTTTACGTGCAACTGATTTTGATTTATTCAGATACATCTATATATATACTGTTTTGAATTAATTGATGTTAATAATTAATGTTATTAATAATAATTCACCAAAATATTAATAATAATTATCTTTATAATATTTATAATATTAATACAGATTCCTAATAAATATTTGTATGTGCGGCCTATATATATATATATATATATATATATATATATATATATATATATATATATATATATATATATATATATATATATATATATATATATATATATATATATATATATATATATATATGTATTTGCATCATTATATATATATTACTATATATATATATATATATATATATATATATATATATATATGTATTTGTATATTAATAATATAAAGAAACAAATAAATATTAATTGTATAAACATTAGTATTTAATATTAATATTAATTTTTTTTATCAATAATAACGAAACTAATAATAATAATAAAATTACTAATATTAATAATGATAATGTCAATAATAATAACAATACTTGTACATACCAAATTTCATATATGTTTATGTATTAGAATAATAATATTAATAGTACAAATATTAGTATTAACATTTATAATGAAAGTAATGTTAATAATAAAACTTTTATATTTTAACTTGTATCACATTTTAATATAGTAATATTACAATTTATTAATTACGTATTATTTAATGGTTATATCACATGTTACATGATAACCTTTATTACCATATATTAATTATTGATAGTAATCCTATATATATAGATAATAATATCATATATATATATATATATATATATATATATATATATATATATATATATATATATATATATATATATATATATATATATATTTATATATATTCTTAGTACTAACTTAATTATTTTATTTGTTATTTTACATTTTTAATTCTAATTGACTAAAGGTATTTTATTACTTCAGAATATTATATATACTTATATTTATACTTATATATATATATATATATATATATATATATATATATATATATATATATATATATATATTACATATTTGATATACGCAATTGTTCGTGAATCGTCGAGAATGGTCTAAAGTCAAACGAATATATAAAACAGTTCAAAATATTTGTGACTCAACATTACAGACTTTGCTTATCGTGTCGGAAATATATAAAGATTAAGTTTAAATTTGGTCGGAAATTCCCGGGTCATCACACAACGTGCCTCTTGCTCCCTTGCTTCCACCTGGGAGCAAGAGGCACCGGTGGAAGCAAGGGTGCTCCCAGGTGGAAGCAAGGGAGCAAGATGCACCTTGCTCTCAGCTGGAAGCAAGGGAGCAAGAGGCACCTTGCACCTTGCTCCCAAGGTCGCAAGGACGCAAGGCGCAAGGGAGCAAGGCACCTTGCTCCTTGCGAGGGCAAATTGGCAAATTTTTTTTTTTTTGGCTCTCATGCAAGAAAGGTAAAAAAAAAATGGGCTTTTTGATGATAATCCCAAAAAGGATAATGCCGCGTTTCTAAGAGTCCGTCTAAAGTGGGCTTCAAATATATATTTTTAAGAGCCCGTTTACTGTTGGACTCCAACTAATTGTCTTAGTCTAAAGCTCTTTATTATTGGGCTCCACAAATTGTATCAACTGAATGATTCTAGATAGGGAAATTCGCCCAAATACACTTTTTTTTAAACTTTTCTTCCAAAATACACTTTCGGGAAAAAAAATGGTCTATTCACACCATTAGGTCGACCACCATTTGGGTCGACTACCCCTTTATCCGGTCGACCACTTTAGTTTTCAAGGTAGTCGACCAACATTATTCATTGATGTTGGTCGACTACTTCAATGAGATGGTCGACTTCAAGGTCGACCGACTTGTTAGCCATAAGTGGGTCGACTAACCCTATTCGACCATACTTGCGTTGTAGGCGACCGATTAGTCGGTCGACTATATTAGTGAAATAAACTTTAATTTGAACAACAAATATTATATATTATCTCATACTACATTTATTGATTACACAACAAATAACACAAGTTACAGACACAACACATACACGACAGTTAAACGGCGGAAAACATACGAACATTCTTTAGTGTCTCACGTGTAACACGGATGCCAGCCTCAACCCGATCACTCATCTCCTTAATCTCCTTGGCATGTTTGTTTTCCTGGTCATCTAATCTCTTTGTCAAATTCTTAATCATATCCGTCAACTCCTTCTTCGTCTCATCATCAAATTTCTTCGGATCATCAACTTTCTTCACCGGTACTTTAGCATCGGGGTTCTTGAAATAGTTTACACTAGCAACCCACCACTCACACTTAACCTCTGTCTTGGTGGGCCTCAAACGATTGAGAGGTCGTTCTTCGTCCGAAATATCATCCTGTCATACACATATTCATACACATATTCATACACATATTCATATTCATATACATATACATATACATATACATATACATATACATATACATATACATATACATATACATATACATATACATATACATGTACATGTACATATACATATACAGTTACAGTTACATATACATATACAGATACATATACAGTTACATATACAAATACAAAAACATATACATATACAGTTACATATACATATAGATATACACACGAGATGAAACCGAGTGGTCAAAATCCGACCTCTCTTGACCTATCCAATCTATAAAAGATGTAACTGGACCAAACCGCATCCCGGTAACCAAGCAAAACTCACGTCTACCACACTTAATGACATGGTCTCGGGTAACTCGAAACCATAGCTCTTCTGGCTCCTCACATATTTCGAGTCCGTTGATTACAAACTTTTTCGGACGGTCAGTCTGATTCATTAATAAGCAATGTATGTATCCCAGATCATTGTCATCACACTTTATATCTAACCAATGACCGAAACACGTCTCTCTGAAAATTTTTGCCTGAGCCGGAGTGAGTTTGTTCTTAATCTCCCTTATAAGAAACATCTTGCTTCGAATGGTGACCTTGGCCTCGAACCAAACCTGTAATCAGACAATGATAATGTCATTATACATAAATGTTAATATACATACACATACATACAGGTACATACAATTGAAAAGCAAATACACTATAGTCGACCTTCTTTTTAGTCGACTAAAGTTTTATTCAACTATAGGCGACCCAAAATGGGGTCGACTATAGTGTATGTTTTTGGAAGTCGACCCTTTGAACGGTCGAATATACAAGTGATCTTCTGACCTAAGGCATCCCCATAACCATATACAGATATATACACTTTAGCAAAAACAATGGGAGAATTGTATATCTATAGTTACATATACATATACATATACATATACATATACATATACATATACATATACATATACATATACATATACATATACATATACATATACATATACATATACATTTACATATACATATACAATTACAGATACCTATCATATACTGACATGTACACACATACAAATACATCCATACACACATATATATAAATACAGGGACCCATACATAGATATACATATATACACATATATACACATACAGATAAACTAACATATACATACAACAACGAAATAGGTTTTACCTCAATATCTGTCATCTTTGAAGGGAACTCTTGATTGAATCTAGGGACGAAATAGATACACTGACGATGGAATTAGGGTTTATCTACAAACTATTGAAGTGATCTCTTGATTGAATCTGCAATGAATGAGGGTTGATGAATCAGGTTTGAATCTGCAATGTTAGAGTTGAAATTTGAATTTTGTTATCCCAACTCGCTATTTCAGTGTCTTTTTGTATACTCAACCATCATTAAGGTCGTCCGTGTTTTTTGGGGTCGAATATAGTGGTCGACCGATAGCCAACAGAAGTCGACCTTGCCAGTTATAAACGGTGGTCGACCACATTTAAATTTGGCGTGGTCGACCGGGTATATGGGTAGTCGACCCAAATGGTGGTCGACCTAATGGTGTAAATAGACAATTTTTTTCTCGAAAGTGTATTTTGGAATAAAACTTTTTAAAAAAGTGTATTTTGGGGAATTTCCCTTCTAGATAAAGTGGTTAAATTTGTAGTATTTGGTGGCTTAAGTTGATATAAAGGAAGTATTGTGCGGAAGCTGAAAACCAGAGAAGATGAGGGTCTTACTAAATAATTCTACGATTTTTCTGCATTGTTTATGGGGTTCATTGTACAAAACTGCAAACTCATCGATATTTGAAATCCTTTAAAATAATACTCCTTGCTGTTTTGATTGTTCACCAAATCTACCATCGTCATTTTGTTCGCGCGATAAATTTTGCTGCTCCGGCGGTATCCTTCAAATACAGATCAATGATGTTCGTCCTGATCCTGTTGCCTTCAATTCAATTTTACCATTGGTAACAGCTGGTTAGTTCTATCATCGAACTTTAATCAATAAGTTAGGGTTTTTCTCTTTTTGAATTTGATTTAATTGCTACACTATAATGCTAATTTTAAGTTTTTGATTTTGATACTTTGTGTATGTTTTTAAGTGAAATTATTACGTAGTACTAAT
Source organism: Rutidosis leptorrhynchoides (assembly GCF_046630445.1). Taxonomy (NCBI): domain Eukaryota; kingdom Viridiplantae; phylum Streptophyta; class Magnoliopsida; order Asterales; family Asteraceae; genus Rutidosis; species Rutidosis leptorrhynchoides. The sequence goes on along the minus strand of NC_092335.1, from coordinate 147,140,733 downwards.
TAACTAGTTTTATGGTTGGTTCTCTAGTTATTGATTATGCATTTTTCTGTGACTAGTGTTCTTCTGAAACCAATCTTAGTCCCTAAAAACTTATAAAATTTCCTCACAATTTATAATTATACCAAATGATTCAACTCTATGTATGGAATGTGAATTAAAACCTACACATGTTTTATATTAATTTTTCATTTCCTAGTGTGATCAAATTAACGAAATAATTGTCAACGGGAGTTGTTTGGGCATTATTATCTCCAACTTATTCATGCTACTTGCGATCGTTGACTTTATTTTATAATTGTTAGCCTAACATGCATCCAACTGACTACTGAATTGTTTTGTATAAATTAGACAAGGTTCTCATAAAGACTAAAATTTAAAGCAAAAATAAATCCACAAATAATTGCTTGGAAGGCTGTTAGCAGTGTTTACAGGTTTCAAGTTGCTGATATAAATAAATCCAGATGCTTTATATACAAATTTTTATTTTTTTTAATTTAAATATTTTCCTCTACATGGGATTTCATCAATTTCCATAATAAATTGATGGTTGACTTTGAGTATAAAATGCAATAGTCAACTTTTAGTTATCCTTACTCTCTGTATCATCTGTCATGCCATCTGGAACTTAAATCAATGTGTTTGTATACCTTCTCCTTCTTATCATAACCTCTTGTTTTTTGCTTCTTAATTTTCACTTGATATGTTACTTTCCTCTTGTTTTTAAACCGTTATTTTTTCTAATTTCTAGCTTTCAGTTGATTACCAAAAATATGGAACCTACATTCACAGAGTTCGCTCACTTAAAAATCCCACTTGAAGAAATACAAGAAGCCACAAACAACTTTGCTGAAAAAAACATCATCGGGAAAGGTGGTTTTGGAATCGTGTATAAAGGGAAAATCAACCGCTCAGGTAAGTCTATAAAGATTGTTGCACAGAGGTTAGGTCGTAACCAATGGCAAGGAGATGTTGAGTTTTGGACGGAGATTTCCATGCTTTCTACTATCAAACACGATAATATAGTGTCTCTAATTGGTTATTGTGATGAAAAAGGTGATAAGATCATCATAAATCGCCTATATGCTAAGGGAAGTCTAGTTAGGTATCTAAGTGACCCAACCACCTTGAGTTGGTTTCATAGACTGAAAATATGTTTTCATGTTGCATGTGCAATACGACACATCCATAATAATCTATATGAGAGTTATTATATCATACACCGTAACATTAACAGCTCCACAATTGTGTTGGATCATAATTTTGATGATGGTGGTGTTAGGTTATCAGGTTTTGAACATTCAATCAAACATTCAGTTGATCGAAAGGACCAAGTTTACATTGGTGAAGCTATTGGTACACAAGGGTATATGGACCCTGCAATTGAAACGACTAAAGGTGTGAACCACAAGTCGGATATCTACTCATTCGGCGTTGTCTTATTTGAAATGTTATGCGGGAGGAAAGCATTTCAAGATAATAAGTTGCTTGCTCCATTGGCCAAAAATCATTATGAAAATGGAACGCTAAGTGAAATAATACATCCTGATTTGTGGAATCAAATGAATCCCGAATCATTCAAGTTTTTCTCAGAGGTAGCTTACTCTTGCTTACATGAGGATCCAACACAACGTCCAGATGTGGCTGAACTTACTAATATACTTTATATGGCATACATAGTGCACTTTGATCATCCCACACACGATAAGGTAATCTTTAACCATCTGAATGTAATCTTTGGTACTAATATACTTTATGTATCTTTTAGTTTTTTGTTCAGTAATTTTGAAAATCCGATAAACTTATATGTTAGATACAGTAACTTGAAAGCTAGGATATAAAAATCTTTTAATAATTATTTATATAAATAATTGATAAATCAATTATACTATGTTAACACCAATGAATATTAGTTTTCACATCTTACACATAATTTACTCTGTACATTAATACAGTATCATAAGAGTTTCTTAATTCATAGTTAATTAACAAATAATTTTTATTTTGGTTTATAAAGTTTAGATAATATTATACTTCTTATAGTAGTGATTGTCTGCAATAGTCTTATTTAACTTATATTTTTTTGAACAATAATTTGCGATCAACCAGGGGAACTAAACCACATACGCGTTCATCTCTCGCAGTTGCAGAACCCGCCCCTAACTGCTGTCCAGGAGGAAACCCGGCCCAATCCGAGGGCATGGGCGGTAAAACCCCCCTCCACCACTTCCTCCGCAACGCGATGTGCGGAAGGCACCTTTGGGTGGAATTCAAGGGTTAAGGGGCTACCTTGTGTGCAATGCTGCACCCTACGGGAGTCGAACCCCTGACCTCTGACTAAAAGAGGCAGACCACTACCATGTGAGCTACAACACAAGAAGGTTCTTATTTTAGGTTTTATTATTTTAGGTTAAGGAAGACAATGAAAGCATGGACGAGTGTTTAGTGAGCGAGGGAGACAAGATGTTTGAAAGCTTCACTCCCAGCGAGGTAGACAAGATGCTTGAAAGCCTTCAGCCGTGCACTAACAAGGTAATTGACCAATTAATAAAGGAATTAGTGCTTGGAAATGAACTTACTTACAGTACGAATTCTACACTGTCTATTCAACTTTTTTTCACTATATGATGATGTGTAGTGGTGGATCTTGAACACAATTGTTGAGGGGGCCAATCTTGAACATAATTTTTTGAAGGTTAACCATGAACATATAATATACAATACAATGAATATTTATATAAATCAAATAGGTTATTTGATATCATATAGAACAAATATTTAATTTGAAAACAATTTTTAGTTTTCATGTATATACTACTGTTAAATATTTATAGTTTGATTAATTAATTTAATAATATAGTAATACAATAATGTAAAAAAAATAGCAACTAAAATATAGAACAAAAGTGGTCTGTGCAGGATTTGAACACATGTCACTCTAAAACATTGCATGCTAACAAAAGCCATTGAACCAACTTTCTTATCAATGTAATACTCTACAAAAGCCTACTATTAACCGAATTTTTTGGGAGGGCCATGGCCCACCCATACCATCCCAAAGATACGCCGATGATGATGTGTCTCGAACTTTTATATATATATATATATATATATATATATAGGGGCAGGATCAATGGGGAAGTAACCAATCGGGGGGAAGTAAATTTTTTTTTTTTTCGTTTTTTTGAGAATTTTTTTTCAGGCATCAAGATCACACGAAAATATGAACATTTAGAAAAGACACTTCGTGATGAATGTTATTATTTAGGCGGGAAAACGATCGACAAAAATAACATTCAAGATAATATTGTTCGTGAAGAATGTTAACGTTTTTTTTTTCATGTTTTGTGAATTAAAATTTAGTCCGATTTAGAGTTTAGGGTTTGGTGTTTTGGGTTTATGGAACACCAAACCCTAAACCCTAAACTCTAAACCGTTCGTGTTAAAAACTCAATCTAAACCCTAAATCTAAACTCTAAATCTAAACCCTAAACCCTAAATTTCTAAACCCTAATATCTAAAACCTCAACATACGCTCGAAAAACACGATAATTGTTATATATTAGCTCTTCGAGCGTTTTTCCGCGAAAATAATAACATTTATCACAAAGTCTCTTTATTAAATGTTCATATTTTCATCCAATCTATAATGTTCGTGAACAAAATTTTTTGAAAAAACGAAAAAAAAAAAGATTTTGCTTCCCCCCGATTGGTTACTTCCCTCTTGATCCTACCACTATATATATATATATATATATATATATATATATATATATATATATATATATATATATATATATATATATGGTGATCATCAAGAGAGAAACACTTTTTTGGAAAGTTAGAAGTAAATTTATTTTTTTTCGTTTTTTTTTTAATTTTTTCACAAACATTAAGATTAGATGAAAATATGAATATTTAAAAAAGACACTTTGTGATCTGTTATTGTTTTGACCAAAAAACGTTAAATGATATTCCTGATAGCATTCATCATAATATAATGCATGGTATTCTTCGAGCGCTTTCTGGTCAAAGTAATAACATTTATCACAAAGTTTCTTTTTTAAATGTTTATATTTTCACGTGATCTTAATGTTTGAAAAAAACGAATTTCAAAAAAAGGAAAAAAAATTTATTTCCCCCTTCCCCAAAAAAAGTGTTTCTCTCTTGATTATATATATATATATATATATATATATATATATATATATATATATATATATATATATATATATATATATATATAGTGAAAGGATTTAGAGAGAACTTGACATAGGAGAGAACCCATAGCACCATGTTATTTCACTTATTTCACTCATACTAGTAAAGGTATTTTCGTTCGATCGCATCAATTAATTCCTAAACATAAATTAGGGTTTAGAAATTAGGATTTAGGGTTTAGATTGAGTTTTTTAACACGAACGGTTTAGAGTTTAGGGTTTTGGGTTTTGGGACTAAACCCTAAACCGGGCTAAAATTTGAAAAAAATTCGGGAAAAAAATTACAATTTTTTTTTTTTGAAAAAAGTTTATTTTTTCCACGTCAGCAGGCTGACTGCCACGCCAGCACAGACTGACTGCCACGTCAGCACAGACAGAGCCACGTGTCAGTCTGTGCTGACATGGTAGTCAGTCTGGCTGATGTGGCAGTCAGTCTGATGACGTGGCATGCTGACGTGGAATTAAAAATAATTTCGGAAATATTTCTTAAGAAATTTTTTTTTTCCTGGAAATTTTTTTTTCCTGGAAATTTTTTTTTTCTTGAATTTTTTTTCTTCAAAGAATAGGTGCATATGGTAGGTGCATGTACATTAATATGTGAGTTCTCTAGATTCTCTCCCTACTCAAGTTCTCCATAGATCCTCACCCTATATATATATATACAGAGGCGAAGTCAGGAATACAGAATAGGGGATGCTTACGGACAGTGGCGGAAGCAGTATTTTTTTTCACCGGGGGCAAAAAAAATTAAAACCGTATCAATTTTTAAGGCAAAAAATGGAGGTTTTGGGGTAAATTTTGAAGAATTTTGAACAAAATTTGATGATTTTAGAGGAAAATATGTAGGTTTTGAGAAAACAATGGTTATAATAATTGTATAAGTTAAATATATATAAAAAATAAAGATTTAATGAACTAAAGAAACTTTGAAAAGAAAAACAATTACTTCGTAGACTAGAACTAGACTCACAAAATTAGTGAATCGTCTTTAACTCTTTATCGTAATTACACGCTTAAATCACTATATTCTTCATTAGATATGTGTATAATATAACGTTAAGGGAAAAAATAAATTTTAATTAGAGGCTTATATTATACTCCGTAAAACTTAGGGAGTAAGATGATATTAAATAAATAAATATTAGAAAGTGGAGACAGGAACTAACTGATACAAGTCCAAAAAATTTACGGAGTATAAAGTCTATAACAATTTTTAAGGAGAAAATTAACTTTAATTAGGGATTGATATTTAAATAGCAAACTTTAAGAGGACTGAAATGATCTATAGGTAAAAATAGGAGAGTGGAAACTGAAATATAATAAAGATATTGGTGCTTGTGTCATCTTCCTCATCCACCATCTACAATTAAACTAAAAAACTCCATTAAAGTAGAATTCTGTACTCTCGATTTTTTGAAAAGCAAACTATAGAGGATGCTTGAATCTTGAAAATATTTTTTCTCCATTGAAATACAAATTATATAGTGTATACAGAAACATGATTAGGGGATGCTTGACACCCCCAAACAATGTGAACGTTTTTTTTCATGTTTTGTGAAGTAAAAATTTAGTCCGATTTAGAGTTTAGGGTTTAGGGATTAGGGTTTGGTGTTTTGGGTTTATTCCATAAACCCAAAACACCAAACCCTAAACCCTAAACCCTAAACTCTAAACCGTTCGTGTTAAAAACTCAAACTAAATTCTAAATCTAAACCCTAAACCCTAAATCTAAACCCTAAACCCTAAATTTCTAAACCCTAATACCTAAACTCTAATATCTAAACCCTAATATCTAAAACCTCAATATATGCTCGAAAAACACGATAATTGTTATATATTACTTCTTCGAGCGTTTTCTCGCCAAAATAAAAACATTTATCACAAAGTATCTTTATTAAATTTTCATATTTTCATCCAACCTATAATGTTCGTTAACAAAGTTTTTTCAAAAAACGAAAAAAAAAAAAAAAATTCCTCCCCCCAAAAAATTTTAAATAAATAAATAAATATATATATATATATATATATATATATATATATATATATATATATATATATATATATATATATATATATATATATATATATATATAAATCTACCGCTGAGTTACATCCCTTCCCTTGCCACCATCAATAAATAGAATTGAATAATTCTAAGGCAAAGGGTCGATAAACTCAAAGCCACTATATATATATATATATATATATATATATATATATATATATATATATATATATATATATATATATATATATATATATATATATATATATATATATATATATATATAGGTTGTGCATCTTACTTAGCTGCAGATAGTTTATTAATTTCTTTATACAGAGTAGAAAATAAATAAATATAAGAATCAAGTTAAAATAAAAGGATATAAACAAATAATTGTTAGTATTGGTATTCTCGAGTCTCGAGCATCTTTGCGAGTCAACTAATCTCAGTACGATTATCTATTTTGCGGGCTAATATTAAGAGTATATTCTATTCTTTAATATGTTGTTTGAGTTCTAAAAGTAATTATGGTTGTATTTGATATTTAAGTTACCTACGTTTAAAGAATGTGAAGTTTCATATATAACTATTAGGAATAATAATGGACCCTTAATAAAGAAACTAATACTATATAAAGGAATTATCGCGGGTGAACCTCTTAACCACAAGAGATATTAATCAATTAATTTATTGAGCTTCGTTGATTTGAACTCATAACCTCCAATTTGAATGCGTATGTCCTAAACATTCCACATCACCTCCTCTCTGATTATCAAAGACTGGATTACAAGTTGAAAACTTGATTTCCTTTAATTTATTTCTCTGAATATGACCTTTGTACGTAGTAGTACTACTAGACATACCGAACATAAATTGTATACCTAAAAAGATGAAGAGATCGATCTATATAATTATGTACAAAGAAAATATCATCTAGGTCAAATGTCTCGAAAAGGTAAATCAAATTACTCAATTTGACAATTAAAGTAATATGAGTCTTGCTGATGCCCAAAAAAGACTTTATACTTCAATTTGTTACAGTAAAGGACTTTGATTTCAAAAAGTGTGAAACTGGAGTAATATTGTCCAACTTATTAACGACCGTTAGTCAAATTTCGTTAAGTGCTCAAATCTCGTTACACGGTTGGTCCCTGAAATGAAAAAATAATAATAAAAGGATAATACATAAAGTACACAAATAAAAAAAAGAATAAAAATTATTAAAAATAAAATTTTAAGAAAATATATATAATTAAATAAAAATTAATATTTAAAAAATTAAAAAATTAAAAAAAAAATTACAAAATTAAATTATTATAAATAAAAAATAATAAAATAATAATAAAAAAAAGGATACCGAAATGATCATTTTACCATGTAACAGACTCGTCCCACATTGGTGGGAGAGGAAAACAAAGCACTCCTTATAAGGGTGTGGATACCTCTTCTGGTATGACGCGTTTTGAGGGTGTTTACCCGAGAAGCAAATCCGTGAGGTAGAAGTGCGATCCGGGGTTGTACTCGTGCGCGGGTAGCCCGTCGGTGATCGGCTTGTGTCCAAAGCGGACAATATCATACTACGGGCTGATGGTGATGTTACTTATGGTATCAGAGCTGGGGCCCGCATCGATGTGCACTGCGGGGACGCAGTGTCCCGAAGGGGGGGAGAGTTGTAACAGACTCGTCCCACATCGGTGGGAGAGGAAAACAAAGCACTCCTTATAAGGGTGTGGATACCTCTTCTGGTATGACGCGTTTTGAGGGTGTTTACCCGAGAAGCAAATCCGTGAGGTAGAAGTGCGATCCGGGGTTGTACTCGTGCGCGGGTAGCCCGTCGGTGATCGGCTTGTGTCCAAAGCGGACAATATCATACTACGGGCTGATGGTGATGTTACTTATGGTATCAGAGCTGGGGCCCGCATCGATGTGCACTGCGGGGACGCAGTGTCCCGAAGGGGGGGAGAGTTGTAACAGACTTGTCCCACATCGGTGGGAGAGGAAAAACAAAGCACTCCTTATAAGGGTGTGGATACCTCTTCTGGTATGACGCGTTTTGAGGGTGTTTACCCGAGAAGCAAATCCGTGAGGTAGAAGTGCGATCCGGGGTTGTACTCGTGCGCGGGTAGCCCGTCGGTGATCGGCTTGTGTCCAAAGCGGACAATATCATACTACGGGCTGATGGTGATGTTACTTACCATTATGTGCAAAGCACATGTTTGAAGATTAGGTTCATGGACTAACCGTGTAATTTTATCCTTCACATGCCAAGCACATGTGAGAATTTAACGGAATTTGAGTAACGGTCGTTTGTGAGTTGGACGATATTACCTTAATTTTATATTTTTATGTTATTTGAAATCATTTTATGTGAAAAATTGAAGTATAGAGTCTATTTTTTAACGGAGATATCAATATCGAATTCTCTCATTTGTCACCCACATACACGTTATGAGGAAACCCAATTCGCGACGATGTTGGAAGTACCATCGAAGGTTGGGAAGCCCCCCAAAGACATTCCCAAATCATATTGATGTTGACAGTACCATCAAAGATTGAAAATTACCTCTTTGGAGTGAGAATCGAACCTGAGTTGGCAGTACTCCAAGTTAGATCTTACCCTCTACCAATCAAGTCAAGCTTCAATAATAGTATAAAGTCTTTTTTAAGGATTAGCAAAACCCATGTTACCTTTAATATTAGATTGCATAATTTATGTTACCTTGACCGGCGTTTTTCCGGATTATCTAATCTGATGCGTGTGTATATATTGAATCAAGTTTATCAGCAACGATTGAATAAGTCTACACTTACTGTTTTCAAAAAATAAAATAAAGTCTACTGAAATTGTCTCGATGGCCGGCCTACTAGTATTGTATTTGTATTGTTTATAAATATATTAATGCCAATATATAGCAACTTGCAACGGAAAATGACATACAAATTGCATTTGTTTAATTATAAGCTTTATTAATTTGTATTTATGATTATAATTATGTCCCACAAGAAATTTAAATTTTTTATACAAATTAATTTGAGGTTTCCGTGTCTTACTCCAATTATCATATATACATACATGTGTGATGTGTGTAGTGAGTTATTATTACTACTAAAACTATAATCCTGTTATAATATATAAATATATATATATAAATGGATAGTCAATTATTGATACACAAAAGTAATATTATTGTATTACCTAAACTTGTGATATTTTTGCTATAAATAGCCATGAATGCAAGCATTAAACTTGCACCATTTCACACACTTACAAAGTGTTCCTTTCTTTCTCTCCATTATCATCTTTGTTCTTACACTTCATTATTAGTATTCTAAATCAAGAATCAAATCACTAAAGGTAGTTATAAGCCTACTGAATTATAACATCAAGAATCAAACCACTAAAGGTAGTTATAAGCCTACTGAATTATAACATCAAGAATCAAACCACTAAAGGTAGTTATAAGCCTACTGAATTATAACACGTTATCAGCACGATAATCTTAATACTAAATATGGTTGGCTCTGCCACCAAAATGATATATGGTCGGTTATACCACCAAAATGATATATGGTCGGTTATACCACCTGAATAATATATGGTCGACACTGTCGTCTAATTATCATTTATGTTACTAACATTTATATTTCTATTATCTAACATTTATATGGCCGACACTGTCGCCTAATTATCATTTATGTTTACTAATATTTATATTATATAACATTTATTAATGATTGCTTACATATGGTCGACACTGTCACCTACTTATCATTTATGTTATATTAAATTTATGTTTAATTTTTATATACTTATGAATATAAAGTGACTATAATTTATCATGTTGTTTGTTTTAATAGAAAATGTCGAATCTGGAAAAGCTTAAATTTACTCCTTTAGAATCAACTGGAAACAACTACATGCCATGGGTTATAAAAGTAAAAATGCATCTTAAATCAATGGGTATTCTTGAAGCCATAAATGAAAACAACACTTGTTCTGAAAAAGAACAAGCAACGGCATGTTGCTTTATTCATCAACATATTGATGAATGCTTACAAAATAATTATGTGACTGTAGAAGATCCCCATGTTTTATGGGAAGGTCTCAAAAGCAGATTCAATAATCAAAGAGAAATTTTACTTCCAGCTGCTATGGAACAATGGAGAACATTAAGGTTCCAAGACTTTAAGAAAGTAAATGAATATAGCTCAGCTCTGTATAATACATGTTCACAACTTAAATTCTGTGGACATGAAATAAGTGATGCAGACATGATGGAGAAAACTTTCTCCACAATGAATGCTGCAAACATCACAGTGCAAAGAAATTTGAGAATGCTAAAGTTCAAAACATATCCTGAACTTAATTCATATCTCTTAGTTGCAGAGCAAAATGATGAGCTATTAATGAAAAATCAGCAATCCCGTCCTACTGGTACACTTGCAATCCCTGAAGCAAATACTGCAAATAATTATAAACAGGGACAAGGACGCGGGCAAGGTCGTGGTTATAATAACCATCACCATCATCATGCCAAAAGCCATAACTATGGTAGAAACCATCCTTATGGTAATGGTAATGGGCGAGGACGTGGTCGTGGTCGTAGCCGTGGTGGTCAAAGAAATAATAATCCACGAAAATATAAATATCAACCACAAAACAAGCCCACTAAACAAGATGTTGAAGAAAATTCTTCTAAAAATTCTGAAGAATCTTGCTACAGATGTGGTAGAATGGGCCACTGGGCTAATACTTGCCGAACATCTAAACATCTTGTTAAGATGTATCAGGATTCGCTAAAAGATAAAGAAAAGGAAGTAAACTTTGTGGATAACGTCGATCCAACAGTCACTGAGAAACCATCTGATTTATATGAAGATTTCTTGAATGTTTAAGTTGTGTGTCTTTCGAAAAATAAACGATTTAATATCGTCTGTCTTTGTCATTGTGTTTGCTAAATGTTTCAGTACTATCTATTTGCGTTTAAAATATTGTGTAATATTAATGTACTCACTATTTATTTCTTATATATGAAGTTTAATATGAATTCTGCTGGAACACAACATCAATCAAGTGGTGGAGATCTCTGTATAGCAGACAGTGGAACTACACACACTATACTTAAATCCGAGAAATATTTTATTGATCTAAAACCAACGGAAGGAACTATACATACAATATCAGGACCTGCTAACTTGATAAAGGGGATAGGAAAGGCAAATTTCATACTACCAAATGGTACGAAATTTTTAATAAATAATGCCTTATTTTCTCCCAAGTCAAGTAGAAATTTATTGAGTTTCTCCGACATATACCTTAATGGGTATGATTATCAGTCGGTAACAACAGAAAATGAGAAATATTTAAGTATCACTGACAAGAGTCATGTGGTTGAAAAACTGCCAAGACTTAGTTCTGGATTACATTATACACATATAAATGTACCAGAAATACATATGGTAGTTAACGAAAAATATATTGATCCTGGTGTATTCAGTTTATGGCATAACAGATTAGGCCATCCAGGATCAACAATGATGAAAAGGATTATTGAATGTACTCATGGACATCCACTAAAGGATAGAAAAATCCATCATGATACAATGGTTCCATGTACATCTTGCTCTCTTGGAAAATTGATAACTAGACCCTCACCACTTAAGGTTGAGAAAGAATCACCAATGTTTCTTGAAAGAATTCAAGGTGATATATGTGGACCAATTCATCCACCATGTGGACCATTTAGATATTTCATGGTTCTAATAGACGCATCTAGCAGATGGTCTCATGTTTGTCTGTTATCAAGCCGTAATGTGGCATTTGCAAAATTTCTTGCCCAAATTATTAAATTGAGAGCTCATTTTCCTGATTACACCATTAAAAGGGTGAGACTTGATAATGCTGGTGAATTTACATCTCAAGCATTTAATGACTATTGCATGTCTATAGGAATTGTTGTTGAACATTCTGTTGCTCATGTGCATACACAAAATGGTTTAGCCGAGTCATTGATTAAACGTTTACAGTTAATCGCTAGACCATTGATAATGAGAACAAAACTCCCTGTATCTATATGGGGTCATGCAATTTTACATGCTGCTGCATTGATTCGCATCAGACCAAGTGCAAGTCATAAATATTCCCCCCTACAACTTGCTTTTGGTCAAGAGCCAAATATTTCTCATCTTAGAACATTTGGTTGTGCAGTGTATGTTCCAATTGCGACACCACAACGTACAAAAATGGGTCCTCAAAGGAGGTTGGGAATATATGTTGGATATGAAACATCTTCAATATTAAGGTATATTGAACCTATGACAGGTGACGTTTTTACAGCACGTTTTGCTGATTGTCATTTTAATGAAACATTGTTCCCTAGATTAGGGGGAGAAATGAAAAATAAAGAAAATGATGTTTCATGGTGTGAACCTCAATTAAAGTATCTTGATCCTCGCACAAAAGAATGCGAGACAGAAGTTCAAAAGATAATGCATATACAAGAACTTGCAAATCAATTGCCTGATGCATTTACAGATACAAAAACGGTGACAAAATCATATATACCAGCAGTAAATACTCCAGCTCGAATTGAAATTCCAAAAGCTGGCAATAACGTCACTCATGAATCTTTGCCACGTCAGAAACGTGGAAGACCAATTGGTTCAAAGGATAAAAATCCTCGAAAAAGAAAATCAGCTGATAATGAAGTAAAAGAAAGTGTTCAAGAAGAACCACAAATCAGTACTCCTACTGCAGAGGAGATTGATGATGTCAATACAGAAATTGCAATCAATTATGCATATTCAAAAATATTATGGAACCGAAATGAAATGAAAAATCTTGATGAGAAATTTTCATTTAATGTTGCGTATGACATCATGAATAATGATGATGATCCAGAACCAACATCTATGGTTGAATGTCAAAATAGACATGATTGGGCTCAATGGAAAGAAGCAATACAAGCTGAATTAGAATCACTCAATAAAAGAAAGGTTTTCGGATCCATCATTCTCACTCCTAAAGATGTGAAACCTGTAGGATACAGATGGATTTTTGTCCGAAAAAGAAATGAGAAAAATGAAGTTACAAGGTATAAAGCTAGACTTGTAGCTCAAGGTTTTTCTCAAAGACCAGGAATTGATTATGAAGAAACTTATTCCCCTGTTATGGATGCAATTACTTTTAGATACTTAATCAGCCTGGCAGTTTCTAAAAATTTAGAAATGCATCTCATGGATGTTGTGACTGCTTATCTATATGGATCACTTGATAGTGATATATATATGAAGATACCTGAAGGATTTAAGGTACCAGAAGCATCAAATGCAAAACCCAAAGAAATGTATTCGATTAAATTACAAAGATCTTTATATGGGTTAAAACAATCGGGACGTATGTGGTATAACCGATTAAGTGATTACTTGATAAGCAAAGGGTATACAAATAATCTTACTTGCCCTTGTGTTTTCATTAAGAAAACAACATCCGGATATGTGATCATAGCTGTTTATGTTGATGATCTTAACATCATAGGTACAAATAAAGAGATCCATGAAGCCATTCAACTTCTAAAGAAAGAATTTGAAATGAAAGATCTCGGAAAAACCAAGTATTGCCTTGGTTTACAAATTGAGCATATGCCTAATGGTTTACTTGTACATCAAACAACATATACTGAAAAGATTTTGAAACGTTTCAATATGGACAAGGCAAAACCATTAAGTACTCCTATGGTTGTTAGATCACTCAATGTTGAAACTGATCCATTTCGTCCATGTGAAGATCATGAAGATATTCTTGGACCAGAAGTACCATATCTTAGTGCAATTGGAGCTCTTATGTATCTTACAAATTGTACAAGACCTGACATTTCTTTTGCAGTTAATTTGTTGGCAAGGTTCAGCTCTGCTCCTACCAAAAGACACTGGAATGGGATCAAACACATATTTCGATACCTTCGAGGAACTACTAATTTAGGATTATTTTATTCTAACGAATCAAAACAAGATTTGGTTGGTTATGCTGATGCAGGTTATTTATCTGATCCACATAAAGCTAAATCTCAAACTGGATATGTATTCCTAAATGGAGGTACTGCAATATCATGGCGTTCTCAAAAACAAACACTTGTTGCTACATCATCAAATCATGCCGAAGTGATTGCATTACATGAAGCTACTCGGGAATGTTTTTGGTTGAGATCAATGACACAAATCATTACTGATTCTTGTGGACTAGAACGCGATAAAAGTCCAACAATTATCTATGAAGATAATGCAGCTTGCATAGCACAGATGAAAGAAGGGTATATCAAAAGTGACCGAACCAAACACATACCTCCTAGATTCTTCTCATACACTCAAAATCTCATTAAGGACAACGAGATTGAAATGAGATATGTTCAATCCAGCAAAAACTCTGCTGATCTTTTCACGAAAGCACTTCCAACTGCTATTTTCAGAACACACGTTCATAACATTGGCATGAGACATGTTCAAAAGATGTAACAACCGAAGCGATGTCTACTTGAGGGGGAGTCAACTCCATGCTGCACTCTTTTTCCCTTAGCTAAAGTTTTTCCCACTGGGTTTTCTTTAGCAAGGTTTTTAACGAGGCAGTAACTTACAGTTGATCTTCAACAAACAAAATTGCTATCCAAGGGGGAGTGTTATAATATATAAATATATATATATAAATGGATAGTCAATTATTGATACACAAAAGTAATATTATTGTATTACCTAAACTTGTGATATTTTTGCTATAAATAGCCATGAATGCAAGCATTAAACTTGCACCATTTCACACACTTACAAAGTGTTCCTTTCTTTCTCTCCATTATCATCTTTGTTCTTACACTTCATTATTAGTATTCTAAATCAAGAATCAAATCACTAAAGGTAGTTATAAGCCTACTGAATTATAACATCAAGAATCAAACCACTAAAGGTAGTTATAAGCCTACTGAATTATAACATCAAGAATCAAACCACTAAAGGTAGTTATAAGCCTACTGAATTATAACAAATCCAATATATCTTACCTTCTCCTTCATTTACACGTTTACAACAAACTGTTTGTGGGCTGGCTTGCAATTTTCACTTGATATCTTACCTTCTCTCCTTCATTTATAAACCACCGTTCTTCCCCTCTTGATTTTTTGCATCAAATATTATGTTCTAGCTATTTCATCATTTAACCCCTTGTTTTTGTACTTCTAAATTTTCACTTGATCTATAGAAATATGGATCTCTTCACAGAAGTAAAAAATTATACCGACTTAAAAATCTCACTTGATGTAGTACTTAAAGCCACCAAAAATTTTGCTGAAAAAAATATCATCGGGACAAGTGCTTTTGGAAATGTCTATAAAGGGAAACTCATTCACTTGGAGAAGCCGACTAAAATCGTTGCTCGGAAGTTAGGTCTTAACAAGTGGCCAGGACCACGTGAGTTTTGGACAGAGGTTACCGTGCTTTCTAATCTCGAGCACGATAATATAGTGTCTTTAATTGGGTATTGTGACGAGCAAGGTCAGATGATCATCATATATCGACGTTATCCCAAGATTAAAAGTCTAGTGAACTTTCTAAGCGACCCAACCGCCTTGAGTTGGGATGCAAGAATGGATATATGTCAAGGTGTTGCACGTGCAATAAATTACATCCATGGTGGCTCGCGCACGGGTTCTGTAATACACCGTAATATTAATAGCTACACAATTGTATTGGATAAAAACATGTGCCCTAGGCTATCTGGATTTGAACATTCAATCAAATATTCAGAAAGGCAAGAAGACTTTTTTCGTGAGGCTATTGGGGTACGAGGGTATATAGATCCGTCAATTGAAAATGGAGGAGGGGTGACAGACAAATCGGATATCTACTCATTGGGTATCGTTTTATTTGAAATCTTGTGCGGTAGAAAGGCAAACGAAGATAATAAGCCGTTGCTAGGTCCATTGGCCAAATTTCATTATGAAAACAATACGCTGGATGAAATAATACTTCGTGATCTATGGGAAGAATTGAAGAAATCAGAAGCATACAATTTCTTACCAGAACTAGCCTACTCTTGCTTACACGCAGATCCGACGGAACGCCCAACTGCGTACAAAGTATTACAAAAATTCGAAAAGGCTTGCGGGTCGACTTCGTGGTATATAGAGGATTACACTCTGTTGGTAAGAAATTAAAGAGCTTTGGGTTTTGAATAATTATTTATAATACTCTACAATTTTATCACTGTATGTAAGAGCGTAACTTTGTGTCTATATATGCTGAATTATTTATTTACTCCTATTTTGCATATATTTTGGGGCATAGGAGCAAGCAAAAGAAAGTCTATGGCGGGTAAGTAAACTTACCTACATCAATTGTACTGTTAAAGAGATTTTTGGTGTGTTACTATGTGTGTGTGGTAGTTGCCTAGTTGGCGGTGAAGTGTCAAATGTGGTGAAGTGTCAAATGTTTTGAAAAAATGAAGAGTAATGGAGTAAGGTGTTAGTGGAAATTCTTTTTTAATTAGTTAAATTATCTTTAAGGAATAGAAAAACAAAACAAATATATAATCAAAAACACATAATTAAAATAAAAAACGTTTACAATAATTAAAAGGCCTAAAAATATACTCGTAATAATTAAAAAGCTCTAAAAATTAAAAAAATTTCAATAATATAAATATAAAAATTACTCGGCATCCTCATCATATAGACACTTGATTTAATGTGCAATCTTCGATCAATTTTTTCTTCATCTTCACAACACATTTCTTTTCCTGCGGATTCATGATGTTTAAGCTTTTTCACAACACGTTTCTTTTCCCGCAGATTCATGATGTTTAAGCTTTCAATTGATGCGAAAAAACGTGTAGTTTCGAGAGCTGCTTTAAAATGTTCCGCCCGGGTGATTGCGTCCATTGATTCAGTATTTTTCTCCAAAAACGTGTTCTTGTAGGTGTTTACCTCTTCAATTAACTCCTCCAGTTTTGAGGAGTTTGTTCCACTAGATGATGTTGCCGCATCATAAGAAGCGGAACTCATAGCCACTTTCTTTGTCCGATCTCTTCCCACAGGCTGCAGAATCAAATCCTCACTAAGCAGTTCGTTAGCCTAATAGTCTATGATATAAATCGTGTGGTAGATGCCATCCTCGTCCTCATCTCGTAAACCCCTTTAGTGCTCCACCAACTGGAGCAGGAGTATGCCACTACGGTGAATCCTTGAATATTTCCAAACTTTTTTGAAGACCCACGTTTTCGTTTCCTTTTGACAATATGATTGTACTGCACGCTCGTAAATGTCTTGTTCATTCAGTCCGATGTGCCTTGGGTTGCGCTTTTCTTCTTCCCAACAACCTTGAAAAGCCTTGCACCCCATATCCAAATATCGTCATTTTCCCGATAGCGTGACTTCTCCGCGAGACCATCTGTAGTCATTTTCGTTGAACTCTCTAGCTACATTAGCCCATAAAATCGCCCGTTTTAAGAGTTTCTTTGAATCGGATATTCGGACGTATTGATCTAACACTTTGCCAACCAAACTTCTTCTTGTGGTGTCCAAACCTTCTTGTTCACCAGTTAGCACGCTTGTTTTTTGTCCTTTCTTTGATGACTTCTTTTTTCTCGATCAACTGGCTTCGCTTTATTGCGTTGGTTCGGTTTGTTGTTGTTGTTGTTGTTGTTGTTGTTGGGTTTGTTGTTGTTAAGTTGGTTAAAAAGTTGGTTGTTGAAACCCGAATTATTGTTGAAGTTGTTGTAGATGTTAGATTTGTTGTTATATTTGTTGGTTGATATCAACCTGGTTTTGAAGACAACGATCCGAGAGTAGTCGGTTCGTTATCCAAATAATTCTCATAGCACGACTCTCGTTCGGGTTATGATTTGGGATAGTCAATTTCTTAAGGGTGTTAATGACAACTTTAAAAGCTGCCATTAAAAATTTTAATTAAAAATAATATTTAAATAATTGTTTTTAATCCTTTTTATCCAAATATACTTCATACTCTATTTCTTCATAAAAGTAGTAATCTCTGACATTCACTAAAAGGTATATGGAGCTTTTGAAAGTGATTGGCTAAACTCATATAACTAAAAGATGGGTAATTCATTGCTAGAAAATACTTTTCAATTGATTGATCATATAGTATATAATAAGATCATTATTATTCATGACATATTGTTTAAAATTAACACAATGCTACTAACGCCACCGCAACAATTCCTTCTAATCACTAATTCATTACATTAGACTAATATCCATAACATACCCATCACACACTTCCTCAGAACCGCTAAATTAATTAATGAATTCAAAGTACAACATTTAAAGGAAAGTGTACTATAGAAAATTGCAATGTGGCTTATGATGCAAAATGCATTTATTCACGAAATGAAGAACGGAGAAATATTGGCTAGCCGCCAGTATCGACGCAAATTTTAAGTATAGATTTGGCGTTGATTTGGCGCATACTTATACAATTGGTCTAACCGACTTGTAAAAGAATATAGTACTAATTTTCTCGCAATGGCAAAAGTATAACCGTCGACAGTATTCCTTCAATGTCTTTCCCTCATCCAATCCCAACGAAATTTTTTCATACTTTTCAAAACCACCCTTTCCCGCTACGTTCCTCACACCAACCACCACCTTCACGAACACCGGGTATCTCCGTCAGCCTCCTCTCCCAACCCTTCGATCATTACCTCTCATTCATCGATTGTTTGTTCCCAGCCCATAATCACCTTTCCCTTACCCTAGCTGGTCTTTTGGATCCCATTTGTTCGTGAATCAATTCGATTGATCCCATTTTGTGGGAAGACTCAAGGTGGCTTTTGATCATGCATTTGGTAAGTTCGATGGCATATTCGAACATAAATCTTGGCATGAACGTAAATATGATTTTGTTAAGTTAGGGTCCCATTCCGTGGCTGCTGAGGCGGTCTGTCATATGAATAGGTCGTCGCTGTTTGGCAAGGTAGGATGGGCACAAAGGCGATTCTGGAGTTGGAGCTGTGGGGTCCAGTGACCCCATTACTTTAAAAAAATTATTTAAATTGTGTAGGACATCACTAAATTTAACTGTAGGATCCCATATATTTTTAAAATTTAGCGTTCTTTAGAGGTAAACAACCACTAAGGTACTCCTAAAATATTTTAGCTTTGAAAAAAATATTTGAGAACCCATTGGATTTTCATTATGGATTCACCACTGGATGGACAGCTCGGTCTCGCCTCAATTTTGGTCCCAAAACTGACCCTTCGGCTTGTGTTCGCAAAGTTGTTTTGAGGGTTAACCTCACTGTTAATCATGAAACTGTCATTAGACTAAAATTTAGCGTGCTTTTGATTATCGCCCGTTTTTGGAGGCAAAACTGATTTCTTGTTTAGCCCGTAGGGGTGTGCTAGCAAAGTTTATTTGAAAAATGGGGTTCTTTCTGGTACATCGTGGTCTGCTCCGATAAGGAGAATGTAACCAAGCTCACATACGATCACCCTTGTTCGCAAGACATCCTCTTGATTGATCCCTTTTCCAGTCGGTCCGATAAGTGTTTCCGATTCGCGTGGATTGCTATCTCCGGTCTTCTCACTAAATACCATTCGGTGGAAAACATTAAGGAACCGTCACCATCGTTGGAAATGTGTTTCACGTTGCTAGCTCCTCTTCCGAGCTTAAACAACTCGGTGGTACCCACATTTTCATCGATTCGGGAAATCCTTCATTATTTGTCGATGTGGTCTTGGAGGTTAAAACACTGCTCAAACTTGGATTCGTTTCCCATCCGGTTCTTGGAATTATCTTAAACGAGTTCTATCAATTGTATTATCCACGATGTCCTTTCTCTGAATCTTCTCTCAAAGGTCTAATCGTGCGGTATTGGTTGATGATATTGGGTGTAGATTTTGTTGGATTTGTGTTGATCTGGTTTGAGATGTTGCAATCGGTTCTAAACAGAGGACTCAACCATTGGAGCCAAGGCTTATACCAACCATTTGGAAGTTGTCAACTGGGCTTTGAATCTTAATGTTTCTGGTGATCTCTCTTGTATCGATGTGGAGGTGATTATCCTCTCGGTGTTAAATAATAATTGATATGATATTATTGATTGTCTCGTTCGTAGCATACATGAGAGTGGCTAATATAGCCAATAACCCTAAGAATAATAAACGGGCTAAGCCCAATATACATTAAACATGGGATAACGAATATGAGAACATAATATGTCTAACATCCCCCCGCAGTTGGAACGGGAGTACTCCGGATGCTCAAACTGGATCTGAACTCGTCAAACAATGCAAACGGTAGACCTTTAGTAAAGACGTCGGCAAATTGATATCTGGACGGCACATGTAGGACCCGTACTTATCCCTGGGCAACTAGATCATGAACAAAGTGAATATCAATCTCAATGTGCTTGGTTCGTTGGTGCTGAACTGGATTAGTGGCGAGATATGTAGCGACCCCGACAAATCGTCAAGTGACGGCGTCGACTACGTGGGTCCCATTACCTGGTCATAAGTCTTTATGACAATGTTTGACCAAAATATGTCACCCTCATTTCAAAATAAAGATTGTTTTCAAAGTTTACAAGAATTGTTCAACCAAAAGTTAAGTTACAAGGTTATAAGTACATTTGAAATCTAGGCGACACGGTTTAAAGTAAAGTCAAAAGACGCTCCAAGTAATGCATGTATACTCGACATCCAATGCAAGTATCAAATAGTGAGCGGAAGCATGTATCACATATCGTGCAAGACCTGAGAAAAACATAGAAATCTGTCAACGAAAACGTTGGTGAAATCATAGGTTTAAGTAAGTAAGTGAGTAAAAGTAAGTAAGTCGAACCACAAGGTTTGCAAAGTTGAAATAATAGTAATACATTCTAAAAGTTAATATTCACGAGCACCCAATTATCAAAGCTTAACATTCCATCCATTGTATACCCCATCCATAGTGCTAGAACAAACACCGATTCTCGAAAATATATTTCATCCGTAGACGGTAGCGAACCGTCAAAGATGAGGGTTGTCAAACCCATATGGCCATATAACATAAGTTCTCGCTTACACCATCTGATGTAACTAATGATAATCGGATTGAGGATTTTCGTTCTAAACTCGTATGTAGAATGTTTGTTTTCCCGTTCTTGTGTTCACTTAGTTCAAAAGAATCGTTTATGTTTTCTCATCCCAAAAGTAAGTTCAAAAGAGTAAAAAGTGGGACTATGATCTCACCTTGAGTGCAAGAGTTAATAAAGTACTTCAACAAGTAGACGCGTGCAAAGACAAAGCTAGTCTTGACCTAAACATATAGGTTGTATCAATAACGGTAAACACAAACGGTCAAAGATGTTCAGTTAGTCCTATGGCTCGTTACGACTCGATTAATATAGCATGTGAATCAATTTGTCAAGTTTCATGCACGATACAAGTAGTTAAGTATGTTAGAACGATTGTATAATCGTTTGGTTAAGTTTGACTAAAAGTCAAACTTGGTCAAAGTCAAAGTCAACGGGGTCGGGTCGGGTATCCGACAATTTTCCCAAGACGAGAAGTCATATAAGAGCCTAATAGTCAAGTTTCATGTTAAACGGAGTTTTAGTTAAGCGGAAACATTTTTGTGACATTTAAAAACAAAAGAGAGTGGCCTGGGGCTTTTGCGCGGCGCGCACTGGGTTGCGCGGCGCGCACCCAAGTGCAATTTCTGGTCAGAACTCAACCAAGAAGGCAAACATCTGGGATCTCTGATTCTGCGCGGCGCGCGGGTAAATGCGCGGCGCGCAATACCTGGGAATCATGCAGTTTGCAGAAAAATGGTCCAAGTCACGAACCAAAATACAATATAACACATTTCATGCACCGAAAACACTTAAAACGCATAACCTATATCATTAGAAAGGTAATTTGACAAGGAAAACAACTAAGCACATTTCATCAAGCAATTCATCACTAACAACAACCAAAAACCGCATTAAACGTTCATAATCAAAGTTTCAAGTTCTAAAACGCATTTTATGATTCGGGCAACCAATTTACATGTATGATATGCCGTTTCGAAGGTAATCATACACACATTGCAACAAAATTCTTATCTACAATATTTCATAGCATTTGGTGCATCAAAAGTTCATCTAAAGCTTATCAAACCCTAATCCAAGTTCACAAAATCACTAATCATGTTCTTGGAGTTTCCTTAATCAACCTATACATCAAAACGAAGCTAATGATACTAGTAACACTTTTAAAACATGCACTTTAACAATCTAACAACATTTGATCATCCAAAATCAAGGATTTAGCAAGTAATTTTCATATTGAACTAGTTACACCAAAAACAACGAATCGAGCATACAAATTACATACACGACATCACAATGAGCCATAGACACTAATTAACAACTTTATAACTCAAAAATCTCAAGAACACATAAAATTAGTGATTTTAGAAAGTTACCCAAATGATATGAAGTTGGTATCAAATTGAAGAGGATGAAGAGAGGATTCCAAATATGTATTTTGTTTAGTTGTAAGCTTCCTTGATTGAATTTGGATGATGAATTTATGAATTGGGTTTTGAGAGGATTTGTGAAAGTATTAAAGAAAAATGGAAAAGAAAAAGATAAATGAATGGATGAGGGAGGTTTGACCTCTTTGACCTAGTCAAAGGTTTGGTCCCTTGGCAAGTTTGGTCCCTCTAGTTTCAAAGCGGGTGCGGGAAATAACCAAACGAATATTTTAAAACGCTCGAGTAAACGGGTGACGTTATAATTAAATAACGAGGATATTATGAACGTTAGTTAACGAAAGATACCAAATTAAATGACGAAAGATATTATTTAAAAAAAAAAAAAAAGACGGTGTTAAAATAAATTTAACGGAAAAATGCGGGATGTTACATTATCCACACCTCAAAAGAAATTTCGTCCCGAAATTTAGTTGGAAGTAATAGTCGATGTCTCTTACTCGAGACCTAGTGTAGTAACTCTACGAATGATTGAAGGTACTTTCTTGGACATTCCACGAATCCGGATAGTCGGGGTGTTACGTTGTATTAGGGCTTGGTTTTACGATCCACAAGTTCAGCCGGTTTTCCCTACGAGGAGGAGTTTGTCATCAATAGTTGGTGCATCTAGAAGGATTGCACGTTCCTGTTCCGCAGGACACGTTTCTAAGTTTGTTACACGAAATGTAGGGTAAACGGAAACTTAATTTAGTCGGAAGTTATAAACGATAGGAAGCGGTTCCAATACGCCCCAAGGTTTCAAAAGGTTCGATATTGCGGATATAGCCTTTCTTGATTTTCCAAAATGGATTACACCTTTCCAAGGTGCGGTTTCTCAATATTACGCGGTGACACGCTGGGATTTGTGAGGTTTTCATCTAAGTTTGGTATAACTCTTCTGGCGACTACGGGTCATCTCGAGCCCTCCTCGGATTTGAATGATTTCAATTGTTGTTTCTTGATGGAGTTCAGATTTCGGTGGTTGATGCTTTGGTTAAATGAACAGGGGTATGACATTAGCGGTCATATAGGGTTTCGGAAAGTGCGCGTGAACACACGAGTGGTAACTACTGTTGTAAGAGTGATCTACTAAAGGTGACAATACGAGTTTGTGACATGTCTTTCCAAGACGTAAATCGTTCGTTTGCTCGGTTCGTCAGTTTGTGGGTGGTACGCGGTACTCATGTCTAAGCGGGTTCCCAAGGTTCCTTGTAAAACTAGAAGTGAAACGAGTATTTCGATACGGAATAATTGACAAAGATACACCGTGTTGGAATAGAATCTCTTAAGATACGTTTGAACAAGTTAGTTAGGGTTCGAAAAATGTTCGTTAGGACTATTCACCCTCGTGGCGAATACTTATGTAATATGAGGAGTTTCTCTATCCATGGAGAAATGTTACAAGGAGTTTCTTTAAACGGAAATGCGAACGGTAAAGATAGTAGTGAAATGAGGACTTAGAATAGGATGAGTTTACATCTCGAGGTTGCCATAACGTGCCTCTAGTTGTCAAAAGTTGAAGTCTGAAAGAGAAACGAGGTAGTACACGTAGTTGTATAGTTCGGGGTTGAATAATAGTTGACCGATTATCAGAAACACAAGGGCGTTAAGTCAAAGAAGAGTGAAGTATCGTTGGATTGTGTGTTATCTTAAATCCCAGTAATATCAGACGGTGACGGTGAAATAACAGAGGTAGGTAGTGTGGTACGGGATGACGATAAAATTGATCGGATCCACAATTTAGTATTCGAATTCTTCGTGCAAAATAACGAATTTTAGTTATGTTGATTTTTGAGACGAGAGAGTATGCCTTTCGGCGTTCAAGTAGAAATATTTCCATGTTTGAGTTCCATCTAGTGCTATACGAATTTAGCTAGGAAGGTTGGTGTGAAGAATCACATTCAAGGCTCAGACATGAAGAGGTTTAAAGTTTTCCTTAGTGAGTTAACGAGTTTAAAAGTCGTGTAACACGAGAAAAGTCAGAAATGAATCTTCGGTAAAAATAGACGAGATCTAAGATTTTACGAATACAAGTCTGAGTTGGGAGAGTTTCCTGATTACATGTGGCTTGATTTCGAGATTGATTGTAATGCCTTGACCATTAACATCATGGTCTAGAAAATTGGACTTCGTTCAACAGAAATTCTCACTCGGAGAATTTGGTATAAAGTTGCTCTTTTCTCAAAAGTTCGAGCGTAAGATGGTGATGTTGTTCGTTTTCCTTCTTTACTTAAATAAGTTAAGATGTCATCTATAAATACGATAACAGATTTGTCTAGATAAGTTGCATACGTGGTTTAGGAGGTTCATGAATACGGACGGAGTCCTAAATAAATCAAACGGTACTAAGAGAGATTTACAACTAACGTTGCGAGTTCGGAAATGGCTTAGGAGACATCGTCTCCCTTAACCCCCAATTGATGATAACCGGAACGGAGGTCGTTTTGGAATGCACACGGGATTCATGCAAGTAATCAGGTGGTCATGGATACGAGGAAGAGGGTATCGGTTTTCAACCGAAAATTATTTAGTTCACAATAATCTATACCTAGTTGTAGGGAAACAATTTCTCCTTAACGAATAGGTTCTGAGCTCCCTAGTTCTATAGGTGTCAAGTCAATATTCTTAACGTATATCCTCCGATAGAATTTATAGACACACAATATCTTTCCGTTGGTCGCTTAAATTGCCTAAGTAGTATCTAAGGGAAAAAGGTGGAATGTAATGAGTACAAGTCAAAGTCTTGGTTGTAAAACGTCTAGCGGTAATTGAATCGAATAAGTATGAAACATACGGTTTATTGTGAAGAAACGTACCCGTGACTAGTCCATCATCGTCTAGGGCATCCTAGGCGTTGATGTTGAAAGTTCAACGGCGTGCGTTGGGGTTGATTTTCTTATTTGGGCATTCATTCCTAAAATGACCCGTTTGACCACATTCGAAGCAAGCGCCCGTCCTGTGTACGTTGGGCATCATTCGAGCGACGGGGGTGGTACTTCCACAACGTTTGGCGACGTGACCACTTCCTTGGCGCCGGTGGCGAAACCTGCCACATCCTTCAAAGTGATGCTTGTGGCATTCGTTACAAAAAGGTAGTTTTCCGGCATAGCCTTTCTTGTCGTTGGAGGTGAAAGGCTTCTTGGCGGGGTTGTTGTTATTGTTGTGGTTGCTAAATTGAGAGGCTCCCCATGTTCTTTTGTTGTTACTCGGGTGGTTCTCGACCATTGGTGCCGGTGCTTCCATTTCATTCACCGTTTCCAAAGTTTGGTGGGCCTTTGCTAAAGCCTCTTGTAGGTTAGTGGGTTGGGATGTCATTACCCCGTGTTGAATGCTCTTAGGGAGGTCATCCATGTAAAGTTCGACTCTTAGGGATTCGGGAGTCATGAGATTTGGACACATCGAGACTAGTTCAGTAAACCGTTGATTATAAGCTTCGAGGTCGTTCCCGACCGTTTTTAAATTCCTTAGACCCTGCTCGAGCCTTCGAGTCTCGTCGCGCGGGAAGTATTCGGTGATCATTCTTTCTCTTAATTCGGTCCAAGAGAGTGTGTGGGCTTCATCGCTTCCCACTAATTGTACATACGTGTTCCACCATGAGAGAGCAATACCGGTGAAAGTGAGGGTGGAAAACTTGACCTTATCTTGGTCTCGACAACCGCTTGTGTTAAAAACGGTCTCCGTTTGTTCAAACCATCGGGTGAGAGTAACCGGTCCCCCGGTTCCATCGAAAGTGGGAGGATTGTACTTCATGAAGTTCTTGTAGGAGCAACCTTCGATTGAATTACCGGCTCCATGATTGTTGTTGTTAGAAAAGTGATCGGCCACGGCCGTACCCACGGCGGTGGTTATCATTCGTTGAAGAGCTTGTTCTAGAGTTTCGAGAGGAGTGTTGTGTTGACCTTGGTGAGCCATTGTTCCTTCATGAGACAAGAATATCGTTGGTTAGTATTTTCAACAATACTAACCGTGGCATGGAATAAGGATAGAGAGAAAATTTTCCTTGACTCGCCTTAAATTCTCTATGTCATAATGTCGGAACGTCCATGTGAATCACCGTAATATAATCCCGGAAATTATATTACCCTGATTCTCATGTGCATTTAACATTACTTCATAAAGTCAAGGTGGCGCATCAACAAAATTTATCAACGTAAGATCAAGATCGAATACGAGTTAGATATGATAGAAGAGTTCGAGTATAAATGCACAAATAGTCAAGTAATTCCTACTTCAGTCTATATGCCGGTTGTAGTCTAGATTCACCTATGTACCCTATGACTCGGGGTGGACACAAATGAACTCTAAATCCCTACAACCAAGGCTCTGATACCACTTGTAGCGACCCCGACAAATCGTCAAGTGACGGCGTCGACTACGTGGGTTCCATTACCTGGTCATAAGTCTTTATGACAATGTTTGACCAAAATATGTCACCCTCATTTCAAAATAAAGATTGTTTTCAAAGTTTACAAGAATTGTTCAACCAAAAGTTAAGTTACAAGGTTATAAGTACATTTGAAATCTAGGCGACACGGTTTAAAGTAAAGTCAAAAGACGCTCCAAGTAATGCATGTATACTCGACATCCAATGCAAGTATCAAATAGTGAGCGGAAGCATGTATCACATATCGTGCAAGACCTGAGAAAAACATAGAAATCTGTCAACGAAAACGTTGGTGAAATCATAGGTTTAAGTAAGTAAGTGAGTAAAAGTAAGTAAGTCGAACCACAAGGTTTGCAAAGTTGAAATAATAGTAATACATTCTAAAAGTTAATATTCACGAGCACCCAATTATCAAAGCTTAACATTCCATCCATTGTATACCCCATCCATAGTGCTAGAACAAACACCGATTCTCGAAAATATATTTCATCCGTAGACGGTAGCGAACCGTCAAAGATGAGGGTTGTCAAACCCATATGGCCATATAACATAAGTTCTCGCTTACACCATCTGATGTAACTAATGATAATCGGATTGAGGATTTTCGTTCTAAACTCGTATGTAGAATGTTTGTTTTCCCGTTCTTGTGTTCACTTAGTTCAAAAGAATCGTTTATGTTTTCTCATCCCAAAAGTAAGTTCAAAAGAGTAAAAAGTGGGACTATGATCTCACCTTGAGTGCAAGAGTTAATAAAGTACTTCAACAAGTAGACGCGTGCAAAGACAAAGCTAGTCTTGACCTAAACATATAGGTTGTATCAATAACGGTAAACACAAACGGTCAAAGATGTTCAATTAGTCCTATGGCTCGTTACGACTCGATTAATATAGCATGTGAATCAATTTGTCAAGTTTCATGCACGATACAAGTAGTTAAGTATGTTAGAACGATTGTATAATCGTTTGGTTAAGTTTGACTAAAAGTCAAACTTGGTCAAAGTCAAAGTCAACGGGGTCGGGTCGGGTATCCGACAATTTTCCCAAGACGAGAAGTCATATAAGAGCCTAATAGTCAAGTTTCATGTTAAACGGAGTTTTAGTTAAGCGGAAACATTTTTGTGACATTTAAAAACAAAAGAGAGTGGCCTGGGGCTTTTGCGCGGCGCGCACTGGGTTGCGCGGCGCGCACCCAAGTGCAATTTCTGGTCAGAACTCAACCAAGAAGGCAAACATCTGGGATCTCTGATTCTGCGTGGCGCGCGGGTAAATGCGCGGCGCGCAATACCTGGGAATCATGCAGTTTGCAGAAAAATGGTCCAAGTCACGAACCAAAATACAATATAACACATTTCATGCACCGAAAACACTTAAAACGCATAACCTATATCATTAGAAAGGTAATTTGACAAGGAAAACAACTAAGCACATTTCATCAAGCAATTCATCACTAACAACAACCAAAAACCGCATTAAACGTTCATAATCAAAGTTTCAAGTTCTAAAACGCATTTTATGATTCGGGCAACCAATTTACATGTATGATATGCCGTTTCGAAGGTAATCATACACACATTGCAACAAAATTCTTATCTACAATATTTCATAGCATTTGGTGCATCAAAAGTTCATCTAAAGCTTATCAAACCCTAATCCAAGTTCACAAAATCACTAATCATGTTCTTGGAGTTTCCTTAATCAACCTATACATCAAAACGAAGCTAATGATACTAGTAACACTTTTAAAACATGCACTTTAACAATCTAACAACATTTGATCATCCAAAATCAAGGATTTAGCAAGTAATTTTCATATTGAACTAGTTACACCAAAAACAACGAATCGAGCATACAAATTACATACACGACATCACAATGAGCCATAGACACTAATTAACAACTTTATAACTCAAAAATCTCAAGAACACATAAAATTAGTGATTTTAGAAAGTTACCCAAATGAGATGAAGTTGGTATCAAATTGAAGAGGATGAAGAGAGGATTCCAAATATGTATTTTGTTTAGTTGTAAGCTTCCTTGATTGAATTTGGATGATGAATTTATGAATTGGGTTTTGAGAGGATTTGTGAAAGTATTAAAGAAAAATGGAAAAGAAAAAGATAAATGAATGGATGAGGGAGGTTTGACCTCTTTGACCTAGTCAAAGGTTTGGTCCCTTGGCAAGTTTGGTCCCTCTAGTTTCAAAGCGGGTGCGGGAAATAACCAAAAGAATATTTTAAAACGCTCGAGTAAACGGGTGACGTTATAATTAAATAACGAGGATATTATGAACGTTAGTTAACGAAAGATACCAAATTAAATGACGAAAGATATTATTTAAAAAAAAAAAAAAGACGGTGTTAAAATAAATTTAACGGAAAAATGCGGGATGTTACAAGATAGACAGAGCTGACATTGTCACAGTAGACAAGAGTAGTCGACGTGAGAGGACAATGTAACTCTCGAAGCAGATTACGAACCCAACAAGTCTCGGCAACTGCATTAGCAACCCCACGATACTCTGCTTCGGCACTGGAACGAGAGGGCGTGAGTTGCCGCTTAGATGACCAGGATAGGAGGTTATTGCCGAGAAAAATGCAGTAACCGGATGTGGATCGCCTAGTAGTGGGGCAGCCTGCCCAATAAGCGTCAGAATAAGCAACCAGTAAGGTGTGAGAAGATGCATATAACTGAAGACCAAGGTCGGTGGTTCCCTGAATGTACCGAATGATCCTTTTGAGGGCATGCATATGCTGCTCTCGAGGATCGTGCATGAAGAGACATACTTGCAGAACTGCATAAGAAATATCCGGTCTAGTAAAAGTGAGATACTGTAATGCTTCGGCAAGACTCCGATAGAGAGTGGGGTCCTTGACAGGAGGACCGTGGCAAGTAAGCTTGGCACCCGGTTCAATCGAGGTCCGACAAGGGTGACAAGTGGGCATACCAGCCCGCTCAATAACCTCAGTGGCATACTGTTTTTGTGAGAGGAAAAGACCAGAAGCAGTACGAGTGCCGTGAATAACAAGTAAGTAGTTCAATGGGCCCAAATCAGTCATATCAAATTCCTTATGTAAGGAAGCGATAATCTGCTGAAGTAAACATGTGGAGGCGGCAATCAAGATAATATCATCAACATATAATAGTAGGTACGCAGTGGCGGATCCCTGGTGATAGATAAAAAGAGAGGTGTCACATCGAATTTGATAAAAGCCGAGCCTCTGAGCATAACCTGCAAAGCGCTGAAACCAAGCGCGAGGGGCCTGTTTAAGACCATATAAGGATTTCTGCAATAAGCAGACGTGATCCGGGTATCTGGGATCCCGAAACCCTGGTGGCTAATGCATATACACAGTCTCTGAGAGCTGTCCGTGAAGAAAGGCGTTCTTGATATCTAGCTGATGAATAGGCCAGTGTCTGGAGACCGCCAGACTGAGGACATTGCGTATCGATGCCGGTTTAACAAACGGGATAAAAGTCTCATCACAATCAATGACAACCTGTTGGTTGCGGCCTCTAGCTATGAATAACGCTACTAATGCTCAACTTTTGAAAATAATTTTTACCTACATCATGACCACTGTTTTGGTTGCGGCCATCATCAAATCAAGGCGAGTTCAGTCTTGCATATGATTTACTTAAAAACATTGAGTATCGTTAATTTTTTGACGGAGTTTTAACTTATGATTTACTTAAAAATTCCGTGTCATGATGTAAGTGACAATAATCAGTCTTGCATATGATCTACTTAAAAACATGGAGTATCGTTAATTTTTTGTCGGAGTTTTAACTTAAAAGTAATGATACTCTTATTTTTTATTAACATTTGGTAAAACAATCCTTTAAACGTCAAAATACATAGATTATCTAAAATAGGAATTTGTAAAAAGGTTACCTTTTGATGGAATTTTCCCTAGTTATAATAACATGGTGTTGCCGTTTTCTTAGCTTGATCAACAGAATACCTTCGTGGGTATAGATTTATATGTATACTAGTTTTATGAGCCCGTGCGTTGCACGAGAGTCGTATACATTAGTATTCGAACGTTAGTACTGATACTTTATCTATAATTCAATTATAATGAAAAAACCTTTTACTACTGATAATATTTGTATCGGAACTAATAGTATTGAATACTAACGCATAGATAATGAAGTCGTACGTTTGAACCATTAAGCATATACAATTATAAATGTACATAAAATAAAATATTATTATTAACGATCAGTTTTAAATTAACTTTTTACGGGCTCATTTTTTGTGTTTTATCGATTATTTGTTAATTATGTCAACCCTCAAACAAAGTGGAGCATGCATAGATCTAAATATTTATAAAGATTACCAAATAATAATTTTATCTTCAATTGACAAACATGAGCCTATAAAAGATTGTTTTTACTTGTTAACCAATGGCAATGACTAAACAAATATTAACTAATACCGAAAACATATATTCACAGTAAAAACTTAAGTTGTAGCTTAAACATCATTTAGGCATAAAATATATAATATTAGTAACTACTTCGTTGTAATTAATAAGTAATAATTAGTTGATACAAAATGAGTATAAATCAAATTCGGAAGGCTTATTTGTAATTATGTACAGCTCGGGGTAGTAAAATAAACATATGATGAAAATATATATACTCCGTAAAAACTTAAAACTAATATAATCATAATAAAGTAATATAAATATTAATTATGAATTATTAATTAACATTAATTAACATTAACATTAACATTAACATTAACATTAGCACTTATATTATTAATTAACATTAACACTTACATACTAAAAGTGGTGCCGAATGTCGTCGTTTCAGTTATATCCGCTTAACGTTTTGAGTTTCCGTTCACATTATAAACGGTCCCTCAACTTCGCCTATATTTACACAACCGCCCCTCAAGTATACATTTTTTCAGGGGTAAAAAGTATAAATATATTATTTTATTAAAATAAAAGAAACTAATTCCACCCGAATTTATAACGGGCCCTATCTTCTCGCTCGGTGAGAGTTAAATTTTTCAGAGACCACCGTTCAACTCGAAAAAATCTTACGAACCCAACGGGACTAACTATAAGCAAAACGGACACTTCTCAAAAAAACGCTAAACACAACGACAACCCGTATCTTCCCGCTCGCCACGAGTTAAATTTTTTCGAAGGCAGCGTCAGACTCGAAATAATTTTATGAACAAAACGAAAATAACCACGTTCGAAATGGACACTTTTTAAAAAACGCTAAACACAACGACAGCCCGTATCTTTCTGTTCGCCGGGAGTTAAATTTTTCCGACATCACCGTTACACTCGAAAAAATTTACTGAACAAAACAAAACTAACTACGTTCGAAACGGATACTTTTTAAAATACGCTTAACACAACGACATTTAAAACGGCGCTTAACACATGGGCCGTGTTCCCCTCTGTAAATACACAACGCTACGTTAAATATGAATACGCATGCCGAAAGCTCCCGCCGCAACGCGCGGGCCGGTCCGGGCTAGTATACTAAAAGTGGTGCGGTTTGATGTCGTTCCCCACCAAAAAATTGTAGTTTCATCACTTGTGTTCACACAACAATTTTTCACTTACCCCCTCAACTATCTTCGCCTGTTAAATTGTGCAGGGGTTAATAGCGTAACTTCAATTTTTAATTTAAATCAAAAAACAAATCTCACCATAAACTACAACGTGCTCTATCTTCCTACCTATCACAAATTAATTTTCACCGCTAATACCGTTAAACTTGAAATAAATGCGAACAAAACGAGACTAAGTACGTCCGAAACGGTTACCTTTTTAAAAACGCTAAACACACCGACATCTAAATGGATCTTAACACATTAGCCGTTTCTCTCTCTGTACATACACAACGCTACGTTAAATACGAACATGCATGCCGAAAGTTCCCGCTGCATCGCGCGGGCTGCTCCGGACTAATAAATATGATAAATATAATAAATCTCATATCTCTTATATGTCTTATATATATTATAAGAATAAGAAAACTTTTAATAAATCATCATTTATACACAAATCTTAAATGACATAATTTTCACTTTTAAATCCAAAAAAGTCTTTCAATCCCCACCCTTCATTGCCATGTATACGTTTTTTTTAGGGGAAGAAACGTCATCAACGTAATTAAATTACTGTACTATCCCTGCTATTTAAAAACAAACAACTGTAACGTAATCTCACGGATTTTCACATTACAATTGCGATGAGTTCCATAAAAACAATTGCGATGTTTTCAAACCCTAATTGATCGCATGGAAGGATCAAAAGGTATCAATTAGTTTTAAATATAAAATTATAAATATTTATGTAAAATGGAGTAATCTAATATTGATAAATATCTAGCTAGTTATTAACATAATATAAATATTATACTTATATTTGACAATAATATCTATATAATATTCTAAGAGATTAAGTATAAAATTATGTAATTTACGAGACAGTGACAGGTGGCAGAATAAACCAGGAGGTGACACGTAAAATTATGGTCACGCACTTTATATAATATATATACATAGATATAGATATAGATATAGATATAGATATAGATAGATAGATAGATAGATAGATAATGTAGTATAATAGTATAATGATCTTGTTAATTGACCTTGATTTAATGTAGTGTGACGGTGACGAAGAGGATTTACGGATAAAGTTGGACGAAATATGTGCAGATATACCCTCGTGCACTAGTGAGGTAAGTGGCTCATGAACTTTTTTTTTGCGAAAAAACGATAACATTATTAAACGGATCCGGAGATCAACTCTTACAACCGATACAATAGAGTCAAAACCGAGCTCTAGCTACAAACTAAAATTCCTAATCAAATGGCTCATCAATAAGGTGAGAAAAACGCGTTTAACCAAGAATATAATGACAACTAACGCTATAACAAAGGAAACTACTATACCAGCTATACTAAACAAATGTACTAAACAAACAGAACGACCGCAATGGTCAGCAGAGAGCCGACTGCCACTGCAACGAATACAGAACAAGACCAGCAACCACGAAGATATCCAGCCATCGAAGAGAAGTCCAAACCGCAAAATACCAACTCCGTCCTCGGATCTAAATTAGATCTCTAACATGGAGATCGTCGCCTGGTTTAAATCCAATGACATTCCGGAAAGGACCCATCAAATAAAACCACGGCAACGCAAAACCCGACCCGCCACAGACTCGTCGACCACCCACACCCTTACCTCCCACCGTCCTCCAGCAGCCACCGATGCCCACTCCAACAGGGAGAAAAGTAGCTCAACCACCGAAAAACAAACCGGACGGCACATCTACCGATGGTCACCACCAAAAGGTTGGTGAACCAATGTGTCTCACCATACCAAAATCCCCCTCCACTACCGACAAACAAGCAACCGTTGAAGGACCACCAACTGGGTGGCAACCAACCACCGCAACCCGAGAATCACATTCTGAGAACAAACAGATTCGACGGTCACCACCAACAGGATGGTAAGCTGCCAAACGCCACCGGAACATCAAGTTGATCTCTCAAGTCGATCACGCGATCTCGCCTTTTCGGCAACATCAAGTCGATCTCTCAACTCGATCACGCTATCTTGCCTTTTGGGCAGCATCAAGTCGATCTCTCAACTCGATCACGCGATCGCGCGCTTCCCTAGGACTCTGCGTCTCTTGCATAGAGCTGCGGGTGCTGATAGTGCTCCAAATGAACATATATTTAGTAGCAATATCGTTCCGATATGTAAAGTTTTTAAATGTAATTTCCTTATTTTTAGTTGTAATAGTTAAATAAATAAGTGCGAAGACGAAAGACGCAAATCGCTCGAAAATGAAGATTTAAAGACAAAAACGAAGATTTGAAAGACCAAAACGTCCAAAATGGTCAAACGTACAAGTTACACTCCAAGTGGTTCAATATATTGATGAGAAACGTCTCAAAATTACAAAAAGTACAAGCCGCAAAATGCAAAGTACAAGATATTAAATTATACGAAAAGGCGTTAGAAAATCCGGAACCGAGACATGAACCAACTTTCAACGCTCGACGCAACGGAGCTAAAATTACAAGTTAACTATGCTCAAGAATATAATATAATATTTAAATAATTCATAATAAGAATAATAATAAATAATAAAAAGTTGTTAATTGAGCATAGTTAAGGGGTCATAAGTGAAAATTTCAAATCACCAATTGCCTATAAAATGAAATTCACGGAGTAATGAAAAAATATACCTTTCTTCATATTTCTTTCTCTCTTCTGTAATATGTAATACATATTTATATTATAATTTTAATATAAGTTAATTTTAATAATAAAGTTATGGTTTAGTTGGGTTATTGTAAGAAATATTTTACGGGTTTTAAGTCGAAATTCTGTCCGTGCAACGCTACGCGATTAACCATCACTGTAAGCTATGTTCTTCCTTTTTAATTTAATGTCTCGTAACTAAGTTATTATTATGCTTATTTGAGCCGAAGTAATGAGTGATGTTGGGCTAAAATATTAAGACGGGGTTATTGAACTTTGTACCATAATTAAGGTTTGGGCAAAAGACCGACACTTGTGGAAATTGGACTATTGACTATTAATAGATGGGGGGTATTGTCTAATTGAGTGACAACTCATTGGAGTCTGTCGAACCTATCTTCAAATTAATTAACCTAATAATTAATAATGATTATGGTTCTCCTATTTAGTGACGTTGTCCTATTATAATCATTTAATTAATTATTCGGGTTGGGTAATTGATTATTCAAACTGATCAAGTGGGTAAATTAATATTCATATCTAATCAAAACAGGGGTGGATTACATACAGTGATAACTGGTGTAATTGTTGACAGAAGTGATAACTGCGTCACAGTTTAAATCCTTAATTAGTTGGAATATTTGACTTCGGGTATAAGGGTAATTTGACGAGGACACTCGCACTTTATATTTATGACCGATGGACTATTATGGACAAAAACCAGATAGGTATCAAATAAACCAGGACAAAGGACAATTAACCCGAGTAACAATTAATTAAAATCAAAACGTCAAACATCATGATTACGAAAGTTTAAATAAGCATAATCCTTTTATTTCATATTCTATCGCAATTTTATTTATTGTTATTTTATTTATCGTCATTTATTTATTTTACGCACTTTAATTATTGTCATTTATCTTTACGCTTAAAAATATAAAATCGACAAACCGGTCATTAAACGGTAAAAACCCCCCTTTTATAATAATATTACTACTTATATATATATATTTATATAAATATAGTTTTATAAAAATATAGTACGTAATCACTAGCTCCCTGTGGAACGAACCGGACTTACTAAAAACTACACTACTCTACGATTAGGTACACTGCCTATAGTGTTGTAGCAAGGTTTAGGTATATCCCATCCGTAAATTAATAAAACTGGTATCATATTTTGTAGTATTTCCTAGTAAAAATAATACTATTTCGTACCCTCACGCTACATCATCAAGTTTTTGGCGCCGCTGCCGGGGAGCGCTAAAACGCTATATTTTTAATTTATATCTGTAAAAATATAGTTATAAAAAAAAGTAATTTCGGGGACACTTTTTGTGTTTTCACGGGGTATTTAAGTTTTTTTTTATAGTTTTTGATTGATTAAAGATATATTAATTTAAATATAATAATTTAATAAATATAATAATATAATAATATTGAAATAAAATATAATAATATAATAATATTTTATAATCAAATTTGATACGTAAAAGTTTTAAAAGTTTTAAAAAGTCGTATTTATTAAATATTTCAGGGGTATATTATGTAACTTGCAATTAATAATTTCTATCATGTCGCTTTCATGTGAATAGTAAATTAATTAATTTCTTTTCATTTACTATTTATGAATAGTAAATGAGTTAAAAAAAAAGATTTGAAAAAAAATAATAATAATAAAAAAATTATTAATTCCTTTAAAAAAAAATTTGGGTAAAAAAAATCGTTTTTTTAAAAAAAAAAAAATGTGTAAAAAAATCATTTTTTTAAAGAAAAAAATAATTTTTTTTAAAAAAAATATTCGTTTAAAAAAAAAATTGTAAAAAAATCGTTTTTTTTTAAAGAAAAATTTTAAAAAAAAAAAGTTTTAAAAAAAATATATATAAAAAAAAATTTTAAAAAAAAAATTTTAAATCCTTAAAAAACGAAATATAAAAAAAAAAATAAAAAAAAAATTTTTTTTTTTTATTACCTTTAGATTTTTAGACTCTAGTTATAATTTTTAATATTAAGTTTAGTTTTGCCATAGTTATTTTTATTTCTAGAATTTTTAGGTTTGCCGTAAAATCCCTTAAGTGCTTATTCCTTAGACTAAGATTTATGTGCTTTAGAATTTTGCGACGCCGTTTTTCGCGCTACTTTCTTATTTTTATTTTTCGACGCCTATTTTTCGACCTTTTATTTTTCGACCTTTTTCGACGCGTTTTTTTTTTCTTTCTTATTTCTCGCTATTCTAGTTTTAGGATAAGATTTTTATTCTACTTCTTATCTAAATTTCTTAAAATTACGAAAATTTATTTTAAGTGGTTAAATTGATAGACATCAAAATTTTCTGGTTCGTAGTAATAGTTGGATTTGTACGTGGACCGGGTTATTGGAGCCAAACAGTACTCAATTATATTGAGACCAAACGAATCCTGCCCCTCTGCTGCATCTTTTGGCTATTCGAAACGTGGGCAAAATCAGAAAAGTCTATTAATTGGATAACTTATATAATTTTTTTTTCCTTTTAAAAACTAATAGGATATTCAGTGAATGCACCGAGTGAAACGTTCACCACCTTTCATACGTTCACCACCTATAACTCGATCAAGACATCTAGCCAATATTGTCGCCGTTGATTTTTCTTTAGAATCATCATCTAGTCGACCAAGAACTCCAACTCAAATTTCCGATAATCCATCTTTTGAACCCGACCTCACAATTGAGAATCCGGAGAATATTCAGGGACAATTCCAAGATCCAGAACCACTAATCATTCCTCCTGAACCACAAACCATTAAATCAGAATCTTCTAGTGATTCGTATTCAACAAATTCAATTATGAAAAATCTGGAACCTCTAAGTATGGAAGACCGAATGAGAGCCACACGCACGGGCCAAGGTCACGCCATTATTAAGCCAGACATTAATGCGCCAGATTATGAAATCAAAGGACAAATCCTACACATGGTAACTAATCAGTGCCAATATAGTGGTGCGCCGAAGGAAGATCCAAACGAACATCTTCGTACGTTTAATAGGATCTGTACACTATTCAAAATCCGAGAAGTTGAGGATGAACAGATCTATCTCATGTTGTATCCCTGGACTTTAAAGGGAGAAGCCAAAGATTGGTTAGAATCGTTACCTGAAGGGGCGATTGACACATGGGATGTTTTAGTTGAGAAATTTCTTAAAAGATTCTTTCCGGCATCTAAAGCCGTGAGACTTCAAGGAGAAATTGTTACATTCACACAAAAGTCAAATGAAACTCTATATGAGGCGTGGACAAGATTTGGAAAGTTGTTGAGAGGATGTCCTCAACACGGTTTAGACACTTATCAAATAGTACAAATATTCTACCAAGGTGTCAACGTTGCTACACGAAAAGACATCGACATAACAGCTGGTGGTTCCATTATGAAGAAAACCGCAACTGAAGCTTACAAAATTATTGATAACACAGCCTCCCACTCTCATGAGTGGCACCAAGAGAAAGATATATATCGTTCATCTAAAGCGGCTAGAGCTGATTCTAGCCATAACTTTGATTCTGTTTCCGCAAAAATAGATGCTTTCGAGAGACGAATGGAAAAGATGAATAAAGATATTCACGCAATACGAATCAGTTGTGAGCAATGCGGTGGACCACACTTAATGAAAGACTGTCACATTGAACAAACGATGGAACAACGTGAGAATGTTGTCTACATGAACCAAAGGCTGGAAAATAGTTATCAGAATAATTATCAACCGTCAAGGCCAAACTTCAATCGAAATCAAAACATTCTTTACAATCCAAAAGGACCCGACAATAACTCGTATAACCAACAAGGTCCGAATAACCAACCAACTCAAAACAACACTTTCAATCAACAAAGACCTGGCTTGTATAAACCACCACAACAAACCGAAGAGAAAAAGTCAAATCTGGAAGAAGTGGTATTTAAGCTAGTTGAATCTCAAACAAAATTTATTGAAACTCAAACTCAAACGAATGAGAGGTTTGATCAGTCATTTAGAACTCAACAAGCTTCTATTTTGAATCTAGAAAAACAAGTAGGTACTCTTGTTAGATTGATGAGTGAAAGGAAACAAGGAAAGCTACCGAGTAATACTGAAGTAAATCCTCAGAATGAAAATGTTAATATGGTTTCAACAAATTCTGAAAAACCAGCATCAGAAGATGGGGAGGTTTTAGATGTAAGTAACAATGAAGAAGTTACACCACCACCACCACCCGAGTATGTAAAGCCAGTGGTGGCACCATACAGACCACCCATCCTGTTTCCAAGAAAAGGAGTTGAGTATGAGCAAGTAATAGGTAATAAAGTTTGTGATACCTCTGGAAAGAAGAAGAAGAAGAATAAAAAAGTGCAAGAAACAAAAACAGTAGAAGTAAACCCGGTGAAGACAGTTCCACCAAATCCTCCACCTAGGGTAGGTGATCCGGGTGAATTTATTGTTCCTTGTCTACTTAGTGACTGTGTCATGTATGATGCACTAGCAGATTTAGGTTCAAGTGTGAGTGTTATGCCTCTTTCATTATATAAGAGATTAGGTGTAGGTGAGTTAACTCCAACGGATATAAGTGTTCGACTCCTTGATCAAACCATTAAGCACCCAGTTGGAATTGCTGACAACCTACCCGTTCAAGTAGGTAATTTAACCTTTCTAGTCGAATTCATTGTCATTGACATAGAAGAGGACTCAAACGTTCCTCTAATTTTAGGTCGACCATTCTTAGCGTCCACCGGGGCGTTATTTGATGTAAGAAAGGGTAGAATGACACTTAGTAATGATGAGAAATCGATCACCTTTATGATTCGAAAGTTTAAATATCCACAAACTAAAACCGTTGAACCGACAAAAACGATTGGTAAGAACCATGTTGTTTTACCAACTCCAACGGTAATGCTTAACAATAATAGAACACCTAAGTGTGGGGAAAATGAAGTAACACCTAATGATGACTTGATAATAAAGAACCCCATAGTTGATACGAAATTAAATGACCCCGTTATTAGCAGTTCAATGAAGAAACTTTTTAAACGGGTTATTGATGCTAAAAGTAAGGGGAACTTTAAGTTATATAACTGGTTAGTATCCAATCTGTCGCCTAAAGAAAAGGCGAAGCTAGTTGAATTTGTGGATATTACGGAAAAAGCTGGTCACTGGCTTAAAGCAAAAGTCACAGATATGCAAGTTGATTATGGTCCAAGAGAAATTGACGATGAAGTTAATCACAATTTCGACACCACATCTACCTAATTGTGAGGAGATTCAAATATTCTAAAAAGAAAATGCTGTTTGGAGTTAGTTGTTCTGTTCTCGTGTAGTTCCGAGAATGGAATCCGATTGGTCTTTTCCACTAGCAGACACTAAAGAACTAGTTTTCTCCCCCCATTCTGAATTTTTTTATTTTTTAGGTTTTATATGAAATTAATATGTTTTCTTTTTAAGTTTTGTGTGAATTTAAAAACAAAAATTTACTTTATTTCATTAAGTTGAAAAAAAATGTTTTTTAAAATTCGTCGTGAGTTGAAGACTAGGTCGTTGAGCCGAAATTACTTTACCCGAGGGCGGGGCGAAAAATTTTGTCATCATTATTTTTAATTTTATTGATTTAAAGTATGCAAAAAAAAAAAATATTTGATTTTATAAATTTTTGAACGTGGGGTAATATACCCAACTTTAAAAATATGTATATATGTTTGTATTTTATCATGTAAACAACAGGGTAAAACAACGCACTTTCAAAGACTAACATTAAGTTCAGCAAAAGCTACTGATTTTGACGACAAGATGCAAAACAACAAATGTGATATAATAAATGAAGGAATGAACGATGAGGCGCGCCATCTATCATTCGACGAGCTTTGTAATTACAAACTGGGTATTTTTAATCACTTTCCTACACTAATCACCCTCATGAATTTATAATTATAGCCTGATTTCATGCAAATGAGGGCATTGCATGATCTCAAGTGTGGGGAAGGGTTATAAATTCTCTCGGGTTTATACTTGGCTTATTTTCTAAATATTATGAAAATTTTAAAATTTTTTAACTAAATGAATTCAAAATCATGTTTATACATATTTATGAACGATAAAACTAGGTGTTAATGCCGAAATTATTGTTACCTCGGAAAGGACATAAATTGAGAAACAACTAAAACGCTTGAGTTTATTTATTAAGATATAAAAAGACGCATGAAAAAAGCCAAGTGTGGGGAGAATGTACCAAGTTATTCAATTAAAAACTATCTATCACATGTTTTTATAAAGTTATTGCAGGTGCTTTTACTTTGGACTAAATTAACTGGTTTACCCGATTTACTGTAAGAAAGATGGATCTACACGATGAATCAATTCCATCATTAAAAGGAAGTAAAGTCTTCCGAAAAAGAAACGCGCTTCTTGATTTAGGTCATGAAGTTGTCGTTCAGACCAGCTGTAGGTTGACGAAAAATCTAGAAAGTCATCTCTAAAATCAGCAGGAAATCCACGGACCTCAGCATCAAACAGGGTCGCCATGTGGTCAGATTTATCCTAACCATGAGAAGGATTTATCTCGCATAATGGGGGGGCACCGTGCAAATTAGCTTGATAAGACTAATGAATCAAATCCCCAGAAAGGATAATCTCCTTAAAGATCAAAAATCAGCTTTTAAGACTGATATTACTCAATCCTAGAGATTGACCTTAAAGATTGAGAATTACAAACTCATGGAATTCAATGATATCTAAACTCGAGCTTGAACGAGAAAATATTTTGATCAAAAATAAAACCGATTTGTTTTCTGAAAACCTATTTTCAATGCGTTCATTACCATTGAACGTAAAATCCTGAGAATTCATCAGAATTCATTAGGTCACCTGAACCAAATCGGGTGTCAACCGTAAGAAACGGTGGTTGCATAGCATGGTCGGAGACAGGACCTTGTGCCAGACCGAAAAATCATAGGATGATCTTTACTATTGCTCCTACAAAGGATAGTACTAGCATCCGACACGTTTTAAGACCATAATCATATGCATGTCATTAGACATTGCCTTAACAATTTCTTGTTCATCGCTTTCCTTTACAACCGGACGGTAGTTTACCG
Source organism: Rutidosis leptorrhynchoides (assembly GCF_046630445.1). Lineage (NCBI taxonomy): Eukaryota > Viridiplantae > Streptophyta > Magnoliopsida > Asterales > Asteraceae > Rutidosis > Rutidosis leptorrhynchoides. Next base: position 147,098,276 of record NC_092335.1, on the reverse strand, counting down.
AAAGGTAATATACGTAACAAGTAAACTGGACGTGTTGCTTTCCTAATACAAGGTTAGCAAGTGGGTAACACAAAACCACAAGTGTTGAGCTAAAATTTTCAAATCTGAAACCCACACAACCCACAAAAAAATATTTTGCAAACACCGGTGAATGGTTATTCCGGAAAACTTATCTAGGGTAAAAGCTAGATTAAATTTTCAAAAAGATCAAATGTTTTCATAAAGATCCAATTTCCTTAAGGATCTACATTTTCATAGTCATGTGGGACTGTAAACCACCTTTCAAATGTGCACTTTGCTTTGGAAACCGAAAGTAAATCAGCTATTTGATTGCAAGTGTCGTTGACCTAAACCCGAGGCAACTGTGGATGACACACCCACCTTTAACCATCGTTACTGTCATTGTTTATACCGCTATATCAAAATCACTGATGTACAAAGTGTGAAGGATAAAGAAGTGACTCGTGTGATGTATTATATTGTTTCAAGACTGTATTGCTTGAGGACAAGCAACGTTCAAGTGTGGGGATATTTGATAGTGCTCCAAATGAACATATATTTAGTAGCAATATCGTTCCAATATGTAAAGTTTTTAAATGTAATTTCCTTATTTTTAGTTGTAATAGTTAAATAAATAAGTGCGAAGACGAAAGACGCAAATCGCTCGAAAATGAAGATTTAAAGACAAAAACGAAGATTTGAAAGACCAAAACGTCCAAAATGGTCAAACGTACAAGTTACACTCCAAGTGGTTCAATATATTGATGAGAAACGTCTCAAAATTACAAAAAGTACAAGCCGCAAAATGCAAAGTACAAGATATTAAATTATACGAAAAGGCGTTAGAAAATCCGGAACCGAGACATGAACCAACTTTCAACGCTCGACGCAACGGAGCTAAAATTACAAGTTAACTATGCTCAAGAATATAATATAATATTTAAATAATTCATAATAAGAATAATAATAAATAATAAAAAGTTGTTAATTGAGCATAGTTAAGGGGTCATAAGTGAAAATTTCAAATCACCAATTGCCTATAAAATGGAATTCACGGAGTAATGAAAAAATACACCTTTCTTCATATTTCTTTCTCTCTTCTGTAATATGTAATACATATTTATATTATAATTTTAATATAAGTTAATTTTAATAATAAAGTTATGGTTTAGTTGGGTTATTGTAAGAAATATTTTACGGGTTTTAAGTCGAAATTCTGTCCGTGCAACGCTACGCGATTAACCATCACTGTAAGATATGTTCTTCCTTTTTAATTTAATGTCTCGTAACTAAGTTATTATTATGCTTATTTGAGCCGAAGTAATCGTGATGTTGGGCTAAAATATTAAGACGGGGTTATTGAACTTTGTACCATAATTAAGGTTTGGGCAAAAGACCGACACTTGTGGAAATTGGACTATTGACTATTAATAGATGGGGGGTATTGTCTAATTGAGTGACAACTCATTGGAGTCTGTCGAACCTATCTTCAAATTAATTAACCTAATAATTAATAATGATTATGGTTCTCCTATTTAGTGACGTTGTCCTATTATAATCATTTAATTAATTATTCGGGTTGGGTAATTGATTATTCAAACTGATCAAGTGGGTAAATTAATATTCATATCTAATCAAAACAGGGGTGGATTACATACAGTGATAACTGGTGTAATTGTTGACAGAAGTGATAACTGCGTCACAGTTTAAATCCTTAATTAGTTGGAATATTTGACTTCGGGTATAAGGGTAATTTGACGAGGACACTCGCACTTTATATTTATGACCGATGGACTATTATGGACAAAAACCAGATAGGTATCAAATAAACCAGGACAAAGGACAATTAACCCGAGTAACAATTAATTAAAATCAAAACGTCAAACATCATGATTACGAAAGTTTAAATAAGCATAATCCTTTTATTTCATATTCTATCGCAATTTTATTTATTGTTATTTTATTTATCGTCATTTATTTATTTTACGCACTTTAATTATTGTCATTTATCTTTACGCTTAAAAATATAAAATCGACAAACCGGTCATTAAACGGTAAAAACCCCCCTTTTATAATAATATTACTACTTATATATATATTTATAGAAATATAGTTTTATAAAAATATAGTACGTAATCACTAGCTCCCTGTGGAACAAACCGGACTTACTAAAAACTACACTACTCTACGATTAGGTACACTGCCTATAGTGTTGTAGCAAGGTTTAGGTATATCCCATCCGTAAATTAATAAAACTGGTGTCATATTTTGTAGTATTTCCTAGTAAAAATAATACTATTTCGTACCCTCACGCTACATCATCAGGTGCCGTCCACACGGGCTTTCCTCTCATTAAGACGGTTAAGAGAATGCATCAAGTTCAGCATCGTCATCTGAATATTCGGACGAAAATCAACCTCGAGAGACAGATTGGAGAAGTATGAAGGAAGTTGGATCTTCTCCAAGAAAGTAAATTGGGAAGCCGTTGCTTCCTCAGAAATGCCAGCAAATTGTTCAACCCATTGAAGGTTAGTGTGTTATCTGCGGACAAATAAACAAAAGAGCAAGTCAGCTACAATGAGCCCCAGAAAGAGGAAGATAAACACATAAGCTAAATAAAACAAAGCTAGCTTTCGGCTTCTAGCCAGATTTCGCCTTGGGAGCGCGTTTATGATTACGCCCACCCTCGCTGCCAGACACCGGCGGGTGCTCATCTTGAGTACCCTCAGCTAGCACAGTCATATCGGTGGGCGAGATGGTGACGTCCATCTTAGCACCAACCACGTCGCCAGTCCGCTCGCGCCCCCTTCATCAACATTTTAGGAATCGCCACCAGCATGGCCCTCGCCAGTCTCAACATTGTGATCACCATCACCTTCACCAGAGCCCTCACCTTCGACGGTGGGCTCCGATTCAGGATCACGCTCACCTTCATTCGCAGGCCCCTCAACCTCCGAGTATAAGCCATTGATACTGCGGCTCTTCAAAATATTATCAAGCAGCATAACTACAAAAAGCAAAGTTACAAGCTAGCATACGAAAAATATATAAGATATATAACTGTAAAAGAATACAAGCGCCTCTCCACCGCCTATCCTAATCATTAGCATCTTTGATAACTGGCAAGGCGGCTGTATAAGCACACATGTTAGCAAACCACATAACTTCATGCCTAAAACTGCGCATGAGGAGCTCACGATTTATAAACCGATCAAGAATCCGGCGCTTGGCATCAGTCAGATCCGGTTTTTTATCTAACATCGCAAGAGTGGTTTGGGTGTGCCACAAGAGCGTCTTAGAGCAAGAGCCGGGGATAAAGGAATTGTCAATATAAAAGAAAGTATTCTTCCATTTCGCGCGAACACCAGCTTTTATGAAAGGATCCCGTCCTAATCCTCCTGGACGAAGTCATCAACATTTGGTCCCATTGCGATGATCGACTCCAAGTAATGTCCTTAAAATGAGCTAATGCACAGCGGAAGACTTAATTCGTACCTGAGAATAAACATGCTTAAAAGTGTCAACCAAAAGGTTGGTGAGTTCATAGGTTTATCATAACAATCATTTCAATATTTTAATAGACCACAAGATTTCATAATCATAAACATAATACACTCGCAAGTGTATGTAAAGCATTCTAAGTGGTTGAGTACTTGGTAACCATACTTAACATTTAATCAACGTCGCATATTCCCTTTATTATGAAATCTCACTACACCGTACCAAGTGTAGTCACGAAACGAAGTACTGTGTAACCGTTGAATACTGGTCGTCCAGTCCGGTTGGGGTTGTCAGGCCCGATAGATCTATCAACAGGATTCGCGTTTACAATACCTCATGTAAATAATAGTTACCAAGTTACAGGGAAGTATGCCAGTGGTACAACTCAACGTAGAATGTATTTTAAGTACTTGTGCCTATTTCGTAAAGCATTCATAAAAGCAGCGCATGTATTCTCAGCCCAAAAATATATATTGCAAAAGCAATTAAAAAGGGATCAAATGAAACTCACCATACTGTATTTTGTAGTAAAAATACATATAACGGCATTGAACAAGTATAGGGTTGGCCTCGGATTCTCGAACCTATATCAATTGTATATCTATTAACATCTATAATCGCAAATATATTTATTTTCATTTTCTGTCTTGTTAATAAATAATTAATATCTATTTTTTTTAAACTTAAATGAGTTCTTAATATTAATATATCAACTGCTTTTTAAACTACTTTAATTAACTAATTTATTGATAATTGATATATATATAATAAATATAATACATCTAACTTAATATTTGTTTGGTAGAAATAATAATAATAATACTAAATAAAAAGTTGTATTATTTTTACAATAAAAACAATAATAGTGATAATAATACTTAAAAATAATATTTGATACTAAAAATATTGATAATTATAATATCTATAAAACTAATAATTTTTCTGCTAATAATAATTATGATACAAGTTTAGTTGTAATAATAATCCTAATGGTAGTAATAATAATAATAATAAAAATGATAATAATAATAATAATACTTAAAATTAATAATAACAATAATAATGTTAAGACTACCTTAATAAGACTAAAAAAAATTAAAATGCCCGAGCTGGGACTCGAACCCGCGACTTCATGCCAGACAACACAACCTCTACGCCATTGAGCTGTTTGCTCACTTTCTGGAATTATATTAATCCCAAACATATTAACCCGTATCTATCTGTTTCCATTATATTTTATCATCAACACTTCGACCCAAAAAGAAAATTGGGTCATCTCGGCCCAAACAGTAAACAAAAGGATTCGGTCCAACTAAGATAAGCCCGATAGATTTATTAAATTAGCCCAATCTTCATTTGGCTTCAATACAGTATCGTGAATTTGGAATTGGTTTGGTAGCCGTAAACAGGAAAGAATAACGAATGGGGTCATCGGTCCTTCACCAGTCATCATCAATCTCATCATCATGTTTTCTTTATTTATTTACTTATTTATTTATTTATTTTTTTTTTATAGAACCTTTATCATATTCATTGATCACGATCAATTAAAAATTGAAAGAGAAAAGGTTCGTTGGAACAGAAAATAGAAAAGGATGAGTTGCAGGTTCGTTGATGGTTTTGTTGTGGATTTATTGCAGTTGAGATGGTGATTTGGATTGTGGTGATTTAGTTGGTGAAACCCTAAGTCGCTAGGGTTTAATTGAAGAGAAAACGATAGGTAGCAGAGATTACGAGCTGTATAAATTTGAGTGAAGGTTTAGGTATGTTTGACAAACAAAGAAACTATAGAAAACATAAGCAACAGTTTGAAGGTAACAGGTGAGGGTCTTGTTAGGTTGATGACTAAATAAGAGAAAGACATAAACAATAAATCTTGATGATAATGGTGTTCGGTGATGATTATGAAGGTGAGGATCGATGTGGTTTTAGTGTGACGTGTGGTGGTGATTGGAGATCATGGTGTTCTTGAGTGGTTCTCTATGGTGCTGCAAAACGGAAGTGGAAAGGGACGGTGGTGACGGTTCTTAGAAAGAGAGAGAGAAACATAGAGAGAGATGGAAGAGGTGGTGGTTTTTGGTGGCCGATGAGTTGGAGCTCACGGTGATGGAGTGGAAATGGTGGTTTGGGTGATGACCGTTGAGTGTTGGTGGATGGAGGTGATCGAAGGGTGGTGGAAGCAAGTGAAGAGAAAGATTATAAGTGTGGGGATGGTGTTTGATGATTGTGGTTCCATTATCATATATATGTTGCATATGTGTGTAAATATATAAATATGTGTGTGAATATGTTTACATATAAATATAAAAAAAAAAAATTGGTAGTGGTTCATTATGATTGATTGAAGCAGAAACAATTATAATAGTAATAAAGGTGATGCTAGAAAGAAAGAAACAAAAAGAAATTAAAGTAGATGGGGATGGGTAAACAACTTCGTACGATTTTTGATTTAATTGGTATCCAGTAGTTTCAGTCCAAGATTGAAGAAGACAAAAACAAAAAGAAGATATAAGGAAAATAATCAAAAAAACCTGATCGTGATATATATATGTGTATGTTTATATAAATCAATAATATATGTATTAATAATATTAAGTTTACTAATATAACTTTCGTTATATTTATAAAAAAAATCTGTTACTATTATTACTTTTAATAGGAATACCAATATTAAGAATAATAATAATAATAATCTTAATCAAACTTTTATTACTCATTACAATATAATAACGATATTATTAATGATAACCATAATATCATAACAATTTATATTTATATGTACATATTAATTTACAACTAGGGTTCGTGAATCGTCGGGATTGGTCAAAGGTCAAATGAATATATATAAAACAGTTCCAACTTTTTGAGACTTTTCTTATCGTGTCAAAATATATAAAGATCAAAGTCTAAATTTGGTCGAAAATTTCCGGGTCGTCACATTTTACTAGCGCCATCGTTAAACGCATACCAACTCTTTTGACTCTACTTATAAGAAAATATGATCTTAAACAAGTTCAAGATTGGCGCAAATCGAAAATGATTACACCACATCTCAAAATACGTTATGCGGCAAGCGCTGTAAGGATGCAATTGTCCAATCCTAATGCCATAGTGATGAAGAACATTCATGAAAAAAAGGAGTAGGAGGGTAGCATAAGTTTCCTTGCTGCATGACCTCACGATACACGGTAACCTTATTTGGAATCGCATGATTAGCGCGCTGATCAGATAAGGCGCAACAAGGTTTAGCGCCCTAGTGGAGGATACCAATCTCGAAACCTCTTGAGTCCCTTCTTCGTAATAACGAAAGGAATAGCTTCGGAATCATCGGGCTCAGCGATAGAAGTAGAAGCCATCTATAACAAAATAATGAATTTAATTAGCAATAAAAGAAAAGAAGCAGAGTACTTGATAATATGAATTCTTAAAGTCAAGCGAAGAACACTAAGACGTATTAGAGGGAAATTCACGTTGGAGTGAAGATAAGAAAGAAGGTAAAAAACATTTAGAGTGAAATTACGGGGCATTTATAGGGGAGGTGAAAATCAAAACCCATCAAGAAGTTGAAAAATGGGCGTTTAAAAAAGGAAAGGCCAATAAGGGACACGTGTCACATAGCGTGCGACGGAAAGTGGAGTGGGAAAAAATGATATTGACAAGCAATGCTTGTTATGACCCATTAACCTATGCAACAGACTGATAGACGCCGGAAAAGCCACTTTGAATTGAATGCACTCTGTCAACATCTGTCGTCTTCTATAACTTCTAACATTTGAAGAATACAAAACACAAATTATATTGATGCATGAAATAGATGATTGAGCAGCTGAATTCAAAACCATGCGCAATACTTGCGCCTAATATTGAATTGGGGGGAATTAATGATACGTATACCTGATCAGCTCGTATAGCGCATCACACGTGACTCTCACGTTCTAATATGTAGTGCACGCATACATGCTAGCGCGCAGGCAACGACGGGTGTGTAATGACACAAAGCTTGCAAAAGAACCTTGCCTTGTCTATGTACGACTTGACAGGAGGCGCTATAGCTTGTAGGATGGATGTGGCAGACAGGAAGCACGTCCGACAGGATGCTTTTTACTTTTGTCGGCCCTTCAAGCAAATTGGTACCGTTAGGACAGACCATGATCTCCTTGTCCTATTACATGACACTAAAGGAAAAAGCAAGATTACACTATAAATTGGAGGTTCGAATCACGATACAAGGGGACTAAAGGGATTCACCTTCACTTACACCTATACTATTATTAGTAAGACATACGACAGTCCCACCACATGCACTATCTACATAGGGCAACTCTTACCCTCGCTACCGAACTTACATCACATCACACGATCTCTTTACGGTTACAGGTAACGTTCCATGAACATACATCCTAACACCTACCTCGAGCCATCAATTGCTGGCTATCCATGGTGGGTCGACGTTTAACCACCCTGTCGGGATCTTTATCCCACAAGGGGTTATTCACGGTATGCCGAACCGGAGAGTTAGACTCAAATGAACCTTAAATCCCCCTTTGTTGTTGGTCAAGCATAGACCAAACCCGTTGAATCTATTCTATGATTGATCAGTGTCGATGTTTACTCTCAGCTAGGCCATTGTGTTCTGGCGTATGTGGTGGTGAGGTTAAATGCGAAACCCCATCAATCGAAAGTGGATCGGCCAATGCTATGAACTCGCCACCATTTTCAGAATATAAAGTTTTGATAGGAGGGGAAAAATGCTTTTCTACCATGGCCTTGAATCTCACAAAAAGAGGTTTAGGTCCTGACTTCTTTTAGAACCAAAGATAGCAAGTAAAGTGGTCAACAAAGATTATATAACACCTATAACCATCAAATGAGTGCACCAGAGAAGTCCAAACATCAGATCAAGAGGATAATGTGAAATCAAAGTATTATTAAAGAATGGAAGTTTGTGAGTTTTATTACATTGGCAAGCATTACAATTAAAAGAAATATTGTTCGGAACACGAAGTTTAAAAGACGAAACAGGACATTTAAAAGTTGCCAATGATGGGTGACCGAGTCGGTGATTCCTGTTGATCATTGATGTTCGAACACTTAAAAACACACATATGGAAGATAATGATGAAGATAGTTGGTAGATGCCATGATTAATGGGTCCTGTGAGCAAAGTTTTTCCCCTCGGTCGATCCTTCACAATATAAGAATCAGAGGTAAAGGCAATTAGTAAATGATAGTTTTTACATACACGATAAATAGAAAGAATATTACGACGCATTTTAGGAACATATAAAACTTTAGTAAGGTTTAAGGCTTTAGCCAAATTTAAGAGGGATGTAGACCAGATGTGTGTTATAGATGTGCGTTATATGAAGTCTCTTACCATGACCAATGACAATCTCATATGTACTACTATATGGATTAAATGGAAAGATTGGCTAGATCCTGAGTTACATGGTGCGAAGCTCCAAAATCAAGCAACCATTCGGTTGGAGGTGTTGCAGCTTTCTTTGTAGCTGGATGAGCCTGCGGTCTATTGGAACGATATGTGGAAGGTGATGGAAAATTGATGTGTAGGTGACTGTCAGCAAATACGGGACATCGCTGAAGTGAATGTCCTTTGGCGTGGCACCATTGGCACTTTCCCAAGAACAGCCGTGATCCAGTGTATGAGTTCTGTGATCTTGGTTGAGTAATCGAGTTGTTTGTGGATCGAGAAAAATTGGATGATTTCAGTTGTGTGTTTCCTGTTGAGGTAGGGTGAGCAGTAGAGGTTGATTTTTAATCATTAATTCATGATTAATAAGCTTTTCGTGAAGTTCTAGAAAACTGATGGCGGTGTCACGAGCATTGACGCCATCAATAACAATTTGCTAAGATTTATCTAACCCTTGTAAGACTTTGTCAGTGATGTCTTCGGACTGCATAGGTGAACCTAGGAGTGCAATTTGATCCGTGCAGCTTTTGATGGCTTGCATGTATTCAGTGATCGATTGCAGTCCTTTGGTGATATTATTGCGCTTTAATTTCAATTGTTTGATATGGCCATGGGATGAACTCGCGAAGCTGCTTGTGAGTGTATCCCAGGTTCTTTCTTGGTTTTGGTTGTCGACATAAGAGGAACGATTTTTTGATCTAGTGTGCCGTAAGTGCCCCAAATAAGAGGTGATTCTGACTCACCCAAGTTGTGTGCGTAGGATTGGTTGAAGGCATGGCATCTTCCTTGTGACTGACTGTAGGATTTGGTGCAGGAAAATTGCCATCTAGATACTTGAAGAGGCCGTATCCATCAAGAGTTGCTTGGATTTGAAGTTTCCAAGATGTGTAATTGAGGGACTTGATTTTGATGATGTTTGTGAGAGCAACAATAATAATAGGTTGGGCTGGATCGATGTCATTCGGAATTGTGAGCGAAGACATAATGAAGATGATGAAGGTTTTCGACTGTAAAGATGAAGAGTAGAAGCATGAATCCTTTCATTGACCTCTCTTTTCTATAACGAAAAGCTCTCATCTCGGTGATGTGGGTGAGAAACCCAAATCACAAAAGCTCAGCATGCCAATGGCTCAACGGTTCTCACCACCCTCCTCTGGCGCAAACACCGTTTGCTGTGCTGCGCTCATCACGACTGGAAAAAAGATCAGGGGTTTTTGGCTCTATATACCATCTAGAGATTAATTGTGTAATCGTATTATTCCAATAATCAATATGGTACATATATAGGATCCAAGAGGTTGAGTTAGTCTCAAACTATAATAACAAAAGATACACAAAGATATACATGCCAACTATACAATCTATAATTAAGGAATAGATAATAACTAGGTAATCGATATCTTTACACTCTAGACTCACTATTAGTTAAATTCAAAACATTATAGAGTCAGATTTGACTAATTTCTGTTCGAATTTGTTTTCCCGACAAATTAGTTCCCTTGAAATTAGTGGAACTTTCGTGTATGATAACATATTATACATGAAATCTCATAGGAATAGGAATAATTATTATTATACTAAGCTTGTGTATAGATTTAGACTAACATAAACATAATATACTATGTTATCTAACAATATTCAGTGTCACAGGTAGAAAACTTGGAAAAGTGGAGGATTGAATTGAAAGACATACTATTCGCCATAGATCGGCCAGAAATATCTCCAATTAGTTCAGAATATAATAATAATAATATCACTCAAGTTATGAAAACAAAACTCTACTGCTATGATAGAGAACGTCTTATCCTTGTAGAAGGCGTGAATGAAAAAGCACGCAAGAAACTCTACACTGTAATGATTAAAGCGATCAATACCGAGGCTTATCATAAAGAAAAACATGAAGAATATCTGACCACGGAAATTGAGGTTCTCAGCAGTTGTAACCATCCGAACATAGAATCGTTTCTTGGATTTTCTGAAATGGATACTGTAATGAAGTTTCTTGTCTCCGAATTTGTTTCCACTGACTATCTTTGTTCTTATTTGCATCAAAGTCTTTCATGGGAAAAACGTTTAAAAATATGCTTCGACGTTGCGCGTGGACTAAACTACCTACACAATGAAATGGAGGATCAAAAGATTGTAATACACCGTGATGTTAATAGTAGGAACATTGTGTTGGACAAGAATGACTGGAGTGCAAAGATTGTTGAATTTGGATCCTCTGTATTTCTACCTCCAAATCAAAAAGACGATGCTCTCCACTTCGGATGCGATCTTTTTCGTAAAACGAATCATTATAGAGATCCGGAATATGTTAAGACCGGTAAATTGAAAAGAGAATCAGATGTTTTTAGTTTTGGAGTAGTTATGTTAGAAATTCTTTATGGGAGGATTGTCGATGGAATAATGGATTATGAGTATCCCCATCGTTTAAGGTCTTGGGATGAATATCACAATAGTGATCCGGAAGACTTGGCGAATTTGGTTGGACTGTGGTTTGACGAGAAAATAATCAGGAGAAAGATGGATCCTAAGATAAAGGGAGAAAATGTTGGAAACAAATATTCGTTGAACAAAGGAATCAATGAAGATTCCTTAGACACATTCATAAAAATCATGTGTCAATGCTTGGCACCCAAACAGCATCAACGTCCAACAATGAAAGTGGTTGTTAAAGAACTCGAAAAAGCAACATCCTTTCAAGTAAGTCAATATTTTAATACTATAGTACAAGTTATCTTTTGTCTCTCTTATGTTGATCCAAAAAATTTTCTTTACGGTTGTTCATCGGTCAGGTTTTTTTATTCAGTTCGATTTTTTCGACTTTGAAATTTTTTAGAGCAAAATCGAAAATCGAATTCAATTTTAAAACCGATGTCAAACAAAAAACGAATTTGAATTAAGTACGATTTCTGTTAAAAAGGAAAAAAAAAAAAACATAATTTAACCAAAATAAAAATTGATAATGAATTTTGATTTTGGTTTCCAAATCGATCGTGTGTATATATATATATATATATATATATATATATATATATATATATATATATATATATATATATATATATATATATCCAGAGGGTAGTGACCTGTCAGCAGAAGTAAATTTTTTTTTTCTTTCCGTTTTTGATTTTTATTTTTTTACCAACATTAAGATTAGGTGAAAACATATGAACATTAAAAAAATACTTTGTGATAAATGTTATTATTTTAACCTAGAAAACGCTTGAAGAAATAACATTCATCGTGATAAATGTTATTTAGAAATTAGGGTTTAGAAATTAAGGTTTAGAAATTAGACTTAGGGTTTCGATTGAGTTTTTAACTTGAATGGTTTAGAGTTTAGGGTTTTGGGTTTGAGGACTAAACCCAAAATCGAAAATCCTAAATCTTTGACCCTAAACTCTAAATCAGGCTAAATTTTGAAAAAACTTCACATAAGTTGGAAAAAAGCTCCAATAAATAACATTAATCACGATTAATGTTATTTCTTCGAGAGTTTTCTAAGTCAAAATGATAACATTTATCACAAATGATAACAAGGAGTTGATTTTTATGGAATGTTTCTTGTAATTGAAGGTTAAGTTAAACTTGTGCAATAATGTTTTAGGTTTAACGATTTCCTATAAATAGACCCATAACCTCATTGTAACTTTATGCACGAAAAATATCAATAAAAACTCTTTAGTTGGTCCGTGAAGTAAAGTAATCACAACAATTACATATAACCACGTTAAATATTGTGTCGATTTTATTTTTCGCCACTACAAGAAAGTATGTATTTTATAACGTTTTTTCAATAATTTGTTAACGCTTCAAATTGCGACCTTCTACATCTTTGACGCTTTGTCCCGGCGTGGGAATAATCGGTGTTACAAAATTTGAGTAGATTCTGACGCTTAGGTGTGTTAAAAACATTTTAATTTTCTAACACCTCTAAGTGTTGAAAGCCTTCTAATTTGTGACACTTTGAAATGTCAAAAACCTACTAATTTTTAACACTTTCAATTGCCAAAAACCTTTTACTTTTGACACACCTAAGCGTTACAAATTTATTAGTTGTTGACGCCAATAGATGTTAAAACCCATTTACTTTTAGACACCAATAAATCATTCTTTTAACTATTATAAGCGTCAACTGATGCGGATATAGGTAATCGTCAAAAGCTTATGGTACTAGGCATTAAGGGTGGATGATTCTCACACACTGTTTTTTGATCCTCACACACCCTTTTACCCTATTATTAGGGAGGAGTTCAAGTAAATTGGTGTGTGAGGATCAAAAAACAGTGTGTGAGAATCATCCCCAGCTGAAATTATATTTTTAATGAAAAAAAAAAATATCACCAACAACATTTCTTAATGAATAAATCATCATTAAGGTCATTATAATAATCCAAATACATTTAAAATACACTTCAACAAGGGCAAATTGCCCAGAAAGGTAACATAAATGCCACCTTTTTCCGATTAAGGGTATATCAGTTTTTTTCTTGCCCACAAAGGAGCTTAATTTCAATTTAGTGCATAAAAGGTGTCTGATTGAAAAATAGTGTCAATTGAGGTAATATCTGACACGTGGCATTATACTATATTATTTTTTGCTTAAGTGTATATTCCATGTTATCATTTCAAAATATAAATTTTTTGTTGTTGTCTATTTGTATATTCCATTGAAATCAGTATTCAACAAACACACACCAAGATCTGGAAATGTATACATTTTATATTACATATATATAAACATATACATTTTATATTAAATTTATAAACATATAAATTAACAATTGGGCAACATTAACGATGATGGTGATGATGACGATAAGATCCGGAAATGGAAACGATAAGATCTGGAAACGGTAACGATGATGACGAAAAGGACCGGAGATGATGATGACGAAAAGGACAGGAGACGGTGACGGTAACAATGGTTTGACATGTTTTCACCTTGAAATTGTTTGTGGAGTTTGGTCTTCTGTTTCAAGAAACGATTAAGTGGTCGGCGGTGGTCGGAAGTTGTCGGCTGTGGTCGGAGGTTGTCGACGGTGGTCGTAAAGTTGTCGTCGGTGGTCAGCGATCGTCGCATATGATGATGATGAACAAGAGTGATGTTGAGAATCGATTTGAACACTAAATGTGATGCCCCGTACAAAATTAACGTGTACGGATCATCAACAACAGGATCATTACAAGGTCGAACACTATATGCTATTTTAAAATAAGTTTGCATTCATAAGAAAGGGTGATGTCATAACTAACATCATAAGTTTTACAAACGATAATAGGCTTCTACGAATAGAAGCAATTAACATAAGTACGAGACCCAAAGGTCATTACAAATTCATTGTTTCAAAAGTAACATAGTTTGTGAATGCAAGGTAAACATTTTATGCAGAGACATCTCTAACAAAAGCAGCGGGAGTCTACACAGCAAGACTACTACAGCGGAAGCATCAAACCTCTAAGCACCTGAGAAAACATGCTTAAAAACGTCAACACGAATGTTGGTGAGCTATAGTTTAAGTATAACAGTAATGTAAGGTAGGCCACGAGATTTCAGTGTTTCAAAACAGTATGAAAAGTATATGTTCAACCGTGGGCACTTGGTAACTAACTTAACGTAATATCACCCCCTAAAAGTACACTTGGCGAGTGCGTAAGTTTACGAAGTATTAAACACCCGTTAAATGCTAGCGCGACTAGCTCGAGTGGGGATGTCAAACCCTATGGATCCATATCTAAGATTCGCGTTCACCGGTTCAAAAACCAGTGACTAAACGTTACCGAGCTAAGGGGAAAGTTTATGCCGTTGTTGTCACGTCCTCCAGATAGGGCCTGGAAGAATAACGTGACTTAATATATCAAATCACAGTTGTATAAACGAGAACGACTCTATATGAGACGTTTTATTGAGTTTTGCAGCGGAAGATAAATAGATTACATTAAATGTTTTTAAATGAATTGGTAAGTAATGCATGAAGACTCCAAGCATGGCAAGCAATCATCATCAAAGCAGCAGATATACAGCGGAAGCAATATTTAAGTACCTGAGAATAAACATGCTTAAAAAGCCAACACGAGGTTGAGTGAGTTCATAGGTTTGTCATAAATAATGATTTCAGTAATAGTGTTAGACCACAAGATTTGTTTTCATAAGTAGATCACTCAGATCCAGTCAAGTTGATCTCCCGCAGGATCAAAAAGTTATGCCAGTACGTGATATTTAGACTAAACGTTGTTTGCCCCGTGACAAGTTGTTCTGTCCTTGTCGTTTTAATTTCATTATTAAGTAATACAAAGACTTAGTCAAATGTATCGGGGACGTTACTCCCGATAGGCCTATCCCCAATAATTAAGAATGCCGCAGCAATTAAAAATATCACTGTAGGAACTTAGTCGGACATAGCCGGGTATAGCATAGTTTTAACAGTTGGTACTGATATTTAGACTAGACTTTCAAGTTTGCCCCGTAACAAGTTATCGTTTATACTTGTCGGTTGGGGACTTGCTGGTCATAGCCCAACATATCACAGTTTAATAGTTGGTACTTGTGTCAAACGTATAAAACAGTTATAAAAGTTGCACATGTATTCTCAGCCCAAAAATATAGATAAAAAGGGAGCTATGAAAACTCACGATACGATACGATAGTTTGTAGTAATTGTGCGTTTGATGGTATTGAAACAAGTGTAGGTTTGTCCTTGGATTCACGAACCTATATCAAGTATATATATTAACACATATACTCGTAATCAAATAAGTTTATATATATTATTTTAATTGTTATAGATTTCTATACATATACTTGTGTATATATATTCTATGTATAAGTATTTGTTTGATAAGCTGGTATTAATAATGATAATGAATAATGGGTTGTATAACAATAATAATACTATTGATTATATTTATTGATGATTTTGAAAATAATTATTATTAGTCACTTTGCTAGTAAAAATGATAACAGTAGTTTTTAAATAACATGAAAGGTTTAATAATAATGATAATGAAAATAATTTTGATAATAATACTTAATACTTAATAATAATAATAATTTGTATTGTTTTCAAAATAATAATAATAATAATAATAATAATAATAATAATAATAATAATAATGATAATAATAATAATAATAATAATAATACTAATAATAATAATAATAATAATAATAATAATAATAATAATAATAATAATAATAATAATAATAATAATAATTCTTAATCAAAATAATGATAGTAATATTTAAAATGATAATAATAATACTTAAAATAGTAAAATTAGTAATACTTTTAATAATACTAATGATAATATTAATAATAATACTTACTAATAATACTAGTAATAATAATTTTTAGTAGTAATAATAATAATAGTAATTTATAATTTTAATTTGAATAATACTTGATAACTTTTATTAGTAATAATAATAGTTAAAATCATAATAATAGTGAGGATAATAATTATAATGCTAATAATAATATCAATAATAATTAAAATAAAAACATTGGTAAAGAGAACTACCTTGAAAAGCTTTTCTAAAAAAAATTGCCCAAGATGGGGCTCGAACTCGAGACCTCTCGCTAACCCGACACCACTACAAACCACTGAACTGCCAACTGCTTTTCTATTTTATAACCAAACTTAATTTTATTTAACCCTTAAGATCTGGTCATCATCTTCTTCACCAATTCGCATGACCAGAGTTCATTACCAACTAACAAGAAGCTTCTTATTAAATTTTAGGATTTATAAATAATTACAGAGATGATTAAAGGTTGGTTACATTAATTAAAATAGAAAGAAAAAAAAAACGCTGTAACAGCACGTATGAACTCAAATTTCAAATTCGAATTTTTAGAACTTTTTAGACCACGATTTCTACACAAAATAGTTTGTAAATCGTTCTTAGAACCTTTTCAAATCATCAATTGATCCTAAAACGTCAAAATGAACTCGAATTTCACGATGAACACATTGTTTGAGTTTTCTTTGACTCGAAAATTAAAGATCGATATGATGAATTGGACGTTGTGCTTTTGCAGATAGTTTTAGTATGAAATTCCTAACATCACTGCATTTAAAGATTTTGAAATGCAATACGAATTCGAGCTTTTGACCAAAAGTTACTCGTACAGAGTTTTTCGAGCTTTTAATGAGTTTTTCTGTTTCAATTCAATTGAATCAAAAACTGTAATGGTTAGTGGTATTTGATAAATGATAATGTAAGGTCGTCTGTGTTTATAAACAAAGAAAATGTGACCGATTTATATAAATTGAGTGGATGTCGACTAGATTATATCGTGAGCAAGCAAGAGAAAAAAAATAATATAAAAAGTGATTGATAAAAATGGGTGTCGACTCAGGAAAGCAGATCATGAAAGCAGATAACCATGATTAATATTAAAACAGATACAGCAGATCAAAGGTCGACCTAAATTAGGTATTTATCTCCTTTTCATTCTTTTATAAATATATTAATAAACTTAATACTAATAATAATAATTTCATTAATAATAATAATAATAATAATAATAATAATAATAATAATAATAATAATAATAATAATAATAATAATAATAATAATAATACTTTTAATATTGCTAATAATGATAATAGATAATAATAATAATGATAACAATAATAATTTTAATGACAAATTATCATTTTTAATAATAATAATGATAACTATATAATGTCATTAATAATAATGATAAGTTGTTTCAATATGATATTTATAATAATTTTTAATAATTTTAGTAAAAGTGTTAACACTAATAATATTAATAATTTATTTTATATTAATGATATTAGTAATTAATAATAATAATATTCAATGTTAAAAGTAATTAATGAATATATTGTTTAAAACAATATTAATAATAATACGTAATTACATACAAATAGTTGTTCGTGAATTGTCGGTATTTGTCGAAGTTTAATGAAATTTAAATCAGAAATTTTCCGGGTTGTCATAGTTGTATAACCCACACATATATAAAGTTTAAGTACTCGTGCCTAGTATATAAAACGTAAAAAGCGCATGTATTCTCAGTTCCCAAAATAGTTAAAGTAAAAAGGGATGCTATAACTCACAGTGAAAAGTAGTAAAGTCGGTACGAGATAAGTAAGCAAGTAGTTGGTCCGAAATGTCCTCAACCTAAGTCAAAAGTTACTAAGTCAGTAAATCGTTTCCAAAGGTTTAGAAGTATGTAAATTAGGTCTTAAGTATCATCATCATCAACAACATAAGTAAAAAGTAAAGTAAGTTTTCAATCAAGAATAGAGATCGAAACAAAGACTAACTTCGTTCAGCTGCTACGACCTCTATAAAAATCGAAAAGACGCGTAGTCAGTGGCTATGGCTCCGTATGTGAGTCCTCCAACTACTGACCAATTTTCAGAACCAAACTCGTCTTCGTTTGACCGTGGCAACGGTTTAAGTGCTAGTAGGTTAGAAATTACAGCACAACATTATAAAGGTGTAGTGACTTTCGGAAGGCTATAAATCCTAAACCGTAAATCGGATTAAGACGTGTCCTAAACGAAAAGTCATCTACTCGAATCGAACAATCTGGAAATCAACCTTTCCAGTAGCCGCCCAGGTGACTGATCAGACCTCAAAAACAGTAAACAAAAGCTCCGGTGGGTTCTTGGTGTTTGATGTTCATCACGGTTCTCATCCTTGATGCTTGTAGCTTCAAGTGTACAACTCGTTGATGTGTTTGCATCATCTTTACTAAGTTTTGACCATCATGACACTAGTGTATGTCTAAGATATGTAGCACAACTCATTTAAGGGTTGTAAGAAGGTTGATGAACCAAAGTTACATCAAGATCTTAGATCTGACACATACATGAGTTCTAATAGTAATATTAAGCTATAAACTTGAATGTAAACTAAATAAACAAGATCTTAAGTTGTAGAACTTAGATCTTAGTTAGATCTTGAATATCCTAGACTAAAAGTCTAGATCTAGTGTTCTTAAGTTAAACACTAAGTTATGGAACTTGGATCTTTACTTTAATAAAACCATAAGTTATGAAACTTAGATTTTTATCTTGTAAAATGTATATAAGCTTATAAGCTTTTGTTTTAGACAAAATTTGGAAGACCATAAGCTATAGAAACTTAGATCCAACATAAGTGTTTAAAGTTATAACTAGAAAGTTTAACTTCCATGTTCTTGAACTTACAAAGTTTAAACTTTAGTTCCAAAAAAAATGAGATCAAGTTTAACTAGCAATACTTGACCAAAATTAAATAAATGACTAATTGAAATACTTACAAAAGAAAGAAATAAACTAAAGTTACAATTAATAAGTTCATGTTTGTTTCATACTTAAGAAGATTCAAGTCAAAGCTTGGATCTTAAGAAAGTAAACCTTAAGTTTCCAAAACATGAACACAAGTAAGATCTTAAAGCTCATGAACTTTAGATCTTTATAACTTTTCAAGTGTAGAACCATAAGCTAACAAGCTTAGATCCTTGTTCTTGGTTTCTCATCAAACAAAGGATGGAAGAAGCAAGATTCATGAAGATACAAACTAGAAAGTTTGATCTTTAACAACAACAAACAACAAACAATCAATTTGATGATGATACTTGGTGATTTTTAAAGGAAAAAGAAGAAAGAAAAATAAATATATTACTTACAATTTAGAGAGAAAAGTTTAGAGAGAAAGTAGTGTAAGAAAGATGTGTGAAAAATGAAGTTCAATACAAGCATATAAGTAACAAAAAAAAAAAATAATATGAACTCCCTCTCCACCCATCTAGGTCGACGGTTTAGAGGCTCCAAAAGGGGGTAGTCAACTTTGCTTTTTCATGTGTGGGAGAGTGGTGTTTGCTAGAAAAGTGTATAAGTCAAATACATGGGAAAGTGATCATGCATGCTTGAAACATTTTTGTCTCCTCACTAAACTAATTAATCCTAGTTTAAGCTTAATGTATCACTAGCATAATGATGGGCTCACAATTAGTCCATTAAGAAATGTAGGGTGGGCTTTGATAGTCCAAGTCCATTAATATAAGCCCAAGTATAAGTATGTAACAAATTAGTAAAAGCCCAAGTAATTAACTACTTACATTACTTAATTAGAAATAATTAATAACAATTAATTATGAACGTAAATAATATTCGAAATATTATTCATGAAAAGCACGTGTCGAAAAGACGAGTCGGGACATTGAAATGTCAAATACGGTAACAAGTAAAATGTATAAGAATATATTTAGTACAACGCAAGTATTAATAATAAATATTATTAATATAGTTGGAAAATCCAGGGTCGTTATACTAAACTAGTTATGTGTTTGAAAATTTGAAGCTGTGATTTTGTTGTATGAATCTTTTAAGCAGCACTATTTAATATGGTTTTGATAAGATACTAAAAATAGGTAGATGTTGACAATCATTAATTTAAGAGTTTATAACTACCTTTAGTGATCTGACTCTTGGCTATGGACTACTGATATTAAAGAGAAAGGAGAGAGTAATAAATCTTATTAAAGTGAATGGTGCAAAAATTGATTACATTCGATCCTATATTTATACTATAAATTTTACTGTGCAAGTAACTATTCAAATGCATGCGTAACTATTATTCAAATTGACATCCACAACCATTCTTGACTTTTGATTTCTTAACACTCCCCCTTGGATGGCAATTTGTTTTCATTAGAGAACAACTAGTACTGCCTCGTTAAAAACCTTGCTAAAGAAAACCCAGTGGGAAAAAAAACTTTAGCTGAGGGAAAAAGAGTGCAGCATAGAGTTGACTCTCCCTTAAGTAGACATTGCTGAGCTGTTACATCTTTTGAACATGCCTCATGCCAATATTGTGAGTATGCGTCCTGAAAATAGCAGTTGGAAGTGCTTTGGTGAAAAGATTAGCAGAGTTTTTGCTGGATTGAACATACCTCATTTCAATCTGGTTGTACTTAATGAGATCTTGAGTGTATGAGAAGAATCTAGGAGGTACGTGTTTTGTTCGGTCACTTTTGATATACCCTTCTTTCATCTGTGCTATGCAAGCTGCATTATCTTCATAGATAGTTATTGGGCTTTTATCGCGTTGTAGTCCACAAGAATCAGTAATGAGTCGTGTCATTGATCTCAACCAAAAACATTCCCGAGTAGCTTCATGTAATGCAATCACTTCGGCATGATTTGATGATGTTGCAACAAGTGTTTGTTTTTTAGAACGCCATGATATTGCAGTACCTCTATTTAGGAATCCATATCCATTTTGAAATTTAGATTTATGTGGATCAGATAAATAACCTGCATCTGCATAACCAACCAAATCTTGTTTTGATTCGTTAGAATAAAATAATCCTAAATCAGTAGTTCCTCGAAGGTATCGAAATATGTGTTTGATCTCATTCCAGTGTCTTTTGGTAGGAGCTGAGCTGAACCTTGCCAACAAATTAACTGCAAAAGAAATGTCAAGTCTTGTACAATTTGTAAGATACATAAGAGCTCCAATTGTACTAAGATATGTCACTTCTGGTCCCAGAATATCTTCATGATCTTCACATGGACGAAATGGATCAGCTTCAACATTGAGTTATCTAACAACCATAGGAGTACTTAATGGTTTTTCCTTGTCCATATTAAAACGTTTCAAAATCTTTTCAGTATATGTTGTTTGATGTACAAGTAAACCATCAGGCATATGCTCAATTTGTAAACCAAGGCAATACTTGGTTTTTCCGAGATCTTTTATTTTAATTTCTTTCTTTTAGAAGTTGAACGATAGATCCGAAAACTTTTCTTTTATTGAGCGATTCAAATTCAGCTCATATTGCTCTTTTCCAATTGAGTCCAATCATGTCTATTTTGACATGCAATGACAGATTTTGGTTCCAGATCATCATCTTTATTCATGATGTCATTGTAAGATTATATGAAAAATCAATATTTGTCATTTTGTTTCGGTTCCATAATATTACATAATTTATTGCAATTTATGTATTTACATCGTCAATATCCTCTGCAGAAGGAATATTGATTTGTGGTTCTTCTTGAACACCTTTTTTTTTACCTCATTATCAGCTCAGCTGATTTTCCTGTAGCGACCCGACAAAATCGTCATTGACGGCGCCGTCTACTTAGGTCCCGTTACGTGGTCATAAGTCTTTAAAATGACGTTTGACCAAAATATGTCGCATTCATTTCAACTGTAAAGATGTTTCAAGTTTACAAAAGTAGTTCAACGACTAGTTACATTACAACGTTTAACGTACAAATGAAACCTATGCGACGCGATTTAAAAGTAAGTCAAAAGATGCTCCATGTATGCATGTATACTCGACATCCAAGCAAGTATCAAAAAATAGTGAGCGGAAGCATGTAACACCTAAAGTTCAAGGACCTGAGAAAAACATAGAAATCTGTCAACGAAAACGTTGGTGAAATCATAGGTTTAAGTAAGTAAGTGAGTAAGTACAAATGAACCACAAGATTTATAACATTGAAATAATAGTAAACCATTCTAAAATTTGTTATCACGAGCACCCAATTATCAAGGCTTAACTTTCCACGAACCCCATCACAATAGTGTTAGAACATACACTGTTTCTCGAAAATATATTTCATCCGAATAACGGTAGCGAACCTTCCGAATGAGGGTTTGTCAAACCCGTATGGCCACGCAACATAAGTTCTCGCTTACACCCGGCAAGTGTAACTAATGATAATCGAATTGAGGATTTTTGTTCTAACTCGTATGTAGAATGTTTGTTTTCGTACTTGCGTTCACTTTGTAAAATAAAACGTTTATGTTTTCTCACCCCAATGTAAGTTTAAAAGAGTAAAATTTGGACTATGATCTCACCTTGAGTGCACGAATGTAAATTTACTTCACAAAGTAAACGTGTGCAAGAACGAATGCTAGTCTTGACCTAATCAAATAGGTTGTATCAATACCGGTAAACACGGTCGGTTAAAGTTGTTCAATTAGTCATATGGCTCGTTACAACTCGATTAATATATAGCATGTGAATCACGTTGTCAAGTTTCATGCAAGGTACAAGTATAAAAGCATGTTAGGACGATTGCATAAGTATTTGGTTAAGTTTGAATAAAAGTCAACTTTGGTCACGTCAAAGTCAACGAAAAAGTCAACACATTCGGGTCGGGTCTCGGACAATTTTTCTGAGTTTTATAATCATATATGAGCATGTTAGAACAAGTTACATGTTAATCGGAGGTGCGTAGCATAGTTAGAATTAAACAAAAAATGACTAAGTAGATCAGTCCCTGGCAGTTCATTTGGACGGCGTCCAAAGGTTCTGGACGGCGTCCAGCAATGAAGCACTGGACGGCGTCCATAGGTTTGGACAGCGTCCAAACTGGTACACAGGTTCTGCTTGCTGAAATTCATAAGTGCACGAACCAAACTCTAATCAAACACAACATATGATCCGGAAACACTTATAACATGTATCCTATATCGTTGGAAAGGTATTTTGACGAGGAAAACAACTAAGCACATTTCATCAATCAATCTAACATTTATAACAACCAAAACCGCATTAAATGTTCACCATTAATTGCATCCAAGTTCATAAATGCACATTGATGATTCGGGAATTGAATGCTCACATATAATACGCCGTTTCGTAGGTAATTACGCATACGATACAACTAACACTTACAAACAACATTGTCAAGCATTTAATGCATCAAAATTTCATAATTAAGTCTATCAAACCCTAACCAAAATCATAAATTTAACAATTATGTTTATGAAGCTTTTCCATGTTAACCTACACACCAAATTGAAGCTAGTGATGCTAGTAACACATTTAATACATGCACTTTTAACATCTAACAACATTTAAGCAACCAAATCTCAAGATCAAACACACCCATTTCAAGTTTAAGCTAGTTACATCAAAATGACAAGAACAAGCATACAAATCATATATTCATGTTAGACTTGAGCCATAGACACTAATTAACACTTTTATAAGTTAAAAACATCAAGAACAAAGAATCTAGTGATTTTAGAAAGTTACCCAAACTAGATGAAATCGGTATGAAATTGAAGAGGAAGATGCAAGGATTTCAAAGATGTAATTTGTTTTGCAAAACTCTTGCTAGATCAGAAATAGATGATGAATCTTTGAATTGGGTGTTTGAGAGTAAAAGGTGAAAGTATCAAGAGTTAGGAGGTGAATGAGTGGAAGAGATGAGGTTTGACCACTTTGACCTAGTCACAACTTAGGTCCATTGGCAAGTTTAGTCCTTCAAGTTTGAAGCGAGTGCGTGAATTACCTAAACGAAATATTTTAAAACGCGTATTAACGGAAGATGTTATAATTATATAACGGACTTTAAAATAGATAGACGGAAAGTAAACGGAAAAAGGCGGGATGTTACATTTCCTTTTCGAGGATTTTTATTTTTGGAACTAATTTGTCTTCCACGTTTCAGACGTGACAAAAGACTCATGAGTGACATTATTGCCAGCTTTTGGAATTTCAATTCTTGCTAGAGCATTTACTGCTGATATATATGATTTAGTCATTCTTTTTGTATCTGTAAATGCATCGGTCAATTTATTCGCAAGTTTTTGCATATGCATTTTTTTTTTAATTTTTTGTTTCGCATTCTTTTGTGCGAGTATCAAGATACCTTAATTGATGTTCACATCATGAAACATCATTTTTTTTTCATTTCTCCCCCTAATCTAGGGAACAATTTTTCATTAAATTGACAATCAGCAAAAATGTGCTGTAAAAACATCACCCGTCATGGATTCAATATATCTTATGATTGAAGATGTTTCATATCCAACATATATTTCAATCCTTCTTTGAGGAACCATTTGTTGTGGTGGTGCAATTAAAAATACACTGCACAACCAAATGTTCTAAGATGGAAAATATTTGGCTCTCGACCAAAATTAAGTTGGTAATGGAGAATATTTATGACTTGCACTTGGTTTAATGCGAATTAATGTCGCATCATGTTAATTTACATGTCCCCATATAAATATTGAGTGTTTTGTACTCATTACCAATTGTCTAGTTATTAGCTGCAAGCGTTTATCTATTGATTCAGCTAAACCAATTTTGTGTATGCACATGAGCAACTGGATGTTCAACAACAATCCCTGTAGACATATAATAATCATTAAATGCTTGAGATGTTAACTCACCAGTATTATCAAGTCTCATCCTTTTAATGGTATAATCAGAATAATGTTCTCAATTTAATAATTTGTGCAAGAAACTTTGCAAATGCCATATTACGGCTTGATAACACACAAACATGAGACCATCCGCTAGATGCGTCTATTAGAACCATGAAATATCAAAATGGTCCACATGATGGATGAATTGGTCCATATATATAACCTTGAATTCTTTCAAGAAACATTGGTGATTCTTTCTCAATATTATTTTCATTAATCACCATATGTGCTTTTCATTAATCACCATATATGCTTTTTCATTAATCACCATATGTGGTTTTCATTAATCACCATATGTGGTTTTCATTAATCACCATATGTGCTTTTTCATTAATTACCATATGCGCTTTTCATCATATATCCTTTTCACCATATGCGCTTTTAATCATATGCGCTGCGCTTTTCATCATATGCACTTTTCATCATATGCGCTTTTAATCATGCTGCGCTTTTAATCATATGTGTTGCGCTTTTCATCATATGCGCCTTTTATCATATGCGCTTTTAATCATATGCGCCGCGCTTTTCATCATATGCGCTTTTTATCATATGCGCTTTTAATCATATGTGTTGCGCTTTTCATCATATGCGCTTTTCGGTGTTACATAGGTATTTCTCATTTCCGGTTATCATTGACTGATAATCATATCCATTATGATATATATCAGAGAAACTTAACAAATTTCTCTTTGATTTGGGAGAAAACAAAGCATTGTTTATCAGAAAATTCGTACTATTTGGTAATATGATTTTTTGCCTTTTCCGTTCCTTATATCAAGTTTGCAAGGCCTGATATTGTATTTATAATTCCTTCATTTGATTTAAATCAATGAAATATTTCTTAGATTTGATCATAGTGTGTATGTTACCACTATCTGCAATACATAGGTCTTTACCATTTAATTGATGTTGTATTTCAGCAGGATTCATACTAAAACTTCAAATAAGATAAACAAATAATGAGTTATATTTCAGCAAGATAATCAAATTATATTACCTGCAAACAAGTTACAATCTAAAGTACATAAAAGATGACACTTAATAAACATATGCGTTATGGTCTAAAACCATTTGTTTATGAGTGATACATAACAAGCTAGACATCTTAGAAAATTCAAACCATTCAAGTCTCAAGGTAGCTCAGGGTTTATTTAATCAAGATTTTTCAACAGATTCACTCTCGTTTTATTTTCTTTTGGGACTTATTTGTAGAGATAAACAAGATGTTCATGTATTCAAGAAATACTAGACTGATGATCCACGTTACCTGATCATTAATAAGAATCTCCGGGATTCTTATAAGAGCGTCTACTAACATCTTCAATTTTATTCTTTCATGGATCACCGTTATTTCTTGATAATTAATATCGTATCTATCTTTGAGTATTTTCCATAATACACTTGGATCTTCGATCATATAATATGTAGATTCCAAGGACTCGTCAATATGTTTGCTAAGAAAAATACTTGCTATTGCTTTCTCTTGTTCGAAACAATTGTTATTCTCATTCAGGGTTTCTAAAATACCGATTGATTCGAGATGTTTTTCTACATTCATAACCCATGTTAAGTAGTTGTTCCCACTTGATTCTAAAGGAGCAAATTAAAGCCTTTTCAAATTCGACATTTTCTATTATCAAAAAGATGAACAACATAAATCATAATCATAATCAACTTCTATTCATAAACAAATAATAAAATGAAATTAGAATCATTTTAAATTCATAAGTAGCAAACAACAGAATAATGGCATGATTACAAATGATAATACCACAAGAGCATGATAGAATATAGGTTCATCCGGTGGTATATTAGCAACAATGATGATAGTTAGTATGACTAATACAATAGGAAAAATCATCCTTGTGTGAATCATCTTTACAAATTTTTTTTTTTTTTTTAGAGTGGTAATCTTAGAAAATGAAGATTGATTTGTGAAAATGTGAAAACAGAGATGTTTATTTTATATTTGAAAAATATAGTCGTTGTAACGTCGTCAGTTGACGTTAACAACCGTTATGTATATATGACCGTTGTAACGTCGTTAGTTGACGTTAACGACTGTTATGTACTCGTTGTATTAATAATAATTTTAATAAAAAATTTTATTAGTACAAATACGATTACTATAAATACATTTAGTATAAATACGAAGATTAAGAGAATAAACATATTATGCATAAATAATAAATTTTAAGAATAAACATTAGTATGCATGAAATAAATAATAATTAATTGCATAAGTAATTATAAATGTTAGATAACATAAATATAAATGTTAGTGAAGTTAATAAGAGTTAGATTATAGAAATATAATTCAGGCGGTACAACTGACCATATATAACTTAAATAACATAAATATAAATGTTAGTGAAGTTAATAAAAGTTAGATTACATAAATATAATTCAGGCGGTATAACCGACCATATATAACTTAAATATAAATGTTAGTGAAGTTAATAAAAGTTAGATTACATAAATATAATTCAGGCAGTATAACCGACCATATATAACTTAAATAACATAAATATAAATGTTAGTGAAGTTAATAAAAGTTAGATTACAGAAATATAATTTTACTTATGATGATAATAATATTTACCTTACTAATAAATAATAGAAGATATCGTTAAAGAATTTCTTACCTTGATTAATGACTTGTGCTTGCTTAGATAAACCTTGATTATACGGAGCACTTCGTGCTAATAACGTGTTGTAATTTAAGAGTTTATAACTACCTTTAGTGATCTGACTCTTGACTACTGATATTAAAGAGAAAGGAGAGAGTAATAAATCTTATTAAAGTGAATGGTGCAAAAACTGATTACATTCGATCCTATATTTATATTATAAATTTTACTGTGCAAGTAACTATTCAAATGCATGCGTAACTATTATTCAAATTGACATCCACAACCATTCTTGACTTTTGATTTCATAACATTTAAAACTTTTTACTTGAAGAAGAATGATGATGTTAAATGATGAAGAAGTTTTAAAAATAAAAATAAAAAATAATTAATTTCAAAGCTATTGACATGAAAATGACATGGATATAAAAAAATATAAAAAATGACATGTGGAATATACAAGTCAGCAAAAAAAATAATTTAAAAATGCCACATGTCGGGTATTACCTCAATTCCAACCATTTTTCAATTAAAGACCCTTTTAGGCACTAAATTGAAATCAGATTCCTTTGTGGCAAAAAAAAATTATGATATACCCTTTATTAGAAAAAATTGTCATTCATGTTACCTTTCTATGCAATTTGCCCTTTCAACAAACTATATCAAACAAAACATCCTTCAGGTCTACATTCTTCATTGCGTCATTCAACTACATTTTGACTACAGTTGAACTTAAACATATATTGCAAGTACATTAAAACACACTTAATCACATCCTTATTCACTATGGCCTGCATTAAATAGATGACAAAGATAAAGTTATATAAACTGTTTACTAAACATAAAGCTGATTCAAAGTTTGATGACATAAATATGTACCAAGTCTGCAAATATTTACCAGGTCTGCAAACCGATTTCTTCAAACATATGATCAATGTGGACAA
Source organism: Rutidosis leptorrhynchoides (assembly GCF_046630445.1). NCBI lineage: Eukaryota > Viridiplantae > Streptophyta > Magnoliopsida > Asterales > Asteraceae > Rutidosis > Rutidosis leptorrhynchoides. The sequence continues at coordinate 147,069,558 of NC_092335.1, read as the reverse complement.
CTCTCACGCGATGCACCAGACGAGGGCTGGAAAAAAAGCATACTAATTTGAGTCAAGAACATGATTAATCAATAAAAAGGCTTAAATCATCACCTGGGTATAAAAATTTGGAAGGGCAGAATAGTCCATTATTTAGATGCAGTCTGTTCCACAACTCAAATACAAACATCCCATGGTTCTTTTCATCGCATATAAACAGACAAAGCTTATAGAATCAAGACTTACATCAACTATCAATTGAAAATGTCAACATTAAAAACTTACAGTAGAAAGAACTTGTTAGCTACAATGTTTACACCTTCATAGCTCCTTATGAAGTTCTCCTTTCAGGTGGACTCTTTTCGGATATATCCATAAAAATATGGTAGTTCAGATATACCCATAAAAATATGATACATTTCACATCATATCATATTCTAAATTAAATTAAATCATTATTCATTAACAAGAAACCAAATCTATTGAACGATAGGTCATTCAATCCTTGGGAAATAAAACTAACCCCTTATGATAAGAGGTGCTTGTTAATCGTCTTGCAAAAAATTGGTGTTGGGCACATAATATGGCATGTCTGCACAATAACCAATATCATTAATATTAACTTTATCACAAAATTCAATTATTTTATATCTGAATCAAGTACAATTAGCAATAATGGTAAAGTATTATACATGACATCCTTATTCTATAACAAATTTACCACTTCTTGCATCAAGAAACGGTATGTTCAATAAAGACGCAATTACATAACTGGGAATAAAAGATGTATAGATTCATGACCTTAAGGAGATGATTTCACTTACAATATCATAAGCTTTCTCTCGGTATATATATGTCGAGCTATTTTAACTTGCGAATTAAGCATCTAGTAATAAGTAGATAGTCCAAAGTCACGTACCTACTTGGGTATGCATGGAGTTAAATTGTCAAGGAACACATAATACAACTAATACTTTTTGAATTGGTATTATCCATCACTAACAACTTGTTATGATAATAATCAATTATATTAACCATAAGATTATTTCTAGAAATATACAGAACATTCTTCTGCATAGATTATATGTAAGAGGTGGTGTTCACAAACAAAAGTACATTTGGTTATACACTTTATTCATACTGCAAAAGTACATTTCGAAGATGATGTGATGCATCAATTTATACTATAGGAGCTGTATATATGGCTTCGAAGAGACATAAATACATCTATTAGTTAGAAAAAAAAAGTAAATGATAGGCAAACCTCGAGTGCTGTCCGTACTACAGTAATATCATTGTCGCAATAATGATGATTGTCTTACTATTAACTGGAGAAATGTTAATCCTTTCACATTATGTGCACACGATCATAAAACTTGTATCACATCTATACAACATACATTAATCTGGTCATGCAGTTCATTGGTGCAATATGTCAAACACTTGGTGTGCACTTTACATTGTACTGTACTACTTATAAGCAATCTGTTTCAGATCAAGTTCGACTTCAGCTTTTAAAATTCAAAGCCTAAACCCTAATCGAGCTCATCAAAGATCAAAGATTGAATTGACAGAATCAAAATTAATCATTTAATAAATTCAATAAATTTATGAAAAATTCTAACTAATTGATTGATATAAAGAACTTATGAAGCCCTAACTCAACAAATTCATCACAAATGAATTGATGAAACCCTAACAACATATAACGATTAGTGCAGAAATAAACGTAAGATCAAATATTGATTAACCTTGTAGCATAAGAAGGATGAATTCAACGATATGAGCCACCGTTGTGTATTGAACATTAAGCGGTAGAACACTTTATTTGCGACTCAGGGGCGAAAGTGTTAAGGGGCAGGGGCCAGCCAGGTGGATTTTTTTTTTTTTTTTTTTTTTTTTTGAGTTTTTCGACTTTGCATCCAGTGATTTTATTTTTTGCCCTCAAACTTACATATTTTGCCTCAAAACCTTCAAATTTTGCCCCAAATTCTCCAACTTTTGCCCCAAAATTTTCAAATTTTGCCCCAAAATATCCAACTTTTGTCCCAAAATCTTCAAATTTTGTTCAAAAAAATTGCTACGATTAATTTTTTTTTTTTTGCCCCCGGTGAAAGAAATCCTAGTTTCGCCACTGTTTGCGAGGGGAAAATAGTGAGCCACTGGCCGGTTAAATTTGAATGATGACCTCAAACGCATCTATAGTCGAGCTCTTGGCTTTTGCATTTGATGAAAACTTTTTCCTTTCTTTTTAACGGTTACAAGCGTTATTGATGTATTCGTTTTTGACGTTTCCAACTGTTGCTTACTTATTTTTTTGGACGCTTCTAAAAGTTAGTATTTTTTTCTAATTTCCTAACGCTTTTCAGTGTCACTCATTTCTTCTTTTCCAACACTTTTAATTGTTAGAATTTGGTGAAACTTAGAAATGTTAATATTGTGTCAACAATTTTTTTAACTGATTAAAACGTCACCAATTTTTAAATTTGTGACGTGTTAAAGCATTTAAAGCTTTGTAACAGTTACAAATGTTATAAATATGATGAGTAATTTATTTATTTATTTATTTATCTACATACTAATTAGCATGGTGGGTTTGGTCGTTTAGGATCTCCCCACCTTGCCAAACGACAATGCAAAAAAAAAAAAAAAATTACCCCCTACACTTTAATGCAACTTTCAAGTTCACTTTCCAAATCAAGGGTACAAAACATAAATTTTATTATTTTATTTAAAAACCTTAAATAAACTTCACCTAAATTTTCAACGGGACATATTTTCTCGCTCGCCGCGTTAAATTTTTACGAGACCACCGTTCAACTCAAAATAATTTTACGAACACAATGCGACTAACTATACGTGAAACGGACATCGTTAAAAAAACACTAAATATTTCGGGCTATATTTCATACATATACATGCAGTACAACAAACAACCCAACCTACTAAATATAATAGGTACCAAACAACGAATATCCAAATTCGACCGCGCGTTGAATACAACTGCAGCAACGCGCGGTCGAATTTTTTTCTAGTTTATAAACAATTATAAGCGTCAAAAATTTAAGTTTTTCTCCACGTTTGCAATAAATGTGAAAAAATAAGTGTTAGGAAATTAACTTTTATTTGTAGTGCGCGTTCTTACTTTTGTTTATTTTTGATGGTGAGTGATTTGCTTGAATCACTTGCGTTATTTGGGTCTTAAAACTCCCAACCAGGGTCGGTTCCAAGAGTTTTGTTGTTTGGTGCGAGATGACAATAAGATGTCCCAATTAAGATTTATTAACTTACTACATGTAGTGTTTGAAAAGTTAGTTTATATTGCTCATTTTCACATCAATATCTTAACAAATAGTACGTACAGTATAGTGTAATACTTTGAACAGACAAACTATATTTAAAAATGATAATGTTAGAACCCCGAAAATTGCATAGATTGTGTGCCAAGCCTTAGAATGGTGGAATATAGACGAGGGCTATATATATTCCACAAGACATCCTTAGAAGTGAGACATTCACACACATAGTCAAGCACTTAATCGAGTTCAAGAGAGTTGTGGAATTAGTCAATCTTGACTGTTTGACTAATTCTCTCAACATTCATATCAATATACACGATATTCATACGTATTTGGTCCTATCAATTGGTATCGTTCCACGACTTCCTTGATCTCTATGAGATTTTTGTTCCACGGCTTCTTTGATCTCTATGAAGTACATTGGCTATTGTTGGTTTCTGTGGAATTCCTATGTCTTTTATATAACCCTCATCTAAAGGACCTCTTGGGAGTATGATTAACTCATTTCTAGAGTTCTAACAGGTAATGATAATTCATATTATAAGTCAAGTCTGAGATCGATATATTCATAAATTAATTCTAATATCAAAACTAAGTTATTTTCTAGTCGGAATACTGTGACTTCATACTAGAAAAAGATTAGATTTCAAAAATATAATTTAACTTTTTACTAAATTATTACATACTATGTAGAATTTATTTAAGAGGGAATAATAACCACAACTTATTATATCAATATAGTAAAATATTACTTCATAATCAAGAGTTATCTAAATAAACACTACTCTGTATAATTCTTATATGTAACAGAATCTATAAACATCAAATTTGTATAGAAACATTGTGTAACTCGTTTAATATAACAAAGAATCAAAATAGAAGAAAAAAAAAGAAATATAAAGATAAATAATTTTTACTGAGTTAAATATATGACGTTTTGAAAGTCACTAGATGTCCTCGACATTTCACAATTACCAATTCATTGTTACTTAAAATATTCATATATTTTCAAAAAGTACATGTAAATGCATTACATACTTGTATTATAAAGTAATGTACACATTTTCTCCCTCACTACAACAAATTTATCAATTGTTCACGCATATTTTTACACATTTGTAAGAAAGTGTGAGCTTTTTGTCAAATTTCTTACACTTATAAATATGTATAAGTTTGTTACATTTATAAATGTTGAATGTTATTCAAATTTCACACTTAAAATTGTAGGAAAAGTTACTTCACACTTATTAGTGTGTACAAACACAAATTTAATCACATTTAAAAATGTGAGTAAAATTTGTTACACCTCATTTCTTCACACAAGGGAGAGCGTGAACAAATCTAGTGCGACAAAATTAACTTAACACTCTTAAGTGTGGTTACATTTATAATTATAAACACAAATTAGTGTGAACTTTTTTCTCCACACTTTTATGTGTGAAACTATAATGATATTCTATACTTATAAATGTAATACATTTACACACATTTACAAGTGTGAGAAATTTAACAAAGAAGTACACACTTTTTAAAAATGTGTAAATTTATGCGCGGTTAATTAGCAAATTTGTTGTATGCCTCCAGGTCACTCCACCATTCCCTTCTTCCTTATTCTCATTCATCTCTTTACCCATTCCTGCAACTTTTTTTTTTTTTTTTTTAAGAAAAAAATCTGAACACCATATTTGATGCCCTTTCTAACTTGATGCCCAGCGAGGTCGCACCTACGGCCCTACCTCAGGTCCGGCTTTGCTCCCAACACTAATGACCATTCCCCTTCGCTCTTACGGTCTTTTGGATGTTAGGCAGCATTTTAGGTTGCATTCTTAGAGTTTAAGGCGGTCAGACAACAAAATGAATGATTCAGATACCATCGTATTAATATTAATATTAATATTAATATTAATAGTTAGTCTAATATTCACAATTCCCTTCTAATGTAATAGTACATGCATGGTTAATATATTGTAAAACTGTACTTTAACAGTGCAATACTTAACTTAAAAGACGATCCCATCAACAAAAAAAATGTGTTATATTTTTGAAAGTGATATATTTCGGTTGTTTCAATATTTACAGAATGTCAGTGAGGACACCTTGAAAATGTCATTTGAAAAGATTGCATTAGCCACAGAAAAGTTCAAAACTGTCATTGGAGGAGGAGGTTTTGCCACGGTTACTGAAGGAAAAGTTGGAGATAGTATCATTGTTGCAAAGAAGCTAAATAAAAGTGAAGGTCAAGGGGAGCAACAATTTCGTAACGAGTTACAAATTCTTTACAGGTATAAACATGAAAATATCATCAACCTTGTGGGATATTGTGACGAAACGGATGCAAAAATAATTGTTTTGGAGTATGCATCTAAAGGAAATCTTGATAAATATTTGGATGATGCTAAACTTACATGGAGAAATCGACTTAAAATATGTGTTGACATTGCAACTGCACTGAAGTTTCTTCATGGAGTTGATGGAGACAAAAGCGTAGTGATACACAGGGACATAAAATGCGCCAATATTTTATTGTTCCATGATTGGAAGGCAAAAATTGGTGATTTTGGTCTTTCCTTGATGTATACATTAAATGAAGATTCAAACTATGTCATTGATGGTGCTTGTGGTACCCAAGGCTATGTTGACCCAGTGTACCTGGAATCGTGTTTCTTAACCATTAAATCTGATATTTATTCATTTGGTGTTGTTTTATTTGAGATCTTGTACGGGAGGCCAATCTACAAAATGCGTGAACGTGAGATACCGGATCTTCTCGGTTTTGTTAAGCACAAATGTAAAGAAGGAAAACAAGATGATTTGGTGTTTAAAGATATAAAGGAGGGTATTGTGTCAACATCCTTGACCACATTTTTAAACCTTGTCATTAAGTGTTTAGACAGAGATGGAGAAAAACGGCCTACGTCGAAAGAAGTTCTAAATCTACTTAAGAAGGCACTTGAGTTACAAGTAAGTAATCTTGATTTTTTTTTTTTTTTTTTTTTTTTAAAGTCGTGTATGCTAGCTTAATACAGTATTTTTTTAGTTATTAAAACAGCTTATTTTAATGTAATAGTGGTTCTAAAGGTTTTAAACGGGTTTATAACCGGAGTAGAGATTATTAGTTAATGATGGATGAATAAAATAAAAGACACCTAATTCCCTTTGAAATTAGTGCAACTTTCGTCTAATCTCTATAGAGATAAATGTTGTAATAAGAGATGCATAACAAACTATTTTATTTAACAATCACATTTTCGCGTGCAGGTAGATAAGTTTAAACAGTGGAGGATTAAATCAGAAGACATACTACTGGGCAAACGTGAATCTCTAAGTTTCGAGGGCCATAGTAATCATGATCTTTGGAAAACAGAACTCATCTGTTATGATAGAGAACGTCTCCGCATTAAAGGCGTGAATGAAGAAGAAGAAGAAGAAGAAGAAGAAGAATTAACCAAGAAACGCTACACGGTAAAGATAAAAAGGATCGATACAGAGGCATATCTTGAAACAAACCGTAAAGAATATTCGTCCACGGAAATTGAGGTTCTCAGCAGTTGTAACCATGGTAACATAGAATCTTTTATTGGATTCTGTGAAGAAGATACTTGGGTGTATATTGTCACCGAATTTGTTTCCACTGATTATCTTTATAATTATTTGGATGAAAGTATTCTTTCATGGGAAAAGCGTTTAAAAATATGCTTGGACGTGGCACGTGGACTAAACTACCTACACAATGAAATGGAGGACCAAAAGATTGTAATACACCGTGATGTTAATAGTAAGAACATTGTGTTGGACAAGAATAAATGGAGTGCAAAGATTGTTAAATTCGGATGCTCTGTATTCCTACCTCCAAATCAAAAAGACGATGCTCTTCGCCTTAATGAGATTCCTAAAGAAAATTATTATACGGATCCGGAATATGTCGAGACCGGTAAATTGAAAAGAGAATCGGATGTATACAGTTTTGGAGTAGTTATGTTAGAGGTCCTATGTGGGATGCCTGCGTATTATCTGTGGAAAAAACAAAGCTATGATTACAAACGTTATGTAATGTATGTACATGATGATGATTACAGGAATGCTGCGCGTTTGGGTAGATGGTTTGTCGACAAGAAGATAATTAGGGAAAAGATGGATCCTAGTATAAATGGCGAAAATGTTGGAAACAATTTTTCTTTAAACAAAGGAATAAATGAAGGTTCTCTGGACACATTCATAGAAGTCATGTATCAATGTCTGGCACCAAAGCAGAATCAACGTCCAATGATGAAAGTGGTCGTCGAAGAGATTGAAAAAGCAATATCCTTTCAAGTAAGTCAATATTTTTATAATGCAGTTTATCTTCTTCTACTTGTTATGCTGATCGTATAACTAATAGTAAATAATATAATTATGATTATGATAAATAATGATAATAACGTGGTGTGTGATTTTAAATGACATTGATTTAAAATGTTTTTCTATAAGTTCGAAGAAAAAATAAAAGAAAATAACCAGTGGCGAAACTATGATTCTCAGTCTTATACCTATACCGGGGGCAAAAATTTTCAACAAAAGCTATAAAAAAAAAAAAAAATCACCAAATGTAACCAAAAAACGACACAAAATGTACGTTAAACTAGTAGTTTTCTCTACGTAAACGCATATGATGGAAACGCTTCATTATATCTTCATCTTTAACTTCGACTAGAGCTTCTCTTTCAATTACATCTTCATATTAGTTATTTTAAATAACTAATATGTATTTATAGGAAATGAATTCGTAGAAACACTAGACAAGCAATTGAACTCCACAAACAAGAAATGGTATCAAATCACTAGTCGAATTGTATTGAACCCGAATGACTAATCACTTAGATCATAATACATGATACAAGATAATAAGGAGGAACAATGGTGTTCTCATACAAATTATCACAATTAATCAAAGTCTAGTAAACTAATGAACCCTACATTCTTATTTATACAATGGAGAAAGTAAGGCTAAGCTTGGCATTTGTCTTGCACATGCCATCGTAAATGATACATGAAAATCCCCTCTCCTTCAAGACATGTTTGTCCCCAAGCATGTGGAGCAGTAATGTCCATAGCCTGTAGTAGATCATGACAAATTGTTGGTGCATAATCCCTAGTTCTTTAATGATTGTAATGGACATTAACATTTGGACTTTACTGTTTACTTTATTGGTTATACTTTGTTTGACATATATTATGAACCAAGACAATACGATGTTCGAACTGTTGGTTGGACAGTTCTGACCATCGACCGAGGGAAGAGACCCTCGGGCGAGGGACGACGACCTTCGGCCGAAGGTCATAGACCTTCGACCGAAGGACACTGGAATCAGTATAAATACGTGTTACGGGTTACAGATTAATGTTACGCACTCCCACAACCCTAATAGCATTCTATCAGTTCCAGAGTCGTTCCTCCACAACCCCAACCGAATACCAAACCCTAGTACACCGAAATCTAGGTTTTCCCATAGGTTTTAGTGATCCGAAGGTGATAAAGTATTCGATTCAATACGATCCATTGTTTTCCGCCTTTAGGTCGTTTGTTCAATCAAGATCCGAGTCTTAGTAACAACAAATTGGTATCAGAGCATTTGGGTTACCGATTGAACGTTTTTGAGTCGAATTTTTGTGTTAAAAGGTGTTAGGGTTTTCGTTTGGTGTTTAGGATCAAAAGTCTCTTTTTCCACGTTATAGTTTGGTGTTTTTGAGTATAGTTGAGGTCGTTTTTAGTATTAAAAGGTTTCTATCGGTTTAGTTTGTCGATTTTGGTCAAAAATTAGAGCCTACAGTTGATTTTCCTTCGAAACCCACGTTTTTCTGGAAAACCTACTGACGAACTACCTTCGGCCGAACGTCATTTACCTTCGGCCGAACGAATACCTCCATCGGTCGAAGGTCATAGTCCTACTCCCGAAGGACAAAGTTTGAGCCGAGTGTCTTAAGTATTTCCTTCGACCGAACGTAACCTTACCATCGACCGAACGTAACCTAACCTTCGACCGAGTGTCATATTTTCTGAGCCGAGTGTCTACCTTCGACCGAACGAGTTAAATTTTTGGAACACCTCACTTTGTATCGTCCCTCGACCGATCGTCACGTGACCTTCGGCCGAACGACAACACCTTCGACCGAACGACCCTTACCTTCGGCCGAACGTATAACTGATCAGAACACAGATTTTGGACAATTTGAACTTAAACTTAACCACTTAAACCAATTAAACATGTCTGACACTAATGAACAACTTGCACAACAGTACGCCTTAGCAATTAATCCTGGATTACAGAAACTGATTTTGTCCGAGAGTTTAACAGGTTCGGCTAACCGTAGTCCGAAACTCGAGAACTTAAATGATTTCTTAGATTGGAAGGGTCGCTTCCAAATCTACTTGAATGGTATCGATGCAACTCTCTGGGATTATATTTTGATTGGCTACGTATGGCCAACCGTGGTTGTGGGAAATGACTTACATGAAAAGAACAGATCGGAATTTCAAGCCGAAGAGAAGGCTGCGTATGCACAAGAATGTAAGGCATATGCCCATCTTACGCAAGCCTTGTCTCCGGAAATCTTTCATCAGTTCAAGCAGTACTCGACATCCAAAACTCTTTGGGATGCTCTTGTAGCTGCAACAGTGGGTTCCGAGGGGTACAGAAAAACCAAGGGTCAGTTGTTAAAAGCGGAGTGGAAAAGGTTTGCAGCTTTACCAGATGAAACCTTAGAACAGACTGTTACAAGATATAGGCATCTGATTAGTGAATTAAAAAGTTATGGACTTACAGTGGATGAACAGAAAGCAATAAAACAGTTCAAGCTTGGGTTACCGTTGAAGTGGGACTACATAGTCTCTCAAATTAGTACAACTACTGGAGAAGGTCCAGGTGGGATAATGACTTTGTATGGTTTCACATCGAAGTTGATGGAGAAAGAATTAGAAATGCAGACTAGGGAAGCAAGACTTAACGGTGCTCAAAATCCGAAGTTATACAGAGCAACCACCGGTATCTCCTCGATTCCGGTGCAACATGCCCCACTCCAAACTGCTTACATGTCTGCGAGTTCGTATGGTACATCTTGTCCATTACCACCAGTACAGCAATCTTGTGTTCAACAACCATCGCCTCAAAGTGGAGAGAAAAGAAAGGCCTCAGAGGAACTTCAGTTACCTTTGATGCATCTAGACAATTACAAAGGCAAAGCGCCTGAGGTGATTAAGGAGGAAATGCAACTAGCGGCTGTTGTGGTAAACTGTTGCAATGAGATGATGGCAGGTAGTGCGGTTAATAGCCATTTGAGTGCTGAGGATTTAGAACAAATCGATGAAGATGAACTTGAGCGGATGGACATTATCTGTGCTATGGGAATTGTTATCAGAAGGGCGAAGAAGTATCTGAAACGGACTGGTCAAACGAGTTTGAATGGTAACAAAGATTCAAAGTTAGGTTTTGATAAGAATAAGGTTAGGTGCTTCAATTGTGGTGAGTACGGACATTTTAAGAGAACTTGCACTAGACCACACAAACCAGGGTTTCAGAATCCGTTTGCTCCTAATAGTGGGAATGTTGACAGGAAAGTAGTTACAATTACTGACGGACCTAGGGAGACTGTGTGTGAAACATCATCTTCTGCAATGAATACAACCTATGCTGATGAGGGATTTGAATGGTCAATTGGATTGGGTGATGCTGAACATGCCAATGTAGTGTTTATGGGTAAGTCAGAATCTGAGAAGGAAGCTGAACGGTTAGAAAGAGTGAAAGCTGGTTGTTTGGGTAATTGTGATTGTGTTTGTTATGTCTGCAAGTGCGAAGCTCGAGTTAAACGGGCTGATGAGATAGTGAAAATGTGTTTGAGAAAGAGAGTAGAAAAGGGTCTTGCTGAGAAGTTTAAAGCTGTGTTGTCTGATGTGTCTTCTGATTCGTCGGATGATGAGCTTATTGGGTTGGATTTTGCTGAGGGTAATTGGTTTGAAAAGATAGTTGATGGTAATGTTGCTGCTAAGGGTAAGGGTAGTGAAGATAATGCTGCTGATAAGGTTGATGAGTACTCGGATGGTACCAGTTCAGAGTCTGAGCTGGAATCGGAATCGGAGTATCAGGAATCTGGTGAACTGAAAGATAACTGCGCCTTCATGGCAAATGCTTCTGAGACACCTAAGGTACCAAATGATTCTACTTCTACTTGTTTAAAATGCCATGCTTACGAACTAGAAGTAGCTAGGTTAGAATCCATTGTAGATACCTTGAATAAGATTCCCACTACATGTAGTGAATGCCCTAAGTATGCTAGTGTAGTTGATAGCCTTAGAAAGGAAGTAGCTGTAAATAAGAAGGATTATGAGGATGCCCTGTTTTACTTGAATAAGCAGCAAGAGTATGTAGATAAGATCAAGAACCTAGAAACTAAGGTAGATGGCTTAACTGCTGATGCTCTTTTGAATAAGAGAATTTTAGATATGAACCTTACTGAAATGGAAGTACTTAAGACTGAGAGAGAATCCTATAAGAATAAGTACGAATGTGAAAAGGCTAGGCTTGATAATTACCAGAGAATGTCGTATGTGCATGAGTTTCACTCGCATAAGAACGTAGGAAAGACCGGGCTTGGGTATGACGGGATTCCTCCACCTCTAATGGGTGACTATTCCAGTACCCCACAGGAGAAAAGTGGAGAGAAATCTGGCAAACCCACAAAAGCCGAGGTTTTGAAAAGTGAACCAAAGGACCAGATCCTCGTTGAGGGTATTGTGGAAGACAGTCAAACTGACTCTGAGAGTGAAAGTGAGACTGTCGAAGTGAAGAAACCAACCCCCGTTACTAAGCCAGTCACCATCCTTAAGAATCCTTCAAATGCTAAGAAGGTGACTGAGCAGAAACCGAGACCGAGACCCGTAAAACCTGCTGATAGACCTAAGCCCTCAAACAAGAAAAGTACGCCACCACCAGTTGTGAAGTTCCAACAGGGACTAAACCATGAGCATGAATATGCTTCTGGCAAGAGAGTAACTGATGGTAGTGTACCCAAATATATACCACCAGGTCGTAGACAGCAGGCAAAACCCCAAACCAAAACACCGACCAAACCTGTTTCACCAAAACGACAGTCCACACCTACCAAAATTCAGGTCCAAAGATCCCGATATCGAGGACCGCCTTCCGTGAATTCTGATGACAGCTACCGAGCTGCCGAAACTACTTGTTATACGTGTGCGACTTCAGGTCATAGGGCGGGAATTTGTCCATTTAAACAGACCCCAAAAGGGAAGGTTGACCTCAATCCAAGGCCAGTTTACTGGCAGAGGTCAGTCTCTCCAATGTCAGACCGTGACCGAAATGATTTCCAGACTGCCGATTATTATAGAAAACCTATTGTTCAAAAGGTCTGGAAACCGAAAAGTGAAGTGAAACGAGAGGGCAACTCTAAAGGTCCGTCTGGATCTCAAGGGAAATGGGTTGAGTTGCCGGTTGTTGGTGTTGATGGGAAACCCACTGCCATTCGGGCATGGGTGCCCATTGTGAACTAATCATTTACTGTTTTGTGCAGGTCGCTTACAATCCACGTACCAGCACGTGGATAGTTGACAGTGGAGTGTCCAGGCACATGACAGGGAATCTGGCTTTGCTTTCTAATGTTAAACCAATAGACGGTGGACCAGTTTATTTTGCTGGAGCTGAAGGGGGTAATATTACTGCTCAGGGCATTCTGTCAAATGGCTCTGTTAGTTTTGATAAGGTGAATTATGTGGAGCAGATGTCTCACAATCTGCTGTCTGTTTCCCAAGTGGCTGAAAAGAATTACAAAGTGTTATTTGATGATAAGAACAGCTACATTCTGAAGAAAGAGTTTGAGATTCCTAAAGATATGATCCTTATGACTGCGCCGCGACACAAAGACTTATATATTCTTGATATGAAGAAGGCCATTGCTTCTGTTGGTGGTCAACAAGCTTTTGTCTCGAAAGCTTCTGAACAAGAGTCAGTGTTATGGCACAAGCGTATGGGTCACTTAAGCTTGAGAAAGATGAATCATCTGGCCCACAAAGGTTTGGTTGAGGGGCTGAATGTAAAGAGTTTTCATATTCCGGATGGTTGTGTTCCGTGTAAGAAAGGGAAACAGACGAAGAAATCTCATCCTGCGAAAAAGTTTCATTCGATTAACATTCCTCTAGAGTTATTACATATGGATCTTTTCGGTCCAATTAAGCAGAAAACACTTACAGGGGAAGTTTATTGTCTTGTGGTAACGGATGAGTACTCACGATTCTCGTGGGTTGTGTTGTTGAAACAGAAGTCGGAAACGTTTGAGCAAATCCGACTGTTAATTTTGAAGCTTGAAAGTTTGTATAACATAAAGGTAAGGAAGATAAGGACTGATAACGGTACTGAATTCAAAAATCAGTTCATGGACCACTTTTGCAAAGAGAAAGGGATACAACAACAGTTTAGTCCTGCATACACCCCACAGTCTAATGGTGTAGCTGAGCGAAAGAATCGTACGTTGATTGAGACTGCTAGAACCATGTTAGCGGACTCGGGCCTTCCTATTAACTTTTGGGGTGAGGCCGTGAATACTGCTTGCTATATCATGAACCGTGTGCTCGTTGTTAAGAGGCACGGGAAGACTTGTTACGAATTGTTACAAAAGCGGAAACCTAACATTAAGCATCTAGAACCGTTTGGTGCGCCGTGCACCATAATGATCAAAGATACCGGTGGTAAATTTAACCCGAAAGCTGTTACTGGTATATTCTTAGGTTATGGGAATCCGAACAAAAGGGTGTATAATACAGAGACGAAACGTGTTGAAGTTCACTATGAGGTTGAGGTGCCTAAGACGGATCCAAAAGCTATTACAGTCAAGGGTTTTGCTTGGCACTTTGACTACAATGATCTCTTCGACTCGTTTAATCTTCCTCCAGAAGTTACTGATGAAGATTTAGCTGCACAGTTTTTGTGGGAGACTCGATCTTCTGCAGCGAATGTTCCTGTTACTAGTGTTCCTACTCCTGTTCCGAATGCTGATATTCCGTCTACTTCCAATTCGGTTCCTGAGTTGGAAAATACAAGTGATTATGAGGCTGAGCAATCTGTTAATGGTAGTGAGTCAGAAGAGGAAGAAGTACAGCCGGTTCCACCGTTAGTTGATTTTCATTCGGGTCTTCATGAGCAATCTTCAGGGTCCGAATCAGATGAAGCGCCCCGCAGTGATGTAGGGGGAGTACGTAGATCGAATAGGAATATTATACGACCGTGTCGATTGAATGATTATTTTGTGGATGATACTGGTGTTCCGGGTAAACCTCCTACCGATGCCTCAACTTCGGAACCTACTGAATCATTAAGTGCTAATGTTGTGACAGCATTTTACTCCAAACTGAATCGATCGGGGAGGATCTTCAGACATGCCCATTCTTGTTTTGTGTGTCAGATCGAACCGAAAGATGTGTACGAAGCCTTACAGTATGATGATTGGGCTTTGGCAATGCAAGAAGAGCTGTTGCAATTTAGACACTTAGAGGTATGGAAGCTTGTTAATCCACCTCACGGCTGTAAGCCGCTGGGTTTGAAATGGGTTTTGAAGAACAAAAAGGATGAACAGGGTATAGTGGTACGGAATAAGGCAAGGTTAGTTGTCAAGGGATATCTTCAGATACCTGACATTGATTACGATGAAGTTTTTGCTCCAGTGGCGAGACTGGAGGCGATTCGAATTTTCTTGGCATTCGCTTCTTACAAAGGTTTCAAGGTTTATCAAATGGATGTCAAGAGCGCGTTTTTGTATGGAAAGATTAATGAGACTGTGTATGTCGAGCAACCACCTGGGTTTGAGGATCCGCATTTTCCAGAAAAGGTTTACAAGTTAGACAAAGCTTTGTATGGTTTACATCAGGCTCCGCGGGCATGGTACGCAACCTTGTCCAATTACATGATTGAAAATGGTTTTAGGAGGGGTGTTATTGACCAGACGCTCTTCATTAAAGAAAAGGGGAAGCATTTGATGTTGGTACAGGTTTATGTCGATGATATTATTTTCGGGTCTACAGACAAAGGTATGGTTGATGAATTCGAGGAGGTCATGCAGAGCAAGTTTAAGATGAGTTCTTTGGGGACAATTAAGTTTTTCCTCGGTCTCCAGGTTGCACAAACAGATAAAGGCATTTTCTTGCACCAGACGAAATATGTTGCCGATATACTTACTCGTTTTCAAATGGAGGCTGAGAGACCTGCTAAGACTCCTCTTTCGGTTAATCACGGCATTTCGCCGGATATGGACGGTGCAAAGGTGGATCAGACTTTGTACCGGGCCATGATTGGGTCCCTTATGTACTTGACGGCGTCTCGGCCGGACATAATGTTTGCGGTTTGCCTGTGTGCTCGTTATCAGGCGAATCCAAATGTTCATCACATGTTGGTCGTAAAGAAGATAATGCGCTACTTGAAAGAAACGCCGAGTTTGGGTTTGTGGTATCCGTGTGCGGATGGGTTTGAGTTAACAGCGTATAGTGATTCGGATTATGGTGGATGCAAAAAGGATTTCAAGTCAACTTCTGGGGGTTGTCAGTTTTTAGGAAAGCGGTTGGTCACATGGCAGTGTAAGAAGCAGACTGCGGTAGCTCAATCTACCTGTGAAGCTGAATACATTGCTGCAGCAAGCTGTACATCTCAAGTTATCTGGATCCAACAACAGCTGCGTGACTACGGTTTGCAAATTTCTAATACCCCTATTTTTGTTGATAATACTGCCGCCATAGCGGTCACTAAGAATCCCGTAAACCATTCCAAAACTAAACACATCGGGATTAAGTACCACTTTATAAGGGATTGTTATGAAAAACGTTTAATTGATGTAGTTCAAATTGGGACTACTGAACAGAGGGCTGATCTGTTCACAAAAGCTTTTGATAGACCACGTTTTGAATTTTTATTAACTGAAATTGGACTAAAGCTTTTAAAAGACATGGTTCCCGACAAAGAGACTGAAAAATAACTCGAGTCATAGTCTTTTCTGTAACATTACTGCTTTTTATTTTTGTGTGTTTCTTTATTTTCTGTTTGTATAGATAAAATCCAAAAAGCCAAAAATATTTTCGGTTTTAGTATTTTAGGGGGAGAAAACTGCAACATCAGAAAATACAAAAAAAAAAATGAGAAAAATCAAAAATACAAAAAAATTAGAAAATGGAAAAAGAGTTATTTAACCTTGTTGGGAGATGAGGAAATTTTACTGATCATGTATGTTTAACGTTCTAAGCGCGTATGTAATATAGGTTGTTATCAAAGGTGTATTGGTAAGTCTTACTGACCTAATCTTGGAATGAGGTGATCACACGAACAATCAAGTAAATATCTTGACAAGGAAATCGTGGAAAGGTTTATAGCGGTTGATGGTAGTCACTTAACTACCACAGGTGCGTATGAAAGAAATAATTGTTGGGGAAATCAACAAAAGGTGAGGGTATCCCCTATTGAGACTTTCTCTGCGAGACAGTTAGCGCTGGGTATTTCAAGTACTCACAATACTATACCCAGAAAATCAATACAAGGCGATGTATTCTGTTATGCGTGCACACTGTTTCTAGTTACCTTACATGCCAAGATTAGGAGAATCGAAATTAAACTCAAATATGCACTCAAAATAGTAGATACTTGAGCGTACACCGAGGTAAAGATATTTCAGATTTTCAGTTTATCATGGACTGTTGAAAAGCAATTGAAGATATACTTATTGAAGACATCATATTCAAGATATACAAAGACAACCGTTGTTTAAAAAAAAAAAAAAAAAAAAAAAAAAAAATGAAAAAAAAAATTAGAAAAGCTTTGAGACAACTGGTTGGTCTAGAAGACATTTGAAGTCAACAGTTCTGAAGAAGATAAGGATTCAAATCATGATCAATCGTCAAGAACGAGATTGAGATGAATTCTACACGCGAAGAATGTTCATGTTTCAGATCATTTCACGAAGATACCGAGGTGTATTCTTAAGTTTAGGCAATCAAGGAGATATCTCAAAAATCTCTGACGTATTAGGTTAGGCCATCATATGCGATGATTATTCCGTTTCCCAAGCAACTTTAATAATAATTAGAATACGGCATAAGGGGTTTCTAGCGACAGTGGTCAAATACATGACGCATGTGTACAGGTTACTGGTTCTGTGAGATCCATCCGAGCTAATTGTTTCAAAGTGATAAGTCAAGGTAGAGACTCATGGTCGACAGGGATATTCCAAAATTACTATGAGAACCTTCCTTCACAATTAGATCCAAAGTATGCACTCGTGGTAACGGACAGCGTCGGGATTTTCGTGCTCAATTGACTACCGTAAACATCGTGCGATATGAAATGAGGACTGACTCTATGATCTAAGCAAACATAGTAATATGTCAAAGTAATTAATTAACGTGATCATCAAAATGTCTGGGGTGACAGTCAGTAAGTCTAGTCGTGTGCTAATACCAAGAGCCCGCGATAAAGCTTATAGGTACTTAAACTTTATGAAATGAACGTTTATAAACTACAACTTATGACAGTTCTGATCCCTGAATTATCAAAGTTATCTAACTCACAAGAATATGTTCCTTAATGTTTGCTGGTTTCATATGTAGATTTGTTTCATTTGTGTTTAATTGTTCTTCAGCTATGTTTCATTCAGAAAAATACAAAAAGATTTTCGTTTATTTTATCTGTTAGTGTAGCTAGACTGATAAGAGTTGTTTTAAATGATGTCTCTTTGTCGAAATGGAACTTAATTATGGTTGGAATCCTAATTGGACTAAACGTGATGAATTTTAATGTGAAAGATCAGTCCCAGGGGGAGTTTGAAGCAAACGGTTTGGGAAAGTGAAGTTTTAAAGAAAAAGTTGAATTTTTGATTTTTGAAGTTACAGTCGAACGACTGAAGCTGAAATTTTTGGGATTAGTGACTGCTTTACACTCGTACGAATGAGGTGTGCACTCGAACGAGTGAGAACTCACTCGCACGAGTGTGGCAAAAATGTGAAGCGACTGAAGGGAATCGAAGAAAATTGACCTTGGATTAAACTGCCTGACATTCGGCCGAAGGGACTTTACCTTCGACCGAAGGACAGTTACCATCGGCCGATGGTCAGAGACATTCGGACCGAAGGTAGAGACCTTCGACCGAAGGTAACTGAAGGGTATATATAGGATGTTCTGTCATTCGGGACAGTTTACTTGGTGTTTTTGGACGATTTTTCTCTCGAATTTGATTGTTGCCAACAGAGTTTTCAATCGGACGTTTTTATTCATTTTTTGATTGTGATTCTAGCGCCGTATAACAGGTACCATAACACGCATCCAATCTCTTGATTTTTGCAGTTTTAGGGTCCGGTTTATTATGGCTAAATTAAAGGATTTATGGTTGATGTTTGATGAAATTGATTACGTGATGTTGTTTATCGGTGGTCTTAGGGCAAAGCCCAACAGGTCTTAGACCAAAATCATCAATATTCGAAGGTTTTGGATTTGGGATTTTTTCCAGATCTGATGAACTACCTTCGGCCGAAGGACGTTGACCTTCGACCGAAGGTGTCTCTATTTTGGGCCGAAGGACTCCTCCTTCGGCCGATGGTCCAATTGTTGTGCTTCGATGACTGGTTGATCGAGGGTCAGGTCCTTCGACCGAAGGACATTGACCTTCGACCGAAGGTCATCTTATTTTGACCGAGGGTCAACCTTTTGACCCGAAGGTCAACTGTTGCAGATTTATTGATTTCAAAATGTTTTGACGCGTTTTTGTTCTGACTGAATTTTGTGTTTGTTAGATTGTTTTAGCCATGTCAGGATCTCAAGCAGAACAAACAGAACAACAACACAATTCTGGCTCAGAGACTGAGTCAGCATCTAGTGGGACTCCGTTTTCATCTACACTTCCAGGGTTGAAGGCCAACTCAATGGCCAATGTAGTGGCTTGTTTGGATGAGCATGGACGTAATGCAAAAGAATACAAAGAGATGATCCGGTTTCTTATCAGATCAAGGATTGTGACGGCTATTTCTGTTGAATGCACTGCGTACTATTCTCATCAACGAGAATTCTGGAGAAACGCAAAGGTTGAGGTTGAGGATGGGATAACGGTAATAATCAGCAAGGTTTCGGGTACTGAGGTTAAGATTACCGAGCAACTGATACGTGACGAGTTTGATTTTGGTGATTCGAGTGATATGCCAAAGCGGTTGTCAAAGACAAAGGTTACTGGTTGTATGCTGCGATGTAGTTATGATGGGGATATCTCTAAGACAATAAAGCGTAGTGGTTTCTCGCATCCTTACCGATACTTGACAGCGGTGATTTTGAAATGTTTGAGTAATCTGCAAGGAGGTTTTGATGAGCTGAATGACACTTACCAGAGCATGTTTGCTGCTTTGGTTTTACGAGCTGATTTCAACTTTTCAGGGATTATTTTTGATCAGATGGTTGAGAATGTGGCTACTCAGAGTCATCTTGTGTTTCCTAGGTTTTTACAGATTTTGTTAGACAAGAGGATCCCAACGTTAGAGAAAACAAGAAAGGATGTGATTAAGCAGGTTCATATGAAGGATATCACCTTTAATCGTTTGAACCAGAACAAAACAACGAACAAGGGCAAGCTTGTGTGTCACTTAGTTCGGGAAGATTATGTCTGTCCTCCGGAGAAGAAGTGGAGGAATGAAAACAGCACTTCGGGTAACGAGCCAGATTTCGAAGTGGTTAACAGTGACGATGAGGTTACCCAACCGATACGTCAAGCAGATCAAACGGGTCAGACTCAGAGTGTACAGAGTCAAAACCCGTCAGTTGAAAGTGGAAATCGTTTGGTGGATCAGGATGAAGAAGATACGAGCGTCGCTGGATTGAAAAGGAAACAAGTAGATGCTGACTTGCATTATGTGTCCACCAAACCAAAACGAAAGAAGAAGAAGAAGCTTATTTTGTTGAAGGATAAGGGGTCGGGTTCACAACAAAGACCTCAGATTACACCCACTGAACCACCACCTACTCAACAACAGACACAACCGCCTCCAATTCAACAACCTATCTTTCAAGAACGTGTTGATACGTCAGAACCGTTTGTACCTCCGAATGTAGGTGAGGGTTCTAGGTCGGAATCTTCGGAGATTACATCTCTTCGTATGTTGGTACTTGACTCGATGGCCAACTCGTTGAAATACAAGCAAGAGGTGTAAGAAGAGATGAGAAAGTTGAGGGAGGAGAACCGCTTAAAGACTGAAGAGGTTAACCGTCTGACTGATAAGGTGACTAATCTTGAAAAGACGGTGAGTAATCAGGGATTGGTTATTGCTGATGCGAAAGAGAGAGCTATTGTTGCTGAGGGAAAGGTTAAGTTGTTGGAAGGTCGCGTGAATGATTGGGATGAAAGGATAAGGATTGCAGAACAGACAGATTCTGAAGAGGAAGAAGATGAGAATTCGAAGGCGTTGGCCCTAGCTGACAAACCACTGTATGCTATTCCTCTCATATCCTTTAATATGTTTGAATATTTGCAGATGCAGGATCAATTAAACTTGTGTACTGTGTATGATGAATTAGAAGAGGGAGAGATCCCTCACGATCTGACTAGAGAGGAGCTGGATTGGCTGGTGCGTCAAGAGCAAGAATCTGAAATACCCGCTGACGCCATACCAGCAGAGTCCTCTTCGAGAAGGACTGAGTCTGAAGATGAGTTTAGTGAAACTGAGGCGATAGGCGAGAATGATAATGAGTTTGATGAGATTGTTATAGAGAATGAGCCAACAGAGGCGTATCCGGTATATGATGGAGCTGACGAACTTCCAACTTTCTCAGATTATTTTAAGATGAATGATGATCTTCTGAATCGTCAATGTAAAGAAAAGGAGAAGACCGGGGATATTCCTGAAGGATCGGTAAAGTTGAGTGCTGAACAGGTTAAGGGTCTAGAAAAGGAATGGAAGGAAAGCTCACGAGTTAGAAAATACTTTAAGAAACCGGAAATAGAGCCGAATTGGTTGAACTTCATTAAGAAAAAGGATGAACATTTGAGTAAGGGAAAGATTTTAGCCTGGGCGTACATTCAAGATTTTGACATTTACGCTGTGAAGAAGGAATACGGAGTGGACTATATCAAACGAGGATGGCACTTTAAGTCACTTCCGTACTTTGAATTTATGCAGATTGGCCGACTAAAGATGTTATATCAAGAACTGGACTCAACAGCAAGTATGGTCGCCAACTTTGTTAGAAGGTCGTTTAAGGCAAAGAATTTCTCTGGTCCGTGGAGACCACAATTTCCAAAGATCACGTATCGCCGAAACAAAAAGACGGGCGTTAGACGCAAGGTTGTTAAGTATGAACCGGTAAACTACATGAGGAAAGTTCCCGTCAAGAGAATGCCACAGAACTGGAGCCAAAGGTTTCGTTGGTGGTATTATGATGAAAGGTCAGAAGAGGCTGTGATTGTTTTGGAAAGGGTAAACAGTGATGACAATGACTATATTCGGGTATTGGATCCAGTCTGGTTAAGGAATTGTTGCGAAGCTGATATATTTACACTTTACTGCAACACGATGTTATACCGCCATGAGAATCGAGTCCAAGCTGAACAGTTTGTTAGGGTAGCTAAGTTGTGCTATTTGAGAAATGCAGTGGTGGATCCGTTTCCGAAAGAAGATGACTGAAGAACTAAAGACCTTTTATTTTGTTTTGGTTTTTACTGCGAACTAGGTCTTAGGGGGAGTTTGTTGGTGCATAATCCCTAGTTCTTTAATGATTGTAATGGACATTAACATTTGGACTTTACTGTTTACTTTATTGGTTATACTTTGTTTGACATATATTATGAACCAAGACAATACGATGTTCGAACTGTTGGTTGGACAGTTCTGACCATCGACCGAGGGAAGAGACCCTCGGGCGAGGGACGACGACCTTCGGCCGAAGGTCATAGACCTTCGACCGAAGGACACTGGAATCAGTATAAATACGTGTTACGGGTTACAGATTAATGTTACGCACTCCCACAACCCTAATAGCATTCTATCAGTTCCAGAGTCGTTCCTCCACAACCCCAACCGAATACCAAACCCTAGTACACCGAAATCTAGGTTTTCCCATAGGTTTTAGTGATCCGAAGGTGATAAAGTATTCGATTCAATACGATCCATTGTTTTCCGCCTTTAGGTCGTTTGTTCAATCAAGATCCGAGTCTTAGTAACAACACAAATCAAAACGCACCAAAACCTTCCACGATAAAAAATGAACGTATTGTCAACAATAATCGCAGGCTTTCCCCAGTCAAAAACAAATATTCGATTAGTCACAATAGAGTCAATTCTCCATGAAAAGATTCTGAACTCAAGAATCTCCTTCGATACCTAGTGGTGTCAAACGACTTCACATCAGTAGTGAATTCGGATTTGATTAAATCGCGTAAAGATTATCCCTAGTCAAAAACAAACGTGGCATCAGTTGAACAAACTCGGACCACCAAACTGTCAGTTGAACAAAGCCGTTTAATCTTCCTCTTAGGCCACAAATACATCTCCCCATTCCCGCGGGCTCGGGCCTTACAATTCTTTACCCGATCAATCGCAATCAATGAAATTATTCTTGTACAGAGAATGAAATGAATTTGGTGTCTAAACACGTGAAAACTCTTAGATTCCAATGTTGCATTAAAAAGATTGTATGACTCTTGTATGTGTTGCTGATCCCAAAATCTCGATGCATGTTCATCTAAAGAATCAATTTTAACCCCGAATGCCAATTTCTTATCGTACTTTTCGATTGTCGTGTAAAGCTCACTTGGCTCATATGTTTCATCTAGAAGTGAGCTTATGAGAATAGCAGTCTCATAAAATTTGTCCACGGCTTGAAACGGTGTAGTTTGCATATGCATTAAGCTTCCCGTTTCTATCTTGTCATCACCACCCCCTTTAGATTCGCATGGTATCACGTGAGGGACAATAGCATCAACGGTTTCAGTGTCATTCATAAACGTCTCTTAATTTGCACTTGAAACAATTTTTTTCCAATGAGCTCTAATGATCTCCGATCAGTTCTTGCGTATCATCGTTTGCATCTCTCAGCAGTTGTCCCATGTAAGTCATTCATAGAAATGTGTGGTACGATTTCATGAACGTCTTGCTTTTCCACCACCACTTCCGTGTCTTGTTTAACCTCCTCATCACTAACTTGCACTTCATCCTCATTTATACAATGTGTTGTTATCGTCTCCTGTACATCCAATATTTTATGCAATCGAATCTTGACCTCTTCAAATTCTACTAAAAATATGCATGATTTAAATCCCTGGGCTCGGAAAGGGTAACATGGTTTTTAATCTTAAGCTGTAACCCAAAAACACATGATGATTGTTTCCGTAAAAACCTTCGTCCTTGTTAACCACGAATTAAATGTATCGTAATATTCTTGGACCGTTTCAACGTGCGTTGGAGCATCGAAGATTGACATTTTTGTTAATCATTTTCTCTTAAGTCTTCGGTCATGTAGCTATGGACGTGAAGCTCTATGTGCGAGTGTGTAGTCCGTCATGCAAGTACCAACTATGTGATTTAGGGTGCGTTTGATAAAACCGAATGATTTATCGCTGAATGGTTCAACTGCTAAATGATTCAAAGTCTCTCAATAAAGTTTGTTCTGAATGAAAATAAACTGTTGAATAATCATTTAGAATGAACGATATGAACTGAGAAAATTACCTTATTAACGTGTAACATGAATAAAAAATTCAATATAGTTGTTGGTTAAGTGTTCAGGATGTGATTTGAGGAGAATATTACAGAAAATTTAAGCTCTTAATGGTTAAGATAGTGTTTCAGCTCTGAATGGTTCAGCACTGAATTATAAACCATTCAGCACCATATGTCATTCAGAGGTCAGAAACAAACGCGCTGAATGGTTCAGCATTTAGCGCTGAACCATTCAGCACCATATGTCATTCAGAGTTCAGAAACAAACGCGCTGAATGCTGAATGGTCCAAGTTTTCTCAAGCGCACCCTAACGTCAATCAGTTTCGAGAAAACAATTGTAGTCCAACAAAATAATTTGATGGCCTACTTTGACAATTTCCAGCCTAACGCAATTTTACTCACAAATAGAAGTACAAGTTTATTTTAGCCTACAAAAGACTTAAAAGACTTAGGTGTTGTTTGTTTTTCAGTCTGCAGATCTTATTATGTCTTATATCTGTCAGCCCGCAGACGTTTTTACTACAGACTGTTTTTTTTCCTGAAGATATAAGATAAAATAATGTCTTATTCTATTTGCAACCTCGCAGACTTTGTGCTTCTAACTGCTGCAAACATGATTAAGTTATTTTGCAGTCATAAAAACAAACAGTCTTCAATATTCAGCAGACAGACCTTCAGGTCACATTTTCTTTACAGACATGATCCGCAGACCTTCAGACAAAAACATCTTAAAAAACAAACAACACATTATATTTTACTCACAAATATAAGTCGACTTAAAATTAGGCCCACTTACTCAATATCCTTCAATCTTTAAAATCTGTTTAATTGAGCCTAAAATAAATCCCTTTACTAACCTAGTCTGGATAATCACAAAAATCAGTACACGTACTATCCTTCATCTTCTTCGTTTCGCACCACACAACCAGGTACGTTTCTCTAAGCTGTTATTATTCTTCTTCTTCTTCTAACACATAAACCCTATAAAATTGACGCGGATGAAATCTGAAAAACGGTTGTTATATACGTACTTATCACTATCTTGTACGTACGACTGAACAGTTAGGGAATGTAATCCGTACGTAAGAGACTTATGATGCGTACGTATGAGTCGTCTGGTCCGTACATACCAATTAAGTTTGTGTAAGCTGAAAGTTTTTTCAGATTCCAGTGACTAAGCGGTGGTGGTTAGTGGCGGCGAATATCTAAAAATTCACAGAAATCAAAGCTAAACGTACGAAAATGATCAAAATAGGTTCCCCGGCCTCCAATTTACACTTTTCAACCAAAAATCGATCTAAAAACACAAATAATCGACTTTTTTAATGTTTTTTATATTCTTTTTTTAATTTAAAACCCATGGATCGAACGAATCTGATACCAACTGATATGTATTTCTAGGAAATGAATTCGTAGAAACACGAGACAAGCATTTGAGCTCCACAAACAAGAACTGGAATCGATTCACTAATCGAATTGTATTGAACCCGAATGATTAATCACTTGGATCATAATACATGATAGAGGATAATAGGGAGGAATAATGGTGTTCTCACACACATCATCACAATTCATCAAAGCCTAACCCTACATTTTTATTTATACTATGGAGAAAGTAGAGTTAAGCTTGCACATGTCATCGTAAATGATACATGACAATAACTTGCAACGAATATACAATAAATCCTATATGCTATTCATGTTTCTAAGTTTATACACTATCGTTTAGAAAATTTATCCTTAAACACCAAGTTTCAGAAGAAACTTTTTTTCATTCCGATGAACTCCATTAATACAACAACAACAACAACAACAACAACAAGATTCAATCTCACAAAATTGGAGTATGAGAGAGGTAAGATGTAGACAATCCTTCCCATGTCCTAGAATAAAGAGAAGTCATTTCTCCACCCAGAGTGAAAACACCTCAACAATAAAGAAAATCCCCCCTCTTAATGTTCTATGGATAGAGATATTGCTTCCGAATGGCCCTGCAACTAATAAGTAGGTTAAAAAAAGAAGAAAAGAAAAAGGAAAATATGAGACGCCATGAAAATGGTAGAACCAAATTTTCATGGGTTTTAAACCTGCCCGAATTTCAATTTAGGCTCTAAGCGGCAGTTAAGTCGCCAACAAAAATCGACGATTGCTGTTGACTTGATTAATAGAGTCAATTTAATATTTTAATACTATATATACTAATACTAAAACTACGTACACTTTTAGTTGTATTCTCCGAATTAATACTTTAATACTGTGTATAATATAATAAATATATATATATATATATATATATATATATATATATATATATATATATATATATATATATATATATATATATATATATATATATATATATATATATATAGTCATTATCGAGAGTGAAACACTTTTTTGAAAGAAAGGGCGAAGTAAATTTTTTTTCTTCCAAACATTAAGATCAAATGAAAATATGAACATTTTAAAAAGAAACTTTGTGATGAATGTTATTATTTTGGCGAAAAAATGCTCGAAGAATTAAATAATAACATGCATCATGAATAATGTTTTAATTAAAGTTTTTTAATCGTTTTTTTTTCATCTTATATTAAGTTTTTTTTTTTTCAAAATTTAGCCCGATTTAGAGTTTAGGGTTTAGTGTTTTAATTTTAGTCCCTAAATTTAAAACCCTAAACCATAAATTCTAAACCGTTCGTGTTAAAAATTCAATCTAAACCTTAATTTCTGAACCATAATTTCTAAACCCTAATTTTTTTCTTTTTAAAAAAACATTAATGTTTTATTGAAAATCAAAAAACAAGTACAAGGGGCAGGAAATATTCACTACCCCAGACAGCAACCGACAAAATACATACAAACCTAGGACTTAACAAATTGAGCCCTAAACAAAACGAGAAGAAAAGGAAATCATCCATTCTTAATCATCAATATGCAACCCTTCAATTCCATCCTCCAATTTTTCGCAGCCATATCAATTGCAGCAATTCCTCTAACCTTGAGAGATGTGAATTTTAAGCGAATACCTTCAACTATGCCTTGAACAAGATCCATTTCTGACCTTCTTTTTCCTTTGAAGATTCTGTTGTTCCTTTCTTGCCAGATTTGATACACAGTAGCAGCAATGGTAAGTCGATTTATCACATCCCATATTTGATTTCTAAACGGAAATCCGGCTAGCATATTAACAATGCCATGAAGATTTGCTGGAAAACCTCTAAATATAGGAAATTTCTTCAATTCAAACCATACTTTTTCTTGAAAACACACAGGCAAAGAATAGATGATTTTTTTTTAACAGCGATTGGGATCACCCGAGGGGGACTAAATCACCCGTTGCGATCATCTCCCATTTCGACTATGTCGATGCATCGATAATAACTCCGCCCCCATCGCTGCTCGGGAGGAAACCTTGAAACCGATCCAAGGGCACGGACAAGTAAAACCCCCTCCCCTTTACGCGCCCCCCCCCCCCCCCCCCCCCCAAACGATGGGAAAGGTGCCATGTGTGGATACTTCATGGCATGGCTGAAATTGTGTTTTTAATATGTAGTCAACGGGGATCGAACTCCTGACCTTCCCTAAAGGAGGCATGCCACCAACCGCTGGACCACATCACAACTTTAGAATAGATGATTTATTGAGTCCTCTTCTTTGCCACATAGATCAAATTTGAATGTTTTATTAGGGTAACACTTCATTAACTTGTCCTGTGTGGTTAATCTTTCCTGAACAGCAAGCCACATTATGAAAGCATGTTTAGGATTTGCCCGAGGGAACCATACAACATGATGCTAGGGTACAGTTAAAGTATTAACTTTAAGATTCCCACGCTTGAATAGTTGTGTATGGAACTCTGTTGCCCTTATTTGTAATCCATTTGACTACACCATCATTGTCTTCAAATACATGATGCCTAACTCTATCCCTCATGGCCAGAAGATGTTTCCATCCAATTTATAACCTAAAAAAAAAAAAAAAAATTAATTAATTAAAACATTACATATGCATGTTATTATTATTATTTATTTCTTCGAAAATTTTTTTGTCAAAATAATAACATTTATCACAAAGTGCCTTTTTTAAATGTTCATATTTTCATGTAATCTTAATGTTTGAAAAAAAAATTCAAATAAAACGAAAAAAATTACTTCCCCACTCCTCTCATAAAAGTGTTTTCCTATTGAATAAAACACTACGAGGATATAATAAAATACTAGTTATATATACACGGTTTAAGTTTTTTCAGTTAGAGAAGGGAGTGGTACTAAGTGGCTAAAAGTGATAGCAAATTAAACTGGAGTAATCATTTCGAATTCGGAGTGGTTCTGGGTTTGGCTAAGACAAGATGGTGGCCAACTGGCCATATTTCGAAGATTTAATTTTTTTATTTAGTTTTTTATTTTTATTTTTTAACCTAGACTGGATATATATCTGTCGTATTGAAATAAGGTTATTATATTTTTTTACTTATTAACTGTGTTTGATTCAATCACAGGAGGGAGATAAACTGTAATGGAACTCATGTTTATTGAAGACATCATGTTCGCCAAAAGAATCCTGTTGTAATATTATTCGTGTCTCATCACGTCTCATTTGTTTTGTGTTTTGCGTTTTGTATTTTAAAAAATCTAATCCAAATACTGGTAATGGTTTTTATTTCTTCTTACTCTCTCTCACACATAATTCTTCAATTACGAAGAATCCTAGTACACAGAACTTAAAATATTCCATTACAACCAGGATTCGAATATTAAATATATTACTTTACATATCGGCTGATCAGACCACGTAACCAGGTGACTGAAAACACTACTAGAGTATTATCAGTTGTTAACTACATATATTGGTATACGTTATAATTTACTAGTTGATTACTACCCTTAGTGGCCTAAACTTATTATAGATATTTTAATAATGAAAGACTAGATAATGAAGAAGGAAAATACTTGAAATAAATATTGAATGAGTGCAAGTATAATGCTTGCATACATCTTCTATTTATAGTAAAATTGTTACTAACTTAGATTAATTCTATAGTAACAAATAATTGATCATCTATGACTTTTAAGGCTTGCATATAATTGATCATCCATGACGTTTGAAGCTTGTATTTATAACACTCCCTCTTGGATGACAATTTATCTTATTTTAAAGCAACTAGTACTGCCTCGTTAAAAACCTTGCTAAAGAAAACACAGTGGGAAAAAACTTTAGCTAAGGGAAAAAGAGTGAAGCATAGAGTTGACTCCCCCTCAATTAGACATCGCTGAGACGTTAAATCCTTTTAACATGCCTCATGCCAATATTGTGAACATGCATTATGAAAATAGCAGTTACAAGTGCTTTGGTGAAAATATCGGCAGAGTTTTTGCTGGATTGAACATATCTCATTTCAATCTGGTTGTCCTTGATGAGATCTTGAGTGCATGAGAAGAATATAGGAGGTATGTGTTTTGTTCGGTCACTTTTGATATACCTTTCTTTCATCTGTGTTATACAAGTTGCATTATCTTCATAGATGAAACGACTCGAAACCGTTTAATTAAAGACCGACCATTTTTTTTAAACAGGAGCGGCACTTTTGTGACCCAAGAGCGGCGCTTTTGATGCCAAAAGCGGCGCTTCTTCCGACTGATCAAAAAGATCACCAGATGCTGATCAGGAGCAGCGCTTTTGCCCCTAAAAGCGGCTCTCCTGTACCTGGGAAGTGCAGTTTCGAAATTTGACTAAGTGTTATCCCAACTCAAATACTCAAACATAAGTTCACACCCCAAGATCCCAAGCACAAGTTCAATATGACTCAAAATACATTCGCTTCCACATTTAAGTCTAACAAAACCATAACAAATCGTTAATTGCAACAACACGACCCAGAAGTTTAACCAATTGTTTCAACTAAAATGACCCCTTAATGAGCATGACCGTCGGGACCATTACCAAAAGTGCCTTCCAAAGATCCGCCACAAGCAAGCTAGGCCAAACTCTTACCCTTGTCCTTCGATGTACCACAATCTAAAAAAAAAAAGTAAACAACGAAAGGAGTAAGCTACAACGTTTAGTGAATGCAATACTTATATGCATACATACATAAACCACTTACTTGCGCAACTTACACATAACCACATACAAGATAGCATCACTAACGCAAATAACACAACCAAGCACAAACTAGCATGTTAATTGCATAAACAAGAATATTACACGCTACACTACCCAATATACAACATACAACGCAAAAATGGTTAACCATTCCCAAGAGTGCTAATCATCAAATGAAAAGCACCAACAACCCGTGCACATGGCCAACGAAGGCGCCTCCCGGATGGCACCACCATGTACATCCGAATGTGGTCAACGGAAAGTGTGGTCTCAATTGGTAACACTTCCCACATCCTCATAATTGGCCAACGAAGAGTGGATGTAACGACCATGTATTTTTCCAACGTTTATTATTAATATTTATTATTTATACTTGCGCTTTAATAAATGTATTTATATACATTTACTTGTTATCGTATTTGAATCTCCATGGCCCGACTTGTCGTTGTGACGTGCGTACTTTTCACGAATAATATTTTTGAATATTATTTACATTCATGATTATTTATTATTAATTATTTTAATTAACTAAGGTTAGTAGTTAATTACTTGGGCTTTATTTATTTAAATTGCATACTTACTTGTACTTGGGCTTGGACTTTTATTTCATGGACTAGTAAGCCCACCCTACACATTTAATGGACTTGTAAGCCCATGTATTATACTAGTATTACATTAAGGTTAAGTATGAATTTATTAAGCTAATTAGGAGACAAATACTTCAAGCATGCTACACCTTTCTCCCATGCAATTTAACCTTATTACCCATTCAAGCTTTCACCACCTTTCCAATACTTGAAAGTGAAATTTGACTTCCCATTTATGCTAGGAAACCGTCGGCCTTGTAGGAGGTGTATGGGAGTTCAATTTTCATTTTAACTTGTTACATACTTGCTAGTTCACCTCACTTTTTCACACACATTCAAACAACACTTTATTTTCTCTCAATATTCTCTCTTCTTTGTAAGTAAACAAACTTTGAATTCTCTCATTTCTCCTCTCTAAAAACCGTAACCCATATCCATCATCATCATTGTTTCTTGTTTTGTTACTTGATTTATTACTTGTTGGTTGTTGTTGATGTTAAAGATCAAGTTCTTTAACTTGTATCTTCATAGATCTTGGTTAATTCCATCTTTTGTTTGATGAAGAACCAAGAACAAGAACCTAAACTTGTTAGTTTAAGGTTCTACTCTTAAATGTTTTCAAGATCTAAAGTTCATAAACTTGATGATCTTCTTTATGTTTATGTTTTGTTGACTTGAATTCTTAAGATCTAAACTTTGGTTTGAATCTTCTCAAGTAGGAAGCAAATATGAACATAATACTTGCAGATCTAGTTTAGTTCTTCATTTTTACTTACTTTAAATTCATGTTTGATTGTTCATGGTCAAGTATTACTAGTTAAAACTTGATCTCATACTTCGTGAAACTAAAGTTAACTTTGAAAGTTCAAGAACATGGAAGTGTAACTTTCTAGTTACAACTTCATATACTTTTGATAGATCTAAGTTTCTATAGCTTATGGTCTTCTAATTTTGTTATAAACAAGAGCTTATAAGCTTACATACACATCACAAAATAAAAATCTAAGTTTCATAACTTATGTTTTCATTAAAGTAAAGATTCAAGTGTTATAACTTAGGATCTAACTTAAGAACTTTAGATCTAGACTTTTGGGTCTAGGATCTTCAAGATCTAACTAAGAACTATGTTCTACAACTTAAGATCTTGATTATTTAGTTTACTTTCAAGTTTATAGCTTTATATTACTTTTATAACTCATGTATGTGTCGGATCTAAGATCTTGATGTAACTTTGGTTCATCAAACTACTTACAATACTTAATTGAGTTGTGCTACTAATCTTAGACTTAAACTTGTGTTATTATGGTCAAACCTTGGTTAAGGTGATGCAAACCCATCAATGAGTTGTACACTTGAAGCTACAAGCATCAAGGATGAGAACCGTGATGAGCATCAAGCACCAAGAACCCACCAGAACACATTACTTACTGTTTTCTGGAACTGATCAGACCACCTGGGCTACTGTAAAGTTTATTTTATGTTTTCTCAGTTCGTGTAGATGACTTTTCATTTAAGACTCGTCTTAATCCGAGTTACGGTTTAGGATCTATGGCCCTCCGAACGTCACTATGTCCTTTTAACGTTGTGCTGAAAATTCTGACCTACTCACCTCAATTCAGTTTGTATAGAGGCCGTGACGACTGATCGAAGTCAGCCTTTGTTTCAAACTCTTTTCTTGAATGAAACCTACTTTATACTTTTTGTTTGGTGATGAATGATGATGATATTTAAGACCTAATTTACATACTTATAAACCTATTGGGATGATTTACTGACTTAGTAACTTTTGACTTAGGTTGAGGACCTTTTCGGACAAACATACTTGCTTACCTTTCCCGTGTCAACTTTACTACTACTTAACCACTGTGAGTTATAGCATCCCTTTTTACTTTAACTATTTTGGGAACTGAGAATACATGCGCATTTTACGTTTTACATACTAGGCACGAGTACTTAAACTTTATATATGTGTGGGTTATACAACGGCATAAACTTTCCCCTTAGCTCGGTAACGTTTAGTCATTGGTCTTTGAACCGGTGAACGCGAATCTTAGATATGGATCCATAGGGTTTGACATCCCCACTCGGGCTAGTAGCGCTAGCATTTAACGGGTGTTTAATACTTCGTAAACATACGCACTCGCCAAGTGCACTTTTATGGGGTGATAAACGTTAAGTTAGTTACCAAGGGCCCACGGTTATACATATACTATTCATACTCTTTTGAAACGCTGTTAAAGCACTGAAATCTCGTGTCCTACCTTACATTACTGTTATACTTAAACTATAGCTCACCAACATTCGTGTTGACGTTTTTTAAACATGTTTTTCTCAGGTGCTTAAGGTTGCTTGCTTCCGCTGTTGTACTAGTATTGTTGATTAGCCACCCGCTGCCTTATTAGAGATTTTACCGCATGAAACATTTTATCTTGCATTCAAACTTTATTACTTTTGAGCTATGAATTGTAACGACCTAAGGGTCACATACTATTATTACTTGCTTCTGTTCATAGAAGCATACTTTTGGTTGTAAAACATTTGACGTTGGTTATGACGTCACCTTTTATCATGAATGCAAATTTGTTTTGAAAACGCATACAGTGTTTGACCTTGTAATGATCCTGTTGTTGATGGTCCGTACATGTTGATTTAGTACGGGGCGTCACATTTGGTATCATAGCATTGGTTGTAGGGAATTAGGTTGCATTAGTGAGTCTGGACCGACCTGAGTAGGATTCACTAATAGGACTAATCTACAACTTGCTAGGTTACTTGTTTCTACGGAACTTACTGCATGCTGCTGTTTACTTTCACCGCTATATGTCGTATACTGCTACTTGCTTTCGCTACTGCATGATATTATCTGCTTTCGATTGCATGATACTTCTGTACGATTTGTTATTATTGCCATGCTACTTACTGCTATACATGATCTAGACTGTCGTAGTTACTTTGCCTAATACGTGATTGCTTTATGACTTACTGACATGGAAAAAGTTATTTTTCCTTGTTCAGATGTCGGATGCCCCGCCCACTATCATTCACTTGGAGAGCGACTCGGACTCATCGGCCACCTCACCTACCGTTGTTGCTGACTCGATCCCGTCATCTACACCTTCCAGTGACTCCGGCGCTTCATCCTCCGGAGCTAGTAGCCATGCACCCGGCACAGTGATTTCCTCAGACGGAGCCGAGGACCTACAGGAGATTCCAGCTCCACTTGTCCCAGGACCCTCTGAGCCACATCACCATTCTGGTGGTGCTGTAATTCCGCAAGAACTTGGGGAAGGTCCAGTCCGTAATGAGCATAACCATTGGTGCCGACACCTTCCTGATAGACGTCTCGTGCTGATCGGGCCCGCCAGATACCGACAGATGATGGCCGCCCGAGGAGAGCCACCCGTGCAACCACCCCCAGCCAATCTAGATGACCCATCATCAGTCGATTCTTCGTCTGACGACTCATCCTCTGACGACTCTAGTGACGAGGATTCAGATGAGGACCCTGATGATGCACCTGTACAGCCACCCTCCACCCCGCCGAAGAAGCGGTACTGTTTCGATGGTACCGTCATTCTAGGGATTAATGGAGGTCGACCATTCGTTGACGCTCATGGTCGGCGTGGTAGAGTTACCGCACGTAAGCGGCTTGTGCCGTATCCTGCTGATCCCTTCATTCGTAAGCCTTACCGTTACGCAGCATCTACTTCTGGAGCCGGACCGTCTGCACCACCAGCTCCACCAGCACCACCCGTACCGACTGCACCGCCTGCCCCACCATCTCCCTCTATCGAGGAACTGACAAGGGAAGTGGAGATCCTCCGCGCTCGGGTAGCTGAGCTCGAGGACCAAATGTCCCACATGATGGACATCCTTTACCCACCATCACCATAGGGCCTTTGTATTAGATTTCTTTATGTAATCTCATTTGTAGTTTTATGTTTCGCTTATGTATTGTAGGAACCTATGATGATGTATGCAACCTATTATTAATGAATAGAACTTTGTGTTGTTTAATCCTTGCACGGTGTTCTATTTACATTACTGTGTGATGACTTTGTGGTATCTGAATCTATTTGCGTTACTTAATTAGCATGTGTTGTGTTGATTCCATGCTGGTTACCATATACTGTATTATTACTATTTGAATACTAGATTTTGACTTGAGTCAAAATTTTTGTTTAGAACATCAATGGCAAACGAAAGATCAATGCCAACCACGGCACAAATCAAGGAAATGATCAATGAACGAGTCACCGCAGCTTTAGCTGAAATGAACCCCCAAGCTCCACCGCCACCGGTTATCCAACCCATTCGTAATGGGTGCACATACAAAGAGTTTAAAAGCTGCAAGCCCCACAACTTTAGCGAAACTGAGGGGCCAGTTGGTCTCACTAGGTGGTTTGAGAAATTAGAATCTGTGTTCCGAGTTAGCAACTGCTCAGAGGAGAACAAGACCAAGTATGCCTCATGTACGCTGTCTGACGGTGCACTAACTTGGTGGAACACATTGGCTCAAGCAAAGGGTATTGATGAGGCGTTTGCTACCCCATGGGAGGAATTCAAAGGGGCCCTAATTGAGGAATATTTCCCTAGGACAGAGATCCAGAAAATGGAGATGCAGTTTATGCAGTTGAAGGTTGTGGGAAACGATCTCGATGGTTACAACCGTAGGTATCTAGAATTAGCCCTGATGTGTCCTACCATGGTTACCCCGAAGTTTAAGCGCATGTAAAGGTATTTGTGGGGACTTCCTAAGTCCATTAAGGGAAATGTCACCTCGTCTAAGCCACCTAATGTCCCGGAAGCAATGCGCATGGCGCATACCTTAATGAACCAAATTATCATCGATGAACCGGAGAAGGCTAAGTCTGAAGCGAGTAGTAGTGATAAGCGTAAGTGGGATAACAACAAGGGGAAAGCCTATGATCAAACCCCCGCTAAGAGGCACAAAAACGGTGGGAATTCCAACCCAAACACAAGCTCAAACCTCAACTACAA
Organism: Rutidosis leptorrhynchoides; assembly: GCF_046630445.1. Lineage (NCBI taxonomy): Eukaryota > Viridiplantae > Streptophyta > Magnoliopsida > Asterales > Asteraceae > Rutidosis > Rutidosis leptorrhynchoides. The sequence goes on along the minus strand of NC_092335.1, from coordinate 147,033,879 downwards.
GGGTACTCTACCACAATGCAAGAGGTGCTACAAGCACCATACCGGGTACTGTAACGTGGTTTGTGAAAAGTGCAAGAAGACCGGGCATATTGGCAAGGACTGCAAGATCACCACCATGACTAGGAAGCCGAACCCTACTGGACCGAGAAAGTGCTATGAATGCGGACAGACGGGCCACTTCAGAAATGAGTGTCCCAACAAACGAAAGGACGGCGGACCACCGCGTGGCAGAGCTTTCAATGTAAATGCAAGGGATGCCCGTGAGAACCCCGACTTGGTCACAGGTATATTCACTATCAACAATCTATTAGCTTCTGTTCTGTTTGATACTGGTGCCGATAGAAGTTATGTATGTAGACACTTTTGCGATAAGATAAATTGGTTGTTAGTTCCTTTAAAGGAGAGTATGCTTGTAGAGGTAGCCAATGGGAAACTTGAGAAAGTTGACCAAATTAGCCGAGGAGCTATTATCAACATAGCTGGTGTGGATTTCGAGATTGACTTGATACCCATTAAGTTGGGAAGCTTTAATGTTATTGTCGGTATAGACTGGTTGACCAAGATAAGGGCCGACATTATTTGTGGAGATAAAGCTCTTCGTATACCCCACGGAGATGGTGAGCCACTGATCATTTACGGAGAGAGATGTACCTCGAAGCTGAACCTCATTAGTTGTGTGAAAGCGCAAAAGATCATGAAGAAAGGACGTCTTGCTGTGCTAGCACATGTGAAAACATTAGAAACCGAAGTGAAGAGCGTAGATGAAGTACGGATTGTGAACGAATTTTCCGATGTCTTTCCAGAAGAATTGCCTGGATTACCGCCACCTAGAGCAGTGGAGTTTCAGATCGACTTAGTGCCAGGAGCTGCACCTGTAGCTCGCGCACCTTATCGACTTGCACCTTCCGAAATGCAAGAGTTGCAGAGTCAACTACAAGAACTGCTAAATCGTGGATTTATCCAACCAAGTTTCTCGCCTTGGGGTGCACCTGTTTTATTTGTGAAGAAGAAGGACGGATCATTCTGCATGTGTATCGACTACCGTGAACTCAACAAATTGACGATCAAGAATCGATATCCTCTTCCCCGAATTGACGATCTTTTCGATCAGCTACAAGGATCAAGCGTTTACTCTAAGATCGATTTGTGATCCGGTTATCACCAGTTGAGGGTGAAGGAGAGTGATGTAATGAAAACTGCGTTCAGAACTCGTTATGGTCATTATGAGTTTCTCGTGATGCCATTCGGATTAACCAACGCACATGTTGTGTTCATGAACCTCATGAATCGTGTCTGCAAACCATACTTGGACAAGTTCGTTATCGTCTTCATAGATGATATCCTCATCTACTCCAAAAGTGAAGAAGAACATGAGCAACATCTTTGATTAGTGCTTGAACTCTTGAGACAAGAGCAACTCTATGCCAAATTCTCCAAGTTTGAATTTTGGTTGAAGGAAGTCCAATTTCTGGGTCATGTTGTGAGCGACCAGGGTATCAAAGTTGATCCCGCCAAGATTGAAGCTATCAGCAAGTGGGAAACCCCCACTACTCCGACGCATATTCGCCAATTTTAGGCCTCACCGGTTACTACCGAAGATTTATTGAAGGTTTCTCTCTGATTGCGCATCCTTTGACCGCGCTGACTCACAAAGGGAAGAAGTTCATTTAGGAACCCGAACAGGAATCAGCATTTCAAACCTTGAAAAAGAAGTTAACCACCGCACCTATCTTATCACTTCTGGAAGGTAGTGACGATTTCGTCGTTTATTGCGACGCTTCGAAAAGTGGTTTTGGTTGTGTACTGATGCAACGCACAAAGGTTATCGCTTACGTCTCTCGTCAACTGAAGATTCACGAGCGAAATTACACAACGCACGATCTTGAGCTTAGAGCCGTCGTCTTTGCATTAAAGCTGTGGAGACACTATCTTTATGGAACTAAGAGCACTATTTTCACCGATCATCAAAGTCTCCAGCACATCTTCGATCAGAAGCAACTAAATATGAGACAGCGTCGATGGATTGAGACGCTGAACGACTATGATTGTGAACTTCGTTATCACCCTGGCAAGGCCAATGTTGTAGCTGATGCTTTAAGACAAAAGGAGAGGACAGCACCTCTTCGTGTCCGGGCTCTGAACATCACCATCCATTTAAATCTCAACAATCAGATCCGAGTATCCCAAGATGAGGCTCTCAAGGAGGAGAATATATCTTATGAACACCTGAACATTCTCGTTGTAGTGACCCGAACTTTTCCATGTTTATATATATTAATTGAGATTGATATTTACATGACTAAATGTTTCCAACGTGTTAAGCAATCAAACTTGTTAAGACTTGATTAAATGAAATAAGTTTCATATAGACAATTGATCACCCAAGTTGACCGGCGATTTACGAACGTTACAAATTTTGTAAAAACTACATGTTGTGGTATATATAGACATATATATGGTTGACATGAGATTATGATGAGTAAGTATCTTACTAAGTATATTAACAATGTGTGATATACATAAGAAATGAGATTACTAAGTTAAGAAACTCGAAATGATATATATAACGATTATCGTTATGATAACGTCTACTAAATACATATGTATCATATTAAGATATTGATACACTATATTTAACATGACAAAATGATATTTAAATATATCATTAAGTGTGTTAACAATGAACTACATATGTAAAAACAAGACTACTAACTCAAGAATTACGAAACGAGACTTATATGTAACGATTATCGTTGTAACGATATTTTAATGTATATATCATATTAAGAGATATTCATACATCATAATATCATGATAACATAATAATTTAACATCTTATTTGATATAATAAACATTAGGTTAACAACATTAATTGAGATCGTTAACTTAAAGGTTTCAAAACAACACTTACATGTAACGACTAACGAAGACTTAACGACTCCATTAGAATGTATATACATGTTGTGTTTTGATATGTATTCTTACACTTTTGAAAGACTTCAATACATATATCAAAGTACTTCTACTTAACAAAAATTCTTACAATTACATCCTCGTTCAGTTTCATCAACAATTCTACTCGTATGCACCCATATTCGTACTCGTACAATACACAGCTTTTAGATGTATGTACTATTGATATATACACTCCAATGATCAGCTCTTAGCAGCCCATGTGAGTCACCTAACACATGTGGAAACCATCATTTGGCAACTAGCATGAAATATCTCATAAAATTACAAAAATATTAGTAATCATTCATGACTTATTTACATGAAAACAAAATTACATATCCTTTATATCTAATCCATATACCAACGACCAAAAACACCTAAAAACACTTTCATTCTTCAATTTTCTTCATCTAATTGATCTCTCTCAAGTTCCATCTTCAAGTTCTAAGTGTTCTTCATAAATTCCATAAGTATAGTTTCATAAAAATCAAGAATACTTCCAAGTTTGCAAGTCTACTTCCAAGCTTTCTAATCCATTCCAAGTAATCATCTAAGATCAATGAACCTTTGTTATTTGCAGTAGGTTATCTTTCTAATTCAAGGTAATATTCATATTCAAACTTTGATTCAATTTCTACAACTATAACAATCTTATTTCGAGTGAAAATCTTACTTGAACTGTTTTCGTGTCATGATTCTGCTTCAAGAACTTTCAAGCCATCCAAGGATCCTTTGAAGCTAGATATATTTTTCTCATTTCAAGTAGTTTTATCCAGAAAACTTGAGTTAGCAATGATGTTCATAACATCATTCAATTCATACATATAAAGCTATCTTATTCGAAGGTTTAAACTTGTAATCACTAGAACATAGTTCAGTTAATTCTAAACTTGTTCGCAAACAAAAGTTAATCCTTCTAACTTGACTTTTAAAATCAACTAAACACATGTTCTATATCTATATGATATGCTAACTTAATAATTTAAAACCTGGAAACACGATGAACACCATAAAATCGGATATACGCCGTCGTAGTGAAACCGGGGGCTGTTTTGGTTTGGATAATTAAAAACTATGATAAACTTTGATTTAAAAGTTGTTCTTATGAGAAAATGATTTTTCATATGAACATAAAACTATATCCAAAAATCTTGGTTAAACTCAAAGTGAAAGTATGTTTTTCAAAATGGTCATCAAGATGTCGTTCTTTCGACGAAAATGACTACCTCTTTAATAATTGACATGTAACTTAAATTTCTGACTATAAACCTATGCTTTTTCTGTTTGGATTCTTAAATTAGAGTTCAATATGAAACCATAGCAATTTGATTCACTCAAAACAGATTTAAAATGAAGAAGTTATGGGTAAAACAAGATTGGATATTTTTGATCTTTTTAGCTACGGGAAATGTTTAACAAATCTATACAAATCATATCCTAGCTAACTTATATTGTATTATACATGTATTATATTATGTAATCTTGGGATACCATAGACACATAATCAAATGTTTTGACATATCATATCGACCCATGTATATATATTATTTGGAACAACCATAGACACTCTATATGCAGTAATGTTGGAGTTAGCTATACAGGGTTGAGGTTGATTCCAAAAATATATATACTTTGAGTTGACATCTAGCCTGAGATGTGTATACACTGGGTCGTGGATTGATTCAAGATAATATATATCAATTTATTTCTGTACATCTAACTGTGGACAACTAGTTGTAGGTTATTAACGAGGACATCTGACTTAATACACTCAAATCTTTAAAACATAATAAAAATGGTTGTAATTATATTTTGATCATACTTTGATATATATGTACATATTTGTATAGGTTTATGAATCGATCCGTGGCCAAGTCTTATTTCCGAGGAAGGAAATATCTGTGAAAGTGAGTTATAGTCCCACTTTTAAAATCTAATATTTTTGGGATGAGAATACAAGCCGATTTTATAAATGATTTACAAAATAGACACAAGTACGTGAAACTACATTCTATGGTTGAATTATCGAAATCGAATATGCCCTTTTTATTAAGTCTGGTAATCTAAGAATTAGGGAACAGATACCCTAATTGACGCGAATCCTAAAGATATATTCTATTGGGCCTAACAAACCCCATCCAAAGTACCGGATGCTTTAGTACTTTGAAATTTATATCATATCCGAAGGGTGTCCCGGAATGATGGGGATATTCTTATATATGCATCTTGTTAATTTCGGTTACCAGGTGTTCACCATATGAATGATTTTTATCTCTATGTATGGGATGTGTATTGAAATATGAAATCTTGTGGTCTATTGTTACGATTATATATATATAGGTTAAACCTATAACTCACCAACATTTTTGTTGATGTTTAAAGCATGTTTATTCTCAGGTGAATACTAAGAGCTTCCGCTGTTGCATACTAAAATAAGGACAAGATTTGGAGTCCATGTTTGTATGATATTGTGTAAAAACTGCATTCAAGAAACATATGTCGATGTAATATATTTCTATTGTAAACCATTATGTAATGGTCATGTGTAAACAATATATTTTAGATTATCATTATTTGATAATCTACGTAATGCTTTTAAAACCTTTATTGATAAAATAAAGGTTATGGTTGTTTTAAAAATGAATGCAGTCTTTGAAAAATGTCTCATATAGAGGTCAAAACCTCGCAACAAAATCAATTAATATGGAACGTTTATAATCAATATGAACGGGACATTGCAGTTGGTATCCGAGCGTTGGTCTTAGAGAACCAGAAAATTTTCATTAGTTTGTCTTATCGAGTATGTTTGGATGCATTAGTGAGTCTGGACTTCGACCGTGTTTTCTTTAAAAATGATTGCTTAACATTTTTGATGGAAACTATATATTATTAACATGTAAATATTATGTGATATATTAATCTCTTAACATGTTTGATATTGTGTGATAGATGTCTACCTCTAGCACAAATCTCATTGACTCACCTAATAATAACGAAGAGTCGAATATATATTGGCAAGATTCACAAGTTCCCGAAGAACCGGAAGAAGAGGAAACGGAACCGGAAGAAGAGGAACCGGAAGAAGAGGAACCAGAAGAAGAGGAACCGGAAGAAGAAGAAGAAGAAGAGGTTTCGGAGGGGGGAATAGTAGGAACCACAGAAAACCGGTCAAATAAAAGAAAATCCTCAACCAATGGACCAAAGTTAATAATGGTCAATGGTGTTTCTGCTAAGGAAGCAAAATATTGGGAAAATTACCAATTTTCCGATGAATCAGATCCTGATGAGGATTTCGATGATGTTATAGAAATTACCCCGACCCAATTTAATGAGGCAAAAGAAAATAATAAGGGAAAAGGCATCAAAATAGAGAAATCTGATTCCGACCCCGATGAACTTTATATGTACCGTCAACACCCGTATTTTCAATATCGTGACAACAACCCGGGAACCTCTAAACCACCAGGTTTTTCTAAACCAATGTGGAAAATGATGGCTCGTATTAGAGGAACATCATATATCCCTAGAAAATTAGGAAAAAGAACCAAGTCCGAAGAAGAAGAAACCAGTGATTCAGATTAGAGGGGTGTGAGCATGTTGTGTAATAAATGTATTGTAGTGTGCTTGTACTTTTATGTTCTATGTAAAAATTGCTTGTATTATTTGTTATTACAAATCTAATCCTTGTCTATTTTACAGTATAAAAACAAAATGGACGTTAAGGGTAGACAACCGAATATTTTAGAAGACCTACTAGAGGATATGATTGAGGAAATCTTGTCTAGAGTAGGTCAGAATTCATCAGCACATTTAGTTATGGTGAAATTAACTTGTCAAACATTTGAAAGACTATCCAAAAATGCCTTAGTTTATAAAAGGCTTTCCTTTGACAGGTGGGGTATATCACATTGGGGAGACTTTAAGTTACGCCGTGTTTTCTTTAAAGCGTTAAATGCGGGGAACCCAAATGCAATTTTACGCTACGGGTTAAGAACCTATTTTGACTCAACATATCCCAACATAGGATTTCGTGAATTAGAAAGAGCTTCTAACATGCAACATAAAGAAGCATGTTATGCTTACGGGTTAGTGATGTTCGCTTCTTACCAAAGTGAGAAAAAGAACATCGGATTGCAGCTTTTAAATAAAACTTTCCCACAAGTGACGGATTCATTTGTTGGGATGAGAAACAAGGCTTTTAGATTATTACGAGGCTGTTGGACATTACGAAACCCTCGTCCTTTTGACGACATTACAACATGCTGCCTAGCCAATGGTCATAACGGTTATTTTTCACAAGACCAAGGATGGGAAGTCGTCTTAGTAAAACCAGAATGCATGACTTGTTTCTGGACTTATGAATTACGTATCTTTATTTCCTTTGCTGAACAACTTGCGTATTAACTAGATTTATCTTCAAAACTGTCCTGTATCATAGTGTACTATATTTCATGTTATATGTAATATAGCGAAGTTGTAAGCTTGAAGAATATTTGTATGTGATATATTATTATAATCTGTTTTTCATATGGAATTGTAGTAGTTAAATTGTATATTAGCTACTAAGTATGAACTTAACGGGTAGGTATTACCCGAATTTAAACTTATAAAACGCTAATATGAAGAAAAAGCTTTTATAAATGAGTTCATATTATGCTACTACTCTTAATATTCTGTATGATTAACTTGTTTCATTTGACTATTTTGAAGGAAATGGCACCGACTACTCGACACACCTTGAATATGAGCGAAGAGGAATTTCGTGCCTTTCTTGCTTCAAACATAGCCGCAGTACAGGCCGCACTACATACCAACAATAACTCTGAATCTAGCAATACAGCTAACGGTGCAAGAAATCGTGTAGGATGCTCCTACAAGGAATTCACTGCCTGCAAACCTTCAGAATTTGATGGGACCGAAGGACCAATCGGATTGAAATGGTGGACCGAGAAAGTTGAATCGGTGTTTGCCATAAGTAAGTGTGCTGAAGGAGACAAAGTGAAGTACGCTACGCATACCTTCCCAGGTATTGCGTTAACATGGTGGAATACCTATCTAGAGCAAGTGGGACAAGATGCTGCTTACGAGCTACCGTGGTCAGCATTCAAGCACTTGATGAACGAGAAGTACCGTCCCAGAACCGAGGTTAATAAGCTCAAGTTAGAACTTAGAGGGTTACGAACACAGGGATTCGATATTACTTCGTACGAAAGACGATTCACAGAATTGTGCCTATTGTGTCCGAGAACGTTCGAAGATGAGGAAGAGAAGATCGACGCGTTTGTGAAAGGGTTACCGGAGAGAATCCAAGAAGATATAAGTTCACACGAGCCTTCCTCCATAAAAAAGGCATGTAGAATGGCTCACAAACTAGTGAACCAGATTGAGGGAAGAATTAAAGAACAGGTGGCCGAAGAGGCCAACGTGAAGCTAGTCAAAAGAAAGTGGGAGAAAAATGGTGATAAGAGTCACCAATACAACAACAACTATCCCAACAATCGCAACATAAATCGCAACTACAACAAACGGCACAACAACAACAACAATAACAACAACAACTACAACAATCATCCCAACAACAATAACAACCGCAACAACAACAACAACAATCAGAAGCAGTTATGCCAAAGGTGTGAAAAGTATCACTCGGGGTTCTGCACCAAATTTTGCAACAAGTGTAAAATAAATGGTCATAGCGCGGCGAAGTGTGAGGTTTACGGACAAGGGGTTAACAGAACGAAAGGAACAAATGGTGTCGGAACGAGTAATGGCAGAGCAAGTAGTGTCGGAGCAAGTTATGCCAATGTATTTTGTTATAAATGTGGAAAACCAGGCCACATTATTAGAAATTTCCCGAACCAGGAGAACACGAATGGACAAGGCCGCGGAAGAGTTTTCAATATTAATGCGGCAGAGGCACAGGAAGACCCGAAACTTGTTACGGGTACGTTTCTTATTGATAATAAATCTGCTTACGTTTTATTTGATTCGGGTGCGGATAGAAGCTATATGAGTAGAGATTTTTGTGCTAAATTAAGTTGTCAATTGACGCCGTTGGATAGTAAATTTTTACTCGAATTAGCAAACGATAAATTAATTTCAGCAGATTATATATGCCGAAATCGAGAAATTAAACTGGGTAGCGAAATATTTAAGATTGATTTGATACCAGTAGAGTTAGGGAGTTTTGATGTAATAGTTGGCATGGACTGGCTGAAAGAGATGAAAGCAGAGATCGTATATTACAAAAATGCAACTCGCATTGTACGAGAAGAAGGAGAACCCTTAATGGTGTACGGAGAAAAGGGCAACACGAAGCTACATCTTATTAGTAATTTGAAGGCACAAAAACTAATAAGAAAAGGTTGCTATGCTGTTCTAGCACACGTCGAGAAAGTACAAACTGAAGAAAAGAGCATCAATGATGTTCCCGTCGCAAAAGAATTTCCCGATGTATTTCTGAAAGAATTACCGAGACTACCTCCACATCGATCTGTTTAATTTCAAATAGATCTTGTACCAGGAGCTGCACCAATAGCTCGTGCTCCTTACAGACTCGCACCCAGCGAGATGAAAGAACTGCAAAGCCAACTGCAAGAACTATTAGAACGTGGTTTCATTCGACCAAGCACATCACCATGGGGAGCTCCTGTTTTGTTTGTCAAGAAGAAGGATGGTACATTTAGGTTGTGTATTGACTACAGAGAGTTGAATAAACTTACCATCAAAAACCGTTATCCACTGCCGAGAATTGACGACTTATTTGATCAACTACAAGGCTCATCGGTTTATTCAAAAATCGATTTACGTTCTGGATATCATCAAATGCGAGTAAAGGAGGATGATATTCCAAAAACTGCTTTTAGGATGCGTTATGGTCATTACGAGTTTATGGTTATGCCGTTTGGATTGACTAACGCACCAGCTGTGTTCATGGACCTTATGAACCGAGTGTGTGGGCTATATCTTGACAAGTTTGTCATTGTTTTCATCGATGACATACTTATTTACTCAAAGAATGATCAAGAGCACGAAGAACATTTGAAAAATTGCTAGAAGTATTGAGGAAAGAAAAATTGTACGTTAAGTTTTCAAAGTGTGCATTTTGGTTGGAAGAAGTTCAATTCCTCGGTCACATAGTGAACAAAGAAGGTATCCAGGTGGACCCGGCAAAGATCGAAACCGTTGAAAAGTGGGAAACCCCAAAAACTCCGAAGCATATACGTCAATTTTTAGGATTGGCTGGTTACTACAGAAGATTCATCCAAGATTTCTCCAAAATAGCAAAACCCTTGACTGCATTAACGCATAAAGGGAAGAAATTTGAATGGAAGGATGAACATGAGAAGGCCTTTCAGTTATTGAAGAAAAATCTAACTACGGCACCTATATTGTCATTGCCTGAAGGGAATGATGATTTTGTGATTTATTGTGACGCATCAAAGCAAGGTCTCGGTTGTGTATTAATGCAACGAACGAAGGTGATTGCTTATGCATCTAGACAATTGAAGATTCACGAGCAAAATTATACGACTCACAATTTGGAATTGGGTGCTGTTGTTTTTGCATTAAAGACTTGGAGGCATTATTTATATGGGGTCAAAAGTATTATATATACCGACCACAAAAGTCTCCAACATATATTTAATCAGAAGCAACTGAATATGAGACAACGCAGGTGGATTGAACTGTTGAATGATTATGATTTTGAGATTCGATACCACCCGGGGAAGGCGAATGTGGTAGCTGACGCTTTGAGTAGAAAGGACAGAGAACCTATACGGGTAAAAGCTATGAATATAATTATTCGTACTAACCTTACTACTCAAATAAAGGAGGCGCAACAGGGGGTTGTAAAAGAAGGAAAGTTGAAGAATGAGATACCCAAAGGATCAGAGAAACATCTTAATATTCGGGAAGACGGAACCCGATATAGGGCTGATAGAATTTGGGTACCAAGGTTTGGAGATGTGAGAGAAATGGTACTTAAGGAAGCACATAAAACCTGATATTCAATACATCCCGGAGCGGGGAAGATGTATAAAGATCTCAAGAAACACTTTTGGTGGCCGGGTATGAAAGCCGATATTGCTAAATATGTAGGAGAATGTTTGACGTGTTCTAAGGTCAAAGCTGAACATGAAAAACCATCAGGTCTACTATAACAACCTGATATCCCGGAATGGAAATGGAAAAACATTACCGTGGATTTCATTACTAAATTGCCAAGGACTGTAAGTGGTTATGATACTATTTGGGTAATAGTTTATCGTCTCACCAAGTCAGCACACTTCCTGCCAATGAGAGAAGATGACAAAATGGAGAATTTGGCGCGATTGTATTTGAAGGAGGTTGTCTCTAGACATGGAATATCCGTCTCTATTATCTCTGATAGGAATGGCAGATTTATTTCAAGGTTCTGCCAGACATTACAGCAAGCATTGGGAACTCGTCTAGACATGAGTACTACCTATCATCCACAAACTGATGGGCAGAGTGAAAGGACGATACAAACGCTTGAAGACATGCTACGAGCTTGTGTTATTGATTTCGGAAACAGTTGGGATCGACATCTACCGTTAGCAGAATTTTCCTACAACAACAGCTACCATTCAAGCATTGAGATGGCGCCGTTTGAAGCACTTTATGGTAGAAAGTGCAGGTCTCCGATTTTTTGGAGTGAAGTGGGGGATAGACAGATTACGGGTCCGGAGATAATACAAGAAACTACCGAGAAAATCATCCAAATTCAACAAAGATTGAAAACCGGCCAGAGTCGACAAAAGAGCAACGCGGACAGTAAAAGAAAAGATATAGAGTTTGAAATTGGAGAAATTGTCATGCTTAAGGTTTCACCTTGGAAAGGCGTTGTTCGATTTGGTAAACGGGGGAAACTAAATCCAAGGTACATTGGACCATTCAAGATTATAGATCGTGTCGGACCAGTAGCTTACCAACTGGAGCTACCTCAACAACTCGCGACTGTACATAACACTTTCCACGTCTCGAATTTGAAGAAATGTTTTGCTAAAGAAGATCTCACTATTCCGTTAGACGAAATCCTAATCAATGAAAAACTTTAATTCATTGAAGAACCCGTCGAAATAATGGATCGTGAGGTTAAGAGACTTAAGCAAAACAAGATACCGATTGTTAAGGTTCAATGGAATGCTCGTAGAGAACCCGAGTTCACCTGGGAGTGTGAAGATTAGATGAAGAAGAAATACCCGCATCTATTTCCAGAAGATTCGTCAACACCTTCAACAGCTTAAAATTTCGGGACGAAATTTATTTAACGGGTAGGTACTGTAGTGACCCGAACTTTTCCATGTTTATATATATTAATTGAGATTGATATTTACATGATTAAATGTTTCCAATGTGTTAAGCAATCAAACTTGTTAATACTTGATTAAATGAAATAAGTTTCATATAGACAATTGATCACCCAAGTTGATCGGCGATTCACGAACGTTACAAATTTGTAAAAACTACATGTTGTGGTATATATAGACATATATATATATATATATATATATATATATATATATATATATATATATATATATATATATATATATATATATATATATATATATATATATATATATATATATATATATATATATATATATATATATATATATATATATATATATATATATATATATATATGGTTTACATGATATTATGATGAGTAAGTATCTCACTAAGTATATTAACAATGTGTGATATACATAAGAAATGAGATTACTAAGTTCAGAAACTCGAAATGATATATATAACGATTATCGTTATGATAACGTCTACTAAATACATATGTATCATATTAAGATATTGATACACTATATTTAACATGATAAAATTATATTTAAATATATCATTAAGTGTGTTTACAATGAACTACATATGTAAAAACAAGACTACGAACTCAAGAATTACGAAACGAGACTTATATGTAACGATTATCGTTGTAACGATATTTTAATGTATATATATCATATTAAGAGATATTCATACATCATAATATCATTATAACATAATAATTTAACATCTCATTTGATATAATAAACATTGGGTTAACAACATTAATTGAGATCGTTAACTTAAAGGTTTCAAAACAACACTTACATGTAACGACTAACGAAGACTTAACGACTCCATTAGTATGTATATACATGTCGTGTTTTGATATGTATTCTTACACTTTTGAAAGACTTCAAGACACATATCAAAGTACTTCTACTTAACAAAAATTCTTACAATTACATCCTCGTTCAGTTTCATCAACAATTCTACTCGTATGCACTCGTATTCGTACTCGTACAATACACAGCTTTTAGATGTATGTACTATTGGTATATACACTCCAATGATCAGCTCTTAGCAGCCCATGTGAGTCACCTAATACATGTGGGAACCATCATTTGGCAACTAGCATGAAATATCTCATAAAATTACAAAAATATTAGTAATCATTCATGACTTATTTACATGAAAACAAAATTACATATCCTTTATATCTAATCCATATACCAACGACCAAAAACACCTATAGACACTTTCATTCTTCAATTTTCTTCATCTAATTGATTTCTCTCAAGTTCCATCTTCAAGTTCTAAGTGTTCTTCATAAATTCCATAAGTATAGTTTCATAAAAATCAAGAATACTTCCAAGTTTGCAAGTCTACTTCCAAGCTTTCTAATCCATTCCAAGTAATCATCTAAGATCAAGGAACCTTTGTTATTTACAGTAGGTTATCTTTCTAATTCAAGGTAATATTCATATTCAAACTTTGATTCAATTTCTACAACTATAACAATCTTATTTCGAGTGAAAATCTTACTTGAACTGTTTTGGTGTCATGATTCTGCTTCAAGAACTTTCAAGCCATCCAAGGATCCTTTGAAGCTAGATACATTTTTTTCATTTCCAGTAGTTTTATCCAGAAAACTTGAGGTAGTAATGATGTTCATATCATCATTCGATTCATACATATAAAGCTATCTTATTCGAAGGTTTAAACTTGTAATCACTAGAACATAGTTCCGTTAATTCTAAACTTGTTCGCAAAAAAAGTTAATCCTTCTAACTTGACTTTTAAAATCAAATAAACACATGTTCTATATCTATATGATATGCTAACTTAATGATTTAAAACCTGAAAACACGATGAACAACATAAAATCGGATATACGCCGTCGTAGTGAAATCGGGGGCTGTTTTGGTTTGGATAATTAAAAACTATGATAAACTTTGATTTAAAAGTTGTTCTTCTGAGAAAATGATTTTTCATATGAACATGAAACTATATCCAAAAATCTTGGTTAAACTCAAAGTGAAAGTATGTTTTTCAAAATGGTCATCAAGATGTCATTCTTTCGACGAAAATGACTACCTCTTTAGTAATTGACATGTAACTTAAATTTCCGACTATAAACCTATACTTTTTCTATTTGGATTCTTAAATTATAGTTCAATATGAAACCATAGCAATTTGATTCACTCAAAACGGATTTAAAATGAAGAAGTTATGGGTAAAACAAGATTGGATATTTTTGATCTTTTTAGCTACGGGAAATGTTTAACAAATCTATACAAATCATATCCTAGCTAACTTATATTGTATTATACATGTATTATATTATGTAATCTTGGGATATCATAGAAATGTATGCAAATGTTTTGACATATCATATCGACCCATGTATATATATTATTTGGAACAACCATAGACACTCTATATGCAGTAATGTTTGAGTTAACTATACAGGGTTGATGTTGATTAGAAAAATATATATACTTTGAGTTGTGATCTAGCCTGAGATGTGTATACACTGGGTCGTGGATTGATTCAAGATAATATATATAGATTTATTTATGTACATCTAACTGTGGACAACTAGTTGTAGGTTATTAACGAGGACAGCTGACTTAATACACTCAAATCTTTAAAACGTAATAAAAATGGTTGTAATTATATTTTGATCATACTTTGATATATATGTACATATTTGTATGGGTTCGTGAATCGATCCGTGGCCAAGTCTTATTTCTGAGAAAGGAAATATCTGTGAAAGTGAGTTATAGTCCCACTTTTAAAATCTAATATTTTTGGGATGAGAATACATGAGATTTTATAAATGATTTACAAAATAGACACAAGTACGTGAAACTACATTCTATGGTTGAATTATCGAAATCGAATATGCCCCTTTTTATTAAGTTTGGTAATCTAAGAATTAGGGAACATACACCCTAATTGACGCGAATCCTAAATATAGATTCTATTGGGCCTAACAAACCCCATCCAAAGTACCAGATGCTTTAGTACTTCAAAATTTAGATTATATCCGAAGGGTGTCCCGGAATGATGGGGATATTCTTATATATGCATCTTGTTAATGTCGGTTACCAGGTGTTCACCATATGAATGATTTTTTATCTCTATGTATGGGATATGTATTGAAATATGAAATCTTGTGGTCTATTTTTACGATTTGATATATATAGGTTAAACCTATAAATCACCAACATTTTTGTTGACGTTTAAAGCATGTTTATTCTCAGGTGAATACTAAGAGCTTCCGCTGTTGCATACTAAAATAAGGACAAGATTTGGAGTCCATGTTTGTATGATATTGTGTAAAAACTGCATTCAAGAAACATATGTCGATGTAATATATTTCTATTGTAAACCATTATGTAATGGTCATGTGTAAACAGTATATTTTAGATTATCATTATTTGATAATCTACGTAATGCTTTTAAAACCTTTATTGATAAAATAAAGGTTATGGTTGTTTTAAAAATGAATGCAGTCTTTGAAAAACGTCTCATATAGAGGTCAAAACCTCGCAACGAAATCAATTAATATGGAACGTTTATAATCAATATGAACAGAACATTGAACTCGTCTCTCGATTCGAGGTTAAGGAGACAGGACTTCGGTATTTTGCCGAAAGGATTTGGGTACCTCTTTATGGAGATTTACGGAACCTTATTTTAGATGAAGCCCACAAGTCGAGATATTTGATTCACCAGGAGCGGGCAAAATGTACCACGATCTTAAGGGACAGTATTGGTGGCCTAACCTTAAGAAGGACGTTGCAACTTATGTTGAGATTTGTTTGACTTGCTCGAAAGTTAAGGCCGAGCATCAGAGGCCCTCTGGCTTATTTCAGCAACCGGAAATCCCACAATGGAAGTGGGAAAGGATAACGATGGACTTCATTACTAAGCTACCAAAGACGGTGAAATGTCCCGTTCTTATTGATTAAAAACGTTCCATATTAATTGATTTCGTTGCGAGGTTTTGACCTCTATATGAGACGTTTTTCAAAGACTGCATTCATTTTTAAAACAAACCATAACCTTTATTTCATAAATAAAGGTTTAAAAAGCTTTACGTAGATTATCAAATAATGATAATCTAAAATATCCTGTTTACACACGACCATTACATAATGGTTTACAATACAAATATGTTACATCGAAATCAGTTTCTTGAATGCAGTTTTTACACAATATCATACAAACATGGACTCCAAATCTTGTCCTTATTTTAGTATGCAACAGCGGAAGCTCTTAATATTCACCTGAGAATAAACATGCTTTAAACGTCAACAAAAATGTTGGTGAGTTATAGGTTTAACCTATATATATCAAATCGTAACAATAGACCACAAGATTTCATATTTCAATACACATCCCATACATAGAGATAAAAATCATTCATATGGTGAACACCTGGTAACCGACATTAACAAGATGCATATATAAGAATATCCCCATCATTCCGGGACACCCTTCGGATATGATATAAATTTCGAAGTACTAAAGCATCCGGTACTTTGGATGGGGTTTGTTAGGCCCAATAGATCTATCTTTAGGATTCGCGTCAATTAGGGTGTCTGTTCCCTAATTCTTAGATTACCAGACTTAATAAAAAGGGGCATATTCGATTTCGATAATTCAACCATAGAATGTAGTTTCACGTACTTGTGTCTATATTGTAAATCATTTATAAAACCTGCATGTATTCTCATCCCAAAAATATTAGATTTTAAAAGTGGGACTATAACTCACTTTCACAGATTTTTACTTCGTCGGGAAGTAAGACTTGGCCACTGGTTGATTCACGAACCTATAACAATATATACATATATATCAAAGTATGTTCAAAATATATTTACAACACTTTTAATATATTTTGATGTTTTAAGTTTATTAAGTCAGCTGTCCTCGTTAGTAACCTACAACTAGTTGTCCACAGTTAGATGTACAGAAATAAATCGATAAATATTATCTTGAATCAATCCACGACCCAGTGTATACGTATCTCAGTATTGATCACAACTCAAACTATATATATTTTGGAATCAACCTCAACCCTGTATAGCTAACTCCAACATTCACATATAGAGTGTCTATGGTTGTTCCGAAATATATATAGATGTGTCGACATGATAGGTCGAAACATTGTATACGTGTCTATGGTATCTCAAGATTACATAATATACAATACAAGTTGATTAAGTTATGGTTGGAATAGATTTGTTACCAATTTTCACGTAGCTAAAATGAGAAAAATTATCCAATCTTGTTTTACCCATAACTTCTTCATTTTAAATCCGTTTTGAGTGAATCAAATTGCTATGGTTTCATATTGAACTCTATTTTATGAATCTAAACAGAAAAGTATAGGTTTATAGTCGGAAAAATAAGTTACAAGTCGTTTTTGTAAAGGTAGTCATTTCAGTCGAAAGAACGACGTCTAGATGACCATTTTAGAAAACATACTTCCACTTTGAGTTTAATCATAATTTTTGGATATAGTTTCATGTTCATAATAAAAATCATTTTCTCAGAATATCAACTTTAAAATCAAAGTTTATCATAGTTTTTAATTAACTAACCCAAAACAGCCCGCGGTGTTACTACGACGGCGTAAATCCGGTTTTACGGTGTTTTTCGTGTTTCCAGGTTTTAAATCATTAAGTTAGCATATCATATAGATATAGAACATGTGTTTAGTTGATTTTAAAAGTCAAGTTAGAAGGATTAACTTTTGTTTGCGAACAAGTTTAGAATTAACTAAACTATGTTCTAGTGATTACAAGTTTAAACCTTCGAATAAGATAGCTTTATATGTATGAATCGAATGATGTTATGAACATCATTACTAGCTTAAGTTCCTTGGATAAACCTACTGGAAAAGAGAAAAATGGATCTAGCTTCAATGGATCCTTGGATGGCTCGAAGTTCTTGAAGCAGAATCATGACACGAAAACAAGTTCAAGTAAGATCATCACTTGAAATAAGATTGTTATAGTTATAGAAATTGAACTAAAGTTTGAATATGATTATTACCTTGTATTAGAATGATAACCTACTGTAATAAACAAAGATTTCTTGAGGTTGGATGATCACCTTACAAGATTGGAAGTGAGCTAGCAAACTTGAAAGTATTCTTGATTTTATGAAACTAGAACTTTTGGAATTTATGAAGAACACTTAGAACTTGAAGATAGAACTTGAGAGAGATCAATTAGATGAAGAAAATTGAAGAATGAAAGTGTTTGTAGGTGTTTTTGGTCGTTGGTGTATGGATTAGATATAAAGGATATGTAATTTTGTTTTCATGTAAATAAGTCATGAATGATTACTCATATTTTTGTAATTTTATGAGATATTTCATGCTAGTTGCCAAATGATGGTTCCCATATGTGTTTGGTGACTCACATGGGCTGCTAAGAGCTGATCATTGGAGTGTATATACCAATAGTACATACATCTAAAAGCTGTGTATTGTACGAGTACGAATACGGGTGCATACGAGTAGAATTGTTGATGAAACTGAACGAGGATGTAATTGTAAGCATTTTTGTTAAGTAGAAGTATTTTGATAAGTGTATTGAAGTCTTTCAAAAGTGTATAAATACATATTAAAACACTACATGTATATACATTTTAACTGAGTCGTTAAGTCATCGTTAGTCGTTACATGTAAGTGTTGTTTTGAAACCTTTAGGTTAACGATCTTGTTAAATGTTGTTAACTCAATGTTTATAATATCAAATGAGATTTTAAATTATTATATTATCATGATATTATCATGTATGAATATCTCTTAATATGATATATATACATTAAATGTCTTTACAACGATAATCGTTACATATATGTCTCGTTTAAAAATCATTAAGTTAGTAGTCTTGTTTTTACATATGTAGTTCATTGTTAATATACTTAATGATATGTTTACTTATCATAGTATCATGTTAACTATATATATATATCCATATATATGTCATCATATAGTTTTTACAAGTTTTAACGTTAGTGAATCACCGGTTAACTTGGGTGGTCAATTGTCTATATGAAACATATTTCAATTAATCAAGTCTTAACAAGTTTGATTGCTTAACATGTTGGAAACATTTAATCATGTAAATATCAATCTCAATTAATATATATAAACATGGAAAAGTTCGGGTCACTACAGTACCTACCCGTTAAATAAATTTCGTCCCGAAATTTTAAGCTGTTGAAGGTGTTGATGAATCTTCTGGAAATAGATGCGGGTATTTCTTCTTCATCTGATCTTTACGCTCCCAGGTGAACTCGGGTCCTCTACGAGCATTCCATCGAACCTTAACAATTGGTATCTTGTTTTGCTTAAGTCTTTTAACTTCACTATCCATTATTTCGACGGGTTCTTCGATGAATTGAAGTTTTTCGTTGATTTGGATTTCATCTAACGGAATAGTGAGATCTTCTTTAGCAAAACATTTCTTCAAATTCGAGACGTGGAAAGTGTTATGTACAGCCGCGAGTTGTTGAGGTAACTCAAGTCGGTAAGCTACTGGTCCGACACGATCAATAATCTTGAATGGTCCAGTATACCTTGGATTTAATTTCCCTCGTTTACCAAATCGAACAACGCCTTTCCAAGGTGCAACTTTAAGCATGACCATCTCTCCAATTTCAAATTCTATATCTTTTCTTTTAATGTCAGCGTAGCTCTTTTGTCTACTTTGGGCAGTTTTCAACCGTTGTTGAATTTGGATGATCTTCTCGGTAGTTTCTTGTATAATCTCCGGACCCGTAATCTGTCTATCCCCCACCTCACTCCAACAAATCGGAGACCTGCACTTTCTACCATAAAGTGCTTCAAACGGCGCCATCTCAATGCTTGAATGGTAGCTGTTGTTGTAGGAAAATTCTGCTAACGGTAGATGTCGATCCCAACTGTTTCCGAAATCAATAACACATGCTCGTAGCATGTCTTCAAGCGTTTGTATCGTCCTTTCGCTCTGCCCATCAGTTTGTGGATGATAGGCAGTACTCATGTCTAGACGAGTTCCTAATGCTTGCTGTAATGTCTGCCAGAATCTTGAAATAAATCTGCCATCCCTATCAGAGATAATAGAGATTGGTATTCCATGTCTGGAGATGACTTCCTTCAAATACAGTCGTGCTAACTTCTCCATCTTGTCATCTTCTCTTATTGGTAGGAAGTGTGCTGATTTGGTGAGACGGTCAACTATTACCCAAATAGTATCAAAACCACTTGCAGTCCTTGGCAATTTAGTGATGAAATCCATGGTAATGTTTTCCCATTTCCATTCCGGGATTTCGGGTTGTTGAAGTAGACCTGATGGTTTCTGATGCTCAGCTTTGACCTTAGAACACGTCAAACATTCTCCTACGTATTTAGCAACATCGGCTTTCATACCCGGCCACCAAAAATGTTTCTTGAGATCCTTGTACATCTTCCCCGTTCCAGGATGTATTGAGTATCTGGTTTTATGAGCTTCTCTAAGTACCATTTCTCTCATATCTCCAAATTTTGGTACCCAAATCCTTTCAGCCCTATACCGGGTTCCGTCTTCCCGAATATTAAGATGCTTCTCCGATCCTTTGGGTATTTCATCCTTTAAATTTCCCTCTTTTAAAACTCCTTGTTGCGCCTCCTTTATTTGAGTAGTAATGTTATTATGAATCATTATATTCATAGATTTTACTCGAATGGGTTCTCTGTCCTTCCTGCTCAAGGCATCGGCTACCACATTTGCCTTCCCCGGGTGGTAACGAATCTCAAATTCGTAATCATTCAATAATTCAATCCACCTACGCTGCCTCATATTCAGTTGTTTCTGATTAAATATATGTTGAAGACTTTTGTGGTCGGTATATATAATACTTTTGACCCCATATAAGTAGTGCCTCCAAGTCTTTAATGCAAAAACAACCGCGCCTAATTCCAAATCATGCGTCGTATAATTTTGTTCGTGAATCTTCAATTGTCTAGACGCATAAGCAATCACCTTGGTTCGTTGCATTAATACACAACCGAGACCTTGCTTTGATGCATCACAATAAATCACAAAATCATCATTCCCTTCAGGCAATGACAATATAGGTGCCGTAGTTAGCTTTTTCTTCAATAACTGAAACGCTTTTTCTTGTTCATCATTCCATTCAAATTTCTTCCCTTTATGCGTTAATGCAGTCAAGGGTTTTGCTATTCTGGAAAAGTCTTGGATGAACCTTCTGTAGTAACCAGCTAGTCCTAAAAACTGGCGTATGTGTTTCGGAGTTTTCGGGGTTTCCCACTTTTCAACAGTTTCTATCTTTGCCGGATCCACCTTAATACCTTCTTTGTTCACTATGTGACCGAGGAATTGAACTTCTTCCAACCAAAATGCACACTTTGAAAACTTAGCGTACAATTCTTCCTTCCTCAATACTTCTAACACCTTTCTCAAATGTTCACCGTGTTCTTGGTCATTCTTTGAGTAAATAAGTATGTCATCAATGAAAATAATGACAAACTTGTCAAGGTATGGTCCACACACTCGGTTCATAAGGTCCATGAACACAGCTGGTGCATTAGTTAAACCAAACGGCATGACCATAAACTCGTAATGACCGTAACGTGTTCTGAAAGCAGTCTTTGGAATATCATCTTCTTTCACCCGCATTTGATGATACCCAGAACGTAAGTCAATCTTTGAATAAACAGACGAGCCTTGTAGTTGATCAAATAAGTCATCGATTCTCGGTAGTGGGTAGCGGTTCTTGATGGTAAGTTTGTTCAACTCTCGGTAGTCGATACACAACCTGAATGTACCATCTTTCTTCTTGACAAACAAAACAGGAGCTCCCCACGGTGATGTGCTTGGTCGAATGAAACCACGCTCTAAAAGTTCTTGTAATTGGCTTTGTAGTTCTTTCATCTCGCTGGGTGCGAGTCTGTAAGGAGCACGAGCTATTGGTGCTGCTCCTGGTACAAGATCTATTTGAAATTCAACGGATCGATGTGGAGGTAATCCCGGTAATTCTTTCGGAAATACATCAGGAAATTCTTTTGCGACGGGAACATCATTGATGCTCTTTTCTTCAGTTTGTACTTTCTCGACGTGTGCTAGAACAGCATAGCAACCTTTTCTTATTAGTTTTTGTGCCTTAAAATTACTAATAAGATGTAGCTTCATGTTGCCCTTTTCTCCATACACCATTAAGGGTTTTCCTTTTTCTCGTATAATGCGAATTGCATTTTTGTAACAAACGATCTCCGCTTTCACTTCTTTCAACCAGTCCATACCGATTATCACATCAAAACTCCCTAACTCTACTGGTATCAAATCAATCTTAAATGTTTCGCTAACCAGTTTAATTTCTCGATTCCGACATATATTATCTGCTGAAATTAATTTACCATTTGCTAATTCGAGTAAAAATTTACTATCCAAAGGCGTCAATGGACAACTTAATTTAGCACAAAAATCTCTACTCATATAGCTTCTATCCGCACCCGAATCAAATAAAACGTAAGCAGATTTATTGTCAATAAGAAACGTACCCGTAACAAGCTCCGGGTCTTCCTGTGCCTCTGCCGCATTAATATTGAAAACTCTTCCACGGCCTTGTCCATTCGTGTTCTCCTGGTTCGGGCAATTTCTAATAATGTGGCCCAGTTTTCTACATTTATAACAAACTACATTGGCATAACTTGCTCCGACACTACTTGCTCCGCCATTACTCGTTCCGACACCATTTGTTCCTTTCGTTCTATTAACCCCTGGTCCGTAGACCTCACACTTCGCCGCGCTATGACCATTTCTTTTACACTTGTTGCAAAATTTGGTGCAGAACCCCGAGTGATTCTTTTCACACCTTTGGCATAGCTGCTTCTGATTGTTGTTGTTGTTGCGGTTATTATTGTTGTTGGGATGATTGTTGTAGTTGCTGTTGTTGTTGTTGTTGTTGTTGTTGGGCCGTTTGTTGTAGTTGCGATTGATGTTGCGATTGTTGGGATAATTGTTGCGATTGCTGTTGTTGTTGTATTGGTGATTCTTATCACCATTTTCCTCCCACTTTCTTTTGACTTGCTTCACATTGGCCTCTTCAGCAGTCTGTTCTTTAATTCTTTCTTCAATCTGGTTCACTAGTTTGTGAGCCATTCTACATGCCTGTTGTATGGAGGCGGGCTCGTGTGAACTTATATCTTCTTGGATTCTTTCCGGTAATCCTTTCACAAACGCGTCGATCTTCTCTTCCTCATCTTCGAATGCTCCCGGACACAATAGGCACAATTCTGTGTATCGTCTTTCGTACGTGGTAATATCAAATCCTTGGGTTCGTAACCCTCTAAGTTCTGTCTTGAGCTTATTGACCTCAGTTCTGGGACGGTACTTCTCGTTCATCAAGTGCTTGAATGCTGACCACGGTAGTGCGTACGCATCGTCTTGTCCCACTTGCTCTAGATAGGTATTCCACCATGTTAACGCAGAACCTGTGAAGGTATGCGTAGCGTACTTTACTTTGTCCTCTTCAGTACACTTACTTATGGCAAACACTGATTCGACCTTCTCGGTCCACCGTTTCAATCCGATCGGTCCTTCGGTTCCATCAAATTCCAAAGGTTTGCAGGCAGTGAATTCTTTGTAGGTGCATCCTACACGATTTCCTGTACTGCTAGATCCAAGGTTATTGTTGGTATGTAGCGCAGCCTGTACTGCGGCTATGTTTGAAGCTAGAAAAGTACGGAATTCCTCTTCATTCATATTCACGGTGTGTCGAGTAGTCGGTGCCATTTCCTTCAAAATAGTTAAATGGAACAAGTTAATCATACAGAATATTAAGAGTAGTTAATAGTATTTCGTAGCATAATATGAACTCATTTATAAAAGCTTTTTCTTCATATTAGCGTTTTATAAGTTTAAATTCGGGTAGTACCTACCCGTTAAGTTAATACTTAGTAGCTAATATACAATTCAACTACTACAATTCTATATGAAAAACTGATTATAATAATATTTCGCGTTCAAACTTTTATACAATATTTTACAAACTTACAATACCGCTTATTTTACATAAAGCATGAAATATAGCACACAATAACTTTGATACAAGATAGTTGTGAAGATAATTCTAGCTAGTACATAAGTCGTTCAGCAAAGGCAATAAAGACACGTAATTCATACGTCCAGAAACAAGTCATGCATTCTGGTTTTACTAGGACTACTTCCCATCCTTGGTCTTGTGCAACATAACCGTTATGGCCGTTGATAAGACAGCGTGTTGTAACGTCGTCAAAGGGACGAGGGTTACGTAATGTCCAACAGTCCCGTAATAATCTAAAAACCTCATTTCTTACCCCAATTACCGACTCCGTCACTTGTGGAAATGTTTTGTTTAATAGTTGTAGCCCGATGTTCTTGTTCTCACTTTGGTGAGAAGCGAACATTACTAATCCGTAAGCATAACATGCTTCTTTATGTTGCATGTTAGCCGCTTTTTCTAAATCACGAAGTCCAATATTCGGATATATTGAGTCAAAATAATTTCTTAACCCGTTGCGTAAAATAGCATTTGGGTTCCCCGCAATATATGCGTCAAAGTAAACACATCGTAACTTATGGGTTTCCCAATGTGATATCCCCCATCTTTCAAACGAAAGTCTCTTATAAACCAAGACATTCTTGGAACGTTCTTCGAATGTCTTACAAACTGATCTCGCCTTAAATAGTTGTGCCGAGGAATTCTGGCCGACTCTAGACAAGATTTCATCAATCATGTCTCCGGGTAGGTCTCTTAAAATATTGGGTTGTCTATCCATTTTGTGTTTTTAAACTGTAAAATAGACAAGAGTTAGATTCATAAAAAAATACTTATTAATATAAGCAATTTTTACATATATCATAAAGCATACGAACACTATATTACATATATTACACCACACGAATACAACTATCTTATTCCGACTCGCTCGTTTCTTCTTCTTCGGTTTTGGTTCGTTTTGCCAAGTTTCTAGGGATATATGATGTTCCCCTAATACGAGCCGTCGTTGTCCACATTGGTTTAGAAAAACCTGGTGGTTTAGAGGTTCCCGGGTCATTGTTACAACTTAAGGACTTCGGGCGTTGACGATACATATAAAGTTCATCGGGGTTGGAATTAGATTTCTCTATTTTTATGCCCTTTCCCTTATTATTTTCTTTTGCCTTTTTAAATTCAGTTGGGGTAATTTCTATAACATCATCGGAATTCTCGTCGGAATCCGATTCATCGGAGAATTGGTAATCCTCCCAATATTTTGCTTCCTTGGCGGAAACACCATTGACCATAATTAACCTTGGTCGGTTGGTTGAGGATTTTCTTTTACTTAACCGTTTTATTATTTCCCCCACCGGTTCTATTTCTTCA
Organism: Rutidosis leptorrhynchoides; assembly: GCF_046630445.1. Lineage (NCBI taxonomy): Eukaryota > Viridiplantae > Streptophyta > Magnoliopsida > Asterales > Asteraceae > Rutidosis > Rutidosis leptorrhynchoides. The sequence goes on along the minus strand of NC_092335.1, from coordinate 147,008,205 downwards.
TCCGGTTCCGATTCTTCTTCCGGTTCCGATTCTTCTTCCGGTTCCGACTCTTCTTCCGGTTCTTCTTCGGGAACTTGTGAATCAGACCACGAATCATTCCAATTTACATTTGACTCTTCATTATTATTAGGTGAGTCAATGGGACTTGTTCTAGAGGTAGACATCTATCACATAATATCAAACGCGTTAAGAGATTAATATATCACATAATATTCACATGTTAAAAATATATAGTTTCCAACAAAATTTGTTAAGCAATCATTTTTCTAGTAAACACGGTCGAAGTCCAGACTCACTAATGCATCCTAACAAACTCGATAAGACACACTAATGAAAAATTCTGGTTCTCTAAGACCAACGCTCGGATACCAACTGAAATGTCCCGTTCTTATTGATTAAAAACGTTCCATATTAATTGATTTCGTTGCGAGGTTTTGACCTCTATATGAGACGTTTTTCAAAGACTGCATTCATTTTTAAAACAAACCATAACCTTTATTTCATAAATAAAGGTTTAAAAAGCTTTACGTAGATTATCAAATAATGATAATCTAAAATATCCTGTTTACACACGACCATTACATAATGGTTTACAATACAAATATGTTACATCGAAATCAGTTTCTTGAATGCAGTTTTTACACAATATCATACAAACATGGACTCCAAATCTTGTCCTTATTTTAGTATGCAACAGCGGAAGCTCTTAATATTCACCTGAGAATAAACATGCTTTAAACGTCAACAAAAATGTTGGTGAGTTATAGGTTTAACCTATATATATCAAATCGTAACAATAGACCACAAGATTTCATATTTCAATACACATCCCATACATAGAGATAAAAATCATTCATATGGTGAACACCTGGTAACCGACATTAACAAGATGCATATATAAGAATATCCCCATCATTCCGGGACACCCTTCGGATATGATATAAATTTCGAAGTACTAAAGCATCCGGTACTTTGGATGGGGTTTGTTAGGTCCAATAGATCTATCTTTAGGATTCGCGTCAATTAGGGTGTCTGTTCCCTAATTCTTAGATTACCAGACTTAATAAAAAGGGGCATATTCGATTTCGATAATTCAACCATAGAATGTAGTTTCACGTACTTGTGTCTATTTTGTAAATCATTTATAAAACCTGCATGTATTCTCATCCCAAAAATATTAGATTTTAAAAGTGGGACTATAACTCACTTTCACAGATTTTTACTTCGTCGGGAAGTAAGACTTGGCCACTGGTTGATTCACGAACCTATAACAATATATACATATATATCAAAGTATGTTCAAAATATATTTACAATACTTTTAATATATTTTGATGTTTTAAGTTTATTAAGTCAGCTGTCCTCGTTAGTAACCTACAACTAGTTGTCCACAGTTAGATGTACAGAAATAAATCGATAAATATTATCTTGAATCAATCCACGACCCAGTGTATACGTATCTCAGTATTGATCACAACTCAAACTATATATATTTTGGAATCAACCTCAACCCTGTATAGCTAACTCCAACATTCACATATAGAGTGTCTATGGTTGTTCCGAAATATATATAGATGTGTCGACATGATAGGTCGAAACATTGTATACGTGTCTATGGTATCTCAAGATTACATAATATACAATACAAGTTGATTAAGTTATGGTTAGAATAGATTTGTTACCAATTTTCACGTAGCTAAAATGAGAAAAATTATCCAATCTTGTTTTACCCATAACTTCTTCATTTTAAATCCGTTTTGAGTGAATCAAATTGCTATGGTTTCATATTGAACTCTATTTTATGAATCTAAACAGAAAAGTATAGGTTTATAGTCGGAAAAATAAGTTACAAGTCGTTTTTGTAAAGGTAGTCATTTCAGTCGAAAGAACGACGTCTAGATGACCATTTTAGAAAACATACTTCCACTTTGAGTTTAATCATAATTTTTGGATATAGTTTCATGTTCATAATAAAAATCATTTTCTCAGAATATCAACTTTAAAATCAAAGTTTATCATAGTTTTTAATTAACTAACCCAAAACAGCCTGCGGTGTTACTACGACTGCGTAAATCCGGTTTTACGGTGTTTTTCGTGTTTCCAGGTTTTAAATCATTAAGTTAGCATATCATATAGATATAGAAGATGTGTTTAGTTGATTTTAAAAGTCAAGTTAGAAGGATTAACTTTTGTTTGCGAACAAGTTTAGAATTAACTAAACTATGTTCTAGTGATTACAAGTTTAAACCTTCGAATAAGATAGCTTTATATGTATGAATCGAATGATGTTATGAACATCATTACTACCTTAAGTTCCTTGGATAAACCTACTGGAAAAGAGAAAAATGGATCTAGCTTCAATGGATCCTTGGATGGCTCGAAGTTCTTGAAGCAGAATCATGACACGAAAACAAGTTCAAGTAAGATCATCACTTGAAATAAGATTGTTATAGTTATAGAAATTGAACCAAAGTTTGAATATGATTATTACCTTGTATTAGAATGATAACCTACTGTAAGAAACAAAGATTTCTTGAGGTTGGATGATCACCTTACAAGATTGGAAGTGAGCTAGCAAACTTGAAAGTATTCTTGATTTTATGAAACTAGAACTTTTGGAATTTATGAAGAACACTTAGAACTTGAAGATAGAACTTGAGAGAGATCAATTAGATGAATAAAATTGAAGAATGAAAGTGTTTTTAGGTGTTTTTGGTCGTTGGTGTATGGATTAGATATAAAGGATATGTAATTTTGTTTTCAAGTAAATAAGTCATGAATGATTACTCATATTTTTGTAATTTTATGAGATATTTCATGCTAGTTGCCAAATGATGGTTCCCACATGTGTTAGGTGACTCACATGGGCTGCTAAGAGCTGATCATTGGAGTGTATATACCAATAGTACATACATCTAAAAGCTGTGTATTGTACGAGTACGAATACGGGTGCATACGAGTAGAATTGTTGATGAAACTGAACGAGGATGTAATTGTAAGCATTTTTGTTAAGTAGAAGTATTTTGATAAGTGTATTGAAGTCTTTCAAAAGTGTATAAATACATATTAAAACACTACATGTATATACATTTTAACTGAGTCGTTAAGTCATCGTTAGTCGTTACATGTAAGTGTTGTTTTGAAACCTTTAGGTTAACGATCTTGTTAAATGTTGTTAACCCAATGTTTATAATATCAAATGAGATTTTAAATTATTATATTATCATGATATTATCATGTATGAATATCTCTTAATATGATATATATACATTAAATGTCTTTACAACGATAATCGTTACATATATGTCTCGTTTAAAAATCATTAAGTTAGTAGTCTTATTTTTACATATGTAGTTCATTGTTAATATACTTAATGATATGTTTACTTATCATAGTATCATGTTAACTATATATATATCCATATATATGTCATCATATAGTTTTTACAAGTTTTAACGTTCGTGAATCACCGGTCAACTTGGGTGGTCAATTGTCTATATGAAACATATTTCAATTAATCAAGTCTTAACAAGTTTGATTGCTTAACATGTTGGAAACATTTAATCATGTAAATATCAATCTCAATTAATATATATAAACATGGAAAAGTTCGGGTCACTACAGACGGTGGGAGGATACGATACCATCTGGGTTATCGTTGACTGTCTTACTAAATCGGCGCACTTCCTAGCTATGACGGAAATGGATACGATGGAGAGACTCGCTGAACTATACATCAAAGAGGTTGTATCTCGTCATGGTGTACCTTTATCGATCATCTCAGATCGCGATCCCCGTTTTGCTTCTAGATTTTGGCGTTCCTTACAAGAAGCCATGGGAACCCGTCTCGACATGAGTACTGCGTATCACCCACAAACCGACGGGCAAAGCAAACGCACGATTCAGACTTTGGAGGACATGTTGCGTGAGTGTGTCATTGATTTTGGAAAGGCCTGGGAAAGGCATTTGCCGCTAGCTGAATTCTCTTATAACAACAGTTATCACTCGAGTATTAATGCCGCACCTTTTGAAGCGTTGTATGGCCGCAAGTGCCGTTCTCCTATTTTTTGGGCCGAAGTAGGCGAAACGCAAATCACCGGACCCGAGATAGTCCATGAAACCACTGAGAAGGTTGTCCAGATTCAAGCGAGACTCAAGACGGCCCGTAATTGCCAAAAGAGTTATGCCGACCTTAAACGTAAAGACTTTGAATTCAACGTGGGCGACCGTGTAATGTTGAAGGTTGTACCTTAGAAAGGTGTCATCCGTTTTGGAAAATGTGGGAAGTTAAACCCGCGATACATTGGTCCTTCTGAAATCTTGGAGTGTGTTGGACCCGTTGCTTAGCGTTTAGATCTTCCAACTCAATTGAGTTCAGTTCATCCTACTTTTCACGTATCGAACTTGAAGAAGTGTCTAGCCAAACCGGAACTTGTCATACCACTGGAAGAACTTACGATTGATGACAAATTCCACTTCGTGGAAGAACCTGTCGAGATTATGGACCGTGAGGTCAAAACTTTGAAACGCAACAAGAATTCGATCGTCCAAGTACGATGGAATGCCAAACGAGGACCTGAGTTTACCTGGGTACGAGAGGATCAAATGATACAGAAGTATCCTCACCTTTTCCCAACTCCTCCATCTACCTCAGCTTAAAATTTCGGGACGAAATTTTCTTTAACAGGTGGGTAATGTAATGACCTTGGATTTTTCCAACGTTTATTATTAATATTTATTATTTATACTTGCTCTTTAATAAATGTATTTATATACATTTACTTGTTATCGTATTTGAATCTCCATGGCCCGACTTGTCTTTGTGATGTGCGTACTTTTCACGAATAATATTTTTGAATATTATTTACATTCATGATTATTTATTATTAATCATTTTAATTAACTAGGGTTAGTAGTTAATTACTTGGGCTTTATTTATTTAAATTGCATACTTACTTGTACTTGGGCTTGGACTTTTATTTCATGGACTAGTAAGCCCACCCTACACATTTAATGGACTTGTAAGCCCATGTATTATACTAGTATTACATTAAGGTTAAGTATGAATTTATTAAGCTAATTAGGAGACAAATACTTCAAGCATGCTACACCTTTCTCCCATGCAATTTAACCTTATTACCCATTCAAGCTTTCACCACCTTTCCAATACTTGAAAGTGAAATTTGACTTCCCATTTATGCTAGGAAACCGTCGGCCTTGTAGGAGGTGTATGGGAGTTCAATTTTCATTTTAACTTGTTACATACTTGCTAGTTCACCTCACTTTTTCACACACATTCAAACAACACTTTATTTTCTCTCAATATTCTCTCTTCTTTGTAAGTAAACAAACTTTGAATTCTCTCCTTTCTCCTCTCTAAAAACTGTAACCCATATCCATCATCATCATTGTTTCTTGTTTTGTTACTTGATTTATTACTTTTTGTTTGTTGTTAATGTTAAAGATCAAGTTCTTTAACTTGTATCTTCATAGATCTTGGTTACTTCCATCTCTTGTTTGATGAAGAACCAAGAACAAGAACCTAAACTTGTTAGTTTAAGGTTCTACTCTTAAATGTTTTCAAGATCTAAAGTTCATAAACTTGATGATCTACTTTATGTTTATGTTTTGTATACTTGAATTCTTAAGATCTAAACTTTGGTTTGAATCTTCTCAAGTAGGAAGCAAATATGAACATAATACTTGTAGATCTAGTTTAGTTCTTCATTTTTACTTACTTTAAATTCGTGTTTGATTGTTCATGGTCAAGTATTACTAGTTAAAACTTGATCTCATACTTCTTGAAACTAAAGTTAACTTTGAAAGTTCAAGAACATGGAAGTGTAACTTTCTAGTTACAACTTCATATACTTTTGATAGATCTAAGTTTCTATAGCTTATGGTCTTCTAATTTTGTTGTAAACAAGAGCTTATAAGCTTACATACACATCACAAAATGAAAATCTAAGTTTCATAACTTATGGTTTTATTAAAGTAAAGATTCAAGTGTTATAACTTAGGATCTAACTTAAAAACTTTAGATCTAGACTTTTGGGTCTAGGATCTTCAAGATCTAACTAAGAACTATTTTCTACAACTTAAGATCTTGATTATTTAGTTTACTTTTAAGTTTATAGCTTTATATTACTTTTATAACTCATGTATGTGTCGGATCTAAGATCTTGATGTAACTTTGGTTCATCAAACTACTTACAACACTTAATTGAGTTGTGCTATATATCTTAGACTTACACTTGTGTTATGATGGTCAAACCTTGGTTAAGATGATGCAAACCCATCAACGAGCTATTGTGATGACCCGGAAATTTCTGACCAAATTTAAACTTAATCTTTGTATGATTAACATTTTCGACACGATAAGCAAAGTCTGTAAAACTGAATCTCAAAATTTTTGAACTACTTTTATATATTTAAATACCCTTCAGTTGTTTTCGACGATTCGTGAACAATTATATGTAAATAGATACATATATACTATAACTTGAAAAGGTAACAATGTATTAATTATTTGATACCGTACATTAAACTTATTGGTTTAAATATCCATTTGAATATATATGATAAGTTGAAATATTTATTATTAAAATTTATTTATAAATAACTTCCAATGTGTATTTAAAAACTGATTTATGTATATTAAAAAGATATATACATATATATAATTTCAAGTTATTTAGTAAACGATAGTAACATTTTCAAATTGCTACAGTACCCAAAATGCTACAGTGTTTTTGAAAATCACTATTTGCTACAGTGAATTGTTACAGTAACTTTGCTACAGTGGTATAGTTTATGGATGATTTAAGACTATATTTTGACAAAGGTACGATTCACGAAACGTAAAGTACAAGTTTTCTCAGTATACGATAGGACGTTCGAAAAACCGGAACCGGGACATAAGTCGAGTGACGACGTATGACTTATCGGAATGAATATTACAAGTCAACTATGCATGTAAATTTAATATAATATATAATTAATTATATAAATTAAATATATTATATTAATAATTAAAAAATATGTCGACAAACTAGAAGTTAAAAGATCATGAGCTGGAAATCCATCCCATGCGATCGCATGGGAAATGGTCTTGGAGGCCATGCGATCGCATGGCAGTCCTGGACAGGCCACACCTATAAAGCTCGAGATATCTGCCTCTGTTTTAATTTAAAAATTACTCCGTATTATATTTATTAATTATATTATTATTATTATTATTATTATTATTATTATTATTATTATTATTATTATTATTATTATTAAGATTAATATTATTATTAATCTTATTATTATTAGTAGTATTTGTATTATTATTAGTATTATACATAAAATACTACGACGAGGTCATGAGCGTGTCACTTTCAAAATAGTTTTATGAGCCGGATAAAGCTAAGGAAATTATGGGTTATTGCCAAGGAGGTTATGGGTAATATTCATGGGTATTATTTGCAAGTCAAACCTAGTGTTATCATCTCCGTTACGTCTACGTACGTTTCTACAATATTGAATCTCAATATTGATATGTAAGTACTTATATTTTATCTTTTATATAATAATTGTGTATCCATGTCTAGTACTCGAGTATATATATATATATATATATATATATATATATATATATATATATATATATATATACATGTTTGTATGCTAGATTTCCTTGTTAAACAGTTTATGATGTACCACGAATTAAATACATATATTACTGGTAAAAGGTATATGATATACATGTTTTTGGAAAGCTGACGAAAAATCAATAACTTTTCATTTAGATATCGAATAATTTCGATGAACGGATTAAAAGATATAAGCAACTGAATTATGATTGAAGTTAATTGAAATTGCTTTTGAATCTACAATTAAGATTTAAACAACTTGTTTACGAGATTGATAAATTGGATTTTTGAATATTACCAACCGAGTAAATGAATCCTTATATAAGGTACGTCTCGTTTTGTTAAACTATTGTCAAAATTGACTTTTTGAAACAACATTGGATAACTTTTGTATGTCAATATCGAGCATTAGAATTGTGATACACTATGACCTGACCTAGCTTGATAGACATTTATTGACCAACATATGTTCTCTAGGTTGAGATCTACGGTTATTTGGTAATCCGTGTTTCGATCACACTTTGGTGAACGACTTTATATGCTGCTAAGGTGAGTTTCATTTGCTCCCTTTTTAATTGCTTTTGCAATCTATATTTTTGGGCTGAGAATACATGCACTTTATTTTAAACACAATGGATACAACTACATACTAAATTCTACACTGAGTTTGAACCGAAAATCCCTTAGCTTTGGTAACTAGTAACTGCCGGTTATAAGAACTGGTGGGCGCGAGTAGTAGTATATGGATCCATAGGGCTTGATATCCCCGTCCGAGCTAGAGCACTAGCCTTTTAACGGACGTATGCTATTTGAGAAGCGTACACGTTGGTTTGCGTGTATTATTAAGATGATTATACAAAGGGTACAAATTATATATACGTTAAGTTTAGTTACCAGGGTGCTCTGTTATGTAGAATCTATTGATAAACGTTTCTGGATGAAACAACTGAAATCTTGTGATCCACCTTTATATACAGATTATGCGCAACATTAAAACTATAAACTCACCAACCTTTGTGTTGACACTTGTTAGCATGTTTATTCTCAGGTTTCCTAGAAGTCTTCCGCTGTTTGCTTAGATGTTAAACAAGCTATGTGCATGGAGTCTTACATGACATATTTTTCAAGGAGACGTTGCATTCACCAAATCATCACCATGTATCTTATTTTGACTGCATTGTCAACGGAAATACTGTTGTAAACTATTATTTATGGTGATTGTCTATATGTAGAAATCATCAAATGTCGAAAACCTTTGATTTAAATATTCATTTATGGTGTGCCTTTTCAAAAGAATGCAATGTTTACAAAATGTATCATATAGAGGTCAAATACCTCGTAATGAAATCAATGAATGACGTGTTCATCCATATGGATTTGGAGCGATCGTCACAGTTATACACTTGAAGCTACAATCATCAAGGATGAGAACCGTGATGAGCATCAAGCACCAAGAACCCACCGGAACACATTACTTACTGTTTTCTGGAACTGATCAGACCACCTGGGCTACTGTAAAGTTGATTTTCAGTTTTATCAGTTCTTGTATATAACTTTTCATTTAAGACTCGTCTTAATCCGAGTTACGGTTTAGGATCTATGGCCCTCCGAACGTCACTATGTCCTTTTAACGTTGTGCTAAAAATTCTGACCTACTCGCACTTAAACCGTCGCCACGATCAAACGAAGACGAGTTTGGTTCTGGAATTTTTACAGAAACTAAAGGACTCATATATGGAGCCATGGCCATTGGTCTCACCTCAATTCAGTTTGTATAGAGGCCGTGGCGACTGATAGAAGTCAGCCTTTGTTTCAAACTCTTTTCTTGAATGAAACCTACTTTATACTTTTTGTTTGATAATGAATGATGATGATACTTAAGACCTAATTTACATACTTATAAACCTATTGGGACGATTTACTGACTTAGTAACTTTTAACTTAGGTTGAGGACCTTTTCGGACAAACACACTTGCTTACCTTTCCCGTGTCAACTTTACTACTACTTAACCACTGTGAGTTATAGCATCCCTTTTTACTTTAACTATTTTGGGAACTGAGAATACATGCACATTTTACGTTTTACATACTAGGCATGAGTACTTAAACTTTATATATGTGTGGGTTATACAACAGCATAAACTTTCCCCTTAGCTCGGTAACGTTTAGTCATTGGTCTTTGAACCGGTGAACACGAATCTTAGATATGGATCCATAGGGTTTGACATCCCCACTCGGGCTAGTAGTGCTAGCATTTAATGGGTGTTTAATACTTCGTAAACATACGCACTCGCCAAGTGCACTTTTAGGGGGTGATAAACATTAAGTTAGTTACCAAGTGCCCACGGTTATACATATACTTTTCATACTGTTTTGAAACGCTGTTAAAGCACTGAAATTTCGTGGCCTACCTTACATTAATGTTATACTTAAACTATAGCTCACCAAAATTTGTGTTGACATTTTTTAAGCATGTTTTTCTCAGGTGCTTAAGGTTGCTTGCTTCCGCTGTTGTACTAGTATTGCTGATTAGCCACCCGCTGCCTTATTAGAGATGTTACCGCATGAAACATTTTATCTTGCATTCAAACTTTATTAATTTTGAGCTATGAATTGTAACGACCTAAGGGTCACGTACTATTATTACTTGCTTCCGTTCATAGAAGCATACTTTTGGTTGTAAAACATTTGACGTTGGTTATGACGTCACCTTTTATCATGAATGCAAATTTGTTTTGAAAACGCATATAGTGTTTGACCTTGTAATGATCCTGTTGTTGATGGTCCGTACATGTTGATTTAGTACGGGGCATCACAGTGGACTTCAAAGTAATCACACTCACCACTTTTCCCAAACATAATGTGGCCAACGAAGAGCGAGTCTTACATTAGAGACATCACTCACCACAATGCACCAAGTGGCCAATGAAGAGTAAAATACTTCACAAATGGATAGTACTCGCCACTTAACCCGCAAGAAAACAACTTATATACATGCACATATAAATACTCCACTCACCTTGAACAATTAGATAAGCCAACAATCGATCTAGGACTTCAAAATTGCTCCAAAAGCGAGCTACCTAGCATAAATCACAACATCAAGCTATGAACACTAGTAGCTTGACCCAAAACCCGCAAGTGCAACTTTGACTCAAATTGCACCCAAATTCCCCAACTTGGTCAAACGAGACCCAAACTCCCCAAATCACTAAAAGCTAATAATTTGGTCCCAAAATTATCCCAATACATCTTATGGTCAAGTGCTAGGAGCACTTCATGACCCAAATTGACCAAATGACCCATTTTGACTCAAATAGGGTTTACACCCAACATCAACTACCAAGAACACCCATTTGGGTTTCATTCACCAACAAAATCACTAATACTTGTGATTATGCCTAATTTGCAAGTCTACACATGACCAAATCATTTTCCAACCCAAAACTCACCATCAAGGATCAATCAACACCCATACTAGCTTCAAACACCCATTTGTGAGCTAGATGAGATAAATCAAGAACATGCAACTCCAAACCCTAACCTCAAATTGAATGAAAATCGGAGTTACGGCTTACCACTCAAGAAGAAGAAAACTAGAGAGCAACTACACCAAGATGAAGCTCCAAAATGGGTTGAACAAGCTCCAATACACCCAATCTAAGCTCTCTCACACTAAAAACTTTCTCACTCTAGTTTGTATGTGTTTAGGAGAGTGAAGAATATGAGATTAGAGTTAGAATATGCTCATTTAGGCCTCCAAAACTGACATCACAATTTACAAAATGGCCCCTTCTTTTCTTTCACAATTTAAATGCAAGACCCAAACTTTTCCCCATCCAGGAGCGGTGCTCCTGGACCTAGGAACGTCGCTCCTAGTGTCTTTCCTTGAAATTTTGGATCGTTACAATAGATAGTTGTTGGACTTTTATCGCATTCTAGTCCACAAGAATCAGTAATGAGTTGTGTCATTGATCTCAACTAAAAACATTCCCGGATGACTTGATGTAATGCAATCACTTCGGCATGATTTGATCATGTTGCAACAAGTGTTTGTTTTTGAGAACGCCATGACATTGCGGTACCTCCATTTAGGAATACATATCCAGTTTGAGATTTAGCTTTATGTGGATCAGATAAATAACCTGCATATGCATAACCAACTAAATCTTGTTTTGAATCATTAGAATAAAGTAGTCCTAAATCAATAGTTCCTCAGATGTATCGAAATATGTGTTTGATCCCATTCCAGTGTCTTTTGGTAGGAGCTGAGCTGAACCTTGCCAACAAATTAACAACAAAAAAAGGTCAAGTCTTGTACAATTTATAAGATACATAAGAGCTCCAATTGCACTAAGATATGGTACTTCTGGTCCCAGAATATCTTCATGATCTTCACAGGGACGAAATGGATCAGTGTCAACCAAGGTTGAAGAATTCGGATCTCTGTGAGATTTCGTTTGGACTTTTTTAGGGAGATCTCGGCATCTCAGAATAATCTCGGGGAGATCTCGGACGTTGACTTATGTTGGCTTTGTAGTTTTTTTAATAAATATATACTTAAAAACATAAATATATGTATATTTATATACGTTTTTAATAGATTTTACAAAAATATGCAAGAAATGAGCGAGAAAATCTTAGAAATTAAGAATTTTACAAGAAAATCTTACAAATTAGCAAAAAAAATCCGAGAAATCGTGGCTTTGACTAAGTTTGACCCCGTTGAGAAATCTCGGGAGATGAACATCTCGTCTCGGTTGCCTTCTAAAAACGAGATCTCGAGGGAGATCTTGGGGAGATCTCGGGGGAGATCTCGGGAGATTTACAACACTGGTGTCAACATTTAGTGATTTAACAACCATAGGAGTACTTAATGGTTTTGCCTTGTCCATATTGAAACGTTTTAAAATATTTTCTGCATAAGTTGTTTGATGTATAAGTAAACCATTAGGCATATGCTCAATCTTCAAACCAAGGCAATACTTGGTTTTTCCGAGATCTTTCATTTCAAATTCTTTCTTTAGAAGTTGAATGGCTTCATGAATCTCTTTATTTGTACCTATGATGTTAAGATCATCGACATAAACAGCTATGCTCACATATCCGAATGTTGTTTTCTTAATGAATATACATGGGCAAATAAGATTATTTGTATACCCTTTGCTTATCAAGTAATCACTTAATCGTTTATACCACATGCGACCTGATTGTTTCAACCCATATAAATGTAACGACCCGACTTTTTCGACTTTTAATTTTACTTATTACTTTCATAAAACTTCGTATTTGTGGGTAATGTGTTAGATTACATTATGGGATTATTATTTATGTTAATTACTTTCGTTAATACATTACAGTGTGTTATTAAGTGCTTAATCACTTAACTTGATCCCCGAATGCTTTTACGACCGTTAGTGTCACTTGTCGTTTTTGAACGAGCTACGTACTTTGTATACGTTAAACTTTTGTCATAATTGGAATATTATGACTACGTAAAACTAATTGTTATTTTCTAATAACAATTACTTGGCTTTTTTGGTTGCTTAATTACGCTTAGTAAATTACTAATGCACACTAGTTAGTCTTAATGGACTTTCTACCTTATTGGACTTAGACCCACCCTACTCTAGTTAATGGACCATTAAATTAGCCCAACTTTAATGGATTTATGATCCATTAAGATGTAGGACAAAAATCCATTAAGATGAGCCAACATACTAGCATTTTTGTTAACCATTACTACACATGTTGCATGGGATCCCAACAACAAGCACCACCTTTGGACCACCACCATGCAAAAAGAAATCTAAACCTACGGCCTTAAGCACCCACCACCACTATAAATATCAAGCCTCATTCTTCCATTTCACACTTGATCTCATTCTCATTTTACACATACTTGCTCTCTAATTTTCTCTCTAGTCTTTCTCGCACTAAAATTGTAAGTTCTTAAAATTTTCTTCTTCTTCTTCTTCTTCTCTTCATAATAACGACATCATCATCATCATGAGATCAAGCTTTTTAGCTTTTTGATCTTGTTATATCTTGTAGATTCAAACTTTGATTTGAATCCTCCAAGAACATGAAAGATTCAAGCTTTCTAGCTTTGGATATTCATTACTTTGATGGATCTAAGCTTTATAGCTTAAGATCACTTTGTTTTTGTTAAAAGATCAAAACTTGTGTTTATGATCTTCATGAAACTTGAAGATCTAGCTTTTTGCTTTAAAGATCTTCAAGAACATAAAAGATTTCAAGCTTTCTAGCTTTGGATCTTCATTACTTTGATGGATCTAAGCTTTATAGCTTAAGATCACTTGTTTTTGTTAAAATATCAAAACTTGTGTTTATGATCTTCATGAAACTTGAAGATCTAGCTTTTTGCTTTAAAGATCTTCAAGAACATAAAAGATTCAAGCTTTCTAGCTTTGAAATCTCATAATTATTGTTAAGGGATCCAAGATTTCTAGCTTAGGGTTTCATTACTTTGTTTGATCAAATTTAGGTAACTTAAGGTCTTGCTTGTTTGATTGAATCAAAGTTTGTAGCTTTAGATTTTAGAACTTGTATTTGTGTTGAGACTAAGAACATGATGTAACATTGGTTCATCATCCATCTAAAAATCTTAAGTGAGTTGTATTTCTCCTTAGTCTTTACATGGTGTGTTGATGGTTGAAACTTGGTCAAAGTGATGCTAAAACAACAAAGAGTTGTACACTTGAAGCTTAAACGCATCAAGGATGAGAACCGTGATGAGCATCAAGCACCAAGAAACCCACCAGAGCACTTGTTTCTATTTTTCAGGGTCTGATCAGACTCCTGAGGCTTCTGGAAAGTTGATTTCCAGATATTTAGGTTCGAGTAGATGACTTTTCGTTTAAGACTCATCTAAATCTGATATACGGTTTAGGATTTATAGCGTTCCGAAAATCACTACGCCTTTGTAACGACGTGCTGAAAAAATTCTGACATACTCGCGCTTGAACCGTCGCCACTGTCAAACGACATCGAGTTAGGATCTGAAAATTGGATAGCGGTAAGAGGACTCAAATACGGAACCTTGGCCACTGACCACGCGTCTTTTAAGTTTGTATAGAGGTCGTAGCAGCTGTCCAAAGTCAGCCCTTTGTTTCTATCTCTATTCTTGTTGAAAACTTACTTTATCTTTTACGTATGATGATAATGATGATGCTTAGGACTTTACTTATGTACTTTTAGATCTTTTGGGACAATTTACTGACTTAGTAACCTTTGACTTAGGTTGAGGACCTTTCGGACCGACTTACTACTTGATTACTTTTCATATCTACTTTTACCGCACATTCACTGTGAGTTATAGCTCCCTTAATACTTTAACTCCTTTTGGGACTGAGAATACATGCGCTTTTTATGTTTTACATACTAGACACGAGTACTTAATCTTTATATATGTGTGGGTGATATAACGGCACAAAGATTCCCCTTAGCACGGTAACGTTTAGTCATTAGTTTTTGAACCGGTGAATGCGAATCTTAGATATGGATCCATAGGGTTTGACATCCCCACTTGGGCTAGTCGCGCTAGCATTTACGGGTGTTTAATACTTCTTAAACTTACGCACTCTTCAAGTGTACTTTTAGGGGGTGATATTTATATTACTCTGTTAAGTTAGTTACCGGGTGCCCACGGACAAGCATATACTTTTCATACTGGTTTTGAATACGAAATCTCGTGGTCTACATTATATCGTTGTTTACAAAAACTATAGCTCACCAACATTCGTGTTGACATTTTAAAGCATGTATTTCTCAGGTGCCTAGACGTTGTTGCTTCCGCTATTAGACTTGCTGTTATAGACTCGCTGTGTTAGACTTCCGCCGCATTGTTTAGAGATGTCTCAATCATGGAACTTATACTTTGCATTCACAACTTATGTTACATTTGAACAATGGCTTTGTAATGACCTTTGTGTCTCGTACTTATGTTAATGCTTTCTGTTCATAGAAGCACGTTATCTTTTGTAAAACATTTGACATTGGTAAAGACGTTATCTTTTCATGAATGCAAAATTTGTTTTAAAATAGCATATAGTGTTGTAACCGTATAATGATCCTGTTGTTGATGATCCGTACACGCTGATTTTGTACGGGGCGTCACAAATAAAGACCTTTGTAATTTGATTGAGTACATTTATTTAGGTTTTGCATTGGATGCTTCTGATACCTAAAATCTTTCAGGTACCTTCATATATATATATATATATATATATATATATATATATATATATATATATATAGGGGCAGGATCAATGGGGAAGTAACCAATCGGGGGGAAGCGGGGGGAAGCAAAAAAAAAAAAATCGTTTTTTTTGAAATTTTTTTCCGGCATCAAGATCACACGAAAATATGAACATTTAGAAGAGACACTTCGTGATGAATGTTATTATTTAGATGGGAAAACGATCGACAAAAATAACATTCAAGATAATATTGTTCGTGAAGAATATGAACGTTTTTTTTTCTTCATGTTTTGTGAAGTAAAAATTTAGCCCGATTTAGAGTTTAGGGTTTGGTGTTTTGGGTTTATTCCATAAACCCAAAACACCAAACCCCAAACTCTAAACCGTTCGTGTTAAAAATTCAATCTAAATCCTAAATCTAAACCCTAAACCCTAAATTTCTAAACCCTAATATCTAAACCCTAATATCTAAACCCCAATAGCTATAACCTCAAAATACGATCGAAAAACACGATAATTGTTATATATTACTTCTTCGAGCGTTTTCCCGCCAAAATAAAAACATTTATCACAAAGTGTCTCTACTAAATGTTCATATTTTGATCTCATCTATAATGTTCGTGAACAAATTTTTTTCAAAAAATGAAAAAAAAAAAAAAATTGCTTCCCCCCGCTTCCCCCCGATTGGTTACTTCCCTCTTGATCCTACCACTATATATATATATATATATATATATATATATATATATATATATATATATATATATATATATATATATATCACTATCAATTGATCCATATAAATAAGCAGTAACAACATCCATGAGATGCATTTCTAAATTTTTAGAAACTGTCAAGCTGATTAAGTATCTAAAAGTAATTGCATCTATAAAGAATAAATTTTCTCATAATCAATTCCTGGTCTTTGAGAAAAACCTTGAGCTACAAGTCTAGCTTTATACCTTTGTAACTTCATTTTTCTCATTTCTTTTTCGCACAAAAATCCATCTGTACCCCACAGGTTTCACATCTTTAGGTGTAAGAACGATATATCCGAAAACTTTTCTTTTATTGAGTGATTCAAATTCAGCTCGTATTGCTCCTTTCCAATGATCCCAATCATGTCTCTTTTGACATTCCATGACAGACTTTGGTTCTGGATCATCATCGTTCATGATGTCATATGCAACATTATATGAAAATTTCTCATCAAGATTTTTCATTTTATTTCGGTTCCATAATATTTTTGAATGTGCATAACTGGTTGCAAATTCCATATTAACATCATCAATCTCTTCTGCAGAATTGATTTGTGGTTTTTCTTAAACACTTTATTTTACCTCATTATCAGTTGATTTTCTTTTCCGGAGATTTTTATCTTTGAAACCAATTGGTCTCCCACGTTTCAGGCATGGCAAAGACTCATGAGTGACTTTATTGTCAGCTTTTGGAATTTCAATTCGAGCTGGAGCGTTTACTGCTGGTATATATGATTTAGTCACTCTTTTTATACTGTATATGCGTCAGGCAATTTATTCGCAAGTTCTTGCATATGCAGTATTTTTGAACTTCGGTCTCGTATTCTTTTGTACGAGGATCAAGATACATTAATTGAGGTTCACATCATGAAAAATTATTTTCTTTATTTTTTTATTTCTCCCCCTAATCCAGAGAACAATGTTTCATTAACGTGTTGTAAAAACATCACCCGTCATGGGTTCAATATATCTTATGATTGAAGATGTTTCATAATCAACATATATTTCTATCCTTCTTTGAGGACCCATTTTAGTGCATTGTGGCGGTGCGATAGGAACATAAACAGCACAACCAAATGTTCTAAGGTGGGAAATATTTGGCTGATGGCAAAAAAAAAGTTGCAAGGGAGAATATGTATGACTTGCACTTGGTCTAATGCGAATCAATGATGCATCATGAAAAATTGCATGACCCCATATAGATCTGGGAGTTTTGTTCTCATTATCAATGTTCTAGCTATTAACTGCAATCGTTTAATTAATGATTCAGCTAAACCATTTTGTGTATGCACATGGGCAACATGATGTTCAACAACAATCACAATAGACATGCAAAAATCATTAAATGCTTTAGATGTAAACTCACCAGCATTATCCAGTCTCACCCTTTTAATAGTATAATCAGGGAAATGTGCTCTCAATTTAATAATTTGAGTAAGAAATTTTACAAATACCACATTTCGACTTAATAATAGACAAACATGAGACCATCTACTAGATGCGTCTACTAGGACCATGAATTATCTAAATGGTCCACATGGTGAATGAATTGGTCTACATATATCACCTTGGATTCTTTCAAGAAACATTGGTGTTCTTTTCCAACCTTAAGAGGAGATGGTCTTATTAAAAATTTTCCAAGTGAGCATGATGTACATGGGAAAAGTGCATCATGAGGGATCTTTTGATCCGTCAATGGATGTCCATGTGTATTTTGAATTATTCTTTTTATCATTGTTGATCCTGGGTGTCCCAATTTCTCATGCCATATATTGATCATTACAGGATCACATGCCTTTTCATTAACTACCATGTGTGCTTCTGCTACATTTATATATGTATAATGTAAACCAGAACTAAGTCTTGGTAGTTTTTCAATCACATGATTCTTGTCAGTGATACTTAAATATTTATCATTTTCTGTTGTCACTGACTGATAATCATATCCATTTTGGTATATGTCAGAGAAGCTTAACAAATTTCTCATTGACTTGGGAGAAAATAAGGCATTGTTTATCAGAAAATTTATACCATTTGATAACATTAATTTTGCCTTTCCCATTCCTTTTATTAAGTTCGCAGGACCTGATATAATGTGTACAGTTCCTTCTGTTGCTTTAAAATCAGTGAAATATTTTTTAGATTTGAGTATAGTGTGTGTGGTACCACTGTCTGCAATACAAAGATCTCCATCATTTGACTGATTTTGCACTCAAGTAGTATACATCATGAACTTCAAAAATATGAGAAACAAATAATGAGTATATAATTCATCAATGTATTACATTCAAAATATGTTATAAACGAAAGTACATAATAAGGATACATATAGTAAAGTAGATATGGTATAGATCGAAAATATACATCCATTTATTTGATAGGGACATATAATAGTATATATATATATATATATATATATATATATATATATATATATATATATATATATATATATATACACACACATATAGTGGTAGGATCAAGGGGGAAGTAACCAATCGGGGAGAAGCAGCGGGAAGCAATTTTTTTTTTTCATTTTTTGAAAAAACTTTGTTCACGAACATTATAGATTAGATGAAAATATGAACATTTAATAAAGACACTTTGTGATAAACGTTTTTATTTTGGTAGGAAGACGCTTGAAGAAGTAATATATAACAATTATCATGTTTTTCGAGCGTATGTTGAGGTTTTAGATATTAGGGTTTTAGATATTATGGTTTAGATATTAGATTTTAGAGTTTAGGGTTTAGGGTTTAGGTTTTACTGTTTTGGGTTTATGGAATAAACCCAAAACACCAAACCCTAAACCCTAAATCATAAACCCTAAACTCTAAATCGGGCTAAATTTTACTACACAAAACATGGAAAAAAAACGTTCACATTGTTCACGAACAATATTATCTTGAATGTTATTTTTGTCGATCGTTTTCCCGCCTAAATAATAACATTCATCACGAAGTGTCTTTTCTAAATGTTCATATTTTCGTGTGATCTTGATGCTGGAAAAAAAATTTCCAAAAAAATGAATTTTTTTTTCTTCCCCCCGCTTCCCCCCGATTGGTTACTTCTCCATTGATCCTGCCCCTATATATATATATATCCTGCCCCAATGGCCAATTTTACCACATCGATAACAAGAATCTTCAATATTCTTTGAAGAACCTCTTTCAACATTATGATTTGTGGGATTGTATGGTGGTTGAAATTTATAATTTTGTGGATTATTATTTCTTTGTCCACGACCATGACCACCATAACCATTATGACCACGACCACCACCACGACCATTACCATAAGGGTGATTTCGAAAATAGTTATGATTTTTATTATTGTTATGATAATTTCCATGATGATGGTTTTGGCCAATATGACCACGACCTCGCCCACGTCCTCGTCCATGTGTATTTCTTATTTTATTATTATTATTGTTAATAGCATTAGCTCCAGGAAATTCTAGTGCACCCGTAGGATGAGATTCTTGATTTTTCATCAGTAATTCTTTATTCACTTCTGCAACTAAGAGATAAGTTTGAAGTTTGGAAAACGTTTTGTGATTCTGCAATCTCAAATTTTCTCGTACAATTATGTTTTGCAGAATGCATCGTGGAGAAAGTTTTCTCCATCATATCAGCATCCCTTATTTCTTGACCACGGAATTGAAGCTTTGAACGGATCTTGAACATGGCCGAGCTGGGAGTAATATTTCTCCATGCTTCCCTCACAGCTGGGAGTAATATTTCTTTTTGATTACTGAATCTACTCTTGATACTTTTCCATAAAACATGTGGATCTTTGATAGTGAGATGCATATGTTTTAAGGTGATATCAATATGTTTGCGAATAAAAGCAATTGATTTTAATTTATCTTGATTAGAACAAGTATTGTATTTTAAATTTACAGAATACCCAATGATCCAAGATTTATTCTACGTCCATGTCCCATGATGTGTAATTTGTTCCCGATACATCTAGGGCATCAAACTCAAGCTTTGATAAGTTTGACATTTTCTATTTTCAAAAAGATGAACAACATAAATCATAATCATAATCAATTTCTATTCATAGACAAATAATAACATGAAATTAGAATCATTTTAAATTCATAAATAGCAAATAACGGAATAATGGTATGATTACAAATAATAAAACCGCAAGGGCAGGATAGAATATAGGTTCACCCGGAGGTATATTAACAACAACAATGATACTTAGTATGAACCAATACAATAGGGAAAATCATCCTCAGGTGAATCATCTTTACAAAAACTTTTGAGAGTGGTAATCTGAGAAAATGAAGATTGATTTGTGAATATGTGAAAACGGAGATGTTTATTTTATATTTGAAATATATATTCGTTGTAACGTCGTCAGTTGACGTTCACAACCGTTATGTATATATGACCGATGTAACGTCGTTAGTTGACGTTAACGACTGTTATGTACTCCTTGTATTAATAATAATTTTAATAAAATAATTTTATTAGTATAAATACGATTACTATAAATACATTTAGTATAAATACATTTAGTATAAAAACGTTTAGTATAAATACGAAGATTAAGAGAATAAACATATTATGCATAAATAATAAATTTAAGAATAAACATTAGTATGCATGAAATTAATAATGATTAGTTGCATAAGTAATTATAAATAAATGTTAGATAACATAACTATAAATGTTAGTGAAGTTAATAAGAGTTAGATAACAGAAATATAATGTTAGTAAACATAATTATAATTAGGCGACAGTGTCGACCATATATTATCCAGGCAGTATAACCGACCATATATCACTTAGGTGGCAGAGACAACCATATAATAAGAACAATACAAATGCACTAAGAACTTAATAAAAGTTAGTAGTTCAAAATGTTAGTAGTCCAAAATGTTAGTAGTCCAATATCCGATATATTTGAGTCTAACATTATTAATGGCCTAAGTCATATATTAATAGTAGTTAAGTTTATTATTATTAATAGTTTCATTAGTCGCTCAATTCTTTTAAATGTATAACAATACATTTTAATGTTGTCTATGATCATAATAATATATAGCTTACTAATAAGTAAAACAAGATATCGTTAAAGAATATATTACCTTGATTAATGACTCGTGAATTTCTTGAATTAACCTTGATTACGCTATCGTGCTGATAATGTGTTATAATTTAGTAGTTGATTACTACCCTTAGTGGCCTAAACATATTATAGATATTTTAATAATGAAAGAGTAGAAAGTGAAGAAGGAAAATACTTGAAATAAGTATTGAATGGGTGCAAGTATAATGCTTGCATACATCTTCTATTTATAATAAAATTATTTCTAACTTAGGGTAATTCTGTAGTAACAAATAATTGATCATCTATGACTTTTAAGGCTTGCATATAATTGGTCATCCATGACTTTTGAAACTTGCATTTATAACAATATCATGAAAATACTCTATCACTATATGTCACTAATACCCACTCCGATTCTAATTGACTGTTCAATATTCTATATTGTGATATCTCAAATTAATTATTCACTTCCAAAAATAGATAAAAAAAAATGAGGTAAAGTTCTTTTCTACTCATAATGTATCAAGTTTTGTTGAGAGTGCAAAGTCGAGTTAAACAAAGAGTCTGAGTTGGGTAGTTCTCGCAACCGCAAGCTTGAAAGTGGTGCTTGCGAAGTTGGTCTCACGACCGGGAAGTAATACCTCGCGCCTACGAGGTGGTAACAGAAAGCGAACAAAGCTGGAGAAAAAGCTTCGCGACCGTGAGAAGCTAGTTGCGACGGCGAGAATGGTGTCGACCAAAATTGGATTTGGATTAGGAGTTTGCGTTTGGTTCTTATTCGTTATCATTTTACACTATAAATACGCTCATGTGTAACTTGTAAATTAGACCTACGAATTGAAATTTAGTAAAAGAATACTCTTTGGTTGGCCGTAGATTAAAGCAATCTCAATCACTATTGTAAAAAACCCGATTACTCTCCGATTAATCCCTGATTACTCATTTTTAAGAGCAATCTGTTCCAATTTTCTAAATTCTATTTAATTAATCGGTCAACGTCGATTGATGAGTCAAAATCGAATTTGGTAATCAAAATCGGCCAAAGTCAAAATTGGTCAACATTTTATCACGAATTTAATTAGAATTTTAGAGTTTTTTGAACACAATGAACAATTTTATACAACTATTTTAAAGTTTATGCTTATGTTTATGATTTTCTTCTATATTTACACATAAAATTTTTAAAATTTAATATTTAAATGTATAAAGTACAATTCGATTAATCCCCGAATTTTCGATTAATCCTTCAAAAGTCCCAGACCTCAATGATTGCATATAACCACGTTATATTATTGAATTTTGCAACCTTGGTCTCAATGATTGCATATAACCACGTTATATTATCCTATTTTTACGTTTTTGCTTTCGTTCTTCGTGTTCATAATTTTTATATTTGTTGTTCGTGAGTTGATAATACGGCGTATCAGATCTTGTTCGGGCTCACAAATCTTTCCTTACATGACAAAAATATAGATAAAAAAATAAGGGGTAAAGCTTTAAAACTGACAAAAAATAAAATCATGTTTCTTAAATTGTGTGTGTTTTATCCGGTAACAATAAATATGAGACGGAGGGAGTACTAATCAAGAAAATATTTGCACAAGGTTAAATATAGAAGACTTCAGTGCAATAAGAGTGACGTTTAAGAATTTAACTCTCTAGACGTATCCGCAGATAACTCTATCCGAGATCTGTTGATGATCTCGATAGGGTCGTTAACCAATGTGTCCACTAGTTGATGATTCAACAATAAAAATAATTATGTCCTCATATTGAAATATTGTACAAAAGTATGAATCTAAACAGGATTCATAAATAAAACCATAGCCAAATATTATTACTCCAGAAATCAATCGAATACAATTCAGTTTGTTGTTCAAGTTATGTTGAATAACTCATGATACACAGCAAACTAATATATGAAAATAGATACACAGATTTAAGATGATTAAATCCGTAAATTAAAGAATGATCATATCATATGAAGATAAGTAAACCCTAATTTTAGAGAGAGAACGATTGAATGAATGTTTAGCATAAAAGTGGAAAATACTGAATGAGAATGAAATGTGTGTGTGGGCCTTCATAAATCTTCAAGATGGCCCAAATAAACTATTAGCCCAGAACCCAGAAACAGCCTACAAGCATAGCTCAGCAACCCTCAATATCTTTATTCCAAAGCAAAGAAACTAAATCTGCATAAACCAGGCTAAGTAAGAACGAATATGATTGAACCAAAAATATGTCAACCGTTTTAACACTCTCCGACAATCTTATTTGTAAAGACATCTTCGAGTTGAAGTTTTTCACAAAAAAATATATGTTGATTTGCTCTTAATCCTTTTGTAAACAGATCTGCGGTATTAAGATTAGAACTAATTTTTTCAATTTTAAGTAAACCACTGGAAGCTTTTCTATGATAAGATGCCAATCAATATCAAAATGCTTGGTTCTTTCATGTAAAATAGGATTGTTAGCGATCTGAATATCAGGTGAGTTATCACATAATAAATTTATAGATATGAGATTGAAATTTTTTAGCTCATTTAATAAGTTTAAAATCTAAACAAGTTCACATGAAGTAGCAGCCATTGCTCTATATTCTGCTTCAGCAAGGGATCTAGAGACAGTAGGTTGCTTTTTGCTTTTCCAATAAATTAAAGAATTTCCCAAAAAACGCAAAGTAATAGACTTTCTAGACAATAAGTTCTTACCCCAGTCAGAATCTACATAAGAGAGTAAGATCATTTATACCTTTGTGAAAACTAATACCCTTACCTGGACACCCCTTTAAGTACTTTAACACTGTGAAGGCAAGTTTTAAATGAGAAGTAGTTGGAGCATGCATGAGTTGACTTAAAATATGTACATCATAACTAATATCAGGTCTAGTAACAATAATATAATATAGATCAACTTTCCAACTAGCTTTTAATATACAGATACATTATTAATAATGCTCTTATTTGAACCTTTATAAGAAGAAACATTTACATCAATAGGGGTATTAACATGTTTAGAAGCTAACAAACCAAAATCATTTATTAACTCCAAGCAATACTTTCTTTGAGATAAGTTTAAGCAATTCTCATTGTAAACAACCTTTATCCCTAAGAAATATTTAAGTAACCCTAAATATTTGATGATAAACTTAGAGCTTAAGAACTGTTTAACACTATTAATTTCATTAATGTTATTACCAGTTACCACAATATCATGCATATAAACCAATAAAACAATAAACACATCATCTTTACTTTAATAAACATGGAATGATCACATTTAGACTGAACAAAACCATTATCAATAAAACTTAGTAGACAGTTTTCCATTCCATTTTCTAGCTTGTTTAAGCCCATATAAATATTTGGCAAGTTTACAAACATTGGTGTCATTTTTATCAAAATATCCAGGGGCAAAGTCATATAGACTTCTTCATAAAGATCGCCATACAAGAATGCATTGTTGATATCTAATTGATACAACCACCATGCCCTCAGTCTGACTATAACCTTTGGCTACTAACCTAGCCTTATACCTCACTATTTCACCATTTTATTTGTATTTGATTTTATATATTCACTTACAACCAATAGGTTTTCTATTAGGAGGAAGACTAATTAAAACCCATGTTTTATTTCTATTGAGATCTTCCATTCCAGAACTCATGGCATCAATCCAATTAGGATTATAAGAAGGTTCATGATAAGACTTTGGTTCAGAAGTGTAAGACCTTAATCCAAAGGTGCAATTGTATAATGATTAAAGTTGGAGGATTCGGGTTTTAAAGTGTTTATCGCGCAAATCGTGTTACTTTCCTACATTTTGAAGCCCGTATGTTATCGTGGGTTATATAGGTTGTGGGTATAAGTTCGAATGGTTTAAAGTGCAAGAAAATGTCCATAAATTGAAGTTTGGCATGTGTGAGGCTCGCTAGTTATGGTGTGAGGCGCACACGTATGAAGAAAAAGCAACCAGTCAAAATTTGCATTTGGTGTGAGGGGCGCGCTTTTATGTGTGCGGCTCATACAATTTGCACTTGGTGTGAGGGGCGCGCTTTTATGTGCGCGGCTCACACAATTACACTTGGTGTGAGGGGCACGTATTATAGTGTGCGCGGCGCACACACCCCCTGATTCGGCATACTTATTATTTTTGTAATTTAAAAGAAGGGTAGTTTGGTCTTTTCACTTTAGGGCCGGTTTTTTGGCCACCAAACTGGTTCCAAGCTTATCTTATCCTCATTTCTTATCCATTCAAACACTCCCAATCTTAGAGAGAGAGAAAAGGGTTCCTAGAGAGAGGAAGCTTGAGTGGGTGAAGATGGTGGTGATTCTTACCCAAATTGGAGTGGATCTTGGGTCTTCTTAGTGTGTCTAGTTTCTTGGCTTCGTTTTGGTGTGAAGGTAAACCCTAATCCGAATTGTAAGTGTTTAACTCTTTTTTAAGTTAGGGTTTGGGTTAGTTGGGGTTATAAACCTCATTTCTCATGAAATTCGGGGTTTTATTGTATGTATTGTGTAAGAAAACCCGATTGTTGTGGGTTTAGGGTTTGATGATGAATTCGGAAGTATTTGTCATCGCTTTGGGTGTTAGTCACTAGTTTGTAAATGTATTGGTGGTTTTGATGTTCTTAAGAACAAGTTTACTAGTCAAAATGGGTGTTGACTTGGTTTGGTGTCAAAATGAGTTTTGAGTCAAGTTTTGGTGAATCAAGTATGTAAATACTTGATTTAGGTGTTAATTGGTGTTTTAAAAGTATAATCACTAGTCGTTAGTGATTTTGGCATTTTTGGGACTTATGTCGAAATGGGTTGACTTTGATTGGGTCGAATTTGGTAATGACACTAATTTTGGATTAAATGGATGTTACACACTTTTATTAAGTGTTAAATGACGTTTTTGAATGAAGGTAATCGTGGAAAGTGATTTTGGGTTAAAATGGCATTTTAACATAAGTCAAATGTGATCAAACGTAATATGGGTCAATATTGCACGTGTTGTAGTTTTGGTGTAAATGACGTTTGAAATGATTACTACCTAAGTAGTAGTTTAGTGTTAAGACCTAGTTTGGTCTAATTGGTGTCGAGTATAGTTTGGGTCAAATTGTACTCTGTTGAGTGGGTTTGAATTACCACCCGAAGTGGTAATTGGTTTGTGTCCATTAGGTGTTAAATGGGCGGGTTTTGGCGAGCAAGGTGTGATGTCTCGGCTAAGGGATGTTTGTGTCGGGTTCTCTTTTAGAGAATGGCTGCATATTGTACCTATGTGTGATATAGGTGGTTACTTGCTCGGATTTGAGGACGGAGATCGTGTTGTTCATGACTTGTGCGGGCATTTCAAGGTGAGTGGAATAATTATACGTGTATGTATATAATTTATTTGCTTGTGTGTGGGTGGAATGTGGGTTTAAAGTTCGGGCGATCGATACCACATTGTACTTTTCATGTAATAAGGGTTTTAAGTTCGGGCATTCGATACCTTATTATCATGAGTGATGCGTGGGATACGGGTTTTAAGTTCGGGCGTTCGATACACTATCATCATGTGCGTGTGGCGTGAAATGTGGGTTTTAAGTTCGGGCGATCGATACCACATTGAGCGTAACGGGTGGTCATAAGTTCGGGCGATCGATACCACTCAAGGGGCTAGCGATGCATACTAGCAGCGTCTGTGTGTGCTAACAGTTCATTCGCGAGAATCGTTCCCTTTGGATTTTAGTTAACCATGGTTGTGTGAGTTTTGTTTTAGCATATTAAATTGTGAACTATATGCTATTGGTGATGCTAGCTTATTGTGAATCGCGGATATTTAGTTTATGCATTGTGATTGCATGGTTGTTGATAGTTTATGCGGTATTTGTGTAAGTGTTTGCATGTAAGTAGATTATATATGTATATGTATAATTATTGCATTCAATAAGCTTTATGCTTACCCCTCTCGTTATTTACCTTTTTATAGGTATTGTGATTGTGAAGCTAGCTAGTTGTTATACTAGATGCGTAGGAGCGCTTGGGCTCGATGGGGTAGCTTTTGGATATTTGTATGCGGATTGGGGATTTGGTGGTCTTCGAGATTATGCTCTTGGTATCGGATTGGGTTATAGAGTCCTAACTCGCCTAAATGTATATTTGGGTCGAAATTACACCGTTTGGTTGTATGGGGTGTTAAAACCTCTTTTTGTAAACTCGTAGTCATCTGAATTATGTGAGTTATGTCGATCGTTGAACGAGTTAACATTTAAAGGATTTGTGTTTGAGAAAAATGGGCTTGTGCATGTGAGTCAAAAACTGATAGCTGCTTTTGTGTACTAAAGCGCGCCGCGCAAACCCTTGCGCGCCGAGCAAGTGGTAACGGTCGGGTAACTGGTGTTAAGTACAAGTTCTGGATTCGTTTCACGCGTTAGCGCGCTCCGTGCACCCATATGCGCGCCGCACATATGGACTGTCCAGATTTAATACTTGTTTTAAAAAAAGGCGTGTTTTCTCGTGTTACGTTTTGGGGTCGTTACAAGAAGTTTTATTTAATGAAGCAGTAAAAGACAAGTTTTTTAAACTTAAATTGGCATGATTTAGATATCTTTCTAAACCATATTTAACTTTTGCAGTTAAATGAAAATTCTTAAGTTTTTTAGGCAGAAAAGACTCTCTGGTTGACTTTCTCAAATAGGTATCAAGTGGTACGCGAATACTATTTCCCTCAGAATTAGTATCATTTTCAGACATTTGAACAGATGTATCAGGATCATTAGAAGAAGGACACATCATTGGTGTTATTGTGACATCACCTACATGAGTATCAATGTCTGGACTAGACTCAGTTTCCTTTTGACCTGAACTGGTGTGATCAGTACCAGTTGGTCTGGAAGAACTGGATGACTCAGAACTTTGACTTTTCAATGTAGGTGAATCACTACCTTCACCATGATCAGAATGATTGTCATCATTGGGATCTTGAGAAGGTTCACCTTAAGCAGTAGAATAATCTTTATCAAATAATTTAATATAGTCAGATTCATTAAAATTATATTTACCAGTTGTTGACTTCATCTTGAAAGGAAAGATATTTTCATAGAATTTGACATCTCTAGAGATTAAAACGGATTTTGTGTCAAGACTATACAATTTATACCTTTTTTGAGTACTAGAATACCCAATAAAGACACACTCTTCAGATTTAGAACCAAACTTGTCATGATTATTGAGTTTGGTTGCGAAATATAAACAACCAAACACTCTTAAGTGTGCAAGTGAGGGTGATTTACTATAGACAATCTCATAAGGTGATTTTCCTTTTAAAACAGAAGAAGGAGTCCTATTGATCAAATATGTAGCAGTAAGTATACAATCACCCCACATATTCAAGGGTACTTCCGCTTGAAATAGTAGAGATCTTGCAACATTAAGAAGATGTCTATATTTCCTCTCAACCACACCATTTTGTTGTGGTGTGTATGAACAAGATGTTTGATGTAAAATGCCATGAAGTTTAAAGAAATTAGAGAGTTTTATTAAGAAATTCAGTACCATTGTCACTTCTAAAAACTTTGACAGGTTTATTTGTAATGACCTTTGATCTAGTTCCATGTGGTACGGCACACCGCGCCACTATTGGAGTGCCGCATGGATCGGGTAGAGAGAAGGATTATTTTGCAATTTAAATTAAATAAGTTGAGGGACCAATTAGCAATTTTACATGCACGCCCATTGGAGTTGTTAATCAATTTTGGAGCTCTCCTCACTCATTTCACGTTACACTGAAAACACTCCCAAACTTAGTGAGAGAAAGAGTTAGTGTGAGAGAGCTTGATTTTGGTTAAGAAGAAGCTAGTTCATCCTCAAATTGGAACCCATCCCTTTGTGTTGCAACTCTTAACTCGTCTTTGCTTCAAAGGTAAAGCTTTAATCCAAATTTTATCTTTTAAATTCAATTTGGGGTTAGCGTTTGGGTTGGTGTTGAGTCTAAGACCCAATTTCTTGTGAAATTAGGGTTCTTGATGTATGTTTTGGGTGTGCAAACCCTATATTGTAACCTAGGATTTGAGTGACGAATTTGTAAGACTTGGGTCTTGCATGTGCTTGATAATCACTAAGAACCTGTGAAATATTGTTGTGTGTGTTGAGTAAAGTAGAGTAAACTTGGATGTTTGTGTTTTAGCTTGAATGGATCAAAATGGGTTTTGTGTATGTAGGTACTTGAAGTACTAAATTTTGTGTTAATTGGTGAATTGGGGAATTAATCACTAGCTATTAGTAATTAAGTGTGCTAGGGTCATGGTCTTGACCCATTTGTGTATTCAACTGCAAATTGGGTTGAGATTGCACTTGGGTGTTTTGGGTTGTAAAAGCTATTGGTGAATTATAATTTGTTGTATGATGGATTATAGGTGTTTACATTGTTGATTAGCAGAAGTGCAAGCTTGAGGCTTCATTCATCCGAGAATCAAGGTGAGTGGAGTATTTATATGTGTATGTATATAAGTTGCTTGCTTGTGGGTGAAGTGGCTAGTGACATCCGGGCGTAAGGATTCACTCTTCGTTGGTCACTTGATGCAAAGTGGTAAGTGATATCTGTAAGGATTCACTTTTCATCAGCCACATTTGCGTTGTGATGTGTGGCGAGTGTTACTCACTCTTCGTCGGCCACACAGTGCGGTGGAATGTGTAAGTGTCACTTAACGGTTTTGCTTTCGTCGGTCACATTCGTGTGTATACATAAGATATATGTGTGTTTGCAGCGTAGCATATTAAGTTGCGATTATATGCGTTGTGATGCTAGCTTGTATGCGATTTTGTGTAAGTATGTGCAAGTAAGTAGGTTATGTATGTATGCATATAATTATTGCACTCACTAAGCATGTTGCTTACTCCATCGTTGTTAATCTTTTATAGGTTCAAGTGCCGCAAAGGACAAGGGTAAGGCGTTAGAGTAGCTTTGGATTGGGATTTGCTTATGGTAGTTCGCCCGGATGGTCATGCTCTCTTTTTAGGTCAAGTGTTATGTTTTGGGTCAAGTTAAACATTTAACATTTTATGGGTCAAGTGGTATCTGATGTTGAAAACTTAAGATATTGTTGTATGATGTGTTAACTTTGTTAAACATACTTTAGAATATCAATATTTGTTTTTGGTTGGAAAATTGATGTTTTAGACTTCAAATAATCAACAGCATAAGTTCATGTTATATGGCGCGCCGCGCAGATTTTAGGGCGTCTCGCGGATGGCCTGGTGCTGGCACCCAGTGTTGTTTAAATGTTCTGTTATGAAAACAAGTTGTACGGCGCGGCGCGCAAGGTTCTTAAAAAAGGGTTTTAGGGATTTGTATTGATTAAGGGTCATATCATATGATTAGTTATACGATTTTGAAATATCATACGTTTATATAGTTTTCGTCTAAAAAAAATTATACGATTTTGAAGCATTTCGTAAGGGTTTCATTGTACAAGCTCATCAATATTTGAAATCCTTAAAAAATTTACTGTTTTGATTGTTCTCGAATCCTACTATCGTTCTTCTTCGCCGATATAATTTTTGCTGTTCCGACGGTATCATCAACCGCTTCTCCGGCGGTATCCTTCAAAAAATCATCAATGATGTTCATCCTGATCCTTTTTCCTTTAATTCCACCATTGGTTACAGCTCGTTACTTCAATCATTGAGTTTTAATGGATAAGTTTCTCTTTTGAAATTTTGTTTTATTCATTGATATAATGCTAATTGTAAGTCTATGATTCTGAAACTTTCTCTAGGTTTTTTCAGTGAAATCATTACTAATAAACTGGTTCATAGGTTGGTTCATTTCTCTGAATGGTGTGAATTTAACGGAAATTAGTAACGAGTGTTAGTCGGTTGTACTACCAGTGTTGCACAAACTAAAATGCCTAAACCTATTAAATACTCTTAGGCAAACAGATAACAACCAACCTTGTCCATCAAAACTTAACAAGATTTCCTCACAAAATAAAATTTTACCTAATAAATTCAACTCTATGTATGAACTAGTCCGGACCGGCCCGCGCGTTGCTGCGGGGGATTTCGGCCTACGTATTTATATTTAACGTAGCGTTGTGTATTTACAGAGGGGAACACGGCCCATGTGTCAAGCGCCGTTTTAGATGTCGTTGCGTTAAGCGTTTTTTTAAAAAGTATCCGTTTCGAACGTAGTTAGTTTTGTTTTGTTCAATAAATTTTTCGAGTGTAACGGTGTTGTCGGAAAAAT
Source organism: Rutidosis leptorrhynchoides (assembly GCF_046630445.1). Taxonomy (NCBI): domain Eukaryota; kingdom Viridiplantae; phylum Streptophyta; class Magnoliopsida; order Asterales; family Asteraceae; genus Rutidosis; species Rutidosis leptorrhynchoides. The sequence goes on along the minus strand of NC_092335.1, from coordinate 146,976,303 downwards.
TTAACTCGCGGCGAACAGAAAGAAATGTATTGGAGATAGCGCGAGGTGTTTAGCGTTTTTTGAGAAGTGTCCGTTTCGCGTATAGTTAGTCTCGTTGGGTTCGTAAGATTTTTTCGAGTTGAACGGTGGTTTCGGAAAAATTTAACTCGCGCCGAGCGAGAAGATAGGGCGCGTTATAAATTCGGGTAGAATTAGTTTCTTTTATTTTAATAAAATTATATATTTACACTTTTTACCCCTGAAAAAGTGTATACTTGAGAGGCCGTTTTGTAAATATAGCCGAAGTTAAGGGACCGTTTGTAATGTGAACGCAAACTCAAAACGACAATCGAATATAACTGAAAAAACGTCACCACTTTTAATTTTAATATATAAATATAATTAATATAAATATAAATATAAATTTTTATATTAATATTAATTAATATTATATAATATTATATAATATAATATGTAGTATAATATAATATAATATATGAATGAATATATGAATCAAACGTTCTATATTAAGTTTTCATTTCTTGGTGGAGTGTGTATTTTAATCAAATTAAAGAAATACTCCTTTTTCAACGTAAGTTGTTGGGCAATTACTATCTCCAGCTCATTCATGCTACTTGCGACCGTTGACTTTATGTTATAATTGTTACCCAAACAAGCATCCATCTGACTACTGAATTATATTGAATAAATTAGCAGAGCCTCTATCTTCGAGCATAGACAAGATAGACAACCGCCTAGGGCCCAAAAATTTAGAAGAGCCTAAAATTTTGAATACATATATATTTTTCTCAATATATTTAATTAAATTAAATAAAAAATTATCAATTAAAGTTAAAATACCTTGTTTTAATAGTTAAATACAATTAAGTAAATACTCCCTAAATAGATAAATTGGAATTATTTTTTAATGCGTAGTAAAAAAGTTTAACGTATATGTGAGCCCATTTTTATTTTAGTATAAGACCTTCAAATTTGTTGAGACGCCCTGTAAATTAGAAAAGGTTCTCACAAAGACTAAATTTTTTAGCAAAAATAAACCCACGCATAATTGCTTGGTGAAGGTCTGTTAGCTGTTTTTACAGGTTCCAAGTTGTTGATATAATAAATCCAGATGCTTTATTTATAATTTTGATTTATGATTTTATATTTTCCTTCACACGAGCTTTCATCTTTCGACGATAAATCTGATGCTTTACTACAGAATGCACAGAGTCAACTTTTAGTTACACATCCTCCCTCTACCATCTGTGATGCCATATGATATTTAAATCAATCCGTTTGTATACCTTCTCATTTCTATCATAACCCATCGTTTTTGTGCTTCTTAATTTTCACTTGATATATTGCTTTCTTACTTTTTAAACACATTATTTTGAGCTTTCTAGTTATCAGTTGGTTACTAGAAATATGGAATCCACATTAACAGAGTTCGCTCACTTAAGAATCCCACTTGAAGAAATACGAAAAGCCACAAAAAACTTTGCTAAAAAAAATATCATCGGGACAGGCGGTTTTGGAAACGCTTATAAAGGTAAAATCACCCGCGGCGGTAAGTCTATAAAAATTGTTGCTCGGAGGTTAGGTTGTAACCAATGGCAAGGAGATGTTGAGTTCTGGACCGAAATTTCCATGCTTTCTACTCTTAAACACGATTGTATAGTGTCTCTAATTGGGTATTGTGATGAAGAAGATGAGAAGATCATAGTAAACCGCCTTTATGCAAAGGGAAGTTTAGTGAGGTATATAAACAATCCAACCACCTTAAGTTGGGCTGATAGATTGCAAATATCTTTATGTGTTGTAAGTGCAATAGATTACATACACAACAAATTAGGTGGGAGTTTTTATATCATACACCGTAATATCAACAGCTTCACAATTGTGTTGGATAAAAGTAAATACGAGGGTAATGTTAAGTTATCTGGATTTGAACATTCGATCAAACGTTCTATAGATCGAAAGGACCAAGTGTACCCTGGTAAAGCTATTGGTACAAAAGGGTATGTGGACCCAGCAATTGGAACGACTAAAGGTGTGACATGCAAGTCGGATATCTACTCATTTGGTGTTGTTTTGTTTGAATTGTTGTGCGGGAGGATAGCTTTTCAAGATGATAAGTTGCTTGCTCCATTGGCTAAAAAACATTTTGAAAATGGAACGTTAAGAGAAATAATACATCCTGATTTGTGGGATCAAATCAGCCAAGAATCATTCAAGGTGTTTTCGGAAGCAGCCTACTCATGTTTAAACAATGATCCAACACAACGTCCAGATGCGGCTCAACTTTTTCTTAAAATTAATGAGGCATTCATCTGGCAGTGTAGTTGTCCACCAGATCATGAGGTAATAATCTTTGTTACATTTACAATATATAGATTTTTCTTTTTAGTTTCACCTTTGTTACATGTATACTTTAGTAAAAAAAAAAAAATTATGTTACTTTTACCCTTTTTTAAGATTAAAGATACAACAAGCTAAAAGCAAGGTTATAAAAAGCTCATTTTTTCTTCGGTTTAAATTTTATCGTTCATTCTTATATTCCTTTTGAGTATATAAAATTAAGTTGTTCATTTTCATAAGGATATAAGTATAATAAATAAAATTCTTGTATACCATTAAAGTATATATGTAAACAAAAACCATGTAAGAAATAAGAGGTAAACTGTAATTTTAACAAAAAAATAGTGCAATAACAATATTTTTTTATAGTGCGTATTTTTTTATGAGAAGATAATAAAATTGGGACAAAGAAAATATTTGTTAACTAATATTTTGTTAACTGGGATGAGTGATATCAAAAGGATTAATATATATCTTAAGGTCATCTAAGTTTATCATCTTGCGTTTATAGGTCAACCGTATTCGATAATGGTCTTTTACTTCAGCCAAATTCTTATGTTGCTCCATTTACACCAAATCCGTCTAAAATTTTACATTAAGTTTTATAATAAAATTAATTATACTATAGTTTATTTACATTTACATTTATTTATATTACCATATCAACTATTAGATAAAACTTATGAATAGTTCTAGGGGTATTTTCGTCTTTTCACCTTTTTTATTTTTTTCCCTTCTTTCTTTCAAGTAACACCACAAAAGCCCTCCATACTTTGTTCAAAAATTAAAATCGGCCCCCAACACAGGGGTTAAAGCGTCAAATCAAAATTTTCATAAAATATCTTAAATAAACTCCACTCAAATATTCAACAGGTCGTATCTTCTCGCTCGCAACTAGTTAAATTTTTCCGACACCATCCTTAAACTCGAAATAATTTTATGAACACAATGTCACTAACTATACGCAAAACGGACACTTTTAAAAAAACGCTAAATATTTAGGGTACTTTTTATATATGTTGATTTTTCACTCGCAGGCTCCGTAACTAAACACAATAAAATACATTAAAAATCGAACCCCCGGCGCGAAGCGAGGGTTCGAAAACTAGTATATACTAATAGACAAAAGTTATGAATAATACTATTCGCACGCTTTAATCACGAATAGTACTATTCGCACGCTTTAATCACTTGTACACCGCGCAACAATGGTTGTACACCGGTCACTGTACTATTCACGTGAACAGTACTATTCACGTGAACAATACTATTCACGGTACTGTAGCAATTTTTTTTTTTTTTTTTGTAACAGTTTTTTCCTCATTTTTTTCTTTTTTGGTTTCCTTTATAATTTTCTTCACCCGCAGCAAATATCTACTAGACAAAAAATATGAATAGTACCGATGATTTCTTTATAATTAGCAGCAGCAAATATCTACTAGGCAAAAAATATGAATAGTACCGATTGTTTTCTTTATATTTTTCTCTACCCGTTGTAACAATTTTTTTTATTTTTTATTTTTTGGTTTCCTTTATATTTTTCTCCACCCGCAGAGATGCACCTATATTGTTAATTTAAAATAACATTTAAATCTTTGACGGGTTATACCTTTTAGTTCGACTCGAGTTGCGCTTCAACGACATCATCGTTAAACTAAACGCAATAAAATACATTGAAAACCGAACCCCCGGCGCGAAGCGAGGGTAAACAACTAGTTATAAATAAATGAGTATTTGCGTCATTTTATGTTTTTTTTTTTGTGAAATTAATGTCTGATTTTGTATATATTCAATGAAATACGAATTAGGGTGACTCACAAAATTGTTTGTAAATATTATTGACTTACAAAAACATAATACTATATTTGGATTGCCTTCAAAATCGTATCGAGTAAAATATGTTAATTTCCAATGAATCATTACTAGAAATCAATACAATATGCATAGAGTACAATAAGAGAAAGCCTAAGGTTAAAACCTAATGGGCCGAGTCCGTCTATACAATTGGACCTAAACTATATACAATAAATATATACAATCTAATACGCCCCCGCAGTTGAAACGGGAGTTAAAGAACGAACGTTCAAGCTGGATTTGAATTCTGTAAATAATCGTGTAGGGAGTCCCTTAGTAAAGATATCAGCATACTGTGAAGTAGTAGGGACGTGGAGAACACGAACATCGCCCGTAGCAACCTTATCACGCACGAAATATATCTCAATCTCAATATGTTTTTTGCGTTAATGTTGTACTGGGTTGGTAGAAAGGTAAACCACACTCATGTTATCACAGTAAACCAATGTAGCATGAGAGATCGGTGAGTGAAGTTCGCGAAGTAAATTGCGTATCCAACATGTCTCAGCAACAGCATTAGCAATCGCTCGATATTCAGCTTCGGTACTCGAACTAGACACGGTTTCCTGTCTTTTAGAAGAACACGATAGAATATTATCACCAAGGAATACACAATAACCAGATGTAGAGCGACGAGTATCATGACAACCTCCCCAATCTGCATCAGAGTAGGTAATGAGTTTTGTGGAGGATGATGTAAAAATCTGAAGCCCATTGTCAACTGTCCCTCAAACATAACGTAACACACGTTTAAGAGCACCGAAGTGTGGTTCCCTTGGATCATGCATGAACAAACACAACTGCTGAACAGCATACATAATGTCAGGTCGAGTAAATGTCAAATATTGAAGTACACCTGCTAAACTACGATATAAAGTGAGATCCGTGACAGGAGGCCCATCAGGTCCAAGTTTGGACTGTGTATCAACAGGAGTGCTGCACGGCTTACAATTAGACATATCAGCCCTATCCAAAATATCAAGTGCATATTTTCATTGAGACAGAAACATGCCCTGTGTAGTACGAGTGGCAGATATCCCTAAAAAATAATTAAGTGGTCCAAGATCAGTCATGGCAAACTCCTTGCCAAGAGAGGTCATAATCTTCTGTAAGAGAGAGGTGGACGAAGCAGTAAGAACAATATCATCAACATATAGTAGTAAATAAGCAGTATGAGTCCCATGTCGGTAAATAAATAATGATGAATCACAAGGCCTATGTTGAAAATCAACACGAAGAGCATACTGAGCAAATCTATGAAACCAAGCACGAGGAGCCTGCTTGAGTCCGTATAAAGATTTACGAAGATGACATACATAACGTGGTTTCGTTGGATCATGAAACCCTTGAGGCTGATGCATGTAGACGATATCTGTGAGATCACCATGTAAAAATGTATTCTTGACATCTAGCTTATGAATCGACCAATGTCGCGAAACAGATAAGCTAAGCACAGCCCGAATAGTTGTTGGTTTTACCACCGGACTAAAAGTCTCACCACAATCAATACCAGGTCGTTGGCTTTTGCCATTAGCCACCAAACGAGCATTGTACCTGTCTAAAGTGCCATCAGAGTGTAACTTACGTTTAAACAACCACATAGATATCACAATATTAACACCTGAAGGTTTCGGAACCTGAACCCATGTACCATTTTTAATTGAAGCATTATATTTATCGATCGTTGCATGTTTCCAGTGATGATTGGAAAGGGTCTGGATGTGAAATTTGGGAATATCGGGTGGAGTGCTAACGTTTAAGTTTAAGTGAGTGATGGGTTTATGGATTCCGGTTTTGGCACGGGTGAGCATTGGGTGTTGATTGTGGGTTGCAGGGGTGGGGGTGGTCGAACCAGTGAAGGAGAAGGGAACAGAGGTTGAAGCATCAATGGTAGTTGAGGCATCAACAGAAGGAGATTCAGGGTAAGCGAAAGCATGAACCGAAGTAGTAGCAGGTGGGATGCTAAGGGTTATCGATGTGGTGGTGGTGTGAGTGCGGTTGAAACTCACCTGGAATGTCGAGAAATGAATATGAAGGAGAGGAGTTTGGTTGCATGGAACCAAAGGAAAATATAGTTTCATCGAAAGTGACATGACGTGAGATTATGATCTTTTTGGTTTCAAGATCAAGACAACAGTGCCCACGATGATTGCGTGGATAGCCAAGAAAGATGCAAGGGCTGAAACGTTTGGCTAGTTTGTGAGGTGTTGGAATATGTGGATAACACAACCAACCAAAGACACAGAGATGAGAAAATTTGGGGGTTTTGTTAATAAGTCTAGTGAATGGTATATCATTTGAGATGGAAGTGGATGGAAGGATGTTGAGAAGGTGTGTAGCCATATGAAGTGCCTCAACCCAATATTCTGGAGGGAGGCGGGCATGAAATAGGAGGGAGCGAATACTGTTGTTTATAATGCGGATCATTCGTTCTGACATAGCATTTTTTTGGGAGGTATACGGACATGAGAATCGAAACTCAATGCCATGGGTTGCAAAGAGATCACGGAAAGAGGCATTATCGTATTCACCCCTGTTGCCGCATTGGAGTGCTATTGTTGTGTTGAATTGATTTTTAACATATGTGTGAAAATTTAGAAATTTGGAAAAAGCGTCAAGTTTCTTGCGGAGAGGGTATATCCATAGAAAGTGTGTATAATGGTCTAATAATAACATGTAATATTTAAAACCATCTACACTAACAATGGGAGATGTCCATAAATCTGAATGAATTATTTCAAAAGGTTTAGAAACAATGGAAGTAGAACGTGAAAACGGTAATCTAACGTGTTTTCCTAATTGACATGCATGACATAAAGTTTTAGATGGAGGATTCTGACAGTTAAAGAAACCACGAGAGACTAAAGTTTGAAGAACATGTTCGCCAGATGTCCCAAGCGATTGTGCCAAAGAGGTTGACTAGTCGAAAGTAAAGCAATCTTAGAAAGAGCGGAACGTGTGACGGGATAAAGGTCACCGTCACTGTCACACCGGAGAAGGGTATGTCTGGTACGAGCATACTCAGCAGCAAAACATTCATTGCATCGAATGTTTTTATTTTTTTCTTCGAGCGTTTTCCCGCCAAAATAATGACATTAATCACATAGTGTATTTTTAAAATGTTCATATTTTCATCTAATTTATAATGTTCGTGAACAAAGTTTTTTCAAAAAACGAAAAAAAAAAAATTATTTGCTTCCCCTTCCCCCAAAAAAGTGCTTCCCTCTCGATTATGACTATATATATATATATATATATATATATATATATATATATATATATATATATATATATATATATATATATATATATATATATATATATATATATATATATATAAAACAGAATATGTAATATTCAAAGATGACAATAAATAATTATATGCCACGTGAATTTCAATGTCAGAATCAAAGAGGTGCCACGTGAAGTTGTTTTATGATCTTGTGGTGAGTGGTCAAATACAAAATAATAATATAATGAGTTAAGGGGAAATAGAGCAGGTGATGAAAAAGTTCGCAATCGCCGTAAGTATAAAGAAAATGAAACTTACTTGAAGAAGATGGAGAAAATAAAGAAAGTTTTAAGAATGAAGGAAAGATCGGTGGAAAGGGAATCGGTAGAATAGTTATGGCTCTAATACCATAAAATCTGTTAATTTCCAATGAATCATTAATAGAAATCAATACAATATGTATAGAGTACAATAAGAGAAAGTCCAATGTTAAACCCTAAGCCCTTCCAATGAATCATTAATAGAAATCAATACAATATGTATAGAGTACAATAAGAGAAAGTCCAATGTTAAACCCTAAGCCAGTCTATAAAATTGGACCTAAACTATATACAATAAAGGAAAATTGTTCAAAATACACTTTTTTAAGGCTTCAAACAAAATACACTTTTTTAAAAAAAATTGTCTTTTTACACCATTCGGTAGACGGGATTTCCTTCTACCACCTTTATCTGTCGTCTACTACCATTTTTACAAAGTAGTCGACGGTGAGATTGTGACACCGCTAATTTTTTTTTTTTTTTAATACGTGGCGGAAGCATTAGCATTAATTAAACCATTATAATGACATAAATGTATAATAATTACATATCCAAATGATCTGACAGTTAGCATTAAACTAATACATCTGGTGTCACGTGACATTATAATAAAATTCAGTTTTAACGGAAAAGACACATCAGAGTTTCTTCATAGTCAAACATAACATCTTCATGCCCGTCTTCTCCCCAAAAGCAATAATCTACAAAAGCTAACAACCTGCAGGGAGGAGATGGAAGGGAATTAGCACGAATCTAAGTGAGTACGACTAACTACAGGTCATAGCATACATAACTGTTATACTAATCAGGTCACATAATCTAACACACAAACATCACCCAAGTGCCGTCTACAGAGACTCTGGCGGCTCGGCCAAACCATTAACCACCAGCTGATCGGACTGAGGCTTACCAGAAGTTCCTCCACCACCGTATGTATATACATAATCCACACGCAACGGACGCTCATTCACATATATATACACCACGGCTGTCTAGGCTACCATAGAGGAACCCAACCCGCAGGTTGATCTCTCCTACCGAGGCTACCACACAATAGGGACGCACTCGGCTCCAGCAGACAAGCATCCACTAACATGCAGTCATCACAACAACTAACTAACCACAACAATAAGTATATCTAACAAGCATGGCAATCATAATATAACATGCTTCTATATACTATATTCTCCAGTTAGTCCCACTCACCAAATACCAGCAAACGAGAAGGTATTCAGCTATCTAATCACTGAACCTTCTTTTTCTCCTTTTCTCCTGAGAAAAACATATACACAAGTTAGTTTCTATCCGATATCACAAAACAGCACAAAACAGCACAATACTGAAATTTTTGTCAGAAAAAGTATCGCTAAAAATTTTTGCTTAACACTTGTGCACTTTCAAAATTTACATCAAAATCATCAAAATAAAAACGGGCAGCATAACGGCTAAAAATCAAAACTTAGTAAAAATTTCTACTGCATAGACCATCGGTCGATCGTCAGAGACTATCGGCCGATCGTCACTACACCATCGGCCGATCGATCACACTATCGGCCGATCGTTAAAATTACAACCGTTGGTCGAAGGACTTCTACCATCGGTCGATCGTCTAGTCCATCGACCGATTGTCACACACCATCGGTCGGTGGTCAGAGACCATCGACCGATGGTAGTTCATCTGCAGCAGCAGCTACCAAAGTGACGGGTTTCTCACCAAACTCACCAATTCTCGATCTAGAGCTCGTTTTTAACCTCAAAACTCACCAAATCAAAGACACTAAACATTAAGAAACATAAACCCACAAGATTTGGACTCAAACAATATCAAATCTAACCACTTTGACCCAAAATACACACTTTATAAAAACTAACACAAAACCTCATTTTCTTGAAGATTAAAGCATGAAAACTTGTGATTCTTACCTTGATAGAATCAGTAAAACACAAGGAACAAGATAATGTAAATGATTCGAGCTCTAAAACAAGGATTAGAAATTAGGGTTTGATGTAGGTGAAGAACGAGGTGTTTAGTGTGTGTTTGTGGAAAAGTCTGGAAAGTGAGGAGAGAAGCAGCATTATAGTTATTTAATTGGGTTTAATTCCCACACTGTGCATCACACGGGTATTTATCAGTTATCTGATATCTTTCGTACGACATTTGGCAACCCAAACGAAGTCCAATTTAAATAAACAAACCTGTTCTGTGACCCTTGTCACAAACTGATCCTAACCACATTATTATTTAATAATAAATATTAAATAAAAATAAAAGCATATAATAACACAATACTAACTTAAGGGCACTTTAGTAATCTTACATCTAGGCCCGATTGAGGATGTTACAAATCTACCCACTTTAAGAAGATTCCGTCCTCGGAATCTGGTCAAGGTCAAACAACTGGGGATAGCGCGCCCTCATTAACTTCTCGGTTTCTCACGTCAAGTTAGAACCTAAACTGTGTCGCCATTCCACTAACACCATTGGAATCTGTTTCTTTCTTAACTTTGTGACTTTCTTGTCCACTATTCTAACCGGCTCTTCTACTAGTTTCTTAGTCAAGTCGACTTTCAAATCTTTCAATGGAAGAATCTGACTTTCATCGTCTACTTTGCACTTTCTCAGATAGCACACGTTGAACGTGTTGTGAATTCCTGCTAACTCTGATGGAAGATCTAAAACAACAGTTTGATCATTCAGAATTTCTATGATTGGAAATGGCCCAATAAATCTCGGCGCTAATTTACCACGTTTACCGAATCTGATCACCCCTTTCCATGGCGAAACTTTTAGGTATACACGATCACCTACATTAAATGTTACCGGACGTCTGCGCGGATCAGCATACATCTTTTGCTGGTCTCTGGCTACTTTTAACTTCTCTCGTGCAATTTCAACCTTTTCTGCGGTTATCTGAACAATTTCGGGACCTGCAAATTGTTTCTCACCTGCTTCTAACCAACATGTCGGAGTTCTGCATTTTCGACCATACAACATTTCATACGGTGGCATTCCGATACTCGAATGATATGAATTGTTGTAAGCAAACTCTATCAATGGAAGATGTGAATCCCAAGAACCACCATATTCTAAGACACACGCTCTCAACATGTCTTCTAATGTCTGAATCGTCCGTTCACTCTGACCGTCTGTCTGTGGATGATATGCTGTACTTAGATTCACACGTGTATTTAAATTCTGTTGTAAACTGTTCCAGAAGTTCGATACAAACCTAGTATCTCTATCGGAAACTATTGACAACGGTATACCATGTCGACTAACGATCTCTTTCAAGTACAATTCTGCCAAATCACTTAACGAAGCTGTTTCACGAGTAGCTAAAAAGTGAGCACTCTTTGTTAAACGATATACTATCACCCAGATCATGTCGTGTCCTTTCTGGGGTCGGGGTAACTTGGTTACAAAATCCATCGTTATATGATCCCATTTCCACTGAAAAATTTCTAACTGTCGTAGAGATCCATACGGTTTCTGATGTTCTGCCTTAACTTGCGCACAAATATGACATTTCTCAACGAAACCTGCAACATCTGTCTTCATTGTCGGCCACCAATACAATATTTTCAAGTCTCTATACATCTTAGTAATACCTGGATGCACTGATAATCTCGATTTATGCGCTTCAGTAAGGATTGAAACCCCTCAAATTTCCAAGCATAGGCACCCAAATTCGATCTTTATAGGTCTTTAATCCTCTAGAATCATTGCATAGGTCAAATTTTCTTTTGGTAATTTGTTTAGTCTTTAGGTTTTCGTCATTCAAAGTTACTAACTGTACGGTTTTTAATCGATCAATCAAGTCTGAAACTATCTCAATTCTCATAAATTTGGCATTTTCGACTGTTTTCTTACGACTCAGAGCATCTGCGACCACATTTGCTTTACCCGGATGGTACTTAATCTCACAATCGTAGTCTTTAATCAGTTCTAAACATCGACGTTGACGCATATTTAATTCTTTCTGCGAAAAGATATATTGAAGACTCTTATGATCTGTATAGATTTAACAATGTGTACAATACAAATAATGTCTCCAAAGCTTCAAAGCAAATACAACTGCAGTTAACTCTAAATCGTGAGTAGGGTAGTTTCGTTCATGACTCTTCAACTGTCGTGAAGCATACGCTATAACTTTATTTCTCTGCATCAAAACGCAACCCATACCTGCACATGACGCATCACAGTAGACCACAAAATCTTCTGTTCCCTCTGGTAAAGCTAAAACCGGCGCTTGACATAACAACTGTTTGAGAGTCTGAAAAGCCTTTTCTTGTTCATTAGTCCATCGAAAGGGTACATCTTTTCTAGTTAAATTATTCAACGGACCTGCTATTTTAGAGAAGTCTTTGATAAATCGGCGGTAATAACCTGCTAAACCCAGAAAACTCTTAATTTCTGTCGGCGTTTTCGGTGAGTTCCAATTCATTACGGCCTCTATCTTAGACTGATCTACTTTAATACCCTGTTCACAAATCACATGACCCGGAAACTGTACTTCCCGCAGCCAAAATTCACACTTAGAGAACTTAACGTACAACTGTTCCTGTTTCAGAAGCTCTAACACCAACCTCAGATGCGTAGCATGATCTTTCTCAGTTTTCGAATATATCAAGATATCATCTATGAAGACAATCACAAATTTATCAAGATACTGACGACACACCCTGTTCATGAGATCCATAAACACTGCTGGCGCGTTTGTTAACCCAAATGGCATAACTAAAAATTCATAATGACCATATCTAGTTCTAAACGCTGTTTTCGGTATATCGTTCTCTGCAACACGTACCTGATGATACCCTGAACGTAAATCAATCTTTGAAAAGTAGGAAGCACCCTGTAACTGATCAAATAAGTCATCTATTCTTGGTAACAGATACTTATTCTTGATTGTTCTCTTGTTTAAATCACGATAATCTATACACATACGAAGCGACCCATCTTTCTTTTTCACAAACAAAACAGGAGCACCCCACGGTGAAGAACTTGGTCGGATAAACCCCTTATCTAACAGTTCCTGAATCTGAGACATCATTTCTCGGATTTCTGACAGAGCTAATCTGTAAGGAGCTTTTGCAACTGGCGTAGCACCTGGAACCAAATCAATTTTATACTCTACTTCACGTACTGGAGGTAACCCTGGTAAATCATCTGGAAATACTTCGGGAAATTCTGACACAACGGGAATATCAGTCACCTGCTTCTTCTCTTTCTTAACATCAATCACGTAGGCTAAGAATGAATCACACCCTTTCGTTATTGCTTTCTGAGCTTTCATTAGGGAAACCATAGGAAAGTTAAATCCACTGCGCTCTCCCCTAGCTATCACTCGGGATCCGTCGGCCAAACGGAAAGAAATCATCTTCTTATCACACTTAATATTAGCCCTATTAGCTCTTAACCAATTCATGCCTATGACTACATCAAAGCTAGGTATAGGCATCAACAAACAGGTTAAAGGGAAGGAATGGCCGTCGATTTCGATGGTAACTCCAGACACAGATGATGTGCATGGAACCATTTTACCATCAGCTACTTCTACTCCCAAAGGCTCATCTAACATCCTAAGAGGCAACTTCAACTTATCACAGAAGTCTAAGGACATAAAAGAACGATTCGCTCCTGAATCAAACAACACACGAGCTGGCAAGGAATTAACCAAGAACATACCGTTAATGACGTCATCGGTAGCGGTTGCAGCGTCTACCGTCATCTGAAATGCCCTTGCCTCTGCTGTTGGAGGATTCTTTCTCTTCTGCCCGGCAGTAGAAGCAGAAGATCCCCCAGAAGTAACCGACCTCGCCCCTGACCCTGCCCCAGAACCGGCTCTTAACGCTGATGGACAATTTACAGATCTATGCCCCTCTTGATGGAAACTCCAACAAACATTAGACTTAAAAGAACAAGCTGTTGATTCATGACCTAACACTCCACATTTCAAACACCTTCTGGTTATTGGAGAACACGGGCCGGTATGGGTTGACTTACAAACATTACACCACCCAGACTGACTTGAACTTGATCCACTAATACCAGACTTACTTTTCTATTTAAACACGCCTGACTTTTTACCATGAAAACCGGATTGCTTACTCGACTGCTGATTTGACTGTACACCCGATTGACCTTCTGATTTACCCCCAAAAGATCCACTTCTCGAACTTTCTCTTTTTGCTGCCATTATATCACCTTCAGTAATCTTCGCCATCTCATGAGCCTGTGCCAACGTGGTTGCAAATCTCGCAACTGTTCTATATTCTGGCTTAATCACCCGCATAAAATGCTGAATCTTATCTTTCTCAGTTGGTACCCACTGTTGAACAAACCTTAACTTAGATGTGAAATCTCTGAAAACCTCATCAATCGTCATACTTTCTGTCATCTTCATACTCAGAAACTCGGTTTTCAATCTTTCCATCTCATACTCAGAACAATACTGCTCACGAACTTTAGCAGCAAATTGTTCCCAGGTAATCTGGCTGATCTTTTCTTTGGGTAAATATGCAGTAATAGAATCCCACCATTCCATTGCTTCACCCTTGAGAAGTCTACTTGCAAACAGTACCATAGATTCAGGCTCACAGAAACATGCTTCCAACGCTCGCTCTACTTCTCTTAACCAATTGAGTGTCACTGTAGGGTTTGTGTGACCGCTGTACTCAGGAGGTTTACAGTCCAGAAACTGTTTATACGTACACTTCTTTCTTGTCTCGGGGACTTGAAATGGGTATATCATTTGATTTGGAATTGCCTGGTTAAACGGATATGGCATTTGGAGGTTTTGATAGGTGTTTTGAGGAAAATATGATTGGGAACTGCCACCGGCTTGATTATAAAAGTTAGGAGGAAAAGTTGTGTTTAACGCAGTGGTATTAGGGTTCCATTGCGCCCGTTCTTGTTCCAATTCCTTAATTTTCTCCTGAGCTTCTAGTAATCGACTTTGAAGTTCTATTACTTCTTGAGAGGTTTCTTCTTCTGAAGACACATGTCCATCTTCATCAGGGGCTCTAAAAGTACCAGTTTCAGGGACAGTAGGGCCAGTAGCGGTTGCTTGATTATCTGCCATTACTGCACTACCACAACACTCACACCAAAGCTTAGTATAAACTCTGTTAGTACTAACAACTAACACTTATCCTGTCCTAATACTCACTTAACCCATCCCCAGCATATTATGTTTGACATGACTCTACTAAGTTTGGGAATATGACATTTAGATCACAATGCACATGCTGCCAAACTAAGCTCTGATATCAACTTGTGACACCGCTAAAAATTTTTATTTTTTTTAATACGTGGCGAAACATTAGCATTAGCATTAATTAAACCATTATAATGACATAAATGTATAATAATTACATATCCAAATGATCTGACAGTTAGCATTAAACTAATACATCTGGTGTCACGTGACATTATAACAAAATTCAGTTTTAACGGAAAAGACACATCAGAGTTTCTTCATAGTCAAACATAACATCTTCATGCCCGTCTTCTCCCCAAAAGCAATAATCTACAAAAGCTAACAACCTGCAGGGAGGAGATGGAGGGGAATTAGCACGAAGCTAAGTGAGTACGACTAACTACAGGTCATAGCATACATAACTGTTATACTAATCATGTCACATAATCTAACACACAAACATCACCCAAGTGTCGTCTACAGAGACTCTGGCGGCTCGGCCAAACCATTAACCACCAGCTGATCGGACTAGGGCTTACCAGAAGTTCATCCACCACCGTATGTATATACATAATCCACACGCAACGAACGCGTCATTCACATATATATACACCACGGCTGTCTAGGCTACCACAGAGGAACCCAACCCGCAGGTTGATCTCTCCTACCGAGGCTACCACATAATAGGGACGCACTCGGCTCTAGCAGACAAGCATCCACTAACATGCAGTCATCACAACAACTAACTAACCACAACAATAAGTATATCTAACAAGCATGGCAATCATAATATAACATGCTTCTATATACTATATTCTCCAGTTAGTCCCACTCACCAAATACCAGCAAACGAGAAGGTATTCAGCTATCTAATCACTGAACCTTCTCTTTCTCCTTTTCTCCTGAGAAAAACATATACACAAGTTAGTTTCTATCCGATAGCACAAAACAGCACAATACTGAAATTTTTGTCAGAAAAAGTATCCGCTAAAAATTTTTGCTTAACACTTGTGCACTTTCAAAATTTACATCAAAATCATCAAAATAAAAACGGGCAGCATAACGGCTAAAAATCAAAACTTAGTAAAAATTTCTACTGCATAGACCATCGGTCGATTGTCAGAGACTATCGGCCGATCGTCACTACACCATCGGCCGATCGATCACACTATCGGCCGATCGATCAAATTACAACCGTTGGTCGAAGGACTTCCACCATCGGTCGATCGTCTAGTCCATCGACCGATCGTCACACACCATCGGTCGGTGGTCAGAGACCATCGGCCGATGGTAGTTCATCTGCAGCAGCAGCTACCAAAGTGACGGGTTTCTCACCAAACTCACCAATTCTCGATCTAGAACTCGTTTTTAACCTCAAAACTCACCAAATCAAAGACACTAAACATTAAGAAACATAAACCCACAAGATTTGGACTCAAACAACATCAAATCTAACCACTTTGACCCAAAATACACACTTTATAAAAACTAACACAAAACCTCATTTTCTTGAAGATTAAAGCATGAAAACTTGTGATTCTTACCTTGATAGAATCAGTAAAACACAAGGAGCAAGATAATGTAAATGATTCGAGCTCTAAAACAAGGATTAGAAATTAGGGTTTGATGTAGGTGAAGAACGAGGTGTTTAGTGTGTGTTTGTGGAAAAGTCTGGAAAGTGAGGAGAGAAGCAGCATTATAGTTATTTAATTGGGTTTAATTCCCACACTGTGCATCACACGGGTATTTATCAGTTATCTGATATCTTTCGTACGACATTTGACAACTCAAACGAAGTCCAATTTAAATAAACAAACTTGTTCTGTGACCCTTGTCACAAACTGATCCTAACCACATTATTATTTAATAATAAATATTAAATAAAAATAAAAGCATATAATAACACAATACTAACTTAAGGGCACTTTAGTAATCTTACATCTAGGCCCGATTGATGATGTTACAGAGATAAAGGTGGTAGACGAATTCCCGTCTACTGACAGGGTTAGTAGACAGCGAGAACAAAGCAGTAGACAGACATTTACAAAGTAGTCGACTGTCTACTGCCTTGTTGTTACTGTCTACTGCCTTGTTGTTGCTGTCTACTGCCTTGTTAGTGTCTACAAGGCAGTAGACAGCAACAACAAGGCAGTAGACGGTCGACTACTTTGTAAATTCTGTCTACCACCTTTATCTCTCCGTCGACTACTTTGTAAAAATGGTAGTAGACGACAGATAAAGGTGGTAGACGGAAATCCCGTCTACCGAATGGTGTACAAAGACAATTTAAAAAAAAAAATGTATTTTGTTTGAAGCCTTAAAAAAAGTGTATTTTGAACAATTTCCCTACAATAAATATATACAATAATATCGAGTTTTTTAAATTATGTTAAGTAACCATATACTGTAGCAGTTTTTTTTTTTTAATTAACAGCGATTGGGATCACCCGAGGGAGTCTTTAACCACCCGTTGCGATCATCTCCCTTGTCGACTATGCTGATGCAGCGATAAACCCCGCCCCCATCGCTGCCAGTGATGAAACCTTGAAACCGATCCAAGGGCACGGCCAAGTAAAACCCCCCTCCCCTTTACCCCCAAATGATATAGGAAAGGTGTCATAGGTGGATACTTCATGACAGAGATGAAATTGTGTTTTTAATATGTAGCCAACGGGGTCAATAATAATTATATAACGAAGGTGCTGAAGAGTGATCAATTAAACAATGAATATTAAGAGGAAACACTTGTATATTTGTTCTGAAATGATATACAACGTAACGTTATGTGGATTAATCACCACAAAGTGAGATTAATTCATGACTTTCTTCAATTCTTTAAACATAGTTAGAGAATCCGGTTAAGCACTTGTTTCTAATTTAAAGTCATTAGAAACTAGGATTTGTGTAATACACATTTACTATGTGCTCGTCTAAGTTAGGCTTAGGTGACAAGGTGGTATTTATACTCTGTTAAATTTCTAATCCCATCACCGAACACAGATTTTAATTTATTATGTTTTCTAGACCTAAGACATAGTCTTTAAATTTATCTCGATGTAGTTTGAGGAAGAAAATGAAATCGACGACAACAATATGGCTAGCGAGGTAGACAACCTGCTTGAAAGCTTCCCGTCATTCACTAATAAGGTAATTTGCCAAACTTTATACCGCTTATTTAACTTTATCTTTCTCTACCTTTTAAATTTTAAATATTGTTATCCCATGTAACTTTATTCTTCATTAACATTAACATTGTTATATAAACAGAGATATTAAATGTATTTTAAAGATTTACTCAAACAAACTTAAAAAGAATATTCATTTGAATCCATAAATTAAATTAAGTTGAGATCAATGGACCAATGAGAGTGCGACATGTGACGCGAAATTACATGTGATTTAAAAAAAAATTCAAAATTTTTTTTTTCAAAAATATTTTTGTTCGAATTTTTTTTCAATTTTTTTTTACAATCACATGTGATTTACCTGCACAATCAACATGTGATTGAATTGTACAATCACATGTGATTTGATTTGACATGCATAATCACATGTGATTGGGTTTATAATAACAAGTGATTAACATACAGAATCACATGTGATTATAAAAAAAAATTCGAAAAAAAAAAATTTTAAAAAAGATTTCGAAAAAAAAAAATTTCGAATTTTTTTTTTAATCACATGTGATTTTCGCGCCACATGTCGCTCTCTCATTGGTCCCCTGGATTTCAAACAAATTAATGGATGCAAGGGATTACAACTCACAAACTTAATTGTATTTGATATTTGAGTTTTTAACATTATTGTTAATTTGTTATTACTATTACATTATTGTTATTATCATCATCATCATTATCATTATCATTATCATTATCATTATTCATTATTCATTATTCATTATCATTATATTACTATGTGGTAGGATCAAGAGGGAAGTAACCAATCGGGGGGAAGCGGAGGGAAGTAAATTTTTTTTTTTTTTTCATTTTTTGAAAAAACTGTGTTCACGAACATTATTGATTGGATGAAAATATGAACATTTAATAAAGACACTTTGTGATAAATGTTTTTATTTTGGCGGGAAAACGCTCGAAGAAATAATATATAACAATTATCGTGTTTTTCGAGCGTATGTTGAGGTTTTAGATATTAGGGTTTATAGGGTTTAGATATTAGGGTTTAGAAATTTAGGGTTTAGGGTTTAGATTTAGAATTTAGATTGAGTTTTTAACACGAACGGTTTAGAGTTTAGGGTTTAGGGTTTGGTGTTTTGGATTTATGGAATAAACCCAAAACACCAAACCCTAAACCCTAAACCCTAAACTCTAAATCGGGCTAAATTTTACTTCACAAAACATGAAAAAAAAAAACGTTAACATTCTTCACGAACAATATTATCTTGAATGTTATTTTTGTCGATCGTTTTTTGGCCAAAATAATAACATTCATCACGAAGTGTCTTTTCTAAATGTTCATATTTTCATCCAATCTATAATGTTCGTGAACAAAGTTTTTTCAAAAAACGAAAAAAAAAAAAATTTTGCTTCCATCCGCTTCCCCCGATTGGTTACTTCCCTATTAATCCTGCCCCATATTACTATTACTATTAGTACTATTGGTATTTTATTGTTGGTATTTTATTGGTGCGGATACAGATTATTTGTAAGGAGCTATCTTCATATTTTGTGTAATTGTTTTTTCTTTGCTAAACTTGCTGGTAAGCTAACAAAGACGGTTTACCAGACATAGGGGGTTTTAGACGAACAAATAGCTAGCGGATCCCCGTAGAATTAGACTGGGTAGTAGGGATGTATATATATTGAAAAAAAGCTTATAATGCTAGCGGATATTTTGTTGAAGAGAAAAGTTGGCATAGCATGCTTTCAGATAGTTTTGAGCATTCGTGATTTTTCAAGTACATAGCATAATTTAAATCGGAAAATTTGTCCATCTAAACTATCTAAACTTGGTTTATGTTCACCGTTTATTGCTTTGATTTTCTCATTAAGTCTACGTACTTCCTCATAAAGTGAATCTTCTCTCTTTTTGTTCTTAGTCCGTTTGTTTTAAGGTCATTTTCAGGTTGCGATTGGCCGTTTCACAATCACTAAATTTAGCACCGAGTTCACTAAATAATGATGAATTAACCATTTTGTGGAAGATTTGTTTTCCAGTTGCCCGTGTTGAATCTCATATTTTAACTCTTCTAATTTCTTAGAAATATCAGATTTAGTAATCAAATTACTTGTGAAATAATCTTTGCCAGGGCTGACTTGAACTGATAAACCCCTATTGTATTTGAATTAGGCGCCATTCTTTATGTCAAATTTCAAAAGCTTGTTTTCTTTTATAATGCGAGTTTTATCTTTGGTCATCTGGCGAATGTGTTTAATTAACATATCAGCCTGATGTACGAATTCTTGTGGAATTTGTACCTCAGATCTGTAACCTATATGCATTCAGATTGAGGCCATTTGGTTTATTGAAAGTTGTCATGAAGAACACATGCCCTTGGATCCTCCGATTCATAATCCTTTAGATGTAACAACTAACCATCTTTCACATAGAGAACAGCTCTAGCCTCTTCATACATACTTTGCCAACAATAGCTTGTGGTTGTAGTAGTTAGAATCTTTCTTCTTTGCCAATTGTTAGAACATGCTTACAAAATACTCAACTATTAATTGAATATAAAGACTAATAAACACAAAAGGACTATATCTTGAATTAATCTGCTGACAAAGCGTTTCTTAAATAGTTAAATGTGGTAAATGAGTTTTGGTTTATAAATGAAAATTTTGAGTGTAGTAAATGGTTCTTATCTCGTGCCATTAGAGCATAAGATAGTTAAACCCCTATTTAATTTTAATTCATATACACCAAAATACTAACTAATATAATCCTGACCCATCAAGATTACCCAACAATAGGGATACATTTGTAATACACATACATATATATGTACTAAAGATACGTAGTGCTTGATTTTAAGCTCGTTTAACTATGAAATGTTACTATATGTTGTTGAGAAAAGCGACACTGAATTATAGCAAACCGCTAGTAATAATTGAAATAACAACAATAATAGGATACCAAGATTTAACGTGGAAAACCCCAATAGGGTAAAAACTACAGGCAAGAAAAGAAACGCTTCACTAATAAGAATAATAGAAATTACACTTCTCTCTAATTACAAAGATAAACATTAATCTTTAGATCTCTTGTAATTAGGAGATTACTCACAAACTCTCTAGTTATTCTTTTAGTACATGAATGAAAGAAATGTTTTTTGGATGATAAATGAGCATGGTTAAGGCTCATATTTATACTACTTCTTGAATGGCTATATTGTAAATTAATGGGGATATTTACGTAGCTTTAAAACTGTATCCAGTTGTCATATTAAGTAATTCAACACTCCATCCAATTGTCAAATTGTGTGGTAATTGACCATACCAACCATTCACACCTTCCATTCAACAATCTCTCACTTGAAGATTTGATTGAAGCTCAATCAATCTTCACACGATAATCCTTCCTTGCCAATGATGTTGCTTACGTTTCTGCTAGGCCGCATGAGGAACGACACCAAATAAACTTGTCACGATTGATTGACTTTGTTAGAAAATCAGCCACATTTTTATCAGTATGAATTTTTTGCATATCCACGGTTTTCTCACGAACGAAGTGATACTGAACTCGTATATGCTTTGTCTTTGAATGAAATGCCGGATTCCTTGCAAGATGCAAAGCACTCTGGTTGTCACAAAATAGAGTGATATTGTCTTGTTTGTTCCCGAGTTCCTCCAACAACATCTTCAACCATACTGCCTCTTTAGTAGCGTGAGTAGCTGCTACATATTCTGCTTCTGTTGTTGATGTCGCCACAACTAACTGCAGTTTTGAAACCCAGCTTACTGTTCCACCACAAAGTGTAAAAGCATATGCAGTGGTAGATTTACTTTTATCCATATCACCTGCATAATCTGAATCAACATACCATTTGACAATAAATTCCGGTTCTCCATAACATAATGCAACATCCAAAGTACCCTTAATGTATTTTAGGATCCTCTTTACCGCATCCCAATGCTCTTTACCAGGATTCGCCATGTACCGACTAACTACTCCCACTACATATGCAATGTCTGGTCTTGTACATATCATTGCGAACATTAAACTTCCCACTGCTAATGCATACGTTATGCGAGACATCTCCTTCCTCTCGTATTCACTGCTAGGACACATAAAGGAGGATAACTTGAGATTAGTAGGAAGTGGGGTTGAGATTGGCTTACTATCTTGCATATTGAAGCGCTGCAAGACTTTCTTCAAATAATTCTTTTGAGAAAGCCAAATCTTCCTATTATCTCTGTCTCGGTGAATTTGCATCCCTAGAATCTTGTTTGCGGCACCCAAGTCTTTCATTTCAAACTCCCTAGCCAATTGAGCAATCAGCTTATTAATACGATCTTTGTTGGGGCCTGCAACCAACATGTCGTCTACATATAACAGCAAAATGATAAAATCATTGTTCCCAAACCCCTTGAAATATGCACAAGGGTCTGCATAAAGTCTGTTATATTCAAGGCCCATTATGAAAGAATCAAATCTCTTGTACCAACATCTCGGTGCCTGTTTGAGACCATACAGAGATTTCTTTAATCTGCAAACCAAGTTCCTTTTTTCTTGTAGTTCAAAACCTTCTGGTTGAAGCATATAAATTTCTTCTTCAAGATTTCCATGAAGAAATGCAGTTTTCACATCTAGCTGCTCTAGATGCAAATCAAATGTAGCACACATCGCTATAACTACTCGAATTGTTGTAAGTCGAACCACAGGAGAAAATATTTCATTAAAGTCTGTACCTTCTTTCTGAGCATATCCTTTAACCACCAGTCTTGCACGATACCGCTCCACTTGATCATCGCCATTTCGCTTGATCTTATACACCCATTTATTTCCAATAGATTTTCTACCTTTCGGCAATGGCACAAGTTCCCATGTTTGATTTTTATGAAGAGCTTCAATTTTTTCCTGCATAGCTGTCGTCCACTGAGATGCATCTGAATGATTCAGTGCCTCACGAAGAGTTGTTGGCTCTCCTTCCTCTGTTAGAAGACAATATGCAACATTGCTTTCCATAATATAATCTAAGTGCCATCCTGGATGTTTCCTTTCCCGATTAGAAATACGAGTCGCTGGAGCTTCATCAACGACTACTTGATTTTCATCGTGCTCTGGTACTGCTTCAGAAGAATCTTTATGAAATTCGTTACCCACCTGTATCGGTATAGTTTCTTTTGAAGTGCTAACATCTTCAAGTTCTTTGTATTCTGTAAAGACAACATCTCTGCTGATGACTACTTTGTGGACAGTGGGGTCCCACAAGCGATACCCCTTAACTCCATCAGCATACCCCAAGAACAAACACTTTCTGGACTTCGGATCCAACTTTGTCGTTTCTTGAGAATTGTACATTGCGTACACAGGACTTCCAAATACATGAAGGTCAGAATAATTAACTGGTTTTCCAGTCCATATTTCCATCGGCGATTTCAACTCAATTGCAGTTGATGGTGACCGATTTATCACGTAACAGGCAGTACTTACTGCTTCTGCCCAGAATGATTTCCCCAAGCTTGCACTTGGCAACATCCCCCTTGTTCTATCTAATAAGGTTCTGTTCATCCCCTCTGCCACTCCGTTTTGTTGAGGAGTGTATGCCGTCGTGAACTGCCTTTTGATACCTTCTTGTTTGCAGAACTTATCAAATTCATCACCAGTGTATTCTCCTCCATTATCAGTCCTTAAACACTTGATCTTTTTACCAGATTCAAGTTCAACCCACGCTTTGTAAACTTTGAAAACTTCAAACACATCTGCCTTTCTCTTGATTGGGTACACCCAACATCTCCTAGTGTAATCATCAATAAATGATACAAAATACTTTGCTCCTCCTAGGGATTGAACTGGTGCTTGCCACACATCAGAGTGAACTAATTCTAGAATCAATTTACTTCTAGAATTTGATGTGTTAAACTTCAGGCGATGCTGCTTGCTGATTACACAATGCTCACAGAAAGGTAGCGATACCTTTGTAAGACCAGGAATAAGATTTCTTTTAACAAGAATCTTCATACCTTGCTCAGACATGTGTCCAAGCTTTTGATGCCATGTCATAGCAACTTTATCACTTGAACTATTCGAAGCAACAGATGCTTCCGATTCCTGTACCGTCTTGCCTTTCAGAATATATAAATTAGCACCCACCTTTTCTCCTTTCATAAGTACAACCGCGCCTTTCTTGATTATCATGATCTTCTCATGTATCACCATCTTACAACCAAGATCATCCAATTGTCCTAAAGACAATAAGTTCTTCTTCAAACCCTACACGTGTCGTACACCTTGAATAGTACGAACTGTACCATCGTGCATCTTCAGAATGATATCTCCAATTCCAATGATCTTTAGTTCATGATCATTACAACTGTATACAGATCCTCCTGAGATACGTTCATATTGTTTGAACCATTCTCTTCTAGGGGTCATGTGAAAAGTAGCTCCCGAGTCAAATAACCAGACATCAACAAATGTCTTTCTGCCTTCATTTGCTACCACTACCTCACTAACCAAAGCAGTCCCATCATCTGAAGTGCTTGCAATATTTCCTTGAGGATTTGAGTTATTTAAACTCCGACAATCCATCTTCAGGTGACCTTTCTTGCCACAATTGTAGCATGTATAGGTCTTCTTCTTTTTAGACTTCGGTTTACCATGATTGTGACTCCCACTTGGGCCACGTTCCATTGATCTCCCTCCTGACACCACCAAGGCCTCCACTTGTCGTGAACTGGCCTGTTTGTCCTCCTTGTCATTGCGTCGATTTTCTTCTTCTAGAATAGCAGCCGCAACTTCATCATAGACTAGATACTCCGAGAGAACATTATTGGTTAAGTTAATAATGAATTGATCATACGAATCAGGTAGACTCTGAAGTAAAAGTTCAGCACATTCTTTTGGCTCTATATTGCAACTTAATGAAGCAAGTTGAGAAAATAGAGTATTCAAAGAATTAATGTGCTCATTAACTGAAGTAGATTCATTCATGCGTAGCGCATAAAGTTTCCTCTTAAGGAATATCTTGTTGTGGAGTGATTTGGTCTCGTATAATTTTACTAGGTGATCCCAAATCTCTTTCGCCGTCTTCT
This sequence comes from Rutidosis leptorrhynchoides, assembly GCF_046630445.1. Classification (NCBI taxonomy): domain Eukaryota; kingdom Viridiplantae; phylum Streptophyta; class Magnoliopsida; order Asterales; family Asteraceae; genus Rutidosis; species Rutidosis leptorrhynchoides. The sequence continues at coordinate 146,951,141 of NC_092335.1, read as the reverse complement.
TTTCTTCAATGCTAGACAAAACGCCATCTGCTAGTGCCAGATGAAGATTTGCGATAGCCTGGCCGTCTATCTCTTCCCATTTTTCATCAGTGACTTCGGCGGATCGTCCACTAATTGCCGCCAAACACTTATCCTTTCTCAAGATCGCTTTCATCTTTAGTTTCCATAACGAGAAGTTACTCCCGTTGAACTTTTCAATTTCGAATTTCGTAGACATTGCTATAATCACAATCTTCTTTTCGACAATACTATTTTTCTGAGAAATAATACCCGGGAACTTTTATCGAGTGAAATTAATCTTACTTATTTTCTGATGTGGACGATCCACTCCCGTGGCAACCACAAAGCATACGATAAGTAGATTAATACACACTAGATATTAGAACCTTGGCTCTTGATACCACTTGTTGAGAAAAGCGACACCCAATTATAGCAAACCGCTAGTAATAATTGAAATAACAAAAATAATAGGACACCAAGATTTAACGTGGAAAACCCCAATAGGGTAAAAATCACGGGCAAGGAAAGAAACGCTTCACTAATAAGAATAATAGGAATTACACTTCTCTCTAATTACAAAGATAAACATTAAACTTTAGATCTCTTGTAATTAGGAGATTACTCACAAACTCTCTAGTTATTCTTTTAGTACATGAAAGAAAGAAATGTTTTTTGGATGATAAATGAGCATGGTTAAGGCTCATATTTATACTACTTCTTGAATGGCTATATTGTAAATTAATGGGGATATTTACGTAGCTTTAAAACTGTATCCAGTTGTCATATTAATTAATTCAACACTCCATCCAATTGTCAAATTGTGTGGTAATTGACCATACCAACCATTCACACCTTCCATTCAACATATGTAACTATGATATGTTTTCAGGGAAACAACTTGGAACACTTGAGGATTGACTACGAAGAGATAGTATTGGCCACAAACCATTCAGCAAGATATTTTGAAGGCCATAATGGAGAACTTATAGAAACAAAACTCAACTGTTTTAATAGAGAATGTCTTCTTCCCGTAAAAGGCTTGAATAAACAGCCCAAGAAAAAGTATACTGTAATGATAAAAACGATACATACAGATGAGGAACTTCATCTTGCAGAATCTGAAGAACGTTGGCACAAAGAAATTGAAATTCTTAGCATATGTGACCATGAAAACATAGAACGTTTTCTTGGATATTGTGTTAGGGATGGTTATTCGGATCCGTATACGCTTCTGATCTCCGAGTATGTTTCTACTAATTACCTTTCGAATCATTTGGACGATCATGTTCTTACATGGGAAAGACGATTGAAAATCTGCATTGATGTAGCACGAGGGTTGAATTACCTGCATAACGAGATGGAAGACCATACGATGGTTATTCACGGGAATATTAATAGTAAAAACATCATTTTGGACATGAATTGGAGAGCAAAAATTGTTGAATTTGGGCAATCTATATTATTACCTTCAGGATATAAAGCGCTAAGTGCAAAGATTGTTGAATTTGGACGTTATGTATTATCGCTTTCTAATCAAGGTGATAATGCTCTCCGCCCCAATGTAATTGGTCCCACAAATCCTTACATGGATCCAAAATATGTCGAGACTAGTAAATTGAAAAGAGAATCAGATGTATTTAGTTTCGGAGTAGTTATGTTTGAAATTCTAAGTGGGAAGTCTGCTTATGTACTTGCTGGTTATAAGGGTTGTGACAATGATTTCGCACGTTTGGCAGAGGAGTGGTTGCCCCGGGGAATAATAAAGAAATTGGTTAGTACTCAAGTGCAAGGAGAAAATGTGGATAACACATTTGCTTTAAATAAAGGCGCGAATGGAGACTTTCTGGAGACATTCATAAACATTATGTGTCGGTGTTTGGAACTAAATCAGAACCAACGTCCAACAATGCAAGTGGTGGTCAAGGAACTTGAGAAAGCATTATCTTTTCAAGTAAGTGAATCATGCTAATAATATAATATGTATATCATTTCAAATTCTCTGTCTATTGAACACTTTCAAAATGTTATTTTTTAAATAGTTAAAAGTAAACACATACTTTGCCTATGCTAAAATATGTTGCCCTATTTGCTTTTCAAAAAAAAAAAATAAATAAATATTTGTAGCCCTATACTATGGCTCACCTCGATAGGCATACATTAGAAACTCGATAAATTAATACTCGATCATTTAATAAACTCTCTAAGATAATATTTTTTGCCGGTTTCGACTCGGGGATAGGGTGCTAAATTAAAAATTCGCTAACATTATAAGATAATACAATTTTGATAATTTCTTTAGACCTTATATAAAATATAAATTAATAATTCCTTATACAGTATATAGCATATTACATGAATGATTTATGAAAGTTTCTTGAAAAATGACTCAATTGTCTTTTGTTTTTTGTTGAAATCAATTTTCCCCTTGAATATCGTCTCTAATTTTCCTTAGCATGTGATGTGCAGCGGGGTAGTATACAAAATAGTTTATATTTTACTAGGAAAAACTATTAAATACGATACAATTTTACACAAGATATTTATTTATTTATAGAATGGATATACTTAAACCTTGCTACAACACTTATAGGCAGTGTACCTAATCGTACAGTAGTGTAGTTTTTAGTAAGTCCGGTTCGTTCCACAGGGAAATCTTTAAACAAAGCTCAACGCTATATTAGTTTACTTTTATAAAAATACAAATATATATATAAGTAATATTATTATTATAAAGGGGGGTTTTTACCGTTTAATGACCGGTTTGTCGATTTTAAGACTTTAGTCACAGTTAAAACCTAATGTAAAATATAAAATAAATACAAGACTTAAATTAAAGCGTAAAGTAAATAACGATAATGAAATTGCAAATAATAAAAGTGCGATAAAATAAACTTGCGATAATTAAAAGTACGATAATTAAAAGTGCGATTAAATAACAATAAATAAAAGTGCGATAATTAGAAGTGCAATTAAATATAAAATAAAGGAAATTAAATATGAAATAAAAGAATTATGCTTATTTAAACTTCCGTAATCATGATGTTTGACGTGTTGATTTTTAGTTTTATGCCCATGGGTTAATTGTCCTTTGTCCTGGATTATTTAATCTGTCCGTCTGGTTTTTGTCCATAACAGTCCATCAGTCATAAATATAAAGTGCAAGTGTCCTTGTCAAATTATTATTATACCCGAAGTTAAATATTCCAACTAATTGGGGATTCGAATTGTAACAAGGTTTTAATACTTTGTTTAATGAATACACCAGGTTATCGACTGCGTGTAAACCAAGGTTTTACTAATTTGTTAACAATTACACCAATTACCCTTGAATGTAATTTCACCCCTGTTTTAATTATTCTAGTGGCTATTAATCCATTCCCGTGTCCGGTTAAATGAACGATTATTCGTACATATAAATACCCCGCCCATCGTGTCCGATTGAGTGTATATGGTAATTTATAGGGACGCCCAATTGTAAATCTTTATATTAACATTAACAAACTTTCATTTAGTTAAACAAATATAAAGCCCATTAATAGCCCATAGTCTAATTTCCACAAGTGTCGTTCTTTTGTCCAAACCCCAATTATGGTACAAAGCCCAATTACCCAATTTTAGTAATTAGCCCAACATCATGATTACTTCGTTTTAAATAAGCATAATAATAACTTAGCTACGAGACATTAATGTAAAAAGGTTGAACATAACTTACAATGATTAAAAATAGCGTAGCGTTACACGGACAGAATTTCGACTTACACCCTTACAACATTCGCTAACATACCCTTATTATTAGGATTTAAAATTAAAATTAAAATTAAAATATAAATTATATATATATATTACGTATATATTGAGAGAGAGATAGAAATAGAATATGAAATTTGATCAGAATTCGGTTTGCTTTATAGCCAGAGTTGAATTTTGGGGCTCCGCGACTCGCGGCAAAATCCCCTTCAAACTCCGCGAGTCGCGGAGATAGAAATTACAGCTCAGTCCTTGGAGTTTTCTCTGCCGACGGTTTTTAATATATATATATAATATATATATAATTAATATAATTAATTATATATTATATTATATTTATATACATAGTTAACTTGTAATTTTTAGTCCGTTGCGTCGAGTGTTAAGAGTTGACTCTGGTCCCGGTTCCGGATTTTCGAACGTCCCTGCGTACAATTTTATATTTTGTACTTTGCGTTTTGAATCTTGTACTCTTGTGATTTCGAGACGTTTCTTATCAATAATTGGAACCTTTTTGATTGTCTTTTGTACTTTTGAGCTTTTTGGTCGTTTGCGTCTTCAATTCGTCGAATCTGTCTTTTGTCTTCACCTTTTATTATTTAAACGAATATCACTTGTAAATAGAACAATTGCAACTAAAAGCTTGTCTTTCTTGAGGAATAATGCTATGAAATATATGTTCGTTTTTAGCATTATCAAATATTCCCACACTTGAGCGTTGCTTGTCCTCAAGCAATATCGTCTTGAAATACTAGAATCACTTCTTTATTCTTCACACTTTGTACATCAGTGATTTCTATACGGCGGTATAAACAATGGTAGTAACGATATGGTTTACAGTCCCACATGACTATAAAAATTTAGATCCATTAAGGAAATTGGATCTTTATGAAAACATTTGATCTTTTGAAATCTAGTTTTTACCCTAGATAAGTTTTCCGGAATAACCCTTTACCGGTGTTTGCAAAATATTTTTGTGGGTTTGGTGGGTTTCAGAATTGAAAATTTTAGCTCAAAACTTGCGGTTTTGTGTCACCCACTTGCTAACCTTGTATTAGGAAAGCAACACGTCCAGTTTACTTGTCCCGTATATTACCTTTCGGTAAACTACCGTCCGGTTGTAAAGGAAAGCGTTGAACAAGCAACTGTTAAGGCAATGTCCCGTGACATGCTTTTGATTATGGTCTATAACGTGTCGGACGCAATTACTATCCTTGGTAGGAGCAATAGTAAAGCTCACCCTTATAATTTGTCGGTCTGGCACAAGGTCCTGTCTTTGACCATGCTATGCAACCACCGTTCTTACGGTTGACACCCGATTTAGTTCAGGTGACCTAATGAATTCCAGTTGAATTCCTAGGATTTTACGTTCAATGGTAATGAACGCATTGAAAATAGGGTTTTCAGAAAACAAATCGGTTTGTAATTTTGATCAAAATATTTTCTCGTTTAAGCTCGAGTTTAGATATCATTGAATTCCATGAGTTTGAATTCTCAATCTTTAAGGTCAATCTCAAGGATTGAGTAATATCAGGCTTAAAAGCTGATTTTTAATCTTTAAGGAGATTATCCTTTCTGGGGATCTGATTCATTAGTCTTATCCAGCTAATTTGCATGGTGCCTCCCCATTGTACGAGATAAATCCTTCTCATGGTTAGGATAAATCTGACCACTTGGCGACCCTGTTTGATGCTGAGGTCCGTGGATTTCCAGCTGATTTTAGTGATGACTTTTCTAGATTTTTCGTCAACCTACAGCTGGTCTGGATGACAACTTCTTGTCCTAAATCAAGAAGCGCGTGTCTTTTTCGGAAGACTTTACTTCCTTTTAAATGATGGAATTGATTCATCGTGTAGATCCATCTCTCTTCGATAGTTTCATTGGATAAAACAGTTGATTATTGTTCAAAGCAAAAGTATTTTCAAAAATTTGTTACAGATATATGTGACATATGTTTAAAATAACTTGGTAAATTTTCCCACACTTGGCTTTTTATTTTTCTTTTTATCGTCCTCTATTCCATTTTAAATGAATTTTGACATTTTAGTTTGTTTCTTAATTTATGTTCTTTCTGAGATAACAATAATTTCGGTGTTAAAACCTAGTTTTATCGTTCATAAATATGTATAAACATGATTTGAATTCATTTAATTGAAAAATTTTACTAGAATTGGGTAGTCAGTATATAAGACTAGGGCTGTTCTTTTTTATCAGAGAGCACTAGATTCTAATACAACTACTGCTTTACTAGTATTTTTAATGGTAACCAAGTGTATAAAGTAAAAAATTTTAAAATCCGAAAGAATTTAACCCCTTCCCACACTTAAGATCTTGCAATGCCCTCATTTGCAAGAAATCAGTAACAATTTAAATTATTGAGGGTGATTTGTGTGAAAATGATTAAATTTTTACCAAAGTTTCCAAATATATTGGCGTTTGTTTGCTGAATGATAAATGGTGCACGTCATTTGTTCATTCCGTCTTGTTGTTATTTCACATATATTTTGCATCTTGTCGTCAAAATTACTTGCTTTTGCTGAACTTAATGCCAGTCTTTGAAAACGCGTTGTTTTATCCTGTTTTGTGCATAACATAAAATACATACAATACAAATATAATCATACATGTAATTTGAAATGGAACTTTGGCATCCCACTTTCAAATTATAAGAAAAATATTAGTACACAATAATAATAGAAATATCAAACATTACATAAATGTGATTAAAATGTTAAGTGTTTAAAATAATAAAAATATAAATTACCAACTTATCTCTACTGATCAGGAGGTGGGTTAGGAGGAAAATTAGGATATGGATCCCAATTCATGTTCGCGTCCGGGTTCCATGGCTGATTATAGGTGAACTGGTATGCTGCGTCATAATCATATAAATCATAGGGTGGTCTCATTTCTGGCTGATGTGCGGGATAGTATGCGGGTCGGGTCGGATAATACATCTCGCCAGGCTGCAACTGGCTTATAATTTGGCGCTGATGATAATCCCATCGGCCATGCTCTCGTTGCCGGGAATGCTCGTAGTCATTCCGAAGTTGCCATGCCTCGTACTGCATATGCCTATCATAGTTCATCATGTATTCATCCTCTATACGAACGCCTAAATCAAGAGCAGTCTCCCGAACAACTCCTATAATGTTGTTCGCCTCTTCCATTTCGTCATCCGAACCTCTTTCTACCTGTCGTTGAGGTCCCTCGTATCGATATACCCGACCACGTCTCATCAATAATACCCTTGCACCGTGATAAAGGTTTGAACTTATAGTTTCACCTTCGTCCTCTATTTCGTTCATTGGACCCCCTTGGTGCTTATCCACACCTAAATACTCTCCAATGAGAGTAATGAAAATACCACCACCTATAATACTCCCCGATTTCATCCCCGAAACTACATTAGCGAGATAATAATCAACACAATAGGGAATGTTAACGAAACTCCTCGGGTCTCTAATACACTTGAGGTAGAACAAATCGTTTACGGTCAATTTCTCCTTATTCTTACCCCTTTGTGTAATTGTGTTTGCTAAGAATCTATGAATCACCCGGAGTTCAGCTCTATCTATATCTAAGTATGTATGATTTCCACTGGCGTGAAATTCATTAAAGTGGGACATACGCCTCCAGACGGCGTTAATATCAAATTCTCTATCTATCCTTTCTCCTTGGGCAATCAGGCTATTACAGTCGGGGCTCAAAAGTTCAGCAGGGGTGTAAATCTGTAAGGCCCTGGCTAAATCTATCATGGACATTCTGTACATGCGTCCACCTAACAGAAATCTAATAAAGCTTCTATCATCTATCCTCCTAACATCACTGTTTAACTTAATAGTACTAAGTAATTCTATACACCATTCCCTATATATGGTTCTACGAATGGAAAATAGGCGCATCCAATCGTTAAACTGAGAATTACCATACCTTTGCACCAATAATTCCCGAATCGGTTCGGCAAGGTCAACTGTTTCCAAAGGTACCCAGTCAATTGCCCTTGGCATTTCAACAACCTTAAAGTAGAGAATGTGCATGTTCTTTTGATAATCTGGATACTCTATCCAACATCGATCAAATCTCATATTTGGGTGTAACTGATCTTCATTAATGTCTAAGCTCAGAATCATTTGATGTGGAGCGAATTGACGAAACTGATTCATGAATAATTGATCTTGATCGTGATATGGAATATGTTGATCCTCATGTTGTTCTTCTTCTTGTTGCATATGTTGTTCTTGTTCATAAAACATTTCTGGTTCGGGCTCTAGTTGTCTGGACGATGATGCACCGTCCGTATCTGTATTTCTCTGCAAAACACATTAAACACAAAATTTGTGCATCCAAATATGCATTAGTGTTAGCAAAATAATAACTTGAAACAATTATGATGACATGTTCAATTCATAACACATTTTATACACATTTTCTTAACAATAACAATTCTACACTTTTACATACGAAAATGTGTACAATGTTTTATCACATTTAAACTCTTAACCATGTCAACAATAATCAATTAAAGCAATTAAACACTTGTTACATGGCATTCAAATCAAACTAGTGCTCAATTTCATATTTTTGTCAAGTCTACACTTTGTCAAATAAGCATATACGAAAAATGTACATCAAGTTCATAAGCATTTATCTCAAATAACATGCCAAAATAATCACTACTAGCAATGAAACAAGTTTCAAATGGCCTTTATATCAAATTATCCAAGTTCATGAATTTTTAGACTTAAAAAGTCCACTTTAATTCTCAAAAACATGTTTAGGCTCAAAGTTTGGATCAATTAACTACCTAAACATGTTACACTACTTAATTTAGCAACAATTCATGACAAAAATCGGCCATAACCTGTTTATATCAAAAAGCCCCAAATTGCTCAAGAACACAAACCCTAGATTCTTAAAAATTTGAAGTTTTTAGCTTCAATTCATGTTAAATAGCTTCTATCTAGGATATACATGCATAATATAACAACAATTTAGCTCTAATTACACCTAAATTTAACAAAATCAAAATATAAAATTTCTAGCTCAAGAACACAAAAATTCAAATTTAAAGAGATTAGGGGTGAAATCTTTACCTTTCTCCTGAAGGGGTTGAGACTACTGAATCTAGGCATGATTATTGTGAAATTTTTGCAAGAAATTTGGTGAAAATTGGTGAAAAATTGAGAGAGTTTGGGAGGTTTTCGTATGTGTTTGTGTGTGTATTGTGAGAGACAGAAGCAGATTCGCTGGATAAATGATCCTGACCAGATTTCTTTAGCCATGCGAGTCGCATGGTTTCCTGCCCATCCCCATGCGAGTCGCATGGGGTTAAATTCCAGGTATATTTTTTTTTTTTTTTTTTTTTTTTTGGCATACTTTAAATCAATAAGATTAAAAATAATGATAATAAAAGTTCTCGTCCCTCCCTTGGGTAAAGCAATTTCGGTTCAAAGACCTAGTCTTCAACTTACGACGAATTTTAAAAATCATATTTTTAACTTAATGAGATAAAGTAAATTTTTGTTTTTAAATTCACACAAATTAAATATAAAATTCAAAATTTATATTAAAAATTTACACCAAACTTAAAATTAATTTTTCAAATATTTACAATTTTAAATATATTGTTTTTACAAAGTTTACAATATTAATTTAAGATTTAAATATTAATTTTAAAAACATGGTAAAAATAAAATTAAAAATCTTTTTGTCTTTTTATCCCACTTTAATCAATCAAATATTATCAAAAATATGCGCCCCTCTTTTCGGTAAAGTAATTTCGGTTCCAAGACCTAATTTAACTCATGACAAATTTTTGAAATATTTTGGGTTGATTGATTAAAGATATTTATACCTTAAGAATAAACGTTAAATTTCGCAGTGATGTAATAAATTTTTGAACGATATCAATAATTTCGGTCGCCAAACCTAATTTTATTCAATACCAATTTAATACTTTTTAGCGAACAAATTAGCGTTTATTATCAAAAGGTTAAAAATAAAAATAAAAACTAAAAACTGTACAGACATACCTGTGAAATAGATTTCTTAGTTATATGATCTATTCCATTCATACGATAGTCGGTTTAATTGATTTTCCATGGCTGCATAGGCGTAACCTCGAGCATTCAGTGTCTTTTCTTCTAAACATATGAACGGTCCGTCTCTGCATAAAGTAACAAATTCGGTATTTGAATAGGTTTGATTATTTGAACATTTACCTCCATGTGACCATTTTCCGCATTTGTGACATCGTTCTAGGTGTCGTGCTCTTCTTTTCGCTGCGGATTTTGATTTTCCTTTACCAAATTGTAACTTATTATCTTCGCATCTGGATTCTTTTCTAACTCCGTCCATTCTTTCTCTGATTATTGATACTAATTCACTCGGTAGTATGTCATTATTACGTTTAGTGATCAAAGCGTGTAGCATTAGACCATGGTTTAGTTCACAGGCAGTCTTCATTTTGTAAAAACCTAAAAAAAATAAAAATTCAGAATGGGGGGAGAAGACTAGTTCTTTAGGGTCTGCTAGGGAAAGACCATACGTGTTCCATTTTCGAGAACTACACGAAAACAGACAATCTAACTCTAACAGAAATATATATTATCCTTTAAAGACTTGATTCTCCCCACACTTAGTTAGCTGTGGTGTCGAAATTGTGATTAACTTCGTTGTCGACTTCCATCGGACCATGTATGTAATGTTTAACTCTGTGACCATTAACTTTAAATTCAATCCCATTTGAATTTATTAATTCTATCGTTCCGTATGGGAAAACTCTTTTGACTATCAATGGTCCAGACCATCTTGATTTCAATTTTCCAGGAAATAGCTTGAATCGTGAATTGAAAAGAAGAACTCTGTCTCCTTCTTTAAATTCTTTTGAACTTCTGATTCTTTTATCATGCCATTTCTTCGTTCTTTCTTTATAGATTAACGAATTATCGTATGCTTCATGTCTTAATTCTTCTAATTCGTTTAGTTGACTTAATCGTAGACGTCCAGCTTCATGTAAATCAAGATTACATGTTTTCAAAGCCCAAAATGCTTTGTGTTCAATTTCTACTGGAAGATGACATGCTTTTCCATAAACAAGTCTAAAAGGTGTGGTTCCAATTGGAGTTTTGTAGGCTGTTCTAAAAGCCCAGAGTGCATCCTCCAATTTAATGGACCATTCCTTCGGATTTGATCCTACGGTTTTCTCTAGAATACGTTTTAAAGCTCGGTTTGTATTTTCAACTTGTCCACTTGTTTGTGGATGATATGCGGTGGAGATTTTATGAGTTACTCCATATCTTTTAAGAACTTTCTCAAGTTGATTATTACAGAAATGAGTACCCCGATCACTTATTAAAGCTTTCGGTGTTCCAAACCTTGCAAAAAGACGTTTTAAAAAGTTGACTACAACTCGTGCATCGTTAGTTGGGAGAGCTTGTGCTTCTGCCCATTTAGATACATAATCAATGGCTACGAGTATATATAGATTATTATGAGATTTTGGAAATGGACCCATAAAGTCAATACCCCAAATGTCAAATACTTCACATACTTGGATGACATTTTGTGGCATTTCATCACGTTGACTTATTTTTCCGGCCCTTTGACATGCATCACAGGATTTGCAAAGAAGGTGTGCGTCTTTGTAAATTGTAGGCCAATAGAATCCAGCTTCATAAACTTTTCTTGCTGTTAGTTGAGGCCCATAATGCCCTCCTGTTGGTCCTGTGTGACAATGGTTTAATATTTTACTAGCTTCATCTCCAAATACACATCGGCGTATTATTCCATCGGGACAACTTTTAAACAGATGTGGATCTTCCCAGAAATAGTGTTTTATATCACTGAAGAATTTCTTTCGTCTTTGGTACGATAATCCTTTTTCAAGGAATCCACAAACTAAGTAGTTTGCATAGTCTGCAAACCATGGGATTTCTTTATAATCTATCTTCAATAGATATTCATCAGGAAAGTTGTCTTGTATGGCTGATTCATTCAGAACTTCTAATTCGGGATTTTCAAGACGAGAAAGATGATCAGCGGCGAGATTTTCTGCTCCTTTTTTATCTCGGATTTCAATATCAAACTCTTGTAAGAGTAAGATCCAACGGATTAATCTTGGTTTAGCATCTTGTTTTGAAAATAGGTATCTAAGAGCAGAATGGTCGGTATAGACCACCGTTTTTGCTAGAACGAGATATGATCGAAATTTGTCAAAAGCAAAGACAATAGCAAGGAGTTCTTTTTCAGTAGTTGTATAGTTCGTTTGTGCTCCTTGTAATGTCTTACTAGCATAATATATAGGTTGAAATCGTTTTTCAATCCTTTGTCCTAAAACGGCTCCCATTGCAAAATCACTTGCATCGCACATTAGTTCAAATGGTAGATTCCAATTTGGTGTTATCATGATCGGCACATTAGTGAGTTTCTCTTTAAGAATATTAAAAGATTTGATACACTCATCTGAAAAGATGAATGGAGCATCCTTTTCTAGGAGTTTATTCATAGGAGTGGCAATTTTAGAAAAATCTTTTATGAAACGTCGGTAAAAACCGGCATGCCCTAGAAAACTCCTAACTCCTCTAACATTTGTGGGATGTGGAAGTTTAGCAATTACATCTACTTTAGCTCTATCCACTTCAATTCCTTCTTTTGAAATTTTATGTCCAAGAACGATGCCTTCTTTAACCATGAAATGGCATTTCTCCCAATTAAGTACTAGATTTGATTTTTCGCATCTAATTAGCATTCGTTCTAGATTAACTAGACATGATTTAAATGTATCACCGAAAACTGAAAAGTCATCCATGAAAACTTCCATGCATTCTTCTATCATGTCGTGAAAAATCGCCATCATACACCTTTGAAAGGTTGCAGGGGCGTTACAAAGTCCAAATGGCATGCGTTTGTAAGCAAAAGTACCATAAGGGCACGTGAATGTGGTTTTCTCTTGATCTTCGGGTGCTATTGGAATTTGAAAATATCCGGAAAATCCATCTAGAAAACAATAGTAACTATTTCCGGCTAATCTTTCCAACATTTGATCTATGAAAGGTAAGGGAAAGTGATCTTTTCTGGTGGCGTCATTTAATTTTCTATAATCAATACATACACGCCATCCTGTTACAGTCCTAGTAGGAATAAGCTCATTTTTCTCATTTGTAATGACAGTCATGCCACCCTTCTTAGGTACGCATTGAACTGGGCTTACCCATGGACTATCAGAAATTGGATATATCAAACCTGCATCTAGCAGTTTAATAATTTCCTTTTTAACAACATCTTGCATATTAGGATTTAGTCTTCGTTGGCGTTGCACATACGTTTTATGACCTTCTTCCATAAGGATTTTATGTGTGCAATACGAAGGACTTATTCCTTTAATATCATGAATCTTCCATGCAATGGCTGGTTTATGAGCTTTCAACACAGAAATGAGTTGTGATTTCTCATTTTCAGTAAGAGAAGACGATATTATTACAGGTAATTCAGATTCACCATGTAAATAAGCATATTCCAAATGGTTTGGAAGTGGCTTTAACTCTAATTTCGGAGGTTCTTCTATCGATGATTTATATCGATATCTGTCTTCTTCTTTTAGCATTTGAATTTCTTCTGTTGTTGGTTCATATCCATTAGCTATAAGTGTAGCTAACATTTCAGCTTCATCAATTGGTTCATTACCTTCTCCTAAAGAACATTCTCCTGTTCCTTGTAATTCTGGAAATTCTTCTAATAATTCTGCATGTGCATCTATAGTTTGAATATAATAACATGTATCATCTGCAGATTGTGGTTGTTGCATTGCTCTATCAACTGAAAAGGTAACACTCTCATCCTCTATACTTAGGGTCAGTTTCTTACCGAACACGTCTATCATTGCTTTAGCCGTGTTTAAGAATGGTCTTCCTAATATGAGAGGAACTTGAGAATCTTCTTCCATGTCCAAAACAACAAAATCTACTGGAAATACTAAAGTACCAACTTTAACTAGCATGTTCTCCATTATCCCTCTAGGATATTTTACTGATCGGTCGGCTAGTTGTATGCTTATTCTGGTTGGTTTCAATTCTCCAAGGTCTAGTTTAGCGTATAGTGAATACGGCATTAGATTTATACTAGCACCTAAGTCTGCCAATGCTTCTATTGAACTAAGACTACCCAGAAAACATGGAATTGTGAAACTTCCTGGATCAGATAGTTTTTCTGGTATCTTATTCAACAGCACTGCTGAACAATTAGCATTCATAGTAACAGCCGAGAGTTCTTCCATTTTCTTTCTATTTGAGATTAGATCTTTCAAGAATTTAGCATATCTTGGCATTCCTGAAATCACATCAATGAAAGGAAGATTTACATTTATCTGTTTAAACATATCCAAGAATTTGGATTGCTCGGCTTCAAGTTTTTCTTTCTTCATTTTACTCGGGTAAGGAAGTGGTGGTTGGTATGGTTTAACATAAGGTTTATCCTTAAATGTGTTATCTTCATTAACCTTTTCAACTACCGGTTCTTTTTCCTTATCTTGATCAGGTTGTGGTTCTTGTGGAGTAGGAATAGTTTCATCAGAAGTTACAGGTATTTCAGGTGATTTAAGTGTTATACCACTTCTTGTGGTAATAGCTTTAGCTGTTTCATTCCGTGGGTTAGCATTTGTATCGCTAGGTAGACTTCCCGGTTTTCTTTCACCTATTAACCTTGCTAGGTTACTTACTTCTTGTTCCAGATTTTGAATAGAAGCTTGTTGATTTCTAAATGCTTGAGCATTTTGTTCATTAGTTTGTTTCTGAGATGTGAAAAACTGCGTTTGAGTTTCAACTAGCTTTGTCATCATATCTTCTAAATTTGGCTTTTTATCATCGGTTTGTTGTGGTGGTTTGTTTTGAAAATTCGGTCTTTGCTGATTATAAGTATTATTGGATACTTGTTGATTGCTAGGACCTTGTTGGTTGTTGTATGGAATATTTCGGTTATAATTCTGGTTTTGATTGTAAATTGGTCTTGGCGGTTGATAATTATTCTGATAATTATTTCCAGGCCTTTGGTTTATGTATGAAATATTCTCTCTTTGTTCCATTGTTAATTCAATACTGAGACAATCTTTTGTCAAATGTGGTCCTCCACACTGCTCACAACTAATTCGTATTGAGTGAATATCCTTAGTCATCTTTTCCATTCGTCTCTCGAAAGCATCTATCTTTGCCGAAATGGAATCTAAGTCATGGCTAGAATCGGCTCTAGCTGCTTTAGATGATCTAATGATAT
Organism: Rutidosis leptorrhynchoides; assembly: GCF_046630445.1. NCBI lineage: Eukaryota > Viridiplantae > Streptophyta > Magnoliopsida > Asterales > Asteraceae > Rutidosis > Rutidosis leptorrhynchoides. The sequence goes on along the minus strand of NC_092335.1, from coordinate 146,936,126 downwards.
CTTTTTCTTGGTGCCACTCATGTGAGTGGGAAGCAGTGTTATCAATAATTTTGTAAGCATCAGTTTCGGTTTTCTTCATAATAGAACCACCAGCTGCTATATCTATGTCTTTTCTTGTAGTGATGTCGCATCCTCGGTAGAATATTTGTACTATTTGACAGGTGTCTAAACCATGTTGCGGACATCCTCTTAACAACTTTCCATATCTTGTCCACGCCTCATATAGAGTTTCATTTGGCTTTTGTGTGAACGTAACAATTTCTGCTTGAAGTCTTACGGCTTTAGATGCAGGAAAGAATTGTTTAAGAAATTTGTCAATTAAAACGTCCCATGTATCGATCGCCCCTTCAGGTAACGATTCCAACCAATCTTTGGCTTCTCCCTTTAAAGTCCAGGGAAATAACATGAGATATATCTGTTCATCCTCCACTTCTCGGATTTTAAATAGTGTGCAGATCCTATTAAAGGTACGTAGATGTTCATTTGGATCTTCCTTCGGCGCACCACTAAATTGGCATTGATTAGTCACCATGTGTAGAATTTGTCCTTTGATTTCATAATCTGGCGCATTAATGTCTGGATGAGTAATTGCGTGACCTTGGCCAGTGCGTTTAGCTCTCATTCGGTCTTCCATACTTAAAGGTTCCAGATTCTCCATAATTGAATTTGTTGAATCGGTATCACTAGATGATTCTGATTTAATGGTTCGTTCCTCAACAATCTCTGTTTGAATGATTGGTGGTTCCGGAGGAAAGTTTAGTGGTTCAGGATCTATGAACCGTTCCTGAATATTCTCTGGATTCTCAATTGTGAGGTTTGTTTCAAAAACTGGATTATCGGAAATTTGAACTGAAGTACTTGGTCTACTGGATGACGATTCTAAAGAAAAATCAACGGCGGTTATATTTGTTAAACGATGTCTTGATCGAGTTACAGGTGGTGAACGTACAAAAGGTGATGAACGTCTTGCTCGGTGCATTCACTGAATATCCTATTAGTTTTAAAAAGGAAAGAAAAATTATAATAAGTTATCCAATTAATAGACTTTTCTGATTTTGCCCACGTTTCGAATAGCCAAAAGATGCAGCAGAGGGGCAGGATTCGTTTGGTCTCAATATAATTGAGGACTGTTTGGCTCCAATAACCCGGTCCACGTACAAATCCAACTATTACTACGAACCAGAAAATTTTGATGTCTATCAATTTAACCACTTAAAATAAATTTTCGTAATTTTAAGAAATTTAGATAAGAAGTAGAATAAAAATCTATGTCCTAAAAACTAGAATGGCAAGAAATAAGAGAGAGAAAAAGAGTTCGTCGAAAAAGGTTGAAAAAGAAAAAATGGTTGAAAAATAAAAGGTGACGGAAAAATAAAAGAAACTTATAAAAACTTAAAAATACTTTACTAACCTAACCTTATTACTACAACTAACTTAAAATTATAATCGCAAATTGAAATTACTAATTGGAATGATAATTGATACATAGTAAAAGGTGTCTAAAAATATTAAAGCTTACAGGGAAAAACTAAATCCCAAATGGAAATAACTTAAAAAGAAACTAAAACTTAAAAAGGCGTCGCAAAATTCTAAAGCACCTAAATCTTAGTCTAAAGAAAAAGCACTTAAGGAATTCTACGGCAAAGCCTAAAAATCTAGGAGTAAAAATAACTATAGCTAAAACTAAGTTTAAAATTAAATATGAGCTAAAAATACAAATATTACGCTACAACGATTAAAAAGGGACAAAATATAAAAATATACAAAAAGTTGTAAAAAGTACAATTTTTATAAAAATATTATTTTTATATTATTTATTTTATAAAACTACTAATTTTACAATTTTAATAAAACTAATTAAACAAAATACATAAATTAAATAAAAAGTAAAAATAAAACTAAAACTAATAATAATAATAATAATAATTAGGTTTAAAATAATAATAATTAATAATTACCGTAATTAATGCTCGATTAGGGCTTCCTGTGCGCGTGTCAGATGGTCTCCGCGAGTCGCGGCAATTAAAGAAGAAAACCCCGAGAGTCGCGGGGTTCAGAAATTCAGTTGACATCTTTCAATTTTTACGCGTTTTTCTTTATTTTTTTTATTTTATTTTATGTTTTCTGTTTTTTAAATAAATAAAAGATTTTAAAATAAAACTTATATTTTTATAAACTAAAATAAAGATAAAGAAACTTATAAAACTTAAATATTTAACAAAATCTTAAAAAAAATACTTATATTTTTGTTTTTTTTCTTTTTATATTTTTTGAATAATTAAAACGTATTTTTACAAAAGCGAATTTTAATAAAAGTAAACAAAAAATCTTTTTTTTTTTTATATTAGCGTTGCTCTTCCGGCTTTTAAGATGAAATCCCCGGCAGCGGCGCCAAAAATACTTGATGTGCAGCGGGGTAGTATACAAAATAGTTTATATTTTACTAGGAAAAACTATTAAATACGATACAATTTTACACAAGATATTTATTTATTTATAGAATGGATATACTTAAACCTTGCTACAACACTTATAGGCAGTGTACCTAATCGTACAGTAGTGTAGTTTTTAGTAAGTCCGGTTCGTTCCACAGGGAAATCTTTAAACAAAGCTCAACGCTATATTAGTTTACTTTTATAAAAATACAAATATATATATAAGTAATATTATTATTATAAAGGGGGGTTTTTACCGTTTAATGACCGGTTTGTCGATTTTAAGACTTTAGTCGCAGTTAAAACCTAATGTAAAATATAAAATAAATACAAGACTTAAATTAAAGCGTAAAGTAAATAACGATAATGAAATTGCAAATAATAAAAGTGCGATAAAATAAACTTGCGATAATTAAAAGTACGATAATTAAAAGTGCGATTAAATAACAATAAATAAAAGTGCGATAATTAGAAGTGCAATTAAATATAAAATAAAGGAAATTAAATATGAAATAAAAGAATTATGCTTATTTAAACTTCCGTAATCATGATGTTTGACGTGTTGATTTTTAGTTTTATGCCCATGGGTTAATTGTCCTTTGTCCTGGATTATTTAATCTGTCCGTCTGGTTTTTGTCCATAACAGTCCATCAGTCATAAATATAAAGTGCAAGTGTCCTTGTCAAATTATTATTATACCCGAAGTTAAATATTCCAACTAATTGGGGATTCGAATTGTAACAAGGTTTTAATACTTTGTTTAATGAATACACCAGGTTATCGACTGCGTGTAAACCAAGGTTTTACTACTTTGTTAACAATTACACCAATTACCCTTGAATGTAATTTCACCCCTGTTTTAATTATTCTAGTGGCTATTAATCCATTCCCGTGTCCGGTTAAATGAACGATTATTCGTACATATAAATACCCCGCCCATCGTGTCCGATTGAGTGTATATGGTAATTTATAGGGACGCCCAATTGTAAATCTTTATATTAACATTAACAAACTTTCATTTAGTTAAACAAATATAAAGCCCATTAATAGCCCATAGTCTAATTTCCACAAGTGTCGTTCTTTTGTCCAAACCCCAATTATGGTACAAAGCCCAATTACCCAATTTTAGTAATTAGCCCAACATCATGATTACTTCGTTTTAAATAAGCATAATAATAACTTAGCTACGAGACATTAATGTAAAAAGGTTGAACATAACTTACAATGATTAAAAATAGCGTAGCGTTACACGGACAGAATTTCGACTTACACCCTTACAACATTCGCTAACATACCCTTATTATTAGGATTTAAAATTAAAATTAAAATTAAAATATAAATTATATATATATATATATTACGTATATATTGAGAGAGAGATAGAAATAGAATATGAAATTTGATCAGAATTCGGTTTGCTTTATAGCCAGAGTTGAATTTTGGGGCTCCGCGACTCGCGGCAAAATCTCCTTCAAACTCCGCGAGTCGCGGAGATAGAAATTACAGCTCAGTCCTTGGAGTTTTCTCTGCCGACGGTTTTTAATATATATATATAATATATATATAATTAATATAATTAATTATATATTATATTATATTTATATACATAGTTAACTTGTAATTTTTAGTCCGTTGCGTCGAGCGTTAAGAGTTGACTCTGGTCCCGGTTCCGGATTTTCGAACGTCCTTGCGTACAATTTTATATTTTGTACTTTGCGTTTTGAATCTTGTACTCTTGTGATTTCGAGACGTTTCTTATCAATAATTGGAACCTTTTTGATTGTCTTTTGTACTTTTGAGCTTTTTGGTCATTTGCGTCTTCAATTCGTCGAATCTGTCTTTTGTCTTCACCTTTTATTATTTAAACGAATATCACTTGTAAATAGAACAATTGCAACTAAAAGCTTGTCTTTCTTGAGGAATAATGCTATGAAATATATGTTCGTTTTTAGCATTATCAGCATGGTAAGAACTTCTGGTGCTGTTTTCTCATAGCTAAACAAGAAATTATTCAATTTGATTGCCGCTTTAATAGCTTCGTTTCGCGAAGGGGCTCAATTGTAGAACTTTCATCATCTTCTTCATCGATATCATCTTTATTAATTCCAATAACGCTTTCAATAATTTCTTCATCAGTCAACAACTGTGCAGCTACATTTTCTTCTGGGTGAGTCAGGTCATCTTCGACATCTATTGCATTGCGATAACCCAACTCTTTGATCAAATTCTGGAGTTCTTGAGTGCTTTTACCACCTTCATCCGAGTTCTCAAAAGTCATGTTATCTGTTGATCGAAGTTTACAATGACGCAAGCAGTTCGCAATTGTATTTGCACGAACATCCATAGTCCATGCTGAAATTGCAAGATTCATTGCATCTAATACATTTATTTTTGCTGCATTTGGAACCCCTAATTCATAACCCTCCAAAAGGCTTCTATAAAATCGGCGACGATAATGCATCTTAAAAGCTCGTATGACCGCCGCGTCATAAGGTTGAATTTTTGAAGTTGTGTTTGGTGGCAAAAAAATAATTCAACATTTTGGATGAGCAGGACAATTATCCACAATCAAGAGAATTTTTCTTCCAACCATTTTTTTTTATCAAGTTGGCGAACATATTCTTCAAATAACACACCAGTCATCCAAGCTCGTTTTGTTAGCATGGTATTCACAGTTCAGACTGTTCAAGTTTACATTCTTGAAGCACCTTGGTTTAGCATATTTCCCAAGAATCCATACAAGAAGTTTTTCTGAACCGTCCTCATTACAGCAAATAGCAACAGTTAGTCTTTCCCTGTCTTGTTTTTTCCCTTCAAGCTGCATTGTTGCAAGAGAATGATCCGGTTGAAGTCTAAAAAACAAACCTGTTTAAGATCAAAACATGTAAATAATTACATCACTAAAGTACAAAATATAAAATAAAATAATAAAAAAAAACATGTTTCATCCATTTTAAAGATGTCTTTCATTTCAAACTGATCGACTTTGTCTCTTATGGATTTTAATTTGTCCTCCATGCCCTCCATTTCAATAGATCCACTCTCTCCAAAACGCCAGAAATTTTTAATTCCATATCTTGCTTTGAATTTTCCAAGCTAACCAATAGAAAAAGTAAAGTTTGGAGTATCCACTGGATATATATCTTTCATTAACTTTTTCGCCTTCTCGATGATTAGTTCACTTGTCATAATCACATGTTCTTGATATTGAAGAATCCATTCATAGAGAGATTTTTCTAGGTCAGGAAATTTTGCCGGTTTGTGTCGCTTAACATCGCCTCTTTCGGGAGCAAGTGAGAGATACTCCAAATACCGCTTAACTATATTCGATATTGTCGCTTGACTCACCTGCAAACCATAGTTACTATGAACCCATTCTTGCAATTGCTTTTGAGTGAGACTTGGATTATCCTTGTTGTGTTTGCATAATGCTCTTCGAATCTCGTCTGTCATTGTTGTTTTTTTCACACCTTTAAGATGAGAAGCCATGTTGTGTGTATGATTTGGTTGTGTTAACCTATTTTGATCTTGTATTTATATATAAAATATTTTTAATGTCCATAAAGTGATACATTGAACACAAGAAGCATAATAAGGTGGGAGATTGAAGATTTCTTTCAAATTGGGCTGTTCATTTGATATACATGCATTGTATACAATAATTAAGTGGAATGTTGAAAGGTTTTTGTAAACTAAGTATTCTACTATAAATTAATAAAATATTAATTAATATATAAATTAATAATTATTAATTTATCGATTAATTAATAACTCTTTTAATTAATAAATTTTAGTGGTCACAAGTGTATTATTTTATAGAGTTTATACTGTATTTATGTAGCCCAACACATACTTTGGCTTTGAACAAAATGAACCAACCGAGCTAGACATTATATTACTGATAAAAACCATTACTGATAAAAACCCAATTAATTTATATATTGTTATAATTCAGTAGGCTTATAACTACCTTTAATGGTTATAAGAACAAAGAGAGAAAAAGAGAGAAGAAGGAGAGAAGAAATATTGATATTGATATTTCAAGAGAAATGGTGCACCTTAAATGGTTACCATACATGTCTATTTATAGTATAAAATATTACTATGCAAGAAATATAATAATAATAAAATTAACATCCAATCTAGATATTTTATAACACAATCTAGATATTTTATAACACTCCCCCTTGGATGACAATTTTATTAGAGAATAACTAGTACTGCCTCGTTAAAAACCTTGCTAAAGAAAACTCATTGGGATAAAACTTTAGCTAAAGGAAAAAGAGTGCAGCATAAAGTTGACTCCCCCTCAAGTAGGCAACGCCTGAGTTGTTACATCTTCTGAACATGCCTCATGCCAATATTATGAACGTGTGTTCTGAAAATAGCAGTTAGCAGTGCTTTGGTATAAAGATCAGCAGAGTTGTTGATTGAACGTATCTCATTTTAATCTGGTTGTCTTTTACGATATCTTGAGTATATGAGAAAAATCTGAGGTTTTCATCTGAAACTGTATCATCTAAATCTTTTATGTACAAGTTTGGCCCTCGTGATTTGTCTACAGTCTCATTCATGGTTTGTTCAAACCGTTGTTTCAGTTCCTATTCCCTTTCAGTCTTTTTCTGAGCCTTACCAATATACCATTCTTTTCCATCAAACTTATGACCGTTAAGACCGTTTATAGCTTTAGCGCCTCGTCAGCATTTATGTTTTGTTCTGTCATTTTTGATACTCTTCTTTCATTTGTATTATGTAAGCTGTATTATCTTCATAGATAGTTGTTACGCTTTTATAGCGTTCTAGTCCACAAGAATCAATAATGATTTGTATCATTGATCTTAACTAAAATCATTCCCGAGTAGCTTCATGTAATGCAATTACTTCGGCATGATTTGATGATGTTGCAACAAGTGTTTGTTTTGAGAACGTCATGATATTGCGGTGCCTCCATTTAGGAATACATATCCAGTTTGAGATTTAGCTTTATGTAGATCGGATAAATAATCTGCATCTGTATAACCAAACAAATCTTGTTTCGAGTTGTTAGAATAAAATAATTATAAATCAGTAGTTCCCCGAAGGTATCAAACTATTTGTTTGATCCCATTCCAATGTCTTTTGGTAGGGGCTGAGCTGAACCTTGTCAACAAATTAACTGCAAAAGAAATGTCAGATCTTGTATAATCTATAAGATACATAAGAACCTCAATTGCACTAAAATATAGAACTTCCGATCTGTTAAAATTTTCATGATCTTCGCAGGGATGAAATAGATCAGTGTCAATATTGAGTGATCTAACAACAATGAGTTTGTCTTTAAAAAAAAAAATGTTTTAAAATCTTTTCGGTATAAGTTGTTTGATGTACAAGTAAACCATTAGGCATATGCTCAATTTGCAATCCAAGGTAATACTTGGTTTTTTCAAGATCTTTCATTTCAAAATAATTCTTTAGAAGTTGAATGATTTCATAGATCTCTTTATTTGTTCATATGATGTTAAGAAAATTGACATAAACAACTACGATCTCATATCCGAACATTGTTTTTATAAAACATACGTGCAAAATAAGTTTATATTTATACCCTTTTTTTTATCAAGTAGTCATTTAATCGGTTATACCACATACGTCCCGTTTGTATAAACCCACTTAGAAATATTTGTGATTTAATGGAATATATTCCCTTGGGTTTTACATTAGATGCTTATGATACCTTAACCCTTTAGGTATATTCATATATATCACTATTAAGTGATCCATACAGATAAGTAGTAACAACATTCATGAGATGCATTTAAATAACTACCAGGTTGATTAAGTATCTAATAAGTAATTGTATCCATTACAGGAGGATAATTTTTCCTCCTAATTCATTTCTGGTCTTTGTGGGAAATATTGAGTTACAAGTCTAGTTTTGCCTTGTAATTTCATTTGCACATTTCTTTTCGGATAAAAATTCATTTGTATCCCATACGTTTCACATCTTTAAAAGTGATAACGATTGATCCGAAAACTTTTCTTTTATCGAGCGATTCTAATTCAGCTCTTATTGCTCCTTTCCATTGAGCTCAATCATGTCCATTTTGTATATTCAATGACAGATTTTAGTTCCAGATCATCATCTTTATTCATGATGTCATTGTAACATTATATGAAAATATCTCATAGAGATTTTAGTTTCATTTCGGTTCCATAATATTGCATAATTTATCGTAATTTTAGTATTTACATTTATCAATATCCTCTGCAGAAGGAATATTGATTTGTGGTTCTTCTTGAACACTTTCTCTTACCTCATTATCAGCTGATTTTCTTTTTCGAGGATTTTTATCTTCGGAACCAATTGATCTTCCACGTTTGATGCGTGGCAAAGACTCAACAGTGACATTATTGCCAGCTTTTGGAATTTCAGTTCGAGCTGGAGCATTTATCGCTGGTATATATGATTTAGTCACTTTTTTATATCTGTAAATGCATAAAGTAATTAATTTGCAAGTTCTTGCATATGCATTATTTTTGAACTTTCGTTTCACATTCTTTTGTGCGAGTTCAATATACCTTAATTGATGTTCACATCATGAAGCATCATTTTATTTTTTATTTTTATTTCTCCCCCTAATCTAGGGAACAATGTTTTATTAAAATGACAATCAGCAAAACGTGCTGTAAAAACATCACCCATCATGGGTTCAATATATCTTATGATTGAAGATGTTTTATATCCAAAATATATTATCATCTTTCTTTGAAGAACCATTTTATTGTGTTGTGGTGATACAATTGGAACATACACTGCACAACCAATGTTTTAAGGTAGAAAATATTTGGCTCTTGGCCAAAATCAAGTATTAAGTGAAAATATTTACGACTTCCACATGGTATAATGCGAATTAATGTCGCAGCATGTAAATTTACATGTCCACATATAAATATTGAGAGATTTGTACTCATTATCAATTGTCTAGTTATTAGCTGTAAGCGTTTATCTATTGATTCAGCTAAACCAATTTTGTGTATGCACATGAGCAACTGGATGTTCAACAACAATCCCTGTAGATATATAATGATCATTAAATGCTTGAGATGTTAACTCACCAGCATTATCAAGTCTCATCCTTTTAATGGTGTAATCAGAATAATGTGTTCTCAATTTAATAATTTGTGCAAGAAACTTTGCAAATGCCATATTACGGCTCGATAACATACAAATATGAGACCATCCGCTAGATGCGTCTATTAGAACCATGAAATATCAAAATGGTTCACATGATGGATGAATTGGTTCATATATCTTACCTTGAATTCTTTCAAGAAACATTTGTGATTCTTTTTCACAATATACTTTTCATTAATCACCATATGTGCTTTCCATTAATCACCATATGTGTTTTTTTTTTTTTTTTATAAATCACCATATGTGTTTTTTTTATCATATATCCTTTTCACCATATACGCTTTTAATCATATGCGCTGTGTTTTTCACCATATGCGTTTTTAATCATATGCGATTTTCATCATATGCGTTGTGCTTTTCATCATATTCGCTTTTTATCATATGCGCTTATCATATGCGATGCGCTTTTTATCATATGCGCTTTTTATGTGAATAGTAAATTAATTAATTTCGTTTTACTATTCATATGAATTAATTTAGATTTACTATTTTGTTAATTGAGTAATATATATATACATCATATACTTGTGACTCCGAAAGCTCAAATGAATTTGACCATATAGTTATACGTTGTACCTTGCACATTAATTTTCAGTAGAAGCTTTAGATGCATATTATTTTCAGTAGAAGCTTTAGATGCACTTTTTTTTAAATCACCAAATACCACAAACACTTTGTTTGCATTTGTTCATAGTCATCAATGAAAACCATTTTCTTTAATTTTATTTTATACAATAAAATTAACGCATCATTATTCTTTTCAAAAACAATAATCTATTGTTATTGTTCACTTGTACCATGTTTAACAACAAAAGTCAACAACCTCTGTCTTGTTTGTTGTGGCAACCAAAAACAACCTTTGCTTTTGTTACCGAGAATCCAAGACCAAAAAAACAATTAATTTTTAATTAATCTTTTATCAAAACCATAAATGATTTTATTGATCTACGTTGATATGGCCATAAAGAATTGACGGCTGACCTACTTTTGTAAGTGTATTTCGGCTATCATCCCGAAAACGCACAACGACCTTTTTTTTTATGAACTATTTGTTTCATATCTAGCTTAGGCAATTATTGTGAACATTTGGTCCCTATAAGAGCATTTATTTTTTAGACTTTTAGTTGATTTGTACTTGTCACAATTAGGGATAGCACCCGCGGGTCGTGGATGCGGATCCATTGGATCCATCACCCGTACCCGCGGATTTTTTTTAAGAGACATCCAATTGAACCCTTGTTCGTTGAAACAATTTGACTATATTTTTACTCCCCATTATTAAACGGGTCATTTTGATGCACACTTGTGATGATCGGTCCAAATCCATATGGACGAACACGTCATTCACCGGTTTCATCGCGAGGTTTTGACCTCTATGTGATACGTTTTGTAACATTGCATTCGTTTGAAAAGGTATTTCATAAATGAATATATAAATTCCAGGTTTTTAACATCTGATGATTCCTACGTATAGATAATCACCATTTAAATGGTTTACAATAATACATCTGTTGACAATACAGTCAAAATAAGGTACATGGTGAATGCAAGTTTCTTGTATATAGCATGTATGACTCCAAGCACATATCTTGTATCACATATAAGCAAACAGCGGAAGACTTCTAGAAACCTGAGAATAAACATGCTTCAAGTGTCAACACAAAGGTTGGTGAGTTCATAGTTTTAATATTACACATAATCAGTATATCAATGTGGATTACAAAAGTTCAGTTGTTTCATTCAAAATGTTTATCAGGTTTGTGAGTTAATGTTTCACATTATCTGTATATAAAAGTGAACCACAAGGTTCCTATTGTTTCATCCGAAACGTTTATCAATATGTTTTAAATAAAAGGTGGACCGCAAGATTTCAGTTGTTTCATCCAGAAACGTTTATCAAAATATTCTACAAAATTGAGCACCCTGGTAACTAAACTTAATGTATATATAATTTATACCCTTTGTATAATCATCTTAATAATACACGCAAACCAACGTGTACGCTTCTCAAATAGCATACGTCCGTTAAAAGGCTAGTGCTCTAGCTCGGACGGGGATATCAAGCCCTATGGATCCATATACTACTACTCGCGCCCACCAGTTCTTATAACTGTCAGTTAACAGTTACCAAAGTTAAGGGATTTTTGGTTCAAACTCAGTGTAGAATTTAGTATGTACTTGTATCCATTGCGTTTAAAATAAAGTGCATGTATTCTCAGCCCAAAAATATATATTGCAAAAGCAATTAAAAAGGGATCAATGAAACTCACACAATTCAGTTTTAGTTTTTGTATTCATTTCATAAAACAGCGCATGTATTCTCAGCCCAAAAATATGTATAAAAAGGGATCAATGAAACTCACTGTTTAATATTGATATACAATATTGTAGGAAAGCACGTAGACGCATCGGAGATGATAAACACTAGGTTTGATTCACAAATGTACCCCGAACATTACCCATAACCTCCTTGGCAATAACCCATATTTTTCTTAGCTCTAGCTCGCTTGGAAACCCATTTTGAAAGTGACACGCTCAAGACCTCATCGTAGTATTTTATGTATAATACTAATAATAACGGTAATAATAATAAGATTAATAATAATATTAATCTTAATAATAATAATAATAATAATAATAATAATAATAATAATAATAATAATAATAATAATAATAATAATAATAATAATAATAATAATAATAATAATAATAATAATAATAATAATATAAATAATAATAATAATTACAGAGGGAGTAATATGTATTCGGATATGTGTGTGTGTTAAGAGTGCAGGAACCAGCTCGATTTATAGATGTTTTCTGAATTTCCTTCCCATGCGATCGCATGAGAAACTAGTGTAAAGGCCATGCGATCGCATGGCTTCGTTGTCCAGCTCAAAATGATTTTGTCTCGTTGTTTGTCGACATAATATTTAATTATATATATAATATATATAATTTATATAATTAATTATATATTATATTAAATTCACGTGCATAGTTGACTTGTAATTTTCGTTCCGATAAGTCGTACGTCATTACGCGACTTATGTCCCGGTTCCGGTTTTTCGAATGTCCTTTCGTACATTTAGAAAATTTGCATTTTACGTTTCGTGTCACGTACCTTTGTCAAAATATAGCCTTAAATTATCCATAAACTATACCACTCATAGTATATCTTATACGTTTGAGTGTTTTGGTCATTTACTTCTATAAATCATCGTCTCACTATTTGTTAAAATACATTTTAAAATAGTGTTTTACTGTAGCAAAGTTACTGTAGCAAAGTCAATTTTTACTGTAGCAAATAGTGATTTTCAAAAACACTGTAGCATTTTGGGTACTGTAGCAATTTAAAAATACTGTAACAAATTAGTGTTTTACTGGTTCATCTTAAAAGTTTTAGTTAACTTATCTAAATATCAATCGAATCAATAATCGAATGTTACTATTGTTTACTAAATAACTTGAAATCATATATTTTCAAATAGATATATAAACCAATAAGTTTAATGTACGGTATCATGCAATTAAAACTTTGTTACGTTTTCAAGTTATAGTATATATATGTATCTATTTACATAATATGGTTCGCGAATCGTTGAGAACAACGAAGGGTACTTGAATAGTTCAAAAATTTTGAGATTCAGTTTTACAGACTTTACTTATCGTGTCGAAATCATTAATCATACAAAGATTAAGTTTAAATTTGGTCAGAAATTTTTGGGTCATCACAGTACCTACCCGTTAAAGAAATTTCGTCCCGAAATTTGAGTGAGGTCGTCATAGCTAACAATAAAAATGTTTTCATGACGAATATGAGTTGGTAAATAGAATTTTATCACCGTTGAATAATATGGATTAAACAATCCGATTACTCGAAGCGTATGAGAGAAGTTATCGTAATAGAGTGAAATGGAGAATAGAGATGCGTCTTATCTCTTGATGTAATAACGATTGATTTCCGAAATTTAAGGAATAGAAAATCTTCATAATCTAAATAAGATTTGATTCTTCGGTAATTGCGGAAATTAGGATTTCCTTTGATTAAATGTGTAATCTGCCTCGATTGCTATGTCTGATATTTCGCTATAAATTGACCTCTTCTGTCTCATTATTTTCACCATCCCTACTTTCTTTCCCAATTAATACATTCAAAAGATTGTGAAAATGCTCAATCCAGTTCTGGTTCTTGACTTAATATTGACGTTTGCCACAATCATCCTTCTTTTCCAGCTTCCACCAGAAGAATCTGTTTATTTCTATTATGCTCTAGGGATTGTTGTATTTATCATTATCCCGTGTCTTTATATTGCTATACGCATTGATATACACGGTTTATGATCTTTCTTGTTTGCTGCGATTTGTACTCCTGTTCATATTCCGAAGTTCCAGGTTTTTGTTTTCTCTTCCCGACCTCAAGTCAAGCGAATAATGGTCCAGAATTCATAGGTATGGAGTTTTGGATGAACATAGTTAATGTTCCGAGAAGGTGATCGTAATGGCACGATCTTGATTTGTCAAATTACCAGAATATCCGGAAAAGACCGAATCATCAAGAAAAATATTTTCTTGATATGTTTAGAGGTTAAATAGAATAAAAGAGTTATGTAACATGGTTCATGATGAGGGTATGATCTGTGAACCTTTATCACGTTCCATTAGAAACTCAGCATGACTTACTGTAATATAATCACGTTGATCAAGTGTCATTATATTATACTAACTCATGCTTCAGCTCCCAACACTACTTCAAAAACATTCTTATTTTAAACTCGAAGGTTTCAGAATTTAGAAACAAAAATAGTTTCTTTTTTTGATGTAACACAGATATCGCAAGGAGAAAATTGATTTCCGATAAGAATGATTATGGAATTATCTCCAGAAATATGGAGGATATTTATAATGAAAGATACGATGATATCTTAGAATTTCTAATATCAGAGGATGATGAAGAATATTGTCCGCAAGGGTTTAGATTCGGAAGCAAGGTATTCGTTAATGGCTTCGGCAGATACTTAATCATTTAGATTCTTTGAAGGCAGGTTCAGTCTTTGTGATTTATCCACAGCCTCCTTCATACTTTGCTCAATCTGTTTTCCAGTTCCAAACTTCTATTTTTCTCAGCTTTACCACCATACTATTCTTTATCATCAAACTTTTGACTGTTAAGGTCGTTTACAGTTTTTGCTGCTTCATCAGCATTGTTCCAATTTCAGAGAACTAGTTTCATAGTTTGGGGTGTTTTCGGAAACTTCACATTCGAAGACTTAGAAGTTGGATGTTATCTATATATAACTGTTGTCGTAGAAAATGCTGCGAGATTCAAAATACTGATTGTTAATTCCCGGTGGTTGGTATGGCAATTACCGTTACAAGATGTGGATGAGTACATGATCAGATTTCAAGGTATATATAGTGATTTCGGAGAGATTCAAATTGCAGAGTGACGGAGTCGCTGGTATATTTACTGCTAATATGGTGGGATATAAAAGGTTCCCCGGTAACAACAATAGAAAGGGTAATCGTATATGTCAAGGTTTAATTAAGGCTTATCCAAATGAAGTTGACTTGCTGAAGTTGTGACAAAACTGGATACTTGAAAAGGAATTGTAAGGTTATTTTCAGTAATAATAATGCCGAAGGATTTATCACAGATACGTGTTAAAGTTTTACTTAGGTTTCGAGAGCTTTCCAGATGTATGATTATAAGTACAAATCTTTCTTCTCGTAGATATTGTGTAGTTGGTTTGTCTTCTCGTTTGTTCATTAGTTGAAGTGTTTTCAAGAATTTCGATGGGTTTGAACGCAAAATGTAATCATATGATGTTCTAGTACAGTTCTGAATTCAAAGCATGGTTTTTGAAGCATGGTTTTGAAAGATGATGTTTTCCGTTTAATCTTGACTTGGATTCTGATCTATCGAAATCAGAATATGAAATTGAATTAAAATGGTTATTTTGCGTTTAACAGATACGTATATCTGTAGGTTTGAGCAGTATAGTTAATGATTGCTGAAACAGAATTGAAGAATGTATAGTGTAACATATTAATGTGGAATTTATATATATTTCTAGGGTATTACCTACCCGTTAAAATATTCTCATCATTAACAGTTTGTACAAAAGGATTTTTAATTACAATCTTTATGAAAATATATGTATGTATATTTCCTTCAGATGTAGTATAGATTTAATGAGTTATTAAACTCATTTGGTTTTCGGTTGGAACTAGAAACGAATAATCTCTTCTATATTAAAGATTACATAATCGTCGCAGGATATTTCTCCAATGAAGTTATGAATCAATACTTCATCGTTTATGGTTATTAGTATTCTTCGGTGCCTACGGTGCGTATGAGGTTGATACTCGTGGGACAGATTGTGAGGTTAAGGTTTACGGTGCGGATGTTGTTGTTGGTGGTACTGGTACTGTTGTTGGTTGTGCTGCTGGTACTGGTGGTGCTACCGGTGCTGCCTGTGATGCCTGCAAATTGTGCATCATATTCTCCAAAGCCACAACTCGAGCGCGAAGATCGTTAACTTCTTCTATTATTCCGGGATGATTGGCGGTTGGTACGAGAGGATGAATAAAGTTTAAAATTCTGGTTATCATATAATCGTTGCGAGATATCCTGGAAATGAGGGTGAAGATAGTGTTTCGAACGGGTTCGCCGGTAAGTGCCTCAGGTTCCTCACCAAGAGGTGAATTCGGTTGGTGGAAAGGATCGCCTTCCTCTTGTCTCCATTGATTAAGTAGACTACGAACCCATCCCCAATTCATCCAGAATTGGTGATGACTGATTGGTTGATTCATTCCGGTTACACTGCTTTCGGAACTCAGGTGGAAATCCATATCGGAATCCGAAGAACTCGAATTACTTGCAGAATTTATCTTACACGGTTAGATAAAGAATTTTCGATGTGAAATGATTTTCGGATATCGGATGATATTCTAATTACATAGAATACCTTTATATAGTACAAAGGTTCCGCAAATTACGGAGAAACTTTCGGAAACTGTCAAGTAAAGGTAACAGTAACAGATACGCTAAGATATTCATTTTGTCTATACACTAGTCATGCAATCCATGCAATAAGGTGTGTCTAGACTACAATTGATAAGCAGGTAGTTTTCCACACAAGGAATGATAAGCAGGTAATTTCTAACAAGAAATTATAAGCAACAACTTTTATCATGCAGACATGGTCGAAGTCCAGACTCACTAATGTATCCTAACAATAACTGGTTAGACACACTAATGCAAATTCTGGTTCGCTAAGACCAACGCTCTGATACCAACTGTGATGATCGGTCCAAATCCATATGGACGAACACGTCATTCACCGGTTTCATCGCGAGGTTTTGACCTCTATGTGATACGTTTTGTAACATTGCATTCGTTTGAAAAGGTATTTCATAAATGAATATATAAATTCCAGGTTTTTAACATCTGATGATTCCTACGTATAGATAATCACCATTTAAATGGTTTACAATAATACATCTGTTGACAATACAGTCAAAATAAGGTACATGGTGAATGCAAGTTTCTTGTATATAGCATGTATGACTCCAAGCACATATCTTGTATCACATATAAGCAAACAGCGGAAGACTTCTAGAAACCTGAGAATAAACATGCTTCAAGTGTCAACACAAAGGTTGGTGAGTTCATAGTTTTAATATTACACATAATCAGTATATCAATGTGGATTACAAAAGTTCAGTTGTTTCATTCAAAATGTTTATCAGGTTTGTGAGTTAATGTTTCACATTATCTGTATATAAAAGTGAACCACAAGGTTCCTATTGTTTCATCCGAAACGTTTATCAATATGTTTTAAATAAAAGGTGGACCGCAAGATTTCAGTTGTTTCATCCAGAAACGTTTATCAAAATATTCTACAAAATTGAGCACCCTGGTAACTAAACTTAATGTATATATAATTTATACCCTTTGTATAATCATCTTAATAATACACGCAAACCAACGTGTACGCTTCTCAAATAGCATACGTCCGTTAAAAGGCTAGTGCTCTAGCTCGGACGGGGATATCAAGCCCTATGGATCCATATACTACTACTCGCGCCCACCAGTTCTTATAACTGTCAGTTAACAGTTACCAAAGTTAAGGGATTTTTGGTTCAAACTCAGTGTAGAATTTAGTATGTACTTGTATCCATTGCGTTTAAAATAAAGTGCATGTATTCTCAGCCCAAAAATATATATTGCAAAAGCAATTAAAAAGGGATCAATGAAACTCACACAATTCAGTTTTAGTTTTTGTATTCATTTCATAAAACAGCGCATGTATTCTCAGCCCAAAAATATGTATAAAAAGGGATCAATGAAACTCACTGTTTAATATTGATATACAATATTGTAGGAAAGCACGTAGACGCATCGGAGATGATAAACACTAGGTTTGATTCACAAATGTACCCCGAACATTACCCATAACCTCCTTGGCAATAACCCATATTTTTCTTAGCTCTAGCTCGCTTGGAAACCCATTTTGAAAGTGACACGCTCAAGACCTCGTCGTAGTATTTTATGTATAATACTAATAATAACGGTAATAATAATAAGATTAATAATAATATTAATCTTAATAATAATAATAATAATAATAATAATAATAATAATAATAATAATAATAATAATAATAATAATAATAATAATAATAATAATAATAATAATATAAATAATAATAATAATTACAGAGGGAGTAATATGTATTCGGATATGTGTGTGTGTTAAGAGTGCAGGAACCAGCTCGATTTATAGATGTTTTCTGAATTTCCTTCCCATGCGATCGCATGAGAAACTAGTGTAAAGGCCATGCGATCGCATGGCTTCGTTGTCCAGCTCAAAATGATTTTGTCTCGTTGTTTGTCGACATAATATTTAATTATATATATAATATATATAATTTATATAATTAATTATATATTATATTAAATTCACGTGCATAGTTGACTTGTAATTTTCGTTCCGATAAGTCGTACGTCATTACGCGACTTATGTCCCGGTTCCGGTTTTTCGAATGTCCTTTCGTACATTTAGAAAATTTGCATTTTACGTTTCGTGTCACGTACCTTTGTCAAAATATAGCCTTAAATTATCCATAAACTATACCACTCATAGTATATCTTATACGTTTGAGTGTTTTGGTCATTTACTTCTATAAATCATCGTCTCACTATTTGTTAAAATACATTTTAAAATAGTGTTTTACTGTAGCAAAGTTACTGTAGCAAAGTCAATTTTTACTGTAGCAAATAGTGATTTTCAAAAACACTGTAGCATTTTGGGTACTGTAGCAATTTAAAAATACTGTAACAAATTAGTGTTTTACTGGTTCATCTTAAAAGTTTTAGTTAACTTATCTAAATATCAATCGAATCAATAATCGAATGTTACTATTGTTTACTAAATAACTTGAAATCATATATTTTCAAATAGATATATAAACCAATAAGTTTAATGTACGGTATCATGCAATTAAAACTTTGTTACGTTTTCAAGTTATAGTATATATATGTATCTATTTACATAATATGGTTCGCGAATCGTTGAGAACAACGAAGGGTACTTGAATAGTTCAAAAATTTTGAGATTCAGTTTTACAGACTTTACTTATCGTGTCGAAATCATTAATCATACAAAGATTAAGTTTAAATTTGGTCAGAAATTTTTGGGTCATCACAACACTCTTAAAAAAATAATTTGTTTTTTAAGTTTTATTATTCAACCTCCTTTTTTCAACGGTCACGTTTTTAACAAAACATTTGACAAGTTTGGAAAAAAGTTTTTTATTGATTATCATCAAAAGTTTTTTATTGTCACTCTACTGGATGGAATTATGGCATACAAACAAAATTGCAACCCAACACTACATAAGAACAAAAAGGTTGTTTTTAATTAACATATGTATATGTGTTAAACTCGGAATAATAATAACTTATTTTAGAAAATTAACATAAGACATGTTGAAACATTTTTGTCACATTTAGCTCATCAAGTCTAATACTTATCATTGATAGATTTTATCACGTCTAGGAGATGTTTACTTTTTTCTTGTATTAAGTCCTACTTTCATTTACCTTTGTTTGGAAAAAAGTTTTTTTTTTACTTTGCTTTCCCCCTTTCTGTAAAACTCATTTAAACACTTTCTTTGTTTTTTTTTTTTTTAAAAAAACTTCCTTTTTTTTACGTTACCCGTAAATTATAAATATATAAAAAAAACTTTTTGTTTAAATTTTTTTTTCTAGTTTTTAAAAGGCCACTTGACCAATTTTTTAATTCTTTCACAACACCTGATATCGTGATCGTGACCTTTCACCAAAGCAAGAGATATTCTTGATAAACTAAACACGGACTCGTGTTTGAAATTGTCGGCCACAAAAAAATTCATTTGATAAAAGTATATATATTTTTTTTAGTTATAGAAGGAGACCACTTCATTTTCAATACTTCATTTTTGGCAAAAAACTATTCCATTTTACCATCCCCTTTTTTTTTTTCTTACTTTAACTTTTAAGATATACTTTTAATAAAAATACAAACTACTTTTTCTTATTTTAACTTTTAAGATTTACTTTTAATAAAAATACAAACTACTTTTTGTATTTTAACTTTTAAGATTTACTTTTAATAAAAGTACAAACTACTTTTTCTTATTTTAACTTTTAAGATTTACTTTTAATAAAAATACAAACTATTTTTTTATTTTAACTTTTAAAATTATAAATTTAAGAATAAACATTAGTATGCATGAAATAAATAATGATTAATTGCATAAATAATCATAAATGTTAGATAACATATAAAGACCCCGTCGTATTCGTATTGATCGGAATTAATCTCGACCCATGGTACCGTGTTGTCAAATGACGTGTTGCGTACATAAAGTACCGTGTTGTCAAATGACGTGTTGCGTACAATCATGAGGTCTTATTAACATAAATATAAATGTTAGTGAAGTTAATAAGAGTTAGATTACAGAAAATATAATTCAGGTGGTATAACCGACCATATATAACTTAAATAATATAAATATAAATGTTAGTAGTCCAAAATTTGATATATTCGAGTCTGAAAATTATTAATAATTTCATACCTTGATTAGTGATTCGTGATCGTTTGAGATATCTTTTAATTACACTAAGCTTTTCGTGCTGATAACGTGTTATAATTCAGTAGGCTTATAACTACCTTTAATGGTTATAAGAACAAAGAGAGAAAAAGAGAGAAGAAGGAGAGAAGAAATATTGATATTGATATTTCAAGAGAAATGGTGCACCTTAAATGGTTACCATACATGTCTATTTATAGTATAAAATATTACTATGCAAGAAATATAATAATAATAAAATTAACATCCAATCTAGATATTTTATAACACAATCTAGATATTTTATAACATATATAACCACTTAAATGGATGGTGATTAAAGCAATTAAAAAAATTGCCGTAAACAGTAACCGTATATGCTTTAATGATATATCATAAATTACAAGTGTTTTTGCTTGTACACCATCGTAGCTTTGATTTTTGACATTTCAGTTACATTTTCATGAAAATAAACCAACTTGTGGCAACTTGTACACTTTCGCAACATTGATTTTGTAACATTCTCTATTTTTTTTTGTACAATTTAGAAGAAGTTATAATATTATAATCAAAGTGTATAGTATGCACATAAAACAATCTCTCATATAAGTCCTTAAATTGTTTGGTAATGTATAATGTAAATAGAAATCATATATGCTACTCCATATTTTTGTTTTTATAATGTACAGTTTGTTAAACAAGTAAAGATATTTTATTTTAACGTTGAAATTTTGTTGATAAAGAAGATGATTACTAACAAAATGATCAAAAAACACGTTTTAATACTTTTATGTGTAAGATATATTAATCCTTTGTGTTATTTTTTTTCAAAGGAAAACAATAAAAATATCTTGAGAATGTCGTTTGAAGACATTAAATCAGCCACGAATAACTTTAGTAATTGCATTGGAGGAGGAGGTTTTGGAGGCGTATTCGAAGGTAAACTTGCACATGGAGAAAGTAGTCTGCATTCTACTATTGTCGCCAAAAAGTTGGATAAAAGTCAAGGTCAAGGGGAAAAGCAATTTTATAATGAGCTACAAATTCTTTATGAGTACAAGCATGATAATGTCATAGCCCTTGTAGGCTACAGCGATGAAACGGTTGAGAAAATAATTGTTTACGAACATGCGCCAAATGGAAGTCTTGATAAACACTTAAATAATGCTAACCTTACATGGCGAAAGCGTCTTAAGATTTGCATTGATGTTGCTGCTGGACTATATTTCCTTCAAAGAGGTGTCGGAGGAAAAGATGTAGTGATACACAGGGACATCAAAACCGCCAACATTCTATTGTTTGATGATTGGAAAGCAAAACTAGGTGATTTCGGTCTTTCCTTAGTAAGTGCAATTAATAAAGATTCAGACTATGCCATTGATCATGCTTGCGGCACTGAGGGATATATTGAAAAATCATACTTGAAATCGGGTTTATTAACAAAAGAATCTGATATTTATTCTTTTGGAGTGGCTTTGTTTGAGATCTTGTGTGGAGAACAAATATGTGTGATCCGAGAATTTAAGAGTCGCTCCCCACTTAGTTTCATTAAACAAAAGATCGATGAAGGAAAACATGGTGACATTATATTTAGACCTATAAAAGATCAAGTCGTATCAACATCATTGAATGTATTTCTTAACATTGTCTGCCAGTGTTTAGACGAAGACAGAGGAAAACGACCAACATCAATGAAAGTTTTAATGCGACTTAAAAGAGCTTTGATGTTGCAAGTAAGTTAGCTTATTTTGCTTTTTTAAATTTTCTATTATTGAATATCATATATTTTCATATCGAAACAATAAAGCATGGACAAATGATCTCTATAGAAAAACAAGAATTTTATTTGGTAGATACTCTATAAATATATTGGACTAATCATTGGGAAGTGGAAAAAAGGAAAAAAAAAAAAAAGGAAAAGCGACAAATTATCATTTATCGCCAGTGTAATATCAATCATCACCTATGATGAATGATATCATACATCACCAATGGTGAATGATATATACTTTTTTTATACAGAAAACATTATATCTAATGAATGCTATTGGTTTTTGTCAAAAATATTAACATTTTATACTATAAAATGATATTATTTTTAATGAATGTCAATATTTTTTTTATAGAAATTTTAATAGTTGTGATAAATTTCAATAATTTTTGTTTAGAGAATAACATTATTTATAAATATATTTTTATTTTTCGTTGCCAAAAACTCACTTCCTTCTTGAACCCTCCATTGTATGTATTAATGGTGAAACAATAATTAACTACATTGCATTCATACAGGAGGATGCGGATACTAAAAACCAAGTAGGGGCGGAAACAATTCAAGTGGAAACTGTTGAAGTGGATAGCAACTCACCCCCTGTGTGGCTCCAAGAATATTTAAAGAAATTGGGAGAAAACCATGGTGGCCATGTCTCCACTGGGAGGGATAGGGGGTGCCTAGCCACCCTCAACTTTTCTAGTTTATTTTGTAGTTAAATGTGATTTTATGCTCAAAGTTTTACGTACGTTAATGGATTCACGTTCAAGTTGCAGGTGAGTTTGTTAATGGGTTTGGTGAGGAAGATAGACTGTCATTTTCTATTCAAATCCCTCAACTAATATTTGTGATTCATTTTAACCCCTCAATTTCATAGTGTGCATAATTTTTTTTTTTTTTTTTTGAACAGCTTGGAAATTTTATTATAACTAGCAAGAAACTAGAACATTACAACGAATTAAAAGGATTGGATAACCAAACATTACCACTAAGATTAGCTTTCTTATAACGTGATGAAAGCCAATCAAAGGATGATAATACAATTGAGTCTATAATGTGGCATTTCTTGAACTTTTTCGGGTCAAAGATACACCTGTTCCTGAACCGCCATAATGTCCAAAGAGTAGCATAAAAAACCGCTTCCAAAACAATTGTTTTCGATGGAGATTGAACATGTGACATAATCCATCTCCAAAGATCATCTACTGTTTGCCAAACCGGTAAGTCAATGTCGATCCATGTTGCGATATAGGTCCAAACTTGATTGGTGATTTCACATTCAAAGAAGATATGTGTAAGATCTTAAACTTGATTCGAGCACGAAGAGCACAACAGAATAAGCTTAGTCACACCCCTCTCCAACAAGTTACATTTATCGGGCAATCTACTTAGTCGAGCTCGCCAAATGAAGAAATTAATTTTAGTCGGTACGATTTTACACCAATGTGTCGACCAGCTTCCCATAGTGTCACGACAAATAAGTCAACGAAACCCGCTAACTAAGAACACACCATTCGATAAACTTGGACACACCCAAGTATCATTTGCATCAGAATGTATTGTATTACATAGTGCTGAACAAAGATGAGACAATTGTTGTGCTTCAGTTTCTGAGCGAATAGGACGTCTCCAAGACCCGTTGAACCCATTTGCATGAACACGCTCTAAAACTTTGCAACTATGATCGGTTTCCAAAGCAAAGAGCCGATTAAATTTGTCACGAAGAGGGGTATTATCAATAGAGTTATGAAGACAAAAAATTGTTGATAAATGTTTAACAATACAAATATAACATGGAACACTTGGTTTTGATTGGTATCTATTTATGGACAAGTTGGTTTAATCCAATTCGAGTTGGTCAGCTTGGTGCATGTAGTTGTAACTGTGCAGTTGGTGTAACTAACAAGAAGTTGGTAATGAGGTAACATTTTCATACTTTGTTCTATTGTTGTCATATTTCTTTTTTGCAGGGATTGAAGATGTAACTTATGGATATTGAAATGCCCCGTTCATATACAATATAAACGATTCACAATAGTTGATTACATCGCGAGGTAATTGACCTATATATGATACATTTTACAAACATTGCATTCGTTTTTAAAAGACAAACTTTCTTTACATCGAAAGTTGACGGCAAACATACTATTGCATAATACCTCCAACTATAATTGACTTAATAATAATCTTGATGAACTCGACGACTCGAATGCAACGTCTTTTGAAATATGTCATGAATGGCTCCAAGTAATATCTCTAATATGAGCAAATGCACAGCGGAAGATTTCTTTCATACCTGAGAATAAACATACTTTCAAGTGTCAACCAAAAGGTTGGTGAGTTCATAGGTTTATCATAAAACAATAAAATTCATCATTTTGATAGACCACAAGATTTAAATCCTGCATGGTACATATGGGCCCGAATCCTATACCCACCTGTAATGTACATGCGATATCTTTTAAATACAATACACCTTTCTCGTGTACGAAATCATCTTTCATAAATCTTAGTAACCGTACACATATCTTGTGCACAAAAATAACATACACATAATCTGTGTATAAAATTATTCTCTCGATACATAACATTCACTTTTCATTGCTTTCATTGCTTTCATAGCTTGGCTTGGTAACCGGCCTTAACATATAATGCGCATAATAATATCCCCAAAACAGAACATCTCGTCTGTATAATAATCATATAAACTTCGAAGTACTAAACACCACACCCACTAGCCCTTCTGTCTAGTGAACATTCTGGGTGGGGGTGTTAAACCCGGTAGCTACCTTTAGGATTCGCGTCAATTAGGCGTGCACTAATTCTCAAAATTAGTGATGTTCCCTAATTCTTAGGTTACCAAGCAATAATAATCAGGGAAAAAATATTCATATCAATTGTGGAAATTATCACGTCCACATAATTCAATGGTGGCAATTATCACGTCCACATAATTCATTCGAGGAATGTTTTGCTTGTGTCTATCTCGTCAAACATTTATAAAAGCATTTCATGTATTCACAGTTCAAAATGTATTTCAAAAGCATTTAATAAAGCAGTTGTAAAAGTAGCGCATGTATTCTCAGTCTCAAAAATGTAAAGAGTAAAAGGAAATCAAATGAACTCACCTAATGTATTTTGTAGTAAATATACATATGACTATATTGAACAATGCAGGGTTGGCCTCGGATTCACGAACCTATATCATTTGTATATTTATTAATATTCATATCGTAATCGAATAAGTTTGTATATATATAATATTTACTAATTATATCATTTTTATATTAATAATATATATACGTCTCATATATTCATTTTGTATATAAAAATATTAATTTTGTTATGTTATAAGTATTAAATATATCTTTATATATATATATATATATATATATATATATATATATCATTTGTTTATTAAGATAATTATTATAGTAATTCTCAATTAATATTTGTAATGATAAATATGATAATCATTTTAATACTAATAATGATAATATTCATAATAATACTTAATACTTAATAATAACATTAATAATAATATAAATAATAATAATAATATTAGTAATTGTAACCCTAATCATAATAATAATAATAATAATAATAATAATAATAATAATAATAATAATAATAATAATAATAATAATAATAATAATAATAATAATAATAAATGATACTTAATACTTGTATAAATAATAATAATAATAGTTATAATACTTAATACTAATAATAATAACAATAACAATAACAATAACAATAACAATAACAATAACAATAACAATAACAATAACAACAACAATAACAACAACAACAACAATAATAATAATAATAATAATAATAATAATAATAATAATAATAATAATAATAATAATAATAATAATAATAATAATAATAATAATAATAATAATAATGAAAATAAGGAAGTAATAATAATTAAAAGTATAATAACTACCTCAAAATCTTGTTTTAAAAAGAAAATGGCATGAACCGGGTTCGAACCTGTGACCACTCCAATAACACCAACACTTAACACCACTCCTCTATTCCCTTCTTATCTGTTTATTTCTTGATTAAATTTTTACTTAACTCATCGTTCTTGCTATAACCTATAACCATATCAGTCCAAAGAACAACATTAGTTGGGTCACGGCCCAAACTTATTTCGGCCTAATAGAATAAATCGTCTCGGCCCAATTCAGTAATAGGTTATGATCCAGTTATTTTTAGGAAATTGCTGGAAGTAAACAAGAATTAAAAAGGGTTTCGGTTTCTTCATCATTACATCATCATCACACGATCCTTATCATCTCGATTATCTACATCATCATTCACCATCATCACCATACATCGTATAACATCATCCTTATTACCATACTCGCTGTATCATAACATCATCATATCACTCAATAATTCACCCGTTAATAGATTTATTTTGGGTTCGTTGTCGATAGCAGAAATAGGAAAAAATAATAAATGGAGGTGGAACCCAAGTAGGGTTTCGGTCTTAAGAAAAAAAATAAACAGAAATCTGGTAAAGAACATGCACACATTGTGACGACCCGGGAATTTCCAACCAAATTTAAACTTAGTCTTTATATGTTTCCGACACGATAAGCAAAGTCTATAATGACGAGTCTCAAAATTTTTGAACTGTTTTAATATAATCATTTAACCATTGACTACTCTCGACGATTCACGAACAATTATCTGTAAATAAAAATGTAAATATATTTATATAAATATAAATATAAGAATATATAATATTTTGAATAAATAAGATACACTCTAAGTAATTAGAATTAAAAATGTAAAATAATAAACAGAATAATTAAGTAAAATTGAAAAGAATATATGCAAACATATACATGTTATTATTATAAAACTATATGTATATATATATATATATATATATATATATATATATATATATATATATATATATATATATATATGATTTCAATTAATAATATATATATATATATATATATATATATATATATATATATATATATATATATATATATATAAATTATATAAATATTTAATATCCAATAAATGTTATCATAGGATATAATATAATTATTAAATATTACATAACTAATAAGATGTGATAGCAACATATTAAACTTACTGGAAAATAAAAAAAAATATAATTACTATATCATTATTACTTTCGATATTTATAGTAATATCAGTATCAATAATATTATTATATATAGCATATAGATATGAAATTTGTTATATATATATATATATATATATATATATATATATATATATATATATATATATATATATATTGTATTAATATTTTTACTA
The DNA here is from genome assembly GCF_046630445.1 of Rutidosis leptorrhynchoides. NCBI lineage: Eukaryota > Viridiplantae > Streptophyta > Magnoliopsida > Asterales > Asteraceae > Rutidosis > Rutidosis leptorrhynchoides. The sequence goes on along the minus strand of NC_092335.1, from coordinate 146,908,310 downwards.
GTAATATTATTATTATCTTTATTAATAATATAATAAGGATTATTATATTTATTATCAATAATAATATCTTTTATTACCATTTTCATTAATATTATTATTGTTATTTATTATTATTATTATTATTATTATTATTATTATTATTATTATTTTTATTTTTATCATTAATATTGGTATATTTGATATTATTAACAAAATTAATTAATAGTATTATTAATAATACATTTATTAATTATTAGTATTAATCATATAAAATAAAAAGACAAATAATATTAATGTAGTTGTTATCAGTTCCTATCAGCACTTTAACTTTTCATTCTTCTGTATACATGTGATTAATTTTCGATTACTATCAACTACTCTAGAACGATTAGTACAGATGCTTAGATCATTCGATTTCATCATATATACTTTATTACTGCCATTTGAAAAAAAAAACAAATATATATATGCACATACCCTGTTCGTAAGAGTGAAGAATAAAAAGGTCATTTTCGAAACAAATCATCAAAATCTGTTAATGCAGAAGTGTTCTGAATTATTTCGTGGATGTTTCTTTAAATTATCAAGTTTTAATTCACTAGATCGAACTCGAATTGGAAGAGTCAAATTTCAAATTTAAAAAGTCAACAAATCTTTTATGATCGAATTCGAGTTCGTTCTTAGGATTTAGGATAAATTGATTGTTCCAGGAGGTTTTATAAAAGACATATTACACATTTCATGTTGTAAGATTAGTCTAAAACTTTCTCGAAATCAAGATCATTTTTTTCTCTCCCTTAATACCGACGAACAACATCAGTTTTTTTTTTAAAATTTTTTTTTATTTCTGTTAATGAAAAGCTCTCCCAATCTCTTGTTTCTGGTTCATGAGCGAATTCAAGAATACATCAAAGTTTTGTTATGATGATTACGGCTATGATCGAATGGGTTCTGTGGGTGAAGAAGAAGGCATAGTTATAATAGGATAAATGAAATTAAAATGTATTAAATTTGAGAAAAGAACGAGACAGATGGATGGTTGGGTGTTTGATGGGTGATCGAGGGGTCTTAGGTTCGATTCCTGCCAGGGTCACTATATTTCTTTTTAGGCCGAATTTTTATGAGGTAGTCTTTATTCCTTTATTTTCATTATTATTATTATTATCATTATTATTATTATTATTATTATTAATATTATTGTTATTGTTATTATTAATTGTTGTTAGTATTATATTGAAATTTATAGTATGATTACCATTATTATTATTTTAGTTATTAATAAGTAATATCACCATTATTATTATTATTATTATTATTATTATTATTATTATTATTATTATTATTATTATTATTATTATTATTATTATTATTATTATTATTATTATTATTATTATTATTAGTCTTACAAGTATTATTAATATAGTTATTATTGTTAATTTTATCATTTAAGTATTATTACTATTATTATTATGATTATTATTATTATTATTATTATTATTATTATTATTATTATTATTATTATTATTATTATTGTTATTATCACACTTACCATTTTTGTTATTATTATTGTCATTAAGAATTAGAATTATTATTAGTATTAGTATTATTAATAAGGATTATAAAAATTAGTTGTTACTGTTATTATCGCTAAAACAAGTAGTAGTTACCAATTATTATTATTGTTATTACTAATATCATTATCAAAATAGGTATTACTATTAAGTAATATGATTATTAATATTATCATTATTAATATCAAAAACTACCTTTTTAAGTGGATAAATATTTGTACATAAAAATATACTCATTACATATATTCATTACATATACTATAATTATATTAAAATTTCACATAACTATATACATCAAACCTACTAATATTATTTATATAAATGCTTACAAATAACAAACTATCAATTTTTAAATATAACATTAAACAATTATGTATATAAATATGGATATATTAATATCACTATAAAAATATTAACCATTATGAATATATACACAAATTAAACATACATAATATATAAAGTAAAGATATAATAAGTAAATTTGTTCAATTACGATTATATGTTTTAATATATATATACAAATGATATAGGTTCGTGAATCCGAGGCCAACCCTGCATTGTTCAATGTCGCCATATGTATTTTTACTACAAAATACAGTATAGTGAGTTTCATTTGCCTTTTTACCCTTTATATTTTTGGGCTGAGAATACATGCGCAATTTTTATAAATGTTTTACGAAATAGACACAAGTAATTGAAACTACATTATATGGGTGAATGATCGAAGCTGAATATGTGATGACCCGGAGATTTTCGACCAAATTTAAACTTAACTCTTATTTGATTTCGACACGATAAGCAAAGTCTGTAATGTAGAGTCTCGAAAACTTTGGAACAGTTACATGAATGCATTTACCCTTTTGACCTATGCCCGACGATTCACGAACAAAATTGTGTGTTAATATAAGTAAATAAATATATATAACATACAAATATTAACTATTCAATAAATGTCATATTATATAACATAATATTACCTAAATAATAATATAGTATTATATTAAATTACAGGTTGAATAAAATTTATATGTTAATATTATTATCATTACTTTTATTGTTGTTAATATTAATATTTATATTAGTAATATTATTACTTCCAATATAAATGATGTATATAAAAATTTGATATATTTATGTTGTATTATTATTATTATCACTATTAATCTTATTATTATCATTAATAATATTAAAATTATTATAACTAGTATTATTATTAGTATCATTAATAAGGTTATTATTGTTATTTTATTATTATTATCATTAACTAAAATTATTAAAACTTTAATTTTCATATTTTTATTTATCATTTATTATACTAGACTATTAACAATAATACTATTATATTTAGTAAAATTATTAATTATTAGTAATATTATTTGCTAAATATCAAAAGCTTATGAATTATATATGTATATATAAACGCATATGTATAAATAGATATATCAAAATCAGATATACATATAAAATACGATTTTATACATATATATATATATATATATATATATATATATATATATATATATATATATATATATATATATATATATATATATATATATATATATATATATATATATATATATATATATATATAGATACAACTTTATATATATAAACATAGATACAGATGTTGATATTTAGTTAAACACATGATATTACGCGTAATTATGCAATTCAATTATCAGTTTCATTATTTTCTTTATCTGTTTCTTTCTCTCCTGCCTTTTGCTCTCACCCGTGATATATCCCTTATCTGCTCACGAATTTTCTGTCGAGTTCCACCTTCACAACAAAACAGCTTATATCAATTCTTGATTGTGCATTAATCATTCACTTTCACACCTTAATTATTTGCTGCTATTCGTAATCTAAACAGGAACCGAGAACAAGAATACCTGTTCGAATTATTTTTTTTTTACTCAAATAACGAATCAATCTTCAAAAACTGTAATTGCAGTTGCATTAGGAATCTCGTACTCGAACTCTCTGTAAATTTTTAAGTCTCAATTCATGTTATTGATTGTTAATTTTCGAAGGCAAAGTTATTTGTTAAAAAGTCAAATTTTGTGTTCATCGCGAAATTCGTAATCGTTTCAACGTGTCCTGTCAAATTGATGATTGAGAAAGATATTAGGGATGATTTTAAACTTACTTCGTGTTATAAACTTTGTGTAAAACGATCTAAATCGCAAAATCAAATAATTTTTTTTGTTTATACGATGAACAGCAGCAGCAGTTTTGCTGTGATGATATCTTTTTTTTCTTTTTTTTCTTGCTTTCAATTTAATCTAAATGTACTCTAAACGTTCCTATTTTAATGCCTAAATAATTTTGGATATCTTAATTTGTTGGAGATTAAATTAACGGATCAATGGATTTTGGAGAAGGAGAAGATGATGACACAGAAAAAAAATAAGTTAAATATAAATGGGTTTAGTAGTATAATAGAAAAACCGGATTGGAGGAATGGTTAAGAGGGTTTGTGTGTTAGCGGGAGGTCGCGGGTTCGAGTCCTGTCTCGAGCATTTCTTTTTACTTGAAGCTTTTAAGGGTATAACTCTTTTAATTTTTTTTTATTTTTTTATTATTAATATTAATATTGTTATTATTATGGTATGATATAAAAGCTTGATATATTTTTGAAATTGAAGTCGATATGCTAAATATTAAAAGTATAGCTATAAAAAGATGATCAAGTTTATGAATACAATGAAAAATTGTTATGGTAATATGATTATGAAAATTAAAATTACTTTAGGTGATCACTAAAAAGGTTATAGAATTATCAAGTAATGAAAATGATGATATCATGAGTAAATATAAATCTTGATAATGATAATCATATGTACTATCGAATTATAATTAGTAAAATTATTGTTATTATTAAAATTATCATCTTTATTAAACTTACATTTTCTGTATTTAAAATTATTATTAGTATCAAAAGTATCATTATTGTTATTATTAGTATTATAACACTTATTATTATTATTATTATTATTATTATTATTATTATTATTATTATTATTATTATTATTATTATTATTAATATTATTATTATTATTATTATTATCATAGTTATAAATATTAAAACCATTATTATTATTATTAACATTACTAATGTATTTATTATTATAAATTTTGTCATGCAAGTATCAGTTATCATTATTATTATTATGATTATAGTTATAAATAAGAATATTATTATTATTAGTAAATAAGTAGTATTATAAATATTATCATTATTATTATTAATATAATCATTAGTATTATTATTATTAAACTTATTATCATTATTATCATTCTTATAAAATTATTACTTTGTTATCACTAAAACTATCAATATTATCATAAATAGATACTTTTATATAAAAAGTACATTTCGCTATACTTTTATTATCAAAAAGATATTAGTTTAACTATATCAATTAATATATAGATATATACTAAACCTTAATATATAATTATATAAAACATATAATCTAAATATATTAAATTTATATAAATAACATATATTATAACAAATATATTATTAATAGCAAGAGTATATAAATAACTGATCGATTACGATTACGTGTGTTAATATATCCACAAATGATATAGGTTCGTGAATCCAAGGCCAACCCTGCATTGTTCAAATGTCGTCATATGTATTTTTACTACAAAATACAGTACAGTGAGTTTCATTACTCCCTTTTTAAATGCTTTTGCAATATACATTTTTGGGACTGAGAATACATGCAATGTTGATAATGCTAAAAACGAACATATATTTCATAGCATTATTCCTCAAGAAAGACAAGCTTTTAGTTGCAATTGTCCTATTTACAAGTGATATTCGTTTAAATAATAAAAGGTGAAGACAAAAGACAGATTCGACGAATTGAAGACGCAAACGACCAAAAAGCTCAAAAGTACAAAGTACAATCAAAGTGGTTCCAATTATTGATAAGAAACGTCTCAGAATTACAAGAGTACAAGATTCAAAATGCAAAGTACAAGATATTAAATTGTACGCAAGGACGTTCGAAAATCTGGAACCGGGAACAGAGTCAACTCTCAACGCTCGACGCAACGGACTAAAAATTACAAGTTAACTATGTATATAAATATAATATAATATATAATTAATTATATAAATTATATATATATATTATATTTATATAATAAAACGTCGGCAAGTAAAGATCCAAAATGGAGTGAGCTAGAAATTCAAACTCCGCGACTCGCGGAGTTTGAAGGGGAAATTGACCGCGACTCGCGGAGCCCCAAATTCTGAAACTGCCTATAAAAGCCAACGCATTTTGATCGTAAAAAAATATCTTCTTTTTCTTCTCCTCATTCATACGTAATATATATATATATTTATATTTTAATTTTAATTTTAATTTTAATTTTAATTCTAATAATAAGGGTATGTTAGCAAATGTTGTAAGGGTGTAAGTAGAAATTCTGTCCGTGTAACGCTACGCTATTTTTAATCATTGTAAGTTATGTTCAACCTTTTTAATTTAATGTCTCGTAGCTAAGTTATTATTATGCTTATTTAATACCGAAGTAATCATGATGTTGGGCTAATTACTAAAATTGGGTAATTGGGCTTTGTACCATAATTGGGGTTTGGACAAAAGAACGACACTTGTGGAAATTAGACTATGGGCTATTAATGGGCTTTATATTTGTTTAACTATATGATAGTTTGTTAATTTTAATATAAAGATTTACAATTTTACGTACCCATAAATAACCATATACACTCGATCGGACACGATGGGCGGGGTATTTATATGTACGAATAATCGTTCATTTAACCGGACACGGGAATGGATTAATAGTCTATGGAATTATTAAAACAGGGGTGAAATTATGTACAAGGACACTTGGCATAATTGATAACAAAGTATTAAAACCTTGGGTTACACACAGTCGATATCCTGGTGTAATTATTAAACAAAGTAATAAAACCTTGTTACAGTTTAAGTCTCCAATTAGTTAGAATATTTAACTTCGGGTATAAGGATAATTTGACGAGGACACTCGCACTTTATATTTATGACTGATGGACTGTTATGGACAAAACCAGACGGACATATTAAATAATCCAGGACAAAGGACAATTAACCCATGGGCATAAAACTAAAATCAACACGTCAAACATCATGATTACGGAAGTTTAAATAAGCATAATTCTTTTATTTCATATTTAATTTTCTTTATTTTATATTTAATTGCACTTTTAATTATTGCACTTTTATTTATTGTTTTTGTATTTAATTGCACTTTTAATTATCGTACTTTTTAATTATCGCACTTTTATTTATCGCAATTTCCTTATCGTTATTTACTTTACGCTTTAAATTAAGTCTTGTATTTATTTTTAATATTTTACATTAGGTTTTAACTACGACTAAGTTTTAAAATCGACAAACCGGTCATTAAACGGTAAAAACCTCCCTTTATAATAATAATATTACTTATATATATTTGTATTTTTATAAATTAAAACTAATATAGCGTTAAGCTTTGGTTAAAGATTTTTCCCTGTGGAACGAACCGGACTTACTAAAAACTACACTACTGTACGATTAGGTACACTGCCTATAAGTGTTGTAGCAAGGTTTAAGTATATCCATTCTATAAATAAATAAATATCTTGTGTAAAATTGTATCGTATTTAATAGTTTTTCCTAGTAAAGTATAAGCTATTTCATATACACCTCGCATAACATCAAGTAATTTTTGGCGCCGCTGCGGGGGATTTTAAAATCTAGCTTAAAAGCCGGAAGCGCAACGCTATATAAAAAAAAAAAAATTTAGTTTACTTTTATAAAAAATACGCTTTTGTAAAAATACGTTTTAAATATTCGAAAACATAAAAAGAAAACAAAAATATAAATATTTTTAAGGGTTTGTTAAATTTTTAAGTTTTATAAAGTTTCTTTATTTTTATTTTATAAAAATATGAGTCTTATTTAAATATTTTGTGTTTATTTAAAACATAAAAAAAAACGAAAAAATATATATATATATAAATCTATTTTTAAGTTTTTTATAAAATTATAAAGTATTTCTATTTTTATTTTAGTTTTTAAAACATAAGTTTTTATTTAATTTATATAAATATTTTATTTAATTAGTAAAACAGAAAAATATATAAAATATAATTTAAAAAAAACTACAGAACCTGTCAAACGAAACCACCTTATCTGAAATTTCAAACCCCGCGACTCGCGGAGTTTGTTGCCAGGTGTACCGCGACTCGCGGAGCCACCCTGATACGCGCCTGATAGAACCCTAATCTGCATTAAATACGGAGTATTATTAATTATTATTAATTAATTTGTATTTAGGGTTAAATATTTAATTAATTTAGTATTTAATTTAAGTTTTAATTAATTTATGTATTTAGTTTAATTAGTTTTATTAAATTATAAAATTAATATTTTTATTAAATAAATAATATAAAAATAATATTTTTATAAAAATTATACTTTTTACAACTTTTAGTATATTTTTATATTTTGTCCCTTTTTAATTGTTTTAGCTTAATTTGTTGTATTTTTCGCTCGTATTTAGTTTTAAATATAGTTTTTGCCATAGTTATTTTTACCTCTAGATTTTTAGGCTTTGCCGTAAAATCCCTTAAGTGATTTTTCTTTAGACTAAGATCTAGGTGCTTTAGAATTTTGCGACGCCTTTTTAAGTTTTAGTACCTTTTTAAGTTATTGCCAGTTGGGATATGGTTTTACTTGTAAGCTTTAATATTTTTAGACGCAACTTTTAATTCTTAGTTTTTAGTTCTTTTTTTAAGTTTCAACGCGCTACTTTCTTATTTTTATTTTTCGACGCCTTTTACCTATGTATCAATTATCACTCCAATTAGTAATCTCAATTTACAATTTTAATTTTAAGTTAGTGATAGTAATAAGGTGAGGTTAGTCGAGTGTTTTAAAGTTTTATAAGTCATTATTTTTCTTTCTTATTTTTCGACGCCTTTTATTTTTCAACCCTTTTCTTTTTCGACCTTTTTCGACGCGCTCTTTTTCTTTCTTATTTCTCGCCATTCTAGTTTTTAGGACATAGATTTTTATTCTATTTCTTATCTAAATTTCTTAAAATTACGAAAATTTATTTTAAGTGGTTAAATTGATAGACATCAAAATTTTCTGGTTCGTAGTAATAGTTGGATTTGTACGTGGACCGGGTTATTGGAGCCAAACAGTACTCAATTATATTGAGACCAAACGAATCATGCCCCTCTGCTGCATCTTTTGGCTATTCGAAACGTGGGCAAAATCAGAAAAGTCTATTAATTGGATAACTTATATAATTTTTCTTTCCTTTTAAAAACTAATAGGATATTCAGTGAATGCACCGAGCAAGACGTTCACCACCTTTTGTACATTCACCACCTGTAACTCGATCAAGACATCTAGCAAATATTGTCGTCGTTGATTTTTCTTTAGAATTGTCATCCAGTCGACCAAGTACTCCAATTCAAATTTCCGATAATCCATTTTTTGAACCCGACCTCACAATTGAGAATCCTGAAAATATTCACGGACGATTCATAGATCCTGAACCATTAATTTTTCCTCCGGAACCACCAATCATTCAAACAGAGATTGTTGAGGAACGAACCATTAAATCAGAATCCTCTAGTGATTCAGATTCAACAAATTCAATCATGGAGAATCTGGAACCTTTAAGTATGGAAGACCGAATGAGAGCTAAACGCATTGGCCAAGGTCACGCAATTACTCATCCAGACATTAATGCGCCAGATTATGAAATCAAAGGACAAATTCTACATATGGTGACTAATCAATGCCAATTTAGTGGTGCGCCGAAGGAAGATCCAAATGAACATCTTCGTACCTTTAATAGGATCTGCACACTATTTAAAATCCGAGAAGTTGAAGATGAACAGATATATCTCATGTTATTTCCCTGAACTTTAAAGGGAGAAGCCAAAGATTGGTTGGAATCGTTACCTGAAGGGGCGATTGATACATGGGACGTTTTAGTTGAAAAATTTTCTTAAACAATTATTTCCGGCATCTAAAGCCGTGAGACTTCAAAGAGAAATTGTTACGTTCACACAGAAACCAAACGAAACTCTATATGAGGCATGGACCAGATTTGGAAAGTTATTAAGAGGATGTCCGCAACATGGTTTAGACACTTGTCAAATAGTACAAATATTCTACCAAGGATGCGACATCACTACAAGGAAAGACATCGATATAGCAGCTGGTGGTTCCATTATGAAGAAAACAGAAACTGATGCTTATAAAATTATTGATAACACTGCTTCCCACTCACATGAGTGGCACCAAGAAAAAGATATCGTTAGATCATCTAAAGCAGCTAGAGTCGATTCTAGCCATGACTTAGATTCCATTTCAGCAAAGATAGATGCTGTCGAGAGACGAATGGAAAAGATAACTAAAGATATTCACTCAATACGAATTAGTTGTGAGCAGTGTGGAGGACCACATTTGACAAAAGATTATCTCAGTATTGAACTAACAATGGAACAAAGAGAGAATATTTCATACATAAACCAAAGGCCTGGAAATAATTATCAGAATAATTATCAACCGCCAAGACCAATTTACAATCAAAACCATAATTATAATCAAAATGTTCCATACAACAACCAACAAGGTCCTAGCAATCAACAAGTATCCAACAATACTTACAACCAGCAAAGACCTAATTTTCAAAACAAACCACCACAAACCGATGATAAAAAGCTGAATTTAGAAGATATGATGACGAAGCTAGTTGAAACTCAAACGCAGTTTTCACATCTCATAAACAAACCAATGAACAAAATGCTCAAGCATTTAGAAATCAACAAGCTTCTATTCAAAACTTGGAACAAGAAGTAAGTAACCTAGCAAGGTTAATAGGTGAAAGAAAACCGGGAAGTCTGCCTAGTGATACAAATGCTAACCCCCGGAATGAAACAGCTAAAGCTATTACCACAAGAAGTGGTACAACACTTAAACCACCTGAAATACCTGTAATTTCTGAGGAAGCTATTCCTACTCCACAAGAACCACAACCTGATCAAGATAAGGAAAAAGAACCGGTAGTTGAAAAGGTTAATGAAGATAACACAGTTAAAGATAAACCTTATGTTAAACCATACCAACCACCACTTCCTTACCCGAGTAAAATGAGAAAAGAGAGACTTGAAGCCGAGCAATCCAAATTCTTGGATATATTTAAACAGATAAATGTAAATCTTCCTTTCATTGATGTAATTTCAGGAATGCCTAGATATGCTAAATTTCTGAAAGATATAATCTCAAATAGAAAGAAAATGGAAGAACTCTCGGCTGTTACTATGAATGCTAATTATTCAGCAGTGCTGTTGAATAAGATACCAAAAAAATTATCAGATCCAGGAAGTTTCACAATTCCATGTTTTCTGGGTAGTCTTAGTTCAATAGAAGCATTGGCAGACTTAGGTGCTAGTATAAATTTAATGCCGTATTCACTATACGCTAAACTAGACCTTGGAGAATTGAAACCAACAAGAATAAGCATACAACTAGCCGATAGATCAATAAAATATCCTAGAGGGATAATGGAGAACATGCTAGTTAAAGTTGGTACTTTAGTATTTCCAGTAGATTTTGTTGTTCTGGACATGGAAGAAGATTCTCAAGTTCCTCTCATATTAGGAAGACCATTCTTAAACACGGCTAAAGCAATGATAGACGTGTTTGGTAAGAAACTGACCCTAAGTATAGAGGACGAGAGTGTTACCTTTTCAGTTGATAGAGCAATGCAACAACCGCAATCTGCAGATGATACATGTTATTATATTCAAACTATAGATTCACATGCAGAATTGTTATAAGAATTTCTAGAATTACAAGGAACAGGAGAATGTTCTTTAGAAGAAGGAACTGAACCAATTGATGAAATTGAAATGTTAGCTACACTAATGGCTAATGGATATGAACCAACAACAGAAGAAATTCAAATACTAAAAGAAGAAGACAGATATCGATATAAATCATCGATAGAAGAACCTCCGACATTAGAGTTAAAGCCACTTCCAAACCATTTGGAATATGCTTATTTACATGGTGAATCTGAATTACCTGTAATAATATCGTCTTCTCTTACTGAAAATGAGAAATCACAACTCATTTCTGTGTTAAAAGCTCATAAACCAACCATTGCATGGAAGATTCATGATATTAAAGGAATAAGTCCTTCGTATTGCACACATAAAATCCTTATTGAAGAAGGTCATAAAACGTATGTGCAACGCCAACGAAGACTAAATCCGAATATGCAAGATGTTATTAAGAAAGAAATTATTAAACTGCTAGATGCAGGTTTAATTTATCCAATTTCTGATAGTCCATGGGTAAGCCCAGTTCAATGCATGCATAAGAAGGGTGGCATGAGTGTCATTACAAATGAAAAAATGAGCTTATTCCTACTAGGACTGTAACAGGATGGCGTGTTTGTATTGATTATAGAAAATTAAATGACGCCACCAGAAAAGATCACTTTCCCTTACCTTTCATTGATCAAATGTTGGAAAGGTTAGCCGGAAACAGTTACTATTGTTTTCTTGATGGTTTTTCCGGATATTTTCAAATTCCAATAGCACCCGAGGACCAAGAGAAAACCACATTCACGTGCCCTTATGGTACTTTTGCTTACAAACGCATGCCATTTGGACTTTGCAACGCCCCTGCAACCTTTCAAAGGTGCATGATGGCGATTTTTCACGACATGATAGAAGAATGCATGGAAGTTTTCATGGATGACTTTTCAGTCTTCGGTGATACTTTTGAAACATGTCTAGCTAATCTTGAACGAATGCTTGTTAGATGCGAACAATCAAATCTAGTACTTAATTCGGAGAAATGCCATTTCATGGTTAAAGAAGGCATCGTTCTTGGTCATAAAATCTCAAAGGAAGGAATTGAAGTGGATAGAGCTAAAGTAGATGTAATTTCTAAACTTCCACATCCCACCAATGTTAGAGGAGTTAGGAGTTTTCTAGGGCATGCCGGTTTTTACCGACGTTTCATTAAAGATTTTTCTAAAATTGCCACTCCTATGAATAAAATCCTAGAAAAGGATGCTCCATTCATCTTTTCAGATGAATGTATCAAATCTTTTAATATTCTTAAAGAGAAACTCACTAATGCGCCGATCATGATAACTCCAAATTGGAATTTACCTTTTGAACTAATGTACGATGCAAGTGATTTTGCAATGGGAGCCGTTTTAGGACAAAGGATTGAAAAACAATTTCAACCTATATATTATGCTAGTAAGACGTTACAAGGAGCACAAACAAATTACACAATTACTGAAAAAGAACTCCTTGCTATTGTCTTTTCTTTTGACAAATTTCGTTTATATCTCGTTCTAGCTAAAACGGTGGTCTATACCGACCATTCTGCTCTTAGATACCTATTTTTGAAACAAGATGCCAAACCATGATTAATCCGTTGGATCTTACTATTACAAGAGTTTGATATTGAAATCCGAGATAAAAAGGGAGCAGAAAATCTCGCAGCCGATCATCTTTCTCGTCTTGAAAATCCTGAATTAGAAGTTCTAAATGAATCGGCCATACAAGACAACTTTCCTGATGAATATCTATTGAAGATAGATTATAATGAAATTGCATGGTTTGCAGACTATGCAAACTACTTAGTATGTGGATTCCTTGAAAAAGGATTATCGTACCAAAGACGAAAGAAATTCTTCAGTGATATAAAACACTATTTCTGGGAAGATCCACATTTGTTTAAAAGTTGTCCCGAAGGAATAATACGCCGATGTGTATTCGGAGATGAAGCTAGTAAAATCTTAAACCATTGTCACACAGGACCAACAGGAGGGCATTATGGGCCTCAACTAACAGCAAGAAAAGTTTATGTTGCTGGATTCTATTGGCCTACAATTTACAAAGACGCACACCTTCTTTGCAAATCCTGTGATGCTTGTCAAAGGGCCGGAAAAATAAGTCAACGTGATGAAATACCACAAAATGTCATTCAAGTATGTGAAGTATTTGACATTTGGGGTTTTGACTTTATGGGTCCATTTCCAAAATCTCATAATAATTTATACATTCTCGTAGCCATTGATTATGTATATAAATGGGCGGAAGCACAAGCTCTCCCAACTAACGATGCACGAGTTGTAGTCAACTTTTTAAAACGTCTTTTTGCAAGGTTTGGAACACCGAAAGCTTTAATAAGTGATCGGGGAACTCATTTTTGTAATAATCAACTTGAGAAAGTTCTTAAAAGATATGGAGTAACTCATAAAATCTCCACCGCATATCATCCACAAACAAGTGGACAAGTTGAAAATACCAACCGAGCTTTAAAACGTATTCTAGAGAAAACCGTAGGATCAAATCCGAAGGAATGGTCCATTAAATTGGAGGATGCACTCTGGGCTTTTAGAACAGCCTACAAAACTCCAATTGGAACCACACCTTTCAAACTCGTTTACGGAAAAGCATGTCATATTCCAGTTGAAATTGAACAAAAAGCATTTTGGGCTTTGAAGACATGTAATCTTGATTTACATGAAGCCGGACGTCTACGGTTAAATCAATTAAACGAATTAGAAGAATTAAGACAAGAAGCATACGAAAATTCGTTAATCTATAAAGAAAGAACGAAGAAATGGCATGATAAAAGAATCAGAAGTTCAAAAGAATTTAAAGAAGGCGACAGAGTTCTTCTTTTCAATTCACGGTTCAAGCTATTTTCTGGAAAATTGAAATCAAGATGGTCTGGACCATTCATAGTCAAAAGAGTTTTCCCATACGGAACAGTAGAATTAATAAATTCAAATGGGATTGAATTTAAAGTTAATGGTCACAGAGTTAAACACTACATAGATAGTCCGATGGAAGTCGACAACGAAGTTAATCACAATTTCGATACCACAGCTAACTAAGTGTGGGGAGAATCAAGTCTTTTAAAGGATAATATGTATTTCTGTTAGAGTTAGATTTTCTGTTTTCGTGTAGTTCTCGAAAATGGAACCCGAATGGTCTTTTCCTAGCAGACCCTAAAGAACTAGTCTTCTCCCCCCATTCTGAATTTTTATTTTTTTAGGTTTTTCGAAATGAACACTTCCTGTGAATTAAACCATGGTCTAATGCTACACGCTTTGATCACTAAACGTAATAATGACACACTTCCAAGTGAATTGGTATCAGTAATCAGAGAAAAATTGGACGGAGTAAGAAAAGAATCCAGATGCGAAGATAATAAGTTACAATTTGGTAAAGGAAAATCAAAATCCGCAGCGAAAAGAAGAGCACGACACCTTGAAAGATGTCACAAATGCGGAAAATGGTCACACGAAGGTAAATGTTCAAATAATCAAACCTATTCAAACACCGAATTTATTACTTTATGCAGAGACGCACCGTTCATATGTTTAGAAGAAAAAACGATAAATGCTCGAGGTTAGGCCTATGTAGCCATAGAAAATCAATTAGTCCGACTATCTTATGAGTGGGCTAGAGCATATCGCTAATAAATATATTTCACAGGTAAGTTTGTACAGTTTTCATTTTTAAATTTTTTTTTTATTTTTAACCTTTTGATAATAAACGCTAATTTGTTCGCTATAAAGTATTAAATTGGTATTCAATAAAATTAGGTCTTGCGACCGAAATTATTGATATCATACAAAAATTTATTACATCACTGCGAAATTTACCGTTTATTCTTAAGGTATAAATATTTTTAATCAATCAACCCAAAATATTTCAAAAATTCGTCATGAGTTAAATTAGGTCAATGAACTTAAATTAATTTACGTAAAAGAGGGGCACATATTTTTGATAATATTTGATTGATTAAAATGGAATAAAAGCCAAAAAGATTTTTAATTTTATTTTTACCATGTTTTTAAAATTAATATATAAATCTTAAATTGATATTGTAAACTTTTTAAATCAATATATTTAAAATTGTAAATATTTTAAAAATTAATATTTTTAATATAAGTTTGTATGTATAAAAACAAAATTAAATTTAAGTTTGGTGTGAATTTTTAATAATATGAATTTTTAATTTTATGCATTTTAAACTTAAGTTTGGTGTGAATTTAAAAAACAAAAATTTACTTTATTTTGCTAAGTTAAAAATATGATTTTTTAAAATTCGTCGTAAGTTGAAGACTAGGTCATTGAACCGAAATTGCTTTACCCGAGGGCGGGACGAGAATTTTTATTATCATTATTTTTAATCTTATTGATTCAAAGTATGCCAAAAAAAATAAAAAAACCCAAAAATCTTAGCTTTTAAAACAATCGCTACAAAAAGACAAATTTTAAAATTTTGTCGAGGAACGGACTAGGACATTGTTCCGAAACACCCTCATCCTAAAAAGAATCAAAATTTTAAATTTAATTAATTATATGTTCTAAAAGTGTAAGGTTTTATAAAAAAAAAAAATGAAAAACAAATGTGATGTACCAACAGACAGAATGAACAAATGATGTGCACCATTTATCATTCAACACAAACAACAACATGTTTGGAAACTTTGGTAAAATTTAATCATTTTTCTACGCTAATCACCCTCAATAATTTAAATTGTTACTGATTTCTTGCAAATGAGGGCATTGCAAGATCTTAAGTTTGGGAAGGGGTTAAATTCTTTCGGATTTTAAATTTGTTTTTTATTTAAACACTTGGTTACCATTAGAAATACTTGTAAAGCAGTAGTTGTATTAGAATCTAGTGCTCTCTGATAATAAAGAACAGCCCTAGTCTTATATACTGACTACCCAATTCTAGTAAAATTTTTCAAAATTTTCAATTAAATGAACTCAAAATCATGTTTATACATATTTATGAACGATAAAACTAGGTGTTAACACCGAAATTATTGTTACCTTGGAAATGACATAAATTAAGAAACAAACCAAAATGTTAAAATTCATTTAAAATGGAATAGAGGAAAATAAAAAGGCAAAGAAAGGAAAATAAAAGCCAAGTGTGGGAAATTTTTACCAAGTTATTCAAAATATATATCACATATTTTTGTACAAATAATTGAAAATAATTTTGTTTTGGACGATAATTAACTGTTTTACCCAATAAAAGAAAAGAAGAGATGGATCTACATGATGAATCAATTCCATCATTAAAAGGAAGTAAAGTCTTCCGAAAAAGAAACGCGCTTCTTGATTTAGGTCAAGAAGTTGTCGTCCAGACCAGCTGTAGGTTGACGAAAAACCTAGAAAAGTCATCTCTAAAATCAGCAGGAAATCCACGGACCTCAGCATAAAACAGGGTCGCCAAGTGGTCAGACTTATCCTAACCATGAGAGGATCTGTCTTGTAAAATGGGGAGGACGCCGTGCAAATTAGCTTGATAAGACTAATGAATCAGATCCCCAGAAAGGATAATCTCCTTAAAGATCAAAAATCAGCTTTTAAGACTGATATTACTCAATCCTAGAGATTGACCTTAAAGATTGAGAATTACAAACTCATGGAATTCAATGATATCTAAACTCGAGCTTGAACGAGAAAATATTTTGATCAAAATTTCAAACCGATTTCTTTTCTGAAAACCTATTTTCAATGCGTTCATTACCATTGAACGTAAAATCCTAGGAATTCACCTGGAATTCATTAGGTCACCTGAACCAAATCGGGTGTCAACCGTAAGAACGGTGGTTTCATAGCATGGTCAAAGACAGGACCTTGTGCCAGACTAGAAAAATTATAGGATGATCTTTACTATTGCTCCTACAAAGGATAGTAATAGCATCCGACACGTTTTAGACCATGAACAAAAGCATGTCAGGGGACATTGCCTTAACAGTTGCTTGTTCAATGCTTTCCTTTACAACCGGACGGTAGTTTACCAAAAGGTAATATACGGAGCAAGTATACTGGACGTGTTGCTTTCCCAATACAAGGTTAGCAAGTGGGTGACACAAAACCGCAAGTTTTGAGCTAAAATTTTCAAATCTGAAACCCACTAAACCCACAAAAACAATTTGCAAACACCGGTGAAGGGTTATTCCGGAAAACTTAGCTAGGGTAAAAGCTAGAATGAATTTTCAAAAGATCAAATGTTTTCATAAAGATCCAATTTCCTTAATGGATCTAAATTTTTATAGTCATGTGAGACTGTAAACCACATCGTTACTACCATTGTTTATACCGCCGTATAGAAATCACTGATGTACAAAGTGTGAAGAATAAAGAAGTGATTCTAGTATTTCAAGACTATATTGCTTAAGGACAAGCAACGCTCAAGTGTGGGAATATTTGATAATGCTAAAAACGAACATATATTTCATAGCATTATTCCTCAAGAAAGACAAGCTTTTAGCTGCAATTATCCTACTTACAAGTGATATTCGTTTAAATAATAAAAGGTGAAGACAAAAGATAGATTCGACGAATTGAAGACGCAAACGACCAAAAAGCTCAAAAGTACAAAGTACAATCAAAGTGGTTCCAATTATTGATAAGAAACGTCTCAGAATTACAAGAGTACAAGATTCAAAACATAAAGTACAAGATATTAAATTGTACGCAAGGACGTTCGAAAATCCGGAACCGGGACCAGAGTCAACTCTCAACGCTCGACACAACGGACTAAAAATTACAAGTTAACTATGTATATAAATATAATATAATATATAATTAATTATATAAATTATATATATATATATATATATATATATATATATATATATATATATATATATATTATATTTATATAATAAAATGTCGGCAAGTAAAGATCCAAAATGGAGTGATCTGGAAATTCAAACTCCGCGACTCGCGGAGTTTGAAGGGGAAATTGACCGCGACTCGCGGAGCCCCAAATTCTGAAACTGCCTATAAAAGCCAACGCATTTTGATCGTAAAAAAATATCTTCTTTTTCTTCTCCTCATTCATACGTAATATATATATATATATTTATATTTTAATTTTAATTTTAATTTTAATTCTAATAATAAGGGTATGTTAGCAAATGTTGTAAGGGTGTAAGTCGAAATTCTGTCCGTGTAACGCTACGCTATTTTTAATCATTGTAAGTTATGTTCAACCTTTTTAATTTAATGTCTCGTAGCTAAGTTATTATTATGCTTATTTAATACCGAAGTAATCATGATGTTGGGCTAATTACTAAAATTGGGTAATTGGGCTTTGTACCATAATTGGGGTTTGGACAAAAGAACGACACTTGTGAAAATTAGACTATGGGCTATTAATGGGCTTTATATTTGTTTAACTAAATGATAGTTTGTTAATTTTAATATAAAGATTTACAATTGGACGTACCCATAGATAACCATATACACTCGATCGGACACGATGGGAGGGGTATTTATATGTACGAATAATCGTTCATTTAACCGGACACGGGAATGGATTAATAGTCTATGGAATTATTAAAATAGGGGTGAAATTATGTACAAGGACACTTGGCATAATTGATAACAAAGTATTAAAACCTTGGGTTACACACAGTCGATATCCTGGTATAATTATTAAACAAAGTAATAAAACCTTGTTACAGTTTAAGTCTCCAATTAGTTGGAATATTTAACTTCGGGTATAAGGATAATTTGACGAGGACACTCGCACTTTATATTTATGACTGATGGACTGTTATGGACAAAAACCAGACGGACATATTAAATAATCCAGGACAAAGGACAATTAACCCATGGGCATAAAACTAAAATCAACACATCAAACATCATGATTACGAAAGTTTAAATAAGCATAATTCTTTTATTTCATATTTAATTTCCTTTATTTTATATTTAATTGCACTTTTAATTATTGCACTTTTATTTATTGTTTTTGTATTTAATTGCACTTTTAATTAGCGTACTTTTTAATTATCGCACTTTTATTTATCGCAATTTCCTTATCGTTATTTACTTTACGCTTTAAATTAAGTCTTGTATTTATTTTTAATATTTTACATTCGGTTTTAACTGCGACTAAGTTTTAAAATCGACAGACTGGTCATTAAAACGTAAAAACCCCCATTTATAATAATAATATTACTTATATATATTTGTATTTTTATAAATTAAAACTAATATAGCGTTAAGCTTTGGTTAAAGATTTTTCCCTGTGGAACGAACCGGACTTACTAAAAACTACACTACTGTACGATTAGGTACACTGCCTATAAGTGTTGTAGCAAGGTTTAAGTATATCCATTCTATAAATAAATAAATATCTTGTGTAAAATTGTATCGTATTTAATAGTTTTTCCTAGTAAAATATAAGCTATTTCATATACACCTCGCATAACATCAGCTGTTTTTATAAATGTTTTAAGAAATAGACACAAGTTATCGAAACTACATTATTTGGTTGAATGATCGAAGCCGAATATGCCCCTTTTAGCTTGGTAGAATAAGAATTAGGGAACATCACTAATTTTGAGAATTAGTGCACGCCTAATTGACGCGAATCCTAAAGATAGATCTATTGGGCCTAACGAACCCCATCCAAAGTACCGGATGCTTTAGTACTTTGAATTCGTTTTTATCATGTCCGAAAGATTTCCTGGAATGATAGGGGATATTCTTATATGCATCTTGTTAATGTCGGTTACCAGGTGTTCAATCCATATGAATGATATTTTTTGTCTCTATGCATGGGACGTATATTTATGAGAACTGAAAATGAAAATTTGTGGTCTATTAAAATGATGGAAAATGATTATTTATGTTAAACTAATTAACTCACCAACCTTTTGGTTGACACTTGAAAGCATGTTTATTCTCAGGTATGAAAGAAATCTTCCGCCGTGCATTAGCTCATATTAGAGACATTACTTGGAGTCATTCATGACATATTTCAAAAGACGTTGCATTCGAGTCGTTGAGTTTATCAAGATTATTATTAAGTCAATTATAGTTGGATATATTATGAAATGGTATGCATGCCGTCAACTTTTGGATATATCATTTCATATCAAAAATCCTCTAAGTGATCATAAGATATGGATCCTACACCTAGCTTGGATTCCATTAGTTCCGGAAGCAATTTCGAGATGCGTATTGAAGTAGACTCTGAATTCAATAAACCCGAAGTGTCTCCACCGTTGAGCTATTTTTCTTTCTGGAGGAGATGGGGGTGGGTTCGAGACTTACTCACTCGATGGAGAAATGAAGAAGGCGAGCCCTACCGCGAACCAAACTTACCTCCTAACATCGGAGAAAACGATGTACTCACCGGTGAACCTATGCGCAACACTGTATTCACCCTTCTTGCTAAAGTTTTCCACCTCGAAAGTCGCGTTACTGCAATCTCAGAAAATATTCAACCTCTACTTCCGAATACCAACCGAAGGGGAATATTAGAAGAAGTTATGGCACTTCGAATTGATAATCAAGATCTATCGAATCAGATGAGTGGATGGATAGAAATGATAGCGGGTAGGATAGAAACTCTGACAAGAATGGTGCGTGATTTACAAGCTATACTTACTACACCAACATCATCACCAACCTCAGCACCAACAACACTTGTAGCACCGACATCAACATTACTACCATCAGCAGCACCAGCAGCATAACCAGTACCACCAACAACAACATCATCACACATCTCAACCTCTCAATCTATACCTCAAGCATAATCATCGTTCTACGAATCGTTCTACATAAACTATCTTCGTCCTTCATGGCGATTATGTAATCTCTAATGTTTTAGAGATTATGTACTCCATTTCTAGCCGTAAATCTGATGAGTTTAATATCACATTGACTCATTAAATCCTTGATTACTTCTGAAGAAAATATATATGTATATATGTTTTCATAGAGATTGTAATTAAAATTTTTATTGTACAAACTGTTAATGGTGAAAATATTTTAACTGGTGGGTAATACCCGAGGAATATTTGGATTTCGCATTAATAAGTTACACTGTACATTCTTCAAATCTGATTCAACAGTCATTTACTATCCTACTTACATCCACAGATATACGTAATCGTTCACCACAAAATAATCATTTTCATTCAATTTCATATTTGGATTTTGATTTATCGGAATTAAACAAGTGGCATAATGAAGAAAACATTTGACAAAATAAAATTTGTTAGAAACAAACAAATTAACTATGAGAAATTTTGTTAAGAATCCAAGCTAACTGTTCCTAGCTAATTGTTCCTAGCTAACTGATTACATTTTATTTATCGCAATTTAATTATCGCAATTTACATTCTCACAATTTTATTTATCGTCATTTAATTTATGTTATTTACTTTACGCACTTTATTTATCGTTATTTAATTTTTGTTATTTATTTTACGCACTTTAAATATCGGGACACGTATACAAGGTTTTGACATATCATATCGACGCATTTATATATATTATTTGGAATAACCATAGACACTCTATATGCAGTAATGATCGAGTTTTCTATACAGGGTTGAGGTTGATTCTACAATAATATATATAATTTGAGTTGTGATCGAGTCTGAGACATGTACACGGGTCACGATACGTATTAATTAATTCAAATATTATAAATTAAACTATATATAAATTATTAGACTGTTAACTATGGAATATTGACTGTGGACTATCAAGATTGGACAATTAAAAATGAATTAAAATATTGATTATAACATATGAAACTAAACATCTTTTCAAGTTTGCCACTTGATTTCATCTTAAAACTCGTTTGTATCTTGACGATTACAATCTGCGTTCAAACCTTCCATGATTCTTGAAAACACCTCAATCGAGGAGATGAACCAACCGTATTTCATCTATGGAAGAAAAGATTGATGCATATAGTTATGCACCTGAAAAACCACTCAAAACCTGAGTAAACTTTTAACACGTATCTGTGCTAGCTCCTTTGGCATTGTTATTACCGAAAATAGCATTCCAATTCTTTTTCAAAGTAGTCAGTTTTGTCATAGCTCCAACAAGTCAACTTCGACTTTTCAGTCGAAACAGCCTTATTATAACCTTGATATATACATTGCCTTTTCGCCATCGTTACCAGGGAACTGTTAATATCCCACCACATTAACAGTAAACATACCAGCAACTTCACTACTCTTTGGCGAAAGTCACTTCAATAAATCACTAAATTTATTCATTAATACCCTATCATATACTCATCCGCATTTTGTAACGATAATTGCCATACCAATGACTGAGAATCAGCAATCAGTATTTTGAATCTTGCAATGTTTCTACATCAACATTTATATGTATACATATAACCTTTATCTCTTAGAATTATGATCTTTCATTCTAAAATTCTGAAAAGCACCCAGTCTGCGAATTAATGCTCTGAATTTTGAAAAATTGAATGAAGCAACAAAAACTGTAAATGACCTCAACAGCCAAAAGTTGATGATAAAGAATTGTATGTTGGCAAAGCTCAGAAAAAGTTTGAAACTGAAAAACTGATTGAGCAAACTACGAAGGAGTCTCTGAACAAATCACAAGGACTAAACTTGTACATTAAGAATCCTGATGATTCTGTTTCTGATGAAATCTTTAGCGAATACCTTGCTTCTGACTCCAAACTCTTGCAGACAAATTCTCTTCACCATCCTTTGATATTAGAAATTCCAAGATATCATCGTATCTTTCATTATAAATATCCTCCATATTTCTGTAGATATTTTCATAACTATTCTTATCTGAAATCATTAATCTTTTTTTGCTATCAGTGTTACATAATATAGAAACTGTTAGTTT